>NC_137888.1:199903549-201103549 GCF_963455335.1 Martes martes | reverse complement strand
TTGCAAGAATTAAATGTGATTTCCTAAGTGCCTGGCATTGGGTGGGTGTTCAGCTGATGGGATCTATGTAGCTCTCTAAGTCTTCAACGCAAGCCTCAATCGAACCAGCAAACATGGGTAGAGTGCCTCCTATGTGCAAAAAAAAAAAAAAAAACCAACTAGGGGCACCTGGGTGGCTCAGTGGGTTAAAGCCTCTGCCTTCGGCTCAGGTCATGGTCTCAGGGTCCTGGGATCGAGCCCCACATCGGGCTCTCTGCTCAGCAGGGAGCCTGCTTGGCCCTCTCTCTCTGCCTGCCTCTCCGCCTACTTGTGATCTCTGTCTGTCAAATAAATAAAAAATTAAAAAACAAAACAAAACAAAACTATCCTAGGGTCCCCTTCCCCCCACCTCCATGCCGGAAAAGGGGAAGGAGAGAATATCTCAAGTGAGTGCCCTGAAAACTTCCCTCCTGCACCAACCCGAATTATGTAAAGCGAAACATAGGGCTTCTCTAAGAGCCAGGAATGCTACTGCAAGCTACATACCCAAGAGAAAGAAGGGCGTATGAACCCAAAAGATATGCTCAAGAGTGTTGCTAGGAACTTCATTCAGAAGAGTCCCAAACTGGAAATCCCAAATTCCTATCAACAATAAAATGGGTAAATTGTGGTATCTTCATATGATGAAGTGCTACCCAACAACATAAAAGTATAATCTGCTGCTGCTATATTCTGTATTGCCCCATTTCTATTGAGTTCAAGAGCAGTTGAAACTAATCCATGGTGATAGAAATAAAATAGCAATTACCTCCATGGGTACTGACTGGGAAGTACCCAGTAAAGGAACATTCCGGCTTCTGGTAACGTCCTGACTGGTGGTTACACGGGTGTTTGCGTCTGCAAAAACCCAAGATTAGTGTCCTTTAGGCATTTTACTAGATGCATCCTGTATTTCAATTTAAAAATCTTTTAATATAGGGCACCTGGGTGGCTCAGTGGGTTAAGCCCCTGCCTTCAGCTCAGGTCATGATCCCAGGGTCCTGGGATCAAGCCCCACATCGGGCTCTCTGCTCAGCAGGGAGCCTGCTTCCCCCTTTCTCTCTGCCTGCCTCTCTGCCTACTTGGGATCTCTGTCTGTCAAATAACTAAATAAAATCTTTAAAAAAATCTTTAAATATATGTCTTTTTATTTTGAGATACATTGCCCAGAATGTGACTGCTGGGTTGTACTGTAAGCACATGATTTAGTTTTGTAAGAAACTGCCATACTCGTAAACAATGAATCTTGGAACACTGAAAAAATAAAATAAGGTCTGAAGAAAATGATAAAACAAGCTTGATTAAAAATTAAAATTATTTTAAAACAAAAACAACAACAAAAGAAACTGCCATACTCTTTTCCAGAGTGGTTGTATTATTTTATATCCACAAGCAGCAATGGGTGGGGGGGAACCAGCATCTGGTTGTGTCCCTGTGTTTTATTTCAGGAATTCTGACAGGTGTGTGGTAATATCTCCTGGTAGTCTCCATTTCCATTTTTCTTTTTCTTTTTAAAAAGATTTTATTTATTTATTTGGCACAGGAAGAGAGAGAGAGCACAAGCAGGGGGAGCAGCAGGCAGAGGGAGAAGCAGGTTTCCTGACAGTCAAGGAGCCTGATGCAGGACTCCATCCCAGGACCCTGGGATCATGACCTGAGCCAAAGGCAGATGCTTAACCGACTGAGCCACCCAGGTGCCCCTCATTTACATTTTCTAATGCCTAATAATATTGAAGATGTGTTCGTGTGCCCAATTGTCATCTGTATGTCTTCTTCCTGGAAATGTCTGTTTATGTCTTTATCATTTTCTAACTGGATTTTTTTGCTTTTGAGTTCTAAGAGTGCAGAACATTTTAGATACAGATATTTTGCTGGATATGTTGTTCACAGATATTTTCTCTGAGTCTGGAGCTTGTATTTTCATCTGCTCAATAGAGTCCCTCGCAGTGGAAAGGTTTTCATCTTGACAAAGGTGAAATTTATCAGTTTTTCTTCTTCCAGATGGTACTTTCAGTGTCAAGTCTACAAACACTTGGCCGTGGCCCAGATGCCAAAGATTTCTCCGTTGTCATCCAGAGTTCTAGTTTTACATTTTATAATTAGGGCTGTGATCAATTTGAGCTAATTTTTGTGTAAGGTTTGAGGTTGAGGCAGAGGCTTATTATTTTCTTCCTGCCCATGGATATCTACTTGCTCCAGCACCATTTATTGGAAAGGCTGTCAGGGTGTCTTTCTCAAAAAGCAGTTGGGCATCTTTGTGAGTCCATTTCTACATTTTGTGTTTCATTCCACTGATCTGTCGGTCCCTCTGTCAAAACTACAGTGCCTGGATTACCGTATCTCTGTGAGATACCCTGAAATCAGATAAAGTGATTCCTCTGGCTTTAGTCCTTGTTTTCAAAATTGTTTTTAGCGGGTCCGAAGTCCTGTGATTATCCATGTAAATATAAGAATAATCATCTCGTCTCTGTCTCTTCCTAAAAAAAGACCTTGATGGGATTTTAATCTAAATTGTTTTAAACCTATAGATCAATTGCCGGGCAGAGGCGGGGAGGGGAACGGACCTCTTTACTATGTTGAGTTTCCCCATGCATGAACATAGCCTGTCTCTCTCCGTTTATTTAGGTCTTTTGTTTCCTTCACCAGCATTTTGCAGTTTCCGGCACCAAGTCCTGCAAATGTGTTGTTAGAGTGGTCCCGAAGCCTTCTGGAGCGACTGTAAATGGTATCGTGTTTTCAGTTTTGGCTTCCAGCTGCTCATTTAATAAAAACGTGATGGATTTTTGTTTGTTGGGTTTTCGTCCTCCTACAACCTAGCTGAACTCAGTCATTGGTTCTGAGTTTTTTGGTAGATTCTTTCGGATCTTCTCCGCAGATGACCGTGTCATCTTCAAACAGGGACTAAATTTTATTTCCTCCTTTTCAGTTGATGCACCTCCTATTTCTTTTTCTTCCTTATCGCTGGCTAGGATCTGTGGTTGGGTAGGAGTGGTGAGAATGGGCATCTCACTTCGTTCCTGTTGGTAGAGGGAAGCACCCAGCTTTTCACCAGCAAGTGCGATGTAGTCATTGGCTCTCTGTAGATGTTGTTTATCATGTCAAGGAAGTTTATATTCATGGTTCACTGTTTACCATGAATGGGTGAACTATTTTGCCAAATGTTTTCTCTGTGTTACTACTTGGCAAATGAACCCATTTCCTGTAAGATTTTGCATTTATGAGTGTAAGGTTGTTCAAAGTATTCTCTCTGATCCCTTTTTTGGCTGAAGGATCTGTAGTGATATCTCCTTTCAATCCTGATGTGGATTCATGATTGGTGTTTTCTCTCTGTTTCTGTTCTCTCTTTCATGTCTTGCTGGAGGTTTACCACTTTTAATGATTTTTTTTTTTTACTGCTTTTTGTTTCATTGATTTTGAGTGTTGTTTCTTTTTTCAGTTTTATTGATTGTTTCTTCCTGCTTCCTTGGGATTTTGTGGGTTTTTTTCCTTAAATTTTCCCCCTTTTTTTAGTTTCTTGAGAAAGAAACTTAGATTACTGATTTGAGGCTGTTCTTTTCTAACCTAAACATTTCATGCTGTGTGTTGGCCTTCAGAGCTGCCTCAGCTGCACCCCACTGATTTTGACTCATTATATTTTTGTTTTCATCTAGTTGTATGTATTTTTGTTATTTCCTTTGAGACTTCCTCTTAGACGTATGCATGATCTAGAAGTGCATTTTTAAATTTTCATGTGTTTAGAAACGTTCCTATGATTCATTTTCAGTTGATTCCGCTTTGCTCTGAGAATGTATTCTGTGTCATTTCAATTTTTTTTTTTTTTTTAGTTTTGAGGCCCTGGATGTGGTTTATCTTGGGGAATGTTCCATGGGCACTGGAAAATATTTACTAAATATGAAGACACTGAAATCCTATATTAATTCCCCTCCTGGCCAAAGTGACCTGCAGAAGCCTTTTCCATGAGCAAAAAAACCTGACTGATACAGGACGGTTATATCCCACACCGCACAGCCAACCCACTGGATGGCCATGCAGCCACTGTGGGTCGTGTTAGCTCACATGGCTTCCTCACCTGTAACTTGGACACCTGTAAATCGTGACAAGAACCTGACAAACCATGGTAAACCCTTGGCATGAGACTGTTCAAAAGATGATAGTTCTCATCTTGTGTTATTTAGATGTGGTGCTGTTGCTGTCACACCGTATGTCAGTATGTCTTGCCCCTTCTTCTTCCTAGCTTTCCTTTCACCTTCAGAGAGCTGTATGCAGACCCGAGAGTGTTAATAATGGGCACACCGACAGACCGCCCGTCCGGCCTCTCCTGCATTTTTGTGTGGTCGTATCACATGGGTTCTAGCCCATGGAATGGGACAAACATGATGTGAGCAACTTCTAGGCCTGTTCACAAAACCCTTCCATACTCTTTTATCTACCTCTTAGGTGAGGCGGCTGCATACATTGTGATCTTGGTGCCAGCTAGGGTGGTGTGTAAGGTGCCTTGATCCCTGAATTAATGACTGGAAGCAGACCGCCACTGATGAGTGATTTCTGATAGTTACACATGATCCAGAAATGTGTGTTTAAGCTCATGATGCCTTTTGGAGTGTGTTTGTGAGTAGCTAGCATTTTCTTAACTGATGTAGAAATCAGTACCTTGAAGGAGTGCCATTCAAAAACTTAAACTATGTAGTATTGGCTCTATGTTCAGGCAGTGGGCTGCAGAGAAACTGATCTTAAGAACTGGAAAGATGTGGTTGCTTGGAGTTGGGGGCAGAGGGGGGTTGGACAGCAAAGAGGCACAAGGAATCTCTTTGGGGATATTTCAAATGTTCTGTATCTTGACTGTGGCAGTTGTTTTCCAGATACATGGAAGTGTCAAAATTCATCAAATGGTTACAGTTGATTGTCCAAAAATGGTATCTGAATAAGCTGATGCAAAAAAAGCAACCACCATCTATGATAAACTCCCTCTCTTCTATCAGGTTCCCAGACCCTTGAGGTGAGGAGTTACATGCGAGTGATTTTTTTTTTTTAATTTAAATTCTAGTGAACATAGAATGCAACGTTGGTTTCAGGAGTAGAATTCAGTGATTCATCATTTACACACAAAGCCCAGGGCTCATGCAGCAGTGGCCTCCTCATTCCCCTTCCGCCACCCACATCCCTCCATCAACCCTCAGTTTCTTCTCTGAGTGCTCTCAGAAGCAACCAGCAAACAAGGGAGTGAGAAAGCAGGACAGGCCAGGAGGAAATCAGCACGAGTGATGGCAAGAAAAGCCCCCTCTTTGCCCCACAAACATAATGTATACATTTTCTTCTGATTGGTTTTGAAGAGATGTAGAATTAAAGCACAGGTGTTCTGATATAGAATGCAATGGCTGGATCCTGGGCATGGGCTGCTGCAGGGGGATGGGGGTCCTGGCCAGCTGCACACCCTGACCTGCAGGGAGGCAGCAGCTGCAGGGGACAGGAGGGGGGGGACGTTGGTAGGGGATGGGTGGTGGAGCTGGGGATCCCATGCAGGGGGATCCAGCCCCAGCCCCACAGTGTTCTGGCTGTGTGGTCTTGGGCTCATTGCTTAACCAACTCACTTCAGTTCCTCCTCTGAGAAATGTTAAAAACAAGCTCACTTACCTCACAGGCTCAGGGAGACACCTTTTACTCTAGACCAAACACGTGAAGCCCTCCGCAGAGACCCTGCTGTGACACAGGTGCTCAGGAAAAGCTGTTTTCATTATTAAACCATCCTCCCCTCCTGCAACACCCCCACGGTGGACAACAGCCCCCAGCCCTGTCACCCCCAGCGGCTTTGAGTCCCTTGGGTCCTCCTGCATTCCGGACTGATGGACCCTTCCTCCAGTCCCCACACTGGCTCTTTCATCTTTTCCAGAGCAGAGACTCGGGCACATTTTTTAATTCATGCAGGATTTGCACTGGGCCAAACAGAAGCTTGACACGTTTCGAAAGGGCCCAGATAAATCTTGTTTTGTGAAAGCAAACCATCAAACCTCTGTACCCTGAGCTCCCGCTCTGGGTGTCCCTCCAGCCCCTGGGGTTTGTAGAAGTCTCCCACATGCCATACTCCTAGGTCATGAATGAAGCAGAAATGAACTGTTCTCGAACGGGAGAAACATTTCTGGCTGCTGTTTGGAGAAAGAAATGAGCGTGACGATCTGTAATCTCCCGTCCTTCTAGCTCCTGTTACTCTTGTCTTTTTTTTTTTTATGGACATATATGTTTATTTTATTTTTTATCAGATCTTCATATGACTTTTTTTTAGTTCTTTTATATTTTGTTTTAATGTTTCATCATTTCTACATTGTGAATGACCTATTTTTATTTTTTTTATTTTTTTTTAATTTTTTATTTCTTTTCAGCGTAACAGTATTCATTGTTTTTTCACCACACCCAGTGCTCCATGCAATCCGTGCCCTCCCTAATACCCACCACCTGGTTCCCCCAACCTCCCACCCCCCGCCCCTTCAAAACCCTCAGGTTGTTTTTCAGAGTCCATAGTCTCTCATGGTTCACCTCCCCTTCCAATTTCCCTCAACTCCCTTCTCCTCTCCATCTCCCCATGTCCTCCATGGTATTTGTTATGCTCCACAAATAAGTGAAACCATATGATAATTGACTCTCTCTGCTTGACTTATTTCACTCAGCATAATCTCTTCCAGTCCCGTCCATGTTGCTACAAAAGTTGGGTATTCATCCTTTCTGATGGAGGCATAATTCTCCATAGTGTATATGGACCACATCTTCCTTATCTCTTGTCTTTTTTATCTATTTTCTCCTCCCGTCCTCTCTCCACCTCCTCCCCTCCCCTCCCCCGACTTGCATTTCCAAGGCCTGCCGGTCTCAGAGTATAAAGGAACATGGAAGAAAGCACTTCACTCTTCTACTCCACTGACATCACGCAAGTTTGCTCCTGCTTATTCAGGGCTGTATTCTAGCCCATACCCCCGGGGAGAAAGCTGTATTTTCTGCACCATTTCTAATCACTGCATGGTCTTTTCTTCCCCATCCGATTTATTTACTAATTTTCACATTAGATTTATGCTGTTTATACAGATGAATAAAAAAGAACAAAACGAAACACACAAAATGGTTAGAGGGACAGTAGCAGCTGAGCCCAGAGCCTTATAGGAATGGCCTAGTGGGGCCTGGGATCTGTTTTCAGGCTAATCAGAATATGTAGGTAGTGCTAGCCCAGATCCTGAAAAGCGGACACCAAGGAGGCTTTATATCTGTTAGGGTTTGTGAGGGGAAATTGGGGAGGGGGGCAGCTGGGACAGCTGTCAGGAACCCCGCAGAACAGGGCAGGACTGCAGAAGCCTGCTGGTGATCACACAGATGCAGACAGAGGGATGTCTGGTGTTGTACTGAGGAGTTCTCACCCTGAAGTCAGTCAGCAGAGGAGGAAGGTGTCCCAGGAATGGGCCTGCCTCAGCATCCACACTGCCCTAGGTCCAGGGCAGATGGGGACCAGGAGATGTGGGGCCTTGGGGCAAGCACAGCCCTGGTTTTGGAGCCCAGCAGGGGGCCAAGGTCAAGCCCCTACCCTGCAGCCAGAGGTGGTCGGGGTACATGCTCATGGCCACTGCATGGGGTGGGGTTTGGTCCAGCTGGCTTTATTTGAGTTGGAGGCCATTGCTAAGGCTAGACTCTGCTTTTCTGTTTTCTGCACATCCCGCCAAGTCCACCGCCTCCCTCCAGTCTTTCTTGTCTGGAGGGGGAAGGCTTGCTTCCATAGAGTTTTGAGCTTCACAGAAGGGCAGTGTGCTGTGGATGGGGGGGCCTCAGAGATAACACTGGGCCACCAGTGAGCGGCCGACCTCAGCCCTTCCACAACCCCAGTGGGAAAATGTTGGCCCCAGAAGGTGTGTGGTCCAAGCTCAGCCTCTGTGGCCCAGGTGGGCCCCAAGACCATGCACCCAGGAGCTGCTGACCGGAAGCTGGGCGCAATTCAAGGAACCACGTACTCTCTGCTACTCTGGCAATCACTTCCTTTCACACGCTCACCGCTGGGGTTGACCTGGCCTCTCCTGCAAGAGCCTTCTGGCCCCTCCTAGTTCCTGAAGGGTCTTTGTTTATTTCTCCTGCCCTTGCTCTTCTCTCCCTAAGTTGTCCTGTGTTTGGTCTGTTGTGGTGGTGGTGGTGGTGGTGGTTTGGATTGTTTTTCCTCTGAAATGTTTCTTCTTTAGTTTATGTGAATTGAGAATCTGGAAGATCACAGGGTATTAGCATTTGGGGTCAGGTTTTCCAGTGAGCTTAATGCCCTGAGTGGCCTGAAGGAAGCACCAAAAGTCTCTTGTCCTCCCTGGGAAGAGTCAAGACAGAGCAAGCCCCCACGGTCCTCAGGGAAACCTCCCTGGGTTCTGCCTCTGTCTTTGGCACAATGTCATCCTCATGGTCAGCTGAAGCCCCACGGGCCCTTGTCCTTCAGATGGTGGGACTGCGCAGGAAAAGAGAGTACTCAGTGGGTAGTCTACACTGTGGGCTGGAGCCCAACTCTGCTCTTCACCCTCCCTGTGGCTTTTGCCAAGTCCCTTGATGTCTCTAGTTTGTCTCATCTACAGCATCCATGTAACAAGAGCATCCTTGACAACCTCATGGGCTGCTCTGGAGACCCCCATCAAAATGACAGCATGCGCTGGAGGGCAGTTTGCAGCTAGCTGCCCTGTGCTGTGTCCATGTACGCAGCAATCATCAGACCACCAAATTCCAGAGCTCCAAGGAATCCCAGTCTTGAAGAATGAGAACAGGTGTTATTTGAAAGAAAACAGGTTTTTTTTTTTTTTTCCTGCATTAAAAATAGTTTGGGGAAATGCTGGGTTAACAAAGCTTAAAAGGGTTCTACACTAGAGGATTTCACAGGGACTTTAGTGTGTTGTGGATCTCCGTGAGTGTTTTCCATTAGTGTATGAGAAGATCTTCTTTATGTGGGACCTTGTGGGCTCCCACACAGCAGCCTGGAGTGGAAATGCCATAGGAGATAACACAGCGATTCCTGGAGGATGTAGGCTTCAGATCTGGGGCCAGCTCTCGTGCTAGTGCCAGATCATAGGAGACATCAAACACATTGGGATGGATTAGTGTAAGCAACAGACGGACAGTGAGGAGCTACAGCCTGTAGGGACCTGAGCTTCTTGATACCAAAACAAGCCCAGGAGGACCCTTGACATGTGAAGAATCTGACCAGGATCTCCCAGAGTCACTGCGTGCCCTTCCACGGCCCACACAGGCGCCCAAGTCCTGTTTCCATTCAAATCAACTGTAGTTGTGTTTATCCTCACATAAATTAACCCCCATCAATAACTTTCTCTAAAGCTTAATCTCTCAATTGATGAGAAAATGTGCCCCTGACCAGAGTCCCCGGGGAAAGGGCTCCCAAGGTTTGTCGCCTGCACACTGAGGGCGCTGTGGGGTCCCTCTCTGGAGGATCCACGTCACTGCTGGATTCCACACGCCCCAGCAGTGCACCCCAAACCTGTTTAGACCTCTTCTTGTCAGCTCTCCTCTACCATCATTGCCAGCACTTGGCTTTTTCCACAGTGTAAAGAAGTTCTTCGATGGCTGAAATCATTCCAGAAGAATCCTAAGTCCACAGTGAGGGGCGGGGGAGGAGAGACTGAGCTCAGGGGCAGTTGGCCAAGTTCGAGATAGGGGGCCCACTCCCTACCCAGCCCTATCCCCGCCGCCCACCTGGCTCCTCCTGAAGGACACTTGGCGTGATCCCCCAGCTTCCAACCTCCCCACTGGAGGAGGTGCAGTGACTTGAATTTGGAAAGTTTGGAAAACACAGCAGGGAAGGCTTGGCTCAGCTCTGTCCTCCTTCCCCACGCAGGAGAGCTGCTGGCGGCTCTTGGCGTTGCCTTTGCTTCGGTAAAGCATCCAGCCCTGCGGTTTGGGGAACAGAGTTATTTGTTGTGGCCTCTTCGTGCCTTTACTTAGAACCAGAGAGTAAAGAGGACAGGTGGAGAGGGCAGGGGTGCTGACTTCTCTTCAGATGATGCTGAGCACCAGAAGTCTAGGTCAGCCATAAATGCTGCAGAAGTTCAACGGAGGAGGTGAGAACCAAGCGCTCACTCTGGGGTGAGACAATGTAGTCCTGGTCAGCAGTGGCTGGGCCTTTCCCACAAGCAGACACTGTGGTTGGCACTTTCACGGACTATCTCGCCTGACGCTCCCATCCATGTGCGCTGTTTGCGGATGAGGAAGCCAAGCACGGTGCCAGCTACCTGGCCTCGGAGTCCAGTCATCCTAAGCAGAAAGGGAGATCCTCCTAAGGGGAGCTGAACCTCGACTGCAGATGGGGCGCAGACCAGCAGAGGGGAGAGACGGTGGGACTGTCTCAGGCAGCTCTGAGTCCCCCGTGGGACTTGAATGGGAGACTTGGAGCAGAAAGAGGGTCCTGAGAAATGCAGCTGGAAATCCTGGGATTTTCCAATCCTGCCCATGACGTACAGAGAGAGTCATCCTTATTCTCAAATGGAATTTGCATGACTACTCTATATGGATGGCTGTTTCTGTGATTTGTGTCACGTAACAGACCACCTGGCCTTGCACGTACACAAGCAGATTGATTGAAAAATGTTGTTTATGAGACTCTTGCTGTGTCAGTGACCTTGGGGGCCTGGTTATTTAAAATATATTATCTGGCCTCCAACTCAGAACTGGCCCTTCTGTTCTGGAAGAACTACAAATCTGGTCTCACATCGCCTCCTGCTCCAGGCATGGAATCCAGGAGTGGGGTACAGACACACACACACACCCATAGTCCAGGCTCCTTGAAACTCTAAAAGCGTGATAATATAGAAATGCAGCTCACTCCGAACTGCACATCTGCAACAAATGTGTAACTTCAAACCCTGTCATTTGCCCTATTAATATGGCGGAGGGGAGGACCCTCCACTGAGGCCTTTCCATCTGGACCCCAGCCTGGCTGTCTCCACCCAGCTTCCCCAGCTAGCGAGGTCGTATGTCGAAAGTACCCGATTTGACGTAACTTTGCCTTGTTCTCATTTATTACCTTCTATTCCCTTCATGTATGAGTAGATTGCTTTCCTCTTCTGTTTCTATTAGGTTTCTACAATAATGACACAGCTTTCTTTCTTTTTTGAAACCCAAAACACTGCTGTTGTGAATGTTTTCCCCAGAACAATTACAAAAATGAAGTCCTTCCTGTACCGTTTCATTTGTTCAATGGATATTCACCCAGTGCCATTGGTGTGTAGGGGAGATGAGGCAGGGCAAGGGGTGATGGGGGAGGGACTGGCCCTGAGTTCCAGGGAGCTGCCCTCGCAGGAGTGAGTGCACAGCGCCCCAGGCTATGCATCCCTAGTTTCTTCTGGGGCTCCCAAGATGCCCCCTACCCACGCAGGACACCCTGCTGAGATTTCTAGCTCTCTGGGGCAGAGAGCCCAAGGGAAAGGCCAAGTCCATTATAATGTACAACAACTTCCTATCTTCTTCTTCAGAAAAGAAGCTTCTAGTTCCTCTAACTCTTCTCTGGCAGGGCTTCTAGGGGACCCACCTGACACTGAATGCTGGCTATCAAGCTCCCTCAAACTCCAGCCTCTGGGAAGCCCGTGAGCCCTCTTTGGCAGAGTCCTTGCTTTTTCCCCTGTCTTTTCTTTATCCTATGTACGCACAGCCCTGCGTACATAGCGGATGTGTGAAAAATGTTTGGTGAATTTTATTGGTGTGTCCACTTTGCCAGTTTATCAGATCTCTTCCCACAAATGTTGGGTGACACGTGCTGTGTGCCCAGCCTCATGAAAGGTCCCCTGGACACATCAGCACTCAGAATAGGCACATCGCACGGTGGTATTCTACTCACAGCTTATGTTTGCTTAACCCTATATATTCCACAGAACTTTTTCCCATATTCTAGTTGTTTCCATGTCTACCCTATGATTCACAGATGAGGAGTCTGAGGTCCAGCAAGACCTAATGATGAACACAAGGTTATGCTGTGTTCAAGGGGGCCACAGCTGGAAGGCTTTCTCAGGTCTTCTCGGGACATCCAGCCATGGGCTCCACCTTGAATCATCAAAGTCTCCTGTTGAGTTCTGTAGAATAATTTGGTTATCCCACAGTCCACATGTTCCTTTGGACAGGAGAATTCTGGTTTTATTAAAAAATATCTTTTTAATGTGGTATATATATCTATAATGGAATACTATGCAACCATTAAAAGAAATGAAATCTTGGCATTTGCGACGACGTGGATAGAACTAGAGGGTATTATGCTTAGCAAAATAAGTCAATCGGAGAAAGACAACTATCACATGATCTCCCTGATATGAGGAAGTGGAGATGCAACATGGGGGGTTTGGGGCGTAGGAAAAGAATAAGTGAAACAAGATGGGATCGGGAGGGAGACAAACCATAAGGGACTCTTAATCTCACAAAACAAACAGGGTTGCTGGGGGGAGGGGAATAGGGAAAGGGTGGTTGGGTTATGGACATTGGGGAGGGTATGTGCTGTGGTGAGTGCTGTGAAGTGTGTAAACCTAGTGATTCACAGACCTGTACCCCTGGGGCTAATAATACATTATATGTTTATAAAAATATAAAAAAATAATTTAAAAAAATAAATAAAAAATAAATAGCATTTTGGTGCAATTAAAAAAAAAGAAAGAAACAATAAAAAAACATCTTTTTAGTATGGGGGCAGCTGGGTGGCTCAGTTGGTTGGGCCCAGGTCATGATCCTGAAGTGCCAGGATCAAGCCCCACCTCGGGATCCCTGTTCAGTGGAGAGTCTGCTTCTCTCTCGTCCTCTGCTCTTCTCCCTGCTCATGATCCCTCTCTCTCACTCACTCCATCCCTCAAATAAATAAATAAAATATTTAAAAAAAAATTTTTTTAGTATCGAAGAGCAACTGACATACAATTAGTTTCATGGGTACAACATAGTGATTCAACAATTCTATACGTTACAAAGCTCACCACCATCTGCCAGCTGTAGTCACCATCTGTCACTCGATTTTACTTCTTACTCTGCCTCCCCCAGGTCAAGGCAATGCTTATTCGAGAACTATCCCTAAAAAAAATAAAAATAGGGGCTCCTGGGTGGCTCAGTGGGTTAAAGTCTCTGCCTTCGGCTCAGGTCATGATCTCAGGGTCCTGGGATCGAGCCCCGCATCGGGCTCTCTGCTCAGCGGGGAGCCTGCTTCCTCCTCTCTCTCTCTCTGCCTGCCTCTGCCTACTTGTCATCTCTCTCTCTCAAATAAATAAATACAATTTTAAAAAATTAATTAATTAATTAAAAAAATAAAAATAAAAATAAAAGAACAAGGCCAAGAGAATGCAGAACCCCTAAAATAGCTGTTCAACATCAGCAGCATTCATCTCAAGGATTACTCAACTGAGTGCTTTAGAATGTCAAGTCAATGGTAGAAAAGAAGAACTGTACCGAACTTGATATCTTCTGAAAACTTGCAAAACCTGAGCAGCTGGTCTGTTTAAAAGAGGAAGCCGTCTTGTTTCCTACCTTACTAATGTCTCTGATCAGATGGTATCTTCATTTCGGGTGGTGAGACTTAGCTGTCACTGGATGCATAACGGACTTTGATAAAGTAGCAGGTACTGCTTGTCTTCTTTCTGTTCTCATCCGGGCAAGAACTTATTAAACGGGATAGACGTTGTTTGTTTAGACCTGATTTCTGGGTAGACCGTCGGGTTTTTAAGAACAAGGAATTGGAGAGAGGGGTCTAGGCAGGTACTCTTGGGTTGAGGAGAAAGAGGAGAGGGGCCCCACCGCAATTTAGTAGGTAATGTAGGGTTGAAGTGGGAGAGTTTGTTGTGACATATGTCCATTTTCTTCTGCTTTTCTCCCATTTTTCCCTTCTTTTCTCCCACCCGTTACCACGATGTGCTTGCTACTCCCAGTCATCCCAGCTTGGCCCTTTATACCTCTGTAGTCAACATGCCCATGGCTATGTGCCTGGTGTGTTCACTATGCTTTCATAAATTCCCAACTGTTGAGAACCCCAAAAGGATTACACTTCATAGTTTTGTGTTTATGGATATTGACTTGTACAAAACAGTCAGTGTGTGTGTACATACATTTATATATTCCATTTGTATATAATTTGTGTGTGTGTGTATTTTTTTAAGTGCTCATCGAAAATCCACTCTAAGGCTATGAGATGAACCTGTTAATCAACTGATTTGGTGTTTGCATCTGGATTTACAAGGTTGACTATTTGTTTTTCCTGGACCTGTAACTAGAGGACAGGGGTAGAAATCCTTCCTAATCTTTTGGAAAACTTGGATTTATGGGGATGGAAGCTAACTCTTGTTTGACAAGTGTCTCCAGGAAGGACGATGGGAAAATGGTGTCTTTGGTACATGGAAGTGGTAGGTGTATTTGTCACTCTTTTGAGAAGGTGGTGAGGATGACATTAAACCATGCAGACTGAGTTATTTTCCTGGGGGAAGAATTGTATGACTCAATAAGAAAAAAGCAGATGTACTCAGGGGAATGAAATGGGTAAAGGGCACAAACTGATAATTCACAGAAAAGGAAATACAAATGACTACTAATTACAGTTAAAAAATTTCTCGGTAATTAAATAAATATTAGTTACACAATAATGGCATCATTTTCACCCATGTAATTGGCCAGTTTTTTTTTTTCTTTTCTGATTTCTTGGTGTTGATGGATGCTTGCTGAGACCCACACCAACATCTATGAGTGCCAAGAAAATATATACATTGCTACATACTTTCTGGAAACAACACAGCAAAATGCATCAACAGACTTAGAAATATGATCATAGGTAGAAATTGCACTTTGGGAAATCTACTTTAAGGAAATAATTTTAAAACCACAAAGATGTTCATTGCAGCATTATATATAAAAGTGTATATCTGGGACAACTTGGTCACACAAAAATAAGACAATGATTGTATAACCATGAATATCTATATAATATTTTGGAGTCTTAACAAACTATACCTTTTAAAAAATATTTATTTATTTGAGAGAGAGGGAGAGAGAGAGAGAGAGCAGGTAAGAGGGGGAGAGGGGGAGGGAGAGAGAATCTCAAGCAGACTCCACACTGAGCATAAAGCCTAGGACCCTGAGATCATGACCTGAACCTAAACCAAGAGTTAAAAGTCGGATGCCACCCAGGAGCTTCTACAGATTACATTTTCTTTTCTTTTTTTTTTTTTAAGATTTTATTTATTTATTTGACAGACAGAGATCACAACTAGGCAGAGAGGCAGGCAGAGAGAGAGAGGAGAAAGCAGGCTCCCCGCAGAGCAGAGAGCCCGATGTGGGGCTCGATCCCAGGACCCTGGGATCATGACCTGAGCCGAAGGCAGAGACTTTAACCCACTGAGCCACCCAGGAGCCCCTACAGATTACATTTTCAAATAATTATTAACAACATGGAACAAGGTGCAGAATATGCAACTGAAAATATCAGAACATGGAAACTGATATAGAAGTGTGATATCCATTCTAACAAACATGGTACCTAGAAAAGAGGCAGAGACAATGGTTCTTTCTCCATGACTCAGGTGGACGTGGTCCAGTACCAGTACCAGTACCAGTGGCTGGGAAGCTGAGTCCTCCATTCATGCTGAACAACCCCCCCCCAACCATGTTATTTTGATTACATAGTCATGCCTTCCCTATGAAAACATATTCCTCACAATCATCTCTTTCAACTAAATAACATGCCAGCCTGTATAGAATGAAAATTTAGCCACATTTGAAACACCTAATGTTGAATTATAAGGAGTAAATCTAATCTTCTACAAAGAAGTTGGTAAAAATATCCAAAATTATTTGGCAGGTAGATAAAACAAGTCACTTAAAATGAACTGGCCACATTCCAAGAATGGAGTATAGCCTTAGCTCTAGTAACTAATGATAATGATTGGTGGTTGTGGAAGTCCACCAGCTGCCCTAAAATACAGTGCTGGGTTGGGTCTTCAGCTGGCAAGACGATTGTATTTATTCACGATTTCAAGCTTGAGAGGTTCTTGTGTGTTTCCAGGGAGGGAGTTTCCTGGCTTTCCAAGCAGCCCATTTTGGTCCCACACAACCTTGCTTCCCGGCAATCCTTGCCCGTGTGGGACTGAATGCAGTGTCCTCCAATGCTGTCAGATTGCTGTGCAGTCTATCTCAAAGGGACCTTAAAAACTGTCCCATTTAAATTTAATTTAATTTAATTTAATAAATTAATAATTTAAAAAATTAGAGGGCTGCCTGGGTGGCCCAGTCGGTTGGGCATCTGCCTTTGGCTCAGCCCATGTTGGCCTCTTTGCTCAGCGGGGAGCCTGCTTCTCCCTCTCCCTCTGCCTGTTGCTCTACCTGCTTGTGCTCGCTCTCTTTCTGTCAAATAAATCCATTAGATCTTTAAAAATATATATATATATTAGAAAATTTGGTCCAGACCAAAGAGATACAAATACAAGGCCAAAAAAAAAAAAAAGGAACTAAAATTAATCTGAGAGTTAGAAGACTTGTATTTTTCATACAAAACATTCCAAGTTCTGTCAATTATAGTTGCTGTTCTGATGTTTCTGGACCTTTATCATTCTAGCCTGTCTTGTACGCCAGATGGATACTAGCTCCCTTAAAATGGGGTACCCGGGACAGAACATAATACTTCAAAAGTATAGTCTGCACAGTAAAAAGCAGAATGAAAATTATTCTGGTCCATCCTTCTGTCCATTTAATAAACACAGAAGTGTTTATTAAGCAGCTATTAATTGTTGGGTGTATTATACGGATACTAGTCACTGGGTCCACACTGTCTTGTGTGGTGACTACTTGCCACACGTGGCTACTTGAACTTAAACTCACTAAGTTTCAATAAAATGAAAAGTTCAGTTCCTCAACAGCACTAGCCGCATTTCAAATGTCCAACAGCTGCATGGTTAGTGGTGCCTTGTTGGGCAACACAGATGCAGAACGCTACCATCACTGCTGAAAAGTTCTATTGGTTGGTGCTCTGCCAGGTAATTATTTTTTTCTGACGACTCCAGTTTCTCTGTAAAACAAAGCAAAACAAAAAGGTGAAAGGGGAGGGAGGTCTGGCTTAACTGCATAGGTGGGAAGCAATTTGAGTAGCTAGTTGGATAGGTAATTGGATGGATAAATGAAGGGGGAGGGGGAGCTGGGTAGAGAAGTGGGTGTGGAGAATCCAGTAGGTAGATTCTCTTGTTCTGGATGATTTACTAACACAGACTAAAACTGAATTCGCTTGCTGTGTCACAGTGTTGACATTCTTTAGTCCACCCCTGAATTTCCCCTTTTCTCCTCACATAAACTTAAGGAGATTGGAGGGTATGTAGCTCAGAGATAGAAACAGATTCATAAAATTTAGAAGAGACTTCATGTCACTTCGTCCAAGAGTGGGGGAGATTTAAGAATCACTGTGGTCTGGATCCCACCTCCAGAAATTCTGGTTTAACTGCTTAGGTGTACAGCCTAGCGTCGGGATTTCAAAAGCTCCCCCATGGTTTCCATGTGCAGCCTGTGCTGATGACCACTGCTGGAGTCAAACTTCTTCTCACCATGGAAATCCCCTTCTGCAATGTCCCTGCCAGGCAGCCACGGAGCCTCTGCTTGGATGCCTTCAGGCACAGTTTGCTTGGCCTCTCGCAAGGCATCCTTTCATTTTGGGTAATCCTGCTCAAGCTCTTTCTTATGCAGTATTTCAGTTTGCCTCTAGGAACGACCTCCTATGGGTTCTGAAGGGCACCACTGTGAATCCGATTCTGATTCTTATATACACCCCAGTATTTGCTCTCTTTCCTACCTGCAGTGTCTTTTCTCCTGGGTAGATGGATACCTCTGGCTTCTTCAACTCATCTTTATCAGGTGGGGTTTCCTCTCCCCTACATTTCAGTTGGACAGTGTTCACATTAAATGTGAGCACAGTGCTCTGGATGTAGTCTCAGACCACTTGAAAATCCTATCACATGCTAACCTGTAATTCTAGTTGACCATAAAGTTAGTGTGTGATGGGGGTTTAACATTTTTATTTATTTTTTAAAGATTTCTTTATTTTTTTTAGAGAGGGAGAGAGAGAAAGCACCAGTGGGAGGGGCAGAAGGAAAGGGAGAGAGAACCTCAAGCAGACTCTGCTCTCAGTATGGAGCCTGACGCAGGGCTCATGACACTGAAATCATGACCTGAGCAGAAACCAGGAGTTGGAGGCTTACCCTACAACCCCACCCAGGGATCCCTGATTTTTTTTTTAAATCCCTGGTTTTTGAAAAAAACTTCCTGTGTAAGATCATCAATGGCAGCATTATTTGAAATAACAAAGAGTACCTGTTTGTAGGTAGAGGACTGGCTAAATAAACTGGCGTATCCACACAATGGATTCTCGACAGCAGTAACAAAGAATAAGAAAAACTTAAGTTGTGAAGCAGAAAAAGCAAGGTGTAGGATGATGAATGTAATGCTTTGTTTTTATGCAAGGGACAGGGTAAGATTAGAAGATACATTTATATTCGCTTACAGTTGCATATGGAAATGTTTCCCTCTCAGGCAAAGAGTGGGCGGGTTTGTGATCAGCCCAGTGTAAAAGATTGGGGGTTCCTACACTCAGATTGTTCATCTGTGAGCCAATCCTGTTGTGTGCAGGGACTCCCCACTCCCCAGGCCACTCCACATGGCCCCTGTGCAACTTGGCAGCATGAAGAACCAATGAGGACATCTAGCTACATGCCTGCTGTAGGTCCTTTGTCCTTATCTAATTGTCACGTGCCTTTCTCTGGTATCTGTGAAAAAGTGGCAGGCTTGCTTCTTAGCTTGTGGGTAAGGTAAGATCTTAGACCCCTCACAGCTGTTGATGCAGAAGAGGTGTACAGGGATGAAGTAGGGTGAGATTTCTTACTGTGTATCTTCCCACAGTATTATGTTTTGAACCATATGATTTTGTGTATTCCCTTTTCTATCATAAATAGCATGTAATTTGAAATAAAAATGTTCCTCTTATAAAGAAAACAACTTTCATACAAATATAGATTAAGTTAATGGAAGTGTTTTATGCAGATTATGGGAAGTGATCATTTCTCAGCATCCTAAGGTGGTCAGAATGAAGTGTCCAATAGGACACTCCTTGATTTTTGGTTGTCCTCAGTTTTCTGAGAATTCATCTCTCTCTCTCTCTCTCTATCTCTACATGTCACTCACATTATCTTTGTGAAAGATAATGGGACCTCTGATAGCTCTCCATTGGGCACGTCAATGAGTAAATGGATTAATATAATCTAGGGTTCCCATTAGGTTATTTAATTTGGTTGAGATCCAGACTTGTTTGTAGAAATTCAAGCTCTTCATTTAGAGTAACTAAAGATTTTAATGAAGACTGAAATATTTGGTTAAAATAAATTGTTGGATGCCAATCATTGTAGGTTTTCTAGAACCTCGGATAATGGACTACTGACTAGATATTTGTGGAAAGATAAGCATTTCTGTTTGGGTGGAAGAGACACTTGTTCCTCTGAAGTCATATTATACTACATTGGACAAGAATCTAAGAAATTTTGGAAAGGCTTGAGAACTGAAAGATAAAGGTCAATGGGTGGGGGGTGGGAGAAGAACTGACATATGCTTGCCTGGCTCTGTGTTCTAGATGTTCTCATATGTGTTAGTTCATGTTATCCTCACACCACTTTTCCCTCCTTGACACCATCTTCACTTGGCTTCTGAGACACCCACTCTTCTGGTTTTTCTCCTATTGTCCACTCCTTCTGAGACTCTCTTGCTGTGTCCTCCTTGTTCCTCTGACCTCTGATTTTTGATATACCTGAGAATGCCATCCTTTACTATCTACACTCATTTCATGACTACAAACACCATCAATATGACAACAACTGTCCACTTTAGATCTTAACCAAGAGCTCTCCTCTGGAGCCATATATCCAACTACCTACTTGTTAGACATCTCCACTTGGATGACACACAGGCATCTCAGACTTGACATGCCCCAGGCTTCTTTACTACAGCTGGTGGCAACTCCATCCTTCCAGTTGTGTAGGTCAAGACTCTTGGAGCCTTTAAGCTTTGACCATTTCTCACTCACATCCAATCTGTTAACATATCCTTTGGTGCTACCTTCTGCATTTATGCTCAATCTGTCTACTTCTCGTCTTTGTACTCTTACTACCATGTCCAATCCAGGGTTATGTCTTGCCTGGATTATCATGGCAACCTCTTTATAGGTCCCCTGTTTCTAATTTTAATTCCATAGTCTGTCTCCACATTGCAGCCAGAAAAGCTTTTACAAAACATAAATTGGATCATGTCACAGCTTTAATGGAAACTCTCCATTGGTCCCCACCCCATTCAGAGAAAAGCCAAAATTCTTCAGGGGATGCACAGCTACACTGAACCCCTGCCCACCTCTCCCCTACATCTCTCTGAAACCTTCTCTAGATATACTCACCCCTCACTCCTCCTCTGGCCACACTGGGCTTCTTGCTTTTCTAAGAACATATCTAGACACCTGCCATCTCAGGACATTTGTACTTGCTATATCTGTGCCTAAGGCTCTCATCCCTCAGATACCTGTACAACTCATTCCCTCACTTCTCCCAAGTTTTTTCTCAAATGTCACCTCAGTGGGCTCCTTATTGACCCTTCCTTCAATTTAAAAGTGCCCATATCCAACTCCACCCTATCCCCTTTCTTTATCTCCTACTTCATCTCTCTCTGTAGCACTCATGACCATCTGAGACCCTGTCGTTTTTAGTTATTTATTCTCTGGGTCCTCAACTAGAAAATGAGTTCCACGAAGTCAGGAAGTTTGGTCTGTTCTGTTCCCTGATGTTGCCTGTGTCCCCTTGTCTGTCATAGGTGCTAATAAGTAATTGTTGAATGAACAGCAGAGGAACCCCACGAGGCAGTAACTCTTCTCATCACCATGTTGCACGTGAGAATTCTGAGGCACAGAGTGGTTAAGTTCCTTGCTCTAGGTCACATAGTCATTTCTTCAGACACAGTAATGAATCATTATCCCACACTGAGGAGGACGAAGGATACATAAGAAAGAAAATCTTATAGATTGTCTTAGCACCAGATACCAATGAAGTCAAAAGTGGATCTTGGGCTGCGTAGGTGGCTCAGCCATTAAGCACCTGCCTTCTGCTCAGGTCATGATCCCACGGTCCTGGGATCGAGCCCCGAATCGGGCTCCCTGCTTGGCAGGAAGCCTGCTTTTCCCTCTCCCACTCCCCTTGCTTGTGTTCCCTCTCTCTCTGTCAAATAAATAAATAAAATCTTAAAAAAAATTATCTTGGGTCTTGGGCACAAGACATGATCTTAACACCAGGTGTTTTTTGCAGAAATGATCACCACTGGGAGTCACCTGTGGACAGGGCTCTTCCAGATGGGCAGGTAGAGTCAGGGTAACAGGCTGTGATGCCAAACCCGCAGACAGTCACACCTGCTCTCCTCTCCATATTCTTTGGATGGTTTATCAAATTCACCTGAGAAGATGATCTCTTCAAAGAGACAAAGCACTTACACACACATATACACATGCACACACACATACAATCCAGATTAGTGACTTCACTGAGCTGGGATATCATTCCCCACGTGGTCTTCTATCAGACATGCCTGGTTTTAACCAACCTCCCCTTACTGCCAAGGATCAGCACTCTTCATTAGTAGCATAATGGATTTCCACTTCAGTGAAGTTTTGTTATAAAATGGATCTTAAATTAGCAGTACCTTTTTCCATCCATCTGACTAGAGTTTGTTGACATTTACTTCTAAAAGCATTCAGACAAGTCCAAGAAATATTGCAAGAGATCAGCTCAGAGTGTCTCTGGCTTTGACTGCCGTAGACAGACCCCAGGCTCTAGCATTGATGCCAAGGGGGATGTGGGGGTGAGGGGAACTGTTGGTGGGGGGTCATGACTTCCATGTACAGTGCATGTCCACAGTGAGGAAGTGATGCTGAAACTGAGAAAGGTGTTCACTGCCACACTGAAGGTCCCCACCCAATGGGTAGGATGTGATGGGCTGGTGTGGCTGTAGAGAGCCTAGGTTTCTTTGAGTCAAGTTTCTGGACTCAAGTCCCAACTTAGCCATTTACTCTCTGTGTGATCTTAAGTTATGGAATTGCTCTGAGCTCCTTTTTTCTTTTTCCTGAGCTCAGTTTTGTTTCAGCGATAAGAATAATAAAAACATTTACCTCCCACGGCTGTCGTGATAAGTAATCATGTGAAATATGTTTCTAGGGAAGAACTGTTAGGTCCGTTATTAAATGAAACGAGACTGAGACAAAGTGAAAGTTATTTAAAGCTTTATTTTATGCTAAGTATTAGAAATCAGATTGATCGGCCAGGGGAACAAGACTGAAACAAAGTTAAAGTTATGCAAAGCTCTATTCTATGCCAAGCATTAGAAGTCAGACTGACGGGCCAGGGCCGTCTCCAAAGAGAGTGACCACCCCCAGTTTACAGGCTCAAGAATTGACTGACTGACCGGTCAGGGCCGCCTCCGAAGAGAGCGACCCCTCCCCATCTTACAGGCTACCTTTTATTGGGTGAAACTGCAACCCATATCTTGGTATCTCAACCCACTGGGTTTGTGTGTCTCTTGCTGATTGGCTAGTTCCATCTGGTCTGGTGATGTGTTATTCAAGGTTACCCCATACCAGGAACCGTTACAAACAGTACTTTTTGGGAAGGCTTAGTCAGTTAACATATTCAGTGTGAATAATAAGATTGTCGTCCTTCCCAAGATGGAGTCATTTAGGTTTGGGCAAGACCTTCTCACTGTTACAAACAGTACTTCGAACTGATTAGATGTCTCTATCTGGCCTGACTCGTCCTTGTATTCTGGGCTCTGTTATCAGGAACCAGCCGACTACATTTTACTGGTTTCCCGGACTTGTTTCTAAGTAAGTTTCTCTGGGGGGGGGGGGGAGTCAATTTAAGTTTACTGCACAAACAACAAAGTGGCTATTTACCCAAGATGGAGTTGCTCTGGCTAAATAGGTCCTTACAGAACCTTAAACAGGTGTGACTCAAAAAATGTTAATTCTTTCATCCCCCTGAAGACCACAAGTATTCAGAAAGCCTCCTGTTTAAATTTTTTTCAGGCTTGTGTCCAATGATTTTGTTTTTTAATTGCCGTCCACTCCTGGAGAGCCTGACTGAAATTCTTCAGAGCTTTGATCAACATTAAACCACCTTAAAGGCCAATGAAGGCCTGTTAATTAGTCTGTGCTTTGAGGCCTTTGAAAGGCTGGGGGTGGGGGTGGGTCATGTCCCATTAAAATCAGGAACCACTGTTACTTAACATTTTTATGGAAATTCCAAATTCCAAAGCCACAAGGTGAGAAAAAGGAGGAATATGAACAAGGAGGTTTTAATGTCAGCCCTATTTCACAGCCAATGTGATTATTTTAAAAGTCCTAAAGGAAATTATTTTAAAAAATCAGTAGGGTAACCAGTTTAAAAAAAAAATTTTTTTTTTCTTTCCTGCATACCAAGCATTGTTCAGAAAACTCATTAGGGAAAAAAATATCTCATTTGCATAACCTCAGAAAAAAACCAAAACCAGATAGATAAAAACAATAAAAAATGTGTGAGACTGAGAACTAAAGAACAACAATAAATCAATAAATACAATAAGTACACAGATCATGTTCCCAAATAATGAAAACTTGATATTGTAAAGTTATCAATTCTCCCCAAATTTATTTATAAATGTAATACAATTCCACTCAAAATTATGTCTTTATAAGTAATTAACCAAATGATTTTATGGTTTATCTAATAGGACAGAAGGCTCTAACAGATAAGACATATTTGGAAATGAATAATGAAAGGGCCGCATAATCAGACAATCCACATAGAAGACCTAATACATCCAAATAGTGAAAAGAGTGTTTCTGGCACCAAAACAAGAGATTTAGAGGTGTGGAATGTAAAGGACACAAACAGAATCAGGAATATTAAAGAATATATAACAAAGGTGATGTTATTCACCCATTTATAGAGGAAAAAAATGGAAATGTGCTTCATGCCATATATCAAACTGAATTAAAAAGGATTAGAAATTTATAAGCATGAGATATTGAAACAAATACCAAATATATATATTTATAAAAATATATATAATATATATAATATAAAAATATATATAATATAAATATATCTATATATATAAAAATACCAAAATATATATATAAACATTCATGCTATCTTGGGATGTGGAGGTCCTTATTAAATGGAACCCCCAAGGCAATGACAGTGTGGGCTTTAAGGCAAAAGGGCACAGGATCGAGTCTCAGCTCTGCCATGCACAGAATAGCTTCAGGGAGTGACCAAGACTTTCCAAGCCTCTATTTGCTCATCTATAAAATGGGGATATATAAACTTACCTTGTAAAGTTGTGAGATCAAGCAAACATATGTAAAGCGCTTGGCCTAAGGAAGGCTCAGTTATCATTGACTCTTATCTCACATCGGTTATGTGTAAAGAAAATAAACTTCCAGAATGCAGAGGCCATTTCTTCCCCCTATTTTGTCCCTTAGTAGGGGGTTGCTGACAATAAGGAAAAAAATGCATCAAAGAATTTGACCATATCATGCATTATTTGATCTAGGCTGGAAAATGAGTATTTCTTTCATTCAGAAATACTGTGAGGGCTGGCGCTCAAGACAGAGGGGGTGGGGTCACAGCTCACTGGTTTTACTTGGGATGGCTTTGGAGTTTAACAGGCCTCTCTGAGCTCACTCATTAGGAGAAGGTCCAGCTTGCATCTGGGAAGGTGTTCAAGGGTGCAGGGAAATGGTCTCCGTTTCTTCAAAGGCAGAGAGGTGTGAATTACTATAAACCCATTTTACTCAGGGACATCTAAACGCAGAGTCCAGTCACATAGGTTGAAGGCCTGGGGCCAGCAAGAGAAGCGCAGAGCCCCGTGGTTATCCTCCCACTTCAGCATCTGCCAAAAGCACTAAGACGCCACAGAGTAGAAGGAGGAGAATGTGGGAGTGACAGTGTTACACCCAAGATAATCTGGAAGCATTCTGGGAGCCAGTGTCTACACAGCCCACATATCCACAAGCTTGTGCACACCAGGTCATCTGAAAGGCTTCTCAGTCTTCCGTGGAAGCTGGCCAGTTCAGGTATCAAGACCTAAAGAGAAATGTCTAAGAGAAATCTCCCCTCCCCAGGTCTGGTGGTTTCACGTTAACTCTACCCAAGATCGACGAGAACCAAACATTAAGATCTTTAAAACAAAATTCAAATGCTCTACCTAGCGTGGGAGTTCCACTTCAAGTTTCTTAGATCTCCAATTTGTGGTTTCAGGTTCTGATGACGAAACCCTTCATCTTGAAATTTGCCCACATTTTCAACCCAGTTACCTTTAGAAAATGTGTTTGCCAAATCCCCAGCAGTGCCTGCTGGAAGGCACTAGCTTTTTATTACAGTTTAATGGCTGAGGGGATATAGAAAAATTCCACATCTTGCAACTTTAAGCATGATCATCCACTTCCCTTCTACAACTATTTTCATTATTTGCCCATTGCCATTTTTTTTTTTAAGAGAGGGGAAAAGTGGGGCAGGGGGAGAGGAAGAGAGAGAATCTTAAGCAGGCTCCACACCCAGCGTGGAGTTCAACACCAGTTTCAATCTCAGGATCCTCAAATCATGACCTGAGCTGAAACCAAGAGTCTGACGCTTAAGTTGAATGGACTGAGCCACCCAGGTGCCCCTTCAAAACTAGTTGTTTTTTTGTTTGTTTGTGTGTTTTTAAGATTTTATATATTTGAGAGAGAGAGAGAGAAGAGAGCAGGAGTGGCAAGGAGAGGTGGATGGAGGGAGAAGCAGACTCCCCCTGAGCAGAGAGCCTGATGCAGGGCTCTATCCCAGGACCTTTAGATCATGACCTGAGCTGAAGGCAGATGCTTAACTGACTGAACCATCCAGGCGCCCCTCTAAAACTAGTTGTATTAATGACTACATAATAATCTGTTGCAGTAAGTGGACTACGATTTATCCAAAGTCTCCTTCACTGTCAAACATTTAAACTCTTTCCATTTCTTTATTTCTCTCCATCATGAAAATGAGGCCACAAAGAACATCCTGGTTTGGTTTGGGGGACTTCTTCCCCTTAGGATAAATTCCTCAGAGTAGAACCCTGGGTCAAAGCCATGTCTATCTCGTTGGTTCTTGTTCTGTGCAAGACTTCCTAAACTTACTGAACTCAGTTATGTTGTATCCAGAATGCATAATTGCTCCACGCTCACTCCAATCTCACCAGCACTGGCGGGCATCATTTACTTTTTTTTTTTTTTTTGGATGATTAAAATGACATTCCAAACTTCAATCTATTTTCTAAAGAAGCTTCTCGAGGGGCGGCTGGGTGGCTCAGTCAGTTAAGGGTCAGACTCTGGGTTTCGGCTCAGGTCATGATCTCTGGGTCACAGGATCAAACCCTGTGTTGGGCACCCTGCTCCACAGGGAGTTTGCTTCTCTCTCTCTCCCTCTGCCCCTTCTCCCTGCTCATTCTCTCTCACAAATAAATAAATAAAATCTTTTTTTTTTTTTTTTAAAGAAGCATCTCTAATGCTAGATGTTCGTTTTCAATTCCACTTTTCAACAGTCATTAAACTTTTAAATTGGTGAATGTAAAACTCTGCTTGTTTCCATGAAGGGTATACATTACATTTTACACAGTAAAAATTAAAGATTGGGGGGAGGGGGAGGGGACAGGGAGGAGGGCTCCTCTCCTGACTCCAGGAATTGTGAGAGAAGAGTCAAATGTCACAGAAGGAAGCAGTCATGCTTATGGTTCCTATCTTTCCCATCCAGGTTTTGACCAGGATGGTCAAAGGGGTATGGTTGAGGGGTATGAAAGCCTGTTTGATAAATTGAGGGGGACCCTCTGAGAGGATGTCTCTCTGCAAGTCACTTCTTTACCCTCATGGGTGGCCAGCATGGTTAACTGGTAGTCAGGCAGAAAAATAATTTAGTTTGTACCCTTGAGTGTCCCTTAGTTTGTACCTGGTGAGAATGTGGAGTCAAGGAGCAGGATGTCTGTCTAGGTTCCTGCCAATTCAGAAGATTCTCAGCCTGGGCCAGCAGGCTAATGATGTGGCAGGAACAGAAACAGTCCTCCATTCCAGCTAGAGCCAGAGAGGTCGCTATGCCCAGGCACGATGGAGAATGAATGGATCATGAGGCCATTAGCTACAAAGCAGCAGATGCCAGCCAAAATTTCGGGGTTGGTATGGGGTTGTCCTTCCTCAGCAGACACCAGCCGCATAAACAGGACCAACAGGAGACCAAGGCACCCTCTTCCCCCTCTGCCCGTGCTTGCCCTTCCCCCATATCTCCCCTGCCATCTTAGAATGGACTAATGAGAAAAGATCAGAAACCCAAATAAATAAGTTGGCAACGTAAAGAGGATGAGAAAAACCATAATCACCCTTCAAATGAATGGTTCAAGCTAAGTTTACACCCCTTTGGACTAAACTCTGTGAATCCTCTTTCCAACTTCCCAGTGGAAAGTTGGTAAGATCCAAATTGTTTTGGAGACTAAAGAAATTTCATTGCATGCACAGCTGGGTTGTCCTGTGAGTGATTTTAGTGAACCAGCTAAAGTCGTATGTATTCATTTTCTGGGTAAAACGTGTATCCATGTATGCATATCTCCATAGAGAAATGTTACGAGTAGTAGACTGCATGGGGGAATTTGGGGTGGTTTTTACTTTTATGTTTTTTGCCTCTTTATTATTGGTGCTATCTGTCTGCTTACTCTTGTTGTACCATATTTCCAAAATGCAAAAAAAAAAAAAAAAAAGATTTTTAAGAGCTTACTTCAAACCTCTTAACTATTTCACACTGAAATAATCATTTTTATTTGGACTAAAAACCATTTCAGTTTTCATATCACTGAACCCACGTAACTAGTAGTCAAGGACTTGGCTTCTGATGCCAGAGAACCTGCATGTTTCCCTGTTCATTGCACTCTAGAGCCCCCAAAAAGATTCTGTAATTTTCTCGTGGTCATGTTGAAAGTGACACATGAATTCAAGACATGATCATCAAGTTAAACAAAACCTTAGTGAATTTTTTTTTTTTTACTTTGACTTGTTTTTAGATCTGTCTCAGAGAAAAGGAAAGATAATAGAAATAAGTGGAGAGTATTATACTTTTGCTCTCTAGAGCAAGCAGTTCTGTTCTTTCTTTCTTTCTTTTTTTTTCTTTAGTGACTAAAGTTTAGAGAGGGACACTCTCTGTGATTGTAACTATGTAACAGACAAAATAATGGGTGTCTTTTTTTTCTCAGCAACTGTGGATTATACCATTAGTAATAAGCATGCTGATAAGATCATAGAAATCAGTTGTTTTCAATCCTGTCTTCCACCACAAAAGCCTGGATGTGTTACTGATCCGTGGGATGTATTAGGACGGAGCCATTGAAATAGATCGGGTTCTATCCAAGAGACCTGACTTCCTTACTAATTTTATATGAAATGGCTTCCCGTTGCTTTTCTTTCAGTCCCACTTCCTACCAGTTTTATAGTTTGTTTTTTTTTTAATCTTATTTGATCCTGAACATAACTTCAAGTGGTATCAAGATCTGCATTTTGGGGATGAGTAAATGAGGCTCAAAGTTAAGTTCTCATCCAAGTCCTACCGCTGGTGAGAGGAATGGCTGGGAACAGCTCCCGCCTCTGTCCATTCTCACTTTGGCTACACAGGACCCTGACAAGTGCTGACCATGTGGGGGTGGAGGTGGTCCCAGTATTTTATTAAGAAGCAAAAATAGTGCCTTGCCTTTGGCTCCAATTATTGCATTTCTAACACTTACCTTGAGAAATGCCCTCTGACAGATATTCATGTCCTCACACTTGTCTCTTCCTCAGAGGAAGTCAGTAGAACGTCTTCCAAGGAAACAGTGCAGGGACTCACTGCCCTCTGCAGAACACCTTCTTCTCCAGTAAAGTCTCTAATCTTAAGAAAGGCAGCCACTGGACCTAGGGATCCCAGTCTAAAAATTATCGAATCCGCTAAGAAATTCCATTGTCCTATCCCTCCCACTCAGTCCCTTTATGAAGGAGGAACTCCAAGGTGTTAGCTGTTGGCACAGGACTGGCTTATCTCAGCATCATCAGGAGCAGGTAAAGGGCAGGAGCCTAGGTTACTGGTGCTTAGAACTGTAATTGTCACACTAGTTAATAATAATTACAATGATGAAGTCTTCAGAAGTTGAACTTAAAAACCACTGCACTAGAATCTAGTAAGAAAAGACTTGTTCATAGATACTGAAGACCTAGCCTGAACTTGTATATTTACTTGTTAGAGGATTTGGGGTAAATTATTAAATTTCTTGAAGGTTCAATTTCCCCATCAGCTATGATGAACAGTGCCTTGTTAAGGGGCCACACGGAGGGGAAGTTATTTGTAATAATAACAATCACTATTATTATTATTAGCATTTAGTCTTTAAATAGGGAAGATGCTTTTGAAAGTCATATATAAACTATGAAACATAAAACCCAAAATGCCTGAAAAGATACAGCAATAATAACCAGTATAATAATATTGCTCTCATTCCCCAGCCTGCTTTTTTCTGGCTCTGTATTTCCTCCCTCCAATGCTTGCAGAAGTCAGCATACTCATTCTTCACCACCATCCATCACATTTCTTTTTCTTTTCCCATATGAATTGCGCTGACTTTTAAAACTTCACATCTTTCGTTCCTGACACCTCACTCCCCCCACTCTCCAACATACCTTTGAAATACGTGCTGAAGAAACTTTAAATGTCTAGGCTGTTTAATCGCATGTAATTTGGTGGGCAAATGGGTACCTCAGTGGGTGTGGCTCACTAAGGGTTATCGTGCCTAATTGTGCGGTTGGTGTTCATTGTTGTTGATCTGTGTATCACAGGAACAAAATAATGGAGACCCTCACGGCCGTGATGAAGAGCATGGATGAGTCTGTTGAGACCACAGTGTTCGACTATGAGGATTCAGGGCCATGTGAAAAAGTCAACATCAGGGAGCTGGGAGCCCAGTTCTTGCCCCCGCTGTACTCCCTGGTGTTCATGGTTGGTCTGCTGGGCAATGTGGTGGTGGTGGTCATCCTCACAAAATATAAGAGGCTCCGGATTATGACCAACATCTTCCTGCTCAATTTGGCCATTTCTGACTTGCTCTTTCTAGTCTCTCTGGTATTCTGGATTCACTATGTTATGTGGAATAAGTGGGTTTTTGGTCCCTTCATGTGTAAACTCCTCTCTGGGCTTTATTACATGGGCTTATATAGTGAGATCTTTTTCATCATCCTGCTGACCATAGACCGGTACCTGGCCATCGTCCACGCCGTGTTCGCCCTACGAGCCCGGACTGTCACTTTCGGTGTCATCACAAGTATTCTAACCTGGGGCCTGGCAGGGCTGGCAACCATCCCTGAATTTATCTTCCATGAGTCCCAAAAGGAGGACTCCCAACATGTCTGCTTGCCTCTTTACCCAAAAAACCAAGAAGACAGATGGAAGCGTTTCCATGCCCTGAGAATGAATATCTTGGGTCTTGCTCTGCCTCTGCTCATCATGATTGTCTGCTACTCTGGAATTATTAAAACACTGCTGAGATGCCCCAGTAAGAAAAAGTATAAGGCCATCCGGCTCATTTTTGTCATCATGGTGGTCTTTTTCATTTTCTGGACACCCTACAACCTGGTCCTCCTCCTCTCTGCTTTTCAAACGATCTTCTTTGAGACAAACTGTGAGCAGAGCAAACAGCTGGACGTGGCCATGCAGGTGACGGAGGTGATCGCCTACACGCACTGCTGCGTCAATCCCATCATCTATGCCTTCGTCGGGGAGAGGTTCCAGAAGCATCTCTGCCACTTCTTCCGCAGGCACGTGGTCACCTACCTGGGAAAATACATCCCGTTCCTTCCCAGCGAGAAGTCAGACAGAGCCAGCTTCTCTGTATCCCCATCAACAGGGGAGCAGGAACTCTCATTTGTATTTTAAGACAGATGCGGAAAATGACCTAATGTGACGGCCCAAGGAGCAGAAGCATTATGTCGATCACATTGACCTCAACGCTGGCCCTTAAACTTCCAGCACAATGCTGAAACTCTTAAAGACATTAAAATATATACACAATGGGATCAGTATATATGCGTGGCCCAGGCATTACCGGGGTTGCTGGCTAGTCCGTTCAGTTACTGTCTACCAGAAAAGGTAGAGCTTTGCTTGGTTCTCTGAAGAGTTATATACATTGTAATGCCCCCGAGTGTTAGAGAGTTACAACACACAGCTACCTACAGGAATCCTTTAAAGTTTAAACCTTAACTTCAGCCAGCTATTGCATAAATGAAACATATTTCACAAAATACAATATATCAATCACAATCCTTTTAACATGACTAGCTCTCTCCTTGCTTGATGAAAAGGCTTTTTTCTTTTCATTTTTTTAGTGTATATGTACTCTCAAGCGGCATAATGGCATGCCATCCTTTTGCTGAGTATTATTTTTTTAAGGATTTTATTTTTAAATAATTTCCACACCCAACGTGGGGCTTGAACTCACAACCCAGAGATCAAGAGTTGCATGCTCTGCCGACTGAGCCAGCCAGGTGTCCCCCCCCTTTCAAGTGTGTTTATTATAAATGAATTTCCTGTTTATACCAAATGACCAGATTTCTTATGAGCAACTCAGTAGAAGAAGAGCAATTTGATATTTTCAGTAGAGAGAATAAAGACCTTGCTCGCTGAAACTTCTTGGAGCCCTGGAATGTGCAGACACTGTCCTCTTAAACACCAGGCTTACCATCATTCAACAACTGTGTACCAGGTAATACAGACAGGATGTACCAACATTGCTTTAAGTTAAGTGAAGGATGCAAAAAGTGTGTAAGATAAACACAGTCCTTGCCCTGTAAAACATCTCCTAGGGGGTGTGAGACAGAAACAAATAACTCCAGAACAAAAAGAAACATCCTCAGTGCTCTCCCTGGGCCAGGAAGGGAGAGACCGTTTTTAATTGGAGTCTGAGGGAGGAAGACTTCGTGGAAGAAGTGGCTTTTGAGTAGGTCTTTGAAAAAAGGGCAGGATTTGGAAAGGGAGAGGATTCGGGAAAGACACTTGAAGCCAGTGGGATGCCCAGTACAAAGGTGAGGGGGGAGGTCATGAACACGGATGGACAGGAGGGTGGGATGCGCAGGTTGGGACGGGCCATGGATTTCAGGCAAGCATCTTGGGCTTTTTGGGGAAGGCAAAGGGAGCTACTGAAGGGTTTAGAGCAGGGGAGGAGAATAATCACCATGGTGCATTAGGAAGATAAATCCGGTAACACAGGATGAAGTAGAGACCCCAGAACCATGCAGGGAGTTAGTTAGAAGAGAAGGGCACATGTGAGGCAAGGAGAGATCTGTGGGTAATAAGAGAGGTGCCAGAAGAAACTAGAGAGGAATTCGACCAAGAGACAGCGGTGAAGGGAAGGTCAAAGCCGCGGGAGTGATATAAAATTGACTGGAAGAAAAGCAAAGACAAAACAGCATGTATCCTATGTTAAAAAAAAGGGGGGGGATAAACAGATTATTCGCTGTGTTTGGATGCATTCCCCATCCCTTAAAAAAATAGTAAAGGAAACAGCAACGTTTGGTTATCTTTAGGGAGGGATGAGGATGGAGAACAGAAGTGTGACTTTTCTCTGAATATCCTTGTGCCTTTTGGCTTTTGAACTACGGGAACATGTTAGTAATTAAAAACATAAACAAAACTTTAGAATTATATATTAAAAAAAAAAAACCTAGGCTGCTCTTCTGATGTGGTATCCATTCTACCAGCCAAAAGGGCATTGGAAACTCTGAAGTACCTTTTGTCTTTTTTGTGGTTCAGCCAGAATGTAAATAAAGGAAGCATCTGAAGACTTAACTATACATCACTGTGTTTCTCTTGTCTGGTGAAGTAGTGTCTGTCCTTAGGTGGGCACAAGTGCAGGATATAGATACTTGGTCATATACCCAGGTCCCCGAAAACTTTAGGAGCGTTGGGACCCTCACAGAATGGCACATAACCAAATCACGGATTCAGTATCCTCCGTTTGGCCCTCTAGCCCCATGCTGTCCAACAGAACTAACTACAGGGATAGAAATGTTTTGGGGGCACCTGGGTGGCTTAGTCATTAAGTGTCTGCCTTTGGCTCAGGTCATGATCCCAGGGTCCTGGGATCAAGCCCTGCATAGGGCTCCCTGCTCTCAGTGGGAAGCCTGCTTCTCCCTCTCCCACCCCCCTGTCTGTGTTCTCTCTCTCGCTGTGTCTCTCTCTGTCAAGCAAATAAATAAAATACTAAAAAAAAAAAAAGAAAAAAAAAAGAAAAGAAATGTTCTATACCTGTGTTGTCCAGTAGGATCACCTACTAACTACATATAGCCCTTGAAATGTGGCCCTGTGACTGAGGAACTGGATTTCTAATTTGTATTCAATTTTAACTGAAATAGCCACAGGTGGCTTGTAGCGGTTACATGGGGTCAACGGTGCAGCACTGACCTCGGCCACCTTGCCCCTTTGCATCTATTCTACCTACACATCAGGCTTCCATTAGCCAGCAAACACACATCTTGAACCCTGCACGACAGATTAGGGAAAATACCAGTGATGCAAAGATGAATAAGACCCACTTCTAGAAAATTCGCCCGCTGTTCGCTGGAAGAGACTCATCCAAAGACAGTGATTATAATGAAACACGACGGGTGCTTTCTCCGGCAGTAGGGAGTAGAAGGAAGCATTGAAGAAAAGTACCCAGAGAAAGTCACATTTTGCTTAGGTTGGCTTCCCCCAAGAGCCGATCCTGAGCAAGAATTGGAGAGCAAAGAATTTATTTGGAAAGTGCAGGGAAATCCAGGAGGGAGCGCAGGGAAGTAAGACAGGAACAGGAAAGATGCCTTCAAAGGGTTCATTATGAAGTACTTCCACTGGGGGTGACTGGAGCTCAAAACCACTAGAAAACTCCTGGCAACAGTGTAACTCTCACTCGGCAATCCCATTGGAGGCAGAAAGAGGTTGGGTATTTATACTGCATCCCTGGGAGTCATTGGCTAATGGCAGCCCCTGGGGGATGTTAATTCCCCGGGGCAGTTCTGGCCTGACTGGCTCTGGTAGAGAGGCCCTTCCAGCTTTGCAGAAATCTCCCAGGCAACACCATGTAGATACTGGTTGTTGTTCCATAGAACAACGGGTGGGCCTGAGAGTGGTGTCCAGACAGGTGGGTCAATTTGTGGGAAGGCACAAAGGCACAAAAGCACAGTAGGGAGAACCTTCTGCTGCAAGCCTGGAGTGACCTTGACAATGGCAGGTGGCCTTGAACACACCTCGGCGCTGACTTCCCTCCTTCTCCTCCTTCATGTTGAGCATCACACTCTACTAGTTTAAAAAAGATGATCCTTTTCCAGTTTGAGTTTCTGAGATTTCTTTCAAATTCCAGAGCTAAAGTTCAAAAATCTGATGCTTAACAAAGCAGGTTCCCATCCTTCATAGCTGTGGGTTTGCAAGAACTTCACCGGCATTTTCTCCCATTTCCGCCCAGGTAAGTTCCCAGTATGGTTACGGTCATCTTTCTCCATCCACTGATCTCTTCCAGGGGTCCGTGAATTGTGACTCACGAGCCAAACACAGCCCACTGCCCGCTCTGTAAATAAAGTTCATGGGAACACAGCCATGCTCTTAGGCTTATAAATTGTCTGTGGTTCTTTTGCATAATGATGACAGAGTGGAAGAATCGTGGCAGATACCGTACCGCCTACAGATCCTAAAATGATTTATCTTCTTGTCCTTTACAGAAGAAGCTCCCTGACCCCGATTGTCCACACTGCTGCACAGGATCTGGGGCTCTGATAGACCATGCCATGACAAGGGAGACCAGATTGTTGGGGAGGACTTGAGATATGAATCCTGTATACAAGCTGCTTAAATGCCCAGGCTAGTCCTACCTTGACCCTGGAAACAGTTCAAAATACGCAATATAGGGTTAGCAGGTGTAGCGACCCAATGCTGGTCTACAACACAAAAGGCTGACGTATGTACTAGGATGGCACCCTGAAAGATTTACTGAGACAGCAGAACCCCATAGATGCTGTATTGCAAAGCAGAGTATAAGCAGAACTTACACAGGAACTGTAAAAACAGGTTTTATGACTCAATAGGACCCCCCTGGCCAACTATATTGGGAACAAAGAGATTGCATTGATGAAAATAGGGAGATATTTGAAAAGGGGTTCTTCGTAGAAGGCTGCTGGTGCCCCCTCCCCTGTAGGGGAAGAGAGGAAGACAGGTGGGTGCTCGTGTCTCACCTCAAGCCTGCAAGAATGAGGCCAATGGCACCAACGGGGAGCTTGAGATGAGTCACCAGGTTAAAGAGGCTCGGAGTATGGGATCCAGCCGGCTAAGGGAGGGTTAGTCCACGGACTGCTGCCCCAGTGCCATCCAAAGAATGGCCGCCTCTTGCAATCTAAACTTTTGGAAGTGAGGAAAGACTCTCAGTTTTCAGAGAGGACAAAATTTTTCCTGGTTTACTTTGAGGTCCTGGCAAATTGACCCCCATAAGCGGAAGCTCAAGCTTTCCCCGGCATGCTAACACAGGCTTCGGTCACGGGTGCAGTGGGAAATATGAACACTAGGGGGCGTCCGCCCATGCCGGAGGCGCAGCCAGCCCCGTGGGGTCATTCAGTAAGCGGGGAAGATGTCTGTGTGCTAGGTGGGGTATTACAGCAAGAAACTCAGGATTGCCTCTATCTGATGTGGTCCAACTGTGCGGCAAAACTTTAGGGGATGCCATTTACATCCCTAGGAATTGTGCAATGCCGTGAGTGCCCCAGAAAGGAAACCCGGGTCAGAAATATTATGATCTGGGCTAAACCTAGCTCCTTGATATAGATGTTGGCAAACTGTTCATAGTTCAAGGCTTACGAAATTCCACCACCTCCTCCCAAACCAAAATTCAAGTCTTATTCCAGAGGGCCAAGCCCAAGCCTAAGGATATGTGTATGTCGAAAACGCATGTGAATAAAAGAGAACAGAGAAAAAGAGAATAGCGGAGGCTACCCCTGATGAAACATGCAGCTGTTTGCCAGGTGGAAACAGAGTTGCTAGTGCCTGTGAGGGATCTTTTAATACCCAGAGGCCCCCGGCTGCTGGTGTGTGTGGTCCCATCTGTGTTCTGAAATCTAATGTTCAGAACAGCAGCACGGGTGGCCCAGGGTGAGGGAGAATGGATGGAGCCCATGCTGTGTTGTTCAATCTGGAGACTGTTCATTGGCCAAACCCCAGCTGGTCACTTTTACTAAACATCTACAGTGTCCTAGTCCTTATGGGGGCAGGGGCGGAAGAGGCGGTGAAAGGAGAGATAAAACAAAGCCTTGGTGGCTGGCCACAAGAAGATAATGCTCTATCTAATCAAAGAATGTATAGGACGTTCTGGCCAATGCTCTTGGATCCACTCTGTGCCCTTCTCCACCCTGCCCTGTGCCCGAGAAGCTGCCCTGCATGGAGGTGGCCAGCACTCTATCTTGCTGTCTGGATTGATCCCATTGGGAGCCCCTGCAGGAGGTTGGAAGAAATGGGCAGAGTGAAGTCTGAGTGTTTATTGCCCCCAGTCCCTCCTGAGGCAGCACTGGGGGCCAGGTGAACCCCAACCAGCCTTGGTGGACCTCTCTACATGGTTTCCCCCACACTTTACCCCTTTATAGCTGGTAATGAGCTCTGCTGCTACTCATCTTACGCGGGGGGGAGGGGGGGGTTGCAGTCTCCACTCACCTGCTGTCACCTTTGTAAATGGACCTTTTCTTAAACTCTCCTCAAATTGCCCAATTTGAGTATGTCAGCTGTTTCCTGTAGGGACCATGAGTGACACAGGATATGATATATAACACAGGAAAAGAAGTTGGCAAAAAGAGAAAAAATAGGGTGTCAAGTAAGCATTCTGGAGGCTGCATCTTAAAGGCAGGAAGCTACACCCTGAGGAGAGCTGGGGAAAGTATCTAATCAAGGCTACCTTGGGATGAGGGGAAATATTTAGGGAGCAGAGACTAACAGTGGGTATGGAATGGAGAAATTGGGAAGATTAGGAGTGAGAGGTCTGGAAGCAAAGACACTGTGAGGCTTGAGTTAAGAACCTTAAAGCCACAGGTGTGAATGTGCCCTGTCAGCGGCAACACAGCACCAGATACAAATGGCGGGGGCGGGGGGGTGGGGAGGTTGTCTGCCTGGCTCATGATGACCATCACCAGGATCCTCTCAGGTCCTCTTGATTTGTTTGATTCAAGGGCTTTTGACCCCAGCCTGACATAAGCAAGGCCACTTGGAACTCGAAAACTCTATTGAAGACACGCAGAGATGGGCAGAAGTATTGACCCTTTCATGCCCAGAGAGAGGCTGCATGATCTCCTGAGGCCAGGTTAGAGTAAAACTTAGAGCCTTTCTGTGACCATGTTGGAAAGAAACTCTATTACTTGCAGCTGCCTGGTTAAGAACGTTGGAAACCAGTTGAGAGCCTAAATTGGCACATGTCTTAACTATAATATAAGTTGAATGTACACATTTGCCAAAACACATGTGTGACTCTTAGAGTATGAATTGAGACAAACAGAGAACTGGGGGAATGGTGATATCTGGAAGGAAACAGAGGACCTGGGAAACCCCGATCCTCCATTGCCCTCTGGTACACTGCCTCCTACAGCTCTCTCTCTCCTCTTATCCTTAAAACGATAAAGTTAACAGTTCACCCCATGGTGCACTCCTCATGCTGGTGCTCCATAGGATTTTAATTTCACATAGGCCATAAAATAAAATGCAAAATCAGAGTCGGGAAGAAAATTCCAGAGGAAATTAGAGAAATTGTTTAATTGTTTATAACAAAAATATCTGGATTTGGATTTTGAGTGCTAAATAAAAGTGGGCAGAGTAGAATTTTGGATTGGGCTGAATTTATGGATGTATGCACTCATCAGAAGTACTGAATTCAATGTCTGGGGTTCTAAGAGTTAGCTGATTAGACTAATACAGACTTGGACCAAACGCTCGTCCATGCTAGGTGAGTGTGAAAGGTCAGGGATCCCTTGGAATAACCTAGAGGAAGACTAGAACATATTACCTCCACCTCATTGGTTCTGGCCAATCTATCTCACTCTCATTCTCTCTAGAGCACAGAATACAAGTCATCTAGAATGGTAGTGGGAGGGGCTATAGTTGAAATATAACTTTGACCTTGAGGTAGAGAGCATGACAAAGCCTACATGTTTTATCTGCCAGAAACAACAGGTCTTACCAATATAAAAGCTGTCTGAAAAGGGTGGTAATTAGGACTGAAGGGCTTGTTTATCATGGGAACCCCAGAAATTAAATCATGTCTTACTCAAGAAATTTTCAGTTCTGGAAAAAAAAAAAAAAAAAAAGCCAGACCAATCTTGAGTTGCTTTAGTAGAGAATATGGTTTCTTCAAATTCTCAGAAGTGAGTCTTCATAAAGCCAGGGCCTCTTAAAACCACATATCTTTGAGGAAGAGCTTTACAATATTGAGACTCAGGCCCAGTCTTTCCCAAATGGACCTTGTGCCAAATATTGAGTCTGAAAGCCCCCTTCTTCAGCCCCACCTTCAAAAACTCTGCAGTCAGGCATTAGTCCCTCAACTAGGACGTTAAAGGATTCTTCTCTGCAGAAACAAATGACCCCAGAGAAAGACACCTACAAGTACTGATGTTCAAGGGGTCCCCCACCATAAAGATCAGCTCCCCATCACCCATGGTAAAGTCCAGCAGGGGACAAACCCACCCACTCAGTGCTTCCAATCAGCGGTGGTGTGGCATCTTAAATATAAATGGAACACAGACATTTGAAGACAACTGCCTACACGGAAGATAGAGACTAGGAGACATCTGGGAGAAAAGGAACTCAGAGGAGAGAGGAATACGAAAGCATAACAACAAACAAACAAACAAACACCCCAAATCACATAGTATACATTTTCAGAGAAAAAAAAAAAAGGGTTGGATTTCTAAAGCAAAGAAAAAAGGGAGAGAGAGAGAGAGAGATAACTAGGTAGGCAGGTAGGTACAAATTGGAAAATATGAGGTGTGTGGGTGACTCAGTTGGTTAAGCCTCCACCTCTTGGTTTCAGCTCAGGTCATGATCTTGGGGTCATGAGATGGAACCCCTCTGGGGGCAGGACTCTGCACTCAGAATGGAGTCTGCTTGAGATTCTCTCCCTCTCCCTCTGTGCCTTCCCACTCTGTATGTGTGCATACACACTCTGTCTCAAATAAATAAATAAATCTTTAAAAAAAAAGAAATTAGAAAGTATTCTTGGAAAATGAAATCACAATGTCAGACATTGTACAAGAAAAGTTGACAAAAGGCTTGAAAGATAAAGCAGAGCAGAAAAACAAACTGTTAACAGACAATAGTAATAATCAGAACCAAGACCTGGCTTTAGAGTCCACATGCTTAGCCACTGTGCAATGGGAGAGAAAAGGGAAAAATCAGAAGTTGGTCATAGGAAAGAAGAGGGGGTGGCATGTAGGATGGTGTCCAAAATTTGACCAAAGGAGTTTGGAATAGAATAGGAAAAAAAAATGCTGTAAAGCATATTATCATGTCACCTTGGTAGTAGTGAGCCAGGAGAAGTTTCCAGAACAGATGTACAGCACTCTCTTGAATGAGGGGGGCACCAGGTGCCCAGCTCAATAAATAGACACAGACTCTCTCCAAACACACCCTTATGAACTTCTAGAACAGCAGGGATAGACACGTCCATTGAGAGATTTTAACAAGAAAAAGAAATGGGCAATAAAAAGGAACTGAGGGGCGCCTGGGTGGCTCAGTGGGTTAAGCCTCTGCCTTCGGCTCAGGTCATGATCCCAGGGTCCTGGGATCGAGCCCCGCATCGGGCTCTCTGCTCTAAGAGGAGTCTGCTTCCTCCTCTCTGACTGCCTCTCTGACTACTTGTGATCTCTGTCTGTCTGTCAAATAAATAAATAAAATCCTTAAAAAAACAAAAAGGAACTGAAATGTACCTAGTGTCAGACCCTCAATAATGCTGACTGATGAAAGATGGTGGGGCAGCGACGGCACAGTTTTCAGACAATGTTGTGTTCAAACTGGAAATCTATTCAGAGCCCAAGTAAAGAATCAAGTATGAAGGGAGAGAATGGATACTTTGAGACATGTAAGGACTTGAACATTTCTCAAGAAGAGACAACATATATGCTTCGGCAAAGTGAGGGAGTAAGTGAGAAAGAGAGGGTCCCAGGATCCTGGAAACGGGGTTTAATGTAGGAGAGCAGCAAAGGGAACTTCAGGACCCCTGGAGCGATCAGTCCAGATCAGTCTTGAGAAATAACATAGAATTTGTGAGGTTTGGGCACTCTGAAAAATTATTGCTGGCAATAATCGACAGATCAAATTGGAGCATTTTGGAAAGTTAGTAACAGGTACCCAAAAAACCCTTATCAGTTTGAGGAGAGGGTGGGGAAGAATTTGCTATCAATTCCAGGAACACAACACATTGGCTCCACAGTGAATGTTATTAACGTAGTCATAATAACGTGAACGCTAAGTATTGACTCAACAAGAAACTGGAAAATAACCCTACTGAGAAGAGGCAGGGAGGGGAAGGAAGTGCGAGGGAGCAAAACCCTCATCTACAAGAACAGGAAATCAATAAAAAAATGTCTAAAATTGATACACCATGATACACCAAGTAGGTAAGCTCCAGGAGAAACAGCCAGTAGGAATGCCAGAGGCATGTGTAGGCATGGGGAGAGGTATTTCTTAATGACACATTGTTACAATTTTCACAAAAAGTACCTTTAAGGTATTTGATGTTACTAGATGAGGAAATGAGAGCAAAAAGAAAAAGTAGTAGGGGGCACCTGGGTGGCTCAGTGGGGTAAGCCTCTGCCTTTGGCTCAGGTCATGATCCCAGCGTCCTGGGATCAAGCCCCATATCAGGCTCTCTGCTCGCTCGGCGGGAAGTCTGCTTCTCCCTCTCCCACTCCCCCTGCTTGTATGTATTCCCTCTCTCGCTGTGTCTCTCTCTGTCAAATAAATAAAATCTTTAAAAGAAAAAGAAAAAGTAGGAGAGTGAGATTAAGCCATAACAGAATTCCTTATTGCCCACTCAACGAAGGCCCCGACAATTGAGAGAGATAAACACACACTTGACCACATGGTTCTCAGTAGCCCAACACCAAGCAAACAGTGCCCAGTAAGGTCACTAAAATATTATTAGACTATTAGGATAATATTAAATTAGAAGTCAACCAACTGCACCTTCTAGGTAAATGCTGAATGGTCCAGTGTTAGCTAAAACTCAATACCTGGCCACATCTAAGGCCTGAATGGATGGGCACCACCAAAGAAAAAAATTGCTAAAAAAAAAAATTGCTGAGATTGAAGAACAAATCAAAATGTATAATTATCACTGCAGTTGTATTCTTCAGTGAGTGCTCTACTTCTTAAAGTCTGACATCATGGTGCAGAGATAATCACTCCTCTGCACCATCAGTGTTCTGTGGCTCCTGTGGTCAGTACGTGGCACATGTAAGATGCTATACAGTTATTGCCTCCAACCGAGGTTGGTGGAGGTGGAAGCTTTTGTGTTTGCTGTGCCATTTTGGGGGAAGTGCCCATAGAAGTGCCGTCATCACCAAATTACTAAGCTTTCCTTTCTTTATCTCTCGTGGTCATCAACCAAGATTTATCTCTTCCTCAACTCCTGGAATTAAAGATACCATCGCCAGTGATAATGCAATTTCATCGAGCGGTGTTTGAAAAAGATGCCTTTGGAACAGTATTCTCAGAAGCTGACTATCTGAATACCTCTTAAGAGCCAATTCCAATCTTAGCTTTTTCTGCTGGGGGCTCCAGTCCACCTCACAACAGGTGCAGCCTGGTGGCACCTGGTCCAGCTCAGGGCCATGCCTCTCACCACCTAGCCCAGGATGCTTCCTTCACACAAGACACCCACACTTGTGTAAGCTGCAAATGCAGGGGACTCATTGTCCAGTGGGAGGAGATTTGACCAATGGGAGAGAGCAGCTGGTGTAGTTAAATATTCATCTAACCCCCAGATGGACAATCCTAAGTCCAATACCCATGGCAGGGGCCACAGAACAACCTTGTACTCCTTGCTTCCTCCCTGTTTACCACCCATTCCTCATCTCTGCCACCTGAGGTCACATACCTTGATGTAGTTCTGGCACAGAAGCCTGGACCTCGGGCTATGCCTTCTGGGGAACCTAAGCGAAGACACAGAATTGCGATAATCACCTTCACTTTCATTTTTAAATTTCTAATATTTCCCCATGCACTTGGGGTTCCCTACAAGCGCCTGAGAAAACTTTATTCTTAAATCTTTAATCTAATACTGTGCCATGAAGCAATGTGACCAGCATTCAATATTTTTAAAAATTGTCTCAGATTCTGTCTGCATTTTAGCTCTCATTGCACACACAGCTGTGGAGTGGAAGGACAGCAGGACCTTACAGCATGTCAAGTCCAAAATACTTGTGCTTTCAAGATGACTTCTTCAAAGGCTTCCAGTAAATCAGCTATTTTTCCACAAGCAACTCAGGTTCTATGCCAGTACTGTTATCTGTCAAGTGTATGATTACACTTTCTTTCTTTTTTCTTTTTTTGAGAAAGAGACGGGTGGGTGGTGAGTGGAAAGGCAGAGGGAGAGAGAGAATTCTAAGCAAGCTCCATGCCCAGCATGGAGGCCGGCATGGGGCTCCATCTCACAACCCTGAGATCATCACCTGAACTGAAATCAAGAGTCGGACGCTTAAGTGACTGATCCACCCAGGTGCCCCTGATTCCACTTCTTTTGATCAAGCAGTCTTTCTAACCCATCACGGATGCTATGCCATTTGTTTGAGCATTTGGGATAAATGTGTATCAAACCAGTTTCACTGTTTTGGAGATGCCATGTAGCTTGCCTTCAACTAAAACCTGAACACAAGTGGCCTTCTACCATTTTGCTTACACCCAGCAATTCTGCTGCATTATGCTGTGTTGTGGGTGCTTTCTGAAAGGTGTGAACAAAACATACCATGCTTGTAATCCCTAAACCACTCATCGCATTGCCCCGCGTTTTCTGTTCTCTGCGATACTTACACAACACTTGGCACCCAGTCAACATTTTCCATTAAATACATATTTTTTTTTCTTTCAGATTCACTTCTTGTTATTCATAGAAGACCCAGAAATCTCTTGACAGGCAAATAAAGTAAAAGCATAAGAGAAGTCAGTGTGATTCAACTGAATCTCCGTGACCTCCTTTCTTTCTTGTCTGACTTTTAATGTTATTTCTATACTCAAATGCATCTGTCTACCAAAAGCTTGACACAGTGTGCTTACTATATTGTCAGATGACATGCATTTTTTCTTCTTACTTGTTTTAACTTCATTTTATTTTGTGTATTTGTTTAACCTTTTGAAACATCTTGATTTTCATACCTAAAAGGGAGAGCTGGTGTTATCATTAGTTTTGGCCACATTTTGCTCTTGCCATAGTCAAAGTGCATTCATATTTCAATTGATTGACTGGACTTCAACACATAAAGCAGGTAAGGAGATTTTTCACTTTCAGTGACACCTAAATGCTTCTTTACATTGGCCGTGAGTATCCGATTATTTGCAATGAGCTTCTGCTTCTGTTGCATGCATTTCTCCAGTAGGAACCAGCACGATCCCATGACCATCGAGAAGCCGTAAGTTCAGAAATTCCCAAAATGACACTGAGGCACGCATCTAGATGTTTGCCCTTCCAGTGACTAAGGTCAAAGTTGAAGTCAAAATTAGATTCTTTTAACCATGCTGATTACCCACCCCCTCAACCCTATTTTTGAATGGCGTTGCATTCTCACATAAACTATACCCATCCTGGGTACTCGTCAAAATCTCTATGTGCTGTTTTGTTTCTTGTGACTCAGAAGGAGTTAAAATAGAAAAAAGGAGAGCAACATCTGTGTGGTTATTTCAAGAACTATAGATGTATCGGGAAGTCTTAACAGATGCCTAAAGATGTACTGGGAGAACACTCTTCTTTTTCTTAGTGTGCCTCAAAAATCCCTGGATTTTTTTTTTTTAACTTATATAAACATTCAGCTGAGTTAGTGGCTGAGACAGGATCTTATAGATTGAGAGGATCTAGCCTCTGAACCAGAAGCAGAAGGCATAGGTCCAGGAACCACAGGTGGAGATGGGTGGACATAGGCAAGAGATGATGACATATCTCACGTTTTTACCTAATGATCCACTCATAAATGTGACTTCCTGTCCTCACACCTCCAGACCCTATTGGTCACAGGGTGTTAGTGCCCAAGTGACCCCCAAATTTCCCCTTCAATGGAAACTGAGAATGCCACCTGACCTTGCTGTCATTTCCTTGCACAATTAGAGAAATGCCCCACCCCTGAAAGATATAGATTCTGGGAGATTATATATGTGAAATCTAGGGAAACATTTTGTGCATCTTATATTATTATATTCCCAAGTAAGAGTTAACCGAAATTACTATGGTCCTATATAGACCGTCTAGGGATATCTCAAATGGCTGAGGAATAACAGATTCGGCCACTCCAAAGGACTCCACCCACGGAGGTGGTGGCCAAAAGAAAGGGGAATATGAAACAGTTGTGGAGGAGGGTCTTAAATACCAGTTGCAAAAATAAGTCTTGTTTCTGCCTGTGCTTCTCTTCCCTATTTACTTCTCACCATATTGTGTACCAGTAACTTTGGTTATGGTTACGTTTAGCACTTGGTTCCCACGCTGCGGATTATTAACAGGCTCACAGTGACACTCCAGTAGAAATTGGTATCCCTGGGAGAGCATGGACAGGGAACTCAAGGTTCACTCTACGTGCAGCAGAGGGTGACAGCTTTGGGCATTTCCCCACCACCTCCATGGAGGAGTTGAGTACTTTTGCAGTTGACCTATTATCCAGGGTCACCTCTGGATAATCAGGAAGAAAGGTCAAGTGTATGTTTGCATGTAGCCAATGGGTGGACTGTGATGAACTGCCAGAAAGTCGTCAGTCAGCTCACAGAAGCTCCCTCTGCTCCTTGGCTGTGGAGCTAAACCACACTCATATCAGATTCAAAAATTTCAAACAACAGGGATGCCTGGGTGGCTCAGTTGGTTAAGCAGCTGCCTTCGGCTCAGGTCATGATCCCAGCGTCCTGGGATCGAGTCCCACATCGGGCTCCTTGCTTGGCGGGGAGCCTGCTTCTCCCTCTGCCTCTGCCTGTGCTCTCTCTCTCTCCCTCTCTCTCTCTGACAAATAAATAAATAAAGAAAATATATTATAAAAAAAAATTTTCAAACAACATCATTTTGAACCTTTAAATGAAACCATGCTGGGGCCAAAGGTGGGTAGAATTGAGTCATCTCAAAGCTCTGGAGAACATGTCCGTGAACTCCAGAGGCTGAGACCCTCCTCCCAGAGTTTTCAGTTGTTGTCCTTCCCGACGCCAAGCTGCCCAGCTCATGCGTCCATTCTGTAACTTTGCTGTGCGTCCTTCCAACAAGACCTTATGGGACATAAGTGTCAGTACCAGTAGCTTTTTGAAGAAATGCAGCTGATGTGAACATGAAGGGTGGATTCTTTTAGGCAATGTGATCTGGTCTTGGAGGACACTGGATTGGACTAGAGATGGTGGATTCAGAGAAAGCGTAGAATCATTGTGGGATAAGAAAGAAGGACATGGTTAAGCATGCTGGTCAGACTAGAGTGATTTCAGGACGTGTACATTCTGAGGAACAAGTGTTGAATGGGGTGCTTGTGTGTATGTGTGTGCGTGTGTAAAAGCTAAATACTGACTTCCGCCACAGCAAAATGATCTAAAAAGTCCTTAAAAGTACTATTGCATATGTTCCACATATGAATGAAACCATATGGTAATTTTCTTTCTCTGCTTGACTTACTCCACTTAGCATAAGCACTACATCAAAAACTAATGACGTACTACTGTACTATGCAGTGGCTAACTGAACATAATAAAAAATTTAAAAAATTATTATTGCCATCAACTAGTAGAGGAGAGGACGTTTCTCTTTATAGAAGGAGTCTAGCTAATAAATCAAGAAAAACAATAAGATGATAATATCACGACTCTGTAACCCATAACGAATCAATACGTGCAGGCAATGGTCATCAGTGGCTGTTAACATCACAAGAAAAAGGACAACCTACTCCCATCTGTAAGTATCTGACAGCCTTTTATAATAAAGAAAGGACCAGAAGCTTGTATTTTAAAATGTTAATAATAATTACAAATTAGTTTTTCTTTCTCTTTTTGTGCTTTCTTTTCCTTTTTTGGTGGTTTTCAGATCACCAAGATAATATATACATGTTGAAACAAATGAAGTCTTAATATATAGAGATGGATAAAGATGATAATGGCAAAGGTGAGCATCTCTCCCTCCACCCCCACCCCTTGCTCATACAAACAGAAACAAAAGCATATCCACACATACAGAGTTCTCTTTGCTTGCTTTCATGGATATATAACTGTATGGTACTTACTCCCCTTCAACTTGCTAATTTTCCACTTTATGGTAAATTATGGGCATTCCCTCCATTCAACAGGTAGATACTTAACTCTCCATCTTTCTCCCTGTTTCTTCATAAAAAATACACATTTGGGGGCGCCTGGGTGGCTCAGTGGTTTAAGCCTCTGCCTTCAGCTCAGGTCATGATCTCAGGGTCCTGGGATCGAGCCCTGAATCGGGCTCTCTGCTCAGCAGGGAGCCTGCTTCCCCTTCTATCTTTGCCTGCTGCTCTGCCTACTTGTGATCTCTCTCTCTCTCTGTCAAATAAATAAATAAAATCTTTTTAAAAATGCACATTTGCACACATAATTTTACACTTATGGTATTACACTATACATGCACAGGTGAGAGCATGTTTTTCTTTTTAGCATAGTTTTTGTTTCTTTCTTTTTCCTACCAGTCTCTCCATCCCCTGTCCTCCCACCTATAGTCCCCACATCTCACGGAGGACCACGTTCTCTGTCCCAATGCACCACACCAATACACAGGATTGTTTGTTTTGGTTTTGCTTTTTTTTTATTTTTTTTGGCCATTGTTTATAACCACTAATACATAGCTCTTTGCAACTGACTTCCTCATTCAACGATACCTCGCAGAAAATTTTTCCAAATCAGCTGGTTTGGCTTGAATTCCTTCTTTTTAATGGCATCATACTCCTAGGGTGTGGATGGGTCCTCATTGATTAAACCTTTCTAGTATTTAGAATTAATCACTTTCCAGGCTTTTCTTTTCTTTTTTTTTCCTACTTAAATATCCTTAAACACCAGTCTCTGCTACTTTTATCTCTATGGCATCGATGTCAAGAATGGGATTGGGGCAGCCACAGGATACATGTTCTCAGTTTGAAAGACCCTCCCCCATTAATTTCTGAAACCATCACAGTAATTTATGTTTTCCACAGACTGTGCATGAAGAAAGATCCCACTTCTGCCTCTACTTCATAAACTCCTTACCCGGACATTCCCACTCTTTCCATTGTGGTTAGTCTAAGGCATAAAGTAGTATTTTGCTTTGAATGTAACACTTTTGTGTATTTTCACCTGTTTGTGTGTGTGTGTGTTCTGTTTTTGCCATTTTGATTTGCCCTTCTGTGAATTGGCCATTCATCAGGGATAAGAAAGAAAGGAGAAAGAAAGAAAGGAGACATACTTATAAATGTGGAAGGGATTGTACAATTACAGGTGAATTCTACTAGAGCATCATGGCAAAACATTTGAAAATCTTGAGGATGCAGGAGACTACCTGGAGAGTTTTAAATTATCAAAATTCAGCCAAGAAGAGGGAGATATGAAGAGATCAGTTAATAATAGAAAATTAGAAAGGTGAAGTAATATCCACTTAAAAAAAAAAAAAAAAGCCCACGAGAACCAGATGTTTTCACAGCTAAGTTCTATCTAACCTTTTAAGGATAGATTTTTTTTATGATATTCCAATGTTTGCAGCTCATAGAAAAAGACAGAAAACTTCTTATTTAATTTTGTGAGGTCAGCCTATTGTAAAGATAGAATCAAATATATATGGACCTTACTTACATGAGTCTGTAAAAATCCAAACATGACTGAATAAAATTCAACAGTGCATCAAAAGAATAATAATACATGGTCAAGTGATATTATGTAAATATGAAAAGGTAGTACAAATTAGGAACTCCATTCTCTTAATACATTTGATTGACAAATAAATAAAAGAACAAAAACCAGGGTGCCTGGCTGGTTTAGTTGGAAAAGCTTGATCTCAGGGTTGTGAGTTCAAGCTCTACACTGGGTGTAGAGGTTGCTTAAATGAATAAATAAGTAAGACTTAAAAAAAAATTAAAGAACAAAACCCAAATGATTGCATTAATTGATTAAAAAAAGCTTTTAAAAAATAAAAGAACAAAACCCAAATGATTGTAATAATTGAGGAATTATTGGATAAAAGTTCAGCAATTAGTTCCAAAATAAGGGAAATAATGGAACTATTTGAGATGAAATCTGTTACCAAAAATCCTCGAAAAATATCCCCCCAAATGGTAAAACATTAAAACTAAGCCAATGAGATTCAGAAACCACATATAGACGCCTGCCAGCATCATTATAATTTAATGTTATCTTAGAGGGTCTAACAAATGTGATGAGTACAACAAGAAAAAATGTTAGTAAAACTTTGCATGTCCAGACGCCTAGAAAACCCAAAAGAAAGAAACTTCCAGAACACACAAAAATCAATCACTTTTCTTTAGACTACCCATAGTGGCCCACGAACTCAGACGCTATCAAAGAAAGATAAACATGTCTGATGACATAATTTTTTCAAATTTTTCTAGAACCATCGCAAACTCAGTGTAAACATAATTGTTTGAGAAAGACACTTGCGCTAACACGTCCAATAAAGTGTTGAAATCTACAATGTAGAGAGTTCTAAAAAATGTGCAAGAAAAGGATAAACAACCCAATAGAAACATGTTGAAAGTCACAACTTGATGAGATAAGGAACTTGTCTTTCTACCACGGAGAGCAGGTTTCCCCCAAAATAGTGGCTTTTAGCAAAGCAAACTGTGCTAGATTGCCAATCAGATTACAACTCTGCTTTCAACATACTTAAAAAAAATAATAACATAAGAATAAATAATAATATAATAAATAGTACATAAATAATACTGAAAATAATAATATAAAGGGGAAAGCATATGCACCTCCTTTCAAACTCCACCAACGCCACCTGAAATAGTGTGCTTTCAAATGCTGGTCTTGGATCTTGTACTGGGCTGTCTTCACTGCGGAGAAAAGAGAAACCCTGGCACGTACCCCTTAATTCTCCGGAGTAATGTTTTCTGGCTCTGGCTTGAGAGTACACCCCGTGAATTCTAGTTCATCCATGGGGGACCCTGAAATCCTGCTGAGCTACGGAGGACACTCTCCCCTTGCCCTGGATGTCCCCAGCCTTCTTGATACTCCTGATCCACAGTGTGGTCCTAAAGGACGGATCATGTGGGTTTGGGATACGCATTTAGGTGGTGTCTGTAACTTTAGCCACCAGGCACCAACCACTGCACTGAGCTGGTTGGGTGGAATCTGGGACCTGGGTCAGGACACCCTCATGGACACTGGGTAAATTGCTCCATATGACACTCCTTTGGGTGCAGCTGGGCAGTCCGGCCATTTTCCCGACCCCTGCTCTAGGCTAGTCCCCACTTCCTCCCATTATGGGTTGATCCACAGATGCCAATTAGGACAACGTGGACATTGCCCGGCGGGAGGGGGGGGGGGAGGTGAACAGCAATGACATGGTGAGAATCCATGAAGTTCTAAGCTGCATTCTGGTCCCAGCCCTTGTGGGGAGCCTCCATGACCAGTGAATTACCCCCTTCCTCTTGGAGGCTGTGTGGGTCTTCTGCAGAAAGGGCAGCGAGTGACAGAAGAGAGTGACAGCTGAGGCCAGGTGGGGAAACAACCAAGAGCTGGGGTTAATAAGGTGTGGATGGGGGAAGCTCCAACAGGCTCTGTGCCCTGGAGAGAAGGTTGCCATGACAAAGCAAGGTGACACATCCCAGGAGTAAGTGGGTGTGGGGATAGGCAGGGGACGGGGAGAGGTAGACTTTCAAAAAGCAAAGGGAGAGATGAGTCACACAGATAATTTAAAACCTGCAAGAAGGAAATTACTTTAAGCCCTGAAAATTGAGGTTGTTAGTTTCAATCCTTCTATAGAGGTTAAGAAAAGGGGCAGAGAACAAGTAGGGTGAGGGGATTTAGAGACAGGAAGGGGTGAGAGAGGGGCAAAGATGCTTTCCTCTAATTCCCCCTGGTCCCGGCTCCCGGCCATGGAACCCTGTAGACAGGCTGGGCCAGGTTTCTGATTTTCTGATAGCTCTCCTCGTGCTCACCAACCCACCAAGGTTGAGCAAGCATGACCATGGACCAGGTACTGAGCTGGGGAAGGGTGGGGGTGGGGTGGGGCGGGGCGATGGAAGACCTACTCTCCACATGGAGCAGTCAGACGGCAGTAAAACAACAGTGCTACGGGGCCCGGGTCTCCCTCTTCAGCGGGAGGTCTGTGGACCCACACCGTCTGCATCACCTGGGAGCTGATCAGAAAGGCTGACTGTCAAGTCCCACCCCAGATCTACTGAATCAGACTGCATTTTAGCAAGATCCCCAGACGGCAGGTAGGCGAGTTCAAGTTGGAGAAACACCGCTAGGCACTCAGGCGGAAGGGACAGAGCGCCTGGGGTTCGAGGTCCTACCAAAAGCTCCGTGGACAAGATGGGCCTCAGATGCGGAGGTTGAATAAACTGAGAAGTCCTGGGATGGGGGAGCGGGGCGAGCCCGCAAAGGCCTATTGGAGCGCTGCGCACCTCTGAACTCAGAAGGACACCTCCATCGGGGCTGCCCCCACCATCCCGCCCCAAGCAAGCTTTGCTGGATGTTTTCAGCCAGGAAATGGCTCTGGTTTTCAGATGTGAAGCAACAAGGGGGAGCCATCTTCACAGCAGAGATAAGGAGCAGGATGGATGGCGAGCCCCCAGTCCTGCCCAGTCCCAAGAACCGCCTGAGACTTGCTAAATTACAGGTGCCCAGGTTCTTCCCCCGGAAACTCAGATTCAGAGAGGCCTGGCATGCAGGCCTGGGACATAGTGGAGTGGAATATACTGCTTAACGTAATTTCCTTCTTGCAGGGTTTTTGTTTTTTTTTTTAAGATTTTATTTATTTATTTGACAGAGAGAGAGATCACAAGTAGGCAGAGAGGCAGGCAGAGAGAGAGGGAGAAGCAGTCTCCCCGCTGAGCAGAGAGCCCGATGCGGGGCTCGATCCCAGGACCCCGAGATCATGACCTGAGCCGAAGGCAGAGGCTTAACCCACTGAGCCACCCAGGCGCCCCACTTGCAGGTTTTAAATTATCTGTGTGACTCATCTCTCCCTTTGCTTTTTGAAAGTCTACCTCTCCTTGGACATCTGACTTTTTATCAGGAGCCCCGCGGGGGGACTTTCATACGTCACTGATTGAGACTTTCAGTTCATCCCTCCGCTAAGGCAAGTCACTGAGTCCCACTCCCGGGAGACACCAGTCAGGCTTCTCCTCTACTTGAGGGCCACGTGACTGCCACTGCCTCCTGACGCTCCGGACCGAAGAAGAGCCACAGCCCAAGCCCGGAAAGACAATGGGCTGGAGAGTGGGACGACTTTGAGAGACAGCCTCCTGCTTTTTGTGGAAGCTCCCAACCTGACCCACCCAAAGAAACGGGCCTGGACTGCCAAGGTCAGGGCTGCAGACTGTCATCCCGTGCTGGCCACACTCCAGAAGCAGGCCCAGGTTTCTGCAGGAGGCCCCTCCGGGAATGACCCCACCACACCAGGCCTCTCTTTCTCCTACTCGTGGGACCTTCCTGTCAGGAAAAATGTGTGTGTGGTTCCAAGCAGTATATTCCACTCCACTATGTCCCAGATGGTACTTCTGCCTTCAGGAAACCCATAAATGACAAATTTCAACTCAGTAATCCAGGAAGAAAGAAAGAGCTCATATCCTAAGAATGGCCCTAATCCCTTAGCAAGGGGACTGTCCTCGGGGTCCCGAAAGGGGAGATTAATCTGCACACATTTAACGAGGCTGGTGTGAGGCGGGCAGGTGCTGCCCTCCATCCCCACCCCACCTCCCCGACTCCGAATTCCCCGTTCTGATTTGTGCTATGGCGTGTCATCACTGACCTACACCGAGGAGCGTTTCGTTTTGCAATGGCTCCTTCCAGCGCACTGCCATATGGACTCTGTAGATTTTGTTAGGGACGTTGATCACATCCATCGCCCCAGTAGTTGGTGTGGTTCAGGCCATGATGCCCTAGTTAGCAGGTGTTACAGAGAAACAAGGACAGAAGCAAGAAGCTCTGGAAGCTGGTTTGTTCGTTCTGAGATTTACGGAGACTTTAACACGTTGATGTGGGACTCTCCGAGGAGGATGTCTGATAGACGGGGCTTTCCAAACTTAACCTTTTTTTTTTTTTTTTTTAAGATGCTTTTGTGTAAAACACTTCAGAACAGACTTCCCCAATGCGCATGTCTTCTCCAAGAAGACCCATGGAGACATCTCTCTCCTTGAATCCGGGACTACCTTGCTTGATTCTGTGAGTCCCGAGAATCCGAAACTGGATGCATTTGGCTCTTTTTATTGGCTGCGGACTGGGACCCAGACTGTCGGAGGTCCTCTAGCAAATGTGTAGAGCCTTGGAGCACAGCCTCTGTGGCCTGACTCAATGGCGTCTGCTTCTTCTCTCTCATTTCCTCGTTCATGTACTTGAGATGTTTTTCTGGACGTTACCTCTGTTTCCAAGTCACCTTAAATCTTTTCCCAAGCAAAAGCTCAGAGAGGCCAAGTGACCTGGCAAGGCCACACAGCTTATTGGTGAGGAATCCAAGATTCGGACTCAGCTCTGCCCAACTTTGATGCCCACTCTCTGCCTTGCCACCTCCCTAGTCCTGTGGGGCCCATGGAAATGACCACAATTGAACCAGCATGATTGAGGTTAAGCTTTCCCTCTCCCTATGCTTGTTTAATGCTGCCTAGCCCCCTCCACAAGATACCTTGTAGAACCCCTTCCCTATCTTCCAAGACTTTTAATCAGCTCCCCAAGTCCAAGACCCATAATCTGTGACCTGCAGCTCCAGGCCAAGTGTTGCATATTTGCAGTTGGCAAGGAAGAAGGAGAGGTGACCAACCTCTCACAACCAGGGGCAGTCAGCTGGGGTGCTCCCCCACACCAGAGACCACCTCAAGTGCCTGAAATGAGTCTAAGATGCAGAAAGCAGGTGGCAGGGACTGGAAGGGGAGCACCAGGACCCAGAGGGTGGCCGAGCCACGTATGGGGATTCTATGCCCCGAGCACCCCACAAGGCTGAAGGGCTCGTGCCCCCTGGTGTGGAGAGTTCCGCCAACACAGCCTCAGCTGTCAGACTTCTTGGCACATGCTTGGCTGAAAAGAGTCCCACCCCCTTCCCAGGACAGCGGTCTGCCACTGTCTTGGCCCTTTCATGGCTCTAAGGCTGGGACTCCAGGGTAGCCTAGCTCCTCCCTTTTCCCAGTCCTGCTTCCTGACCTTCCTTACCCCCCAGGGTCATCCACTCCTAATAAACACCCTGCTGGCTGCCAGTGGCACAGATTGCACCAAGAACAAGCCCTTTCTTTCTTTCTCTAGTTCAACCTAACAGGCATCTGCCAAAGGCAGGATATATCAGAGGCTTAGAGCCATTGCTGGGAGGGGCGGTGAAGAAGAAGGATCACCACCAGCCTCCTTCAAGGAGCTCACAGGCTCAAGCTCATGCAATGGAGCTGGGAAAACAAGCAAACATAAGGTGCAAGGGCTGAAATCCTATGATAATTGTCTTTCTCTCACTGACTTTTTTCACTTAGCATAATACTCTCTAGTTCTATCCACGTTGTTGCAAACGATAAGGTTTCATCCTTTTTGATGGCTGTGTAATATTCCATGATGTGCACGCACACGCACGTGCGCGCGCGTGCACACACACACACACACACACCATATCTTCTTTATCCATTCATCTCTTGATGGACATCTGGGCTCTTTCCATAGTTCAGTTATTGTGGACATTGCTGCTATAAATATTGGGGTGAATGTAGCCCTTCAGATCACTAGCTTTGTATCCTTCCGGTAAATCCCTATAGTAGAATTCCTGGGTCATAGGGTAGCTCTATTTTTAACTTTTTAAAAAATTCTTTATTTTTTTAATTACTTTTCAGTGTACTAAAATTCATTGTTTATGCACCACACCCAGTGCTCCATGCAATACATGCCCTCTACAATACCTACCACCAGGCTGGCCCAACTTCCCACCCCCCGCCCCTTCAAAACCCTCAGATTGTTTTTCAGAGTCCATAGTCTCTCATGGTTCATCTCCCCCTCCAATTTCCCTCAACTCCCTTCTCCTCTCCATCCCCCCATGTCCTCCGTGTTATTCCTTATGCTCCACAAATAAGTGAAACCATATGATAACTGACTCTCTCTGCTTGACTTATTTCACTCAGCATAATCTCCTCCAGTCCCATCCATGTGGATACAAAAGTTGGGTATTCAACCTTTCTGATGGAGGCATAATACTCCACAGTGTATATGGACCACATCCTCCTTATCCATTCTTCCGTTGAAGGGCATCTTGGTTCTTTCCACAGTTTGGCGACCGTGGTCATTGCTGCTATGAACATTGGGGTACAGATGACCCTTCTTTTCACTCCATCTGTATCTTTGGGGTAAATACCCAGTAGTGCAATTGCAGGGTCATAGGGAAGCTCTATTTTTAATTTCCTGAGGAATCTCCACACTGTTCTCCAAATTGGCTGCACCAATTTGCATTCCCACCAACAGTCTAAGAGGGTTCCCCTTTCTCCACATCTTCTCCAACACACGTTGTTTCCTGTCTTGTTAATTTTGGCCATTCTAACTGGTGTAAGGTGGTATCTCAATGTGGTTTTAATTTGAATCTCCCTGATGGCTAGTGATGATGAACATTTTTTGAGGAACCTCCATACTGTTCTGGAGTGGCTGCTCCGCTTGCATTCCCACCAACAGTGGAGGAGGGTTCACCTTTCTCCACATCCTTGCCAATATCTGTTGTTTCCTGAGTTGTTAATTTTAGCCATTCTGTCTGGTGTGAGGTGATGGGGAAGGGAGGGAAAAATAGAATAAAATGAAATCAGAGAGGGAGACCATAGGAGACTCTCAACTCTAGGAAACAAACTGAGGGTTGCTGGAGGGGAGGGGGCTGGGGGCTGGGGTAACTGGGGGCACGTGTTGTGATGAGCACTGGATGTCATATGTAACTGATGAATCCCTGAATTCTACCCCTGCAATTAATAATACAGTATATGTTAATTAATTGAATTTAAATTTTTAAAAAGTGCAAGGCTTTGAGGACCATGTTATCCACGGTTTGGACGGTGAGTGGGCAGAGATTAGGAAATCTTGAGAGAGGGAGACTTTGGAATAGCCTCTGAGGATGACGGGGCAGACCAGCGCCCCAGAGGGTGGCAACAGACCCAGTCTGGCCAGAGGGGGAAGTGAAATCGAGCAGTAGTTAAGAGCGGGAGCTTGAGTCAGGCAGCCGGGGGCTCGCCTCCCAGCTCCGCACCCTCAGAGAGAGGAACCTCAGGCGGGTGACTAACTTCTCACAACCAGGACCTGGTCATCGGGGAGGGGGGTGCAGAATTGACTAGGCCTAAGCAGTCAGAAATTCTGGAGGTAGCACCCCGTAGCCCATTTTAACCAGCCCACTGGGGAAGCCGAGGTGCATTAAAAAATAGGAAACTGCTGGTCTCAGCCAAAGAGGAATAGATTTCAAGGATATGGGGGCTCCTCAGGGCATCCAAGGACAGAACTACAGCAGGACCTTGAAGACAGGCAGCCAAGACGGGAGCCCAAGGCAACAGGACCCTCCTCTCTCCCCTCCCCCGCTCTGCCCCAGCCCCCCCATTGCAGCTGCAAAGCAGATTCCTCTGAGTCCCCTTCCACAGGCTGGGGGGTGGGGGGTGTCTGCCACAGAGAGTGGCCCGACCAGGAGGCTCAACTCTTATTCGAGTCACTCTGGAAGCAGCTCAGTGGCCCTACCAGAGACAGACTGTGTCACTTCATCTGAGCCCAGGGGCCTTTTCCTCCCACCCCCTACCCCTTAAGTGGATGGAAGTGAGTGTGAGTCTCCTGTGCTTGGAATGTCAATCGGGTGCATGGGAGGTCAAGGTGAGGAAATGAAATTTAGGAGTTATAAACTTTGGGCGCGGTCCTACAGGGCAGTGCTATCAGCCACATGCTGTTAGAAAAGCCGTCTAGGGCCCCACCACCCCAGACCTACGGAACCAGAAGCTCTCCGGTAGGCTTGTCCATCTGGGCTTTAGCAAGGCATGCGGCAGAGAACCGCTCTCAGGGTGGGCTCGGAGAAGGTGCAAAAATCCCACTGATCAGAGAGACGAATCATCTCTATAACCTTGTCTGTCGATCACCCCACTTCCTTAAAGTCATAGTGAAATAAGCAGAAAAGACACGAGAAGAAAAACAATCCGGGGAGGAGGGTTGGCTCCCCTTGACTTTTCTTGCTTTAATGCAGGATGCCTAGCAAGAGCCAACTTCCCAATGCCACGGACTGGTGGGGCTGGGAGAGAGCCTGATCTTGACCTCTGCACTGTTGGGGAAACTGAGGTCCTAAGGAGCCACATGCCACAGCCTATGTCTTGCATTCATCAGCAGAGGGAGGACGGAAGCTCAGGCCCCCAGGCTTCAACCCATCATGATGAAAAATGGAACTTCTCTCTGTCAAAGAGAAAAGTCACTGAGAAGACAGATAGAACAGAGAGCCCTGTGAGACGGCTGCATGAATAATTAAGAGCCATACAGAACCAGCCAGTGGAGCTGGTGTAAAGGTTTTGCATCTACCGTGTCATTTTGTGGAATCCTGGGCCAGAATTATCAACCGACTATTAAGCCTCAGATGCCACCATTGTATTTAAGAGCTTTTTGTAAACCCCGCAAGCCTAAACTCAAGGCTGCCTCAAAATTAGAATATTCATAAGGCTTTCCTAAGAAAGGGAAGGAGAAGAGATTTTGCAGAGCCACAGCAACAGAAAGCTAAGCCTCTAAATTCTCAGATTTAAATGGATCTGTGCTTTCACAGGTCCCATGGGGGAAAGTAGCTAAGACACCGTGGACAGAGCAGTGGAAACGACCTACTTTAAAGTCTGGCCTTTGAGAAACTACAAAAAGAAAAATACTCATGGCAGTTAATGTGCCAGCCTTAATAAAAGGAAGTGGCGAGCCCATTCTGAATTAGGGTAGATCAGTGTGGCATGTGTGGGATGCAGAAGGAGGTGAGCAAACAGCAAAAAAAGAAGAAAAAAAAAGAACAAGGATAAAAGAGGAAGTGGACTGAACCCAAACCAAGAACTCTCTGGAGGCTTTCACTGCTGGGTTTTATCAAGTTGTAGACTGGAGGAGGGGTGGCCAAGGAGGGCTGTGCAGGTTGTACCCTGAACACTGTTGGGTTGTATACAAATCCTTTTGGGATTTGTAATTTGATGGATGTATGTTCAAAGTAACCGACAACGCATTCACTTAAAATTAAAACAAAACTGGGGCGCCTGGGTGGCTCAGTGGGTTAAGCCTCTGCCTTCTGCTCAGGCCATGATCCCAGGGTCCTGGAATCGAACGCCACATTGGGCTCTCTGCTCAGCAGGGAGCCTGATTTCGTCTCTCTCTCTCTGCCAGCCTCTCTGCCTATTTGTGATCTGTTTGTCAAATGAATAAATAAAATCTTTTTAAAAAAATTAAAACAAAACAAACCCCAAAACCCCCAAAACATGACTTGGGTTCTTTTCAAATAATTCCTGTATTTTCTTTATGAAGTCCCAAACTTAGGAGGTACAAGCAACCATTTTGAGTCAGTATCTTGGAACAAAGTGATAGAACACTGTGAGTGACCAGATGGGTTCTAAGAAAGGAGCCCCAACTACAGTGTAGGGCCTCACTGCTTCTGGAGCCTGCCAAAAACTCTCCTTACTATCATCATCATTATTATTATTTAAAAAATTTCATCTTGTCTATTTCTGCCACTAATATTCTGAAAATCTCAGGGACTTTGATAATCTATTTCGGGATTTGCTTTCTTATGTCATTCCAAGACACCTCCATGCTTTATGGGACTAGGAATTGTCAGACCACTTCACCCTTAGACAACCTTCTCATACGCCCACTCCTTACATGATCCAAATCAAGCCAACAGAAATGGTAGTGGCCTCCTCACTTCCACGGGGAACAGGAGAAGAAAGCTGCTCGCCCCAAGAGAAACCGGTTTACCACAAGGATATTTGAAAATTTCTCACCCACGCGACTGGACGGTGTGTGGGAGCGAGGCCAGGGCTATGCACGTGCCCAGCATCAGTCATGCGGCCCGGGCTGCACCCAGGCTTTGAGCCCTCCCCCCCCCCCCACTGCGTTGCCGCCATGCCACTGTGGGTGGGGCTTCTTCCCCCCTTCTGTGTGCCTAAACAGGTTATGGCCAATGCAGCTGCCAGAGCCATCCCATTAAAACTGCAATCCCTCCACTACCCAGAACCTGCAATATTTCTCCACCTGGTGCCCCAATAAAAGGCAAAGCCCCACCCAATGCCCGCCAGCTCCCACTTAACGTGGCTCCCAACTCCACCTTTGCTGAGTGTCGGGGTCGCCCCCCACACCCCCCCTCGCTCCCCTCTCCTCTAGCTACGCTGGTCCTGGCCGTTCCTTGGGCACCACTGTTGCATTTCTCGGGGTCAGATATATACTTAAAAATGGAAGTGCTGAATCAGAGCATCTGTGCATTTTCTAGATATTACCGAATTGCTCTACAAATGGATTTGTCCATTTACACTCCTGCCTACGTCACAGGAGAGGGCTTGCTCTCCACATCGTCTGTTGCACTCGCCTATTAAAGATTTGTAATCTTTACTAATCAGACAGGTGGAAAATGTTAACCCAATACTGTTTCAGTTTCTATTTTCTTGATTATGATGGAAATTCAGCATATTTGCCTGTTTCTTGACCATCTATAGTTCCTAGTCTGGAAATCTGCTGGGGTAGAGAAGACATTTTAACAATTCAGTTTCTTAAAACGTTACCTCTGTTTTTTTAATATAATTTTTAGGAGTTGATTCTGGCAATGTGTGATTTTCTAGAAAATTATTCATTTTGTCTGAATTTCCAAATGTATTGGCATAAAAGTCACACCAACTACTCTCTTAGGATGGTTATTCTCTGTTTTATGTAGTTATGTATTTTGTGGTTGTGGTTGCTAATATTGCTTATTTATGCTTATTCTTGGTTGGTTGGTTGGTTGGTTGGTTGGTTTTTCCCCTTCATTGTCTTGATAGAGGTGGGAAAATGAAGATCGAATAGCCTCAGGTCAGACTTTAGCCACCAAGTGAGTTATGAATTAAAGTTTCAGTTTTCAGAATCCTTTGGATTTCCGAATCGCAGACTGCATGGATTACAAATCAATGCTTTCATTTTCATTCAACTCTTGTTACTTGGTGATTTTTGTTCTGCTTTTCTTTTTAACTCACAGTGCATTTAGAAATATATTTTGCTGTTCCCAAAAACATGTTTTTGGAATTTTGGAAACAACAATAAACATGTTGTTTAGGATTTATATTAGGATGGTCTTTAATTCAATAAATTGCAGTCAGGGAATGCAGTCTGTGTGATACCATTTGCTAATAAGTCTGTTATGAACTTGCACACGCTTTAAGTTCCCAGCCAGTGAGCCATGAATGGGCTGTGGGTGTGTCACAACAGTTGGATTTCTTCAGCCCTCGGACAGATGGGTGGTGGGGCCTTATCCTAAGCAACCTCGTCTGGGGTTCCTGGCAGTCAGCCCCTCAGTCCAGGAAGCTCACCTGGTGACCCCATGTGCAGTAAGCACATGACTTCCCTGCAGCCTTTGGGCTCTATGGTCATGAGCTGAGCCTGGGCAAGGAGGCGCCCCTCAGTGGACATTCACATCACCAGCCCGAGGCAGAGCTCGTGGCTGCCCATCGAAGACAAGGGGTCTACAGAATTATAGAAAAGGTCCTTCATATTCCAGGGGCCCCGGAGGTAGAGTACAGCTAAGGCATCGAGTTGGTAGAGGTTAGGGAACATAGAGGCTCTGCTGGGGCTCCCGGCCGACACAGCTTTAGGCCACAGCACTGACTCTCTACTTTACATTTTTGGTCACTTCTGCTCATTTGTGGCTAATGCGCCTTTTTACTGGCATCCAAACCAGCCACGGGGGTCTGTTCTCACCATGTAATTATGATTTGTAAAGTAAAGCTGCGGCATTTTTTAAAATTCTTAGTATAAAACGCTTGATGGCCTCTGATAGTCGTTCGTATTTCAGTATGACAAGAAATTTCAACATTACCTATGTTCATGAAAGCGAAAGAACTGCTAGGTTTCTCAAACATAATTTCAATATTGCAAAAGTTTGTCTGCTTGTAAACATTTTGCTTTAATTTCTATCCGCTGCTTAAGTGAATAAATTTCTCATTGATGGTGATGAGCAAGATTTTGAAATTGTTATCATCAAACCTCTTGATCTGCAAGGCGCCTAGCGGTCTCTAGCATAAAATACCATAAAGGCTTATGACTGTAAGGGCAGCCTCATTTCTCATTTAAAAATGGGAAAACACCTTATCTGTAGAACGGATAAAAAGCCAATATTTAACATTTTATAATAATTATAATACAATTAGAAAAATAAATGTAGGGGCGCCTGGGTGGCTCAGTGGATTAAGCCGCTGCCTTCGGCTCAGGTCATGATCTCAGGGTCCTGGGATCGAGCCCCGCATCGGGCTCTCTGCTCAGCGGGGAGCCTGCTTCCCCTTCTCTCTCTGCCTGCCTCTCTGCCTACTTGTGATCTCTCTATCTGTCAGGTAAATAAATAAAATCTTTAAAAAAAAAAAAAATAAATGTAAAAGTAAAAAAAAACTATAAAATTACAATAATTTCTAATTAATTATCTAATATTGTTTATTATAACTATAATATTAACAAAATGAGTATTACTTTCCTAATCATTCCTTTAAAATTAAACAGTTTTCTTCTTTTCTTAGGGATTTCGCTTTAAGTTCTATTTTGATATTCTACTTCAGCATATTTTTTTGGTTCATTTTTTTCCCCAGAATACCTCTTTCCCACCCTTTATTTTCAGCCTATGTGGTTTTCTTACAGTTCTGTGTAAGCAGTGCCGGATAATTTATGTCTTTTGACAAATGATGTCAATCCATTTACTTTTTCTTTTTTTGTGATTACCAATATAATCAGAATGACCCTAGCCATCCTATTTTGTTTCAATTTATGAGCTTTTCTCCTTTAACTCATCCTTAAATCTCTTTCCCTGTCTTTAGTTTTTGTTTGTTTCTCCTGTGTTATTTTGGAAGCTAGATACCGTACTTAATTCTCTTCACAGCTCCTCTTATGTTTTTAGATGTACATTTTTAAAAAGATTTTATTTATTTGAGAGAGAGAGAGAGAGAGAGAGCATGAGCGAGGGGAGGGACAAAGGGAAAGGGAGAAGCAGATTCCCCACTGAGCAGGGAGCCCGAAGTGGGGTTCAATTCCAGGACCCTGAGATCGCAACCTGTACTGAAGGCAGATACCCAAACAACGGAGGCACCCAGGTACCCCTAAACATACATATTTACAGATTTTCCCAACAGATTTTAAAATTATGTAATATTTTTATTTTCCTCCTAAACACAACATAGATTTTTGCACAATTTTTTCACTCATCAAGCATCGCTTCCTTACTATATAATCATCACTGCCTTGAAGGTTGTTTTTATGTTTGTTTTACATTTGTAAACAACAACAACAACCAAGTTTTCTCCCATCAGCATTTAAATTTACCAATAGATTTTTATTTGATAGTCCTTTTATTGTTTGTAGATAGTAAAATTCCTTAATCCTTATATGTCTTGAGATCTCTTAAATTTGTCTTCACTCTTGAATGATAAATTAGCTGGGTATCAAACCTCAAAGTTAACAGTCATTTTCTGTAAACACTTGGATGTTATTATTCCTTTGTCATCTGCTTAAAAACCATCTTTTCTCTCTGACACCTTGGAAGAATTTCTCTGGACTATTGATGTGCTATGTTTCCACAATAACTGGTTGGGCATACTTTGTTTCCATTCAAGATGTACCTAGACATATTGTTGTGAACTACTAAATATAAAGTCTTTTTCAAAAAAAAAAAAGTCTTTTTCAATTAATTAATAATTAATTTCATCCAGAGTACATTTAAAGCAGCATAATTTTAGACACAAATAACAGAAGAGCTAACCAAAATAACAACTTCAACAATAAGGAGGGTAATTCTTTCATAAAACTGGAGGTCCAGAGGTAAGATAATGACATTACAATAACCAACCATGCTTAATGTTTTAAGATAAATCTATCTGTCTTATTAGTTTCTTTTACCTTCTATGCTCTTCTGGCTCACAAAGAAATTATATGTGCCCTTTTCATTATGAGTATTTATACCTTCTGAAATCAGAAAAGCCAGTTTGAATATTATTACTAAGGGCAGCAGATGATGAAGCAAGAGAACCAGTTTCACAAACCAGACAATTAGATACTTCAAGCTACATTTCAAAGCAATTATAGTAACGTCTAAAGTCTAGATGTCTTGAAAATCTGTTAGAAATGCAAAGCAAGAATGACTTTTTATGATACAAGTAAAAGGTGATCACAGTTAATGACTTTTCTCACCCTGTTTCTTAACAGACAAAGCAGTAGGACCAATATTCTTGTGAATGTTTTCAACTTAATACATTATAGAACTACCCTTGAACTTCCATTATGATTCATAATTTTGTCTTCTACAGTTGCTGAGAGGTGGGGCTGGTAGAGAAAGAGAAAGGGAAGAAGACTTTCTTAATTCTGATGTTTCTTAGAAAATTTTTACTAAAACTGATAACTTAAGAGGACCTAAATTCTCAAGATTGAGATAGGAACTTCATTACTTCAACTTTTGAGCAGATTTTTTTTTTAAGATTTTATTTATTTATTTGACAGACAGAGATCACAAGCAGGCAGAGAGGCAGGCAGAGAGAGAGAGGAAGGGAAGCAGGCTCCCCGCTGAGCAAAGAGCCCGATGCGGGGCTCGATCCCAGGACCCTAGGATCATGACCTGAGCCAAGAGCAGAGGCTTTAACCCACTGAGCCACCCAGGCGCCCCTTGAGCAGATGGTTTTTATGTGTATAAAAACAGGGCTTTACCTTAAAATTCAATATATTTTATTCCATTCATTTTGGTCCATTATTCCAGCCTATTATGGGTTTTTGAATTTTAATTCTGGTTTTTTTTTATTTTTAATTTTTTAAAAGTTTTTTTATTTTATTTTTTAATATTTTATTTATTTATTTATTTATTTATTTATTTATTTATTTATTCATGAGAGACAGGCAGAGGCAGAGGGAGAAGAAGGCTCCCTGTGGGACTCAAACCCAGGATCCTAGGATCATGACCTGAGCCGAAGGCAGATGCTTAACCAACTGAGCCATCCAGGCACCCAATTCTGTTTTGTTTTTTTTTTTTTTAAGATTTTATTTATTTATTTGTCAGAGAGAGAGAGGGAGAGAGAGAGAGCGCGAGCACAGGCAGAGGCAGAGGGAGAAGCAGGCTCCCCGCCAAGCAAGGAGCCCGATGTGGGACTCGATCCCAGGACGCTGGGATCATGGCCTGAGCCGAAGGCAGCTGCTTAACCAACTGAGCCACCCAGGTGTCCCCCAATTCTGTTTTTTTTTAATCATCACTTTTTACCCCCAACTTTGTGTCAGTTGCTATTCTAATAAAGCACACTTCTTTATTTTCAGACCCCCCAGTCATGTAATTTATCCATTTTTAAAATTCATAATTATCCATTTACTCGTGTGTTCTTTTTTTAAAATTTTTAAAAAATTTTTTAAAGTTTTTTTCAGTGTTCCAGAATTCATTGCTTATGCACCACACCCAGTGCTCCATAAAATATGTGCCCTCCTTAATACCCACCACCAAGCTCACCCAACCTTTCACCCCCCTCCCCTCCAAAACCCTCAGTTTGTTTCTCAGAGTCCACAGTCTCTCATGGTTTGTCTCCCCCTCCAATTTCCCCCAATTCACTTCTCCTCTCCATCTCCCCATGTCCACTTGTGTGTTCTTTTAAAGTTTTTTTTAATTTTCAGGTAATTGTAGATTCAGGGGCAGTTAATCATAAGAAATAATGTGGAAAGATCTTACATATTCTTCACCCTTTATGGTAACATACCATTTCCTTTATGGTAACATCGAGGAAAAATCAAATACAATATCACACCAGGATATTGACATGGATACACTTAAGATACAGAGCCATTCCATCTCCAGAAGGATCTGGTGTTCTCTTTTAAAGTCCTACCCACTTTCCTCCCTATCCCACCCGCACCCATAGTCCTTAGCCTGGGCAACTGCTAATCTAGTCTCCAGTTCTAAAATTTTTTTAATATAAAGAATGCTATGTACATGGAGTCATACAGCATGTAACGTTTTGGAATGGTTTCTTTTACTCAGCGTAATTTCCTCGAGATTCGTCCGTATTGGGGTATCAGTTAATTCCTATTTACTGCTAAGTAGTATTCTACGGTATGGATGAGCCACAGTGTGCTTCCCATTCAACAACTGACAGCCATCTGAGAGCTTTCCGGTTTTTTGCTATCATGAATAAAGCTACTATGAATATTCATGTACAGGTTTTTGTATGAACGTAAGTTTTCCTTTGGGAATAAATGCCTAGAAATTCAATAGTTGCACCACATGGTATTTGCATGTTTAATTTTTTAAGAAACTGCCAAATGTTTTTCAGGATGGCTGAATTTTACGCTCTCACTAGCAATGCAGGGTCTGAGGACTGTTTCTGCATTGTCACCAGCATTTGATTTTGGCTGTACGTAGTGATAGCTCATGATGGCTTAACGGGAAGCAACATTGAACACCTTTTCACTTGCTTTTTTGCCATCTGTTTAGCCTCTTTGTTGAAATGTCTATTAATGTTTTTTGTTCTTTTAAAAATTGGATTCTTTGGTTTTCTACTGTTGAGTTTTGAGAATTCTTTGTATATTCTAGATGTTAGTCCTGAGTTGCAAATATTTTCTCTACTCTATAACTTGTCTTTCACCTTTTTAAGAGACTCTTTTGCAGACCAAAAGTTTTTGACCTCTATAAAGCTCAATTTATCAGTTTTTTTTCTTCTGTGGATTGTCTTTCAGTATGAAGTCTAGAACTCTGCCTACCCCCAGATCCCAAAGATTTTTTTTTGTAAAATCTATGTTGTTTTATATTTAACATTTAAGTCTATGATCCATTTTGAGTTGATTTTCGTATAAGATATAAAGGTCTTTTTGTGTGTGGGTGAAACAATTTGAGCGTTATTCCTTGAAAAGTTTACTCTTCCTCCACTGAATTGCTTTTGTGCCTTTGTCAACAATCAGTTGGTTATGTTTGTGTGGTCCTCTTCTGGATTCTTTATTCTGTGTTATTTATCTATGTGACTATATCTCTACTAACTCATGTAACATTGATACTGTAGTGATACAAGTCTTGAAATCTGGTAGACTAATTCCTTCCACTTTATTCTTCATTTTCAAAATGTTATAGCTATCTTAGTTCATCTTTCATTAGAGCTATTCTAGTTCCTTTGTTTTTCCATATAAAGTGTAGGATAATCTCCTTCATATCTACAATAAACTCAACTGGGATTTTGAAAGGAAGTGCTTTAAGCCTGTATGTCATTTTGGGGATACTTGAGGTATTATGGTGTTGAGCTTTCTAATCCATGAACCCAGTAAGTCTCTTCATTTATGGAGATCTTTTTTGATCTCTTTCATCAGCATTTTATAGTTTTCAGCATATACATCCTGGGCATATTTTGTTACTTACACCTAAATATTTCATTTTTGAATAATTATAAAATTGTACTGTACTTTTAATTTTTGTGTCCATATGTTCCTTGTTAGTATACAGAAACATGATTGAATTTTATTTGCTTATCTGGTATACTGCAACCATGTTGAACTAACTTATTACTTCTAGGTGTTTTTTTCTTTCTTTTTTTGGTAGATTGCTTGAGATTTCCTATGTACATAGTCAAATCATCGACAAATAGGGTAGTTTATTTCTTATTTTTGGATCCATATATTTTTTATTTCCTTTTCTTGTCTTATTGGACAAAAGGTCCAGTGCAATGCTGAATAAGAGTGGTAGAAGTGAGCATTCTTGCCTTTGTTCCTGACTTTATTAGAAAGACATTAAGATATTTATCATTAAGTACGATGCTAGCTGTAGGTTTTTTGTAGTAGCTCTTCATCAGTTGAGGAAGTTTTACTCTATTCCTGGTTTCCTGAGTTTTTTTTCTGCATATGCATGTTGAATTTTGTTAAATGCTTTTCTGAATCTATTGATATGGTCATGTGATTTTTTTAGCCTCTTAATATAGTGGGTTACATTGATTGATTTTCAAATATTAAGCCAAATATGTGTCCCTGCAATAAACCCCACTTAGTCATGATGAATAATTGTTTTCAAATATTGCTGAATTCTATTTGTTAATATTTTGTTAAGGATTTTTTAAGTCTATAATCATTTGAGATATTGGCCTGTAGCTACCTTTTATTGTATTGGGTTTTTCTGGTTTTGTATAAAGGTAATTCTAGCAATATAAGATTATAGATGTTCCCCCCTTTTCTATTTTTTGACAGAGTGCATAGAATTTGTTTTAATTCTCCACTGAAATCATATGGAGGAAATTTCTTTCTGGGAGAACTTTTTAAATTATTGATTTAATTTTCTTAATAGTTATATGAATATTCAAATTATCAATTTCATATTGGGTGAATTGTGATAGTTCGTGCTCTTGGAGTAATTGGTCCATTTTGTCTTGGTGATTAAACTGATATTTGTAGAATCATCTGTACAATGTTTGCTCTTTGTTAATCTTACTGGAGTGAGTCAATAGTATTGATCTTTTAGAAGAACTAGTTTTTGAATGGTTTTCTTGATTGTTTTTCTCTTTTCAATTTCTATGATATTTACTCTTTATTTCTCCTTGCTTTGGGTTTATTTAACTCTTCTTTTTCTAGCTTCTTGTGGTAGGAGCTTAGATAATTGATACTTGATATGAGATTTCTCTTCTTTTCTAGTATAAGCATTTAGTGCCATAGATTTCCTTCTTGGCACTCCTGTAGCAGTGTCCCACAGATTTTGATACATTGTATTCCCTTTTTCCCTTTAGTTTAATGTATTTTTTTTAATTTTCCTAGAGACCTCCTTTTTGATGCATAGATTTTGTGAAAGTGTATTGCTTAGTTTCCAAATATTTGTTGATTTTCCTGTTATCTTCCTATTTTGATTCCATGGCGGTGGCCTGAGAACACATCCTGTATTATTGCAACTCTTCTAAATTTGTTGAGATTTGTTTTATGGCCTAGGACATATATAACTTCATGTGTGCCCTGTGGATTTTTTTTTTTTTAGTGTATTCTACAGATGTTCAGTGGAGTGTCCTTTAAATGTCAATTAGATCCTGGAAGTGAAGAGTGTTATTAAGTTCTTCTATAACCCTGCAGATATTTTGTCTGGTTGTTCTATCAGTTATAGGGAGAAGGATGTTGAAGTCTCCAATATAATTGTAGATTGATCTTTTTTGTTTTCTTTTGGTCTTTACTTTGTTTATTTTGTGGCTCTGATTTGGTACATACACATTTAGGATTTCTGTGTCTTCTTGGTGGAGTGTCCCTTTTATCATTCTGTCCTCTTTGTCCCTGTTAATGTCCTTCTCTGTCCTTGTTAATTTTCTTTCTCTGAACTCTGCTTGGACTGATACTAAGATAGCCATTAGTGCTTCTTTTGGCTGATGTTTGCATGATGTCTATTTTTCTGTCCTTTTACTTTCAATCTACATGTATTTTTAATGTATCGTTATATTAGAAGTGAGATTCTTAAGAGAGCAGATAGTTGGGTCATATTTTTTAATCCATCATAGCTATCTTTGTGTTTTAATAGGTATGTTTATGCCACTTATATTTAATGTAATTATTAATGTGCTATGCCTGCAATTTATTTTATTTACTATTTTTTTCTATTGTTTCTCATTTCTCTATTTTCTTATCCTGCCTTTCTTGAGACATTTGTACATTTTTCTAGAATTCCACTTTGATTTAGCCATGGTGCCTTAGAAGGTATCTCTTTTTGTACAGTTTTTTTTTTTTTTTTTTTTTGGTGGTCATTCTAGTTACTACATGATACATGCATAACAACACAGTTTACTGGTACTGACATTTCACCAGTTCAAATGACGTGTAGAAACTTCCTTTAACTTCCCTTTATCCTTCCCCATTTATATTTAAATTGTCTTAAATATTTCCTCTACATATTATTTTAAACCACTTCCAACAGTGTTATGATTTCTGCTGTGAGCATCAATCGTCATTTAGGAAACTCAAGATCAGAAGGAAAATGTGTTGTTCTTACCTACATTTTAACTCTTGTCATTGTTCTTGCCCTCTTTTCAATATTCTAAGATTTCTTATTTTATTATTTCCTTTCTGTTTAGGGAATTGCCTTTAGTCATTCTCTTACAGTGCTCTGCTGGTAACAAATTCTCTGTCTTTTCTTTCATCATATGTCTTGATTTTTCCTTCATTCCTGAAGGATATTTCCACTGGATATAGAATTCTGAATTAGTAGAGAATTGTTTGTTTGTTTGTTTGTTTGTTTTTGTTTTTAGCCCTCAAAAATATTGTGCCACTCACCTGAGCTTTTATGATTTCTGATGAGAAATTCACTATCACTCTAGTTGTTTGCCCCCATAAATAAAGCTGCTTTCAAGATATCTTGTCTTTATGGGGTGCTTGGGTGGCTCAGTGGGATAAGCCTCTGCCTTTGACTCAGGTCGTGATCTCTGGGTCCTGGGATCAAGCCCCACATCAGGCTTTCTGCTCGGCAAGGAGACTGCTTCCCCCCAACCCCTGCCTGCCTCTCTGCCTACTTGTGATCTCTCTGTCAAATAAATAAATAAAATCTTAAAAAAAAAGATATTGTCTTTAAATTTCAGAAGTTTGACAATGATGTGCCTTGGTATGGATTTTGGGGGACTTATCTTGTTTGCAATTTTCTCAGCTTCTTGAATCTGTGGATTTCAAACTGGGTCTTTTGCCAACTTTATAAAACTTTCTTTGTTCTTTATTTTCTTTATTCTTTATAAAGCTTTCATTATTTCTTTGAGTACTTTTTTCAGCCTCATCCTCTTTATCCTCTGCTTTTGGAACCCTGATGCTGTGAATGTTAGATTTTTTCCCCCCCACAGGTCCTGAAGGCCTGTTCTTTTTTCTTTATTTCTCAATCTTTTTTCTCTTTGTTGTTTAGTATGGGTCATTTCTATTGTTTATTCTTCAGGTTCACTGATTTTTTTCCCCTCTGTTCCTTCCATTGTGCGGTTGAGCCCTTCCAGCAAGGTTTTGTGGTTGTTGTATTTTTGAGTTCTGGAATTGTCATGTAGTTCTTCTCTATATCTTCTATTTCTTTGCTGAGAATTTTTTTCAAAGATTTTATTTATTTACTTCTTTGAGAGAGAGAGATCACAAACGGTGCAGAGCAGCAGAGGGAGAGGGAGAAGCAGACTCCCTGCTGAACAGGGAGCCCGATACAGGACTCAGTCCCAGTACCCCAATATCATGGCTTGAGCTAAAGGCCACCCAGGTGCCTCTGTTTGCTAAGACTTTCTAAGTCTTTGCTTAGATGTTTGATTTATTCATACTGTTCAAGTGTGTACATAATTGCTCCTTGAAGCCTTTATATGATGGCTGCTTATAAATATTTTGGTGTTGGAATCTATTGATCATCCTTTTTTTGTACAAGGTGAGATTTTACTGGCTTGTGATGTGACAAGTGAATGTCTAATGAAAACTGGACATTTTAAGTAGCATAATATAAGACTCCAGATCTTATTTAAACCCTCTGTTTTGCTATCTTCCTTTGACACTGCTCTGGTAGAAAAGAGCACTGCCTTATTACTGTCAGGCAGAGCTAGAAGTCCAGATTTTCCTGGTCTCCATTGACACCCAAAAGGGAAGAGGGACTCTTATACTGCCAGGTGGAACTGGGAGTTCCTACTAGGTTTCAGTTAATACCATTCTGGATGGGAGGAGTGAGTGTGCCTCATTACTGTTCTCCCATGCTGTCTCCACTGACACCACATTACCACTAGACCTTGTCACTGATGGGTGGTGGTAAAAGTCCTGTCTTTGCACTCACTCTCCTCTGACACCACCCCAATGGGGAGAGGGAGTATGGTTTTTTTTTTACTGTTGAATGGGAGTTGAAGTCCAGGCTCCTCACATTGTCTCCACTGACCCTGCAGGAAGGAATGGATGAGCCTCATTCCACCTGCTGGGGATGAAAGTCCCTGCTTTCTAGCTGACCTTCTCTGACATGACACCAGCTTGGGAGGAAGGGAGAAGTTTGGGCAGTCTCGTTACACCCTGTGGAAGGTGAAAGTTTGTGGTCCCCACTGACCTCTGGCCTCATGGGTGGGGTTGGGGCCACAGCTTTTCTGTGGTGTTTGGCTGGAGTAGAGTGTTTGATGCATAAAAGTTTTTCTGTCTTTCTAGTCCTTTGGCTAGAGAGAGCCAGCTTTTGTTGGAATTAGTTATTTTTTGTCCCTATCTGTTGTCATTTCCAGGTTTCTAGCTTCTCCAGCACCCAGGGATATATGAGACACAAAGAAAAGCCAGAGAAGTCACCAGCGTATTGTTCCTTACAAGTCCTGAGGTCTCAACCTTGTCTGCCTTCTCTCCAACTTTGAGAGCTTCCCTATGTTTATTTTATATATGATGATCAGGGTTTTGGTCATACTTAGTGGGAAGAACAGGGGAAAAATACTTTTGCTTCATCTCCTTGGAAGTTTTTACTTATTTATTTTTATGTCTTTTTCCCATAGCTAAACTGTAAGACTAGACTGTAAGTTTGTAAACTTCTTGAATATTATTTTTTCATTTCCATCCAGTCTCTGACCTAAATTTTCCTGCATTGAGTCCACCATGCTTATGAACTACTTCTGGTTTAGCCCTTCTTGTGCATGCTTAAGCAACAGCTTCTCAGTTCCACCCCACTTGCCCACTCCTGGTTTTGTTGTTGCTTAACCCCTTGGCTTATTGCCACCACCCCCTCCTCTGGCAGAGCAACCAGCTCTTCCACTATAGGACAACATAAATCCACTAACAACAATTCATGCCACGCCAACCACATTTCCCTTTTTTAACAAAGTTACTCAACTGGTAAAACCAGGAATGCCTGATGAACCTCAGTGACAACAAGTTATTTGAGACACTTTCTGCTGCCTAGTATGTATTTTGGCATTTAGAGCTTAAATCATGAGAAATAGATTTAATTGCATTGGGTTGGATTGAGTATAGCCTATGGGATAGCTTAAAGGAGATATGAAGACTGTTTCAACACTGGTTTCTAACAATAGTTGATTAATGGGCTAATCTTACCCAGAGGGTCCTTAGGGGTAAGTTAAAATGCATCACATCATATGTGCTAGTCAGTGATTTGTCAGTTACTTGAATGAAGATAGGAAAGTTGTACCTTACTGGAGTGGCAACGGGCACAAGGTTGGGAATGACAGCTAATGAGTTAAATAACAGAAACATATTTCAAAAACATCTTGACAGACTGAAATAACTAGTCAAAACTAAGAGGATAAAATGTAATAGAAATAAATATAAGGTCTGGATTTCAGAGGGGTAAGAACTAACCTCTCAAAAATGTCAAATGATAATAATAGCTAATGTTTATAAGTTTGCAGTAAACATGACCCATTTGTATTTCATAAATTGGCATAATGTTGGAGAGTAACTGTACAAATGTTTCAATACTCATAAACTATTTTTTCCTCTTTGACACATTAACTCCATTCCTAGGACTTTACCCTGGGGAAAAAAAATCTAAAAAAGAGGAAAATGCCAAGTACAAAAAGAGGCTCATGACAGCACTACTTATAATAGCAAAAACCTAGAGACAAAGGTGCAGCAACAATGATAATATTTAGTAATTTGATATGTATGTCAACCACATTGTACAGCTTTTAAAAAGGGAGGAAGTTTTCAAAGGAAGAGATGTTATTCTAAAGACAATATAGCAACAGGAAAAGATCTTACAGTATGAGATTAAAAACACAAGATTAATTATTTCCTATTCTATGAGTACAGTTATCAAGTTCGATGTGCTTATGTATATTTTGAACAAGAATTATGAACAAGAATTACACAAAAACAGAAAAATGAAAGCAATCTCTGTGTTAAGCTATTGTATGATTTTTTTTCTTATCTGATATCTATTATTATAATAAAGTATAAATTAACGATTTTTAGCTGCACGAGGCAGGATGGGGGAGATCTAACCTTGTATCAACTTATGCTCATAAAATACCCAATACACTTCTTTGGCTATAAATCGCAAGTTTAAATGGAGGAAGAGTCAGTCCCTAAAGACAGGAGTTATGCTATAGAAATCTACACAAACAGAACTCTAGACATAGGAGGTAAAAAGTCTCCTACTTTGCCTTGATCATGTCTGGAATATTGTATGCAAGTCCGGAGGCCATCATTAGATACAGCACATCTCTGCCGGGCTAGTCTTTGATGACATTTTATAAGAGGTGCAATTTCTTGGGGTGCCTGTGTGGCTCGGTCGTTCAGCGTCTGCCTTCAGCTCAGGCCATGATCCCAGGGTCCTGGGATCAAGCCCTGCATCAGGCTCCATGCTCAGCGGGAAGCCTGCTTCTCCCTCTCCCACTCTCCCTGCTTGTGTTCCCTCTCTTAGTGTGTCTCTCTCTGTCAAATAAATAAAATCTTAAAAAAAAAAAAAAAGAGGTGTGATTTCTTTCTTCTGCCCACTCTGGAGCCAGAATCTGACTGCCAGGACCAGTTCAATCCTAAATTGAAACAACATAAGGATAGTTTTCTACTACATATCAAAACACCAGTCTTTTTTTTTTAAACTGTGGTATTGGTACAAATACCACAAAAAGTAGACAAACATATCAATAGAGTAGAATACAAAGTACAGTAATAGATCCACAAATATAACATCATTTAATACATGATAAATGCAGCATTATGAATCAGTAAGGGGGAAATGGATAATTTTTTGGAGTAAGGCTCTTAACTAAATTCTTCCAAAGTTAACTCACCCCAGGAGGGTGTATTCCTGATTGGGATATTTCAAATGCTAACTAATATCTCTGGGATAAGGATTAAAACTAAATAACATGCCAGTATATTACATGTTTAAAACCAAAGTGTTATAAATCCCGGACAACATAATAGCATTTTATTACCAGTGACCACAGGCACTTTCATTAGCTGTTTCAAATGCCTACAACTTAATGTCAGCTGGATTTTCACCAGCTTTGATCCCAATCCAGACAGGAAATCAATCCTAGTCTCCCCATTTCCCTGAGGGTCTCTGGCCTGTGCCCCTCCAGGCTTCGATTTCTATAGTAGTCAAGGTTCTTAGATGCAAGCAATAAGAACAATTATAATTGATAAAGGAACAGAGAATTTTATTGAAAGGGTACCAGTGGGGGTGCCTGGGCAGCTCAGGCATTAAGTGTCTACCTTCAGCTCAGGTCATGGTCCCAGGGTCCTGGGATAGAGCCCCACATGGGGCTCCCTGCTCAGCAGGAGGCCTGCTTCTCCCTCTCCCTCTACCCCTGCTTGTGTTCCCTCTCTCGCTGTGTTTCTCTCTGTCAAATAAATAAATAAAATCTTAAAACAAAAATAAATAAAATTTAAAAATAAAGAGAGGATTATGTTTAAAAAAAAAAAAAAAGAAGGAGGAGGAAGGAAGAAAGGGTACCAGTGGCTTCCATAATTGATGAGAATCCAGGCTTGGGCAGAATTCAAGGCACATCCATTAACCTGATGACATGAATTGTCTACCTCTGAGGCTGCCCAGCACTCGTTGCTCAATGAACTCCACCTAGGCACCACTCCCTCCAGATGAAAATGTCCAGACAGCAGCATATGGTTCAGCCTAGATCACATGCTCATTCACAAGGTGTCAGAGAGTGAGGAGAGCACATTTCTCTCTGCTTTGGCTTCTCAAGCAGGATCTGAGTTATTTCTGAAAATACAAAGAGTTGCATACTGGGAAGCCAAAATAAAAATTAGCAAAGTTAAATGCATTGTACTCCATCAATTATGTATCTTCTTTTCTCCTGAAGTCTCTAATGAGGTCACATGCTCTTCTTTCTCCCCAGATCAAAGCCAATATTCAGGAAAGTATCTGATTAATATCTTTAATATGAAGAACAAAATACTGATAATGAGGAATAATGGAAGACATATTAGTATCTGATAGAGCTTACTTCTGGTAGCATTTGGCCTCAGACAAATTATGCAAAATATCTTAACCTGAAGTTCCTCATATTTAAAATGAGAATACTAGGGTGCCTGGGTGGTTCAGTTCATTAAGCGTCTGCCTTCATGATCCTGGGGTCCTGGGATTGAGCCCCATGAACTGGGATTGAGCCCCATGTCAGGCTCCATGTTCAGTGGAGAGCCAGCTTCTGCCTCTCCCTTTGCCCTTCCCTGCCTTGTGCTCGCTCTATCACTCTCAATCCATTGCACTCTCTCTCTCAAATTTAAAAAAAAAAGTAAAAATAAAAAGGCAAATGCAGCAAAGGCTCTGTCTGACTAATCTCTGAACATAACAGAGACTGTCCACTGCTTGAACGTCATAAGCCGTAGGCACCTAGAGCTGACCTGGACAAGATCAAGGCCTCACCTAAATGGTGCCCTCATGGGCTGACTTCATACTTATTCATTAATTTCTTAGCCCTTGTGTCTTGTTTTTGTGTGACTACTTTATTTTGTGTGATATGTATGAAACCAAGTTCAATGCATAGTGAAATGTCATTGGGCTCAAAATCCTGAATCTGCTTTACAATTATGTTAACCTCACTTTATGACTAAATAAAGCTGACGTTGTGGAAAGACACAACTTGTGTAGGGACCTTTATAGCGTGCTCGTGACAAATAATGAAAATGGGGAGTACCCGTGCAGATGTAGGCAAGCAAATGAAATGAAATAGTCAAAACAAACTCATGCGCATATAGGGATTTAGCATATAGTAAGAGGGGTATTTCAGATCAGCTGATAAAGGATAGGTTATTCAAAAACTGGTTATACATTGAAAAGAAATAAAGTTCAGCTGTCCTTACCATATATAAGAAAAAAATTCCAGATGGGTTAAATATAGAAATGCACAAAATAAAACTCTAAGTACTAGAAAAATTTTAGAAGAATATTTTTATTCCTTTGGGGTAGGGAGGCCTTACTAACTGAAACATAAAATCATGGCAATAAAGGGAGATAATCAGGGGCGCCTGGGTGGCTCAGTGGGTTAAAGCCTCTACCTTCAGCTCAGGTCATGATCCCAGCATCCCGGGATCGAGCCCCGCATCGGGCTCCCTGCTCAGCGGGGAGCTTGCTTCCTCCTCTCTCTCTGCCTGCCTCTCTGCCTACTTGTGATCTCTGCCTGTCAAGTAAATAAATAAAATCTTTTAAAATAAATAAATAAATAAATAAAAATAAAGGGAGATAATCAGACACAATAAATCAACTTAAAAGGCAACAGAGCAGAAGAAAATATTTATGTTTAACAGACTAAAGATTATCCAGCGTCATATAAGAATACCTCAACTTAAAGATGCCTCTTTAATTCATCCCACACAGATCCTTAAAGCAAACAACTATTTTATTTTAAGCAAAACTAAACTAAAATAAATAAAAAAGATCGGTTCCAATAGTGAAGGAAAATATTGGTGGAGCAGCTATAGGGCATCTTCAGGCAAATTAGAAAAAGTTATTTCTTCTAGGAGCCACAGTTGGCATTCAGCATGATGAGCAGAGGCTGGGCTGTATCTCAGCTTCCAGTAGCACCCCAACTACACAACCATTCTCAAAGGTCCTGAATGACTATGTTGCATTTACCAACAAATTGTTCATTTTGTCTTCTGTGAAAATGTGATATAGTAAGAATATAGATATTTGGTCTTCCTCCTGGCTTCTGGTCAGAGATCTTAAATCCCTTGTAATTTCCTAAGTGATAAGAAAGTATCTTTTGTTATAACATTTGATTTTTGTTCCCAACTCCTGAAATAGTTCAGGAATGATAAAGCTGAAAGGAGCATTTTTGTTATTCATAACAAACCCCTTTCAACCACACAAGTTCATGATAATGATGTGACTTTGGGAAAGACTTTAAGGATGGGGTGATGATTGCCAGGGAACCAGCCATGATTCCCTGTATTAGAAGATTGGAACTTTTGGTCCAACCTTTCACATACCTTCTCTGTTCTCCTTCTCACCTTAATTCCTGGGAGGAGGGAGGGGCTGGAGATAGAGTTCAATCACCAATAGCCAATAATCTAATCAATCATGCCTTCGTAAGAGAGTCTCCTCAAAAACCTTAACCAAAAGGGTTCAGAGAGCTTCTGTGTTGGTGAACACATTGAGCTGCTGGGAGGGTAGCACATCCCAAGAGGACATGGAATCTCCACATCCCTTCCCCCATACCGTGCCCCATGCATCTCTTTCATCTGGCTTTTCCTGAGTTGTATCCTTTTATAATTAACAAGTAACCTAGTAAGAATTCATTTTCCAAGTTTTATGAGCTGTTCTAGCAAATTGTTGAACCCAATGTGCAGTTAGTATCTGAAGCGGAAGCAGTCTAATGGACTGAGCCCTTAACCTGAAAGGTCTGCGCTAACTCCAGGTAGTGTCAGAACTGGGTTGTAGGACGCCAAGTTGATGTCTGGAGAGCACTGGAAAATTGATTGGTGTGTTTGGGGGGGGGGGACTCCCACACTTTTGGTATGAGAAGTATTCTGTAGGAAGAGGAAACAGGACATTCCTTTATTTGAAGTGTTGTGAGCAGAGTACAAAAAATGTTTTTCTTTTAGTCTTCCTCAGGATTTTCAAGGACAACATTTCTTTGCTTCTGTTTAGTTTTTGTTTCACTCTATGTTACAATCTATCTGGGGGATGCAGCTAAAATAGTGCTTAGAGGCAAATGGATAGCATGAAACTCCAATAATAGAAAAGAAAAAAAAAGTCTCCAAAGACCTCAGTCTACACCTTAAGAAACTAGAAAAAGTTGAACAAAAGTGAACCCAGAGTAAACAGAGAAAGAAAGTAATTAAGATAAGAGCATAAATCAATTCACTAGAAAACAAACAAAAAAATATGGAGAAAAATCAATGACAAAGTAGTTCCTTGAGAAGGTCAGTAAGATTAATAAAACTGGAACCAGACTGATTGAGAAAAAAAGAAAGAAGACATGAATTACCAGTATCAAGAATGAGAGCAGTAATATCACTACAGACCTCACAGATAATAAGGGAATATTATGAATTTTATATGAGTAAGTTAAACAACTTAAATAAAACAAATTATCTGAAAGACACAGACAATCAAAGATGACCTAAAAAGAAACAGATAAACAAAACAGCACCATAGCTATTAAAGGAATTGAAACCTCAGCTAACCCCATAAAGAAAACTTTAGACCCAGATGGCTTCGATCCCAGTAGATATTTAAAGAAAAAAATAATACCGATTCTTAGCAAATTCCTTTATAAAATTGAAGAGGAGAGAATATTTTCCACTCATTCTATGAGACCAACATTACCCTGATACCAAAATCATACAAAGACACTGTAAGAAAATGACACATTAATATTTTCTCATGAATGTAAACAAAAAGCAATATAACCCTAATCATAAATTGAGACCTTATTCTTCTAAAAATACAAGCAATCCAGCATTGTTGAGTGTCCTTCCAATGGTGATTAAATCCTGTCCCTTTCACTGGAAGGCATCCTTCCTGAGGACACACAGTAGTACTTCCCTCCTCACAGCTTCTCCCTCAGTCCTCAGCGCTTGCTGACCCATCACTACATAGACAAAACATAGAATAACTTCATGAATTATTTTAGAGAAAAAGTAAGAGGAGAAAAATAATTTTGTATGGGTGAAGAGGGAGGAAATCCTTATGGGTTTTGTACAGATAGAGCCAAGGGAAAATTATAGATGTGAAAAGAAAGAATGTGTAAAATGGTGTCTGTGGCATCTCATATGTAAAATGATTTCAATCTTTTTTGAAAATGACATGGTTAGCGTTAAATCTTTATTGAATGTGCAATATACACTTGTTCCTCATTGTTGAGGTTGAAGATGATAACTTCCTCTCTTCATTTAATTATATTTGGTGAAAGAATTCAAAGGCTAGATTTAAACACATTCTATTTCAGGTGCATGACCTTACAACTGGGCTCATCACAAGAGGGATTGCGGCTGAAGATACACCAGCATCCAACCAACAGAACTTTTTTTTAAAAGATTTTATTTATTTATTTGACAGAGAGAGATCACAAGTAGGCAAAGAAAGAGAAGGAAGCAGACTCCCCACTGAGCAGAGAGCCTGACATGGGACTCGATTCCAAGACCCTGGGATCATGACCTGAGCCAAAGGCAGAGGCTTTAACCCACTGAGCCACCCAGGCGCCCCCGGAACTTTTCTTAAAACCCTGACTTTGGCCATCTAGCTCTGGGCCTTAACATCAAAGCAGAGGAAGGCTAGAGGAAGTGACTCATTTCTGCTTGAAGTAGGTTGTAGCCTTCTAATGAGGAAAGCCAGGATGCACATCTCCTTGCTCTGGTGTGTAAAGTCTATGTAATTTAGGACTTAGGACCCATCTGGATTTGAAATCCATAATCAAGCACTGAAGCTGGAGTGGCTGGGGACCACACTAGCAACATTGTGGGCCATAGTATGTCACAAGAAAGTGAAACCCCATAAAAATTAAACATCAAAATGCTTCCTTCCAGTTTCCTGTGGAATGTGGATTATGGTTATAGGTAGGCATAACTAGAATGGAGCTGAAGAAAATATTATTAAGAAGACACTTCAGAATATTTGTGAGAGCTGACTTCTTTGAATGAGAACCCATCCTGTTTCCATGGTGACCTACTTGGCATCGATTCCAAGAATCCATGGGTCAGAAGAGTCCTTGTCTTCTTTAACACCCAGGACTTCAGGGAAGCCTTTTCATATCCACCCTCTCCTCTTTTCCCCCAATAGCCCAGGAGTTTCTAGAGGCCAGGAGTCTGTCGTACTCATCTTTGTCACCTTGGCACTTGACCCAGAATAGCTGTTCCCTGAAGGTTTGGCGAATTATAAACATGCATGTCTTATCTCATTCCACAGTATGAGCTCCGGGAACTGCTAACAGTACTCCAATGATATGTTCAACATCTGTCTCCCCGACGAAACTGTGAACTTCCTGAGGGCAGAATCTCTGTACACCCATGCTCCCTGTATTTCAAATCATGCCTAATACTTAGTAAGTACTCAGTGCATGTTTGTTGAATGGCTGGATGCACGAGTGAATGAATGAACCATAATGAACCTCCCTAAATTTGATTTGTCCATTATGCCTCAATAAAGCTGGAGTGGAAATGAGACTCCTTGTTTCTGACCAGTAGACTCACTGTTTTGCTATTTTCTTACATACTAGAGTTCAACATCTGGGGCATCAGAAGTGATTTTTTAGTACGTGCCTCTCAAACTTTGGTGTGTATCAGAATCATCTAGAGGCCCAGGTTCTTTGAAGTAAGATAGGCCTGTGTAGTTTTACCAAGATCCCCAGGTGATTCTAGTATGTACCCAAACAAGAGTTAACCAATGATTTGGTGTCATGCTTCTCAACATTTTCCATGCTGTACCATCATAAAAGATGATACTTACTCAGCATAGTAGAGTAAACGAGGTGAAGCTACTTGCAGCCAGGACACTCAGCCTCTTGGTCCACCCAGGATCCTTTCCTTTATAGGGAATACCAGTTGGAAAGCTCTGCCCAGCCTTGATAATCAAACAGCAGTTGGGGACCAGCAGCTTCTGCCAAGAGCTTGTTTCAAATGTGAATCTCAGACTCTCTCCAGACCCACTGAAGCAGAAACAGCCTTCTAACAAGATCTCCCGTGGATTCCTGTGCATAGCCAAGATCAAGAAGCACTCACCTTACCACCCCTAACCTTGAAACCCCAACTCCTCTCTGACCTAAACAAACCTTATATATGTCCAGGAAAAGGCATGACTCCTTCCTTCCTGCAGTTGACTCATAGACACAGGGGAAGTGGGGCAGAAATCTGCTGAGCTCAGCTACAACCACTATTCACACTTGAGGTGTGTGTGTGTGCACGCGTGAGCACACACTTGCGAATGCACGCCCGTGCACACATGCATATGTTCCTATCAGGGTGCTGTTGAGTCAGTGTAATCAGTACAGTCTTAGATGTTTAAAAAACTCAAAATGCTAAAAGATGCTGAAGAAAATTTCAAACTGACCCTTAAGCTCTCTGTCTGCCATTGAGCTGACACCCAGGATGAAATTTTCTGCTCCATTCTTGCTATGGTGAGTTTAGTTCATTCATTCACTCAATTCATTCATTGAGCATCTATTCTGTACAAGGCAATATGTATATACTTGGCACCAGAGAGACAAATGCGAAACAACACTTCAGATCCTCACTCAACCCTCTGACCACAACATCTCATCCTCCCAATTCATATCACATACTGTACCACACCAGCCATCTTAAAATGTGCATTTCATTGTGTCACTCCTCTGGACCAGATTCTCCCACAGCACCAACCTTTGTTATTTTATGGCCTATCTCCTAGCATCTTCCTATATAAAACTGTCAGTCCCTGCATTTGGTCATTCACTGTCCCCCAAGTGTGCTGAGCACTCCGCTGCTACAATCTGATTGAGTTGGGTCTAAGAAGAGGCTTGAACATCTGTTATTTCTGTAGTATTCCTTGTCTGGGGCTGAGAATTGCTTGTTAAGCAGATCAGAGACTTGACCCTTGTGTTTTAGATACTCATGGTCCAGCAATGATACAGGAAGTTGTGTGACTCAGCACAGTGTTGACATCAGCATGGGTGGGGCTGACTCTAGACAGGTCCTCCAGGAGGCTGCCCGGGAGAGAGGACACCTAGAATGGTGTTTCGCAGGTAGATGAGAGGAAGAAAAGCATTCAGGAAGGAGTCATGGTGTGAGCTGCATAATAACTTCAGAGACGTGGAGTGGGTTTGGTGTGGCTGGGGCTCATGTGGGGTAGTGGCAGGAAGAGGGGGTGGGGAGACAGAGGGCCAGATCTCAGAAGGTCTGCTTCCACACTAGAGAATATGATTTTAAAAACATAGTGGGGCATGGGAGAGCAGCATGGAGGATTTTAATCTGGGGAATGGGAATCTGGATCTGAACCATAGTATCAAATGAGCAATCTGGAGGTTTTACAGAGTACATGAGATAAGATAGGGCTGGGGGCAAGGGAGTCAAACTGGAGAAGGCTAGTTGGAGAAGCCACATGGGAGTTTAGTGCACTGCAATAGAAGGAAAGCTATCAGGACTTGGTTCTGTCACTAGTGGCTATGCAGCCTTGGTCTAGTAATACCATTTCTCAGGGCCTCAGTCTCTTTAGCTGTAACATGGGCGGGTTACATCACATAACCAGAAAGGTTGCTCCCCACTCTACTACCCGCAGTGTGGTGAAATTAAGTCTGAGAGACTTTTTTTTTATTGTGGTAAAATACACATAACATAAAATTTCCCACTTTAGCCATTTTTAAGTGCACATTTCAGTAGCATTAAGCACACTCACACTGTTGTGCAGTCACCAGCACCATCCATCTCCAGAACTTTTTCATCTTCCCAAACTGAAACTCTGTCCCCATTAGGCACTAAGTCACCATTTCCTCATCCCCCTGCCCCCAGCACCCACCATTCTACTTTCTGTCTCTATGAATTCAACTGTTTTAAGACCCTCATGCTAAGTGGATTCATATAGTATTTGTCCTTCCATGACTGGTTTATTTCATCAGTGTAAAGTCTTCAAGATTCATCCATTTTGTAGAATTTCCTTTCTTATTAAGGCCAAATGATATTCCACTGTATATATAGGCCACATTTTGCTTATCCATTCAGCTGTTGATGAACACTTAGGTTGCTTCCACCTTTGCTATTGTGAATAATACCACTATGAACATGGGTATACAAACATCTGTTTGGAGCAAGTTCTACTCTCATACTTCTTTGAGTGGAATTACTGGATCATATGGTAATTCTAGATTTAACTTTTTAAGGAAACACCGTGCTGTTTTCCACAGAGGCTGCAGCATTTTACATTCCCATCAGCAGTGCATGAGTGTTCCAACTTCTCTATGTCTTTATGGACAGGTGCTATTTTCTGGTTCTTTAATAATACCATCCTAATATGTGTAGACGTCCTACACCTGTACTCTATACCCTCTGTACCTCATTGTGGTTTTGACCTGCATTTCCCTAGTTATTAGTGATGTGGACATCTTTTCAAGTACTTACTACTCATTTTCTATTTTGGAGAAATATCTATTCAAGTTCTTTACCTAGTTTTAAATTGGGTTGTTTGGTTTTTATTGTTGAATTGTAGGAGTTCTTCACATATTTTGGGTACGAATCTCTTATCAAATATATGATTTACAAATTTTCTCCCATTCAGCGGGTTGCCTTTTCATTCTGTTGATGGTGTTCTTTGATGAACAAAGTTTTTAATTCTGAAGAGGTCCAATTTGTCTATGTTTTCTTTTGTTGCCTGTGTGTCAGATCAAAGAAGTCACTGCCAAGTTCAATGGCATGAAGTTTTCCCCCTGTTTTCTTTTAAGAGCTCTATGGTTTTAGCTTCTACACTTAGGTCTTTGATCCATTTTGAGTTAACTTTTGTAAATGGTGTAAGGTAAAGGTCCAGATGTATTCTTTTGTATATGGAAATCTAGCCACCATGATGAAAATACTGTCTTTTCCTTACTGAATGGTCTGGCACTCTCGTTAAAAATCATTTGACCATACATGTATATCATACTCTATTCCATTGATCTTTATGTCTGTCTTTATGCCACTGTTTTGATTATTGTAGCTTCATAGAAGTCTGAAGTCAGGGAGAGTAAGACCTCTAATTTTGTTCTCTTTCAAGCTTGTTTGGCTGTTTAGGGTTCTTTGAAATACCATGTGAATTTTAGAATGGATTTTTCTCTTTCTGCAAAAAAAAAATGCTATTGAGGTTTTGATGGTGATTGCATTGAATCTGTAGATTGTTTTAGTATTCATATCTTAGCAATATTAATTCTTCTAATCCATGAACATGGGATGTCTATTTATTTTGTCTTCTTTAATATCTTCCAGCAGTATTTTAAAGTTTTGGTGTACAACTATTTTATTCCTTTTGATGCTATTATAAATTAAATTGTTTTCTTAATTTCCTTTTCAGTCTGTTCATTGTTGCTATATAAAAATGCATTGTGTTTTTGTGTATAGATTTTGTATCCTACAACTTTGCTGGATTGATTTATTAGTTCTAACAGGTATTTTTATGGAATCTTTAGGGTTTTCTATATGTAAAATAATATCATCTGGGAACAGAAATAATCTTACTTCTTTCTTTCTGTTTTTGATGGCTTTTGTTTCTTTTTCTTGCCTAATTGCTCTGGCCATTACTGTCAGTACTATGTTGAATAAAAGTGGTGAAATCAGGCATCCCCGTCTTTTCCTAATCTTAGAGAAAAAGGTCTCAGTTTCCCATGGCCTGAAAGACTTTTTAATCTATTCTTGGAGCTAAAGAACTTCAGAAGTTTGCAAAGTTAGAGGTCATCTTATTAACTTAATTAGCAATAATGTGGAGCAATCAGAAAAAAAAAAAAGAGAGAAGAGATAGAAAGCGTCTGGTGAATATAATGCATTGAGTGTGTTACATATACTTCTAGTTTTCCGTAGGTGTTAAATACATCACAAAAGAATGGAAAATAAAGCAAGGTACTAGGAGAGGCCAAAAGTTGACTGAGTATCACTGAATAAAGTGACTTTGCCCCATCAATGACTTCCCAAGGAGACTCCAGGCTTGATTTTAAGCTAAAACAACAACAAAACCTAACATTTAAAACCAGAAGCCTTGGAAGAATGAAGAAGACTTCAGGGACGGATCCAGGCTATGTCTATTCCAGAATGAGTCTCCCTCTGGGGCCCTGGCCTTAAAAAGCTGTGCAAAAGTACCCTTGCCACATGTGTTGAAAGAAGGAAAGTTGGTCCAAAAATACATGAGAAGGAACTGAAACATTTCAGAGAAGGCAGGGCTTAAGAGCCAGAAACAAAAAGAGGAAGGTAAAATTCTAGTTACAAAAAAAGAGGAATGGAAATTTAATTTTCTTACAAAGAAAGTCCAGAAGCTTCCCCCTTTTCCCTGACGACTCCATCAAAAAAGGGGAAAAAATAGTCAATGGGAAACAGCTCTGAGAAAAATAAGTCTCTGCACCATTACAGTTGAGAATTCAAGCAACCTGACCTGAAGAGCCAGGCAATTTCCCAATTACAGGTGTGTTAGAGATGGAAGGGATTGTCTCGAAAATGTTCATCTCTCACATCTCAAGGGAAGGGGCCTCGGAAGCTCTCCCAGGGTCACAGAGCTAACAGAGGTCAGAGACAGTCTGGAAAGTCACTTTGGACATCTGTCCTGTGTTCTTCTCATTGGACCCCCATATTAATATAATGTAATAATTGCATTGAATTAACATCTCCCCCTGAATTTTCCTCAGTGACAGATGTACATCCAAGACCATGGCTCTCAGAGTGAGGTCCCCACCCAGCAGCACCAACAGCACCCGGGAACTTGTCAGAAATGCACATTCCCAGCTCCATCCCAGACCCATGGAATCAGAAACTCTGGAGATGAGGACTGGTCTTAAAAAGCCCACTGGGGAATTCTGGTGCACTAAGGTTTGAGAACCACTGGCAGAAGAAGTAATATTCCTTTTATCCATTGCAATAGCATAAGTAATAATCAGCATGTGTTTCACAATTTACAAAAGAGCTTTTTAACTGCATTCTTTTTTATTTGATGATGTGGCCCTCTTAAAATATCTGTGAGAGTAGAGTCCAGTACTGATATATCTATTTCATGACCTCAGAGATGAGATGCAAGGAGGATAACCAAATTGCTGGGATGGCAGATCTGGAGAAGGCAGAACCCAAACTGCAACAGACTTAATAGTTACTCCAAGGCACTCCCAGATAAAACTTAGCACTTATCACTTCTAGATAAAAGATTATCAACTAGGGCATCCTTTTAGAGCATTCTTAGAAACATATAATGCTGGGTCAATTGTATCATTGTCCAGAAGAAGAAACAATAATACGAAGAGTTCTCATTTTCTGAAGACTTACTGTCAGGTTGGAAGCTGAGTCTCAGAGAAAAGAATTTGCCTGCCCAGGATCACCAGGTGGGCCTGGAAAAGCCAGAATCAGAATGTAGCCTATCCATCTCCAGAGCCTGTCTGTTCAGAGAGTCTGCATGGATCATCCTTGGTCATCCAGATGATGAAGGGACAGCACTGGACCCCGTAGTCAGTGTTCTCAACTATGTATCTAGTGCCCTGGCTGTTACAGAAAACATCTTTTCTCTAGACCAATGGTTTTCAAACAATAGTGTTCATCAGAATCACTTGTAAGGTTTGTTTCAACATAGATCAACCCACCCCAAGAGCTTCTGGTTCCATAGGTTTGAGTGGGGCCCATGCATTTCTAACATGCTCCCAGGTGATGCTGATGCTGCCAGTCTGTGGACCACACTTGGAGCCGTGAGGCTCTAGACTCTAATTTGAAGATCGATCAGGCTGATATGGCAAATGAATAAGAACTGAAGTTCGGAGTCCAGTACCTTCACTGTCACTCCCAATCAATAACATACACACAGTCCGGCCATTTTCTTTTTAGCTGTTCAGCCACATCCATCTCTCCAGTTACCTCACACCAGGTAAATCTTATAATGGCCTCCTAGCTCAACTACCCCATAGATTTGTTTGCCCTCAATCCATACTGCTCACCTCCATCAGGATTTACCTTGTCAAAACTCTAATTCATTTTAGGCAGTTTTGGGATAACAATCTCTTCCTCTTTGTTGCCTAAAATTCATGAACTTCTCATTCAAAGTCTTCCATGACTTCCATGAGTCAACTTAACATTTTAGCTTCATCCCTAAGGTCTTCATCACATACTTCATGCTATCACACTTTCTCTACCCATAACTTTGTTCATGCCATTTACTCTACCTGAAATGTCCTCCCTCATCACCTCCCAAGATTTAAATTCTTCAGAGCTCATTTCAGACACCCTTTCTTCCATGAAGTCTTTCATGAAAACCCCTGTCGGGAGGTTCTCCCTCCTCTGAGTTCTGCAAAACATGGAGGTCTACATCTGTGGCCATTATCCCATGTTGCCTTGTATTAAAATTTCCCTAGCTCACCATATTTCCATCCCCTTAAGGACAAAACCTTATCATGACTTATGCATCTTTGGATTTCATTAGCATAGCATCCAAAATACTTTATGTGCTCACCTAGTATTTGATGAATGAATGCATAGATTCTGTTTCTAGTCATATTTGCATGTATTTCAAGTGAACCATTAATTTCTCCTGATAAGGACCTAAGGAATAAGTAATGAGGGCCAGTGCAAAGTCATTAACAAACATAGAAGATGATTTATTGAAAAAATCCTACAGGCTGATCATTACATATTGTTAATACTCATCCATCTGACTTTAAAGTCAGCTAAATATTGGCCATGTTAATGAGTGAAAGAGGAAAAGACAGTAAAATATGAAAAGTGCCCAGCTAGCCTCCACATCCCCTTGAGCCCCAGGTAATAAATAAGACCCTATGATAATACCTTTGAACACTAAAATTCCTGGTTCTGTTGACAGTGAAGCAAGAGCTGAGAGAGAAGTCTACAGAGCCCTTGCATCCGGCTGCCACAGCTTTTTTTTTTTTTAAGATTTTTATTTATTTATTTGACAGACATACAGAGCCCTTGCATCCGGCTGCCACAGCTTTTTTTTTTTTTAAGATTTTTATTTATTTATTTGACAGACAGAGATCGCAAGTAGGCAGAGAGGCAGGCAGAGAGAGAGGAAGGGAAGCAGACTTCCCGCTGAGCAGAGAGCCCGATGCGGAGCTCGATCCCAGGACCCCAGGATCATGACCTAAGCCGAAGGCAGAGACTTTAACCCACTGAGCCACCCAGGTGCCCCTGGCTGCCACAGCTTTTGAGGACAATGATCTTTCTTCTCTTCTGCTAGCCAAATCACAGTCAAATTGGTGGCCTATAACCATATAGAAAAGGGAAACCTTATATAATCCATACAAGGAGAAGGATTCTGGGAAATGTAAACTCTTGCTTCTGTTGTACATGTTCCTGTTCAACAACCTTTACAATTTCACTTTAGACTTAAACTCCTGAACAAGGCCCTATACAGTCCCGTCCCTTCCAACCCCATGAACCTTCATATTACACTTTGTGCTCTGGGCTCACTGGTCTTCTTTCAATTCCTTGAAAATGGTGATTACTGATCCAGATGGCTTTGACACTTCACTTTACTCTTTGGTTGTATCCTTTCTGCTATAACAATATGGAGATACACACACACACACATATATATACATATGTATGTACATATGTATGTATATGTATCTAAATACATATATAATACGTGTATGTATATATGTGTGGTGTGTGTATGTATGTGTGTGTATATGTATGTGTGTGTGTGTGTGTGTGTGTGTGTATATATATATATATATATATATAATATACCTCTAAATACACAAATCCAGGCTCTAAAACAAGCATCTCTGGAAACAAGAAGTAGAGCAAAAAACCAATGTGGTGAGTAGAGTTAAACCACAAGCCTTTGGGCCCAGGTCCAGAAATGGGCAATGCCAGCCAGGAGTGTATCTTCTGATAGGTAATAGGTACTAAAAGTGTGTGCTTGAGATAGGAATTGGATCCCAGGCTAACTCCTAAAATCAAAGGTGGAATGAAGCTCTATAACTCCTGACCAAAGGCTGACAGTCATTGCCCACACTTTCCTAGGGCTACAGTTGTACAGAGCAGTAGGCTTAAGGAGACAGGAGGATGAGACATCACCTGGAATCGAGGCACTGAACCAGACCACCTGATGTTCTATCTGCAATATTCTCTCAGGGCCAGTGCTTTGAGCTTCCACTTCCACTTTGAGGAAGACCACCACAAAGTAGCTGGACGAGGAAAAATAAGCATAAGGAGGAAGACTGAATATTCTTTTATCCAAAATGAGATTACAAGTAAAAGTTCCAAAGTTCATGAAGAAATCAGATGGTAATAAAGACAGCCAAGGCTTATCGCTTAAAGTCAGAGGGTAGAATGAAGTTCTAGGACTCCTGAGGGATAAAAATACACCCAAATGTCTGACTCTAACAGAGACTACTGTATGCCTTCTAAAGGCTCTCCTTCCTTAAGAACACCATCTTGCTTAGTAACAAAATCCTGGGCAATGCAATTACAGCCAAGCAAAAAGTGACTTTTCACAAGTTCCCATGTTACTAGGAATCACTAAGTCTGGCCATTTAGAAGTGAACAGAAGCGTTATGTAGAACTTCTGCAAATTCTCCTTCAAAATAAATGGAGGAGAGCCATTTTTTTCTCCCTCACTTGCTCTTTCCGGCTGTTCAACTGTGGACATGGTGGCTAGGCACACTTTAGCCACCAAGCAACCTTGAGGATAGAAGGTTTGTGCCAGAATGGGAAGGGGAGTAGAAAAAGGAGAAGTGATAATAAACCTCAGTATTGCTAAGATGGCAGTATTCCCCACACTGAGCTACAGATTCAACCTCTGTGAAATTCCAGCTGATGTTCTTACAGAAAGTGACAACACTGATCACAGAAATTGATATGGAAGTGCCAGGGACCCAGGACTGTCAAAACAATCTTGAAAAGAAGAATAAACAAAGTTGGAAGACTTGCACTTACTGACTCAAGAACTTATTACAAAGTTTGGGTCAGGCAATGTTTTCTTAGACATGACACCCAAAGCACCAAGAACTAAAGAAGGACTTTTGTGCTGCAAAGGACACCATCAAGAAAGTGAAAAGACAATGCACAGAGTGGGGAAAATACTTGCTCATTATATATCTAATAATATATCTTGGCTTCAGCTTAAGTCATGATCTCGTGGGTCCTGAGATCAAGCCCCCTGTTGGGCTCCGTACTCAGTGTGTAGTCTGCTTCAGATTCTCTCTTCCTTTGCCTCTCCCCTTGCTCGCTCTCTCTCTCTTTTTCTCAAATAAATAAAAAAATCTTTAAGAAGAGAGAGAGAGGCGCCTGGGTGGCTCAGTGGGTTAAAGCCTCTGCCTTTGGCTCAGTTCATGATCTCAGGATCCTGGGATCGAGCCCTACATGGGGCTCTCTGCTCAGCAGGATGCCTGCTTCCTTCTCTCTCTGCCTGCCTCTCTGCCTACTTGTGATCTCTGTCTGTCAAAAAAAGAGAGAGAGAGAGAGAGAGAGATGTATCCAGAATACATCTTATATGAACACCTACAACCAAATACTAAAAATATCAAGTAACACAACTAAAACATGGCCCAAGAATATGAATAGGCACTTCTCCAAAAAGATACAAAAATGGCCAATAGACACATGAAAAAATGTGCAACATCGTTGTTGGAGAAATGCAAATGGAAACCACAATGAGATGCCAACTCACACTTACCCAGATGGTTATAATCAAAAACACAGATAACTGTTATTGTGGGCAAGGATATGGAGAAACAGGAACCCTCATGCAGGGCTGGTAGGAATGTAAAATGTACAGCAGTACCTTTGATGGTGGTGTAATTCCTCAACAAGGGAGCCATAAGGTTACAACAAGAACTAGCTATTCAACTTCCAGATATGTATCCAAGAGAAATGAAGACATACATCTACAGAAAAGCTAGTATACAAATGTTTATATTAGAAATATTATATTAATATATTATATTGGACAATATATTTATATAAATTAATATATTAAGATATATTATATATGATTATAATTATGTATTATATTAATTATATATGAGTGCATCAAATATAAGATTACATAAGTATAACATAAACAATTTACTGTAACTAGTATAACAAATTATATTAAGTATAACATAAACAATATAATATACAATATTATATTAATCACTAGAATATATAACAGTACAAACAATATGATACACATTATATTTATTATTAGCAGTATATTAGCAATGAATAAGTAGCCCCAAAATGGAAACAAACCAAATATTCATCAACAAATGAATAGATAAATGAAATGTGGTATATCTGTAAAATATGATTTGGCCATAAAAGGAAAAAGTACTGATCCATGCTACAACATGGATGAAACCTGAAAACATGATACTAAGTGAAAGAAGCCAGTCACAAAAGACCATATATCATATGATTCCACTTGTGTGAAGTGTTCAGTATAGACAAATTGACACAGACAGAAAGAAATACTAAATATCTAAAGAATGTTCATTGTTGCACTATTTAAATAGTGAGAAACTGGACTCAATTAATATATTCACAAGCAGGAGATTTTTTTAAATTGTGGTTTGTTTATCTGATGGAATATTACATGAAGCACTGGTTGTTTCATTTCACCAGATGGAAGCCTTTCACACTAGGACCATTCCGATCATGGTCTGATTACTGGACTTCTCCAGTATACACAAAAATTTAACGTGAACATATTCTTTGATTGAGGACTCCCACTTTTACCAATTTTTCCCAAAAGAGGCAATTATAATTAGTGAGGTAAATCTTAAAATCATAAAGATGCAGATGATACAAGCAGTATAGAAATTTTTTTAACTTTAAAACACACAAAGCAATAATACTGTGTCTAGTAAAAAGAAATGAATCATGCATGAGAATTATAAACACCCAATTCAGAATAGTGTTGATACTGAGAAGAGAAAGAGAGAGAAAGATAAATGGGGACTAGGGGCAGGTATACAAGGTTAACTTCAGTTGTAGCTCTAAATTTTTACTTTATTAAAAAAGAACACAGCAAAATAAGATTTGTTAAAGTTGGGACAGTAGGTGCATGGCCGCTTTGTCATTTTAAAAATATTTCTGTATATATTTGAATATTCCATTTTTTAAAAAATATTTTATTTATTTATTTGTCAGAGAGAGAGAAAGCACAAGCAGAGGGAGCAGCAGGCAGAGGAAGAAGCAGGCTCCCTGCTGAGCAAGGAACCTGATGCAGGATTCAATCCCAGGACCCTGGGATCATCACCTGAGCTGAAGGCAGATGTTCAATCAACTGAGTCATCCAGGAGTCCCAGAATATTCCATTTTAAAAACGAAAACACAGGGGCACCAAGGTGGTTCAGTCAGTTTAGCATCCAACTCTTGATTTCGGCTCCAGTCATGATCTCGGGGTCATGAGATCAAGCCCCACCTCAAGTCTGCTTGAGATACTCTCACCCTCTTTCTCTGCCTCTCCCTCCACTTGTGCTCTAAATACATACATACATACATACATACATACACTCTTTAAAAAATAAAAACAAAAATACACATGTAATTTTTTAGCTGGCTCTTTTCTGCTTCCCGGTCTTCACCTGCCTGCTGAAGGTGTGGCTGGTGAAGTGTATGGCTCTCCTGGTGAGGTATGGCTCCCTCTGCCTGGATTCTTCATGGGGTGGTTAAGAGCAGGGTGCTGAGATGCCGTCTGGGCTGGAGTCCCAGTGCTAGGTGACGTAGGGAGAGATTCTTAATCTCATTGCTTCAGTTTTTCTTCTGAAAATGGAGTATAATAATAACATGGAGCTAATAGGGTTGTTCCAAGGACTAAATGTGACCACTATAGGAACAGCACTAGAACAGCACCTGTGAGCACTTAGTAAACATCTACTATTACCACCATCATCATCAATATCACCATTACTATTAAATCTCTTGTTGGTAAACTCCCGTTTGCCCTACATATTTTAAAGATCAGTTAAAATTATTACTTTTCAAAGAAGTTTACCCTGGATCTCCATTATAAATTAGATTTCATAGGAACCTGTTTGGTTTTGCCTGTACACTTATTAAAATTTATATTTTATATTTATATATTTTTATTTACTTAACATCTGCTTACCACACTTGGACACAAAAGTTTCTTGAGGTATGTTTTTTTTTTTAATTTTTTATTTATTTTCAGCGTAACAGTATTCATTGTTTTTTCACCACACCCAGTGCTCCATGCAATCTGTGCCCTCCCTAATACCCACCACCTGGTTCCCCCACCCTCCCACCCCGCCCCTTCAAAACCCTCAGGTTGTTTTTCAGAGTCCATAGTCTCTCATGGTTCACCTCCCCTTCCAATTTCCCTCAACTCCCTTCTCCTCTCCATCTACCCTTGTCCTCTATATTATTTGTCATGCTCCACCAATAAGTGAAACCATATGATACTTGACTTTCTCTGCTTGACTTATTTCACTCAACATAATCTCTTCCAGTCCTGTCCATGTTGCTACAAAAGTTGGGTATTCGTCCTTTCTGATGGAGGCATAATACTCCATAGTGTATATGGACCACATCTTCCTTATCCATTCATCCGTTGAAGGGCATCTTGGTTCTTTCCACAGTTTGGCGACCGTGGCCATTGCTGCTATAAACATTGGGGTACAGATGGCCCTTCTTTTCACTACATCTGTATCTTTGGGGTAAATCCCCAGCAGTGCAATTGCAGGGTCATAGGGAAGATCTATTTTTAATTTCCTGAGGAATCTCCACACTGTTCTCCAAAGTGGCTGCACCAGTTTGCATTCCCACCAACAGTGTAAGAGGGTTCCCCTTTCTCCACATCCTCTCCAACACACGTTGTTTCCTGTCTTGCTAATTTTGGCCATTCTAACTGGTGTAAGGTGGTATCTCAATGTGGTTTTGATTTGAATCTCCCTGATGGCTAGTGATGATGAACATTTTTTCATGTGTCTGGTAGCCATTTGTATGTCTTCATTGGAGAAGTGTCTGTTCATATCTTCTGCCCATTTTTTGATATGATTATCTGTTTTGTGTGTGTTGAGTTTGAGGAGTTCTTTATAGATCCTGGATATCAACCTTTTATCTGTACTGTCATATGCAAATATCTTCTCCCATTCCGTGGGTTGCCTCTTTGTTTTGATGACTGTTTCTTTTGCTGTGCAGAAGCTTTTTATCTTGATGAAGTCCCAGAAGTTCATCTTTGCCTTTATTTCCTTCGCCTTTGGAGACATATCTTGAAAGAAGTTGCTATGGCTGATATCAAAGAGGTTACTCCCTATGTTCTCCTCGAGGATTCTGATGGATTCCTGTCTCACGTTGAGGTCTTTTATCCATTTCGAGTTTATCTTTGTGTACGGTGTAAGAGAATGGTCAAGTTTCATTCTTCTACATATAGCTGTCCAGTTTTCCCAGCACCATTTATTGAAGAGACTGTCTTTTTTCCACTGGATATTTCTCTCTCTTCGCAGATGACATGATTCTTTATATGGAAAACCCGAAAGACTCCACCTCCAAACTACTAGAACTCATACAGCAATTCAGTAATGTAGCAGGATACAAAGTCAATGTCCAGAAATCAGTGGCTTTCTTATACACTAACAATGAAAATACAGAAAGGCAAATTAGAGAATCGATTCCATTTACTATAGCACCAAAAACCATAAGATACCTCGGAATAAACCTAACCAAAGAGGTTAAAGATCTGTACTCGAGGAACTACAGAACACTCCTAAAAGAAATTGAAGAAGACACAAAAAGATGGAAGACCATTCCATGCTCTTGGATGGGAAGAATAAACATCGTTAAAATGTCTATACTGCCCAGAGCAATCTATACTTTTAATGCCATTCCAATCAAAATTCCACCAGTATTTTTCAAAGAGCTGGAGCAAATAATACTAAAATTTGTATGGAATCAGAAGAGACCCCGAATTGCTAAGGAAATGTTGAAAAACAAAAATAAAACTGGTGGCATCACGTTACCTGATTTCAAGCTTTACTACAAAGCTGTGATCACCAAGACAGCATGGTACTGGCATAAAAACAGACACATGGACCAGTGGAACAGAGTAGAGAGCCCAGATATGGACCCTCAACTCTATGGTCAAATAATCTTTGACAAAACAGGAAAAAATATCCAGTAGAAAAAAGACAGTCTCTTGAGGTATGTTTGATTCATCTTTTTATGTACATGGTCCAGTCTAGGGTGGACTGGGAATATAAAATGATATAGATTCTGAGCATTTATTGACTGAATGAATGAGTAGAAGAACTATTTTATCATTTGAACAGTATGCAGCCATTAAAATTATGTTCACAAAGAATTTATAATATGGAAAAACTTTTGGCTTGCTTCGTGGAAAAATGAAAAGAGACAAAAGTATATATATGTTTGACTACAATGCCATATAAATAACATCAAAAACTTACACATTTCAGACAACAAGGAAGGTGTACATTCACAACGTTGCACAACCCCCTCGATCTACTTCCAGAATATTTCATCATCCCAAAATAAAACCCTGTACCCACTGGGATGCTTACTCCTCATTCTACCCTCCCCCGCTCCAGAAACCACCAATTTGCTTTCTGTTTCTATGGGTTTACCTATTCCAGATAGTCCATATAATGAGTCACATATGAGTGACTTTTTCTGTCTGGTTTCCTTCCCTTAGCATGATGTCCTTAAGGCTCATCCACATTGTACCCTGTATCAATACTTCGTTCCTCTTTATGGATAACTGTATGTATAGACTCCTTTGTTTATCCATTCATCTGTTGATAAATATTCGGGTTGCTTCTATCTTTTGGTTATTGGAACAAGTACTGCTATGTGAGGCGAACGTGATAACCACTACACTACGGAAACGAAACACACAAGTACTGCTATGAACATTTGTGTAGCAGTATTTGATTATCGATTTTCAATTTTTCGTTTTTTGTTTTTTAAGATCTGGATTTTTTTAAAGATTTCATTTATATATTTGACGGGCAGAGATCACAAGTAGGCAGAGAGGCAGGCAGAGAGAGAGAAGGAAGCAGGTTCCCCGCTGAGTAGAGAGCCCGATGCAGGGCTTGATCCCAGGAGCCTGGGATTGTGACCTGAGCCGAAGGTGGAGGCTTTAACCCACTGAGCCCCCCAGGCACCCCCGGTGTTCAGTTTTGCGGGATATATATCTAGAATGGGAATTGCAGGGTCATGTGATAATTCTATGTTTAATTCTTTTTAGGAACTGTCACACTGTTTTCTAAATTTGATGTGCCATTATACTGTCCCATCAAGTAACTTAAGACAGTCCCAATTTCTCCACATACGTACCAACACTTGTTACTCCTTTCTGAAATAAACTACACCCATCCTAGTGGGTATGAATACTTCTATACCTAATGGGTGTCTCATTGTGGTTTTGATTTTCAATTCTCTACTGACTAATGATGTTGAGCACTTTTTCATGTGTTTACTGGCCATTTGTTCATCTTCTCTGGAAAAACATGTCTTTGAGTGTTTTGCTCATTTTTAAATTGGGTTGTTTGCCTTTTTGCTCTTGAGCTATAGGCATTCTTCATACTTTCCGGAAACTAGAGGCTTAGCAGATACATGATTTGCAAATATTTCCTCTCATCCTATAGGTTGTCTTTTTTACTTTACTGGTAACATTTTTCATGCACCAAGGTTTGTAATTCTTTTTTATAATTTTTAAATCATGTGATGTTAGTCATACCGTACATCATTAGTTTTTGATGTAGTGTTCCATGATTCATTGTTTGCTTATGACACCCAGTGCTCCAAAGGTCTTTAATTTTGATAAAGTTCAACTTACCTATTTTTTGTTGTTGTCACTCATGCTTTTGGTGTCATATCTAAGAATTCATTCAAAATCAGAGGTCATAAAGATTTACCTCTATGTTGTCTTCTAAGAATTTTACTGTTTTAAGCTCTTATATTTACATTGTTGATCCACTTTGAGTTCATTTTTGCATATGATGTGAGGAAAGGGTCTAACTTCATTCTTTTGCATGTGGATATCCAGTTGTTTCAACATCATTTGTTGAAGAGAATTTCTTTCTCTAATTAGTGGTCTTGGCACTCTTGTTGAAAATTAATTGACAACAGATGTGGGAGTTTATTTCTGGACTCTACATTATATTCCACTGATCAGTAGGTCTATCCTTATGCCAGGACCATGCTGTTTTAGTTCATGTAGCTTTGTAGTATATTTGAAATTGGGAAGCTGGAGTCCTCCAAAGTTGTTTTTTGTTGGTGGTGTTATTATTATTACTTTTTAAGGATTGTTTTGGCTCTTCAGGGCTCCCTGCCATTCCATACAAATTTGAAGATCGGCTTTTCTGTTTTTGCAAAAGCCATTGGAATTTTTATAGGAATCGCATTATATCTTTAAGATAGCTTTGGGCACTACTGCCATCCCAACAATGCTAAGTGTTACAATCCTTGAATATCCACTGTCGGTCTATTTATTTAAGTCTTCTTTAATTTCTTTCTGCAATGTTTTATGGTTTCGGTGTACAAGTATTTCACCCCTTTGTTTAAATTTATTTCCAGGTATTTTATCCTTTTTTATATTACTGTAAATGGAATTGTTTTCTTAATTTCCTTTTCAGATTATTCATTGCTGGTATATAAAAACATAACAGATTTTTGTGTATTGATTTGATTTTCTGTAATTTTGCTGAATTTGTTTATTGTTTCTTCGGGGTATTTTTGTGGATCCCTCGGGATTTTCTATATATAGGATCAGGTCAACTGTTCCATGTCATCCATCCAATTTGAGTTCCTTTTATTTCCTTTTCTTTCTTGATTGCTTTGGCTAGAACTTCAGTATAGTGCTGAATAGCAGTGGTGAAAGTGGGCATCCTCGTCTTGTTCCTGATCTTGGGGGGAGGTGGGGTATTAGTCTCTTACCATTGAGTCTGATACTAGCTTAGGGGGTTTCACAAATCTTTTATCATGTTGAGGCAGTTTTCTTATATTCTTACTTTTTTGAGCATTTTTGTTATGGAAGGGTGTTGAATTTTGTCAAATGCTTTTTCTGTGCCAGTTGAGATGATCATATTTGTTTCTTTATTCTGTTAATGTTGTGTATAACATTGGCTGATTTTTCCTGTATTGAACCACCCTTGGATTATTTGGATAAATCCTACATGGCTATGGAGTATAATTCTTTTAATGTGCTGTTGGATTCAGTTTACTAGTATTTTGTTGAGAGTTTTGCCTCTGTATTCATAGAGGATATTGGTCTGCAGTTTTCCTGTGGTGTCTTTGTCCAGCCTCACTAAAAGGGTAATTCTTATTTCATAGAATGTGTTAGGAAGTGTCCCCTCCTCTTCTATTTTTGGGAAGAGTTTAAGAAATACTGATGTTAATTTTTCTTTAAATGTTTGGTAGAACTCACCAATGAAGCTGTCCAGTCCTGGGCATTTATCTGTTGGGAGATTTTTTTTATTTCTGATTTAATCTCCTTATTTTTTTATACAACTTTTTAGATTTTCTATTTCTTATTGAGTCACTTTTTGGTAACTTATATGTTTCTAGGAATTTGTCCATTTTGTTTCATTTGTCCATGTTATTGAATTTGTTAGTGTATGTTATATATAATATTCTCTTATAATCTTTTTTACTCTGTAAATTCACTAGTAATCAATTTCATCTTATTTTAGTTATTTATGTCTTTTCTTTTTTTCACAGTTAGCATAGAGGTTTGTCAATTTTGTTGATCTTTTTAAAGAACCAACGTTTGCTTTCAGCATGCATTACTTTAATATATATACACATATATATGTATATACATATATGTGTGTATACATACATGTGTGTATACATACACACACATATATATGTGTATGTATGTGTGTGTGTGTGTGTGTGTGTGTGTGTATATATATATATATATATATATATATATATATAGCATTATGAATTATTTGTCCTCCCCAAACTTGTCCTTTTCCCACCACCAAGTATTTATGGTTCCTGCAAAGCCAACAGCAATTGGGCACATCTTCAACTAGCCATACTTGGGAAGGGTCTATCTTCTATCACCCATGCCCACTCAGGGTGAGGCGTCAGTCACACCCTCCAATCAGAATCTCTGCCACATCCAGATTTGTGGGTTTCTTCTCATGCCACCAGAATCTGCAAAGAGCACTATTTGAGCTCTTTTCAGATGGCTACAGCATAGTACCCCTCCCTGGGACACCTCAGAAGCCACACTCATACGATGTCAGAGGTGGGAGAAGAGTAGCTATGTCCCCTAATGCCATGTCTGAAACCTCATCCTGTAGGCGGTTAGCCCATCCTCCTCCTACTCACCATGCCTTGGGGGAGGGCAGGTGATGGTGGTGACAGTGAATTCTAAACTCTGATTCCCCAGAACCAGTCCCCCCCACTGCTGCCATGTCTTAGGGGGGGTCTCTAAAAATACCTTCCAAGTATCATGTCCTGACCTATCCCCAGCCACAGCTTCCTCTCTAGAGCAGGCCATCTCCAAGGCTAAGGTCTGAGTCTAGTCACAGAGTAGTTGAAAAAGTACAACATCATCTTGTAGAAGATACACAAGGGCTGTAGAAGAACACAAGATTATCTCCCCACTACAGGGTTCAAACAACATCCTCTTAAGTCACTTGAGAGGGGTTTTCAACAAGTGGAGGTTTTAAAGATTTTGACTTCACCTTTATTTTCCAAAGTTGATTTGGTCTCAAGGAATGGAAACATCACATCTACTACCTTCACACTCTCAGCTAATAGAGACTTAAGTTACCTGTTTTCATGACATTTTTCTTTCTTTCTTTTTTTTAATCACATATCCTTGTCACTCTTGGTTCACTGGAGATGGTGATGAACTTAGAGGAGGAGAGAGAAATTCATGCCTTTCTTCTGTTCCTTGACACTTTCCCTTCCCAAAAACCATTTGCAGTTTCTGGACTTTCTTGTTGTTGTGTTACTTTGTCACGTGGGACAATAATGGAAATAATTTATATTCTTTTTATTACAGAAGCATGACCAGAGCATGTAGGAATGTATAGCTGGGTTCTTTCTGTGGGTATCATATTAGTCCAGATCAATGTTTTTAACCAAAATTGAAGATGTAAAATCCTAGAACTCACTGATCTATTTTAGTAGGTCACAGGAAGCATGAAAACCATAGAAACCACAATCAACCAAAGCATCTGTGTTGAAAAAAAAGGCAAGAATTTATCTTCTAAAGGTGTCAGCTGAACAAATCCATCACAGATCAGTAAGGGAGTTAGTTACAAGGAGAGTCATCACTGTAATCTGAGGCTGTTGATAAACATTTCCTGTCTTCTTGTCTTGGCAGCAACTCTTTCCAGCTACACTCTTCCCCATGTTTTCACTTAGCTAAATATCGGTATCTGTGCAAGGCGAGAGAGGTTCTTAGAATAAACCCACCCTTCAGTGTCAATGATCTAACCCCCAACTCGCTATTGACCTTCAGAGTACAGATAAACAAGAATCTTAACCTTCTCATGGCTGGTGTTGATCTGGTTCTTCCCTCTTCATTCAGGGAGTGTGACCTGTTTTTATTTTATTGGTTTATAGAACAAAGTGTTCCCTCGTCCCTGCCCAAGGTCACCTTAAGGTGACCACAGCCATGATAGGAGGCTGGTCTATTGATACAGGAGGCTGGTGACACACTTTCCCCCAAGCCTGCTCAAAAGACTGTACCTATCTTCCACACTGAGAATTTCAGAACCCGTCAACCCAGTGCCAACAGGTGAATATGATGCTCTCAAACTCCTGGAAAAGCATCATTCCTAACTCTCTCCATATGCATAAAGACTCCTGAGGTGTACTTACCCTGGTTCCCAATTTTTAAACTATCTGCATGGACCAGGTAAGAACAGAGTGACCAAAAAAAAGTTTGATGTGATAGCTGAGTGGTTATTAGTCATGCTCCCCCAGATCTACTCTGATTTCCAGGAAGCTGACACCTACAGGCTACATCACCTGTACCCTCACTGCTCCCTTTTTCTGTTGGGTCAGGCACCGGCAGGAGGTCAGGGGACTTCTGCTCCTGCTCTTCTCCTGCCCTGCAGAAGTTCTAGCAGCGGCTGTATCTTTCTACCTTCAGCTCTCAACAGGGCTCAGGAGATATTTATGGTTTGACCCTTGAAGCATAGGGTAACAGTTCCCACTAATCTTTGGACACCTCACGCACCTGCTGATTCTTTTAACCCTGCCTACCCTTCTGTACAGACACTCAGCCTTACACTGTGTCTTCAAAACAGATGGCCGAATGTGCCATCTGTCCTCTGTGCCAGAAATAAACCAGACATTCAAATCCTGGCTCTGCCACCCCTTATCACTGTGCCTCTGTGTTTATGAAAATCACAGGGCTGGAGTCAGTGATGTTTAGTGTGAAGACAGAAATTAACAAGTGCAAAATTCCAGGGTCTTGCCTATTGAAGTCTCAGAAAGACCCTTCAGATCCCCACTCAGAGATCATATTAGGAGACACCTGGGGAACTTTTTATGTTCCTGATCAAACAAGAAGCTATCTTCTAAGGAAAAACCTGAGGCCCTTCTTGCTTCGCACAAAAACCAGGTATCATGCGGGATACATGGTTACAACAAATAGAAATCCAGAAAGAACCCCTGGATTGCACTGAGAATTTTATTGTTGTTGTTATTAGCTACTATTAGTATTTGTATCCATTTCAACCCACAGACCCCAGAGGCCTTATTATTCCTATGTTATAGTTGGGGAAACCAAAGCTTAGAATATTGCCAAGGCTACAGCATAAGGATCCTCACCCGAGATCTGCTGAGTTCCAGTTGTCTGGAGCCAACTCAGATGGCTCAATTTTTCCTGCGGGACCTGAGGAATATTCCTAAGTATAGATGCCTCAATTGCAGGATTTGTGCTGTTAGTGGTGATTTATATTTTCCTTTTCTTTTTTTATTGTGGTAAAATAAATGTATCATGTATTATGTTCATAAAACATAAAATCTTGCCATTTTAACTATATTCAGTTTACAATTCAATGGCATTGAACACATTTGAAATGTTGCCATCCAGGGTGCCTGGGTGGCTCAGAGGGTTAAGCCTCTGCCTTTGGCTCAGATCATGGTCTCAGGGTCCTGGGATCGAGCCCCACATCGGGCTCTCTGCTCAGTAGGGAGCCTGCTTCCCCCTCTCTGCCTGCCTCTCTGCCTACTTGTGATCACTATCTCTGTCAAATAAATGAATAAAGTCTTAAAAAATATATTTAAAAAAAAGAAGTGTTGCCAACCATATCACTACCCACCTCCAGAACTCATCTCGTCTTGTAAAACTGAAACTCTTCACCCATTAGCACTAATTCCCTATTAATCCCTCACCCCAGCCCTTGGAAGCCACCATTCTATTTTCTGTCTCTATGATTTTAACTAAGTATCTCATGTAAGTGAAATCATCCAGTCTTTTGTGACTGGCTTATGTCACCCAGCAAAATGTCCTCAAGGATCTTCTGTGTTGTAACAGATGTCAGAATCTCCTTCCTAAAACTGAATAATATCCCATTGCATGCATATACCACATTTTTCCCATCCATTCTGTGGGGAGATAGTTGGATTTTTTCCATGTTTAAGCTATTGTGACTAATAATATGGCTATGGATGTGGATACATAAATGTCTCTTCAAGACTCTGCTTTCAGGGACACCTGGGTGGCTCAGTTGGTTAAGCGGCTGCCTTCGGCTCAGGTCATGATCCCAGCGTCCTGGGATCGAGTCCCACATCAGGCTCCTTCCTCGGCAGGGAGCCTGCTTCTCCCTCTGCCGCCACTCTGCCTGCCTGTGCACTCTCTCTCTCTCTCTCTCTGACAAATAAATAAATAAAATCTTAAAAAAAAAAAAAGACTCTGCTTTCAGTTCTTTTGAGTATGCAACCAGAGTAGAATTGTTGGATCACATAATAATTCTATTTTTATGTTTTGGAGGAACCACCATACTGTTTTGCACAGCAGCTCTTCCATTTTACATTTCCACAAGAACACACAAGAATTTCAGTGTCTCCACATCCTCATCAACAGTTGTTAATCTTTGCTTTTTTGAGAAGTTGTCTATCTAGTTTCTATAGAGCCTCTCCTGAAAAATGTCCTAGAAACATTTGAGAAGAATGTGTGTGCTATTACTCTTGGGTGGAGTATCCTATATCTGACTGCCACATCCAGGTGGCTTATTGTATTCTTGAAACCCTCTGCTTCCTTATTTATCTTTCATCTGGCTGTTCTATTCGTTATCGAGAATGTGGTGTTGAAATCTCCAACTATTATTGTGCAACTGTCTGTTTCTCCCCTTCAGTCCTGTCAGTTTTTGCTTCATATATTTTGATGATCTGTCACTAGGTGTAAATGTGATTGTTATATCTTCTGGCTGTATTGAGCCCTTTGTTAATAAGTAATATCTGTCTTTGTGTCTGGTAATCTTTGTTGATTTAAAGTCTATTTTGTCTGATCTTAGTATAGTCATCCCTGCTCTCTTTTGCTTCACATCTTTTAGTTAATATTTTCTCCATCCTTTCACTTTCAATATATTTGTGTGTTTGGATCAAAAATGAGTCTCTTGTTGATAACATATAGTTAGAACATGTTTTGTTTTGTTATTCATTCTACTATTCTCTATCTTTTGATTGGAGAATTTAATGCATTTACATTTAAAGTAATTACTGATAACGAGGGACTTAATTCTGTCATTTCGCCATTTCTTTCTATGTGCATACTTATGGCTTTTTTGTCCCTCATTTCCTGCACTACTGTCTTCTTTTGTGTGTGTGTGTGTGTGTGTGTGTGTGTGTGTTTTAATAAAATGCTTAAATTCACTTTTATTTCCTTTTGTATATGTTCTAAAGCTATTTTCTTTTTGATTACCATGGGGGTAGCATAATTAGAACATTTTAATTTAAATTTATACCAGCTTAATATCACACAGCTTAACAACACACAAAACTCTGATCTTGTATGGCTCTGTTCTCACCTCTTTTGGTTGTTGGTGTTGCAGAAGTACTTTTATACATCATGTGTCAAGACGAGGTTGGGGGGGATGGGTAGCTGCTACTGTGTCAAAAGCTGAAATTGACCAAAGTTAACTGCAATTGGTCATCCAATCCTCCTCCTGACAGTTGCAGGCCTTCAGTAGATTCCAGAATAGTTAGATCAGACAGATTCTGTCAGGGCAACTGTCTGGGTGGGGAGAGAGATTTCTGGTGCTTCCTATGCCACCATCCTCCCTGAATCTCCTTGGTGTTTTCTTTTAGAAAAACTTCTTTCTGGGGAGTGGAACCTATAATAACTGAGGCCCTTCTTGCTAAGGACATCTTTGATACAAGAGACCATTTTGCATTCCCTTTTCAGTAAACATCACCTACAAAAAGAAAAAAAAAGAAAAATTCCAATCAGATCCCAATTCCATAATGTCACCAGTGTGCATGGTCATAAGACTCATTCTGTTTTCTCCACCATCACCAACAGCCCTGCTGTTAGCATTTATCCTCTGGAAAATGGAGTTCTTTTGTGCTCATTTCATGCAAATTATCACTGGCAGAAGAGAGAAGATTGCCAGATATAGAGACCCACAAGATAAAGAAGCCCAGAGTCGTTAGACGGAGGAGCAGATGTACAAGGTTTGCCTGACTCACACTCATGGTTGCATAAGTAAGATTTCAAAATTAATATTACTCTGGAGACCTCAACCCAGTGTACAATGTTCCTGGCTGGAAAAGAAGAACTATATCATTCTTCTTTTTTTTTTTTTTTTTTTCAAATCTTTACCATTACTTGCCGTTGTATCTCCGCCTTCCTCTTCTGCAGGAAATATTATTTCCTACTTCTGCACACCAAGTTTCTACCTCCAGATCTGTTTGGTTCAGTTGCTGAGAAGCCTGACCCTCCTGTGCCACTTGGGAGAAGCCATTCACTGGTGAGTTGTGGGTGTTTTTTCCATTCCTTAATTAATCATGGGCTCAAAGCATCCCAACACTGGAGATGCAGGGCCTGGGAGGGCCCTGAAGTCTGCATAGCTTAGGACCTTGGGGGATGGTGTTGGGGGAGAAAAGCCTGGAGGGTGGTGTCTGCACCATAAATGTTGAAGAGACCCAGGTGGCAGTGAACAAGTGCAGAGCAGGGTTAAGACCACCCCACAGGGCTCACGTGAGAGGACAGAGTACTAAAGAAGACAGTGACAAAGTGTAAGAACACTCAGGCTTCTCTCAGCTGCTGCTCCTCTCACTCCACCCCTCCCAGCCCCCTAGGGCTTTAAAGAGCTGGAAGTTTCTATCCCAAATATCGCTCCTCCCCTTCACAGTCTGTATATGTGATGGTCCAAGCCCTGAACCAAAATGGGCCTCTTGCCTCAATTCAGGAGCCCACAGGGGCTGAAGTGAGGAATCTCTTTTTCTGAGAGGCAGCTTTTGATCAATTCAGGATGTGTCCTGACACTTGAAAGTGACACCTCGCAAGCATCTGCTGTGCCAGGAGCTAGGTATGCAGGAGTGACTGGGGAGAAGTCGTGGAGGAGGAGGTGGCTGGTAGTTGAAAAGCCAGTGAAGGTAAACAACAATGTGGAGAGAACACACGGTGGAAGTGGTCAGGTCAATTGGCCCCCTCGAGCCTTACCCTTTCCCCACCCCACCCCACCCCCGATCTGAATCACCAGAGGGTCTGAGCGTGCATTTCTGACTGACAGACTTCCTGTGTGATACCAAAGCCCAGCATTTGAGAAACACCGGTCCAGTCCACACCTTCCCATCCAGATGAGGAGGCCAGTCCCGTGGTCGGTTACAGAACAACCCCAAGGGTATGCTGCACATAAGGGGCTGTGTGCAAGGATCCCCAGTATCTTAGTTTTTATACGGTCTCCCACTGGATTACCCCGGAGCTAGTCCACAGTGGGCCATTGTGTTTTCTGGCACCTTGCAGCCTGCTGGATCTCTGTCACTCACTTACAGAAATGATACTTATTTAACAGGCTTTAAGTGCCAGATCGGGCTCTGGGGCACCAAGATACTTCATTGCAAGACAAAGTTCCTTGCCCTTGTGGAGCTTATTTGTGTGTGTGTGTTCACATGAACACATGCTTACACTTCTGCATGCATATGTGGGGCATGCTCACGGGGGTGAATGTGTGGCTTTTAAGTCTACATGCCAAAGAATTGCAAGGCTCCATGCCCACCTAGAAAATCATTACCTATTCCATGTCCACCTTTGCTCTCCCAGCCTGGAGATAGGAGTTCCTGGGGTCTTTCGTCACAGAATAGCCCCAGGTTCAAAATCCAGCTCAGCTATTACTGGTTTTGTGAATTTCGGAAAGACTTTTAACTTGCCCATGCTTAAATTTTGAATTTCTTCCCTTGTAAAATATAAAAATACTTGCTCACAAAAGTTTTGTAAATATTAAACTAATTCATGCACAGTATTTAACGCAACACCTGAAGCTTAAGGAGCATTCAATTAATGATTATAGATGTAATTCTTGAGGTGGGTACATTCTCCTCCCCATCCCCCAGGAGCTTGATTAGACGTCTTATTTAGTGGCAGCAGATTTTCAAGAATCTGGCTTAGTGAAATTCAAGGTCTATGAAATGTATGGATCATAAGAGAAATTGAAGAATAAGGTGTGTACAAAGATAAAAACCAATTCATGGTTACTACCAGGAAAAGAAAAAAAAAAGAATATTCTTGAGAGTCAAGTCTAATGATGTTAGATGTTATACTCAGTATAAAGACTTTCATGAATTTCTTCGATTAACATTTATTGGTGCCTCCTTTAGCCAGATGCTATATTGTCAGAGCTGGAAACAGAAACATGATCTGGACTTCAAGGGGCACACGGTGTGTGGGAGATCGTGTGATAAGGGCTTGTTTAGAGGCATATGTTATGAGGTGATTGGAGTGATTCATTAGCAGAGGAGGTCTGGCTTCACAGAGAAGGGGAGTATGAGCAAGAGGTACTGGCGAAAGACGAGGAGTTCACCAGGCATTCTAGGCAGAGGGCAAGCTTATGCAAAACCACTGAAGCAGGTGAGTTTGCAGGAAAGTGGATGGAAGATGGCTGGGGTGGGAGCACAGGACCTGGGGTTTGAGAAATGAGCATAGAAAAGACTGATGAGGGGCACCTGGGTGGCTCAGTTGGTTAAGCGTTCTGCCTTCAGCTCAGGTCATGATCCCAGAGTCCTGCGATCGAGCCCTGCATCAGGCTCCCTGCTCAGCAGGAAGTCTGTTTCTCCCCCTCCCTCAGCCTGCTGCTCTGCCTACTTGTGCGCTCTCTCTCTCTGTCAAATAAATAAAATAAAATCTTTAAAAAGAAAGAAAGAAAGACAGAAAAGACTGACTAATGGTCTGAGCATTGCCTTTGAGGTCCCGCCACCTACAATGTGTAGGACCACTGCGGTTTTCAGTTGAGAAGCACATGATCCCATTGCTACTGTTGGAGAAGACAGGTTGAAAGGGAGCATGGTCAGGAATAAGCCGCAAGTAAGGCAAGACCACAGCAACGATGAAAATGGGGAAGGTCTAAGCCAAGACGGTGGCAGCTGACCGAGGTGCAGAGGAGGTGAGCCTGGAGGTGTTTATGAGGTAGAATTCACATGACAATGATAAGGACAGTAGTATAGAACAGAGTTCAGCTCACTGTAGGTGCTCAGTAAATGCTGGTTGAATAGGTAAACCCATGGGAAGCCATGCAGGAGGCAATGGGAAATTCAGCTCTGAGACATAGAGGTTGAAAGGTGGGACCAGAGGGCAGAGCATTGGGATGCACTGGCATTCAGGGCACCTAAAACCCTGAGATTAGACAACACAGCTCAGCAAGAACTTGGGGTTGAGAATAAAGAGGTGGCAGGAAAAGACGTGGCAGCCAAGGATCCTGCCTGGGGGTTCTCCCATGGTGGGCAGGGGAAGGAGACACCAACGAAGCAAATGGATAAGGAGGCACGAGGTAGACACGCACCTCCCAGAAGGCAAATGAGTTTTAAACGGAAGAACTTAGCAGAAGGATCCAATGCTTATCGAGGATGAAGCTGAAGCAGAGCTGGGGCATTTGGTAGTTGGGTTGTCATGGCAACCTCACCCGGGAAGCTTTGGCAGGGAGGTGGAGGCAGAGAGTTGAGAGCTAGTTAGAAGGCGTTTGGCTGCAAGTAACAGAACATGGAACTCACAGTAACTTAAAAACGAGGGCTTATTACTTTTCAAATCACAAGAAATCAGAGAATGAGTTGAGCAGTTCATAAGCAGTTCAAGGTTGGGCTTATGATTTTGTGGCATTGGGACTCGGCCTGGTTTTGCTCCATTCTGAGTCTTCCATTCAGGGTCCCAAACACCAAGCCTTCACGAGACAGGCTCCAGAAGTGGAAGGGGCAGGCCCGGGTTTCTGCTGCAACTCTCCTGTTGGAGAAAAGTATTCTCAGAGGCTTGCTCGCAGAATGCTCTTCCTTGTTGTCTTCCGGGAATGGGTCACCCGCCCGCGTGCTCCCCACCCACCCACCCCCACCTCCCTGCAGAGGAGGTAGAGCGGCACAGGGAACTCTCCCATGAGAGTCCAGTCCTCTGGGAAGGCCCTAGATGTTGAGAAACGGCTGGTGGGGAGACAGCTAGTGTCTGCTCCCAGTAATAAAGGGAAGTGATCAGCCAGCATAGAAGCTTTCCAGGACACAGTCGCAAAGCAGAGACAAAGACCAGGCCATCACTGACCCAGAGCGAGGATCTTTTTAAGCGTGGGGACAGCAGGGTTACGTGGCATGCTATCATTTTGTTCTCTGATTACAGCACGGAGAAAGATGGGTGACAATGGCACGTTTGCCCAGGCCGGCTACAACGTGCAGTCCACGTCGCATTCTCTGTTTACATCCCATATCCAGGCCGGCAATGGAGAACCCACCACCAATTATGACTATGATTATAGCATGCCCTGTCAGAAGGTCAGCGTGAGACAGAACGTAGCTGGGCTTCTGCCTCCGCTCTACTCGCTGGTGTTCGTCTTTGGTTTCGTGGGCAACATGCTGGTCGTCCTCATCCTCATCAATTGCAAAAGGCTGAAGAGCATGACTGACATCTACCTGCTCAATCTGGCCATCTCCGACCTGCTCTTCCTTCTCACCCTCCCATTCTGGGCCCACTACGCTGTGCACGGGTGGCTCTTGGGGGAGGTGATGTGTAAGTCATTCACCGGGCTGTATCACGTTGGGTATTTTGGAGGAAACTTCTTCATCATCCTCTTGACCATCGACAGGTACCTGGCGATCGTCCACGCTGTGTTTGCATTAAAGGCCAGGACGGTCACCTTTGGGGTGTTGACAAGTGGAGTCACCTGGGCGGTGGCCGTGTTCGCCGCTCTCCCCGGGATCGTCTTCGCGGGACTGGAAGAGGAAGATGATATTACCTTGTGCAGCTCTCAATTTCCAAAAGCCTGGAAGAATTTCCATACAATAATGAGGACCATCTTGGGCCTGATCCTGCCCCTGCTCGTCATGGTCGTCTGCTACTCGGCCATCCTCAAGACCCTGCTTCGGTGCCGAAACGAAAAGAAGAGGCACAAGGCGGTGAAGCTCATTTTCGTGATCATGATTGTTTACTTTCTTTTCTGGGCTCCCAACAACATTGTGCTTCTCCTGAGCACCTTCCAGGAGTCCTTTAATGTGAGCAACTGTCAGAGCACCAGTCAGCTGGACCAAATCATGCAGGTGACGGAGACCCTTGGGATGACGCACTGTTGTGTCAACCCCATCATCTACGCCTTCGTGGGAGAGAAGTTCAGAAGGTACCTCTCCGTGTTCTTCCGAAAGCACGTTGCCAAACACCTCTGCAAACAGTGCCCAGTCTTCTATGGCGAGCCCGCGGATCGAGTGAGTTCCACATACACGCCTTCCACGGGGGAGCAGGAGGTCTCAGTTGGCTTGTAGAGGAGGAGCAGGTTGCTTCTTGCTTTTGATGGGGGATAGCAATCGGTTTATGATAATAAAGCCTCAAGGGTCTGTTAAGAAGGGAGGCCTGTGAGCCTCTGAGGTGAGTGCCCGGGAACCTCAGGGTCATGGGCACCAAGACAGACTTTGTCCCTCCCTGGGTAGCCAACGCATACTCAGGGGATAGTCCAGAACAACTGTGGGTAGAGACCAGGACTTCTCCAATGAGCTCCTCCCAGTTCCTGGAAAATACCACATCTGGAAAATACCACATCTGGAAAATACTTATGTGCTTCTCCCAACCTTCACCTTCGCTTCAGTGGTTCTGCAATGCTATCCCTTTGGACAGGGGCTCAGCTGGAGGCGGGGAGGGGGGCAAGTGGGCACAGGTGGATGGTGTGAGGGGGCGGGGGGTCAGGGCCGAGTGCCAGGAGGTGGGAGGTGTGGACACGGCTGAGCCTGGGTGAGGAGGAAAGGAAGGTCTTCGTCAGTCCAGCCAGATAGTTGTGCTACCCCCAGCCCTGCCTCCAACCGATATTAACCTGGAAGGCCCCACCGGCTCAGGGAGAGCTTGGGAACCCCAAGAACCCTCTGAGAGCTTCGTTTGGGTCCAATCACCTCTCCTGTGTAAGTACATGACACATTTTTGCTAATTTGCCATTTATCCATGACAACCATGCAGCCTGCACTGGAAATCTCTTAAATATCACGCCCCACTGTTCATGTGTGTTGTAAGCCGCATTCCCCCTGTGTAAAAATGCATGAACATGTTTGTTTATATAGTCTGTGTCGTCTATAATGAGATGAAAAATAAAAACCCTCGTTCGGTCTGTGCGGAGAAGGAGAAGTTTTGCAGGCAGTGATAGGGAGAAGGCATGAGGGTGAATGACCCTGCGTCAGGAAGGCAGGAGCAAGAGCTTGGGAGACTGTGTAAGCCCCTCCCCCTAACCCCCCCTCTGACCCCACCACCCACTGCCCCACCCCCACAGCAATGTTTTCAGAATCGACTAGGAGAAAAGGCCAGGAAGGATATGTCAGAAGCTGTAGAGGCCTCAAGTCTTTGGATCTGATTGTGTTTATCTTCTTGTTACCTGTCCCTGCTGCCCTGGCCTCATGTGCTCCCCCCTCAACCCCCGGACGTCATCACATCACTCTTGCCCTAAAGATTGCCCTTGCCCAGAACCAGCTCATGGAGGTCCAGGAGAGTAGCTTTGGGGAGTAGAAAACGGTGCAGCCAGAACTCCTCTGTGTGCTCAGGAGAGGGGGAGCAACCGGTGGGAGTCCTGGGGTGTGTCTCCAGGACAGAGAAGGGGCCGGGAGACATGACAGAGTCCCTTGCCTTAGAAGTCATACCCCAGCCTGTGAATCTTGGGATCTAACTGGCCAGATCGGGTCGACCTACACAAGGAAGACTCTAGAAGGGTTGGGAGAAAGTGTTTTCCAAACTACCTTCCAGCTCCTCATTTTTGGGTCCAGCCATAGAGTTCGTATATGTAAAACTAACAATAATAATAAAGTAAAAATAAAAGTAAAGCTGGAACTGTAATGCAAATGGGGCAGAATATCATTTTAAGAGTTGCTATTAGGTCAAGCCTGAAAATACCGTATTAGTCACAGAGAGAATTCTGGTTTTGAGCTTAGATCATTGGAGCCTGTGGTATGTTTGGGAGGCTACCAATTCAACATGAACAGTTGTTGATCGGAGAATCCAGGGTCTGGGCTATGGGCTTATGAGCTCATGGCGATGTAACGTCTAACTCCTACCATTTCGATCATAGCACACACCCCACAGGCAGCATCTCAACTGGGTCTTTATTCTCACAGGCTTGCAGCCACAAATCCTATATCATTATGAAGTCTAGGAAGTCATGGGTATGATCGTGTTCAAAACCTTCCGTGCTCTGCAAATGTCATTCGTGTTCCAACTGTCCGGTTTGGAGTGGGAACTCCTAAATCACACTGACCCCTAATTGAATTTTTAAACCCAATTTGCAAAGGAGAGGAGTTGGCTCACTTAAGTCAGCAAAGATTTTTATCTTGGGTGAGCCAAGTTAAGAATGTGCACACGTGTGACCCAGTGCATTTCTGATCTGACACAAGCAGGAAACACAGGGTTTCTGGAACCTGGTGGCTCAGGAGCTCTAAGTGACAATGTTTTCCTTTCCTGGTTCATGGCTAGAGAAGGTTTCAGAAAGAAGTGCGTGTGTTTGGGGTGGGGAGAGCATGCTTTGCCTTCTAATATTTGTAGTATCCTCACAAATACATGAAATTTTGTTTGGATGATGAAATGTAAATATTGGGGATTTTTTTATTAATATACAATGTATTATTTGCCCCAGGGGTACAGGTCTGTGAATCGTCAGGCTTACACACTTCACAGCACTCACCATCACACATACCCTCCCCAATGTCCATAACCCAGCCACCCTCTCCCTACCCCCCTCCCCCCAGCAACCCTCAGTTCGTTTTGTGAGATTAAGAGTCTCTTATGGTTTGTCTCCCTCCCGATCCCATCTTGTTTCATTTATTCCTTTCCTACCCCCAACCCTCCCCACCACATTGCCTCTCAACTTCCTCCTATCAGGGAGACTATAAATATTGGGTTTTTAAGCTATGATTTGGAAAATGAATTAACGCTCTAACTACATTGCTGTTTGAAAAACTATGATTAGCGACTCCTTGTTTTCTCCTCCTCTCCCCAACCCAGCCTCTGGCAACCACCATTCTACTCTTTTCATCCATGATTCTGACTATTTTAGGTACCTCATGTAAGTGGAACCATGTAGCATTTGTCCTTCTATGTCCCCAAGGCTCATCCATGGTGCTGCATATGGCAGGACGTCCTTCTGTGTAAGGGCGAATAAATTATCCATTGCATGTACACACCGCCTTTTCTTTATACATTTATCGATGTGCATAAAATTTCAGTTGTGCAAGATGAGAAGTTCCAAACATCTGCTTATACCATTGTACCTGTTGATACAATACTGTACTGTACGTTTTAAAAATCTGCTAAGGGGGCTAGATGGTGTGTTTAGTGTTCTAACCATAATAATAATTTTTTTTTAAAGCCTGCCTGTTTTGTTATTCTGTGGTGTGGTAGATTGTCTTACTCTTCACCACTTTTCACTCCTTCCCCTGTGTGATGACACATGCCTGCCCTTGCGGTGTGACTTATGACTTCAAGAGTTAGGTGTCCCCCCCTCCATCCACGGGAGGCTCAACCATGAAGAGCGAGCAGAAGTGCCACCTGGTTCCACCTCACAGAGTGACAGAGGTGGTCGGGCTGAGCCTCTGGCTCTCCCTGCTTGGCCACGGGAAGGTCCCTCCCAGGCCACAGCAGGTGCTGTGCCATGCAAGCAAGAAGACACAAGAGAACAGAGCCAGAGTCCCAGCCACGCACAGCAGCCGCACGTCATAGGAACAAGAAATCCACGCTTGCTGTTTTAAGTCACTGAGCTGTGGCAGCTGTGTACCAAGAAGCACAAAGGCTTATTAGTACATCTGGTACATAGTGGCTTTATAAATAAAATCCAGGAAAGTATCCGTTTCTTATTCCATCATGGAATTCAATGCAGCCACCCCTCCTGAGGATCTACCGTGCGCCAGTCTGGAGCAGGTGCATGAAGATGGGTGTGTTAACTCCCACGGTCTGAGAGCCCTTTAAGTGCAGGGACTGGGGAGGGGAGGAAGGGTACAGAATGGGGTGTTTGTGAATCACCAGGCACTGTGCAGAGCACAGAAGTAGAGCTGTATGTGAAATGTTCTGAGAGCCCAGAGGAAAGAGTCACTAACTCAATGATAGTCCCACATCATGGTAGTAATAGTTACAGTAGAATTTTATTGCCACCAAAGAAAGCACTACTAAAAAGCTGCCGACTCTCTCCATCTCTAGATGTGGAAATCCTGTCTTCTTTATCCCGAGAAGAACGTTTAAGTGGGCTGTTTGAGTCAAGCAGCTGCCAGGGAAGGTCATCTTTCCCAGGGATGGGTGTCTTAAGACTTCTGGTGGAGGTGGGGACTTGGCAGAGAGCCCACCCCGTGTCGTCCTCCATGACGCGTGACGCTCAAAGGCCCTGCCGCCTCCTGGGAGTGAGCCACCCAGACCCCATCCTTCTCTGCTTTGCCTTCTTCTCATTATTAAGATTTCCTTAACAAATTGAAATGGCTTCAGGGTTGATTAGTCAGCAGCAGTAAGGGCCACCAAGAGCCACCAAGAGGAAGCTTGTCAGAGAGAAGAGGCCTCTGGGCTGGTAGGCTGACCTCTGTGAATTTGGGGAGGGCTGGCCCAGGGTTTGGTGAGTGCCTGAGGTTGGAAATGTCTTGGGCAATTGTCTCTTTGACACTATGTTTGTGATCTCACATCCTTGGGACCTCCTTGCTGCCTCACGGCTATGTCCCATCTCCACCATCTCCTCTCTCCAATCCCCTCTTCCCCTCTTCTCCTGCTCAGCTGACCTGCTACCTAGAAGATCCCCCACCCAGGAAAGAGGTGTCAGCCTCCCCTTCTTGCAAGCTCCCATTCCTTACATGGTTTTCTCCGAATCCCCACCCTTGGCTTTGAGGAGAGGACCCCTCCCTTTCACCTCCCCATCAAGCCCACCCATTTCTACATTTCCTGCTCAAATCTGTCTCCTTGTAGGACAAGGGTGTGATGAGTTGACATGGCAACCAGGGGCACAGAGCTGATTCTGTCAGTCTAGGAAGCCCCCTAGGAAGATGTGTGACCCCAGGTGTCAGTGGTTTTCCTTCGAACTGTAAGGTACTTAACACCTCTCTGCCCTCAGCCTCAGGCCATAACTGCCAGTTCTGGGGCAACAGGAAAAGTCCTGTATGATATCCTGTTTTGCATACAGCTGAAGACAGAGGTGCAGGTGTGATCCAATCTGAAGTCACAGTGGGCCTATTACATACCTTCATCAGTGCACTACACTGTATGAGCACCATGTCTGGGCACTGACTCGAGAAAAAATACCCAAAATTCATGGAGCAAACTTCTCAGCTGAGTTAAAGGGTTGCCACCACATCTGGACATATCTACTAAGCAAGGAGGTAGACAGTCTGCAAGTGTCCATGTGGTGTGATGATTTGCACAGGGCATGGGGAATGTGGTGCAGGCGCTGGGAAGGGGGTCATTCTGGGAAGAACCAGAGGGACAGAGACATCAGAGGTTGAGAGGACAGTGCAATGACCCCCAGCCCCACTCACCATGAAGTGTATCTGGGACCAAAAGTGAAGCAGTGTTGGGAGTCATGGGACCCTAGTATCACTGCTAAGACACACAGGGGATAGGGAAGGATTTTTCCTCTTTCTTTGAGAACCATGGGGATTCTTGGACTTTCTTGGTGAAGGTGGCTTTGGGGACACTGGAAGCAACCTCCTTGGTGGGGATATCAGAGCACTGGCAGCCCCACTGAGAACAGGTAATCGATGGAAAGAGCCTGAATGTCTAATAACGGAACCCTGGCAAATATGGTTATGGCATTATACTGAACAAAAGAAGCCAGACACAGAAGAGGATAGCATCTATGTTTCCATTTATATGAATTTAAAGGAGAGGCACGTGATGGTCCATGGTAACCAAAGTCAAGTGGGCCTTACCCCTGGGTGTGGTGCAAGGGCACTTTCTGGGGTGTTAGGATGATGCTGTATCATCTCGGTTGGGGAGGGATGGTTATGTGGGTATATACATGTCAAAACTTGACCAAGTTGTGCACCTAGGACTAGTGCACTTTGCTGCATCTAAATTAGACTGCCATAAAAAGAAAGAGGAAGGAAGGAAGGAGGGAAGGGAGAGAGGAAGGGAGAGATAAAGGGGAGGGAGGAAGGGAGGAAGGAACTATGTGTGTGTGAGCTGCTGTGTGGCAGGTGACAAGAGCTGGGCTCATAAGGCTGACCCTCTGAACCCAAGGAGAGGAACCAGCATTTCCCTAGCCCCTGGCGGATGCTCAGCATCTAGAATGAAGAGTTGCATGGGGCAGCGGGAGCGGAGCTGTCCACCGAATCTGGATTCAGTGCCTGGACACCAGCTATTTCAAAGGCCGGCCAACTCCCCGAAAGGAGGGCGGGCTCAAGATGCCCTCCATTATGGGCATCGAGTCTAGAGTGACAAACAGGTCAAAGGATCATTTCTCATGGGGAGTCTGAATGTCATCCCCAGGAGAACAAGAGCCTTGCAAACAGGGCCAAAGAGAATCCGAGACCATGAAACTCAGTCACAGCATGACAGACGGAAATGTTTCCTTAATTCAAGGCTAAAGAAGTTCCCGTGGGTCCTCACCTCCTTGTAACTCCTTGGGATGGAGCTCCACCCCGAGAGGTGACCTGAATCCCTCTCTGAACCCAGAAATCTGAAAGGCGTGACACACCCGTTAAGATGGGCTTCCATGTTCTATGAATCCTCCCCCTGTTTTCCCCGTTTTCCCCCTCCAAATGTGTATTGTCCATATTGTGGCCATAGAGTCATCCGGGATTGAACGGGGGAGCTGCCTTCGGGACCCCCGCGGTCTAGCACGTCATTCCCCAGATGATGATGTGGAAGCTCAGAGAGAGGAAGTATCTTGCCAAGGGCACACTGGTGGGGTGGGGTGGGAGTGGGGACTCCAAGCCTGCACCACTACTCCATACTGCCCTCCGGGGGCGAGCACCCATCACAGCCTCCGCCGCCTGGACGACAGACACGCAGAACTTTACAGGGAGAAGCCCCAGCTCGGGTGGTGACAGTAATGCAACATTACAGAAATGTAACATTTATCTAGCAGCAGCTGAGAGTTCTACACACACACACACACACACACACACACACGCACACGTTACCAGCCGTGAACACAAGGCTGCTCTTCGGAGGACCAAGACTATTGATGCCGCCTGCTTTCTGCAAAATTTTATATCGATCTATCTGTTACCCATTTTGCGAACCCATATTTTCGTAAAATATAAGGCCTTGTTACATAGCCCATGGAGGACCAATATCTGCGAAGCACCCCATTCTTGTTATATCATTTGATCTTGACCACAGACCTATCAAATAGGTTTGTGATTTGGGGTTTTGTTTTTGACCCCATTTTACAGATAAGAAAAACTAAGGCTTGGGGAGTTTCAAAATCTTGTTCAGAGCCAAGTGGCAAACGATGAAGTTTGGGACTTACCCCTGGAGTATGTCTGCAGAGGCAGGTTCTTAATCATTGCCTCCTGACTTGCACACACAGGATGAACTTGAAGAATTTTTTTTTTCATGACTCACTGTCCTGGTTACGATTACCAATTGCTGGGCTCTCTTGGGACACAAGAGCATGGCCCTGGGTGGGTGGTTACTGATTGCTGGGCTATCTCTGTGCTTTTATGGCTGTCCCAGCCATCACCTCCTTCTAGTCTATTCTCCAAGCACCAGTCCCTAGCTTCATGACCCTGCTTCACCCCTGGCTTCACCCCTAGGCCGCTGAGACTCTGCTCTAGACAAGGACCCCAGGAACCAATTTCATTAAAATTTTATCAAATAAACTCTCCCTGGGAAAGGATCACGGAATGAGTGGGTAGGAGTTTGATGTTTCCCTAGTGGATACTATGTACTAAATTCTGGGTGCGGCTGCCTCATGTGCTCCTCCCCACAAACCCATTATTCAGCCCATTGCACGGATGGGAAAGCGGAGGGTAGGGCGGGGCTTCAAGCTCCCGCTCTCTGGCTGCGGAGGTCACGGAGGTCACGTGCTTAGCCCTGTGTGAGGCTGCCTCCGCAGGTCTGGGGTCTCCGCCCTTTCTTAGACCACAAGCCAAAGCTTCTGATTCTATAGTGGAGGACATAGAAGACCCCAGAGGGCGCTCTTGAGGCTCAGGGTGCTGTCCCCTGTGTGTTCAGCTCCCGAAGTCAACAGTTGAGGTTTTCAGATAAGTAGCCAACCACCGAGAAAGCTCTCTGTGACTGCATATGGGATTGTCATATACTCCTGAACCTGACCCTAGGACACCAATTATTGCTCATTTTATGTGGACAACTTCTCAGAGCCGCAGATAGACTGTGTCCTTGGAAGCAGGATCTCTGCTGTCTATGTATCTGGCATAGTGCAGGCAATCGTGAATGCTTGCTGCATTCATTGAGGGCTGCAACATAGTAACTAGGTGGAGGAGATTCATAATGACGAGCCCCAGGACATACCCAAACCCAAGGAAGATGGGCAACGGGTTTAGCTCACAGGTGAACCCACAGGAAAAGCCCATTAGACAATCAGTTGTTTTCATTTGCAGAGAAAAATAGTACAGGGCGGTGGGGTGAGGTATGGGTGTGAGCTGGGATAAGAACAGGGGATGGGGGAAATGGGTAATGGAGACCACGGGGTTCATGGGAAGCATTCCCCCCTCAATTTCAAGTTGGCTTCAGTGGCTTTGATTGAGGACAAGTAGTAAGAGAATCAGAATCTCTCCCATTTTAGCCTTGCCGTTGATAAGCCCTGTAGTCTTCTACAAATAAATCACGGGCCTCCGAAGCAGCAATTTCTTTCGGGAAAATGAGGGATTTCGACTCCATAAACGCGAATGTTCTTCTAGTTCTAATATCCTTCAATCCTATTTTCTAACAGTTTCTGTGTAGTTGGATGAACAGAAAACAAAAGACGTAAGTGTAATCCGCGAAACCCATGAATAAGCACTCAGGCCAGACATCTAGACTGCAACCTATTTCGAGTTCAGCTAAAAAAGAAGAACTGTTCTCTGATTTTTTTTTCTTTTTTTTCCCCCAGGCAATATACTTATTCACTAAACTCCGCCTCCCCCCTTTCACTAGAAACTGTGCATTTCCTACTTTTATGCTGCCTATATGTTTGATTTGCACAGCTCAGCTGGTCAGAGGAGCTGAGACATCCGTCCCCCTACGAGAACCCTCCTGGTAAGTCACCTTTCAGCCACTTTGCCTATTAGTTAGCTCTGCTTCTGTGATGAGTAAAAGGCTTACAGGAAACCCATTAAACACCAGGTGCTCCTAGAGCTATCTTGAAACATAATCTTTGAGAGAATAAAAGAGTTAGAATTTAGAATGAGTTTCAGATTGTGATAATATCGAAGATACAAAACACGATTGTGAATGAAAGGTTGTAAGGGATCAATACTAGAAAGAAAGGAAGGAAGAAAGAAAGAGAAAAAAAAAAAAAGGAAAGAAGCTTCACCTTTCAAAAGAAAGCTTTTCCAGGGAGGTGATTCTTGGCCAGAATCTTGGCAGAGATTATAGATTATAATCGGGTAAAAGGAACTGAAAATCCCCTCCCCCTCCCCGGGATGGGATGTCCTCTGAATGTGTTTCCAAGCAGAAGTTGTATCTAAATCTAACTCTTCTGTTTGTTTTTCGCCCCCCAAAAAGGGAAGGTAAACATTGTCCAATTAATGTCATGTTACAAATATCAAATTAAGTTTCCCTTTAATAATCAGTTCCACAGCACATTTAGTGTAACGATTTTTGTTCTGGTTCAGAATTTAAGGGGAAAGTTTCTGTGTGCTCCTCCCACTGTCTAATCTGAGATCCAGGGGGTTTAAGACCCACAGGGATTAAAGAAATTTCTCAATGAAGCAATGGAACTGAAATTGACCAGGCAAGGCAATGTGAGAGCAAAAGTGAGAATGGGAGTCTAGATTTTACAGCTGGCTGCTAGCTCCCGCGACCTTCTCAGGGGACATGGGCTTCAGCCCATCTCGTTCTGACTGTATTGAGACACCATCCTGGCGATGCCAAGTTCTAGTTCTCTCACCAAGAAGCGAGAGACCAGGGTAGCTGGTGGATAAGAGCACAGGCTGCCTGCCTTCCAAATCAGTTGCTTCCTAGCAGTGTGTCTTTGGGCAAGTTATTCAACCTCTCTGTGCTTTGAGGTTCTCATCAGCAACATGGGGCAATAACATGACCTGACTCCTACGGTGACCTTGAGGATTAAATGAATGAATGGGTGTGAAGCTCAGAACAGCGGCTGGCCCACAGAGTGCCCTGGGGAGCCGTTAATGGTTACTAGCACTCCGTGATGCTCTTATGTAAGCTCAGCCCCTGGGGAACGGCAGCTACAGCTTAGTAGATCGCCAGACAGTGTGAGACGGCACCCGAGTCAGTTTCTTGAAATTGTGGTCAAAGCTGCCTTCTCTCCACATGGCCGCGGGGCACCAGATCTTATTTGATTAGATGACGGTTTTGTGAATTTCCCCGGGAGTCATGCTCTCCGTCTAGCAAGCAGAGACACCAGCGGCGAGCCTTCCCTTTCCTGCAAAAGTCCTTCGTTTTGGCCACATAAGGGAACTCAGTTAAATGTGGAAACCGAGGCACCAATGTTGAGGTCTAAGACAGTTAGCGCTTGTGGTGGACCGCTCAGAACATTCTAGGGCTGAATAAAGGAGCACTTTTTCTTAATTCCCAGGGTCGAGCAAAATGAATGACCCAACGTCAACTCCATACTATGACATTGATTACGGGATGTCAGAGCCCTGTCAGAAGACCGACGTGAGACAGATCGCAGCCAGGCTTCTTCCTCCACTCTACTCGCTGGTCTTCATCTTTGGCTTCGTGGGCAACATGCTGGTCGTCCTCATCCTCATCAACTGCAAAAGGCTAAACAGCATGACTGACATCTACCTGCTCAATCTGGCCATCTCCGACCTGCTCTTCCTTCTCACCATCCCGTTCTGGGCCCACTACGCCGCAGACCAGTGGGTCTTTGGAAATAGGCTGTGTCAGATTTTGACGGGGCTCTACTACGTAGGCTTCTTCACAGGCATCTTCTTCATCATCCTCCTGACCATTGACAGGTACCTGGCGATCGTCCACGCCGTGTTTGCCGTAAAGGCCAGGACGGTCACCTTTGGGGTGGTGACAAGCGGGGTCACCTGGGTGGTGGCCGTGTTTGCCTCTCTCCCTGGGATCATCTTCACCAGATCCCAGAAAGAGGGCTCTCGCCTGACCTGCAGCCCCCATTTCCCACCCACTCAGTACCATTTATGGAAGAACTTCCTGACGTTAAAGATGACCATCTTGGGTCTGGTCCTGCCCCTGCTCGTCATGGTCGTCTGCTACTCGGCCATCCTCAAGACCCTGCTTCGGTGCCGAAACGAAAAGAAGAGGCACAAGGCGGTGAGGCTCATTTTCGTGATCATGATTGTTTACTTTCTTTTCTGGGCTCCCTACAACATCGTGCTTCTCCTGAACACCTTCCAGGAGTTCTTCGGCCTGAATAATTGCAGCAGCTCCAACAGGCTGGACCAAGCCATGCAGGTGACGGAGACCCTGGGGATGACACACTGTTGCATCAACCCCATCATCTACGCCTTTGTGGGGGAGAAGTTCAGAAGCTACCTCTTGAAATTCTTCCGAAAGCACATCGCCACGCACTTCTGCAAACACTGCCCCGTCTTCCTGGGAGACATGTCCGACAGGGCAAGCTCGGTTTACACTCGATCCACCGGGGAGCAGGAGATCTCTGTCGGCTTATGACCTGGACTTGTCTTTGTACACAGCCTGGGGGTGGGAGTGGTTCTTTTGAAAAGGAAGGTGCTGTCATAGAGGGTCTACGATTCATCCATCCATCTGGCATCTCTTTTAAGTACATTAGATCATTGGAAGCCATCACTTCCGGAGAGCCAAATCAATATATGCTGATGACAGCGACCTTCCCATCTCCGCTCCACACACATCAACTCACTGGCACACTCTCCCTTCACTGCAGAAGTTCATTATTAAAAAAAAAAAAAAATCCTTGCAGAATTGCTGATTCTTAAGTGTGGTTAACCTGAACAGGAACACCAAAATTAATCAAGAAACGTATTGGATAGTTTCTCACCTGCCGGAGGCAAGAGGGGCAGATTGCAAACGTGCTTAAAGCAGGTCCTTGTCAAGATTGGTTAAGAAATGACGTCTTCCAAGTGCGATCTGCCCTCCAAGGTGTGCTTGGTAAGATCCACAGATGTTCAGGACCAGGTGAGAATGGGGAGAGCATCTTCAGTGAGAAGGGGATCCTCTGCTGGGAGAGGGGAGGGAGGGTGAGTTCCAAGCTGCAGACCCCAGACCTGGGGAGTGGCTCGGCGGCAGTGGGAAGCTTGGCGTGGGCTGGGAAAGGCAAGGTGAGCCCAGACCGTGGGGAGCGTGCACAGCACCAGTTGTCAAAGCCAGAGCAGGGAGGGCCCTGGCGGCTGTTGCAGTGAGCTCATTGCATGGCCAAACATGCCCTGGAAAAGTGAGCATTTAAGGCATGGAGGTCAATGACACGCAGGTGAGGTGAGGGGACATCTGTGTAGGTCCAGGCACTGGGGATGGGAAGCAGAGAGTATTTTCACAGCATGTAGGGTGAGAGTCAGGAGAACTTGTGATGGATTTGGGTTGGAGGTAAGAGGCAGAGGGTAGACAGACAGAACCTCCAGGCATCAAGCATGCAGAGTGGAGAGATGCCCTAAGGAAGACTTCAAGCATGGGAAGGGAATGAGGTTTGGGTCAAAACAGGAGGGGCTTGTGGAAGAGGAAGAGTCTGGTTTCGTGACCTTGAACACAGCCCTCTGTAGACAAAACCTGGGCTGTCTCTCCGTGGCTGCTCCTGCCCTGAGAGCTGTCCTTCCCAGCCCGGTTCCAACAACGGGGCATCTCCAGGAGGCTTGGAAACACTAGACTTAGGAACTAGTGAGTTTGAGGTCCAAGAACACAGGAACATTCAGGTGAGGACTGGGTACATAGTTAATGAACCTATCAAGAAGAGCTTTCTAAGCTAAGAGCTAAGAGACCTTGGGGCAGGGAGGGGAGCCCGAATGAGTACATCTCTGCCCTCCCGGGGCATACCACAGCTTCAACATTGCCTCCTGGATTCACCTCTCCGTAGGCAGAGGGCAGAAGGGACAGATTCATTTGGAAACAGCCCACCTCCAGCTCGATCAGCCGCAGAAAGCACCATTTCCGGACCTTTGTGTTTCAGGCTGAGTGTGGTGACTTTAGACACTCCTTCCAGCCGCCTTCTCCATGGTCCCTGAACACTAAGGGATCTTTTCATGTCAGAGAGACAGTCATGACTGTTCTGAGCTGACCTGCCTGAGAAGGTTTTGGATCTGGGGAGTGGCTGAGACCATTTGGGAGGGAGGAGGCAATGGAACGTAAAGGAGTGAGAGTCACTCAAGGGTAAAGGTGTCAGAATAGTAAGAGGTGCTACAGATTTTTCTCAAGCTCTGAAAGATGAAACTTGAGAGCCCGGGTGGCAACCGGGAAGCACCCAGAGATGCTCTGAAGGTTGTCTCAAGGGCATCAGTATCCTATGACCCTAGCCTCTGGGTCAACTCAAAGACATTCTGTATCTTTGTGTCTGTGTATGTATATATCCTACATATCTGAGAACCTTATGTCTATGGAAAGTTACAAATTGCTTGGAAGAAAATCCTTACCCAATAAAAGCCTCCCTCTAAAATGACTGATCGTACTCTTGTCATCTCAATCAAGGGAAGCCTAGCTTACGAAACTGTGAAAGCACTTTGAAAGTAGTGGGTTTGGGAAAATTCCATAGGTACACACGCACACAGAGAATTAAACTTCTTTTGAAATATCTGTAGACGTTGCCCCCTCCCTGGGTCCAGATTGCCAGAATAATGTGTTTGAAGCTACAGCCTCTCAGGGTCGTGTTTCTGGGCAATGGACACTGGAAACCTTTTAAACTTCTAATTTAATTCTACTACCAGAGCCAAAGACCTGACTCGTTTTTAAAACACGGAAAATCGATGTGTGTTTAAACCCATGCCCGCTGTCTGTGTTTGACGGTGAAGAAGGCGTAAGGTCACAGGCTGGTCATTTCTGTCATCCCAAGTTGCAGACACGAGAGGACCGAGGACGGCTCCTCCCAAGCTTGCTTTTCTTTCATTTCAAATCCCTTCCAAACACTGTATTGTTTGTAATCGCAGTGGTGACAGTGGTTGTGTCACTGACATTTGGATTTCTGGGCATGTGTCTCTTATCCACAGAGAGGACAGGTGCTCCAGGAAGAGGTGATGGGTCCGGGTCACATCCATGGTTTGGGGCCGGCTGGTTTTCAGGTTCTCAACTTCCAGAGCAGGTCACCATCCTCCCTGGAGGTCTGTGGAATGAGCAGAAGACAAGGACAGCCAGAGCTGGCTCGTACGATGGCTTTTCCCTAAGAAACCTGAAGGACAACCTTCCACCCGTGAGTTGAAAGAAGGCATGACCCAAGAAAGGGCGGATGGGGGCTGAATCCAAGCAGAGGAAGGGTCTAGGGCACCCTCCCATCGTCCCCGCACTCCTCCCTTTGTGGGCCATTCCACGGCGCAGCCCTCCTCTGCCCCAGCCCTGAGACAGACAAAAAAGTTTGGACTTATTGGGACCTTTGGGTTCTGACTTCACTTACCACGTCCTGGGTGAAGGTACCCTACCCCCAGCCCAGAGGCCTCTGTCATGGAAGGGGTTACATATGTGCTATGGATAAAGTCAAAGTAAAGTGAACGTCCTCAGCAGGGAGGAAAAAAGTGTGCAAATTCATAAGTTAGGATTCTGCTCACACTTGTATTTCAAGGTTCTAGTTTAAACACCTGCAACATTAGGGACACCTGGGTGGCTCAGTCGGTGAAGTGTCTGCCTTCGGCTCAGGTCATGATCCCACGGTCCCGGGCATTGGGCTACTTGCTCAGTCTGCTCCTCCCTCTGCCTGCTGCTCCCCCTGCTTGTGTTCTCTCATTCTGACAAATAAATAAATAAAATCTTCTAAAAAAAATAAACACATTCAATGCAACTACAGGGCATTGGGCTCACCACTGTTATGATGAAATCAAGCTATTTTTCTGCATATGGTGCTGTATTTCTTATTTGTCCTCAGTCTTCTAGAAGCATTCTTTCACAAGTCTTCTATTTGGTTCCCTGTTGTTACTATTTTAGATTGATTATAAGTCCTGTGCCACTGTGGTTCCGTCATGGGTCAGGAGCTTGGTTTTGTTTCTTTTTCTTACGGTGGTACCCAGTTTTTTAAACACTTTATTCTGTTCAAACTGGAATCCAATGGACAGACCTTCAGAGCCAGTAAGAACCTTGGGCTACACTGCCCCCCTGTGGCCACTTCGGTAACCAACAAGGGCGTCGGGCAGCCGCGCCTGGACCACGGAGGCTGGAGAGGGGTGAAGCTTTACTCTTGGCTGTTTCACGTTGGCCTCTGCGACACCAATCCTGCTGTGGACCAGAGGTATTTCCGCAGCAGCTCCGCGTAGATAATGCTCGGCTCTCTCTGTTTCTGAAGAATGCCTGCACTGGAAATGAAGGTCCCAGTGGCCCAGAGCCAATCTCTGCAGATCACTGAACCCACAGCCTTGCAACAAGGCCACAGATGTTTTGTGACGAAGCATTTTTCACAGCCCATAAAATGCCCCAAGCCCCTCCCCTGTGTCTCTCTTGTACAACCAGTCATGGTCTCGGGTACCCAATGTTTGAAGCAATCAAATATGATCGCCAGTTGGGCGGCTTTCTTCTTTATTCACACTTCCCTTTCTCCATTCCTGTCTTCACCTCGTTCGGATCCCTCTTCTGGCATCACATCATGTGAAAACAGAAAGGTTGATGAGGACTCATCAGCCCGACCCTTCACTCTCTGGAAGAAGAACGGACCCCACCTCCCACCCCATCCCCCAGGCCATCGCCCACGTGCCAGACATTCTGACATCAGAGGTCTGGGTGGGCTGGAGCATCAGGCTGGGTTTCAGTTCTCCTGCAGTTTTCCCGTCCCACCTGCTCAGCTGGCAATGTGCCGCGGAGAAGAGCAGGTGGGAGCAGTTCTGACTCCTGGTCCCACCCCCGGCATTCGGATTCGCTAGGTCTGCAGGAGCTGCCGGCAGTTCTAAGTAGAGCCAACTTTGAAAACCGCTGCTTAAAGCCCATCAAACCAAGCGTGCTGGAGGGAGGCTGCTGTCCCGCGGAGGATCCTGCCGGCCTGGAAGTGAGTGGCACGCGGGCCAGGGAGGGTCTGGATTCGACTCCTCGATTTTCACACGTGGAGCATTAACTGGGTCTTCCTGCAAGCTTGTCTTCAAAGCCTGTGAATCTAGACCTAATTGGCAGTATAAAATCTCTGTATTAGAGGCTCCAAGTGTCTTGCTTTCGTGTCTGGTTTGGGATTACGTTTCAATCCGTCCGTTCCAAGTGAAAAGTAAATGAAGATGAGTCGTCTGGCGCCCGTGCGGAGCTTGGCGGCTTCAAATTCAAGATAGGATGCACAGAAATAAGTAGAAAAGGTCGATGTGGGATGTTTTACAAATGAATATCGGTTTTGCTTATGTTGGCAAAAGAATTCTCCCTTTCCCCGTTTCCTAATGCCTCCAGGGAGCCCTCCCTTTAACTGTGTCCAGTAAAGCCTTATCCCGGAAGACCTAGAAAACGCTCGCAGTCTGTATCAGCCCTGGGTGGTGCAATGATAATTCTGCAGAGAAAGTAACAAGGTAGTTTTAAAACAGCAATAGCTCGTATTTACTCTAAAATGCCTGTACTTGGGCGCCTGGGTGGCTCCGTCGGTTAAGCGTCTGCTTCTCTCTCTCTCTCTCCCTCTCCCCTGCTTGTGCTTGCGCTCTCTCTCTCTCTCTCTCTTTCAAATAAATAAATAAAAATTTTTAAAAGTACATTAAATGCCTGTGTTTTGATTTATATCCACTGGCTAATATTCTTCAAAAATCCCTTTCAAGAAAATTACAATTTTTTCCCCCTAACAGATCATCAAATCAGGACTCTGTTGATTGGGTATCTCACTCCTTCCTACAGGATAGAAAGTGGAGCCTGCTTGAGGTCCAGCCTTGAGGCTGAGGGAGCTTGGGGAAGTGACTCAGAGTCAGTCTTAGGACCTCAGAGTCCCTTCCTGTGACTTGGGATACTATCTGCCTGATAGCTAGGTCAGGACGGAGTAGCTAAACCAGCCCTGTCCCGAGGAACTTTCCGTACCGATGGAGATGCCCTGTCCAAGACAGACCACTGCAGAATGTGGCTTATGTGACTACAGAGTTGGGCTTTTAAATTTTATTTCATTTTAATTAATTTTAAAATATCCGATGCACATCTTAATGGACAGTTCAAGGCTGGCATACAATAAGTAGTCAAGAAATGTCCGTGTAACTTGGATTGTGGCATCAAAGACTCCTAGGCAAGTTTGTCAGTGCTTCTAGACTCCGTTTCCTCATCTGCAATACTGGGGCCGAGAGTAACCTGTGCTAGCTATGTTTGTGCGGAGGATGAAATGAGAGATGGTGTGTAGGCTGGACGCAGTGGCTGGCACATAGGAGTTCTCGTAGCTGGCAGCTACTTTCCTGATAATAGCTATTGCCTCTTTCTATTAGAACTGCGCTCCCCCAAAGAATGCTCCTCAGGGTGGTGGAATGGAAGCTGCTGGGGACCTGGGAGGGCTCTTGGTTGTGAAATCAAACACCATGGATTGAAAGTGCCTCCCAGCCTTAGGGTGTTGTGTTCAATCCGCCCGACCCTGTGTAGTGTCTTGGAAAAGGCTTTCAGGAGCGGGGTGTGGGGGGCGGGGATTAATCTGACAATGTAATTCTGGCTGATGCAGACCTTGCAGCTCTAAGCGGAGTGGGAGATGGGGCGGGGCGGGGGTGGGGGAGGCAGCAGTCTAACTCCCCGCCCCCTCCCTCTGTCTGGGATTCCGACAGAGGCTGACACATCCGGAGAACAAGGCGGGAACACAGTTCATTTGTGCCTTGACCGTGTGCAGCCCAGGTTTAGCGTGCATGCATGCATGCATGCATGCATTCAGCATACGTTTATGGAGGGCCTGTGCACCGCCGGAAGGGGGCGCGGAATAAAGGAGCTCGCAAGGGGCTCTGTGCCCTTGAATGAAGGTAGCTTGGAAGCTCGGTGGGCGGAGCCTAGGTGGAGCAAGTACGCAGGCGCGAACAGGTGCCTAAAGTGGCCCAGCAAAGATGAATGGGACAGACAGTGCTTTATCTGACCATGTTGTAAAGAAAGCGTAGCTACAACCTCTTCTTGGTTCCCCGCTCCTTAAACAGCGTACGCAGAGCAGAACGTACTCGTTCCTTGTTCTAGCACCAGCACCGCTGCCCGCAGGCGGGGTCCTCCAGAGCTGGGGAGAAGGCTGTGATGTACAAGACACCAGTCTCCTTGAATTCTTGGGTCTGGTTCATAGTTTCCCTGTCTCCGCTTTTGCTTTCAGATTGTTTTGTCGAAGGGAGTCGATGAAAATCTCCTTCCCGCCCCTGCTTCCTGCTACTGGGTCATCCATCCAAGAGACGATAGAGTTAACACTGTCTTATCACTTGGGAGAGATTTCCTGCATATATAAGCAAGATCACGTCTCTACCCGTATTCCCTGAGTTTACAGCAACACCAGTATCATATATCACATCTTGGGTTTTTTACGCTCTCGGGCAAGTTTCTGAAACTCTCTGTGCCTCACTCTCCCCATCTGTGGAATAGGAGTAATAACGCCAACCTCATTGATCGCTCCAAGAAGTAAATGAACTAACATAGGAACTTGCACGTGGCAACTGTCACATGACAACTACTCAGTGAATTTTAGTATTTTTTATGCAAGTGAATTTATTAACTTTTTTCTTTGGTTTCTGGGTTTTATGACATGCTTGGAAAAGACTTCCCCCCATGCCGAGATTGCAAAAATCTCCCATTTTTATTTCTAAAATTGTTATGGCTTCTTTTTTTTTTTTTTTTATCATTTGTGTTCCTCTTTCTGGAACTCATCTTGGAGTGCGGAGCGAAGTGGGAATCCCAAGGGTTTTCCCCAGGTGGCTCACGACCATCCCAAGACCATTTATGAAATAATTTTCCTACTAACTTAAAATGCCATTTTTATTCTATTTTAGCCCCCCCCCCATGTCTGGTCCTATTTCTATATTTCCAGTTAAAGGACTATATCCCGGGGTGTCATTTAAAGTGTTTCATTCCTTGGGGCAGCCCCTCCATGTGTGGGGTGAGTCCTTCCGTTGATCCACATGGGGCACACTGCCCCTGCTTCCACGATGGGAACATTGATCGGTGGGTCAGGGACTGTCAGTCAGAGCCGCTCAAGTCCCCCACAGGACCCCAAGTGCCATTGCAGTGGTCACAAATTAGAAAGGCTGCCTACCTCCCACACAGAGTGCAGACGTGTGCTGCTCAAGGTGAGTCCATCAGATTCTTGCTCCCAAAAGCAAGGACCATTAATGCACCCCAAAGTGCCCAGCAGTGCCCTGGAGGGAGGCCTTAGGACTACCTAGGGAGAGCTATGTCCCAAGGCAGCGTTGCCTGGGGTCTCGTCTTTCCCAAGGAAAGACATCCAACCATTCCATCTATCCTCTGATCGACCCCAGGAATGTTCCAGCGCTCCCCATAACGGCTAGACGAGCTGAGCCCTCACGAGTACAGATCTAAACACCCCCACTTCTCCCACACTCAGCAGGAAAGAGTTCTCCCTTTCCTCCTTTTCAGCTGCTTCTTTCTTTTTCCAGATGAGTCGATGGGTTTTCACGCACAGATTGTTTGCCAGCTGTTGGAGGTCGAATGTGTGTTGGCCGCCCCCAAAATTTGAATGTTGAAATTCTAACACCCCATGTGATGGTGCTGGGGGGTGGGGGGGTTGGGAGGCGATGAGATCATGAGGGGCCCCTTCCCTTGTAAGGAGAGACCGAGAGCTCGCGCCTTCTCTCAGCCCTTCCCCTGTGAAGACAAAATGAGAACATGGTCATCTGCAAACCAGGAAGTGGGCTCCCACCAGACACCACATGTGTCGGCCACTTGATCTTGGACTTCCAGCCTCCAGCCATCTGAGAGGCACACGTCCGTTCTTGAAACCATCTGCCCTGCCCCACCCAGGTCTGCGGTAATTCCGTCCAGCCGTCCCAGCCAAGACACCAGCCGTTTCTTCTACTAGGTGTTTGTCTATCCCCTTGGAAATTGCTTTCTCGAGGGATCTGATGATAATTACAAAAGAATACTGCTTTGGGAAGATGAACCCTTTTACCCACCTCATGGTACCTCGATCAAAACCTCCACTCCCTCCTTCACACAGCACAGAGTTAACGAACAGATGATGGTGGAAAGGGTCACCCGTTCGGGACTTGCATGTTAAGTGACTTAGTGATTCACCTAATGTTGGTTGAGAAGCTGGCATGCTGGGGCTAGCGCCCAGCACGGCTGGAGTCCTGTCTTCAAGGGAGCCAGAGGGTCCCCATGAAAGTGAGGGGCACCCCCTGCACCAAGGCCGGCCCCCCAGCCCAGAGGTTTCTCCGGAGCCTGGGAAGCGGGAGAAGATGACTGATGTCTCACGTTTCCATCAGGCCCTTACTTGGAAGCACAATGGAAGCTAGTCTCTGGGCAAACAAACACTCCTTCATTCTGAGCTCCACTTGTCCTAGAGCCCAGACTTCTACCTCCCCTTTCTAGCATCTTGAGTCCCATCCTGGGATGCAGGAGTCAAATTCAGGAGGTACAAGGCTCATCGCTCCCGGTCCCCCATGATTGTTCGGGTAGGGCGGGTATCCACCGGGGCATGCTTTGCCTCCAGTGGCCATCCAGCAAGGTCTGGCCAAACCCGGGAAGAGGCCATCGATGCTGCCCCACATCCTCTGATGCACAGAACAACCCCCAACAACAGAAGCTTCTCCGATCCAAATGTGGGCAGTTGCCATGGTTAGAAACCCTATCTGGTGTCTCTGCCTTGCTTGAAGCCTCATCTAAATGAATCTGGGGGCTCCTGGGAGGCTCAGTGGGTTAAGCATCGACTCTTGATTTCAGCTCAGGTCCTGATCCCAGGGTCGTGAGATCGAGCCCCACATTGGGATCGGTGCTCAGTGTGGAGTCTGCCTGGGATTCTCTCTCTCCTTCTCCCTCTGCCCCTCCCCGCTTATCCTCTCTCTCTCTCTCAAAACAAAAAAGAGGTGTCTGAGGCCTCTAGGGGGCTGGTTTAGGTCTCCAAACTCCAGATTGCTGCAGCTTACCTGTGGAACATTCTGGATCCCTGGCATGGCCATGGGAGCCTGGCGTCCTCAGACACATTACCTTCATCCTCATTCGTGCTACTCCTCCACTTCCATGGCCTTCCCACACCTGTGGCTGCAGGACACGCCCACAGAGAATCCCACCGGGAGTCAGAATGCCATGCCCTCCAACCCCCATCCCCACTGGCAAGGTGCCCTTAGAACACAGCCATGCCAGGCATCTTTCTGAGTGATCCAGTTTGGAGTGGGAGGTAGTGGTCCTGCAGGGAGAAAGCACGAGGACCAGTGCGTACGCGTGGGAGGAATTGCAGTGCAAGCACTGTGTGAGGAAACACAGAGGAAACTTCCGGGAACCCTAAGTGCCTTTGTGAGAGCAGCAGGAGAGAAGAAAAGTAGGAAGAGACGGGATTGCAAGCTGGTGGGTGGAGGCCAGATGCGGCCGGACCTCGCACAGAGCGCTGAGGAGCGCGGGCCAGCGGCATGTGGGGCTTGAACCCAGGGAGTAAACGCAGACTCTGGACTGCTAACTGGCCCCAGAGTAGTAGGCACTGGAGGATGGCAGGGATGGAATCAGAGCCCCAAGGCAAAGGTTGGGCTGTACTCCTTCTGGGACACAGCAGAGTCATCTGCCAAGGTAAAAAGCTCTGGGTAGAGACAAGTGAAGGGATCTGAAAGCTACTGGGGACAAGGACTCATCAGCACTTGGACTGAGGGAGTGGGGGAAGAAGGGAGGGCAAGGCTAGGGTCCCAGCCCAGGAGGATGCAAAGCACTGGCTTCAGGGGCAAGTTTCTGGACAGATTGAGTTAGAAATCCTGGGGGCCATCCAGGTGGCAGTGTCAGGAGGAGCTGTCTTGAACCCAGCAGAGCACATGCATGGAGACCCACAGTGACAGGCAGTGGGCACCGTGGGGGTGGACAGATGGCCCCAGACAGAACCAAGAGGAGCACCCAGGCACTAAAGGAGTCCCAAGGAGAAGGAAAAAGAAGGGAAAGGCAGAGTCAGTGCAGAGAAGAGACCTCTGAGAGGAAGAGGAAATGTCAACAGTGTCAAACGCTGCAGAGATGTGAAGCAAGGTAAGAGCGGAAAAAACATCCACTGACTCCGTGACGCAATCAGAAAAGCAAGATAACTTCATGGCCTCTGCCTGTGTCTCCTCGAGCTGACTCACGGCCAAGGACACAGAATCATGCTTGCCCTCCCCCCAGAAAGGCACCACTTTTGTACCCAAGTTCTGGACATTCCACGGGGGACAGGACCCGCCTCTGTGGTTGGAAGGTCCTGGTTAGCTGGTTAGGGGCTCTTTCCAATCACCCTTTCCAGAGGGCGCAGCTGAATCCTTTGGGACGGGAAAGGAATGTGGGGATCCGGAACTCTGGGGCAGAGACGGGAGCCCCAGGGTCTGCGAGGGAATGCTGCAGAGCCTCTGGGGAGCCTCAGGGACCATCCGTGGCTGGGCACTGGGCAGGGAGGCAGCAGAGCCTTCAGGGTCCAACAACTGGGGCTCACCACGGCCACCAGGGCAAACCCTGCCCGGTCATGATGGAATTTTGTTAAAATGAGAATGCTACTCGTTTTATTACTTTTTACCCCTGCTCATAAAAAGAGATTTTTTTTCAATCTCTTTTAAATATGGTTGCTCTCAGACCAGTGACTGTCCAGCCTGCCTGAGCCCAAGGAAACGGGAGTGTGGCCACTTAGGTGGGGAACAAGAAAGAGGAAAGAAAAAGGAAAAAGCCGGAGGATGGGGCCTGGGCGGGTCCAGTTCCTCTTCAACTCTGTTTTTCACTCAGACGCCAGTGGGTAAGGGACCACCAGAGGGGTCACGTGGAGTGAGTGAGTGGTTTGCCTCTGCTGCACGTGACTCCTCGGGCATGCACGAGTGCACCCAATATGGCTCAAAGTCTTACGACATGGTGGTTTTAGAAATTTCGCTCACCGTTCCTTCTTAAGCAGGAAATTTGTCAGAAGCCCAGCGCATGCCACAGGTGCTGTGGGGTCTGCCCAGATGTCCTCTTCAGGGTCAGGGCACCCACCCTCCCAGCTGCTGGAGACAGGGACCAACCTCAGCCACTGGGGCCTTCTCTGGGCTCTGTCCCTTCCCGGGGGGACGATTAAGGCCCATGACCGGTTGATGGAGGGTTGCAAGGGCCTGGCCCCCTTCCCTCCATGTGGGACAGAGCTGAAGGACCATCCCAGACCTAGAGCTCCTCACGGAGTCATTCGGGGCTTCGAGGGTCTCCACAATGGGGTCTGCTTCTCCCACTGTCCAGTCCTGCCCCACCCACTCGCTGACAGGGGTGCCCCCCCCGGAAGCCCTCCCCAGCCAGGCGTTGGCCTGCAGCTGTCCCTCTGAGCTCTGGACTCCCAGGAATTAGATCGAAAATAGTCTGGTTCCTTGTTTCAACTTCTTCTTCCGCAGAAACTCAGAGGCTGAGAGCAATAAAATGTCTCCCCCCTGGGTTCTGTGTTCCTTGTCTTGCCCCACTTCTAGACACAGGTGGATGGCCCCTCAGGGACCTAAAGAAGACATGGGGAGGAGAAGGAGGAGAGAAGAGGTTGTGCTCCTCTTCACCAGGCTAACTCCCGCTCAGGCTTTCTGCTTAGACAGCCCCTCCCATGGGACACCATCCCGGTCCCTCTGGATGGGGCGGGTGTCCTCGCCCACGGCCCCCCAACTCCCGTGTGCTTCCCCCAGCACAGCACCAGCCTCCCCACATTGCGACCAGTTATGTACCTGCCCAGCTCCCTTGAGAACATCAACGCCATGAGGGCCCCGGATGGGTCTCTTTGCTCACAGTTTTTCCCCGGGGACTGCAAAGTTCCTGGAACCCAGGAGATGTGTCCTGCAGAGTCTTGCCTAAGGCAAATGGCACATTCCAATAAGGCGACTGAGGACAGTTGGTAAGAGGATTCCTCCTGAGACTTAAACAGGGGGTAGGGAAACCCCAGTGCATTGAGCAGTGCCCGGTGCAGGAGAGAACCGGCCGCCATTCCAGCTGCTAGGAACAAGGGCCAGAGCAGGGGGAGATGCCACCTAAGTCAAGGTAAAGAGATAGACCAGCCCCACCAGGAAGGAACCAGGGTGCTAAACCTCTTGACCTCAGCCTCTAACCTCCTACCCAAAGCCCCCATTGGCCAAGCCCGACTGAGACTCAGAGGGTCAGAGGGTAGAAGCTCTGCCCTTAACAAGATTTGCCTCCGGGACCCAAAGCAGGCTGGAAGGGGATGGAGAGTGAGTACAGAAGGGCAGAGAGGGGGGATTTACCAAACGGCCGACACTAAATGCCTGTGAAATGAATAACATTTTTTGACAAATATTCCCTGAATATTCACTTCATGGATATTTATTATTTTGATCACTTTCTGACGTAAACAAATCAAAAGGCACACACCCTAAGAGTCTGTGGAGCCTACATTCGACACGAGAGCAGACAGCAAGAACTTGGGCTGCGTGTGACCGGAGCTGGTGCAGAGAGGTCCCTGCAGAAAGCGGGCCCCTGGGGAGGAAACTCACCCACAGGCGGGGACAGTAAGGAAGCTTAGCTGGCTTTGCCTTGACTCCAGGTGGTAGGCGGAAAATCTCTAAGACTCCAAAACCCATCCTTCGTGCAAATAGCAAGTTCGATGTTATAATACCCTCAAAACGGGAGACCCAGAAACTAAAATTCAGCTCAGGCCATGGATGCCCTTCATGGTCCTGGTGGAAACAAACACAAAACTCCTCCGGAAGGGAGTGGTCCCACCTCGGGCCACAAAAAGCTGCTGCAAGACCAGTAATTCCCAACAAAGGTGAACTCACACAGAGCTACAAAACACACAAGGAAATACAGCACCAAGAGTGACAGTGGGCAGGCCTCCCAAACCATAGGACTAGAACCCTGAAAGACTGGGTTAAGTCATTAGTTGATTCGAAGTATTTTCACACAGAATCAGAGCACCTGGATGGCTCAGTGGGTTAAGCATCTGCCTTCGGCTCAGGTCATGATCTCAGGGTCCTGGGATTGAGCCTCGCATCAGGCTCCCTGCTCAGCAGGGAGTCTGCTTCTCCCTCTCCCTCTGCCCCTTGCCCCGCTCATGCTCTCTCTCTCTCTAATAAATAAACAAAACCTTAAAAAAATTTTTTTTTCACAAGGAATCAAAATCCTTAAAAAAAAAAGAGCAAAAAAAAAAAAATAGAATATCACTACCAGAAGTTACTCAGTGTGTACAAGGGTATATTTGACGTCTGTGGAGTCTGTCCTATTGCCCTATTGTCTTAGAATGTGTGAAGTCCAAGAAACCCTACTGGAATGGGAGGGCTTTTACTCAGTAAGTGTTTTTCCTTTCTTTTCCTAGGGACACATACTCCTCTTCCACCCACTTGTCTCTGACAGGAGAGTATTGGGATAATTCTCAGGATTTGCTGATTCTCGCTCTTTCTTCAATACTGTGTCTGTAATAGGATTAGGTTTAGACATCGCTGTAATGCACCGCATTTCAAGGTTTTGGCACAAGATTGCAGCCTGTTTTGTGTTCGGTTGCTACTGGTAGTTTTTAGATTTTGGTTGAAGCTATTTGATAAGATACTGGAGGAGAGCAAGACCATTGATCCTGCTTCCTTCTGCCATCTTTACTGGAAAACCCATACTAATGTTTCTTAGATTTCACAAGGGTTTCGAAACCATTAAGCACGGCTTCAGCTTGGAAAGCCCCAGATATGGTGATGTTGATGTATCATTGGCTTCACTGTGAGCAGGGGCATATTGGTCACTTCCTGCTCACGGGTGCTTCACAGAGCAATGATGACATTTCAGCACAGAAGGGTGTTGGGGACCCTGAGGAGGCCAATATCAGCAGAAGGGTCTGGACCGATGCCAGCCTGGAGGGGACTGAGTAGAGAATGAACAAGGACAAAGTAGGAAGAACGGATTTGGACAATGAATGAAGGCTGCCCGAGACGGGGGCGGGCGGGGGGAGTGTGTAGTTAGAGTAACGTGTGGGGTTCAGGATGGGTTTATGGTCTTTAGTTAAAGGAGAGACCAGAGCATTTCAATTTTGTGAAGAACGCAGTTGAGGTTGGAACTGACCGTCGGAAACAGTTGCCAGAGGTCAGACAGGGTGTGGTCCAGAGGGCAGGAGGAGAAACGAGCCTCTGCTCTCCGAGGAGAACCTCTGTCCATGGAGGGGGAAGGAATGGAGATGCCATGATGACATTTGAAGCTGGATGCCAGGGAGCGGAGAGAGTTCTGAGAAAAGCAGGAGATGAGGTCACCTCCTGAGCAGAAGTGAACGTGGCGGTGGTGGGAGTGTGAAGGCACTAGAAGAGTTTTGGGGGCTTGGAGTAGCCGACGGAAGACAGGAGAAGGTGACGATTTAGGACACTCAGAAGAGTGACTGGGGAAATGAGAAAAATCTCTGGAGGCTAGCTGAGCCTGGAGACCACAAATTCGTGATGGGTCTTCTCTTTGTGGCTAAGTGGTTTTAACCAGCTATCCTCAGAAACACATATTGGAAGGGAGAAGCAGATGGATGGTTGATCTAAGGCAGGGCTTTAAGGGAGAGCAGGGTAGAGATCAAAGTGTGCCTAAGTGATAGACTAGGCTCTCAGCGAGACGGGAGGGGTGTGACTACCCGAGGCTCTCGCAGGCAGAGCTAGAAGACTTGAGGAAAGAGAACAACCAATGGTGGGAAGTGAATGGAGGGAGGAGGGTCAGAAGGGTGGCAGCTGTCATCAGGAAAATGAGCTATTTCATTGTAAGCGTTCAGTGGTGGATCAGTGTTAACAGACCTGAGTGAAGTTGAATTAATGAGTCCATGAAAGTGATGACCTGGGAGCTGAATGGGGGTCAACTCAGTCAGGTAGGTCTCCAGGGGCATGGAGGAAACTGGGGTGAACAGAAGCCTGTTATCCGTGGTACACAAGGCTAAAATGAAAGAAGAGGGTCATCAGGCTGGTGGTGGAGCAAAAGGTGACACGGTCAGAGAGGTGGGGACTCAAGGGGTCTCCTACATACCCGGGAGCAATGGTCAGCAAGTGGCACTGGAGCCAGAGATGTCACCTCCTGACCCCCAAGTCTGAGGTAGGCATGAGAAGGAGGGAGTATCCTCAGGAGACAATAAATGCTAGGAATGTTCTGGAATGAGTGAAGGATGTCGGAAGGAGCATCTGTCCTGGAGTTCAGATTCCAGAGGTGCAGAGAAAGAGCATGGGGAGAGAGGAGACATTGAGAAATGAGCCAAGGGCAGAGGAAGCACAAAGGAGAATGTCGATGGGAACCAAGACAAGGTACATGACCTGAGCAGTTGAGCAGGATGGGGGCATGGTGGCAGTATCTGGTCTCCTGTATTCCGGGAAGTTCCATCCTGACAGGTGGATGGTGGACAAGACAGTCAGAGAGGGATGGGGTGCTGCAAAGCGTATCATTCTCCAGAAAGCAAAGGGCTCAAGACTCTAGAGACTCAAGACTCACAGCCATCCTTCCAAGGCTGTGTTGGCTCAACTCCTTCAAGATGGGATGTGGCGTAGAGGAAGTGTATTAGAGGAAATGTCTCTGAGAGACATCAGTGCTAGGCTGGGGGAAAGCAGCAGCCAAAGTCACCATCAGAGCCCACCTCCCGGCACTGGGCCTGTCCCCATGTCCCTAAGAGGGTCACCGGCTGGAGCAGCCCCTGGTAGGCATGGCCTTGGCACGAATGCGAGGATGTGTTTCAGGATGCAGCAGCTGGGACCCTCGGTCACTCTGCTCCCTTCAGAGATGAGGAGGTCCTTCCCCATGGCCATACCAAGACACAGTAACACACGAATGTCAAAGGCAACACTACTCAAATTATGTTCTGCAGAGCCCTTGGCCCGTAAATATCTGAGAATAAAAAAGGGGGTTCCACGATCAAACAGCTTTGGGAAACACTGCAGACTGTTGGGGCCGATTGCACGTTAAAACCTGTTAAACCCCTTAGGGCCTAACTGGGCCTACTTAGCCATAGTGACTCCATGTTGCCTAGGTAGCCATTTTGTTGTTTAATGAATGCCTCAGCAGTTACTGATACCAGTTCCGGGTAACCGTTGCTAAAACACATACCTAAAACAAGGCCATTTTGTTGTTTAATAAACACCTCAGCAGTTACTAGTATTGGTTCCGGGTAACCGTTACTAAAACACACAGGTAGGAGACATCCAATTAGCCAAAGCCACATACGTAGAGGTCTGTGGTTGTGCCCTATAAAACTAGCCTATAAGACCAAAGGGGGGGTCGCTCTCTTCGGAAGCGGCCCTGGCCGGTCAGTCTGACTTCTAATGCTTGGCATAGAATAAGGCTTTGCATAACTTTCACTTTGTCTCGGTCTCGTTCCTTTGATAACGGACCCAACACAGACCTTCCCTTCCTCATGGAAGATCACCGTGCTTATTAGCACATTAAGAGTTCTGAGAAGTCCTGTAGTAAAGACACTTGCTTAAATTTTGTAGTTTTGCTCTTTTTCAAACTTACTTGGGCAAAGTCTCCCCCCGCCCAGATTTTCTCTTTTACACTTTTTTAGCACACTGTGTAATGAACGGAGCATGCGCCAAGAGAGGCTTTTTTAGATACAGGTAATGATTCTTCTTTCAGTAAGTACATAGAAAATCTGTGTTTCAGGGTTGGTTATCAGTACGATCGCATTTGAAAGGATCATTCCCCCTTTGCTGCCCTCCCAGGAAGGCCAGCGACTGGGAGGACCAAGCACTGAGACAGAGGGTTAGTCATTAGGCAGTCAGTAGGAGAAAATGTGGGGCCAGGACAGACACCATCAGAATGCTGAAAATTACAACACGTGGATATTTGCCCATTTCATCTACCACTCAATGCCAAACAACTAATCCAGCAGGAAGCAGGCATCTAACAGCAGTTTTTGCACATTTTTCATTAAGAAGTGGTGCTGTTTAAAAATTATAATAGCCGCTCTTTGTGAATATCACTATTATAGATTTTTTTCTGTACTTCCCAATTTTTCTGTAATGTAATATTTTCAAATAAAACTTAGATAGATAGACAGATAGATAGATAATCTGAGAGCACTGATATTTGAAGAAGTCAGTTTAAGGGATAGATTAAATTACCATAATTCTAAAATTTTGAATACCCATTTTCTCAGTATCAAGTTAGATCCCTGAGATATTCGCCATGTTAGCAATTCAGCATCCGGGGATGCTGGCAACCTTTCACTGAGCTAAGTTCAATGTTGGCTATCTATCAACCTGCATCCAGTCGAGAGACAGAAATCACACCAGTAACGTGAACAAAGAGCATTTACTATGAAGAATTGCTAACTAGTAATAGGGGACTAGCTGTAGGACCAGCAGACATAAGGAGCCGTCTCTAGGCTAAGACAGAACACCCAGACGCTTTGAACACACTTGGAAGGTGCCTTCCCTCCCAAGGCTGAGCCTCAGACCTTGTTGGAGACAGTGCAAGTACAACCCACTGGGCTGTGTGCTTTCCAAGCTCCCTGGTGTAAGAACTTAGTAAAACAAGAAAAGAATGAGATCGTGAGTGTTAATTATCAGGCCTAATCCCGCGCTGTCCCTACACACACCTGTCACCATGTTTTTTCAGACCATCTGACACAAAATGTGAACCCCCGAACCATCCCAGCCCTTCCCACCCACCTTCCTGCTTTGCTTTTCTCCGCAGAACATCCATCCTCCTACCCTGCAACTTACGTACTTATTCTGTTTTTGTCTGTAGGACTTAAGCTCTGTGAAGTTCAGACTCTTTGCCTACATTGTTCACCCGGCCAGGCACCTACCAGGCACGCTGTAACAAAGGTGACTAGCCAAACCGATGAACTGAATGAAGGAATGATCTCCGAGTACAGGACAATAAGAGTTATAGCTTCTTAGTTTCTTGGGCTGAATTTGGGGTTGAATTATAGTGATAAAGAAGAACTCAGACCCTCGCAGGCAAGGTCTGCGAGCCGCAAGCAGAAGTCACAGAATGCGGTAAGCTTTCACCAACAATGAAGACCCTATTACGGTTCCAGACAGCAGAATGGTAATAAAACTTTCCTCTTGCCTCCACTTCGGGCCTCTGAGCCATTCCCTCCTACCCATTTAGAAGTTTCTAGAATCCCAAGGCCGTGGAGAGCGAATACAGAGTATAGCGATTATAGGGAACAAAACTGTCATAAATATCAAACTTGCTGCCAGGACACATCTTAACAGTTCGCACCACTAGAAGAAGCGGTAGTTACGTGATGGAACAGAGGTGTTAGCCAACATCCCGATGGCAATCCTTTTGCAATAAAAATACAACAAATCAATATGCTGTAGACCTTAAACTTACACAACGGTATGTGTCAATTATCTCTCAATTTTAAAAAAAGTGGGGGGTGAAGGACCCCATGGCCTGAGGCTGGGTAAGCAGAATGTTGGGAATCGAGCCAAAATAACATAATACTGAAAGCGAAAGCCATTGATATCGGGAAGTTAGGGGCGGTCCTGAATTTCCAGTGTTTTTCCTGGGGAACTTCAAATCTCATAGAATTCTGTGACATGCATGAGGTCCCCCTGCTGCTGTTTTCATCCATTTAACCATGCAGGGTGCGTGTGTATATCCACAGGGCTTTCCCTGATTCCAAGTTGACTTGACTGTCATCCTCTTGCCCAGCGTGGACCAGTGAGCAGGTGGCAATAAGGCATGAGCCTTATTGAGCCTCCATCACTTACTCAAGGTCCTGGAGAGGAGGGGGGTGGGGCTGGTGTGGCTTCGAACCGTCCAGCCCAGGGAGGGAGAGCCCCAGGGGGACGGTCCACAGGTCCCAGGGCTGTGCCGCCACCAGTGGGCAACGACCTCCCACTCACTTACAGAAGCCCGTGCCGGGGGGAGGGGAGCATGTCCTTGCTGGGAAGCACACACCGCCCAGGTTCCCACCGACGCCAACCCCGCGCAGAGGACAAACGTCATCTTTGAGTTAAATTTAACACTCAACCGCATTTTCGTCTGGGCCCTTTTTATGTTTGTTTTTGCCTTTCTTTTAATAGTTTGCTTCTATTTCCATCTTCACAGGTCCATGCTCTGAGTTGAATGCTACCTCAGACACATCTCTGGCATTCGTTAACAGGACGTCCTCGAACCAGGTCTGTGAGTGCTAAACCACTGTGCAGTGGAGTGGCCCCAAATTAGGTCAGTCACGGGTCCCAAGAGCGGATCTGGGAGACGTTCATACGGACTTCCCTGCCGTTTGGTGTTCCTCTTCTCCATTCATCCTTCTTCCAAGCCACCCCCCCTGCCTGGTTCCTGCCCCTGAGCACCCCCTACTTCCTCCCCCGACTCTGAAATCTGGACTCCTCCAGCTTCCTTTCTCTCCAGCCTCAGACCTCCCCCCTCCCCCACCGCAGTCCTGGGCTGGGTGTTCTCCCCACGGGCTCTGTAGCCCAGACTTGACCCACCCCCAACCTCCATGGAATTTTCTGGGAACTTCTGGGAGCAGGGTCAGCGCTTCACGGCTTGCTTAACTCCTGGCTTTCCTCACAACATTTTTGTTAAATCCCATAGCAGCCCCCCACTCACTGATCCTAGCCTCTCTGCACCAGCCCCCTTCCCAAGTGACACCACTCTGTGGCCTCCTTTGTCCCCAGATCCTCTCTTGGGACGCCCCCCCCCCACCAGTGTCTCTCAACCGTTCACTGTGGTTCTCCCCGAGCCTTCTAGATGCCCTACAGATGCACAGAGTGGGCTTGTGTCCTGGAGTCTGCACACAGAGCTCCCACAGGACACTTTCACCTCCACTGCTGGCTGTCACCCACTCAGAAGTGTCCTGCTGTCACCCCACCTCATATCACTGGGGAGCAGTGACAAGTCAGTTCCCTTATCTGGGACAGCCAGGAGGACGCCAGTCTAAAGGCCAGGGGGAAATCAAAGGCGGGGTCCAGGGGGAACCGGGAGGAGAAAACAACTTCCTGGTTTCTCTCAGAGGCTTAAGAAGCACTGTAGGGGTCCGGAGAAGCTTTCAAGTTGTTTTCTTTGGGTTAGTCCCTGAAACCGTGACCAGTGACTTGTGGTGTAGAGCTCCCCAGGGCTTAAACAGTGGCTTCTCTTGCCCCCAAAGGTCAGGACCAGGGCTGCTCAGAAGAAAGCCGGTCTCTCAGGGGTCCCAGGCCATTCCCACGGCAGCTTGGATGGTGGGTCGGGAGGCTGTGCCCTGCCCCCCCTGGAACTCTGTCAAGGGGTAAGTCATCTCTGTATTTAACCAGTGACGTCTATGTTGATGCTGGGGATGGTTTCACTTTTGCAAACCTTTGTTTCTGTCCTTGGAGAGAAGAACTCGGCCAGCCTGTCACAGGAAACTATCTGCCGGGGTGAACAGACTTATTGAACACGTAGGAATTAGGACTGATACTTATTTCAAGACACTAAATGGCGCCGCTTGGCTCTCTTTGATGGTGCGTTTCCTTCAATATTATCTTCAGATAGGCAAACCATGTTTCTACCAGGAGAATTTAAGTTCTGTGAAGAGGTGTCATGCTTACTTTAATTTCCCCGGTGGTATTAGCGCATGGTCAAGTACGTGTCGGCTTAACAAGGAGGTCATTTACAGCAGCCGCTCTCAGCAGGTGGGGATGCGTCAGAGAAATGTTTATTTTTCAATCTTCTGAGCTGTAGACCTACTCTAGGTAAAATGAACCCCCAGCAAAGGGACAGGTGGCTTCATGGACACTAATCCCATTTTTTTTCCCACTCCAGGACCACCCAGCTGTATGAAGGAAAGTAATCTTGCCGGTCCGTGCGGGGCAGCCTGAAGATGGATAATTACACGTCAGCCCCGGACAATGACTATGACGTCCTCATCGAGGATGACGTGAATAGCAACGACGTAGAACAGTGTGACCCCTACGACCCCAAGGTCTTGGCGGCCCGCGTGGTTCCGCAGCTCTCCACCGCCGTGTTCCTGGCCGGTCTCCTGGGCAGTGTCTGGGTCGTGCTTATCCTGGTGAAACGTAAAGGACTCAAGCACAGGGAAAATATCTACCTCCTAAACTTGACCATTTCAAATTTGTGTTTTTTGCTGGCCCTGCCATTCTGGGCCTACGCTGGGACGCACGGGGGAGTTCTGGACAACCCCTTCTGTAGAATTCTAGTGGTACTGTACTCCATAGGCCTGTACAGCGAAGCGTTTTTCAACATCCTCCTGACCGTGCAGAGGTACCTGGAGTTTTTCCCCGTGAACTTGCCCACCACCACCCGGACAGCACGCTGGGGCTTGGTCTCAAGTGTTCTGGCGTGGGTCCTAGCCACTCTGCTCATTTTGCCCGAATCTGTGTTTTACAAAGCTTGGATGGAAAGCCAGACATCCAAGTGCTTCCTCGGACGACCTCACTTCCTGCCGGTGGAGGAGACATCCTGGAAGCATTATCTGACCTTAAAGATGAACATTTTGGGACTTCTTTTTCCACTGTGCGTTTTTGTCTTTTGCTACGCGCGAATGAGAAAAATACGAGGGTCTGGGGAGAGGAGGTCTGGACGTTCTAAGCTTGTTTTTGCCATAATGGCTGTTTTCCTTCTGATGTGGGGACCCTACAATATCGCCCTTTTCCTCTCCACTTTCAAAGACTCTTTCTCCCTGCACGACTGCAAGAGCGACTACAACCTGGACAGGAGTGTTCAGATCCTGAGAATTGTCGCGGCCACCCACAGCTGCGTCAACCCCCTCCTGCACGCCTTCCTCGACCCCACATTCAGAAGACACCTCTGCCGCCCTTGCTCAGTGTGCAGTGGCTGTCCGCTTCAGTCCAGGGAGGAATCTACACGAGAGGCATCCAGAGAAGGATACGACCATTCCATTCCCCTCCAAGCTAGTGTAAACTAGCTTCTGTCTAAGGCAGCACAAATAAACATTGATTTTTGTAACATTGCCCTGTTTTGTGTATTTTTTTTAATGCATTTGTGTATAAAACAGGATACAGGAAGAAAAGCGGGGAGGTGAACAAACATTTTCCAAGCACCAAATTTGTCTCAGGTGTTGTGGTAGGCTGTTTGCTAACCTGAGCCCCTTTGCACCTCAATAATTGACCATGGGTGTGGATGGAATGTGTCTCATTTCGCTAAGGAGGGAACTGGGGCATGGAAATTTGTCTAGGCTCATGCAGGTGGGAAGTGGCAGGGATGGGACACAAACATGAGTGCCACTCGCTCCAAAACCTAGGCTTTGTCCCAGCATGGCAAAATTCCAAAAATCGGGCAAGGAAACATGAGAAATAAACACATACCCTTAAAACCAATCAGACCACACTCCAAATCAGAAGCAACCTATTCATATAGAAATAATTGTCCAGGCACATTTTCTTGCAGGTAATTGAAAGAACTGGCTAGCTGGAAACTCTGGATAAAGAGGTAGAAGGGACTTGCTCTGTGGAATTTACTAGGCCTCCTTGGCTACTTGCTACATGAATAGTCTGGGAGAAAATAACTCCAGGCGAGAATATTCTCAAAGGAATTGAGAAAACACTCATTCAGTACAATCTGAAGTGGAATCCACTAAGATGTGTTGTAATGGATGGGGGTTAAAACATGTGTTGGGCAGGAAAATGGCTTCGTTAGACAAATTTACAAAATGTGGGAAAATGAGAAAGTCAATGGTTATTCTTTGGTGGTACTCTGTAGAAAATACTGGAATTTACGATGTGCATTAAACTGGTAGAGTCGGGGGGCGCCTGGGTGGCTCAGTGGGTTAAAGCCGCTGCCTTCGGCTCAGGTCATGATCCCAGGGTCCTGGGATCGAGCCCCACATCGGGCTCTCTGCTCAGCGGGGAGCCTGCTTCCCCCTCTCTTTCTCTGCCTGCTTCTCTGCCTACTTGTGATCTCTGTCTGTCAAATAAGTAAATAAAATCTTTAAAAAAAAAAAAAAAACTGGTAGAGTCGGGGACGCCTGCGTGTCTCAGTTAAGCATCTGCCTTCTGCTTAGGTCATGATCCCAGGGTCCTGGGATCGAGCCGGGCATCGGGCTCCCTGCTTGGCAGGAGGCCTGCTTCTCCCTCTCCCACTCCCCCTGCTTGTGTTCCCTCTCTCGCTGTGTTTCTCTCTGTCAAATAAATAAATAAAATATTTTTCAAAAAATAAAATAAAATAAAATAAATGAAGTAGGCTCAATGCCCAGCGCAGAGCCAGATGTGGGGCCTGAACTCATTACCCCAAGATCAAGACCTGAGCCAAGAAAGAGCAAGTGTCGGAGACTTAACTGACTGAGCCACCCAGGTGCCCTAGTGGGACAATACAATTTTTTGTAAGTTAAGTTGCAGAAATGCGATCTCTGTTCTCATGCAAACTTGTATCAAACATATTTCCTGGGGGCTCCTGGGGGAGTCAGTCCGTTAGGCCTCGATTCTTGGTTTCAGCTCAGGTCCTGATCTCAGGGTCGTGAGATCAAGTCGGCTTGGGATTCCCTCTCTCCTCTCCCTCTGCCTCTCCTGCTCATGTTCTTTCTCTCTCTCCCTCTCCCGATTCCCCTCTCCCTCTCTCTCTCTCCCCGCCCCATAAATAAATAAATCTTTTTAAAAAATGTTTTCTGAACTTAGCCGTGCTTTTCAGACCTCTGTGCAAGGACAAAAGACATTTCCCTCTTTTAAAATCAGTTTGGGCAACTGGAGAGCTTTCGTTTTACCTCCAGTGGGGGGCGCTCTGCAATCTTCCATGCCAGGCTAGAAGGTAAACATCAAGTGGAGAATCTAGTAGAATTCTATAAACGTCTCCCAAGTGATAAATACGCACGAGTAATGTCTTACGCTTGCAGGCAGGTCTCCGTGTTTGGCAGCACCTTTTGTGAACAAGACATTTTTGAAGACAAATGATGTAAAATTTCTCCACGGATCAGCTTTAAGGGACGAAATGTTGGAATCAACTTCAATAATGGGAAATATCAGTTTTGAACCTCAATTAAACAGAAGTTACCCCCCTAACTTCCATTCTTCTCCTTAGTAGGCCTGTATCACGCACAAGAAATTGTACTCCAATTATGAGCTGGTACTGATACCACCCATTCCAGCCCAACCCAGTGCTTCCTCCTCGCCTTCTCCATTCCGTATTTCTGTCCTCCTCTTTTCTTTCACGGTAACTCTAGGTCCCCAAAAGCATCCAGGCATTTGCTCATTTCCTCAACCATACACGCACACAACAGTGTCCAGTGTTGCTATACCCATAGTGCTCAGAATCACGGGTAGACGGATATAAGGGTGATAGGGAGCGGTATGCAAACCAGTGCTAAAGATATGGCCTGGAGGAGAGGAGACGATGCTATCACGGGGCGAGGGAGCGTGACTGATGTTACGAGATTCAGCAGCGGTCTCCCTGGAGGACATCTGAGCTCAGACATGAGTGATTCCCACCCTAAGAATCCTGCAACTGCTCTATCTTCTGTGTCTGTGGCACCTGGGCGGCTATGCAGGTGGGGTCCCGCCTACGCACCCTAATGAGGGAGACATTGGACCTGAAATCCAGCCCATGTTGCTGAGCAGACCGTGCTCCCAAGCAGGAAGCTGTACACACCCTGGGAAAGAGGTACCTTCCCTGGCCTTCGTACAGGCTGGCAGGGCTATCCTCTGACTGCTCTCTGGCCAGGTACCATGAAATTCTCTGATGCATTTTCCTTGGGCCATTGCTCTGTCCCCTGCCCTGTGTGTGGGCATGGGAACCCTTCTGCGGCCAGGACAAACAGGAATGGGGGTTGTCTCCCTCTGGGACCAAGCTCAGGGGCAGAGGGAATTTGAAGAGCCAGGCAGAGACAGCTGCAAGCCAGAGCAGGGCTGGCGAGGTCTGGCCAGGGGGTAGAGAGCCCAGAGAAGCTACACAGGGTGGAAACCATGCAGAATGCAAGGCTTCGGGCTTTCCCTTGAAGCCTGTGAGGAGTCAGGGGTCGGAGGAAGTGAAAGCAGGGACACCAAACCGAGGCCACCCTCCATTCAGTGTGAAAAGAAAGTGGGGACCAAAGGTCACGTGGCAGCCCAGGGCTTGCGCTGGGTGGGATGCCCCCCGAGTGGGAGGAGAAAGGAGCATCCGGGAAGTTATGGGAATGAAATGTGCAGATTTCCCACTTCTGCTAGAATTCATGAGTGCGAAGCTCGAAGACAGTTTACCGCGGGTGCAGTTTCGGGGTTTGTGTGTCCCCGAAGATCTGAGACACACAGAAGGAGAGATGTTGCTCTTGGCTAAGACAAAGTCCACACGTTGGTTCCTTCTCACGACTGGAGGCTTTGACCGCCGTCCCAGCCAAGCTGAAGCAAAGGAGCTTTGCTTCTCTTCCTCCATCTGTCCCTGCCTTACCCCGGATTCTCCACATCCTCTTTCTGCAGCGACACCCTCCCTTAGAACTCAGATAGCATGCCGTGGTACCCATCTCCTGCTCTGCAGAGGGCTCAGGGTCCCACTCAGAATTTCCACAGGTTCCTGGGGCCTCACCCTCTTCCGACCCCCTGTCACCCACATCCTTCTGCCCCCTCATTACTGGTCTTCACCACCTTTCGTTCCAGAAGTTGCGATCCGCTCCCCACATGCTCTCCCCACAGGCAGACCCTGTCCTGATGGGTGTTGGCCAAGATGGGTCCAATCACTGATAGGTATTAGGTGTCCGGGATAAAGCATCCTGGCCAGCGGGGGCAGGAATTGTCTCCACGATGACATTTTCCTTTAGAATCTGAGAGGCTGAGTTCCCGGGGCCCATGTGTCCTCTCTAAGTGGATTTTCCACCCTCTCCACATTTCCCTCACCTGCGGTGAACTCTAAGTTCCCTTATTCATCTAGGAGAGTGAGTCAACTTGATTGAGTTGGCTCCAAACTCTCACTCTCAGGGTAGACACCTCACTTTTCTCAACCCCCGTGGCCACCTACGACCATTTCTTAACATACCCTCTGCTTCCACCCTAAAATCCAGACTCAACTTTACCCATTTAGTTCATTCTGGCTCAAAGGCTAGAAATGGCCGCAGTGTTCACAACCCAGCGGGACCGTCACTTTGGTTGGAAGAAGCAGGTGGCTTCTCACACCCACGACCACAGCAGAATGATTTGCTCACCCTCTCTACATTTCGTGACTGTGAACCTGATGTACAGATGTTCCTGTGTGTTCTGCTGACAACACAAAATCTCAGAAAAGAGACGTACCAGAGCCTTAGGGTTGAAATAAATGAAGGTACAGCCTCAGGCACAGAAGTGAAATGGAGTCCTATGACCAAGATATTCACGGCTCCTTCCCACCGGGCCTCTCCCTACGGGACATCATATACCCACCACCTCGACGTCGTGGCCACCCAACTGATTTAGGGCAATGGAGTGATGGGAATGACCATGCTGTTGTCCTACAGAAGCTCTAAAAATTACGGTGAGGCACCCCTCCCTGTCTCTCTTTCAGCCCAGGTCTCAGAACAAAGACATGAGCGAAAGAGTCACTGGCGAAAAGACACGGGTGTGAGGCGGAAATAAGAGATTGCTGTGTAAGCTGCTAGGATTTTGATAGAACTTAGCATGAGCTGATGGCCAGAAAGGGTTTTTCACTGGTGGGGCTTTAATTTCTCCTTTGTATCTTATTTATACAAGAAGGTTCATACTGTCCAAGTGTTATGCTTTGTGGGGCTAGTGTTGTAATGAACATGACAAGAGCATCAAATGTTGCTTCCTAAAAAACGTTCTCAAGTTAGTGAGGAGGGACTGCGTATCTGGGCCATAATTCATAGTAGCAAAAAGTGAGTTTCCATCCGAAGCCTAGGGGACCCTAATACATGTCCTTTCCTGGCAGAGTTCAGAGCCTGGTGTAGGCTGCAGCAAAGCTACCTACCCACTGGTGGTGGTCAGTGCTGGCCACCCTTGTCTGGCGGCTGCTTTGTCTTCACCCGGTTGGCATGGGTTTGTCTGTTGGGTCCAGTGAGCTAATGGAAAAACTGAAAGCCAGAGAATGTTCCCTTCCTGAGGAAGAGTTAGCAGTCTGAGAGAGCTGGTACCTAGCCACCACCGAGCTCCAGTTTCTGGAAGAAAGTCTGCATTCGCAGCCGAGACCCGGTCATTTGGTTCTCTCATGGGTCGGAAGTAAAACCCTGAAGAGAAGAAAGCCACAGGGGAGGCACACTTCAAGGACAAAGCATGGGTCCTCTACAAGGCGGGGGAAGGAAGCTGGAGAGGAGGATGAGTGGAAGCTGAAGGAACGGGGTTTGAGGAGAGGCCCCGGGCCCGGGGGGAAAGAGACCCGGAAACCCTGAGAAGCTCGGTGGTTTGGGAGGGCACGGGCGTCCTTTTCCAGAACCACTCGGGAGAGAGAACAGGTTAGAACCCAGTCACAGTGAGGTGCAGAGAGAATGAGAGAGTGGCCCGACCAGCCCACTCTGCTTGCTGAAGGAAGAGAGGGCAGCCTGCCTGAACCGTGCTCTCCAGAGCTGGGCGGAGGAAAGTGGGGGGGAAACAACTGAATGGAGGTTAACCGGAGGTGGGAGAACTATAAGGCCAGTCAGAAGACAAAGGGACAGAAGGCTGTTACCTCCCCCTATGATGACTGTATTATTTGTACATTTGCTGTATCAACGTAATTTAGTTAAAATACCAAACACTCAAAAATCTTTGGGATATCCAGTTTCTTTCACATCTTAGGATGCCTTGATTCCTACTCCCTATTCCCTCCCCCTGCCCTAGAATCACACGCATGCACAAGCACACACACAAACAACCACGTGAGCAATGAGCCGATGCCCTTGGGGAAACCAGCTCGTGGGCCAGTCCGTTGCTTCCAAGAGCCTTCGGGACAGAGGAGGCGCAGGACCTGGAAAATGCAGAAGGAACGGTCCAGCTGGCCCAGCACCTGACCAGACCCATGATTTCTGCATAAAATCTAGAAAAGATGAATGATGCATTACAAGGAATGAAAATCGACAGCCTTTCTCATTTTATTTTATTGCGAGGATGCCAGCACGGGGTTGGGAAAGCAGATGACTGGCTGGGGTGGGAGAAGGCCCAGCGCCCCCGGGGAAGGGCTGAGAGCAGTAAGGGGCTGAGGCGCCTCAGGAAGGGAGGCCAGGCCATCTTCGGGCGGGTTTTATCTACTCAGGAAGGCGCAGGCTTCCAGAAGCGCTGTGGGACACACCAAAGCAGGAGAGTCAGAAACCGATTTCTTTTTTTTAACCAAGATATCAGTCGAGGAGGTGCTGAAACACGGACCTTCCCCTGCCTTCTCCCACCAACCTGTGGCCTGTGCTTGCTCACCTTGGCCCTCCGAGCCTCCTCCTGATGGTGGCCCCTTGGCTCTGGGCCTCACTAACCAGAGTGACTTCCTGTCCTCGCCTGAGTGACACAGGCCCCACCCCCTTTTGCCTCTAACTGAGTCAACTGTCACAGTCAAGTTCACAAGGCACAGATGGTCCTCGGATGGGAGCCGTCAATGCCCCGTCTTCATGCAGATCTGTCCACAGCGGCGGTCACCAACTCGTGCCCTCAGGCACTGACAAGTACTCCCCAAGGCCTGCTTGGTGTGAGGCACTGTGCTGAGTGCCGGGGTTCCTGCAGGGACGCACGGGCCCTGCCCTCAAGGGGCACACACTCTGGGCAGCCCTGAGCCGGCTGTTCACCGGAATAGCCCTGCAGCCTGTTTCTCAAAATGGAGTCCCCAAACCACCTGATCACAATTGCCCTGCTAAAGAGCAGTGGTGGTATTGACATTGGGTCCCGGGGAACCCTTGGTTGGCCAGGCTGTTCTCTGCTTTGTTCAGCAGCAACCATGGCTGCTGCCCACAGACACCAGCTGTGCCCACCTCCGTCATAAGAATCAAAAATACCTCCAAGCACAGCCCAGTGTCCCCTCAGTGGGCCAGGTTGGGGGCGGGGAGCAGACAGAGCGCCTAGCTGTGAAGGACCGATACTAGAGACTCTGGGCCCCACCCTACCCCAGGGCCGCCACCACCCCGAGGTCTCCAGCTGTCCGATGAGGTCCCAGGATTAGGACTCTGGGCGACCCCGTGCATAGGCAAGGTAGTGCACATTGCAGTGTTAGAATCACCGTCTGGGGTCTTATGACACTCAGCAGTATCTTACATGCGTTCTTCAAGGAATAAATCATTTTTCAATACATTTTTCTGGCTAAGATGCTTTCTAAGACTTTGTATTTTCCATGGCTGGCATTTATGTTAACTGTCTGAAGACCAGAATTTGTCCTTTCTGAATACATATGTGTACACACACACACACATACATGTATGTGTATGTACGTGTGTATAAGCATATGTACATATAGCTACATACATGTACACACACACTTCATTCTACTGGATAAAATGTATCATCAGTTTCTAAAACCCAGGATGGGCACTCAGCACTATAAAAATTTAGCAGATTACTACTGCCTGATTTTTCTCTAAGACTTTCATCTCGTCAGTGACACTGTAACTTCCCAAGGCAGCAGGAAAGCACATCGCCATGACTTTTTTATTCCCATCTTTATTCCTAAAATGCCACCCAGCCCAGCAACCTCGCCACCCCTCCCGCGAGCCGGCTTCCCCAAGGTGTCGCACTTACGGGAGCTCGAGCATTGTCTCAGATTACCAACGGCCGTGACGTACGCTGATCCCAAATATTCTTGATACGTGTTTTTGCCCTGGAGTCTGGCCAGGCACTCCGTGTTGTCATTGAACAGAAGGTTTTTGGTCTCAGACAGGAACATGCAAAAGTCTCTTGGGCACTTCTCGCCGTTTCTTCCAAACTGATTCTGTAGTAACAAGGCCGACAGTAAGAGAGTGGCCGAGGGAAACAGGAGAATGTAGGACAAAGACACCTCTTCCAAGCAGGCTCAGCCCTGGGAAGCCCACAGAATGAAAGAGCTGAGTTCTGGACACCTTCCACCCCTTGGCCGAGCCTCGCCTGCCCCATGTCCTCCAGCGGCCCGTGCTCCACAGGGGGCAGACACACCGGGTAGGGACTGGGCCCCTCCCTACTTCTGATCTCACCTCCTGCCATCTTTCCTTCCTTGTCCATCTGCGGCCTCTTCCCGTAAAATCTCTGAGTGGCTAGGTGACAGCTGAGGATTTCTGAGAACTCCCCCCAAAGCTGATCACCTACAGCATTCCAAGAGGCCAGCTCTCGCAGACAGGCAATCTGCATTGGAAATCATCTCTGTCCCTGATCCTTGATCAGGTCACTGCCTTGGGCGGGTGGGTCACTCAGCCTCATCCGAGGGGCAAGAGCAACACACCAGTGAGCGTGCCACACTGTGAGGTTACTGTACCCATTATTACCAGTCTAGGGCCACCGTCTTTAAATCACACCTGGACATGAGGTGTTCTAACACAAAATCTAGACGCTCTAAAAGAGAATCACAGACTTTAAGGAAATTGCACGGTTTCCTGCAAACCACTTCCCACAGATAGCCTTCAAACTACAGAAGTTCTGGGTGTGTTCTTTCTAGAGATTACACCTGCGGACGCCTCTGCTTTTCCATCACTGAAACTCTGGGCAGCTCCTCGGTGTGAAACCAACTTCATGCAGAGGGACGGGAAAGATGGTCTCTGGACAGGCTGCTTCCCCTCTAGCGCTGTGACTGCCCTGCCTCGCAGCAGCCCGTAGAGCTGGGAGATGGCAGGAGGCCCTGGAGATCCACACCTGTTGGTCGAGCAGCACCTGCTTCAAGTGTGTTGCCTTCTCTTGCCGAGATACGACACCGTGGTTCGGAGCCATGGCCAGGTGGCACGTCTGAGCCTCCGTCACGGGCTTCCGGGTGCCATCTAGGCACAGCAGCTCAAAGTCCTCCAGCCTCAAATCCTTAGCCCAGGCCTCAGGGTTCTCGCCTGGAGAGAGAAAGAAAGGCGGCATCAGCCATGGGGCTGCCCTGCTCGGCACTGGTTTCTCCTGAAATGCACACATGCGGGTCACAGTGACGCGAGGGAGAGGGAAGGAAGCTGTCTGCACAAGCTATACAAACTCCAAATGTAGCAGAGGTCAGTGCTGTTTCCACACTAGGGGACGGGATCCAGGAATATAAGGGAGCGAAACCCTGACATGCTCTACGATGTGGACAAACCCTGAGAACGTGATGCTCAGTGAAAAAAGCCAGTCGCTAAAGGCCACGGGATTCCATTTCTGTGAAACGTCCAGAACAGACAAATCTACAGAGACGGAAAGCAGACTGGTGGTGGGCAGCTCTGGAGGAGTGGGGAAAGGGGCAGGAGTACTTTCTGGGGTGTTCTAGAGTGTTCTAGAATTGGGCTGGGCTGGTGGGTGTGGCGCTCCATGAATGTGCTAGAGACCACCGAATCACACACTTGGAATGGGCAGATTTTTATAGCATGAATTGTATCTCAACAGAGCTGTTAATTTTTTTAAAAAGAACACTCTCCACTTGTGCACTATTTTCCAGTGAGTTCTAGAAAAGGAATATCTGGTTTATGTTCAAGAAGAAATTGTTTTCTCCTTCCTTTCATATTCAAAGGCTCTTTGTGTATAAACAGACAAAGGATAGGAACTTCTGTAAGTTTATCGAGTATGTTCCATCGATTTAAAAAAAATAGTTGTAAAATCCCAAAGAAACTTACACCATAATCTAACATCGCTCTAGGATAACGAGAGTACACTTATCGTGATAAGCACTGAGTCATGTACAGTGATTGTTAAATCACTATACTGTACACCTGAAACTAATATCACACTGTATGTTAATTACACTTCAGTAAAAAAAACCTGACATCATCGATCCCCAGAGATCACTTGGATTAATGTTTCATAAATTTGGAGTAGAATTCTACGCATGTCTGTGTATGTACAAACACAGATCCAATGTTCAGGCCCGTGCTTTGCTCCTTCTACCGCATCTCCCCTCAAAAAAACAAAAACAAAAACAAACACTTTATCCGTTCTCTTGGCTTTGTCTATTTGATATTGAGATCACTCCAAGTTTTTATGTCTGCCTTGGGAGCCGAATAGGGGTGGAGGGAGGCCAGATGGCTCAGGGTGCAGAAGTTGGCAATTACTATTCATGTTCCATTATCGGTACCTGCCTATGATTTTGTCCCCCAAAGACTCCCAAGGAGTTTCCAGACAGAGGGCTCACATGGGTCTGAATGAAGGTCCCTTACTTCTTTTTTTAAAACTTTGGGACAGGGAGATGTGTACTTCTGTGGTTGACTAGACAAAGCCAGGGAGACATTTGCTACTGTGTATGGCTGGGATGTGTGTATGTGTGTGTGTGTGTATGTGAGAGAGAGAGAGACAGACAGAGAGACAGAGAGAGACAGAGAGAGAGAGGGAATATGGTTTCAAAATCAATGTGACACTCACAGACATACCATGTGGCATAATTAAGTAAAGAATTTTGCAAGTAACTTGATCCAAAGCCTAGAAAAGGTTATAATAACTTACCAATTGCAAATCTGAATACTGAGACGCAAAAGGGAAACACTTCACTTACCATTCGTGTTCTCCAAGACAGTGACGTCTTTCACAAATGCGACATCTCCAGCCCTCTCCGCCAGGCACCTTAAATGTTCCAGAAAATAAACACATTGCCACAAATGAGAAACTATTAGGGTTTTCATAAATATTTGTAATATAGATTCCAAAAACTGGAACAAGGGAGTAAACATGGAATAGATAAAGACAAATATTTCCAGGAACATATAGTTTAAAATGGTAGCTTGAACACATACATTTATGAGTCTTCCCTGCTTTCAGAGTCCCGATAAAATGACATTAGTGAAATTGATGGGTTTTTTGTTTCGTTTCTTTCTTTTTTTTTTTAACTTTAATGATATTTTTTTAAGCTGTAAACCATGAGTCAGAGAAGGGCAGGAGGGGAAGAGAGAAGGTAGTACTGACAACTTTTGGAAGGCGGAGAGCAAACCAATGAGTTGTAATTGATCCAGCAGAGCAGAGACAGCTGTAAATGGAAGTTGGGAGAGGGGGAAGCCCAGAAGAAAAGTGATGTGTGCTACAGAACTCCAGAAAGGGTCATCAGTTAGAAGTACCAGGCATCACTAGAAGTACCAGGCATCACGAATCTGGCTGAGACAGGAGGACTGGATAGAGTGTGTATAAACATGGCTTATGTGTCCTTCTATTCCATTTGGATGGGAAATGGCTCTGAACACCCCCCCCTCCGGCAGAAGACTGAAGGCTTATTCACAAGATATTGAACCTGAACTACATGAGAGACAAAGAGCCAAGCACAGTGGAGAACAGAAGCCCAACACTAATGTCAGAGAGTGGACTGAAAACCTATATTCTGTAAGGTTAAATCACAACCTCTTTCCCTCACTCAGCCTCCCAAGAACCATACGGGATGATTCTTTTTCTGGAAAAGTTGATCAATCCAAGAAAAATTCCTATAAATTCTGACGTGGGGATGTCCCACAGTGAAATGACACAAATCAATTACCCCATAGGTGAGGCTCTTAACCAAGTCAATACATGGCACCTGATGCAGAACTAACAGTCATTGTTTGTGTTTATTCTTAAATATGGACAAATGGCCAGAAACTACTGGATCTTTGGAAGAAAAGCCAGAAAAAATGTAGACTGCAAAAACATAGTTAATTATGCTCAGAAAATATAGAGACAATACAGGAGAAGGAATAAAAAATTTTTTAAAGATTTTATTTATTTATTTGACAGAGAGAGAGAACACAAGTAGGCAGAGCAGCAGGCAGAGAGATGGGGGGAAGCAGGCTCCCCGCTGAGCAGAGAGCCCGATGCGGGGCTCGATCCCAGGACCCTGAGATCATGACCTGAGCTGAAGGCAGAGGCTTAACCCACTGAGCCACCCAGTGCCCTTAAAAGTTTCTTTACTACAATGAAATCACTAAAGAGATGAAAGAAATTGTAGCATTCATAAAACAAGAACAAGAAGCTCTAAAAAAGGAGCAGTCAGAATACAAACTGTTCTTAGAAAGTAAAAAAAAAATCATAAAAATTCTCAAAAATGATATAATGATTAGAAGATTAAGCTGAGGAAATACCCCAGAAACTGGAAGATAAAGAAAAGTAAATAATAAAAAAATAAATAAGAAGAAGATGAAACGATAATCCAGGAGTCTATAACTTAAGAATTAAAGTTTAAAGAGAAATCAGAGAAAAAAGGATAGAAATTATCTAAGAAATAATGAAGTAAAATTTCCCAGAACAGAACAACTTGAGCTTCTAGACAAAACAGGCCCACCAAGTGCCCAATCCAAAGGTTTAAAAGGAGACTCACATAAAGAAATATCAGTGTGAAGTTTCAGAACATTGGAGATTTTTTTTTAAACTCAGAAACTTCTTAAGAAACTTGTTTTCAAAGCATCTTACTTTCAATAAACCCCAAGTGAATTTTTCCTAAAAAGTATTTTTCATTCATTGTTCAATCTCTGTAAATTTAGAGAGAAATAAGGGAGAAGCATAGGTGTCTGATTTCTTTACTCTTCACAAAATATTCTTTGTGTCGACCTGTGCGTCTAAGATGCTTCCTCACCCTCATAAAGCTCATTCTTTCAGAACAAGGATGTTACAAATAAATTGTTGAAAATCAAAAACAATTTTTTTTCAAAAAGGAAGAGTCACATGCAAAGGATTGGGAATCCAAAATGGTAGATTTCTCAAGGGAAATTCTAGATTTAGAAGACAGTGGATTAATGCTTTTAAATTTTTAAATTTGTTGTAGTTTCTGTCTTTCTGTTACATTCTGGATAATTTTTTCACATATATTCCTTAATTCTCTTTTTAGGTATGTCTAAGCTGTGAAACTAGCCAATGGCATAGGTAGTTTCAAATGCTATGTTTTTTTCCTTTCCAGAAGTTCAATTTTTCTTTTAGAAAAAAATACTAACTGTTTCTTCTGCTGGATGTTGCTTCTAGTAACTTTCCCCCTGTGTGTTTGCTTCATACTATTATAGTTACCTCTGACTGTGTACTGCTCATTGTTATCAAGACAGGATTTTGGGGGCACCTGGGTGGCTCAGTGGGTTAAGCCTCTGCCTTTGGCTCAGGTCATGATCTCGGGGTCCTGGAATCCGGCCCCACATTGGGCTCTCTGCTCAGTGGGGAGCTTGCTTCCCCCTCTCTCTCTGCCTGCCTCTCTCCCTGCTTGTGATCTCTCTCTCTCTGTGTCAAATAAATAAATAAAATCTAAAAAAAAAAAAAAAAAGACAGGATTATGAGCAATCGTTAAGGTCTATCCTCAAGGTGCTGTCTTTCAGGCAGGTTTCTAGAGGGGCCACTAGTCTGGGACCACTTTTAAAAATGTTTTTGAGTTGAGGGGCACCTGGGTGGCTCAGTCATTAAGCGTCTGCCTTCGGCTCAGGGTCATGATTCCAGGGTCCTGGAATCAAGCCCTGTGTCCGGCTCCCTGCTCGGCAGGAAGCCTGCTTCTCCCTCTTCCATTCTCTCTGGTTGTGTACCCTCTCTTACTGTGAATCTCTCTGTCAAACAAATAAATAAAATCTTTATATAAATAAATAAATAAAAATACTTATGAGTTGAAAATTTCTGGACCATTCTAAGGGATATAAGTTTGAGCTGCAAATCCATGCAGGAGGGGGCTCGTGTTTTCAGTTTCTCAGGCTGGTGTGCATTCTCCCCCCTGTTTTCCTCAACAACCAACAACTTGATGCCCTCAGGAGTAGGTGAGGAAATTACTTCTGATTCACTCCTACCTTAAAGCTGTATGCAACCTCTGTGTTCCAGTTTGTCACGACAGGTAAATGTCCTCAGGACAAACTGAACACTTATTTCTCTGAATTCCTAGCCTCCCTTAATAATCTTACTACTTTGTTATTTATTCGATATTTTTAAGAACGTGGGGGGGGGGGCCCTGGGGACCAATCCAACATTTTTGCTTGTTTTTAGTGAGAGGATTGGTCAAAATAGCTAATGCTGTCCTTTCCCAGACAGGGAAAATCCTGTCAAAATCCCTAGGGAGAATGTTTTTCAACTGACACTTAGTCAACCAGCCAAACTATACATCATTTCAAAGGTAGTACAAACACATTTTCAGACATGCAATCCTCAAAGAACAGCAATGTCCATTCAGCCTTTCTCAAAAAGATGTGTTCTGTGCCAACAAAGCCAAGAATCAAAAGCAAAAGATATGGAATCCAGGAAACAGGTAATTTAACATAAAGTATTGTGAAGGGAAATCCCAGAATGACCACCAAGGGGAAACCCAGGATGACAGCTGTGCAGGAGGCCTAGAGAACACCAGTCGGGACTCGGCCAGAGCAAGATTCCCCAGTATCTGATGAACCGAAGCCAGCATTCAGTCTGGGTATGTATTGTCAGGAGGTTTACACTACTGACTACGGGTTTTTAGACGAACTAGTGATTTTTTTTTTTAAGCACATGAAGCAAAAAAACGTGACACAAAAATGAAGCAAAAAAAAAAAAAGACACTTATTAACTCTAGAGTAAACGAAAACTTTGTACTGTAAGAGAAGTACAACCTTATTACACCACATATTTGATATGAGAATATTTACATATTCATAATAACGTAAGCACTGAACATGAAATAAATATGCTGGGTGCTGAAAGGTGAAATTTGTGCTTGTGAGTGGAACAGGCACAGGAGTTGTAGGAGAGGCTAGAACTTCTTCCATAATGGAAAGTCAGCAGAAAAATAGCTGAAAATCGAAAATTAAGAACCAGCAATATAAGAATGTTAATTCTTATATAGAAATATAGCCATGCTAGGACTTCTGGGTCCAGCTTTCAGTTTAGACAAAAGACAAAACATTCCCTTCTTGTATAAAGAGGAAGACTAAGGTGTAGGTGTTCCCAATGGAATAATACCTTCCTGTGAGTATAAAAGAGAAAACCACATGATTCCTCTGGGTTTTTCTCAGTGTCTACTCAGTATTTCTGAGCAGAATCACATCCCAGCTTTTCCATTTGCAAATCCTTAGTCTTTTAAAGATATTCTCATACTTTCACAAAATATTTTCATAAGTCACTCACACTATAGTAAAAGTTACGTCTATATCGTCCCATTGTGGGAGAGAAGGCTACTGAATTTATATAGTGAAAAGTTCAAAGACCCCACTTTGGCCACTGTCCTTGTCAGATCCATGACGCCATCTGGTGGTGCAATAGCTTTTTTTTTTTTTTCTTTTTTAGTAGGCTCCACACCCAGCGCAGAGCCTGATGCAGGGCTTGAACTCACAACCCTGAGATCAAGACCTGAGCTGAAATTAAGAGTCAGACGCTTAACTGACCGAGCCATCCAGGAGCCCCAAGTGCAATATATTCTTGGTGAATAGAGAAAAAGGGATTGGGGAGGACCCCTGAGAAGCTGACCTCTATAGGAACGGGGTTGCAATTTTGAATTATGGATAATTACTGTGGATCACTAAGTGGTTATAACTGGTGAATTCTAAAAACGCATTTTTTGGTTTCTCTTTCACTTTCCTAGTGGAAAATAACACTGCACTACTGCTTTGTCTTTGCCATTTCTAAGGCTGAAATCAGAGAGAAAAGTAAATTGTGAAGTATAAGGACAACCCTGATGGGGGATGAGGGTGAAGAAGGTGGCGGCTACAGGAAAGCGAATTCTTGCCCATAAACTTGAACTGTAGAAAGGACTTACGAGGCCACAGACACGACCCATTTGATTTTGAGGAGGGTGACGCTGAGGCCCACTGAGGCTGACACGGGTCCCAGGCCACAGAGAGAGGCCTGGCAGAGCTGAGGTCATGCAGCCCCGTGGCAGCAACCCCGTGGCAGCCTTGGGAAGGAGTGGAGGGGCCCTGATGGGTGCAGCCCCTTTGTGGGCCTCCAGGCTGTCCCTTGGCTCTGCTGTGACAGGCCATGTCTACCTCCTTAGAAGTGCATTGTCAAGATGCTGGAGAATAAGGGACAAAGGACGAGGCCCCACCCGGGGCAGGCTCGGCTGCAGAACTCACCTAAAAGCCCCAGTGTAGCCAAAGTATCTCTCATTGTTGTTGGGCGCACACTTGTTTTCACCATTCTTGTCGCCAACGCACAGCGCACAGAGATTGGACTTCGGGTCTGACCCAGGGGCACAGCTCTGGCTAAAGAATTCATCTGGAGAGAAAGAACACGGGAGTCAGCACTTCCCACCCGAGTCGAGACAAGAGGCCTCTCTACCCAGCAGGCCATACAGCTTGGGTCCACGGCCTGGCATGGACACCACATCCTCGCTGTCACACACCGCCTGGTGCTGCCACCCACAGAGGGCCCAGCAGAAATCAGAAGAGCTTCACACCAGAGGCACTGGCAGGAAGTCTGGCCGGGGGCTGGAGAAGAGGGTCCAGTACTGGACAGAGGGGCCCATTGTGACAGCCTCGGGCTGAGACTCAACTGATGAACTTGGCAGTGACCCACGGCCAAACCTGCTGGCCGCCCTCCAGGATCTGATGTCCCCTTTCCTCAGAAACAGAAACCCTGCTTTTTACCTGGGCATCCAGTCCGTTGGACTAAAGACTGGCCTTACCAGATGCCCTGTGACTAGTACAGAACTCTCCAGGAAGTTCCTTGGAAACACCCTTCGAAGACAGTTGGCCCAGGCCTTTCTCCCCTTCTTCTCTTTCCTTCTGCACACGGCCTGCCGAAGTGGGCACCCGGCCTCCAGTTGTGACATATACGGGCCACGAAGGGACCTTGAGCACGGCAGCCACACAGATCACAGCTCTATGTTTGAAGCCCGGGCTCTGACCCGGTGAGGTTATCACAGTAGCTCCAGACAATCTAATCTCTGGGTTTCACTTTCAGGAGAAAGAAACCTCTGCTTTGTGGAAGCCTCTGCTACTTGGGAGTTTTCTCTCCTGGCCGCTGCACTTAATCCGACTAACCCCCCGTGTGATCTGACCCACGTTTAGGAGTTAACATGGACTTATATGGGTGAAGGAGAGAGGACACGCTGGGGACGAGAAGGTCCTGCCTCGATGAGCAGCTAGCACCCATTATCCGACTCATGCAGGCCCTGCCCCTGGGAGAGCCACACCATGTGTCAACCTCCGGAGAGGCCCGGGGAGCACCTGCTAAGGTACCCCCTCCCAGTTTGGAGGCAGCCACGGGACTTGGAAAGGATGACCACGGTGAGCATCAGCAATGAGGAGCAGAGCCCCATGGAAGTCTGCCCGAGCCAGGCTCCCAAATCCACTCAAAATGCAGTGGTGTCCTCCTTGAGGAGACACCTGCACGAGAGGCAAGCCCCGGTGAGGACATGCCACACATTTTCACAGCAGCAGGCCCACAGCAGGTGGGACACGGCCTGCGCATGGCGGGGGGGACATGGGGCATGCAAGGAGGGAAGGCCCCAGAAGCAGGCAGAGCCAGAACCCTTGAGCTCTTAATTTGGTTTCCTGGAAGCATGGAGGAAGTCTGTTCCCTAAGGCAAACAGGTGCCCTTCCCCAAATTAGGAAGCCAGCGCCTAGGAGAAATTTGGATCGAACACTTCAAAAGATTAAAAAAAAAAAATTCTGTACTTCTCAGAACCTGTATCTATTCTTAGGGTGCAGAGAAGCTGACTGGTCTTCCAGTTTTTTATCTTGGGATGGGGTGACCCACTCCGTGCTGCCTGGTCTGCCACACGGACAACATGCCGACCCCAAGAGAAGCCTTCGGGCCACAGTCAGCCCCGCCACCCCCCTTCCCTGAGGTCCCACAGCTCAGCGCGCCTACCCACGCACGACTCCCTCAGGACGCCTTACCAAACTTGCAGGAGCCCGTCTGGTTGAAGAGCAGGCCCACGGGGATGTTCCAGCCCGCAGTCCTGCCCACGGCGGTGTGGCAGGACTTCCTGCCTCTCAGAGAGTTCCAGGTGAGACTGGGGTCTGATTTCCTCACAACGGCCACAGCAAGGTACCCTTGAACAACAGAAGGGGGGGCGCCTGGCATCGGACTCGAGCGCAGCTCTCTGCAGCCAGAGCCAAAACAAGTCAAGGAGCCCCACCAATCGGGGATACCCGCCAGATATCTGGCCACTGTCAGAAACTTAAGTGACTGTTATATGTGAAGGTGAGACCGATCTAGGCTATGAAAGGAAGAAGACAAGCCGAGCCTTTAAGCGGTGGCTGGGGACCTACCCTGACCCAGCCATACGAGACAGGGATGTAACCACCCTCCTGCCCTGCGATCAGGACACAGTGAGCAATTCTGAAAGTTCTCGGCCAAGTGTGAAGGTCAGCAGAACATTCATTACCATTACGCATCTATGAATTATGTGCACCTTCGAAAGAACTTCGGGATTCTCCAGCTGCATCCCTTTCTTTGAGTTTTTATAGAGTTCCTGCCATCTCCCCCTCTGGCAACAAGGACTTAACCTCCACCCCGAAAGGAACAGATTCCAACTCACCTTCCGCCGGTCTATCCACACAACCTGCGTTATTAGGGTTCTGTGATTCTGAAAGGACAAAAACAAGCAAAATGTCGTTCAACGCTGAGCTTTGTGGAGAAGTCTCAAACTTTTAAAATCTCAACGATGCAGGATCAAACCCAAGGAGAAGGGATGGTGCAGCGGCCCCGGGCACCAGAAAGACATCCATCCTTGTGTTTGTGGATGCTGACGGCAGCTCGCTCACAACGGCCACCAGCTGGACGTGACCCAAATGCCTCTCTGCCTTAGGAGGGACAAGTAACTGGTCAAGTCACGGCACAGAACACTGCACAGCCACGAGAGTCCATATCCTTTGGAGGAACAGCACCAACAGAACACCGTGCAAGAGACATACAAAGCACATGCCTCACATGCAAGGTTTAAAACCAGGCAGAATTGCTCTGTGTTGTCTGAGGTCAGGGCTCATTACCCTGGCTGGAGTAAGGGGGCTGGTGGCAGGAGGGCACCCACAGCCACGTGGAATTTGCTGTGTCTCGATCTGGGCACTAGCACACCGGGACGTATCAGTTTGTGAAATTCACTGAGTTGCACGCCTATGGGAATTTTTCTGTATGTATAGTATACCATACTAAAATCTTCTTTTAAAGATTTTATTTATTTGAGAGAGAGAGTGCTCGCTTCGGCAGCACATACACTAATATTTGAGAGAGAGAGTGAGAGAGAGCGTGCATGAGTTGGGGGCTGGGCAGAGGGAGAAGTAGACTCCCTGTTGAGCATGGAGCCTGACACAGGCTCATGTGAACAGCTGAGACATCATGACTGGAGTCAAGGTCAGACGCTTAACCGACTCAGCCACCCAAGTGCCCCTAAAATCTTTTTTTAAAAAGAGAAGGAAGAAGCCTATCCATGCCAATCTATGCTCATCCATGCTCAATCCATGCTTCTCAACACAGCAGGCAGTGTGGGTAAAAGCCTCTTTCCTTTATTCTTTGCCCCCGATTCTCCTGTTTTGAATGCATCCTCCATCTCAGCATCTCCACCTGGCCCCACCCAGTGGGCTTACTCCTCCCATGGCCCAGACGGAATAAACCAGAGAGGACACTCCCCCGACTTACTTTGGTTCTCTGCCAGGACAGGCACCAAACCACACTTGCCCGCAACATAGATAAGTCCTCCATCCAGGCTCAAGGCATCAGCTTTTCCTTTCTGCAAAACCAAAGCAAATCGTCAGCAGCACACAGGGAGGCTCTCTCCCATCCTGCCTGTTTTAGCGTCTCTCGGAGCATGGCTACACGTCAGAGATGTCAGGTGTTCTGATAAAGCAGCAGAAAGAGACGGGTTTGTGTGAACAGAGCATCCAAGGAAACACTATGGGCACTACTGATTCTCTACCAGCCCCCTACGCCTTTCACACTGTCACTTCCAGCACAGAGACCAGGCACAGGCTGCACTGACTTCTGTCCTCCAAGTACTCTTGGAACACCCTCCTGGACCAGCCTCACTCACGGAAGAAATGCATGCAAATGACCGGCCTGGTCTAGTCTCATCCCATTGGCACTACACTCAAAGCGCTACACAGAAGCTGTTCAACATGGGGTACCTGAGTGGTTCAGCGGGTTAAGCATCTGCCTACAGCTCAGGTCATGATCCCAGGATCCTGGGATCAAGCCCCGTGTTGGGCTTTCTGTTCAGTGGAGAATCTGTCCCTCCCCCAGCTTGTGCTCTCCCCCTGCTTGTGCTCTCTCTCTCTCCCTCTCAAATAAGCAAATAAGATTAAAGAAAAGAAAAGAAAAAAGTGGCGTTTAACAAATGAGCCAAAATAACTGATCTGCCTCACCCTGGGAAGGAACGATCCCGCACCCCAACACTGGAACATGGATTCATCAAGACTAACTCCCTCTTTGGCTCAGTAATAATTTTTTTGGACAACTCTCCTAAAAATAAGTGGAGAGGTGGCTGAAGATTTCTATTCAGGGATGGGGCACCACCGAGTTATAGATAATAACGAAGTAAGGGGACGAAGCAGAATAGGATCGTGGCTAAACCAAGCCACAGACACAGGAAAGATACCCTAACATCATTTTTAAGTGTTTTCAGAGACTATGTTTACGTGGGAAAATGGCCACAACGTACCCGCAAGTGACAAGGACTCAAAGCCTACGGGAACAGGTGCAATCCGGGATGCACACGTGTACCCAGGAATCCGGGGGTAGGGAACTCTCAACCCCTGAACCGCGGTGTAGCTCTACTAGTGGTGTGCGATATGCTACCTGTCTAGGCTTCCTCGGTCCCCTGCAATAATCGCGTCGAAGCAGGCTTGGGGGGTGGGGCGGTGGAATGGCCACCAGAAGCAGTTCTGAACGGAGCGCGGAGCGTCCCGGGGCCCCAGACCACCCCCGGCAGAGCCCGCGCCCCTACCAGGACGAGTCCGATGCAGTCCTCGCCGCTGGGCGCCGACTCGCAGCTCACGGTGCCGCCGCTCGCGCGGCTCCACTGCTCGCACTTGCGCAGCTCGTCCGCGCCCACCGCGCACCACGCCACACGCGCGCGCCGCTCTGCCGCCTCCGAAGCCTCTGCTCACGGGAACAAGGCCGAAGTGGGGTCCAGAGTCCAGCGGGGACACCCCGGCGCCGCCCAGCGCCGCCAGCCCAGAGAAGCCCCGGGCACCTGCTGCCCTCCCGCGCCCCCCCGCCCTCCACCCCAGGCACAACCCCTTCTCCAGGCGCTCTCAAACCGGGCTTCTCGTTTCCATTCCTTTCGAGACTTCCCGGGTTTCTAATCCACCGTTCGAGCCTTAGTGCAATAACTTGTCTAATGTCTCGGTCCCACGCGATACAAGCTCCAGGACACAGAGACAGTGGCAGTCCCAGGAGATGGCTTAGGGGACGTTGAGCCCATCCCTGTCCTGGTCCCCCCTCAAACCCCCACCTGTGCATGCACCCAGGAGAGGAGCTACAGCTGAGCTGGCCCACTGTGGTATCCGCCCCCCCGCCAGGCAGGTGCAGGGCCCCAGTCCAGGCTTGGTGTTCACCAGGCCCTCGGGGTTCATCATGCCCTGGCTTGGTTGACAGGACACTGGCCTCTGCCTCCAGTGAAGTGACCGCTCTAGAGCAGGGCAGCACTGCCTGAGAAGGGAGTGCAGGGTCCTTCCTGGAAGGCCTCCCCCGGAGCTTGTAGTCCCTGCTGCCTGCCTGCCTCCCCACCCCCACCCCCACCTCCACCTCCACCCCCACCTCCACCTCCACCCCCACCCCCAGTCCTGCGCCGGCCTCACTCACTTTCCCTCAGGCCCTGGAAGGCATTGATGAAGTTGAAGCCAAGGTACAGCTCAGAATCTATATTGGAGGGGATCCTCAAAAACCCAAGGGCGGAGTCTTTGAACAGCAGATCCTTCTCCCCTGCAGGGGAGCCAAAGAGCTGGAACGAAGATGACTTGTCTTTTCCAAACTTTTCCTAATTCAGGAAGAATAAGAATCACAGTCTCAGTGGTAAATAGAGAGGAAAGGAAAAACACCATGTTGAAAAACAGTATCCGGAGCCAGGGGATGATCCTTGGTTCAGTTCCTCCTGCGTAGGGACCAGGCGTCTTCCCTGTGGCAGGAGCTCAGCTGTGGCTTATTCCTTAAAAAGCTGCTAGGGTCCGAGCACCTTAAGGTCCTGAGAATACTGCCCCCATCCTCCCTCTGCTTCTGCTCCAGCCCACGAGACAATATTCATCAGTAATGCTGGAGAGATCTTGACTGTTTCTGCTGTCTAGAGCACCACCGTGGTAAGCAGTTCACTGAATTTGTCACCTTTTGGGAAGAGAGGCTGCGGTAGGACTTCTGGAACAGCAGGAAATTAGGGAAGGAAGGCATCTCCCCACACAAATCCAAGCAGGTGCAGAGGGCCTCCAGGGGTTGGGGGACGAGGGGTGGATACCTGTGCCTTCTGGAGAAGCTCCCAGATCAAGCCCTCCTTGCCACCCACACTTCGGGCCACAACAGCATGAGAAGGGATCCGGGCCAGGTGACAGTCCTGGAAAGCGTCCACTGGCTTCCGAATGTTGTTTAAGCAAAGCAGCTCATATTCGTCCTGGTCAGCCTTGTTTGGCAGGTTCTCTGGAGGAAGGGCAAAAGTGAAGGGGAGCCCAGATGAGCCTACTGGAGGCACTAACCATGAACTTCCCCCAGAGGAGACATCGGAGGCACTCTACAAAACTGGGCGGTGAGAAAGGCAGTGGATTGCTCCAGAACATTCCAAAAGGAACGACAATGCCCAGAAAACCTCGGGGGCTAGCCCAGTGTTCCTCTGGGTCAGACAGGCTGCTCCGGGATCAAGACTGCTGCCCGGCTGGTCGAGAAGACAGAACCAGACCCCATCTGTTTCCATGGCAACTCTGCCCAGAAAAGGGCCAGGTGGCAGAGGCAACCCAGCTAGCCATCCAGGGGAGAGATGCCTTACCCACCTCTCTAGAAAGAATAAAAATTACAAACACTTTTACAGCGAGAGATACAGTTGAATCACTTCCCAACACTGGGTGCTATCAAAAGAAGGGGAAAGACTGTTTTTATGAGGGAGTTCAGCCCGATTTGGAAGTGCTAATGTATCTCATATATACGTCGCTTCCGAATATATAAAGTGACAGGAACCTGCCCAACTCCTCTTATGAGATTAGTACAACCTTGATCTCAAAATCAGAGAGAGAAGTACAGCAGAGAATTACAGGCCTCTCGTCTTTACGAACATAAATGCATCAGTCTCAAATACACATTAGCTAATTCAGTCTAACAGAGTATCTTAAAAACTAGCAGATCAGGATGAAGGTTTACCAGTTTATCCCATTAACAAAAGAATGGTCAGTCATCCAAAAAGCTAAAGCAATGTATGCCATTAATGGAGGAAAGGAAGAGAACCGGGAGATCATCTTAATTTTAATAGATGCAGAACAAGTACGTGTATGTTCAACATCTACTTGTGTTTGTTTTTTAGTTTCAGAAAACTAGTAATATGGAGAACTTGGTAAAGTTCTTGACCTTGACAAATGCCATCTATCACAACAACTACAGCAAAATCCTACTAACAGAAGAAAATGAAAGCATTCGAGTCTGGTAGACACACTCCGTGGAGCATTCCTCAACAGATAGAACCACTGAACTAGACAGACACAAAACACAGATAAATCCCCGGAACAAAATGCTGGGTGGAAAATCTGGGCGGCAGCATGGTTTCTAATGCTGAAACGTCTGCGGTCTTAGAACCCCAAAATACAAGGGGCGCTCTGCATTTTGTAAGACCCCATATATCTTGAAGGACCCGTGTCAAGTACCACGGCGGGGCTCTCTATGAGGAAAAGAAAGGCAGTGGGTATGGGGCATTTAAGGGAAAATGATTGTTTAAAAGAAGAAATAAAAGGAAATAAAAAGAGGCATGTCCTGTAGGGAACCCCAACAATAGTGTGCCAAGAGATGAGGCATCCGATTAGCTCAATACTCAAAATTATGGGAGAGTAAAATAAAAGGAGAGTACCCAAGGCTCTCCTCCCACCTCTTACCAAACACTGTACTGTCCCTGACAAAAGCCACATCTCCAGCCCCTTCTTGCAGACACCTGTGGAATGAGAAAGCATGGGAAGGGTCAGCACGAAGCGGCCCTCCCCAACTTCTTCCTTGTGCCTCCCAAAGGAACAGGGTCCTGGGGTTTGTCTCCTGTGGGCGTCCGGCCCCCAGAGGTCAAGTCTCTGAGGCTTTGGAGCACCCCATCTGGGGAGGGAGCAAGAGCCACGTCCAGGTAGATGGTGAAGGAGAATGCCTCAGGTGCTGGCCAGAGACCACCCCCTCATCTCCTGTGTTAAGGGCTGAAAGGGCAAAATGGGTCTTTCTATATAAAAGGGTTTGAAGACTCTACACCAGAAAGTAAAGTCTGAGTATCTTGAGGACACCACAAGACTGGTGTAGGGGTGAGGGGCACCATGGGAGAGTCCGGGGGTGGGGCCTGGAGGGGCATGTTCACCGGGCATAGTCAATGCCCTCTTTCTACTTAGTACTTCTGTCTACGCCGCAGTGGGAGAACTGGACCTGCTCTGCGGGCCCGGCCAGCAAGCTGAGCTGTATTTGGGGCCAGAGAAAAGGCTTCCTGGGCTGAGGACGCATGGCACTCAGGAGAAGAGGACCTTCTCACTCACTTGAAGGCACCAGAGTCGCCAAAGTATGGTTCCTGGGAGGAGCAGGCACATTTATTTCCCCCTGTCCCCGCACACAGGCGACATAGGTTGGGGTACCGTCGCTCATCCGCGCAGGGCACACAGCTGGCGGAGAAGAATTTGGCCGCAGCTGTCAAACACAGAGAAACAGACCACATGGGGTGAGCCAGCCCAGCCACAGCTCATCATACCTCCCTGTGTCACTCCTGCAGGCAGAGAGCCACTTCCTCTATCCTTGCTGGACAACCTCTTCGTGAGGCTGGGAGCTCAGAGATGCCCTTGGCCGACGGCAGACTCAGCTGCCACCTTCCAAGGGCCGCTGGTGCAGTGAGGCCCACCTCGGGCTCATCACACATGTGTACCAAGTGGCCTGTGTGTGCATCTGGGCTGGAGACCCCCGCCAGAGATGGCCCTCCATCCCCCAGCCATCTCACCTTCCTCAAGGGGCTCAGGTGGCCCTGCCCAGTTCAAGAATGGACGAAGGGTACCCATCGGGATGTTCCATCCAGCGGACCTGCCAAGGCCTGTGTGGCAGGACCTCAAGCCTTGTAGTTGATTGAGCTGGAAGTTGGTGCCCTTCTTGGCTATGGCCACAGCATAATAGTAGACTCGTTGCTCTGCAAAAGGACAGAGAGAACTGAAAGATCTTAACCGGACAATTAAAAGCCTTAGAGGGAGAAAAAAAACCACTTTGACCTTCCCCAGGTGGAAAGAGGAGCCGTAGGCTAACTTTTCCTCTGGTCCACTCTGTTCCCTCAGGGAGCACACGCATGTCCTCCCCAACTGGGTGGGCATCTGGCCCAAAGAGCCCAGGAACTCTGACCCCTGCAAGTGGGATGCTATCTGAGACCCCACCTCTACAATGCAGCCCCTCTGACTGCACGGAGCTCAGGGTTAAGGCCAGGGCCACCCCAGCTTCCAGCTTCTGGGTCTCCAGGGAGAACTCACCTGCTTGGGTCCCATACACCTCAGCTACTATGGGTCGCAGTTTGTTGGGGTTCTGTCCAGCCTCATACACCAAACTACCGTCCAGGGTCACAGCATCTGCCTTGTTTGCCTGAAAGCAAAGAGGCCAACCAAGCTTCAGAAGAGAGCCCACCCTAATCCAGGACGCTCGGTTCCAGGATGTCACAGGTCTTTGTGGCTGGAAGGATCGTCCAGCCATATTGCTATGTTCTCTTTTTTGTATGAACCCCCTGCCCGTATCGCTCATTCATTTCAATCATTTATATATAAAGTTGTTTATTCTAGATGCTTTCTCCCATCTTTTCTCTATATTTGGTTCTTTTAAGTTCCTTTTTATCGAATAGAAAATAGAACTATTATGCTACCTTAAAATTATCCTAATAAACCATGTGCATTCTCTTTGGCATATTACTTCTCATATACTTACCTATTTCTTTTTATTTTATTTATGTATTTGACAGAGACAGACACAGCGAGAGAAGGAACACAAGCAGGGTGAGTGGGAGAGGGAGAAGCAGACTTCCCGCTGAGCAGGGAGCCTGATGCGGGGCTCCATCCCAGGACCCTGGGATCATGACCTGAGCAGAAGGCAACCGATTAACGACTACACCATTACACTGGCAATCTGGTAGAGACAATATTTAGTGGACTGTTTTACTCATCTAAAACCGCATGACATTTTCTTACTTCTGCAGTCTTTATCAACTTCATTGACCTCCTCATAATTTATGATAGTGCGGTTGTTCCATGGCTTATCCAATAATTCCTCAAATGTTCGGCACTTTCTTTTTTTTGCTATGATATCTATGCTTTTATGGATCGCTTTGTCCTCATAGATTTCTTTTTTCCTTCTGATGACCTGTTGCCTTGGGATAGGCATCTGAGGGTGGGAATCACCCAGACGGTGAGCATGTTTATCTTCATGGCCCTGGCCACTGTTGTTTTTCTGCTTTCCAGAAGATCCGTAATGGCAAGTTAGAATCCCACTGACCAGGAAGATCAGTTTTGCTATAAAATCACCAGCAGGACAGGCTTTCGTTTTATTGCTATTACTTTAGAAAATGCAAGTGCTAACAGATTGCTTTGGTGTGTATTCCTCTGGTTACTAAGGGGAACATTTCGTATTTTTAGTAATTATGCATGCCCTCTTACTAAGGCTTGGTTCATATTATTTTTCATAAAGGACCCTATCTTTCTAACCAGGTTGAATGAATTCTTTATAGAGTGTACAGTAAATAGGAATCCCTTGTCAGAGCTGATGCATGTTCATTCTTTCTAAATTTTTTGTTGAATGTTTTTAACGGCTATAAATTAAATTTTTTATGTTTTTCAATCTGTCAGTTTACTTCACGATTTCGTTCATTGCTTAAAAACTATGAGTGCTCTTGTGCTCCAAATTTCTGAGAATTAACCTGTCCCTTGGTTCTTCAAAAATGTGTGTTCTGTTTCCAATGACATCATTTGATGTGTGGCACCTAGAACTGATTTCGAAGGGGGTCTTTATTAAAAAGGCAAATTTTGGGACCCCACCACAGGTACTCAGTTGAATAGGTTAGAATGAAGTCTAAGATTCTGCATTTTAAATGAGTAAGATATGCTGGTGCTGTTTTTCCCCAAGCCATAGTTATAAAACAATAGCCTAAAACACTGTTGAAGCTAGATCTTTTTCCCCTACATACTGTTCTGATAACTCTAGATATTCTTAGAAACTTTGACACAATTTACCCACTCTGCTAGAGTCAAGTGCCCACAACCATGGCACAGGGCAGGGACACAGAACATATATGCTGAGTGAACGAGTAAAAATTATCTCAGTAGATCTTATATCTAAAAAAAAAAAAAAAAAGGAATCTGTGATCATCCAGAAATCATGATTCCCTTTTCTCTCTCTCTGGGTATGTTTTGCACAAACGTCCTTCCAATGCCTGGTGCCCTGGCCAGCCATTCCCAAGCCCTGTGATCCAGTAACTACAGACCAGCTGATCTTATGTTGCTCAGGGTTCGGTGGTAATGATATTCTGGAGGTTTTACCTTTCAGAGGAACCCTGATTTTGCCTGTTCATCCAACGTGACTACTTCTGTGTTTGCAACAACTCTTATTAACAATTTGTGTTGCAACCCCAGATACCCCACCTTTGGTCTCTCAACTTTGGAATGTTAATATCTGCTTTCGAAATGGCCTTGTGTCCTATAAGGAAGGAGCACTCCCAACTTACAGGTACCCAGAAAGAAAAGCAGAAGAAATGGGGGGAAAACACGTTTTCTATTTCACTCCATTTCATTCCCTCCATTCAGTTTGGTCCCACCCAAACACACGGCAATGACTTACCTTGATGGCCTGGATACATTCTTGGTGGGAGGTTCTCCTTGTGCAGGAGACTGTGGGGCCCCCCACTTTCTTCATATTCCGTTGAAATTTGGAGCATTTTGCCAACTCTGCTTTTGATATGGTGCACCACCGAACATTTTTCCTAGGCGCAGCCAGACACAGTCCTGGGAGAGAGAAATCAAGGAGTCAGGGTTCAAGCACTGCCCACGGGAGACACCACCTCACCCTCTGACAGGGTTCTACAGACTCTTCCATCTCTCTGCTCCTCCCCTTTCCTCGCCACTCAGTGCCAAAGTTAGGCCACTGTCCTCGAGTGCAGATGTCTTGATGGTCTAATGGGCATTCTCTGCTGGCCAAAGGGCTGTGACTCTCAATAAATGAAAGGAGATGGTCAGAGCCTCTGGATTATTTTATTTCCTGTAACGGACACACTTCCTACCTCTAAAAAATGATGACCCTTTGCATCTGTTTATGAGATTCTCCCACCTGCTTTAACCTACTTGAAGTCGAGAGGTAGGCAGGAAAGGGATTACTGTTCTTGTTTTATTAAAGTGGAAACTGGCTCTTGAGGAAGCTGAGTGATTGTCTGCTCAGCAGTGGCAAAATCCAGCCTAGAATCTAGGTCCCTTTAGCCTGTTGTTTTGACAAGAATATCCCCAGATGATGCCAAGGCAACTAAAACACACCCGACTCCTTTCTGGTAATAGTGACTGGTGCACCAAATGGGTCAGTGTGCCTGAGTTACCACCATTCACCCTGTATCAAGAAGACTGGTTCTCCAGCCAAGACTGCTTTGTTAGTAGAATCTATGCAATTAAGAAGGAGGCTAGACCAGATTTGCTCACAGCCCTTAAAAACCACATCATTGAAAAACTTACAGCGAACATTATGTTATAATGGTGAAAGACTGAATGCTTTCCCCTAAGATCAGGTATCCACTCTCACTTTTCCTATTCTACATAATACCAGAGATCTTAGCCACAGTAATAAGGCAAGAAAAAGCAACAGAAGACACCCATACTAGAAAGGAAGGAGCAAAACTGCCCTTATTTGCAGATTATATGATCCTCTATGTAGAAAATCCTAAGGAGTGCACAAAATGCAATTAGAACTAATACACAAGTAAAACAAGGTCACAGGATACAAGATCAATACACAAAGAGCAATTATATTTTTGCATATAGGCATTGGATGATCCAAAAATGAAACTAAGAATATAATTTTATTCACAATAACATCAAAAGTAATTAAAAGCTTAGAAAAATATTTAACAAAACAAATGCAAGATTGGTACATCAAAAATTATAAAACTTTGCTGAGGGAAATGAAAGAAGTTCTAAATAAATGGAGAAACATTTTTGTTCATGCTTTATAAAACTCAATATTGTTAAGATGGTAATTCTCCCTAAATTCCTACAGACAATCAACACAAATTCTATCAAAATTCTGGCAGGCCACTTTTTTATTTTTGGAGGAATTGGCAAACAGATTTGAAAATGTATATAGGATAAATAAATAAATTGATATAAAATAGCCAAAATAATTTTATATAACTTATATTTATAATTTTTCCATATAATTTATATTCAATAGTCAAAACGTTTTGAAAAAGAAAAATCTGGAGCAATTTTACTTCCTATTTTCAAAACATTATATAAAGCTACAGTTATCAAAACAGTGTGATGTTAGCATAGAGATAGACATATAGATCAATGAAAAAAATTGAGTCCTGAGTGAAGCAAATCCTTACATTTACATTCAATTGATTTTTGTTAATGGCACTAAGGCAGTTCATAGGCAGAAGGATAGTCTATTAACAAACGGTGCTAGCACACAGATAGGCTCATACAAAGATTAACTTAGACTCTGCAGCCAATTAAGCCGACTGTGCTCTTTGTCTATGGGGGCCCAGTGTGCCATGGCTGCAAACAGTAGCCTCCTCGGTAGTGTATGCAGCCTGTTGATTGTATGGGTTGCCCTAAGGGACCTTGGAGACAGCCCTTTTGGTGGATTCTGGGGTCTGACCTCATGGCTATCTCCAATTTAGGCTGCAGACAGGTATGCGGGGTGCCTTTGGAAAGCCCCAGGGCACAGTAGCCAGGGTCCACATTGGCCAAGTCATCATGTCCATCCGTACCAAGCTGCAGAACAAGGAGCATGTGATTGAGGCCCTACGCAGGGCCAAGTTCAAGTTCCCCGGCCGCCAGAAGATCCACATCTCCAAGAAGTGGGGCTTTACTAAGTTCAATGCGGATGAATTTGAAGACATGGTGGCTGAAAAGCGGCTTATCCCAGATGGCTGTGGGGTCAAATATATCCCTAACCGTGGTCCCTTGGACAAATGGAGGGCTCTGCACTCATGAGAACCTTGGCACTACCCCTTCCCGTCATATTCATGCCCACCAATAAATCCAACTTCCTGTCAAAAAAAAAAAAAAAAAAAAAAAAGATTAACTTAGAGCCCTACCTCACACCACACACAGAAAATTAACTCAAAGTTGGATCATAAAATTTAGTGTAAGAGTTAAACAATTACACTTTCAGAAGGAAACACAAGGGGAAAACAATGCAACCTTGGCTTAGGCAAAGTTTACTTAGCTATGACAACCCCAGAATCCACCAACAACAGGCTCCCTGCTCAGTGGGGAGCCTGCTTCTCCCTCTCCCTCTGTCCCCCTGCTCATGTTCTCTCTCTCACACTCTATTTCAAATAAATAAATAAAATATTTTTAAAAAATCAACCAACCATGTCATATTCAGCCACTTGTGACCCAGTAGCCTTTACTGGATGCCCTCTGTATACACAGCACTGTGTGTCATACAGAGGAACATGTAAGCAGAGAGGACTAGATCTTACCTCCCATCTAGAGAGGCAGAAAGTCAAAAAAGAGGAAGCTAAGGATGATGAATGCTCTAGAAGAAACAATACCAAACCAGAAGTGAGGTCCCCATGACCTCAGCCAGTAATCAGGGCGGTCCAGGAGAGTGAGAACAATGGCCCCAATGTTGCAAGCACCTTTTATGCCAGGCGCTTTGCTCAGCACTTCACGCCTTCTCTGTCCATCAATCCTCCCAGCCCCCTGTATTATGAGTGCTCCTAACACCCTCATTTCCAGGTGAGAAAATAGTGGCTTTAGCTAGTTATGTGGCTTGTCCAAGTTCCCCCCAACTAAGAAGTACTGGGTCTAGGATTTCAACCTACAAAGTCAGACACAAAACCTCCTGCTCTTACCACAAAGCTAGCCCGCCCATTTAGGTTGGTCAGGTTAGAGACGGACCACAGTGGAGATGGAGTGGGTAAAGGGTTTGGGGTCAGATCATGGAAAGCCCTTGGCACTAGTCCAAGGAGGACTTATTCCAGAGCGAGTAGAGCTCTCTCTTGAAAGAGAGCAGAGATAAGAGCTTTGCTAAGAATGGGGAAGGGGTAGACTGAAAGCAGGGAACCAAGCAGAAAAATACTGGGAATGGACAAGGGGCAGGAATAGTGAGGTGGTGTCAGGAATTAGCTTGATGACAGATGGGACGAAAGGGTGTAGCGGAAAGGCAAAACAGAAGACCATGCTTCAAGGTGGGGGAGGACATGAACAGCAGCAGGAATGGGGAACCCACAGGCAGAGTTGGTTTCTTCCCTTGGGAAGGGCTGAACCAGGAAACTATATAACGGACCACAGAGGGGTTTTTCAAGATCCACAGTCCCAGCCCCCCAAACACCGGGGGGCAGAGTCAGAATGCACCACCCACTCATCCCTCCCCAGCCACCCACTCATCCCTCCACAGCCACCTCCGAAGCCATGCGTCCCTCTCAAGACCACGTGCCCTCTGAAGCAGGTCTGGGGCTGCCCCCTCCTGTATCCCCAAACCTACACCCAAACTCCGTCAGCCATTCAGATGCTGCCCCCCTGAGCCTGGATGGAATCTCATTGAAAGTATGCATCCCCTGACTGCTTGCGCACAGGCAGGCAGTTCTTTGACCTCCAGGCAGGGACCGGGATGGAGCTACTCTTCTCACCCCACCCAACCTTCACCAGCCAGGACGCCCATGGGAGCAGGGCAAGGACCCCCTAGAGCAGGGGTCCACGGCAACCGAAGAGTCAAGTGAATCCTCAAAATGGAACCCAGGGGTGCAACTCTAAGCCCAGATCCTGCAGCACAGCCCATGACCTCCTCCAGGAAAGCAAGGTTTCCTGCTTCTTGGTCTCTCTCAGGTGACCCCAACCCTGTGCTGTGCTCCCAGCGGCTACACACAGGTCAGGGAGCAGAAGGCAAGCTGGTCCTGAGCAGCTGGTCCTGGCAGACCCAATCCTGTCTCAGAGAAGATAGGGATGACAAGACCCATAGGAAGGAATTTGGAGAAGGGAACCAGAAGATGGGGACAGGGATGGCTTCATGGTCCCTAAGGTTGGAGGTGTAAGCTCAGTGTGCCCTCTGTGGCCCTTTTCCACCCAGGATTCTCCCAGCTGGGAGTACATGCTCTAAGCCAGGAGGAGGCTGACCCAGGCTGGCAGGAGCCCAGGGAGGGAGGGGACATCTGTCATTTTCCTCCGACCCCCCACATACTGCCTGGGCACTGATACCTGTCACACACACACACCCCACAACTGCTGGGAGCCCTGCCCTGCCACATTCCAGTCACTGGTGTCCATGACTGTTGAGTGCCCTGCGCACACCCCAGAAACTATTTCAAATAGTCCTAGCCTGGATGCATTTAAAACCAGAAATCAATTATTTCTCTCTTAGACGCTCTGAAGGAGGGGGCCCCTCAAGAAGGTCTGTGCCACCACTTCTGCCCTTCTGGGAAGACAGCTGGACTTTTTTTAAATTGGGCTCTGTCTTGCCCAAGTTACACAGTCCTGGCAGGAGCTGGGTTCTGAACTCCAGTCTCCTGTGAGTCTTGGGCAAGTGACTCACGGTCTCTGGGTCTCATTTGCCTCCCACGTAAAAAGCCTGCAAGAGTACTACAGGTACCAAAGGTCCCGGTGGGACACAATGGGACAGGGTCGCTTTGCGCAGCTCTAGGGACGCTTGGACCCGCTCAGAGGAGCCCTACTCTGGCTCCTCCCCACGCAGGTGGGCGGGACCCGGCCGCCTCCGGCTGCAGGAGCCAAGGCACAGGGATGGAAGGGTGCGGGGCACGGGGAGTCGGGGCGCAAACGCACCCCCCCCGCGGGGCGCAGGGATAGATGGCTGAGGGGGATAGTAGGGACGCAGGCATCCACCCAGCGGGCGCGGAGACCAAGGGCGCCCACCTGGCGGGGCGCGCTCCCAGGTACCTGCACTCACCAAGGGCCCCAAGAAACAGCAGGGCAGGGAAGACTAGCTTCATTCTGGGTCCTTGAGGCGACTCTGGCGAACGAAGGCTCTGTCACCCGCACCGGCTCTGCCCCGCTTTATCCAGGGCTTGGTGACCTCACGGGGTTTGCCCCGCCCTGTGGCCCAATACGCATCCCCTGCCCTGCGCCCTCGCACCCCTCCTCCGCTAGTTCCTTGAGGCCAAGAAAGGGGGGCAGAGGGGGAACAGGGGAGGGAGGGGAGAAGGACCGGTGCCCGAGCAGCCTTAGCGCCATAAGAGAGGAAACCCAGCCCACAGGCCACCTCTGTGAGTCTCCGCTGGTGCTGCCTGGTGACTGGGGACTGGGATGGTCTTTCTCTCCAGCAGGCTGCAAGTCTCTAGGGACTGGTGCGTGGCCTGCAAGTCTTGTCCTTTCTCTGGTCTCAGAGCCTCCTAGACCATTGGACACAGAGCAAGGATCCCAAGGTGAACATTTGTGATCATTTGAACTGTGAGGCTCGCCTTTCCTTTCCCAGATGAGTCAGAAGTTCCTGGGAGCCACCTTCACCTTGGCCAGTGGCCAGCCCAGAGCTCTGCAGAGGACCCAGCTACCTTGGCCTGAGGTCAGCATCCTGGGACAGCTAGCAGAGGGGACAGATGCTGCCCAGAGTCTGCCCCAGGCTGCCCATGGGGTTTCTCCTGGCCCCACTGAGACCACAGTACTGCTCCCAGAAAACAGAGCCAGAGGTCTCAGAGGAAGCGACCACCGCCCAGGGCCCAACGGCTGTCGCCCTGTCCCCTCATTTGCCAGTGAGAAGGCTGTCCTAACACTTGTGTCGTTTTTCTTTTGTTTTGTTCCGTGGCAGTATGAGGTGGGAGATGAGAACCTCATTTTGATAGTTGTCATATTTTGTCAACATAAGCTGACCTTATTTCAGGAAGATAGTTTGTAAACTCTAGGATTCTGCTGCTAAGAATACACCTTTTAAATGCACTCCCATGATGCACAGTGGCTCACATATGAGGATCTCGAGGGCCACACTGTGTATCATTAACAGACTGGAAGCAAAGTCAACATCCATGGCTTGGGGGTGTCACAGAGTGTGCCTCCTTGGGACCCTCAGGGAGGCGGTGGGGCCCTCTGCCCCGGGTATGGAGACTGCCAAGGCACAGAGTAGGGTCTGATCAGGTATCCTGCCTGCCTGGGGGTCAGCAGTAGAATCATCAGCTGGGTTTTGGGGTGACAGATTCAGCCCCTCCTATTGTTTGGAAACACAGTGTCACAACGTTAAAAGTTGCTTTCATCGATAATTGCAATAAGCGATTTCAAAAATAGTGAAGAAATACAAAATTGACTAATTCTCAGGAGTGCTGAAGCATCTTGGTACCTAAATTAGCCACTCAGCTCTGCCCTTCCACAATTATTAAAGAATTAAGAAATGTCACCACCCATGTGTCTGTCTCTCAATGCAAATTTTACAAAGGGCAGCTTGTAAAGTCGGAGCCTCTGGAGCCTCTTATGTCTGTTACAGCATTGGCAGGAACACGGAGAACCTGGGGCCACAATCAAGAGGCTGAGCTCCAGGGATAGGCCCTGGAGGCAGGACCGGGATAGGTCGGGTCACAGGACAGACTGCTTGTACGCTGTGTCTGTATGGCATGGCCCAGTCCCAGGCCAGGGATGTGCTCAGCTGGACACCTGCAGAGCATGGCTACTCCAAGGCCATCTGCAGAGAAGGTGGACAGAAAGGTGGAGTCTACCCAGGAGACCATGAAGTTCGACAGAACTATCATCAACATTCGTTCTTCATTCGTTCGTGCCAGACCTGGTGAGTTCCAGGAGGGACATGGAGAAGAAGGGTCTGTCCTTGCCCTTGAGAGCTCACAGCACAGCCAAATGGTTGGGGGCAAGCACAGGCACACCCCTCTACCGCACAGACACAGGAGCATATACAAAGTCAGGGTGGGAGGAGGAATGACTGACCAGTTCCCATCATGAAGGTTCCAGAAAGGTTCAAGGAAGAATATTTGACCTGGGTAGCAGGGGGAAGGGCTGCATTTCTACAGGAAAAATATTCAGGTAGAGGAAACAGCCAAGTAAGGACTTGGGAGTGTGAGCACTCAGTGACCAATTACCTGAGCACGAGGAACCACTAAAGGTCAATCTGGGCTTTACTGGCCTGGGCCTTTCCTTGGAAGAAGGATTGACCAAGTCACCTCCTCTGGCCTGAGCTCCACACCAGGTGTCTATCTGCCTCTGGACAGTTCCTCCTGCAGGTCCTGTGGGCACTGGAAATCAGTGCATCTGAAATGCATTCATTCCCCGCTCCAGCCCTGCACCTGCTCTCAGATTTCCTACCACCTTCCACCAAACCCTCCAAATAAACAGCCTCAGAGGGGTCCTCAAATCCTCTGGCCAGCTAGCCCTGTCTGTGTGATGGACACCCGATGATCAATATTGGTCAATGAGTGAAGGAGCAAGGAGGAGGGCCAGAGCGTGAAGGGTCCTGCTTGCCATTGTCAAATCTGAAAGATGGGGAGACCCAGGGCTGGTGAAGTCAGGCCTCCCCAGAGTCTGTGTGCATGGAGCCCACTTTGCCCATGGGCTCAGCATCGATCTACATGGCTTTCTGAGGGACCAGGAGCTGGACCAGATCTCACAGAACCTGCAGGGAAGTAGGCTGTAGGTTTCACAATGCCAAGACCGTGGCATGGTGAAGAAGGATGCTGATGGGACAAACCACCGTGTAATATCGGGGACTGGTGTGGGGCAGGCAGGTGAGGGAAGCCAACAAACTTCTCCCACATCGTCACTCCTTCTCCACCCCCGAAATTCACACAGGAACCCTTTGCCAGCTCAAGGACTGGCCCAAGCAAGGCCCCCTCCCTACAGGTGCACGATTACCCCCACTCCCTGCCCTCTACAGTGTCCTCCAGCTTCAAACCCCAAGAGGAGGTTTGGGAAGGAGCTGTGCATCTGGGCGGAGCCAGCTCTAGAAGGAATAAAGAAGGAAAGGAGTTCTTCAGACAGCTGCTCAGCAGGGGGTCTTTGGCCGACTGGAGACCACCAGCCTGGCTGCCCACCCCTGCCAATGGTGGGAGGTTACTGGCTTGCTAGACAGCCACTTGCTAAATATTCAGGAATTTTGTGGCAGGTTGTTAAACCGTTGGTAGCTTGAACTCATTCATGGTGGGAGTATTTACACCATGGAAATGAGCAAACCCTGTGAATCGGGGCGTGTTTCCCTCCTGGAGAGCCAGTTTATAGCACATCACGGCCTGGGCTTGTCACTGTGTGCGGGCAGCGTGCCCAGGTCAGCGTGGCTATATGGGGTATGGGGTGCCCTCCTAGGAGAAAGACAAGGTAATAACCCGAAGCATTTGGCTGGCACTTTGAACTTCAAATGGAGCTGCCAGTGACCTTGTCTCTCATGGCTCAGAGAGCTCTGGAAGTCACGGTTACTGCTCTAAAATCAGGTAAACTGAGGGTTGCCTGCAGTCACACACTGAGCAAGATGCAGAGATGGAACTGCGGGCCCTGAGTCTCCCCTGAGCCCACAGCCGGGCTGTGCTCCCCAAGGAGGCCCAGAACTCTCCCAGAGCTCAGCACACAGAGGCTGAGATCCAGGGACAGCCCTAGCTCTCGACCTCAGCAAGAAGGAAAACCCGCAGGGATTGAACCCCTTGTGGCTCCACGCACCATTCAGCCCTTTCCACATGTCAGCCGTGGCTCTTGATCCTTGTGGAAGGACCGTGACGTGCCTCAGCAGGCCTGCTTTCCGAATGGGGAGAACCAGGCAAAGCAACTCGTCTGTGGCCACGCCACTAGTCAGATCTAGAAATCCGCCACTGACTCCCGCCTCCTATCCGGTGGTCCCTGATGGCTGTCCATCATTCCTTTGCTAACCACCCGGAAGAGAGAGCAGAACGTGAACAAAACTGAGGGCGAGGTGGACTTAGAGCTCTCTGTTTCTTGGCCAGGGTGATGGTCACAATTTCCAGAACAAGGTCCCCAGAATACTGGGCCCCAAGTGGGCCCCTTGCATATGGTCAAAAGCCCTGGTGAGACTTCAGGAGTGTCTGTGAGTGGTGGGGGCCGAGCTGAAGGGTGGCCCGCAGGAAAATGGTGGCTTTATTAACTAATACGTCTTGTTGCCAAATGTTGCCCAATTTACAAAGAACCCACAGAGACAAAGAGCTTCTATGTCCTTGGACAGCGCTCTTCCTCCTCCTTCTCCTCCCTCACCTCCCTCTCCTCGTAATCAGCACCCTCTGCCCTTCTGGACCCTCCCCTCTCAGGCCAGCACCCTGCAGACCTCCCCAAGGACACGGCATCATTCTGCCCAGTGGTCCGAGGGCCAGTGGAGACGTCCTAGGTTTCCCAGGTGCAAGATTTCAATTCTCCCAGCCAGGTCAGCACCCCCATTTCCCTGGCAGAAATCCGAACTCCATGAGCACCTAATCACCACGTCTGGATGAGAATGTGCAGCAGGCCAGGCCCAGAGAGAGTCTTCCTGGAAGGTGCCAGCCAAGGGCAGCCTGGAGGGTGACAGTTGCTGGCCCAGGGCCAGCCATGCAAATTTATTCCCAGAAGGAATGAGGTTCCTGCCAGCGAAACCCCCAGGCAGGAAGCACCTGAGCCAGGGGGCCCCTGCAGCTGTCCCTCCCATGGGGCTGCTTTCTGGCAGCTCCGTTGGCTGCCCCCCCAACCCTGCCACGCCATCTCTGAGAAGGAGCTTGAGTGGGTGCCCAGGGGAGCAAGGAGCCTCTATTTTCCTCCATCCCCCCGGCGAGGCTGGAGCTGCTCCTCCCCAGTTCCCCCAGGCCAAGAGTGGCCAGCCCCCTGACCTGCTCCAGGCGAGGTCTCCCCTACACCCTCTCATTCACTTTTGCACTGGACAGCCTGGCGGACTGGAGGGTGAGGGGAAATATGGTTAGAGGTGTAGAAGATTGGATTGGACACCTGGTTGGAATCTGCTCCACTCTAAATAGCCATCTTGGCCTGGGCTAGTCTCTTAACCTCTCTGAAACTTGGTTTCCCCATGTGTAAAAATAGGATACAAGTAATACCCACCGTATGAAGTGGGTAGAGTTAAAATCTGATGTCTGAGATGCTTACACAGTGCTCAGTACGGGCAAGCTGTTGGTCATATTTGCAGACATGAATGAGTGTCATGAGCTGCATGGGCCCCGGCTGGGCATGGGGCTACAGGGGAGCAGGCAGTGCCCTCTAGGGACACTTGGCCCATCAGGAGGGGCTGTGTGTGCTGAGAGTCTCTATCCCATGTGTAGGTACCTAGGAAGGTGCTGCTGGGAGCTCTGGCCATGGGGGGGACAGCTCCCCAGAGCCAAAACCATGGCAGAGTTACTTTTCCTACATGCCCCTCCTTCTAACAGAGCGTGCGTCTGCCCTCAACTGCCCATGTGTTCTAGAGTGTCAGTCTTACCCTGGCCTGCTCTCCAGCTCCTTCTCCATGTCTCTGTCTCTGATCTCTGCCTCTTCCCTCGTCTCTCATTCTGCCTCTCTCTCTCTCTCCTTAGCTTCCTTCTCCATCTCCAGCTCTGGCCTCCCTCCCTCCTAAACTCACGGGACACTTAACTGACTGAGCCACCCAGGTGCCCCAAGATGCCCCCTTTTCCTGATCCACTGAGCAGGTCTTGATCCTGAGCAAAGTCTTAACTCTTAACTACCAGAGAAATCCATTTGGGAAAAGATTAACGTTCAGTCACCAGCTTGGTGTGGATGGTGTTCGAGGGAAGACTGGAAGAAGCTGAGGGGTGGGGGCTGGGGATACAGGAGAGCAAGGCTCTGACCAACAGAGATGTTGCCCCATGTTGCCCCATTTGTAAAGGAAACTCGGCAATCAAAGAGCTTCTCTCTGCTCATCCTTCCTGTCTCTTCCTCATGTCTTCCTTCCTCTCTGGAATCCTAGCTCCCTTATGGTCTTCTCTTCATTCCAGTCTGGCAAGGCTGGGCTCTGCTCCCAATCTCTCCAGGTCAACACTTGTGTGTATTTTCAAATGCCCCCTTCTTCTTCACTCCCTGGATGCCATCTGGTGCCCAAATGCACTCCGCCTTCCTTCATCCTGCCTTTCATGCCCACACGCCCCTTCCTATTCCATGGTCATGAGATGGCCCTGGGCTCCTGCCTCAGTTCCTGACCGCCCTCCCACCTCTCGCTGTCCCATTGCCATCTGTCCCCATGGGACTCTCAAAATCACAGAGCCCACAGTGTTTCCATGGCTTCTTTCCCTGCCCCTCCTCTCTTCTCCCTACACTCTGCCCTTGAAGGACTTCGTCCTTTAGATTAAACTACTCTCTATACTGAAAACTCCTGGAACTATAATGCCCACCCAGATTTCTTGTCTAGTCTGATGGAGATGTGCTCAACCGCGAGCAGGACAGCTCAACCTGCAAGTCTCACCAGCACCTCAAAATCACGTGTCCGACTGCCAGTTCTGGGTTAAGATGGAACAGACACATCTCCCCCGACTCCTCCCAAGTATAGCTTAAAACTCTGGGCATGACAGCTATCATGGCTTAACACAACACAGATTTGTCAGCCTCAAGTTCTAAATGTTGAGGTTCAGGTCATTCTCAGTGGGCTAAAGAACATATAGCTGCGTTCCTTCTGGAGACTCTCGGGCGACACCACTTCCTGGCCTTTTCCAGCTTCTAGAGGCTGACGGAGCTCCTTGAGTCTTGGCCCAACATCACTCCCACTTCTGTTTCCACTTTCCCACCTCTGTGTCTCACTCTGATCCCCTGCTTCCTTCTTATGAAAACCTTTGTGGTTACATTGGGCCCACTTGTTTAATCCAGGATACTCTTCCCATCGCAAGATCTTTACTTTAATTGCATCTGCAAAGTCTCTTTCTCCACATAAGGCATCATATTTACAGGTCCCAGGAATTAGGACATGGACATCTTTGGGGTCCATTACTCATCCTAACAGGCCAGTAGATTGTGATAAATCATGGATGCAAACTGGCCACAGGAGTGACCACTAAGTAAACTGTATGAAGAGATACACTCAAAAACACCATAGATAAGTCAAAATGGAATTGTAAAAATATGTTTAAGTAACCCACAGGACAGTAGGAGAAAGAAAATAATGAAAAACGTAAAAACAGAGAAAACAGATAAAAAATAAAATGGCAGACGCAACCCTAGTATATCAATAATTGTATCAGATATAAATAGGCTAAATACTCCAATTAAAAGACAGGGATTTGGGGGCACCTGGGTGGCTCAGTGGGTTAAATCCTCTGCCTTCGGCTCAGGTCATGATCCCAGGGTCCTGGGATCGAGCCCCGCATCGGGCTCTCTGCTCAGCAGGGAGCCTGCTTCTCCCTCTCTCTCTGCCTGCCTCTTTGCCTACTCGTGATCTCTGTCTGTGAAATAAATAAATAAAATGTTTAAAAAAAATAAAAATAAAAAAATAAAAGACAGGGATTGGCAAAGTGGTTTTTAAAAACATAATCCAGTTATTGGCTGTCTGCAAGGAACTCACCGAAAAATACAACAACATAACTAGGTTGAAAGTAGGAGGACAGAAAAATAAACATTATGTAAATATTAATAAAAGGAAAGTAGGAGTGACTGTACTAGTATCAGAAAAAGTCAAATTCAGAGCAAAGAAAACGGTTCGGGGTACAGAAGGACATTACATAATGATAAAAGGGTAACAATCCTAAACGTATACACACCAAAAAACAGAGCTGCAAAATACATGAAGAAAAAACTGATTGAATTAGGGACCCTTGTGTGGCTCAGTCGGCTAAACATCTGGTTTCGGCTCAGGTCATGATCCAGGGGTCCTGGGATCAAGCCTTGCCTCGGGGCTCTCCGCTCAGCAAGGAGACTGCCTCTCCCTCTCCCTCTGCTCGTCCCCCACTCACGCTTGCTCTCTCATGCTCTCTCCCTCAAATAAATAAATAAATAAATAAAATCCTAAAAAAACTGATAGGCTTGAAAGAAGAGATAGACAAATCCACAATTATAACTGGAGACGTCAAACCCCTCTCTGAACAACTGAGAGAACAAGGAGACAGCAAGTCAGCAAGAGTGCAGAAGAACCTAACAGCACCATCAACCAACAAGAGGTAAGCAACATTTATGGACCATCTGCCCAACAGTAGCAGAATATAACTCTCTAGTTCCCACAGAACATTTGCCAAGACTGACCATGTCCTAGAACATAAAACAAACTTCAACAAACAAAGAAACTGAAATCACACAAAATATATTTTCTGATCAGAATTAAATCAAACTAAAAATCAATAACAAAAAGAGGAAAAATCTCTGAACTCTTAAGAACTAGACATCCAGGGGCGTCTGGGAAGCTCAGTTGGTTGAGCCTCTGACTCTTGTTTTTGGCTCAGGTCATGATCTCAGGGTCGTGAGATCAAGCCCCATGTTGGACTCCATGCTCAGCATGGAGTCTGCTTCAGATTCTCTCTCCCTCTCCCTCTTCATGTCCCCACTGCTTGCTCACTCTCTCCAAAATAAATAAATAAATCTTTTTTTTTTTTAAAGAAGGAAACTAAGCATCCCATTATTCAATGGGAGAGTGGGGCTTTGAGACACAGGAAGAGTGGGTACGACTGGGGACAGAGTAGGAACCCCTTCCCCCCAGTCTCCCTCTTGAAGCTGAACCAGGCAGCATGCCGCTCATGTTTGACCCAGGACATCTGTCTTTCTGATACCTTGTTCTGTCCTGTTCTTTGTAACTCAGTTGCTCCCTCCTTCTCTCTCTGTTAGGACTTCTGGCTCTTTCTCCACCTCCAGGTCTCTCTCTGCCTCATCCTCCCACTATATCTCTCTGTTCCTCATCACTCCTGTCCTCTCCCTCAGCTCCACAGTCCCCAAGTCCTTTAGTGGCCTCTCACAGCAGACTCTTCATTGTCCTCGGCACTTTCTGATCTATCTCTGAGCCAGATGCCTCTCAGCTCTCAGGTTTTATCTCTGTTCTACAATGCTTTCTCCCTCCCTCTTCCAAGCTTCCCTGGGCTACAGGAGAAGCTATCCAAGAACCCATGTGGCCACGTGGTCTCTTCCCCAGGAGCTGAAGTTCACAGTGTTGGTGACTAAGGACAAGCGATGTGCTCTGCCCATCAGTATGCAACAGCAGGACCCTGGAGGGCTCCAGGGACTGAGACCAGGTGAACCCAGGTGAGTCCAGGCCAATGTGGTTCTTAACCACCATTCCCTGGTCACCAGGGAAGTTGCACTTGGACAAGGAAGTGGCCACAGGATGCAACACGAATGCCAGAGGCCACTGTAAGGACACAAAGGCAGAACATGACTTGTAGAATGAGGAAGTGGTGGGCAAAGTAGATGGGGACCTGCTAGATGAACCAGAACCTGATGGTTATTTGGAAATGGTGGAGAATCGGAAGTGAGCAATTTCCAAGATCTTTGGCAATATTTTGTTTTGAGATTGCTCCCATGAAATAAGTTAACCAAAAAATCAGACACCCTCAGAGCTGAATGTTTCCCTGGATACTATTTTAAAAATGGGGTCTCTAAGCACGGAGGGGACATTTGGCTTGCCCAGACCTGCCCTGGTAGGTGCTAGGCAGACTCTGGCTTCCTGACTTGCACTAGATGGAGGGAGGCGAGTGAGGGGAGGCAGAGCTCCCTTCAGTTGAAGAATCTCAACAGAGCATTTGCTCTGGGCCAAGCCCTTGTGAAGTACTGTGGGTCACCAACCTGCATCAGACTTGGTCCCTGCCCCCCAAGGACAACAGACAAGAGAGCAGGGAGTTACTACCACAGGGGAGATAAGAATGTGTGGGAAAAGGCATGAAAGACCGTGCTTGTGCCCAGTGCCCTGTAAATGGGGGAGGGATCACCGTCTGGGGCAGCTCCGGGAGAGGCTGGGAAAGCCCCCACACTGCCCCACCCTGGCATCTTCTAGCAACATCCACAAGGTGGGCCTGGCTAGAACAAAGTGATTAAGGGAAAGATTATAGGGATTGGGGATTATGGGACCTTGCAGGGAGCTGGGAGAACTTTCGCTTTCATTCTGGGGAAGGGAAGAGTCATTGGAGGGGCCTAAGTATACACTAAGAAGGAGAGACAGGAGGGGAGCAGAGAGAAAATTGTGGGGGCTCAGCAGTAATCTGCAAGAGAGATGTGACAGCTTGGTCTGAGGTACAACAGTGGGGAGGTGGCAGCATAGGTTGGATTCTAGATGTGTTTTAAAGGAGGTCACCATGGGGTTTGCTTACATCACCAGGGAATGTAGCATCAGGAGAAGGGGACGCTGCTAGGGTGCTTGGCCTGAGAAGCTAGAAGAAGGGACTTGCGTTGCTAGATGGGAAGACTGGAGGAAGCAGACTGGGAGGGGTAGATCAGAAGTTCTGTTCTGCACACTATCAGAAGAATAGACCCTTGGACCTCCAGGTGGATGGTGGTAGAGGAAGTTCCCCAACTCACTGCCACCCAGTGTGGCACTGGTGCTAGGAGTCAAAGGTAGAAGTCTGCCACTTTATCTAAAATTTATTTTGGACCATGGGTCCTTGTTCTCCCCAGGGTAATGTTGATGCCTAGTTATGCAAAATACTGTGTCTAACTCTAGGAGCTCATGAAACACTCTGTACATGTCCGTGGGTCATTCTCAGATGCTGGGTGTCTGGGAATCCACAGCTTTCCTAACCACTCCTTCAAGCCCCACTCTGACTTTTTGTACCCCCCACCCCTCCTGTGTCTGTGACTGTGGAGTGCCGACAATCTCCCATTCAAGCCTTTGGCTCATCTCCCTGTTTCATGGATGTTGGTTCTTTCTTTGCACATGAACTCAGAAGGAGGCTGAAGTTTTTCTTTGTACAGTCCACATCTAATGCAAAGCCTGCCTCTTGGAGTCGCACAGCGAGAAGTCCTTTGTGATTGATTGTTGACCTCTGCATTAGAGAAAGAGCAGGAAATGTCTACCCTGGCCGCAAGAACAACGGACACATTCACAAGCCTCGGAAGGGCTTGTGTGCATTTCTGGACAATGTTTATTCATTATATTATGGGCCACTCGGTGTTGCTCACAGATGTCAGTGCACAAAAGAATTTATTGAGATTAGATCTGAGCAGTGATATACGAGACGTGAGAATTGTACCCGTAAGAGAGGGGCTCCCTTGAGAGGGGAGCAGAGCTTCCTCGAGTGACACTTCTGCCCCAGTGACAGCCCAATTCAGGCTTCCTTCCAGGTGGGCAGTGGGGCTGAGGCATGGAGGATAGGACACCTGCACAGGAGGGACACATCTGCCCATGGAAATGCCCCCAGCTCTCTACGCCCCAGCTTTACTGCCTACCCCACAGCATTCACAGGCTGACCCTGCCCAGTGCCTGCTGCCTCCCGTGCCCACTCAAACTTGAAGCTGTGGGGCCTTCAGAGTATAGCCCCCACCAGGAAGCCAAGGAGCCCTAACGGGCTCACACTTCAGATAGCGGCCCTATGGAAGTAATATTTGCTTATGGAATCTCTTGCCAATAATTATCAACAAGCCTATGTCAGCTTGTTTGCTCAGCCATAACCTTAGTTTCTAGGAAAGTGCTGGTCCTGGGATAGGAGTACAAAGTACAACTGAATTTTGTTTAAAAAACCACCAGCAGACGTATAAATCGGCGAGACCACTTTGGAGCATGGTTTGATGGGACCAGCTATGGCATGACACGCCCTCGGCCAGTGCTGGGCTGATCAGCGCTTCCTAACTGGTTCTGGGAGTGCAGCTCCACCAAAATTATCTTTGGGTTAATATTTTTGTTGATGTTAAAGAGTAACACGGAAGAGAAACAACATTGAACGTCACTCATTCATCAGTGGTGTGAGCAACGAGCTTCTTCCCTTAATCAGTCCATAGTTTTCCGAAACTGGAGAAATATATCCTAAGTTCCTTTGCTCTATTTAGAGGGGAACCCTTCTGAGACCATCGTGCATTACCAGCATGTTCTCCATCACTTCCTTCAGGCTCATCCTAGTCTATCAGCCAAACAAATCTATTAAGCCTCGATCTGTAACATTTCCATGCTGTAAAAACTCCCCCGTGACTGATTTCATGCTACCAACATGGATGGTTATCACTGAACTTGGAGCTGGTAAGAGAGAAGGTACATCACATTGTGCCATATTCCCACCATTGCAGATACAACCTCGGCAGCCCTGGGAATGCAAGAGAAGGAAGGGCAGAATGGGGCAGAACTTTGCAAATTCTTGACAATCTAATAGCCGGCTCTCATGAGTGTGTGCCTATAACCGGGTGCTCCTCTCCCAGAACTACATCCAACTGAAACAAGCACCAAGAACATAAACAGGAATGTGCATAAGAGTGTTTCCCTAGGGGCGCCTGGGTGGCTCAGTCAATTAAGCATCCGAGGCTCCATTTTGGCTCAGGGCATGATCTCAGGGTGGTGAGATCGTGCTCAGCGGGGAATCTACTTGACATTCTCTTCCTCTCCCTCCCTCTGTCCCTCCTCCCACTCTCTCTCTCAATAAATAAATAACCTCAAAAAAAAAAAAAAAGAGTGCTTCCCTAAACATCCCAAATATCTGAGAGGTAGACTCACAATACCTAAATGATAAATGAATAAATGATAAAGAAATAAACACAATAAATAATAATACTATAAACCAAGCCAGGAGAATGAGCCTGTCCCCGTGAGCCACTATAGCATGGCTGAATCCCACAACTATAAAGCTGAGCAGAAGAGGGGGGACACAGAGGAGCCCTGCCGCCTTCCTGCATGTGTACAAAACTCAAGAACAGGTCAGATTAGCCTCTGAGGTCACAGGATGGGAGAATGGTAACTTTGGGGAGTAGGAAGGCAGGAAAGTGATTGTCGGGGGATGGGGTGGGGCTTTGGGGTGCTGGTAACGTGGGCTACTGGTGGTGATCCCATGAGGGGGTTCATTTCGGGGTAAGTCATCTAGCTCTGCAAAATATTAACCATGCAATTTTCTGGAGGTTTGTTATTTGTGCATAACAAGCTTATTTTTAAAAGCCACCAGCATGAAGGCATACATTCATCACATTCATGTAATGAATGGCTGTGGTCCTGGGAATGGCCTCCTGGGCACCCCCAGAGGTGCCACCCTTCTTGGGGGTGTGTCAGAAATGCTGTTCCAGCGATCCTCTGGAAACCGCAGAACAAAGCTTTTCCTGAAAAGTGACCCTCTCCCTCAAATATCAACCACCCTTGTCGGGGGCTGAAGAGAGAAAGGATGGGAGGAAGAGGGTGGGGATGAATATTTGTAAATGGACAAGAGTTACGGTTACCCACATCACAGTGGGGGAGGTGTTTGAGCTAGAGCATGGGCCCCGGAAAAGGAAGGAAGGAAAGAAGAGACAGAGAGAGAGAGAGAGAGAGAAGGAGCAAAGATGTTTGGCAGACCCTGACGAGCTCCTGAGCACAATGTCAGACTCTGTTCTTGACACCACGCGTGCACTCCTCTCTGGGTCCTTGGCCACCCCCGTGCAGTGGATCATGTCCTCATTCTGCCCATCTCACAGATGAGGAGGTCGAGGCTCAGGGGTGAGGTGAAGCTAAAATGCCCTCCAGACAACAGCAGACCCCATACTCTGCCTCTACTCCCCTAGAAAACAGCATGTCCCCAACGGGGAAGGCAGTGCCAAGAAGGGCCCAAAATGTCCTGCCCCAGAACGTTCTGCCAACGTCTGCGCTCCTCCCACACTGGCACTGAGCCCTTAGGATCTGGGGCCCCCAGCATATTGTTGTTCATCAAGATTAACTGTGTTTGATGGAGCAGGGACTTCAAAGGGGCCCACAGGAGGAATAAGGAAATAAATGAAAAATCAAGTCAAATGTTCCCAGCCGGTACTGCCACCTGTTCCCAGGCAAAGCTGAGACCAGAAGGCATAGTCTCCTTACACACGCCCACCCCGGCCCACCTCGTGGGGCAGGGCAAGAGCCCGAACCTTGGGGCAGAGAGGACAAGCCTTCCGCACACTTGGGGGCTGCTGAGTGGACTCCAGACTGGAACAGGTCACCATGACCTATGGGACTGGCCTCTGGGGCCATACTTCCTCCGTGGCCAGCCTCCTGCTCTCCCAAGCTCCTGCCAGCTCCGGGAGGAACATGCCTTCTGCCATTCTTTGTGGATCAAACTCTGAGTCAAGTCTGACCTCAGTCCTGGGCCCAGCTGGAGTTTCGGGGAGCAGGGAAAGTGGTAGCAGAAAGCTCAAAGGCACAGGCTGGTTGAGCCGGAGACGGGCAGTCCAGAAGGTGGTGATGGATTCTGCTCACGGAGCTACAGGCTTTGTTCTGCTGGGTCCCAGGTTCCAGCAGTGCTCTGGGTCCAGAGCAGCCTACCCACCGTCCCCGGGGCTCCCTGCTGGGGAGCAGGAATGAGCAGGAGTGGGGCTGGTGGGGTGAGGAAGGAGGCCTGGTGGGAAAGAGGGAGTGGGGCAGTACAGGATGTCCACTCACATTTCGGTCTCCATGGAGGACCGTTGCCTGCTTAGTATCAATCACAAAGATGCTGAGGTCACAGGCAAGGCCGGTGGGGGTGGAGGTCAAGGTTCCAAGGACCCAACACAGCTCCTAGAGAGAGTTATGGGTACTTCTCAGAGAAAAGAGGTTGCAGTACGTGCCCACCGCCCAGAAGGCCCTCCAGCCACAGCCTTCCCCGTGCCCAGCCCCTCCCCCTGATTTTACAGAACCCACCCGTGCTGGCGAGCTCCCTTGCTCCCCGTGGGTGTTGGCAGTCACACTTGGAAAGCGGTTATTCATACAACTTCTTCCTCAAAAGGTCAGGGCTCCTTGCGGTAATGCTGATAATTTGTGGCACATGAACTGTGGCTACTATTGGCTAGGAGTGGAAACAAAGGCCCAGTCAGGTCTCTGTCCACCCATCCTTGCTGGGGCCAGGGTCATGGTGTGTGCTGTGGCTACTAAGGGAGGACCCGCGCCTTGCGAATGGGTGGGAGGTGGGCTCAGGTCCACACTGTGGGCTCACTTTGCAGAGCAGGGAGCTGAGACCACGGGCCGAGTAGAAGCTGGGAGGTCTTGGGTATAAGGCACATGAGGACCACCACTGCCCACACAAAGGCTCAGTAAGGAACTCAGGAGACAAGGTGTCCTGGAGAACCATCCTTGGAAGCTGGGAGGGCTGGTGCAGCCCTGGGAGAGGAAGGACAAGTAGGCGAGGGGAGAGGGCAGCAGCCTGTCCTCTAGAAGTGACGGGAGAGAGCACAGGTGTGTGGGCACTGTGAAAGGAGCAAGAGCACGTCTGCGCCCAGAAACGCCCCTCTCCTGCCAGACCCCTGCCCCCGGGGCAGGAACAAGGAAGCTCCTGCCTCCTGACCCACGGCAGTGCCCTCGTGGGCTGAGTGGGAGGAAGGCCCCAGAGACAAATGATACCAAGGGTGGGGGGGTGATCTCAGGGCGGTCACCCAGAGCTTGAGAGTGACACAAACCAGTCACAAGATGAATGACCGCCTTCAGCTTCCAGCCGTGCATGGGCCTACAGGAGCAGCTTTTCCAGTAACCCAGTTTGAACCTCAGTTTTCTCATCTTTAAAATGGGAGCAATGATCCCCAAGGTTGTGGTGGGGATTCGATCATTTATCTTTTTAAACAGCTGAATGTGGTGTCGGGCCCAGGAAGGCAAGGTTGGCTCCAGTCTTCCTTTCTGTCCTGTCTGCCACCCACCAAAGCTGCTAGTGCACTACAATCACTGGGTATGTGACGGAATGAACGAATGAGAGAAAGGAGGCAGGGAGGGAGAGAGGGAGGGAGGGAGGGGGACAAGCAGGGAAAGGGGGACAGTAGATAGTAGGAATGCCAACCAATACGGATCCTCCCAAATTCCTCAGAGGGGATTTCCTGGGAGGTTCCAGGCTGAGCCGGGACCCCAAGGCAGGGATCCCCCACACCCACTCTCCACCCCACTGCACCCCGAGGGCCTATCAAAGTCCTGAAAACTTTGCTGAACTTTCCAGGGGCTGGAGGAGTTTCCCGTGAGAGCCAGGCTACATCGCCCCTAACCGCAGGGACACCTGCTTCTTCCCCTCCATCGCTGGCCCCAGGGGATGAGGGCCTGAGTGACGAGGTCCAGGAGGCTGTCTGGTCTGCTTTGTGGAAGTATTCTACAACTGTGCGCTCTGCCTCTCTCCCCACTCTCTCTAATCGATCAGACACGCTTCCCCCAAAGCAGAGAGCTGTAGGCCCTGGGAGCCCCGGGCCCCCGGGAAGGGCGGCCACAACATATCTCTAGAAGGACAAGCAGAGGTCCTGTTCCCAGTGCATCAGCAGAGGAGTCGGAGGCTCAGGCAGTCAGAGTTCAGGAAGGCTTTTCTCTCCCAACACTAATGATCTAGAAGGCCTCTCCGGCTCAGCCAGTTCCCTGACGGTGGAGAGGAGGACCCCGGCTGCTGGCCACCTGCTCTCCTTCCCTGGGACTCACACGCAGCCGAGGGACTCCTGCCATCCATTCACTCAAGGGGTATTTCTCAAGCCCTGGGCTGGGCTGGCGGCACACCAATATCCCTTTCCTCCTACCGATACTTGGTGGACAGCGAGGTGGGAAGAGGCAGCTAACATCAACATCCGAGGGCAGAAACATGACTGGAACCCTCACAAGATAATCTCAGGCATATGAAACAGGCTCACGGTTTTATCTGAGCACAAGTGCACGCGAATCGGGCCGCACCCAGCCAACAGTGCCCAGGAGTCCTCCGGAGACCCGCACGAGAAGCCAAGTCAGGAAATTGTTGAGTGGCTGTAGTTTAAAGGCCTGCTGGCTGTTTGTGAGCCGTCGTCCTTATCATTTTCATTTTGAAACCTTGAGGCATTTATGGGCTTAGGTTTTGGATAGTGTAGGTAGGGGCCCCCCAACACAGGAGCTACCTCCGACTACCGGCCTCCTTGTCTCTAACAATGCTGTCATCACGGTTCCCAGAGCGTGTCCCCCCATGCCCACTCAGCATCTCCTTCTGCCTGGAGGGGCGTGACAGATCCTGGGGCTCACAGCAAACGGGGTGACAATAGGCTAGAACGCCAGTCTTCTCAGTCATGACTTTGTGCTCTGCCCCTAAGAAGGGCTGAGGGTCTATTCCCTGGAAGCAAATCTATCCTACCCAGAAGATTGGTGGGACTAAACCAAGGATCACCTCCCCAAGTGGGAAGACTCGGGGAATCTTCTAGAAAGATTTATCTTCCCTTTTTACTTTTCATTTACTCAGCCATTATGAATTCATGTATGCTCATGTTATACTTTGGGTTATAATCCCATACCATGTTACTTTGTGGCTCAGACTGCTCCAACGTGGGCCATCGGGAGCTCGGACAGGTTGGTCCTGGAGTCCATTTGACGTGGCCCCATCTTTCTGATTTTTGAGCCCTTCCTTACCTTTCTGGCACTACAAGATGCTCCCGGCTCATCTCGTATTTCTTCCTGCTGTGTCCCCAAGGCGCCCTCACTCCTTTCCTAGAGAATGATATTTAGAAACTAAGTTGTAAGGACTGAGTGTGTTTGCTGCCATCAGAACCTCTTGGCAGACAGGGCTAGGTGGGTGTGTGTATGGGGAACATACGTAAGTCTGTCCACAGACTGACACTGTCTCCGTATCTACCCATCTGTGCATACACGGAGCTCCCTGCGGCTGTCTCCAGTTCTAATCCGGCCCTCAGGATCCATCCTAGCTTTCCTTCCCATGCACCTGCTGCTTCCCTCTGCCATGGTGCGGACAAGCGGCCCACCCCTGTCATCGTTGTATTGACTTGTTCAACCCCGGCATACCTGTGAAGCAATGTCAGGATGGCACTCCTCTGGGAGCGCCTGGGGGCTCCGTCAGTGAACCATCTGACGGTCTGACCTTCGGTTCAGGTCTTGATCTCCGGGTCCTGGGATCAAACCCTGCACCAGGCTTCCTGCTCCGTGGGGAGTCTGCTTTTCTCTCTCTCTCTCTCTCACTGCTCATTCTCTCTCTCTCTCTCTCTCTCTCTCTCTCTCTCAAATAAATAAAATCTTAAAAAAAAAAAAAAGTGGCAACCCCTCTGGGAAATGAATTTACCAATTAGAGCATGATATTTGCAGATCCTTTCATCTGTGTCCAGGCCAAACGCTATTTTCACAAGTTAGTGGAATGGGCACCTTGTCCCCCCAGCCACGTCAGTGTGGTTATGTCACACATTTGACAAAGTTTGTGTCCCTGGTAAAGCAGGACTTCCTGGCCCTGGATGCACCCTTCAGCATACTTTACAGTGAGCAAGGTTATTTTAGAATAAGTTTTCTCGGTAGAGGGCGCCGGAGGGACGTGGCGGGAGGAAGGGGCCCTGCTGCTGTTTGCAGTGCGGAGCTGGGGAAGAGCGAGGTGGATGTGAGGACAGGCATCCAGGCTACAGTGTGATAGCCTGGGTCTGGTGCTAATCCTTTCAGCAGCCCTCTAACTGGGAACCTGGAGCCTTGCTCAGCCTGCCTGACCCATGCGCCTGCTGTGTGCTGGTGCCCAGACTCCCTCTCCAAACCTCCGCGTGGTCTGCACACAGTGGCCTGTGGCCCCAAGGGTCATACGCTCGCCTGCAGCCCAATGTACAAGCCTCCATGTGGCCCAGGCACTTGGAAGGCCTCCTGTCCCCGCCAGTGCCAAGGATGCATGGCCCCTTCCAAGTGTGTCCTTCCTCGAGCTCTCCTTTGGCTCTGCAGCACCATATAGAGTGGCCTTACCCCCTAGTCTTGTAGTCTAGTTCACATTTCTGTATCAGCCTCTCTGTTACCCTAGGAACACTCCCATTGGAAGAGAAGGTTGGCCTCAGTCCAAAGGAATGAGTCTTAATTTAATAAAGCAGTCCAATGATGGTACCTTGGGACCAAAGCCAGTGGGATGATAAGTGCAGACTCAGGCTGGTGGTCTGTGCCTCTGGGCTGACAGCAGGAGCAACCGGTCTGGGTAGTCTCCCAGTCCCCAACCCCAGCCTTAAGCATTCACTAGGAGCTCAGCCATGGGGGCACTGAGCAGGGCTCCCTCCTGGGTGCCTCTCCCTGGCTTTATATATGCTGGTGAGAGTGTGTCTGATGTTCCTGGACCAGGTGGGTTCCTCTGTGTCAGGCTGGTGTCAGGGACAGGCTAAGCACAGCCTCTAGCAATACAGGGCAGGACCCAAAAGGAAACCAGGCTCAGAGAGACCCCAGGGTCACAAATAACTTTCTCTCACTTGAGTCCAGTGCATTCTCTGTTCCCTGTGCTCCCGTGGCACCCTTTGCTCAGAGATGCTCCAGCAGCGTTTAGAAGCGTGCTCCCTCCCCAGCCTGAGATGAAAACACTGTCCAGGGCCATAGCAGGGGCAGCTCATGACCCCAACACAGCCATCGGCTCTCCAGAGACCCTGAAGAAAGGTCTGAGTCAGGGCATGGGGACCAGGGACCCGCCAAAAAGCACAGTTTAGTCCTTAAAAAGACTCTGTGATCCCTCCCTCATCTGATGTCTTTGTGCTTTTAATCTATTATAAAATACTTTAGACATATATGAATATGGAAAGATGGAATAATCAGATGACTTGTAGCTTAAGAAATGGACTATCATCAATAGAGACAGAGACAATGCCTCCACGTGCCCCTCCTTGATTGCCTCAACCCTCCCTTACTTATATTTATGAATCTTCTTATGCCTAACTGCAAGTGAGTGAGTGTCTATGTGACATAGAGTACCGTTCTACGGTTCTATTCTTTATATAAGTCGTATCATTCTATATTATTCTCCAACAACCTGAATTCTTTGCTCAACGCTATGATTGGGAGATATGTCCTTGTTGATATAGGTAGTGCAAGCCTTTTCCTATAAAAAGCCAGATAATATGTATTACAGGCTTTATGAAGCAAGAGGCAAAAATGAGGGTATTCCGTACTTACATAACAAGAAGGAAGCCAAATTGCCACAAAACTTTTATTGATGAAATTCAAAATATAATAATAATAATAATAGAATGAAAATTGTAGTCTAGGTCTAATAACAAGAAGACTGAAATTCTTTTTGATTAACATCAAAGTTAATGTTTCCTATTGCAACTGTTCATCTTTAAAACCATTCTTGGTCCTTCGGTTGTACAAAAACAGGAGTCGGGCCAGAGTTGGCTGCAGGTGATAGCTTGCTGACCCCAACTCTAGTTCATTCATTTGTACTGCTCTATAAGATTCCACTGGATGGGGGCACCTAGGTGGCTCAGTCGGTGAAGCATCTGCCTTCAGCTCAGATCATGATCTCAGGGTCCTGGGATCCAGCCCCACATCAGGACCTCTGCTCAGTGAGGAGTCTGCTTCTCCCTCTTCCTCTGCTCCTCCCTTTGTGCATGCTATCTCTCAAATAGATAAATACAATCTTTTAAAATAAATAAATATGAGGCACCTGGATGGCTCAGTCAGTTAAGCCTCTGCCTTTGGCTCAGGTCATGATCCTGGAGTCCTGGAATTGAGACCCGAGTAGGGCTCCCTGCTCAGCAGGGAGTCTGCTTCTCCCTCTCCTTCTGCCTCTTCCTCCACCCCAACTTGTTCTCTCTCTCTCTCTCTCTCAAATAAGTGGATAAAATCTTCAAAAAAATAATAAAATACATATATACATACATACATAAAAATTCCATTGGATGACTCTAAAAAATTCATCTATTTATTCACAGGGGATAAAGGAGTTCCAGTTGTTTTGATACTAAAATGATACTTCTATAAATAATCTAGTTTATATCTATGCACCACATGTGTTAAGTGTTTTTCTGGGTAGTATACATAGAAGTAGAATTGCCAATAGTTGAATAGGGCATGTAGATCTTTAATACTGAACTGCTTCCCAAGGTGGGCGTACTAATTTCTACTAAGACTGGCAGTGTATATGTATACCTGATGGGCTACATGCTTATCAACACTTGGTATATCAATGTTTCCAGTTTTGCAAATCTGGCTGGCGTGTGATGCTTTGACTTTCATTTTCATTTCTGGATTACAGGTGAGGTTGAATATTTTTTCAAATGCTCATTGATCTTTCATACTTTCCCTTCTGTAAATTGCCTATTCATACCTTTTGCCTGCTTTTTTATTGAGTTGTTCATATTTTTCTCATTGATTTGTGAAAATTCTTCATATAGCGATTAACTCCTTTTTTGTTCAGATGTGTTGAAAATGCCTTCTTCCATTTTGTGGCTTTTCCCCATTTTTAACAGTGTCTTCTAAGGAAGAAAGTTTTGTTAGATGTATAGTACATTTTGTTAAATGTATAAATTGTGTGTCTTGCTTACGTATGTACTTGAAAAGGTTTTGGAAATTTTGCTCTTTGTATCAGGTTCTTAATCTACAGGAAATTAAGGCAGGGATTTGAATTTATTAGAAAAATGGATTAATGGCTCCACCTTTTCCTAATAATCTTTAGGGCTATCTTTCTCTTATATCTCTAGGTAGGTTCATTGAACTTGTGAAGTTCTAGGAAAAGTCCTGTAGGAGTTTTTATTGAAACTGCATTGAGCTTTTAGGGTTAATTTGAAAAATACTGACATTTTTATACAGATTCATTTGACCTATGCACATGATATAGTTCTCCTTTAGGGTGAGGGGTATTTTGGTCTTTTTTAAATGTCTTTTATAAAATTATAGGATTTTTCCATAAATGTTTTAACATCTTTTGTTAGATTTATTCCTAGTTCCCTAATTTTTATTGTTATTGCTTTTTAAAATGTCACTTAAAAATGTTTTTTGTTGTTTTCTAATGGTTTGTTGTTAGTGTATAGAAATGCATGTGATTTTCGTCTATGCATCCTATATGTAGAAACCTGTTGAACTCTTAATAATTCTCATCATTTATCTATAGATTCCTTAGGGATTTTTTCCCTACCTATGTAAACAGTCATACTGTCTGTGAATAATTGCAGTTTTTCTTTCTCCCTTCCCAATCCCTATAACCATTTTGTTAACAGCTTATTGGGCTGCATTACAATGTTGTATTACAACACTGAATAGAGGTTCCCATGTTAAATGAGTGGTGTACTTGTCTCATTTCTGAATTTTTAAGGGTAAACGTCCATTATTTCACCTTGTGGAATGATTTTGCTGTAGGGTTTTATTAGATACTCCAACAAACAAAGTAATTCCCTTCTAGTCCTAGTTTGCTAAGATTTTTTTTTTCTTTTTGTCTTACATGGATGTTGGATTTTGCCAAACACTGTTTTTTACTGGGTTTTTTAATTTATTTTTATTTTTTAAGGATTTTATTTATTTGGGACACCTGGGTGGCTCAGTGGGTTAAGCCTCTACCTTTGGCTCAGGTCATGATCTCAGGGTCCTGGGATCCAGCCCCCGCAATGGGTGCTTTGCTCAGTGGGGAACCTGCTTCCCCCTCCCCACGCCCCCCCACCCCCGCACTGCCTGCCTCTCTGTCTACTTCTGATCTCTCTCTCAAATAAGTAAACAAAATCTTTTTTTTAAAGTTTTTTTTAAAGATTTTATTTATTTATTTGAGCGAGAGAGAGAGAGAGAGAACAAGCGGGGACAGGGGGCAGCAAAGGGAAGGGATAAACAGATGCTTAACCGACTGAGCCACCCAGGTGCTCCATTTGTGTTTTTTTTAAATATATTTTGAAGCTTATATGTTACTATAGTGAGCTACAATAAAAACTTTCTGTTAAGACATTCTTGCATTCCTACCATAAATTCAACTTGGTCGAGATACATTTTAAAATACATTGCTAGATTGCCTTTGCTGGGTTTTTTGTTATTCTGTGTGTTTTTTTTAAATATATATATTAAGTTCTTAGATGACATTGGCTTATAATTTGTCTTCTTGATTGATTTTTTAAAATCAAGGTTATATTGTGCTAATAAAATGAGTTATCAAGTATGACTTCTTTTTCTATATATGTAAAAATATTGTGTAAGGTTAGAATTATCTTTTCCTTGAATGTTTTATAGCACTCACCTAGAAAACAAAACAAGATCACAGCTTAGATCCAGTTTTTGTAGTTTTCTTTAATAATTACAGATATTTTAAGATGTTAATTATAATGTTTAATAATTTTAACAAGCTATTCATTTCCTCTATTTCTCTTATTTTATTTATTTTAGGTAATATGTATTTATTTTTATTTAAATTTATCATTGTAAAGTTCCCCAAAGTAGAAAGATGAAACATACAATTGTCCCACATGTAACTGAAAAAGAATCAATACAGAAAATATATTTTTAAAATTCCAACAAACCAATATAAAAAGATAAACAGCTCAGTTTTTAAAATGAGGAAAAGACGTGGCCAAGTACTTCAGAAATGAGAATATCAAATTGTCGGTCAACATTATGAAAAAATACTCTTATTTCAATAATAATCAGGAAAACATAAATTTAAGTCATAGGGAAATATTTTTACATGGTCACTAGAAAATTTAAATTTTAAAATAATGACAATATCAAGTATTGGTGAGTAATGGAGTAATTGAAATACTCATAAACTTTCTCAAACTGTGTTATCTACTGAGGGTTAACATATGCATACTCTTTGACCACACATTTCCATTCTTAGTTATACACCCAACAAAAAGGCATATAAAGGCACAAAAAAAAATGTGGCTAAATATATGGATAGTTTCATTATTATACGCAAAAACTGGAAACAACTCACACAGGCAACAACAGCAGTATGGATAAAAACACTGTAGTTTTCATTCACTGGAATATACAGGATTGAGAATCAATAAATTACTGCAGTGTGAAACAGCATGGGTGAAACTTATATACTATTGGGTAAAAGAAGCATTAAAACATAAACTGAGACACAGTAACATTTTTCAAAAATTTACTTCAGCATACACCAATTGGAATCAGGCAGTTCCAGACCAAAAGTAGCAGCTAGGTGTGCTCCACCCACAGGAGTTAGGGAACATTTTTTTCTAGAGAAGAATCAGAAACCAAGCAAGGAAATTATTTGATTGGCTATAGCTTCCACAGTAGCCTTATTTGGGAAAGTCTGGTTGGCTATGATTGGTTGTCCTTAAGTTTCATTTTCTCGGGTTCTGATGCATTGATTCTGACCTAAGTTTCAGTTTGGTTACATAAGCTACCAAAGCTTTAGAGCCAACTCCATCTAATGGGCTCGTTTAATTAAAAGAAGCAAAACAAAAAAATACACCTAGTTTGATTCTGTTTATGTGACATTTTTAAAAGACAAAATTTTTAAAAATAGAGCTGCACACACACGTGGTAATTATTACACCAAAGTTAGAGGAGAGTGGTCACTTCTAGAGAGCCCCAGGTGGCTCTTAGAATGATGGTGTCCACCTTCAAAATTTAACAATGAAGGTTACCTGATGAGTTTATTCAGGAATAGCAAAGAATTGCAACTCAGGACTTGCAAACTATGGTGAACAATAGACAAGTCCAGAGAACAAAGGAGGAGAATATCCATTTATAGGAAGAAAGAAGGATTTGGGGAGGGATTGGTTTGAACAAAAGGTCATTGGAGGAAAAGGAGAGTTGGAAGTGGTGGTGGCCTCTCATTGGCTGCAGGCAAGCACAGCTTGCTCTTTCTGAGGGATCAGGAAATATTCCTTCTTCCATTCTTTCTTTGTGCAGGACTATGTAGGCTGTGAGAGTGGTCGTGCATGAGCTCTTTCCCTTCATGGCTTCTGGACTCGATTTTTTTTTTTTTTTTAAGTAAATGTGGGTCTCAAGCTCATGACCCTAAGATCAAGAGTCCCCCATCTACCAAACTGAGCCAAGTGCCCCTCCCCACCCCCACTACTAACTCAATTTTGAGTAAGATTTCCTTTATTCATTTTCACGATAGCAATATTCTATTTTTTTAATTTATTTTTATTTTTTTTATTTTAATAAACATATAATGTATTTTTATCCCCAGGGGTACAGGTCTGTGAATCGCCAGGTTTACACATTTCACAGCACTCATCATAACACATATCCTCCCCAATGTCTGTTTCCCCACCACCCTCTCCCAGCAATATTCTATTTTTTTAACTTGGAGGTATTTATACAAATATTTGCTTTATATTACTCATTACGCTCGTATATATGTCTTATTCTTCTGTCTGTATATTGCAGAACAGATTTTTTAAGCCAAAATCTTAGAAGCCAGGATAGATATGAATGTCATAAAGGCCCTCACACCTATTTTCCTAAAATACGGTCTAAATAAGGGGTACATTTTAGCAGTATTTAGGACAACAACAGTGACTGCAATTTCAAAAAGATTTAGAATAGGATGAACGAAATATATCCGAGATTAAAGTGGACTGACTTTCCGGGACCAATAACAGTGGACTGGGGAGTGTGGTGGTGACCTGTTGGCTCATCTCCCACTTTGCTGGTTCCCTACCTAACCAAACACCGTAAAATACCTTTCACTCTCTCTACAGTGTTTTATTCCTTTCCCAATCAGCCAAGAACATGGTTAAATCCCCTTTATTTAGCCTTAATAGTTCTCATTTTCATTTTAAAAAATTGTGAAAAAAAATTTATTTTTGTTTGTTCTACTTCAAGACAATTTACTGGAACTGGAGATGCTCCTTTTGGGGTGAGACTGGGATTACTATCAAGGAGGTATTTAAATCCTGGGCGTCACTCTTCAGCCTGTAACAAGTGGGACTGCAGGTCACCTAGTCGCTGCCTTCTCTTTCCCTTCGCCATAAAGCTTGAACTATATACTGAGGGGAGAGAGGACACAAGCCCAAACTTGAATAACTTGAACTATTACGCGGGAGGGTTTTGTTCCTTTACGTAGCTTCTGGATCTAATCTCAACAGCGTGTACTTCAAATCAATGGAAGGGTCCTGCTACTCTTACTCGTCTAACTCGGTCCTTAGTGACGGACCTTGGCCTAGCAGCCCACCAACACTGCCGAGCAGCTACCACTTCCGCCTCTCTACCCCTCGGCCCCGCCCAGCCCGCGCCCTAGCACACTTCCGGCCCCGCCCAGCCGCGCCCAAACACACTTCCGGCCCGCCCCTAGCCGGCTCCCGTCCTCGCGAGACTTGTGGTGTCCCGCCCACCTCCCGGGGCCGGCGCAGCTCTCTTCCCGAGTGACAGTGAGGGGCGCGAATCGCACCTTCTGCCCCCCAGGAAAGCAGTCGCATTTAGCAGCCCAAAGCCAGCACCAGGAACCCCGATTTAAATTCAAGTTTCAGTTGAGCATGAATCGACTCCTAGTATAAGATACTAATTGTAGTGTAAAATTCGCTAATTATATTTTTTATTCGTTGTTACTGAAATTGGAATTTAACTGAAGTGCAAATCCAAGTGAAACTGTATCATGTGGCAACCCCACTTGAGATCGCCAAGCCCAGAAGCCAGCTACTCGGATAACTTGTGGCTCAGTACTCCATTTAGGGTGCCCTCTGTGCACAAGCCTTCCTATAACACCCTTTTATGGGTGCCTGGGGTGGGGGGCACCGCTGTAAGACGGTTTACTAACAATGTATATTTTTTTAAAATAACTACATTTAACCCTTTTTTCATCATTAGCAACAAATTTGTTTTTAATTTTAAAAACAAATTTGGAACTCAAAGATGCGGCACGAGAGGACAGAGTCTGCACAGTGAGGATCACTGCCCACCCTGGGGGGTCTCCATCGTCATGGCCTCAAGCACCTCTGAGCACCGCGCCAGCTTGTACACCTTCCCATCCAGAAGTTAGGGGCCTCCACCTGAGCTGCCCCACATGCTGCGCCCCGGAAGGGACTCCTGGGGCCCAGCCCAGGCTTCTAAAGTCACGGGGTCTCACACTGATTCTGGACTGTTCATTACATAAGCCCTGGGCCAGGCAATGAACGTGAACTCAAGGTATGAAGTTCTGTCAGTGAACTGATAACCAGTAATGGAAACGTATCATATAGAAGGCAAGTCATCTGTTGGGTTGAAGTAAAGAATACTCTGTTGAATAATAAAACCAGTGGTTCAAACAGAATTTGCCCAAGTCCCAAGGGTGGTATAGTCTGTCCTTAAGAATTGGTGATGAGGAGACTGATGAGGGTTTTATCAGTCTCTGGAGGAACTAAATTGGTTTATGGAGTTCTGGTCTGGTTTGGTTTGGTTTTCGCTCTTGCAGTCCCCACAAGGACAGTGCAAAATCAAAGAAAAATAGTGGAAGTTCATTTTAATTAAACTTGACTTAGCAATTTCCTTGGGGAATAAGATCTCAGAGGTTCGAGTGTAGTCAAATTTGAAAGAGAAGAGTCTTATTTTGACCTAAATGCTCTTAAAGCTAAGTAAGACTCTAGGTGATTTCCCTGCATTGTCCTTGACCCACTAAGCACAGCCATTCCTTCCCTACCTCAATGCCGAGACAGCAGAGAGCTTGAGTGGACAGGTCAGACAGCCGAGATCACAATGTGAAATCAGACCTTCTCATTCTCGTACCCAAACTCTTCACTGGTTTCCCATCATACTTGGAATAAAATCCTACAAGGCCCTGCAGCCCTCAGCTGCATCTCCAACCTCATGTACTCCTTTTCCGCTCACTAAATTCTGGCCACCCTGGTTTCCCTCCTCCTCCACGGACACACCAGGCCCACTTCCACCTCTGGGCTTTCACACAGGCTGTCCTCTCTGATCTGATGGTTCCTCCCCCCATGTATATGCTTGGCCCAGTCCTTCACTTCAGACAGGTCTTGGTTCAGATGTCATCTCACAGGGCAGCCTTCTATAACCGCCCACTTAGAGCAGCTGTCCCTACTGCCACCCTGCCTGTGCGCCCATGCCATTCCTCCTTCTGGACCCTCACCATGCTGTTTTCCTCCATAGCGCTCATGGCTACCTGACATGACATTGAACATTTGCTTGCTTACTGGGTCATTGTCTTTCTCCCCATCTGAATAAAACACAAGCTCTGTGAGGGTAGCCTTGTTTTATTTGCCACCGTAGCCCTAGTGTCTGGAACACAGAAACAGACTAATATGGTGTCTGTCAGCACCTTGTGATGTCACACAGATGATTTCCTGTGGGACTGATGCAGAAACTGCAGAAACTTGACATCTCATTTCTTGGATCACCCTCCTCTTCCCAATCTCTACACGATGGAGCATCACAGGACTGAGCCAAGGGACCTCTTCATTCTCTAGATCAGCTTCATTCTCTAGACCAGGTCTCGCCGCTGGGAGAGACCCAGGAACACCTCAGGGGAAAGGGATGATAAGGGACTTCCAGAAGGGACCAGACCGCTTTTGGCACAGTACTCGGAAAGCACGGAGCTGAGGATCGAGTGGACTTGTTTCCTGGAATCTATCCACCACTCCCCAGGGGCCAGGCAATTGGGTACATCAGAGAAAAAAGAAATTACAGTCTGAAATGGCTGGATTTACAGTTCCCGGTGCATTCGATCAGTTGTAACCACCAGTGCAGAAGCCTGGCTGGGAAAAGAATGGCAGTCTGATCTCTGGGCCACAGACAAGACAGGCCTAGCAGATGGCCTGCAGATTTGGCAGGGTCTTATACTAGAGCTAACAGCACTGGTCATTAGCAACTTTCTGGGCAAAAACTGGATAATGGGTAAGGGCAGGGCTCGAAAGTGGTTTTGTTTCACCAAGCCAGCTCTCCCCATGGAAGGATGGGGAGCAAAGACAAACCACTGAATAGACAAAGGAAAACGCAGCCCCCTCTTTTTTTTTTTTTTTTTTTTTTAGCAATAAATCCCATAAAGTTGCCAGGAACACTAAAATAACAAATACTGGGGCGCCTGGGTGGCTCAGCGGGTTAAAGCCTCTGACTTTGGCTCAGGTCATGGTCCCAGGGTCCTGGGATCGAGCCCTGCATCGGGCTCTCTGCTCAGCGGGGAGCCTGCTTCCTCTTCTCTCTGCCTGCCTCTCTTCCTACTTGTGATCTCTCTCTCTCTCTGTCAAATAGATAAATAAAATCTTTTAAAAAAATAAAATAAGATAACAAATACTGAACCATGACTCCCCAGGGAAATGCAGGCTTAGTTCCTGCCAGCCTCTAGCAACAACACTTTGGGCAGCTGAGCAATCCATGACCTTGCATTGTTTCTGTTTAAAGACACCTTATGTAGTAAGTAATGTTCATGTATGAACTTGCAGGCAGCAACGCTAGAACTCGTGCCTGAATGAAGCTTATCAAACACACGCTCTCTCCGGAAGGTACATCGCAGCCTTCTCACCATTAGGCACACTAGACCGAACACTAGGCTTTGGGGCCACTTGAAACAAAGAGATCACCAACAAAAACCACGAAAATCTGACAAACGTGGCACAAATAGACCCTGAAGAGGACACTTGTTTTCAGCACAGAAACTGAAACGAGAAGGCAGAGTGCTGTCTTGTCCAAGCTCATCTGTGCCTGTCCCAAGTTTTCCGACGCGGCCCCCTCCCAGCGGCAGAGCCAGGGCCCAGCCAGTGTTCAGAAAGAGCGATAGCAAGTGTCCCTAACCCTGTTGGGAGGAGAATGGCCTCTGGGTTAGAAGCCGGGACGGCTTGGGGGCTGTGAGAGCCAGTTGTACAGAGACCAGCAGAAACAGGAAGGAGAGAGCCCAGGACAGAGACTTGGGGAGCAGTGAGGGCCCACCATGGCCATGCCCTTCTTTGCATCTCTCCTCCCCAGTCTCGGGCACAGCAGCCCAGTGGATAAGGACTTCCAAGTGTTAAAACAGAAAGAGCTCCTGCAACCTCTCTCTGCCGCTTCCAGTCGGCGAACGGGAGAAGAACGAGGCACGAATAAGTCAGCTGCAAGAGATCGGGAGCGGGGGACCACAGTCAACAAGACTGCTGCCCCGAGCAACTCCTCGGTCTCACTTTTATTAGACAGAAACCGTAACCCACGGAAGAGCCGATGAAGGTCAAACATCAGTCACATGTCTTGTGGACAAACAAGAAGGAGGGTAAAGTTTCTAGTTAACCGAGCACATTCAAAGGACTCATCTAACAACAGGCACTTTTGGGAGGAGGAAGGAGCCACGACGGAAAAGGGAAGCAGGTGGTGTTCCGTTCCACCCTGAGCGGGCCGGGTGTCCCCAGCTGCTCGGCTTCACGGTCACATATCGTCCTTTCCCCCAAAGACCTGTTGCCAGTATGTGTTTTTCTTAAGGCCGTATCTAAATGTGCTTGGTAACTAGTAAAACCCTCCAGGGGTTAGTTTAAGTAACACATTGTTCTGAGGGGCAGGTGCATCCCTCCACCATTTCCAGAGGCTTCTGAGGTAAAGAATGTATTCCGGGTTACAGGCAGGTTATCTGCTGATCCAATCCAGAGTCCGGAGCCTTCCCTCGGTCATATTTTGTTGGATGAAACTATGCATTCCGTGTCTTTGGAAATTCCCTGTGGAGGAAGCCAGCTAGTGCTCGCTAGTCCACTGAACTGGAAGCCAGATTCAACGGACCTTTGTCCTTGAGGCAAAGACCTGGTCCACTGGCCCAGGTCATGTACACAAAGGCGGGTCCCAGCCCTTGTTCTTTTTTTTTTTTTTTTAAAGATTTTATTTATTCATTTGACAGATAGAGATCACAAGCAGGCAGAGAGGCAGGCAGAGAGAGAGGAGGAAGCAGGCTCCCAGTGGAGCAGAGAGCCCGATGCTGGGCTCGATCTCATGACCTGAGCTGAAGGCAGAGGCTTTAACCCACTGAGCCACCCAGGCACCCCGCAGCCCTTGTTCTTTAAAGTGGGAAACCTCATGTCCTGCTGCAGACCTGTCAGAGCCTCCCAGAGATCCTGATGTATGCAGCCGTCCACACAGCATACCATGAATCAGGACTTGGAGCTATGGAATCAAGTGTTCCAGGAATTAATCCAGGAAGTGAAGCCATGGCACAAATGGACCCTGACAGAAGACAAAGACCTTCTTCCCAACAACCTGAAGCCGGGGTGGTCACAGTACAAGCAGTGGGCCTTTGCCAGGTGAGTGGGGAATGGGATGGTACGTATTCCAGAAAATTCTTATTTTTTATTACCGTGTATCCTTGCTCCTTTTCTTGTTCTATCCCATGCTTGCACATTGAAGACTATAGGAAGTACGGTGCCCATCATCCAGAAGTTTTAGCTTTATTTCAGCGAATCCCAAACAGTAGCAGGACTGGGCACCAGTGTTGGCTGCATCGGGGTGGAGGGGGGAGCAGTGAGGAAGAGGGAAGGGAGGAGCTGCAGGACGGCTGGGTGGGCAAAGTTCTCTACCTATGCTACCTGTCTCCTGGGGACCTGGGGCTGTCTATAAAGCCCAGGAGGGAGAGGCCCCGTGGGCTGAGGAGGCCCTTCCAGGAGAGGGCAGAGGTTAGCGTAGCTCAGCAATAAGCAGAAACCTTGCCCCCTCTTCTCTGGGCTGATGGATCCTTTTAAACCAAGACTCTTGGGGGCGCCTGGGTGGCCCAGCCGTTAGGTATCTGCCTTCGCCTCAGGTCCTGATCCCAGAGTCCTGGGATCCAGCCCTGCATCGGGCTCCCTGCTTAGTGGGAACCTGCTTCTCCCTCTCCCTTGGCTTGTGCACTCTCTCTCTGAAATGAATCAATAAAATCCTAAAACAAACAAACAAACAAACAAATAATCCAAGACACTTGGAACTCATTCAAAGCCTTACCCTGTTTTCCCCAGGTGAGGAAGCAGCGTTCCAAGGGCCATGGGTGGGGCTGCCCCTGCAAAGAGGGTAAGGGGCCTGAGACTTGTGTCTCTGGGGGAGGGTCTGGGCAGAGGAAGCAGAGCTCTCCTCTCCTTGTGGCCCTCGGCTTTCCCAGGCCAAGATCTGGTACCAGGAACATCCAAGCAAAATCTCAGCCCCACCCCCACCCCCCACCCTGCTTTTTTTGGAGAAACTTGAACTCTGAGCTGGCACATGAACAGAGCAATATGACCCAGAGGGAGGGTTGGGGACAGCAGCTCAGGAGAGCAGAGCCCCCCTGTGCACAACCAACTCCGAATAACCCCAGTAACGTCATCTCTCTCGTGGTGGTCAGAGCCTCTTGTCCTCTTCCTTTCATTTCATGGCCATGCTCACCCTGTGACGTGTGGCCAGAATCAAGACACAAGAAGGAAATCTTGACTGGCTCATTCTTCCCAGCCCCCTCCAACTCACTCTCCCATGATAGGTGAGGCTTGGCTGCTAGAACAGATAAACCTCAAAATATCAGTGTTTTGACCTAACACACTTCCCCAGGTCGTTGAGGCAGAGGAAGAGGAGCTGGAGGGTCTTCCAAGAGCTTCGGAGCCAGATTTGGAAGTAGCACGTGTCATGGCCCGCATCCCATCGGGCAACCAGTCATATTGCCCAACCTAACTGTGAGGGGGCTGGGAAGCGGGCTGGGGTGCATGGATAATTTAGTGAGCAGGAACTGTCCCTGCCTCTCCCGTGATTCCTGTCCACGGTGCAGCTACGTCCTTGGGTGCCTCCTTCCCCTCTCTCCATCTATCCTGACATGTATTTGTCCAAATATCTGAGCTCAGGAAATTGTCCTCTTCCCTGCAGAGAAGGGAAGGTGCAAGGCCAGGTGCACACAGAATATGAGGTTTTCCAGGCTACCTTGAGCAATGAACTGGGTGGGAGGGGGGGCAAGAAGAGAGAGAGAGCTGGACACTGTGCTCTCCCTGTCATACTGACAGATTGGGGGCCCCCGGGCAACTGTCCTCCTGACAGTAGACCCTCCTTGATCTGTGGGTCTACGACTTACTGTCTTAGTCTGTTTGGGGTGGGGGGCAATAAAACATAAAGTAAAGTAAAGTAAAATAAGATAAACACCAGATTAAACACAACAGACACAACAGAAATGTATTGCTCACAATTCTAGAGGCTGGAAGTCCAAGATCAGGGTGCCATCTGGTCTGGTGAAAGCCCTCTTCCGGTTTGTGGACTTCTCCTGTATCCTCACATGGTGGCAGGAGCTAGGGAGCTCTATGGGGTCTCTGTGATAAGGGCACTAATCACATTCAGATGTGCTCCACCCTCATGACCTGATCACCTCCCAAAGGCCTTCTAACATCATCACCTTTGGGGGTTTGGGTTCCGACCTGTGAATTTGCGGGGAGACACCAACTTTCAGACAGTAGCACCTACCAGCACCCACTTGTGCCATCTGTGTATTTCAGTTCAGAGCTCTTGGGGGCTGGTTTAATAGCTATTGTTGCACCCATAGCCTCTGACCCACTTCAGTCTACATTTGAAGAAGCCTTGGTTTGGGTTCAGGAGCCTGGAGATCTGGTCCTGCTTCTTACACCCACCAAGTCTCTGCACATGATGGATTCCAGCATGCACCTCATCTCTAGCCCCATCATGTCAGATTTAGAAGGTCCCTTCCAGCACCAAGAGCTTGTGGTCTGCTATTTTCATGACAGACACCTGTCGGTCCCAGGGCATGTTGGTGGCACAGTGGAGATAGGAACGAGGGGCTCGCTAACGTCTTCCCCGCCAACCTCGACACCAGTCAAGTCATGTCTCTCTTGTGGGGTGCCCCTTCCTCCCTCTGGCCCAGCCCACAGCTCAGCCATCCTGGGCCAAGCTGAGGGTCTTGTCTCCTGTCCCTACAGGTTCCAGTGCTCCTTGTGCTCTCGCAGTTGGGCCTCTTCTCAAGTTCAGGTTGTTTTCCACATGCACAAGATTGGGGGGAAACCCAGGGGCAACGTGAAGATGAGGGTCTTTGCCCAGAGATGTCAGAAGTGCCATCAGTCTCCATTTGAGGTTCCCGAGTTCACAAAAGAGAACATCTCAAGGATCCTGAACAACCTGGTATTCCGAATTCTGAAGAAATGCTACAGAGAAGGATTTAAGTCGATGGAGGAGATCCCTACCATCAGGGAAATCGCTCTTGAAGGGCCGCATGACAGTAACAACTGCGAGGCATGTCTGCAGGGCTTCTGTGCTCAGAGTGGCTTCAGTGAGGCCGTGCAGTCACCAGTGTCCCCATCACTTCCTGCCATAAGCTCACCTGCTCTTGGGACCACCATTCCCGTGCCCTTTCCCAGTAGAAGTGGCACCACAGTGGACACGGTGGAGGGGAACATCACCGCAGGCACAGTGAGGGGGAAGGCCACTGCGGAGGCAGTGAAGGGGACCACAGCAGGGAAGGGGAATGCCACAGCAGACACAGTGAAGAGGAACATCACAGCAGACACAGTGAAGGGGGAGACCGCAGTGGACATAGAGAAGTGGAACGCCATGGCAAACAAAGGAAAGGCTTTACCCCAACCCTGGCATTCTGGGTCCAGGGAGGCTGCAATCCCCCCCATCCACTGGAGCCCAAGAGCAAACACCCAACACCATGTGGAGAGGAGAATCCACGTCAGTACCTGTAGTGAGGTGCTCTATCCCCACACAGCCCCGAATCCCAGGTGCAAGAACTCAAATGTTTGCTGCTGTTTTTTCATTCTGATTATTGTCGTGGTGATTATCGTAGAGACCATTCAGTGGACCTCCACATGACGCCAAGTTCAAAGTCATGTAGTATGATCCCACGGATAGGAAATATCCAGAAGAGGTAAATCCAAAGACAGGAAGTAGCGTGGTGACTGCCAGGGGCTGTGGGGAAAGGGATTAATCTGTATGGGGCTTTTGGGGGACAGGTGTGTGGTGATGAAAATGTTTGGCATGAGACACAGGGGGTTGTTGTACAACACAGTGAATGCAGTAAACACCATTGAATTGTTCATTTTAAATGGTTGATTTCATGTGATTTTTTTAAGGGTTAATGTTAATTTCAATTCAATTCTATCTTGCCTAAAGGATGCTGAAATTCTGCTCATTCTCTGGAGAACTGAGACCGAAGCCTTTATGGCTCACAGAACCATTTGGAAATCTCATGAGACCTGTGGAACCTCTCTCCCCAGAGAATCTTGCACAGACCCTGGGAGGTCAGCATGTGGAGGCACTTGCAGTGTTTTCACTGAGCTGAAAGCCTGGGTCTCAAAACAGTGCTCTCCGCAGTAGGGTCCACGCAGTTCAGGGCTGGGTCAGGACCCACATGGGGAAGACAGCCTTCAAACTCTGGTTCGTTTCTTTGGACTTTACTATTCCTTGTTGCATGGTTTCTAACAAGCGTTATTGTACTAGTAGAATGGTATTGTGACACAATGTGTAATTAAATAAACATCTGGAACAATTAAATAAACCATTTGGAAAGTCATCTCACTGACTTTTCACTGACTTTTTCATTTTCAGAATTGAAACTCTATCCTCATTAAACAACAACTCACATTTTCTCCCTCCCCTCGTCTTCTTTCTCTATGAATAGGACTACCCTGAGGACCTCACAGAGGTGGACTCATAGAATATTTGTCTTCTTGTCACTAGTTTATATCACTTAGCATAACGTCCTCAAGTTTCATTCATGTTTTAGCATGTGATGGGATTTCCTTCCTTTTGAAGGCTGAATAACATTCCATTATATATATATAACGGAATGTTATTATATATTATACATATATATAATATATAATGTGTATATATGTGATATATATATACATATATGTATATATGTATATATAATGGAATGTTATTATATAATATATAATATATATATTATATTATATATATTATACATATATATGTGTGTGTGTGTATATATATATCACATTTTGTCTACCACCTATAGACATCTGGGAGGCTTCCAGCTCTTGGCCATTGTGACTAGTAGTGCTAGGAACATGGGTGTCAATAGCCCTTTGAGACCCTGCTTTCAAAATACTCAGACCTGTAATTGCTGGACCATACATTGATTCTACTTTAAATTTTTGGAGGAACTGCCATGCTATTTTCCAAAGCAATTGCATCATCTTACATTCCCACCAACAGGGACAAGGGTTCCAATTTCTCCATATCCTCACCAATAATTATTTTCTGGGATTTTTTTGTTGTTGTTTTGGTTTCGGTTTTTAATAATAGCTACACCTAAGGATGTGAGGTGATATCTCACTGTATCTTCGATTTAGATTTCTAGAAAATGCAATTTTTTATGATGCATGATACCTCTTTCGAGGCAATCTCAAAAATAATATTTGCACATCTCAGCATAGATGGAAGTATTGGGAACACAACAGAAATGTGTGGATCAGTTCTTCACAGACTCACTATTCATTTGCCAATATTTGGGCACAGTCTACCTATTTGGCAAACTCCAGAAACTTAACATGTAATAGTAGACAAGACAGTTACAAACACATGCCTAAGGAACAAGCATGCCCAGCGCCCATACGGAGCTGGAAGCTGAGTGACCAGTGAGGTAGGGAGGAAATGCTGAGTCGTTAATATAAAAAGGAGTTCTTAGTGGAAGGCAAGTCATGAAATGTTAAAGATGGACTCAGCCTTAGAAATCGTCTTCTGCTACTCTATATTTTACAGGTGGGTAAAAGGTGAAGTGATTTTCCCAAGATTATATGGTGCGTTAGTAAAAGAGCTGGCCTTGCTATCCCGGCTCCTTGAGTCCCAGTGTTGATCAGCTTCAAGAAGAGACTGGAATGTGCGTGCATGTATGCACGTTTACACGATAAAGACATGGCAGATACAGGAGGATGCAAAACATCTGCCGATATCCCCGGAAAGACTCTATAGTTTCAAAGATAGGCTGGGATGGGTGGAATGATTTGGAGTATATCAATAAGGAAAACAAACTAGAGAACAAAATTTAGATCATTACATGAAAGGAAGCAGGTGTTGAACAATCTGCGAGCTCACTGAAGACTAGCGCCAAGAACTTTAATTTTAGGAAAGAATTGGAAAGTTCTTTAAAATTCCAAGAAGTGTTATTACATGATCAAAAGTTACCCTGATAACACATACTGCTACCGACAAGGAGGGTGGGAAAGGCTAGGCAACGTGCTGTCCCTACAAATCAGGACTCGGGAAATGAGAATTATGTAAACCTACACCCGCCACAACACAGCACCTCAAAGTACGTTTCCTTCCCACTCAGGAGTAGTGAGAGATTCAAGAGATGCATTGAGGCAGGAAGGAAGGGAGACAAAGAAGGAAAGACAGTAACTGATTTCTGCAGCTTACTGTGAGCCATCATCAAGTTTCTCTAAACTGGTGTTTGGCAAGCGTACTTCTTGGTCATTCTAGAAACCTCCAGTCAAGAAATGTGGTGTGGTTCTTGCTGGTGATTAAAATGCACTACTTGGGGTGCCTGGGTGGCTCAGTGGGTTAAAGCCTCTGCCTTCGGCTTGGGTCATGGTCCCAGGGTCCTGGGATCGAGTCCCGCATCGGGCTCTCTGCTCAGCGGGGAGACTGCTTCCCCCTCTCTCTGTCTGTCTCTCTGCCTACTTGTGATCTCTCTCTGTCAAATAAATAAATAAAATCTTAACAAAAAATAAAAAATAAAAAAATAAAATAAAATGCACTACTCGATGATTTCACCTAAGTGTCTCTGCCCCTCAATGTCCGACATCTGAAAAATGAGTGTAATAATAAGCTTTGGGGACCAGAACCTTTTTCTCCTAGGAATTACATTTTATTCTTTTATTCATATTGCTTTAATGCTCATACATATATCCCACTATGGAAATTTCTTTTCCAAATGATGAATCAGTCCCTATGTATCATGTAAAATTTTCAAATCTTTATGATATTGCCACTAAGATGCCTTATAATCTTGCTGCATTTTTACACATACATGAATAAATTAAATAGTATCTCTACACACATTATATTCAAATAATATATTGGGTATGGGATATTATGTGACATGAAATAATTATGTATCGGTGTAATACTTTTCCCTTTGTTTAGGAAGGAAATGTAGCACCAATACAGGGTTTTTGCACAAAAGACTGGTTTTATTGAAATAAATTTTACAGAGGTCACGGACAACTTATGTGAAAGCCCGTATTTGTCCCTTTTTAAGATTCATTTTCCATTTGGCTAAATATAGTGTATACCTTGGCATGAAATGAAATTTCAAAATCATTTAAGTAATACAACTAATAAATTTCAATGCCATTTTTGAAGACTTAAAAGAAGAATACAATTGTTTGAGGTTCAGTTGAAGTGATTTCTCATTTTCCTACTCTTTTCATCTCTAAACCTACTTCTCAGAGTTTGTTTTTAACTTGAGGCAATCCTCCCTGAAGCATTACCATATGGTTTTAGGATGCTCTGCGTGGTTTGCATCTGTTGAGGATAAAACACTGGGAATCATGATTAAATCTATCAAGACAAAATATGGAGGGTGTCAATAGTGGCCCCTGTGGGGACAGACTGTTGTTCAGATAAGAGAAAATAAAAATCACCCTTCATTTCTTCCCAAAAAACCCAACTGGCTAGACTTATGTGTCCAATATGGCACCCCCCCCCCGTGGCAATCCAAATTTAAATTTAATTTAAAATCCTTAATTAATTAAAAGTTCTTCAGTTTTATCAGTCATTATTCAAGTAGTCAAAAAGCATGTGTGTCTGGTGGTCACTACATTTGGACAGCGCAGATACAGAACATTTCCATCACTGCAGAAAATTCTACTGGATGGCACTGAATTAGACCATGTAGGAGTCAATTCATATAGGAATAAACGTGAATATATGCACTTTTTTCTTTTTTAATCACAGAAGCTCCTTGTTAAAGCTTATCTTCAACTCACAATCCTGTTTCCTCTAGCCTAAAATAGTGGTATAAAAATAGGTATTTGTACAATTTCTCTCCAAATCAAATGTGATAAAGGAGTCCAAAGCCCTATCATGACTCCCATCTTTGCCAACAAAAAACAGTCTCATGAGCTCCCTGTGGGCTGCAGCATGATGGCCTGGGCAGAGCTCTCCTGTGGCACCTGTCAGGAAGCTTTGCTAGGGCGTCCTCATTGGTACAGACTAGTCACCCCTGCTACCTCGAACAGCCACCTTGGAGGAGGGGTCCCTGAGGGTACTGCCTCTGCTCCCTGTTGTAAGGTGTGTCCTGGGACCCATGAAGTACCCACTCAGGATAGGAAGACCATCCATGTAGATCATGTAAGTCTTCCCAGGACCAGCCAGGACCACAATGCCTCTGTGAGGACCACCGGCGCACCATCTGAGTGTCCTGTGCCCAATACCTGAGCAGACAATTCTTTCTACCTTAATGCCCAAATTATACCTAAAGTCTTTCCTAAGACCCTACACTTAGAAAATACAATTAAAACACATGAAAATAGCAGTTTGTATTAACCCAATTTTCTCAGTAAAAGAAATAATTCATTAAAACTCTCTCAAAATAAAATCTCATTTGGCTAGTCCCATATAAATGCTCTTTTTACAACCCCTTTATCCCTGGATTCCTAAAAACAGTGCAATCAACTTCAGATTTTGGTCTCTAGGTTTTAATTTAAAAAAATAACACATTTTCTAAAATATTAAAGGTGCGTTATTTGGAAAAAAATATACGTAAATGAACCTTTATATATAAACCCATTTATCAATTCTGCAGTCCACTGAGAGGAGTATTCACAAATGTGAAATCTGAAAATTATTTTTCCTAACTATGAGTGTGGTTTCTAGACTTTGTCCTTAAGCGCAAACCATTATTCCAGGACACCAAGATTTATAGCTCTGCAGCACAGGGAGATTCTGCAGTCTTCTGATGGATGGTATCAAAGCTGAAGGCTAAAAGATACTTTGGTGGTATAGCTGGGAACAGATTCTGTAACAAAAGAAACAAAGATACTCAACCATTCCCCATTTTACCACAAAGTGTAGCTACAAACCATTGCTCATGTTAACCAACAAATTACTACCCTTCCCAGGTTAAAGTATGGAGGTGAATGGAATTATCTATCACCATTAAGTCAGCTTTCACAAATGTTTAGTCATGCTTTAGAAATATTTAGATCTGGGGCACCTGGGGTCATCAGATCATGGTCTCAGGGTCCAGGGATCAAGCCCTGAGTCAGACTCACTGCTCAGCGGGGAGCCTGCTTCTCCCTCTCGCTCTACTTGTTCCCCTGCTTGTGCTATCCCAGTGTTTCAATCAAGCAAATAAATAAAATCTTTAAAAAAAAAAAAAGTGGGGGGGGTGCCTGGGTGGCTCAGTGTGTTAAAGCCTCTGCCTTCAGCTCAGGTGATGATCCCCGGGTCCGGGAATCGAGTCCAGCATCGGGCTCTCTGCTCGGTAGGGAGCCTGCTTCCCCCTCTCTCTGTCTGCCTGCCTCTCTGTCTACTTGTGATCTCTGTCTGTCAAATAAATAAAATATTTTTTAAAAAAAGAAGAAGAAGAAATATTTAGATAGAATTATTAACCCTCATTCTTTTGCAATCTTTCCAACAAACTGACACAGCTACATCAGAATCTGAGAAACTGTATAACCCTAAAAATAATAAAAATTGGCTAAAACAGAAATAGATGGCCATGGACCTGAGACAGCAGGTAAGACCCCATGTGGAAGGGAAAAAGGTTTATAAGCAAAGTTTGCACTATTCCTAAACTGAGCATGACCTTAGTCTTGCTCTTCCCACTGGTTACTGCCCACTCTCCCTTCATAGCCTAATTTTGTCAAAGGATGGTCTATACCAATGCCTCTCAAGGTGAGGCTCCCAGACCCAAGGCACCAACATCACCCAGGACCTTGTTAGAAATGCACATTCTTGGTCCTACCCCAGAGCTGCTGAGTCAAAATCTCTGAGGGTGGGGCCTGCAAGTGATTCTTAGGGTTGCTAATGCTTGAGGACCAGCCAAGGGTTTCACTTGCTCATCATTCTTGTATCACATGAGTTTGGAGGTCAGCGTAACTCATTAAAGCTACTTTTTTTTCCCCTTAGCTATGGATTCTGGTTAAAACCAGCTGAGTACATTGAAAAGAAATAAAATAAAATTAAATTAAAATAAAAATAAAAAACTGGCTGAGTATTGGCGATATCATATGAACCAATATGAATATATGGAAGACAGAATTATTACAATTATTTAGAAATAAGTGAATGAATTCAAAAGCTATTATCACTAACGTTAACCTTACAAAGCAAATTATTTCATCACTGACCAACAGATCCAAAGCTAACTACTTATTTTCTCTAATTCTTTCTTGTATTTTTAAACAATAACTCAAAAATGTAATTATGAATAAATCTATAAAATACAACAATAAAGGTTTTCACAAGAGGAAACTTGTGCAACCCAAAAATAAATTTTTTTAAAGATTTTATTTATTTATTTGACAGAGAGAGATCACAAGTAGGCAGAGAGACAGGCAGAGAGAGAGGAAGGGAAGCAGACTCCCCGCTGAGCAGAGAGCCTGATGCGGGGCTCGATCCCAGGACCCTGGGATCATGACCTGAGCCGAAGGCAGAGGCTTTAACCCATTGAGCCACCCAGGCACCCCCCAAAAATAAATTCTGACAAAACAAATGGTTCTGCTATTTGTTTCATGTTTCATATAAATTTCTCGTTTATTTCACACTATTTCAGCTTTCAAGATTGGAGATAGCCAAATGAATTAGAGGTAACTGCAGAGAGATTTAATAATTTAGTTGAAAAAAAATTTTAAGTTGACAAATAAATGGTATCTTTCATTCCTCTCATGAAACCCCTGAATATCTGAATGTGACCAATCATCCTTAGTCTATGAATGGGCAGCCATACCAAGGAAGGAGGTGGTGATTAGAAGAACAAAGGGTGACTTATGCGTTCTTCCTGTGTTTGTGTGCTTGCAGCAGAAGGAAGGGCTTCTACATTCTAGAACGCTTTGGAAACAGCCTCTGGGAAATCGCTTCCCACCCTTTCCTGAGGTCCTGTGACTTCCCCTTGTTCCTCTGTATTATCACCACCCTGTGGGAAACCAAAACTAAAAGGATCTAGCTACTAGTCTGCCACTTTGTGTTTTTTCCTTTGGTCATTTTTCATACAAGTGGACCTTGATTTATGCAAGAAACAACTTTTTCTAAAGTTGAAATGGAATCTTATTTTCCCATTAACTGAGATACTCTTTTGTCAAGGTCATTTTGTTAAAAACTCATGTATAGTTAGTAAGGCAACGTCTCAAGTGTATGTTTCCAGGCCTCTCTGTCAAATAGTTTGTAAGGGCCCACTTAGCCAGAGCGAGTCATTTTGTTGTTTATGCAGTAAACTTAGATTGATCCTTTCTCCACCCCCCCCCCCCGCACCGAGGAAATAATTTAGAAACAAGTCTGGGAAACCAGTAAAATATGACTGACCAGCCCCTGATAACAAAGCCCATATACCAGGATGTGTCAGGTCAGGGGGAGGTAACAGAGCTTAGAATACAAGGATGAGTCAAGCCAGATGGAGACATCCAATCAGGGAAGCACCTCCCCAACCACCCAAGAATGTGGACCCTGCCTTTTGGGTGCCAATTCTGACCAGAGTGATAGGCTAGTTCAAATAGCTACTATAGGGTGAACTTGTAATTCAATTGGTCACCTTTGTGTGGCCAGGCTCAACCACATGGCCTTTGCTCTATAAAAGTTAGTCTGTGAGGCTGGGACCCCTCGCCTCTTTGCAAGAGACTGCCCTGGCCGGTCAGTTTGATTCTCGATGCTTGGCGCAAAATAAAGCTTTGCTTGACCTTTGCTTTGTATCAGTCTCGCTCCTTTGACCATGGACCCAACAAGCTGATGATGTATCAAGTATTCAAGTACACTAGAAAAATTTGATATTTAAAGAAAAAATTATGTGTGTGTGTATATATATAAAATATAAATTTACATATAATATGTAATTATATAAATATATAAATATTACAAATTATATAAATATATAATTTCTATAAATATATATATGGTATGTGGAAAAATAACCAATTAACCAACTAACTTTTTAGCATTATGAGTTCATGTTGCTTGAGTACATGGAATTTCATATATTCATTTAAATGAATTTTATTTTTTTAAGATCTTATGTATGTATGTATGTATGTATGTATTTGAGAGAGAGAGAGAGCTGGGAGAGGGGCAGAGAGAGAGAGATAAGCAGACTCTGCACTGAGCACGGAGCCCAACTGCAGGGCTTGATATCAGAACTCCAAGGTCATGACCCCAAGATCTGAACAGAAATCAAAAGTTGGATGCTTAACCGACTAAGCCACCCAGACACCCCTAAAATAATTTTAAATATGATTAGCATACCTCTTTCTTTAACATCTTCAAGATAGGCTTTCAAAAATTCTTTATCAAAGCATTGACGATCTCGTTCACTTTCCATCACTTCAACGCCATCTTGACACTGGGCATTATCAAGAGGATTGTCCATAAGACTTACAAATCTGTTCAAGAAAATACAGACAATATCTCATTTTCACCCGTACATGTTTCACCACAGAATTCCTCTCAGAAGAAGTCAACCTCTTACTTATCCTTGAAGGTCACAGAGGACCACTTAATATTGACGTCACCGGTGGACTGCCCCATGGAATAATCCAACAAGATTATGGAATCAGTCCTGCTCAGAGGCCTGCTGGAGGAATGAGAGCTACTCAGCCACAGACAGAGGACAGTGACCCCATCAGAGGCCTTGAGGTGGACATTAACACTTGCTCTCTGTCAGACCATTCACACTGGATCATGTCCTACTATGGTTGGTGTTACTCCTGGTGAATGGTATCAAACTCTAAGAAGAGGAGGGGTTAAATTATAAAGAACTCAGATGGTCAGTATCTTTGCAACTGAAAAGATGGATGCTCCTACCCAAAAAAGAAGCCCAAGGAGAGAAACTAAAATGACACTTGATCTCCTGTCCTCACAGTTTTGGAAGATGTTTTGCTGTGAAAGGCAGTGTAATTATTTCAATTCAAACTTGGAAATCCCTTGAACAGTCTCCAGCTGCAAATGTGGGCCCTGCTGGCTTGGGTGGTATTGTTCTCATTGGTTTGTGGAAGCTCTAGACATGTGGAAGATAAAGCCCCCCTGTTCTATTTTTAGTACATATATTTCCCAGTTCATTTTTCTTGTAGTTTTATTTAATGTCTAAATGCAGAGAAAGCAAAAAAGTTCTAATGTCTTTGTGGATTGATTCATGCAACTTTTCCTTGGCAAGCTCTTTTTTTTTTTTTTAAGATTTTATTTATTTATTTGAGAAAGAGAGAGACAGAGATAGAGCATGAGTGAGAAGGGGAGAGGGAGAGGGAGCCCCATGCAGGACTCGATCTCAGGACCTTGAGATTATGAGCTGAGCCGAAGGCGGCAGCTTAACCAACTCAGCCACCCAGGTGCCCCCTTTGCAAGTTCTTTCATTGAGTTAATTTTTGTCATCCATCCCTATCCAAAAAAAAAAAAAAGCCTATATTTCATCATTCTTTAATGTTTTATCAGAGTAATCACTCTACATATTTTAAAATTTGCAAGGATACTGTTTTATTTAAAACCACAGTCTCTCACTCACACTCTGTGTCTCAGATCCCCCAGAAGCAATCTCTTTCATGGGTCAATCACTATTTTTACTTATCCTACTGGAACTCTCTTTTATGCAGGACTAATACTCCAATGTTGTTTAATCAAGCAGAGGTATTCCTTTCCTTCTCTTCCATTCCCCAACTCTACCACCTCCCAATTTTTATGATCTATACTTTCACTTTTTCAACATTCCATTATGAAAATTTTCCAACATTTAGGAAAGTAAAAAAAAAAATAATAATAATAACCGCTACAGTGAACACCCCTGTCCGCACCAACTAGGTTCCATATTTAAGATTTTATTGCAGCTGCTTTATGACACATCCATCCATTCATCCACCCCTCAATCTACTCATCAAGCCATCTTATTCTCTGATGCATTCGAAGCACTCACAGACATCACGTACTTTCACTTTCACACCGTGAACACCAGCACCATCCGCATTCTGTTCTGAAACCATATTTAACATTTCTATCTTGCCTACAGGTTGATTCCAAAATTGAAAAATTCATGTCTTTGTGACAATTATCTGGAAAGAGTCAGTGATGCCTTCACGTTTGAGGCTGAGACCCCAGCATGTTGGCTGGGCACCCACACGCGCAAACTGTGTTTGCCCCGGCGCCAGCCCACCACGGGTGAGCACGGGGGCAAGCAGCTGCCAGTCCCCTGGGAAGTCTCCGAACACAAAACTCTGGGGGTTTCCCCCAAGGCCACCCTAGAGGACACCTCAGCCTTTTTGGTCAGATGCTGAGTGGTCTGCGCAGTGGAACTGAGGAGGAGATTAGAAGGCGGGGGATCGTCTGTGTACATGAAATTGTCCTTTTGTTTTTTAGTATCCTGCCTCAATCTACACCAGCCTGGACCTAGAATTTCTGACCACATGCTTCTTCAGAGTTCTCCAGGACCAATGGGCTTAATTTTTTGATTTGGTCTCTGAACGTGAGCCTACTCCATTCTATTTTTATCAGTCACCACTGTTCCATCTGCTGTATGTCTCCCAAAGCGTGTGGCATCTCTCATTTTGTGAAGGCCTTCCCTTGCTTTCTCCATCATGGGGGCTTATAGGTTTTATTTTTTTCCTCATCTCAATAGGATCTCAAGAGGGATAAGTGTAGATTGACATATGGTCAATCTACCATCATTAACATGCCATTTCTTGTTCTTTTTATATTTAATCTCTGGCTTATTCTAGATGTCTCCCTATACGACACACAGCAAAAATATGGCTATAGGGCCATAAGCTTTCTGATGTTGTCAAGGGAAGAACGGGCTTTGTCTTTCCCTAATTATCCAACTTCCTTAAAGGTGTATTAAGTCACTCAGACCTTCCCCACTGGTTTATGAAATTCCCTGTATCACAGATTAGGATCACATTCAGTACGACCCACTTTGGTCTAATAATTCAGCTACAAATCATTGCCTAGTACCACCTCATTTTGAATCTTATACATTTAAACATATTGTCATTCTCAGTAAGGCAAATTCTGTCCTGTTACTCTTGTTTGTTTGTTTTTTTTAAGATTTTATTTATTTATTTGACAGACAGAGATCACAAGTAGGCAGAGAGGCAGGCAGAGAGAGAGGAGAAAGCAGGCTCTCCACGGAGCAGAGAGCCCGGTGCGGGGCTCGATCCCAGGACCCTGAAATCATGACCTGAGCCGAAGGCAGAGGCTTTAACCCACTGAGCCACCCAGGCGCCCCTGTGTTACTCTTGTTTTCCAAAATTATTGTTGCTGTTCTTAACTTTTTGCCTTTCAGATATACTTTCCAATCAGTTGGTCAAGCTCCAAAAAAAGAAATCCCACTGGAGTTATGGTTGGAATCACATTACACTGATGTATAATTTTTGGAAGAAATCACATCTTTAACGCCTTTTCATCCAGAAAAGACAAAGTACATCTTTCCAAATACTCAAGACCTCTTTGGCCTCCTTGCATCCAAAAGACATTCCTAGGACAGCCAAGGGCAGGGGAAGACTCATCCTGGTGGAAGGAATATGGTGGGCCAGTGGGGAGAAGATGTCATATCCCTGTTCATCTTGTGCTTACACAGAAATGAATTTAGTCTCTCTCTTTGCAATAGCTCACTTCTCTATTTCTGTCTGCTATGCATCTTACTGCCAGGATCAGAAGATGAGGAAGAGTTCTGATGAGGTGAGCACTTATCACTGAAAGAACGGGACATTTCTGGGAAATCACCCCTTGAGTCATGGTTTTAGCAAACACCTGGTGTTTAAGGCAGATGAGTCCCTGGACACAGGACGGAGGGGGCTCTCATTGGAGCAGCATCATGCCAAGGTGGCCTGGAGTCAGCTTCAGGGGAGGGAGGGTGCTATGGCTTTTCAAGTCCCCTTCCAAGGTAAGAAAGACTGTTCAATGTCTCAGGCCAGATTCGAAGCTGTATCACATTGGTTGGGATGGTTTTTCTTAGTTTGGGGTGGTTTACAGGTTTCTTTAAGGAAACCAAAAAAGGGTAGGACAACCAGGGAGCCCTGGGCGTGTGGTCTGTCACACTTCAAACAGCAGTAGCATTTGTCCAGAAATCCTCTGAGATCTACTTCCTCATGCCATTGGCCAAAAACTTCAAAATCCTGTACAAAGGCATTGGAACTTCTGTGAACCAGGATCAGGTCATCTGAGTCCAAGAACCATCCTATCTGGTTCCTGAGACAGGTGAGCACCAGGCTGCAGGTCCTCCTTACCTTGTGTGTTAAAGTCTCTAGGGGGGATCTACTCACTTTAAAGGTGTGGATGAGTCACACAGGGCAGTCGGGAGCTCCACCAAATGGTCCCCACTGACGACTAGCAGGGTGAGCTTCTTTAGGTTAAGCAAGGCATAAGGAAGATAGGTCAGCTTGTTCTTATACAAGAGAAAGGTCTGCAGTTCTTCTAGCCTAAGAAGAAGTAAAAGGGATAAGGGGATTAGACTTATAAGGATTAACCTCATAGCGGAAAAAAAAACAAAGTAAATGGCAAATAAATTCTGGTATGAAATCCCTACATAGTTTATTTTATATATGTGACCCTTACGAGGATAAGTGGACTTTAGAATTTAAATAAAGTCATGCCAGGTGACGCAATTTGGGATTTTTAAAGTTTTCCCTGGCTTAATTACCAAACAAAGACAAAAACAGCAGCAGGATAACAAACTGCACATTATACACTAGTCTGGGAAAGGACCTGACCCTCAGTACATCTCTCCAAGTGTCTGACCTGACCCTCAATACATCTCTCCAAGGGGTCAGCAAAGGAATGGGAAAGGAACTATACTGGAACTGGGGCTAAGAATGAACAGATCTGGGCCACATATTTCCTGGTATATGTCTTGAAAGCCCAGTATTCCTCCCCTATCATATTTTCTAAATTTAAAATGGAAAGAAATCTGTCAAATGAAAAGGAAAAGAGCAAAATGTGCTCTGGATTTGTTTTATTTGTTTTCCGTTTTATTCTAACTCGGTGACTACCCCACCCCCCGCACCCAGTTTTTTTCTTGCATGCATTTCCAAAATCTTGATTGAGCCTACAAATATTTCACAGAGTTTGCCTCGTGTTTCAAACTAAAACGATTCCCACTTAGTCTCACAAAACTGGAAAGCACTGATACACATCACAAGTACCAGGAATAGAAAAAGGTCATGTAAGTGACTTTGGGAACTAAGTCAGTTTTGGCTTCTGGGTCATGACAACTTACTTATTATGCACTATCTTTATAAAGGAGACTCTGGATCCCAAAAGGTCAGATATTTTGTTTCATTCACTATTTTAAACTCTGGGCCTGCCATACAGGAGCCTAGTATCATTGGTAGAAAGAATGAATGAATGAAATGGGTGAATGAATGGATCTTACATGCTCGGTGTAATTTTTTTTTTTTAAGTAAACTCTATGCTCATCGTGGGGCTTGCACTCACGATCCCACGATCAGGAGTCTCATGCTCTACTGACTGAGCCAGCCAGAGAGCCCAGTGCAATTATTTTTTAAGCACGAAATACAAGGATATGATTGGAAAAACTTTACTAATCATATCGATTTGTTTGAAAGATCATGTGTGATAAATCAATAAATGAAACCAAGAAAAATTACCCTCACTGACATTCTAAACAGAGTTTAGAATGTTCCTCTTCCATATATAACATATATATAAAGACATAGAGTGATACGTTTCTATTCCTTATATAATAAAGATACCTTGCAATGTCTATGGGGTAAAGTTAATGATGTCATTCTGTTGAGGACTCAAGGAAATTAAAAGTTCACCAAGACAACGGAGATGTGTTCAAATGCACATACACACGCACGCACACTTACGAGGCTGGAAACTGGAAACTGTCTCATTATCTAAAGAATGAAACTCATTTCCCAAAAACAGTAAACTCTTGGAAAATTCACTGATTTCAAAGACCATTCGTGTGTTATGCCTGTTTAACACGTTAACGGTGTTTAAGGTGTTAGTAACTAATTCATACACCTCACCTTCAGAATGCGAGTAGCTACCTGTCTATATCTTGGGGCAGGTCATTCAGGATATTGTTGCTGATATCCAACCACTGCAAATTACACATCCTCAGGACACAGATCGGGACACTGGCAAACTTGTTTGCTGAGATATCTACAAATGTAACTTGCTTCAAGTTACTTAACTAGAAAGGAATAACAACATATTCTAATTACTTTTGTAAGTGCAGGTATGTTCAACTAATAATTTTCAGGTGATATTTCTTCCCAAAGGCCCTTCTAAGAATATACGCAACACAGATCAGAAGAACATGTATTCTGGAGTGCTGACGACGTGCTCCATGCCGGGCGGGCTAAGATCAACAGCACACAGGGGCTGCCTACACATCTGAAAATAAGCAATGCCATTTAATGTAGCAAGAACTAACGTGAAGAAGTTTTCAACTGGGTGTGTTCAGCAGCACAGACATAAGGGGCTAATGTCCCAATGTCACAGTAGGGTAAGGGAAGGGGTCAGGATAGATCTCACGGAAAATGGAGTTTTTGCACTGGGTCCTGAGGTTTCCCCGACAGGGGGAAAGATAGAGAAGGGAACTTCAGGTAGGGAGCAGCATGTGCAAAGTCACAGGAAACAAAACTCTTGAAAGCACAAGCCTTAAAAAATAGAATGATTTGAAGATAGCCACAAAGAGTGTTGGCAGTCTTTTTTTTTTTTTTTTTAAGATTTTATTTATTTATTTGACAGAGAGAGACACAGCGAGAGAGGGAACACAAGCAGGGGGAGTGGGAGAGGGAGAAGCAGGCTTCCCGCTGAGCAGGGAGCCTGATACAGGGTTCGATCCCAGGACCCTGGGCTCAGGACCTGAGCTGAAGGCTGATGCCCAACAGACTGAGCCACCCAGGCGCCCTGGAGTTTTGGCAAATCTTAAATAGACTCACATTTGAGCTCATGCAGGAATGGAGCAAGCAATCAGAAATCTCTACTCTTTAGGCCTCCTTTCCATAATTTGTGTTTTTAATATGGTAACTGGATATATAGGGACATATTTTTTTTATTTCAAATGCAAATCTATGAATATTGAATGAAGTAGGAAATGTGTCTCATGTTTGGATTTGTTTTTGTAAGTTGGGTCATGGCTATGACATATAGAAGGAGCTACCTTTTACTGATTTACTGATTTTACCTTTTACTGATTTACTGATTTTACTGATTTACTTATTTTCGGAGTCCACAGATAACATTTGGGCTGCCCTTCAGAACACATTTTCCAAAACTGTTATGCAATATGCAATATGGAGCCAGTTGAACCAACAGAAGGAATGAACGAAATCTACGAAAGAAAGAAGCAGTAGGCTTATACCTCTCTTTACCTTAATATAATACCTAATTCCCTACTGCTACATTTGCTTTAGTGACTCACAGGTCAAACTCACCCCTTTGAATGGGCACATTCTAATTTTGCTCTTGTTTTGAATTTCTAAAAATGAATGTGAAGACAGTAATGGGATAGTAAATAAGCATCAGAAAAGATGTTTGGGGTGCCCATAATTCAATCTAAAGTCTCTGACCATGTTGCCAGTGTTCTCAGATCAGCAGAAAAATCAAGACTGAATTAACATCAGTCTCTTGTCTTCCTCCTTTTTACAATAAATGTAGAAGGTACATTTTTTTTAGACTGTAAAAAAATAAGGTCTTTTCCTTTTTTTTTTTTTTTAAGATTTATTTATTTGACAGAGAGAGAGACAACGCACAAGCAGGGGGAGCAGCAGACAGAGGGAGAGGGAGAAGCAGGCTCCTCACTGAGCAGAGAGCCCAAATCAAGGCTCGGTCCCAGGGTTCAGGGATCATGACGTGAGCCAAAGGCAGATGCTTAACCGACTGAGCCACCCAGGTGCCCCAAGTTCTTTCCTTTAAATATCCTCAATAAGTTAAGACTTCTGTGAAAATTAGAATAAGGAAAATCACAGTGGCATCAAACTAGCAAGGAGACAAATGCCTGGATATAGTCATTCCCCACTAGCTACTTTCATCAAGGGCAAAACAAAACACTCATAAATTCTTTGGAAAGGTAGTTACATTTGCCTGAAAATTCCAGTGCTGTCCAGATAAAAATCTGACATTCAGTCAGAATAAATATAACACTCATTTACACAGAAGCTTCATTACCTTTACCTTTGTCTCAAAATTCCTGCTAGTTCCCTCCATGGGTCATTCATTCTATTTGCGGGTCTGTTTGAACTTGAATTCAGGATTGTGTCAATTATTTGTGTGAAAGGCAACCTCATGAAGACAGACACAATCATGCAAATACATAGAACCCTACTGAACGGTACACTTAAAAATGGTCACAGTGGTAAATGTAACGTTATGTTTTTAATAAAAAAAAAAATGTTTTAATGCCAGTATTTGGGTATGGCATCCAGGCAAATGGTGCTTTCCTGAGTCTGTAGAGACCAGAACCTTGGGTGCTGTGTGTTCCCTTTGGATACATACAAGTTGGACGCATAAGACTGAGACAACCTGTCTTCAGCTACATAGTTTCTATTTATCTTGAATAAACCCTAGTTTGGACAGGTGGGTGAACTTTATGTCCAGTGAGAACCATTCAGTCTGGAAATAGTGAAGTTATATATAAAGAGAGTCAGTGAGCTATTATAACAGAGCCAACTGGGGAAGTATAACAAGTACAGTGCATTTACAGAATCCCATTCAAAGTAAAGAGCCTAAAAATCTCTATCCCGGGTACATTTGTTCCCACCTATGTCAATATAGGGGAGTCAGCAGGACATTATTGTTTGCCAGGAAAAAAACAAACCCAACTTGTGGTTGCCTAGGGCTGCCTAATCCGCCAACTCATGCGGATTAACTGCAAACAGGAGAGACAGAATTTTGAGGGAATGACAGAAATATCCTAAATGTGAATTATGGTGAATTGTACACTTATGGCTGAATCTGGGGGTCTATAAAATATATCTCAATAAAGAGAAGGGAAAAGAGAAGGGACAGAGAGGCAAGCCTCGGAGGCTGCTGTTCCAGTTCAAACGGCGGACAGCACGGGCTTGGACCAGGATGTCAGTGGCAAGGTGCTGGGTGGTGGTCAGACACAGAACCTATTCTGAAGGACACGCTCAACAGGACTTACTTAACAGAGTGGAATCAGGGCATAGGGGCAAGAGACGTCAAGATGACTTGCCTTGCTTCCAGCCTGCACAACTGAGAGAAGACTGTGCCAATTTCTAAACTGGGGAGACCTGGGGGCACCTGGGTGGTTCAGTGGGTTAAGCATCTGCCTTTGAATCAGGTCATGATCCTGGGGTCCCAGGATCAAACCCCACCTCGGGCTCCCTGCTCAGCAGAGAGCCTGCTTCTCCCTCTCCCTCTGCCTGCCGCTCCCCCTGCTTCAGCACGCTCTCTCTCTTTCTCTCTCTGTCAAATAAACAAATAAAAATTTTTAAAATAATTATGTAAATAAACAAACAAACTTGGGAGGCCTGGGGAATGACCAGTCTCAAGGAGGGAGTCACGACCAGTCTCAAGGAGGGAGACACCCTCACCTGGACTGTTGGGCTTTTCCTGGAGCGATGGTAGAAGCAGCTACTTCCACCCGCCAAGAAGTTTCCAGGCAAGGAGAGTAATACCCCATCTGGGACTCTAATCAGCAGCCAGGGCCTTGTCAGCACCACACCAGCAACACTGTTTCCAGTCTGTTCCTTACCAGCAGGATTATGAGATCTCTATCTCCCTTCAGCATAAAAAGCCTGTTGAGTTTTGTTTGGCAACACTCTTCCCTCTCAGCGGCTCCATTTCATCAGAATGTGATGTTAAATCATTTAACCAGTGAATACAGACCAAAAGTCACTAGTGAATATTGTTTAAATGAATGGACCTTTAAAATCCTATCTGTTAAGACTGTTTTGGTTACCTACAAGTTTTTGTGAATATATTAACTTCTTTTAAAAATTTTACCCTCTTTGGGCGCCTGGGTGGCTCAGTGGGTTAAGGCCTCTGCCTCCGGCTCAGGTCATGATCCCAGGGTCCTGGGATCGAGCCCCGCATCGGGCTCTCTGCTCAGCGGGTAGCCTGCTTCCTCCTCTCTCTCTCTCTGCCTGCCTCTCTGCCTACTTGTGATCTCTGTTTGTCAAATAAAATAAATAAAATCTTTAAAAAAAAATTTTTTTACCCCCTTTATTTCCAACTGTTTCCAATTTATTTTACCACTGTGGATAAATAAATCCAGATCTGCATCACAGACAACAGGCATCAGACATTAAATAGACATTAAATAAAAATATCTCATATGAAAACAGGACGTCTTGCCTAGTTTTGTTTGTTTCTTTTTGACAGCTTTTCCGAACTTAAATTCAGCTCCCGTCCTAGTGTAAGAACATTTTGAAAGACCTTCTAATCACTGGTATGGGGTGATTGAAATGTCAAGAAAGCGTGATATACGAAAGATGGACTCTTACCTTGTGAACTGCCTCCCCACATTATAGATCATCCCATGTCATAAACCAAATACAAGTAAATTATAGTGCAAATGACTGCTTTCTTACTTCAAAGGGGAGCTCGGTTAATTCTAGGTTCCCAGAACAATCTAGTTTCTCCAGATTTTCACAATCCCCCAATTCTGGAGGGATGCTTCTCAGAAGGTTGAAGCTCACATTGAGTTCTTTCAGGTTCTTCAAGCGACCTGTCATTGCAACAAATGAACATCCATGGGGAAGATCCTTTAAGGTCTTTTAACAACAAACACAAGCCAAAGATAAAACATTTGTATAATGACGATGAGGGAGACATGGAACATAATTCTGTATTTGTTTTTTAAGCCTTTGATTAAATGTCAGCTTGTCAGTCCGTGATCATAGCATTTTGTGCTGACTCTCTAGTTAATCCTTCACGGAACTATAGGCAGCCCCCATCTTCTGCCCCTCACACCCCAAGAGAAAGAGAAGCAGTAATGATCACTGTAGTCTTCATTTTAAGGTACTGCAGCTGAACAGAACTGTGATGGAGAATTATAAAATGTTGATCAAAATGACATAATAGGCTATGCTAAACTTATATGGGAATAATTGGTTGTCATTTATGTTTGCAATGAACATGTATTGCATGCTTAACTTTCTAAAACTTAAAGAAAATAAACAAAAAGTTCACTCATGAGACTTCTAGTTTCTGAGCTATCAGCAAATGTCTGCCTGTGCCGAGTCCTGCAGGTGGGATGGTGGTATCACCACCCCAAGGGGACCTTGCAAAGGAAATAGCAGCTCTGGGAACAAAGGAAACAGCCCTGCCCAGCAGTGTCCTGGGCCACGAGGGAACGGAAGCTCCACGCAGCCTGCCCACCAGCTGCCTGCTTACCAGACAAGAACACGAAGGCTCCTGCTGGTGAACATACCAATTTCAGCTGGAAGACGGGAGATTTGGTTTTTTGGCAGATCCAGAATTCTCATCGCTTGAAACAGCTCAATGTAGGTAGGAATGATTTGAATCAGGGTATTAGTGATGTGCCATTCTTGCAAGTGCGTCTGCTCCTTCAGTGAATCCGGGAGCTCCTGAGACAGAATGAATGACATCAGTCACAACTAGTTCCTCATGGTGTCGGAGCCAAGTGGTGGCGTGTGCAAAGTCAAGTATAACCGGGCATTTGCGAGAAAGGCAAGAAGCAAGACAGCATGGGTGAGAGCATCAGACCTAACCTTACCCGGCTGCACAGCCCCTCCATGAAACCACTTTAAGACTCTGGGGTTGTCATGAATCTCACAACAGTGGACTGGCCAATTTCAAAAGTGCCATGAATTCCTGACACGAAAATCAAATGCCCAGTGAACACAGATAACCAGGCTCACACCTATAGCCACGACATGTACTGTTGGTTTACAACACACTGATTTAACATCTTCTGAAAACAAAATCTGTCCATGCATTGGATTTTAAAATGTGTGCTATATTTCCCTCCCTAGTTGCTTGATAAAGATCGAATCGTTGCTGTGCCAAGTTTCTCACTGTTTTTCTGAGTCTCTCATAGGAAAGAACACGAGAAAGAGAGTGGGGAGACATGCATGAATGCTGGGCCAGGTTCCGCCTTTTTCCAGGTGCACCACCTCCCTGGTCATTTGTGAAGTGACAGAGGAACTCAGCAGAATCCAAGGCTGCCCTGGGCTCAAGGGTTCTGGGATATGATTGCAAAGGTGCTGAGAAGTTCTTATGGATGTAGGTTCTCCAGGCAGGCTGGGAAACCCTTGTGGGGTAAGTGCTTAGACAAAGGCCATGTTTGACAATGACACATGAGAATGATTTACCAGCGGTATTTAATTAGAACTGCAGAAGGGCACCCACTGATTTCAACGATGGGGATGCAGGAGAAAAAGCCTAGAGGTTGCATAGTAATAAACTCTCCCAGTTTCAGAGGGCAGTGCAGCCTCCAAGTCAGTGTCCTAGAATACTGGCTCATGCAGGACCCACAACGGCCCTCAGAGGGAGCTAAGGCAGCCCTTAGCCCCATTTTACTGGGGTGGAGAGAAAATATATGAAAGTGGAGTAAAGTGTCCCCAGATCACATGACCAATAAAGGACACCCACCACGATCGCCTCCCCAAATTCAGTCTCCCAGCCCAGAGCCCCTTCAGCCGTAAGTTGGGGGCATAAAAAGAGATGAAGGGCAGGTTCCAGAGAGCCCCAGCCCCCCAGAAAGAGACCATCGTACCAGTTTGCTTGCCCATAGCACACTCAGGTGCTGCTTCCGCCAGAAAACGTCAGATCACCCGCAAGCCCAGGAGATACTGCCCCAAGCAAAGCAGCAGGTCAGGGCACCGGTAGCAGGAAGCCACCTGTAAACCCCAGAGGAAAGAAAGGGGGTGGGGGCGGCTACATCTTTGTGTTGGCCTCAGACTCTCAGAAGGAAAAACAGCTAAATCTGTCACCACGTACCAGGGGATGTTACCTGAAAGGCTCGGTTCATTAAAAAAAAAAAAAAAAAAAAAAGCAAAGAGTGATTTTAAAGGTCTTGGGGGAGAGACCGCAGGAGTAATCATTTTAAAGGCTGTGCCATCCTGGGGAGGGCCGCCAGGATCCCAGCGCCTGCCGACCTCGGAGGGACCCCGCTGCCCTCCCCAGGACTGCAGGGTCTTGCACGGAGGAAGAGACCTGAGAACCCGGTTTAGAGCACGCAACTGGCTCCTCCCCATCCATGGGAAAGCTCTCTTTCGGCCAAGGTCAAGGCCAGTCAATGCCTCCAGCAGAATCCAGCAGCGCATCGGGCACCCCCTTGCTGCACTCACCGTCCACTGCTCCCCCGAAAGCTCAAACACAAACGGACTCCTCCGTTTGTCTCTCTCCTTGGAAAGTGAACTCTGCCTCGCGAAAGTGTTCCTTTCGATCTTTTCCAGAAGCCTCGCGCTGGTGTCTACGAAGCCATTCTTGCAGTACGCAGCCTGGGGGATGCCTTTCCTCCTGCACTCGGCCACGAAGTTCCACTCCTCCTTTATCCTAAACGGACAGCAAAGGGCGAAGTCACGCTCCTGGGGAACCGCCCTCACCTGCCCGGAGTTGCCGGCAGACCACCTGTGCGCAGGCGCAGTCCCTCCCCAGGCCGGCGATTTCCCCGCAGCGGCTGGAGACCCAGGGGCCCCGCCACGGAACCAAACCTCAGCTCTGCGCCCTGCACTCTTTCCTGGGTCCCTCTGCTGTGGGAACGTAAGCGGCATCTTAAACCCTCGGAGCCGTGAATTATCAGCAACTTTGACTAAAAAAGTGGAGAAGGTGAGTGGGATGGAATTCCTAAAATTTCTACCAAAGTTACCTATGTATTTGATTAGTTACGATTTCCTTGGATATTATGTGGTGCTAGCCCAAGTTGTTTTGTAAGATTTTATTTATTTATTTGACAGAAACACAGCGAGAGAGGGAACACTGGCAGGGGGAGTGGAAGAGGGAGAAGCAGGCTTCCCGTGGAGCAGGGAGTCCGATGCTGGGATCCCAGGACCCTGAGATCATGACCTGAGCTGAAGGCAGATACTTAAGGACTGAGCCACCCAGGCACCCCTCTATTGTTTTTTAAATGCCTGGCCACAGGAATATGCTAATCTTTCAAGGGTGTCTGATTTGAAATAAATAGGCCGCCCCAGTTTATAACATACCTTAAAAACGATCTTTACAACTCTGCAGAGACTAAAGTGAACTTGCAGAAAACTGATAGCAACACAAATAATTCTTGACTACAGACACACAAATCAGTTCTGTCCGGTGGAGGGACAACCCTCCCCCACCTCTGAGGACAAATTGTTCCGTTTGCAAGTTCATTTCAATTTTCCTGATACCTAAACGTGTCTGTCCTTTGGATTCTCCTCTGAACCGGCTGCAACACCTCCCTCCTTGTCCTCGTGTTCATAATGAGAAAAACTGAATTTTTAACTCGCACTCCCTCTGTATCTGCACGTTTTCTGAGGGTTAACCTTTAACACAGGTTGGGCACCCTGTGAGAAGTCGGGCAGTGGTGCCCTTGAGGTGGGGAGAGAAAGCCCAGACCTCTTTCCCTCATCCCTGTTGGGTTGGGACCCGCAGGGCTCAGAGAGCTGTGATCACCTTCTCCTTTATGTAGCTTCAACAGCTTTCAGTCCTGCCTGGTTTTTGTTGCACGCCCCCAATTCCACTCAAGCCATGCCCCATCACCCCCGACCCCCCCATAATGTGCAATTCTTAGGGAATGAGTAAGCAGAGAAACCAGAGGGGCAAAGCTGCTGGGACAGCGTGCAGAGGGCGCGGAGCCAGCAAGAGACCCCTGATTCAGAGCCACGCCCACACTGCTAAAGGAATCACAGGTGCTGAAACATTCTAGTAAGTGTTTATTTTTTTTTAAAGATTTTATTTTATTTATTTGACAGAGAGAGAGATAGAATCACAAGCAGGCAGAGCAGCAGGCAGAGAGAGAGGGAGAAGCAGGCTCCCCGCTGAGCAGAGAGCCCGATGCGGGGCTCGATCCCAGGACCCTGAGATCATGACCCGAGCCGAAGGCAGAGGCCTAACCCACTGAGCCACCCAGGTGCCCCCTAGTAAGTGTTTATAGACAGTCTTTCCACCAGTCGAAAGTTAGGAGTGTTAGCAAAGCTTGGTAGCAACACTAGAATGTGGTCAGTTGTCAGTAATTCCTCAGGAGAGCTGCAATGCAGGGGTGGGTGGCTGGGGACACAGCCGGACCCTGCCAGTCACCAACCCTCTAGATCCCAGCGGATTTTATAAAGATCATATGTATACTGTATGATCCAAACATTCCACTCCTAGGTATTTCTAGAAGACAGGGGAAAGCATATATCCATACAAAGACATGGGCATATGTTCATATTAGCTTTATAGCCCAAACCTGGAAACAACCCAAATGCACCTTCACCGGTGAATGGATGGACATACTGTAGCTTATTCATACCATGGAACACTACTCAGTGATAAAAAGAAATGAACTCTTGATACACACTACCACATGAATGAATCTCAGGGTCATCTGGTTGAATGAAAGAATCCAGGTAATCAATCAATCAAGAATCCAGACCAAAAAAAGTATTCCACTTATATAGAATGATCTGCAAGACTCTAATAAATGCAAAATCATCTACAACAACAAGAAGGCGTGACTGCCTGGGCATTGAGGACGGAGATGAGAGGAAAGAACCACCAAGAGTGAGGAAGAGGCTTGTAAGGTGATGAATGTGATCATATCTTGATTGTGGAGATGGCTTTAGGGACGTATACATACATCAAACATTTCAAATTGTATCCTTTAAATACATGTAGTTTCCTGTGTGTAAGTTATGCTCCTCAGTAAGGCTTTTATAAATAACATTTTGTGGTCCCACTTTCATCACCTCCGAGTCCCTCCTCAGCCCCTTTGCACCTCTCTTGCTGTTTCACATGCACCTGGCAAACCTCACTCTAGCTGGTATCCACTCCCGCCTCCTCTGCCCACCCACCCCCGCCCCCCAGTTCTGCCTATGCACCCATCCAGGACACAAACATGAAGGAAAGCTCACCACCTTGCAAATTGGCCTCATTTTGGATGGTGGCCCCTGACCCAGGCCCCTCACTGCTGCCCAGCAGCCCTACCACACTCCCAAGCTCATCTCTTTGCCCTAGGCCCTAGGTGACTCTTACACATTTTCTCCCTTTCAAGCAAACCTCCATCACCGCCTACCCCATCCTCCATCCCAGAGCTTCTAGTCCAGGGAGGAAAGAAATGAAAAGGAACAGAACACCTGGAAGTCCCAGCACCACATCCACGCCACCTGCTCACGTCTGTTCCTGTCAACTCTGCCTGTGCTTCCGCTGGTCGGAAAGAACTCTCCCAGATCCTCCCTGCTTACCCCCACTCCCGAGCACCCAGCCTCTCACTGACTCAAGGACTTCCTGCTGCGGGTTGTCTCTTGAGTGTTTCCCTCCCGAGGATCACTCCCATTAGCACATGCGCTCAGTTTTTTCTCCCGACTCAAAGGGCAACACTGCCACCATCATCTTCCCCACACCCCCCACCTCCCTGCAACCTCATGTCTTCCATCAAGCCTGCTTCTCTGCTCCACCTTACAGCCGACCCCACGAAAGAGCTGTGCTGGCTCACATCCACAATTCTCCGTTCCCATCCCCCTGTTCTCTGTTGAACCCCCTTCTTGGGAAACTGTTCTCAAGGTCATCATGACCTCCACTTCGCTAGACCCAGTAGCCAAATCCAGTCCTCATCTCCTCTGACCCGTCTGGAACATTCGGCACAGCTTTTCTTCCCCCATCAAGCCTGATTGCCCCTTCGCTCTCTCTCTCTCTGCAGATTCCACTCCTACCTCTCTAGTCACTGGGCTACCTCCCCCTCAACTTCCCAACCTCCAAATCTCCAAGATCCCAACACCCAGCCCTTGGGCCTCTGCCCTTCTCTATCTACACTCCTTCTTTGGCTATCTCGCAGTGCATGGCTTTAAATGGATCTGTATGCTGATGATGCCCAGTTTCAGTTATCTAGCCAAGACTGCCTTATGACGCCTTGCTTCTCCCATAGCTCCACCTGAATGTCTAAAATTAATGTGTTCCAACCCAAACTCCTGATCTTCACCCCAAAACTTGCCTCTTCCCCATCCAGTAAAAGGCTTCCAGATGCTCTGGTTAAAAACCTCAGGCCCATCGTTGGCTCCCTGCTTTCTTCATGCCTCATATCAAATCCATCAGGAGATAACGGTCAGTTCTACAAGAATCACGCCACTCCCCACCACCTTCCCTGCTTCCATTCTTGCCCCAGGCGCCATCCTCTGCACCACTCTTGCCTCCCTACAGTCTAAACTTGTCCAGCATTTCAAGTAAGCCCGTCACAATGACAGTCACACTCTGTCGTTGGCTCTTTGTTTCACCCAGCAAAGCAATGTCCCACTGCACCTCCAAAGCGCTACAAGGCTGTGCCCTCACCTGTCTGTCTGGCCACCATCCACTGGTGCGGTCACTTGCTTTTGTGGTCGGCTGACTGGCTTCCTTGCTCTCCCTTGAACACCCAGGACAACCCATGCCTCAGTATTTGCATTGCTCTTTTGTCTGCCTGGGACATTCGTTCCTGAATTTTGGCCGGGTTGGCTCCCCAGGTCTACGTGCACACTTTTTGCTCTTCCAAAATGACTCTGGATATCATTGGAGTTTCAAGCTTGCCATTAAGCTGGGAGGAAGAGGAGCATTTGAAAAAAATATTTTGCCGATGGCCCTGGCTAGCCTGGCTACCACCCTACCAAGGTCCTCGTCACAGCGAGCTGAGCTGGGGTAAGCACTCGGCTATCAAGGAGGTAGGGCTTCAGGATCTACCTATGACGTCTCCATGTAATGTCATAAAAGTGTAAGTTTAAAAATGCCAGCACATAGAGAGAGATGAATTTCATACTGGGAGAAAGTGGTGGGATGGGCTTGGGATTGCTACTTTTCATTATTAGCTCTTCTGTATACTTTAAATATATTTTAATACCATGTGATTTTAAAAAATGTAAATACCTAGGGTCACCTGGACAACTCGGTTGGTTAAGCATCGGAGACTTGATTTCAGCTCAGGGCATGATCTCAGGGTCCTGGGGTCGAGCCCTGTGTCCAGTTCTGCCCTGGGCATTGAGCCTGTTTAAGATTCTCTCTCTCCTTTCTCTCCCTCTGCCCTTCCTTCTACTCCTGCATGCTGTCTGTCTGTCTGTCTCTCTCCCCCGTAAATAAATAAATAAATAAATAAATAAACCTTTTTTTTTTAAGATTTTATTCATTTATTTGACAGACAGAGATCACAAATAGGCAGAGAAACAGGCAGAGAGAGGAGGAAGCAGGCTCCCCACTGAGCAGAGAGCCCGATGTGGGGCTTGATCCCAGGGCCCTGGGATCATGCCCTCAGCTGAAGGCAGAGGCTTTAACCCACTGAGCCACCCAGGTGCCCCATAAATAAACCTTTTAAAATAAATAAATGTAAATGCCTGCCTACAGATCTAGCTCAGACTGTAGCAGTCAGAGCTGTGGGGCAGACCCTGGGTCTAAGACATGCAGATTGAAGGAAAGAAGAAATCCCCCCAAAATGGCAGCAGCCAACAGCACAGACAGTGTTCACCAAGCCTTGTGTTCACCAAGCACTTTTCAGGTTAACATCTCCTTTACCCTCATTTCTTAGACTGAGTCTGAAGGGCTACCCTGCCAATGTAATGAAACGATGCCCGTTAAGCTTTACAGAATACATCCTTCCTATATCACAAACAACAAACCAACATAAATGGCTCACGTATTTGGGGGCAGCTAGCATATAATGGAGAAAAGAAAAGATATGAGTCACATCTCATTAAAAAGAAGCATATACCAAAGCTTTTTGGGATTTCTTTTTGAATGTTTTCTATCCCATTCCCTCCGAAACCCCATGAGAATATAAACTATTTTTTGGTGAGAGTCAAGACTATAAACTCTTTTTTTTAATTCCATTCTCTTCCTCCAGAGTGATTAAAATCAGTAAACTGTCTAGCATAAGATATAGAGTTGTTGGGGCGCCTGGGTGGCTCAGTGGGTTAAAGCCTCTGCCTTTGGCTCAGGTCATGATCCCAGGGTCCTGGGATTGAGCCCCACATCGGGCTCTCTGCTCGGCAGGGAGCCTGCTTCCTCCTCTCTCTCTGCCTGCCTCTCTGCCTATTTGTGATCTCTGTCTGTCAAATAAATAAATAAAATCTTTAAAAAAAAAAAGATAAAGAGTTGTTGAATCGCTACCTTGTACACATGAAACTGGTATAACATAGTGTGTCGGCTGCCCTTCAATTTTAAAAAAATGGGGAAAAAAAGATCAAAAGAGATAAATAAATACATAAATAAACTGTCTTTGTCTTTGTATGTTATCACCCGTGTAATTGAATAATCATCCCCTTGAATCAATTTTAGTAGAACTTCAAATACAAGACATGTAAAACAATGCCATTACAGTTCCACTAATTAAATCCATAAATGTGCAAATAAAGTGCTCTTCCCTTAAGAAACGAACCCACAATCCTAGCCTGGATGGCAGAGAGCCTTCCTGGATGAGAAATTCCTCACTCAGAGCCTTCAAGGTGCTCTTCTATTTCTCCTACTCAGTGACTGAGTTTCATCCAGGCAGGATGCTATTCTGTATTGTATCTTTGCTTATAATGCTTTTTTTTAAAGATATTATTTATTTATTTGTCAAAGAGAGAGAGAGAGCACACAATCAGGGGGAGCAGCAGGCAGGGGGGAAGCAGGATCCCCACTGAGCAAGGAGCCCAATGTAGAACTTGATCCCCAGACCCTGAGATCATGACCTGAGCCAAAGCCAGATGCTTAACCAACTGAGCCACCCAGGCCGCCCCTCTGCTTATGATTTTTAAGTTTTGATACATGGTTCATGAAATAAAGACAGTCTTACAAAATGAAGTACCATGAAGTGAGGTCACAGAGCAAGCTAGAGCCTGTTTTCATAAAATTAAATTAACTAGATAATTGCTTTTTCTGATAAGGCATTCGTCAGGTTTTCAATGTATTAATTTCCCCGCAAGAAACAGATCTTGAGAAACTAAAGGTTACCCTACAAATAGTGTTAAGAATCGCAGCATGAATCACAGTGCGGAAACTCAGAGACACCTGCAGAAAAGGTAAATTCGTCCATTCATACGTTCATTTTTTGCAGGAGGAGCCATGGGGTGCTGTCTACAAAGTCATTTTGCAGCAGGATGAAAGACAGAGGTCAAGAGGCAAAAACCAGTCCAAAGCAGCTGAGAGAACAGTTCTGGACCCCAGCTCTCCACAGATGCCTCCTGCTCACAGAACCCTCAGGGGGTTACATCAGCTACAGACACTTTCCCCAAAACCCCCAGGGCTTGGGTCCCCCTTTAGCAAGTTGTCCTACCCTAGAGTAACCCAGGTGCTAGGAGTGTGGAGAAGGTCGGAGCAGAGCTGAGAGCCACTTTGGACTCACGGGGTCCAGGGACCTGTGTAATTCGTGCTAGTGTAGATCACTCAGACCCATTGCCATAGGTGTTGCCCGGTCTGAGGTTCCAATTCTTAAATTCAAGATTCACCTCATATTGGATAACCTCAGATTAGTGCAAGTGAAAAGAACGCCCCAACGATGTGTGATTGCAGCATCGTGCAGGGAAAAGAGCTTGGCCAAATCCTCCACTTAACCGGCTGTGTCAACTCAGGTAAGACACTTGGGTCCCAACTTCCTCATCTTCAAGTTGGGGGTAAGGGTAACCACCTGGAATGGCTGTGATGCTTACAGTAACAGCTTAATTAATTATCAAACATGATCAGAATAGGTACTGGTTTGATCTAGATAATTCATAAGAATGGAGAGCCAAGAACAGAGAGACATTCACACCGTACACATTTTGTTTTTAACTTAATGACTGGGTGGCTCAGTCATTAAGAGTCTGCCTTCGGCTCATTACATGATCCCAGGGTTCTGGGATTGACCCCCACATAGGGCTCCCTGCTCTGCAGGAAGCCTGCTTCTCCCTCTCCCATTCCCCATACTTGTGTTCCCTCTGTTGCTGTGTGTCTCTCTCTCTGTCAAATAAATTAAAAATCTTTAAAAAAATTTAAAGCACAGAAAAATATCAACATTTGCCAACTTGAGATAGGGTTATGGACCTCCTCTGAAACTGGGTCTGCTGATCAGAATCCCATTCTGCCTTCCTTATATAAACCACATCCTCTGCACATTATCCAAGAGCTCCAGTTTTGGTTCCTTCATAGGGAATTAAAAAGTCAGACATGCAAAGCCACTGGAATGTGCAACCTCTCCAACTGGTCCTACTTCCTTGGATTTGTGCAGTGCTGAGTCAATCGTGTGGCCCTTGGTTATCCCAAATGGAGTTTTTCCAAAGCGATCAGCTTCATTTCATATACATATCACTCTCTTTTCCTCCTGTATCATGAGTTTACACGAGCACAGTCAAATTATCTCCTCTCTAGCCAAGTAAAAAATGGTGTCAGTAGAGCAAGTCTTAGTCTGCATTCAGCTCAACAGGTAAGGATGGAAATACATGACAGGGAGTATCTTTGAGCTGCTCCAGGGCATGGGAGAGAGTTTACTGTGTCATCGCTGTGCACCCCATGCCTGGTATGGTGCCTGGAATGCATGTGGGACTGTACACCATAGGGTCACGATTATGGGAATCAGACACTCGCTGTGGGCAACAGTGGGATGGCTTCAAAGTCCAATGAGTAAGTGTCACAGAGAAATCCCAGAAGGGCGTTCCTCTCCACAACATGACCACAGCCTGCCTAGCCCCCCACTCACTAAAGAAGCTACAGGCAAATAGAGAAAAAACATACTTTTCCAATGCGCTTTTCTCAAGCCTTTCTGTCTCCTTCTTCTGCCAAGCTTTGTGCTTCTTGACGCGCGTCTCCCACAAGGCTCTGATGACAGAAATGTCGAACACGACCACTTTGTGTCCCATTTTGGGAGCATGAAATTACCTATTTAAAAAACATACATATGTCAGCTTCACACACACACAAGAGAAAATAGTTTTCTTACGACCTTTATTTTTTTTTAAGATTTTTTTAAATTTATTTGAGAGAGAGAGAGAGTGCGTGTGCCAGCCAGTGATGGGGAGAGGGCTCAGAGAGCGGGGCGGGGCGGGGGGCAGTTGGAAGGAGAGGGACAAGCAGACTCCTGGCTGAGCACAGAGACCACAACACGCTGGGGTTCGATCCCAGGACTCCAAGATCACAACCCGAGATCACGAACGGAGCTGAAACCAAGAGTCAGATGTCCAACGACTGAGCCACCCAGGTGCCCCAGTTTCAGCATGAACTTTGAAATGAAACAAGAATGAATCCATCCTCATAAGTAATGATGAAATGCCCTGTGAACTCCAGAATGGCAGTTTGCTAATGTTCTTAAAGCCTGATGGTATTCTGGGTAAGTCAAGTCCAACACCCAGCCTGTGGCTCCTCTAGAAGGTCACACTTGTATCTCTACCTCTCAGCCAGATTTTGGGGTTCCCAAAGTCCCCTGGGCCCTCCATAAGCCTCTTGGTTCCATGTTCTATTGAATTTTCTAGCATCTCATCTTTCCAATAGGGCTGTACCAGACTCAAGGGTACGTTTGTGAGCTAATCAGAAAACACACACACTCCTGGTGACCTGAGGCTACACCAGCAGCCACCATTAAACAACAAAACCAATCCTTGCACCAAGAACCATGAACACTTTCCCAGCAGGGACTGACCACGACACAGAGCATAGGGAGGGGTCCTGTTAGGGTCCCCTGCAACATGAAACTTCATAGGCTGCTGGTCTCTGTTTATGTGGTTTTCCAAGTGCAAGGAAAGTCAAGGTCAGGTGCATCTCGGTCCTTCCTCGAAGTGAGAGCCAGCACAGTGCCTGGCACACAGCAGGCCCTCCGTAAATATTTGTGGAGTCAAGAAACGAAAACTGAATAAAAGGTTTGCATCCAGATGGCTCCCCTCTCAGGCCGCTCAGGGAGCTTCCTCTCTCCTTTTTATGTTCGCATCTTGTTTTTATTTTACTGTTTGCCTTAAGTGATTATTTGCTCACTGAAAAAAAAAAAAAAACTATCAGGACGTAAAAGTACTTCTTAATGTTCATTCCTCTAACCTACACTGATCTCTCTTATCTAAAAATAACATCCTAGTTATCGTTTTACATTTCCCCTACTTAGTAGCATTGAAATCTGCCTCCATCCACTTCCTGATTCATACACACACACACACACACACACACACACACACACACACACACACAGCATGTCAGTAGGCAAATCGTAGGGCTGTTGAATATTCTCTGCTCCAGTTCCAGATGCTTCTAAATGGCAGTCCGTGGGGACACAAAAGCAAATATTTGATCCTCGGACTCAGCTGTGTACTCCCCATGAAGGGCTTGCCAGGCTGAGTGGGAGAGCCGGCTTCTGTCTGCGCAGTGGAAGGCTGGAGAGCGATCATTTTCGTCTAATGAGCTGAAAATGCTGGCCCCGGTTTACTTCCATCTTTCCCCTCATTTCTGACATCTGGGACTGTCTTTTGTCTGGCTTAAAATCCTTTTACCTCGAGGAGATTTCTGGCAAAGGTACAAGAGATGCACCTTTTTGTGAGGACCTTTTTTTTTTTCTTTTTTTTTTTTTTTTTTTCCAGTTCTCTGGGGTCAATAACATGGGAGAGGCATTGGAAGGTCCTGTAACTCTCTGTTTAACCTTTTCAGGAACCGCTGGACTGTTTCCCCAGAGCAGCAGCCTCATTTTCCTGCCCTGACAGCCGAGCATGAGGGTTCTGGAGTCCCCACATCCTCTCCAGGCTCATTCTTCCACTTTCTCCCACCATGGCCGTCCCAGTAGGTGGGGGCCATGGTCTCTAGTGGTTTCGATTTGCATTTCCCTGACAGCTAATGAGGTTGACTGAACATCTTTTTATGTACTTATTGACCATTTTTATACCTTCTTGGGAGAAATGTCTATTCAGATCCTTTGCCAAGTTTTAAATTGAGCCATTTGTCTTTTTAATTGTTGACTTGTAATAGTCCTTTCTATGTCCTAAGCACGGGTCTTTTGTCTGATACATGATTCGCAAATGTTCTTCGATTCCCTCCTTTTATTTTTAACCTAATTATATGGTTATATTTGGTGTGAGATTTTGTAGACAGAACCTTTTACTTTTTTTTTTTTTTAAGTAGGCTCCATACTCAGTGTGGGGCTTGAACTCACAACCCTGAGATCAATAGTCGTATCCAGCCTGGAGCCCCTGTTGACAGAATCTTGTTGGATCATTTATTTCACACATTCCAACAACGTCTTTTAATTGGTGTATTTGAGCAATTTACATTAACCATAATTACTGATACTTTGCATTTAGGTCTAAATTCACTTATTAACCATTTTCTGCTGGACTCCTCTTTTGTTTTCTCTTTACACTTTCCAGCCTCCTTTTGTGTTTATCTGAACATCTTTTTAGTATTCAATTTATTTTCTCTATTGTGTTTTGGACTCTGTTTCTCGGTATAGTCTTTCCTTTTTCCTGGTTGCCCTAGGGAGGATAAGCTCCTGGCTTCACTTCTCCTAGCCCATCAGAAACAAGATTTTACCACTTGGAGTGAGACATGGAAACCTTACCACCACCGAGGTCCCTTAGGCTCTCACCTCGGTGCTGCCATTGTCCCACGCACTGAATCTGTCAGTGTTCTCTTTTGGGCTTCCAATCATGAAACGTTTTTTAAAGAACTCACGAGGAGGACGCTGGCCCATCACATCTACCCTGATATGGACCGTGTCTGTGGCTCCTCCCTCATTCCAATTGTCCCATGTCCTCTCTGGTAGCATTTTCCTTCTGCCTAAACAACTTCCCTAAATCGTCCCCTCAGACAGAGACTTCAGCTGACAACACCTCTGTTCCCCTTCACCTGAATATCTTCTTTTCACCTTCACTCCTTTTTTTTTTTCTTTTTTCTCTTTTCCTTTTTTTTTTTTCCTTCACTCCTGAAGATGGTTTTTGCTGGATAGCGAATCCTGAGATAATTCTTTTCAACACTTTATAGACACTGCCCGTTTCTTCTGGCCTCCATGGTTTGCCACGAGAAAGGTGCAGTAGTTGGAACCGTAAGTCTCGTCAAGGTGACACGTCACGTTTCTCCCACAACTTGTTGAGAATTGTTCCTTGTCTTTGGGTTTCCTGTTTAATTATGATGAATCTGGGCATGGGTTTCTTTGGGTTTATCCCGTGTGGGATTTGCCTAGCTCCTCTGATTAGGAGGTTTTATATTTTGCCAAATTTGGGGATTTTTCAGCCATTTTCTTCTCCAACTATATATATATATATTTTTTTTTTTTTCCTGCCCTGCCCTTTTCCTCCCCTCCTTCTGGGACTCAGACAACACAAATATTAGCCCTTTCAATATTGTCTCGTAGATTCATAGATTCTTGAGGCTGATTATTAATATCCAGCAATCCATCTTCAAATGTCCTACCCCTTCCCTACATCATCTCCATTATGTTTGTGAGTCTATCCAGGGAGTATTTTATTTCAGGGATTGTCTATTTTATTTCTAAAGTTGCCACTTAGTTCTTTTTATCTCCGACTTCTTGTTGGTCCTTTCTATCCTTCCATTCACACCTGAGGGCAGAGGGAGAGGACTCCAGAAAGGACAAACTTGGAAGGGCTTCCAACCTCGTTTTAGAAGTTGCAGCTCAGTGCAGTGGACAGCGGGGTAGTCCTCTGGTTTGGTCAGGCTGGTCTGGCTCGCTGGGCAACTGACAGGCCATGCCCCCCCTCCCCAGGGTGGAAGGCCACCTGACCAGCCACCAGGGGTGCGGACATATGCAGTGTGGGTCCAGGGTCGTAGGAAGCCTTCAGAGCACAGGGGCTCCACGAGGGCTCTGTTTTCTAGGTGGAGAGCACTGCAGAATGCTTCTTGCTAGCCAGGGCTGTCCATTTGCAAAGGACCAGGTTCTGGGCCTGGGGCTGGGGCCAGCTCGTGTACCCAGATCCCTGCTGGCCCCCTCCCGCCCACACCGGAACAGGAAGGAGAACTCCTTCCACCATACTGTCCCCTGAGAACCGTGGGGACAGACCGTGCTGTCCCCTGAGAAAGCTGAACGGGTTGTTCACTTTAAAGGACAGGTACTTCAAGGAACAACACAGTGTGTCATACAGCACAGACGTTGAAGGCTATGTTCAGAGCCAAGAGGCACTACGTGGATGACTGACACAGTAGGTGGTTCAGTTCAGACGTCACATTCCCTCCTCCCGCCTTCTGGGACTAGAATTCCCTGGGGGTCTGTCCTCAGATTGCACTGGTCGACTGCCCATGTGCGCCCCCCAGTGGCCGTCTGGGATGGAGGCCATGGTCCACCCTGGCCTTCCGCTCAAACAGCAGAAGGCATGCTGATAAGGGTCAGACCCCCAGGTACAGCTCAGGGATGAGCCCGGGAGCTCTAAACAACGTTATGGTTGTTCTCAGAGCTCTCCCTCTCCTCAGTTCCCCCTGTTCTTCTAGATTTCTGGGGCTCCCTTTTACAGTCCTTTGACCAGAGAGCTGGGGCTTTAGTCCCCCTGCTTTGTTGTGCACCCACTTTGGGGGACCAAGTAGCGGGAGGGCCTGGGGATAGAAAAAGCAATGAGAGTTTTCTCCATCCTCTGGGGCCTGCAACTCCTCAGATCCAAAAGGAAAGACCCCTTTTCTCAAAGTTTTGAGTGACTGAGGCCCTCCACTATCAAACTCCTACCCCCATCCCCCTGCACCTCCTGCTACCACTGAATCCTTTGGGGCCCGAGGCATGACAGGATGGAGAAAAGAAAAACAGGGATCTGACCCTTCTCTCTGAGCACGAGGGGTCCCCTTTTCCTCTCCTGGAGCAACATTCAGCACCCTTGTGCCCAGTTCTGGGTTCCAGGCCGCTTTGCGTCCAGGCAGCACAACACTGGAGGGGGGGAAGGGAAACATACCACAGGCTCTCTGTACTGGGAATTCCAGGGTCTTTCCCTTACTCTCTTGCCACCAGCTACTTTTCAGTCTTCATACTCCTGCTCCATGTGCTCCTTCTGGGTTTTAGAACCACATTTAATGGGAGAGACGTGGTGGAGGGTGCCTGACTCCGTCTCCCCCAGAACCAGAAACCACTGCATGTCATTTGACTTTTAACATGTTCCTTACTCTGTCATTTTCAGCTCAGGAGCACCTAAGCTGCAAATGTCTTAAGGTTTTGGCTTTTGACCAAAAAAAAGCTTCCATAGAAGTATGCCAAGCACCAGCCTGAACACAAGAGAGCACAGTCCCCAGCCTGAAATGGAGAAAAATTAGAAAGAAAGAACCAGGCAGACTCAAAGGCTTTGAGGCGATCTCTGCACATAATCCAAGTCTACACATAAAAGCAAAGAAAAAAAGCCAGAGTAAAGTGAGCTTTCTGAGCAGTGTGGACAGCCCAGGCAGCCCAGGGTACTTAAAGCTGGAAGACTGCTCCCTGTTCAGGGTGTGTGTTCTAGACCAACCAGCTTGGCTCAGCCTCTGCTGTTGAGTGACTGTCATTTTCCTAGACCAGCAAGTCCTTGGGGAGTAGCTAGATCTGTCCATTAACTGCCTGTGCCTTAAACACACACACATACACACACACACACACACACACACACACACACACACACACACACACACCACTGTTCATTAGTTCCCATGCATTCATTTGGAGAAATGTAATTCAAGTTTGCATGCTAGAGGAATGGTCTCTTCTTGATGCCTTAGGGTTCTGTTTTTTAAATACTTGTAAATCAATATTAGTGTCAGTATTTTGATGGGAAAGAGCATACCCTGTCTGTCACCTAACCATGTTCCCCATTTCCCCCGTATCTTGCAAAGCAGAGAAGGAGTTTCTGTTCTTCAAGTAAGAGGGTTTTGAATGTGCCAGAATTTAAATCAGGGTCACCTGTGAGATGTTCTGTTTGCAAATGTGTGTGACAAAACATAGAGGCTCTACGAACAGTGAGAGATGACCACGTTTGCTACAGGTTTGCATGTACTGCCCAGAAAGCCTGGGAGGCTAAGAAATAACCAACCTGCAAATGCCAGGTCCAGCCCTGCCCTTGGTGTCCTGTGCAGGACAGGGCTCAATCCAGGCCTCCCTAGACAACAGGGCAGGTTCAAGATCAACCCTGGAGATAGTAGCTCTTATGGGTGGGTGTCAGATCAGAGAAGTGGTTTTATAATAGGAGCCAATGAGTCATTCCAGGACAGAAAGGAGACCCTCCCTCTGGGAACAAAGCCACACTGGGGAGCAGAGAGGAGGGAGATGTCAGGGACGGGACACAGGGGCCAGTCCCTCAGCAGGTTCCGGAAAGAGAGACGGTCCCCTGGCGAATTTACAAAGCTCATCTCTTCTCTGTAGCATGAGCTCCAGTCAACACAGCCTTTCAGGCAAATCTGTGAAATGCAATTTCCTAAGCATTAGGTTTCTCCAGAACTATAGAACGAGCACCATGGTACACTATTCCAAAGCAGTAAAGAGAAATTCACCTCTACAGGATGCGGTGTGAGACAACCTCAATTCAAATAAAGCAATATCCTCCTAGAGAAAACACGACATCCAAGCAGACTCTCCTGAGGCACCATAAGAAATGCAGAGCATTAGCCTGAGCCCTAGTGGATGTGACGGCTAAGATTCATGGACCCAAGGGGACATCTGATTCCAGTTCCCTGCTCGAGATCTATCTGGCTTTGTATTACAGCTGAAGCATGAGAACAACGGATCCCTAGATTTGGGGCTGCACGGTCCGCAGCCACGGAAGAGAAGAAAACACATGAGACTAGAAGAGAGGAGAGGACAACAGTGACATCACTCATGGCAGCAGAAAGGACACTGGGGCAGAGTGCCCTGAGGCTCATTTTTCTCCAGGGCTTGGAGTTCTGGGTCCTGAGTGGACACGTCAACAATCAGAATCTCAAAAGTTTGATTCACAGTGGAAAGGAAAATTCCTCCTGGAAAAACATTTTGCTTTACTGCTTTACTGTTTTATTTCAGTAAAGGGCAAGAGAGTAAATACTGTGGGCTTCACGGGCCAATTGGCAAAACGGAAGCAGTTCTGTAGGCACTTAGATCACAAAAGAGAAAACTCCTGGCCTGCCCCTCCCTGCTGACTTGCCCTGGGCCTGCCAGAGCCCTGAGCCTGCTTCTCTGCTTTGTGCGGGGTTGCCACCTGCTAGAGACATTCTCAGGACAAGAGTGACTGGCCCAAGAGGGAAAGGCCCGGCAGGTCAGCATGCAGAGGGACTGGGAATGGGGAGCTGCTGTAGTCAGTTTCACTCTCTGTCCCGGTGACACTCAGATACCGGTGTGTGTGTTCTCATCTCCTGCCAGCTCCAGATGGGTAGCTGGCTCAAGGCTGAGTGGGCTTGCTGCGTCACCAACTCCCGAGCAAAGATTCCATTGCTTGGTGCTCAGCCATTCCCAACAGCAGAGTGTCCAACATGTAGAGAGCCACCAGCGTGGGCCTTGGGCAAAAGCAAGATACAGCTGGTCCAGTAGGCAGACACTGAGAGTGGAGGAGAATGTGGGGGTGGGGGGTTAGGGTCTCCAACTTGGTCTCCATGGCTCACAATGCTAGCCCCTTCCAGCGGTGCCCACGTGCCCTACAAAAACACCGGCCAGTCCTGTGAGCGCATCCCAGCTTTTGTGAACAATAAACTAGATTTTGCTTTGTGGATACGATGGCTTTAAAATTGTACCCACAAGTTCCTTTATATTCTTTCCTTCAAGAGTGTGGCACTTAATTCCTTCCCCCTTGAGCATGGGTTGAATTCAGTGACTCACTTCTAATGAATAAAAGTGTGGCAAAAGTGATGGCGTGCGGCTTCCGAGACCAAGTCCCACCAGGAGCTCCTCTGTCTATCGGGCCAGGCCCTGTGTCGTGAGGATGTTCAAGCAGCCCCGTGCAAGAAGCTTCTTACGGAGAGGAACAGAGGCCTCCTGCCAGCAGCCAAGTGAGCAGAAGCTGTCTAAAAGCAGATCTTCTAGCCCTGGTTGAGCCTTCAGATGGTAACAGCCCCAAAAGTCATCTCAGCAGACCCTGAGGCAGGACCACTCAGCTAAGCTATTCCCAACCCTCAGAGACTGTGACAAAATATGTTTGTTGTATTAAGCTGTAAGGGTTGGGGGTGATTTGTTATGTAGCAATAAATCATTAATACAGTGGACAGTAAAATGAGACTCAGTCTCAATGTGTAGCAACATCTGGTGTCCTCATCTAGCCGCCTCCTTGACATGCCCACTTGGGTGTCCCACGCATATCTCAGAGAAACACAATTCCTTCCAGAGTCCCTCCCTTAGAGTCTACGCATCCCTGGCTGCCTTAATTCTTCATTCACCTTGACTCTGTCATTACCTGGAGGTCACTCCTTTATCCCTTCCACTTCTTTACCCTGCCCACCATGGGAGCGAGACCATGTACACAAATATGCTCGCTGGTTTGCGCGCCCAATGTATCACCCAAGTCTTAGAGGGCACGCATTTCTCACCATCATTAGGGCCCCAGCTGGCCTCGGGCGTGCAGCAGCCTCACAGCTGGTGTCCTGACTTCCCACTCACCCTCGTCCAATCCATTTGTCGCACAACAGTGAGAGTCATTTTCTGCCGAGAATGAGATCCTGCCACTGCCTGGATCAAGTGCTCCAGAGACTCCCCTCCCAGGTGAGGGGGAGATCCCAGGGCCCGGGTGAGACTCTGGCATGACCCGCCCTTGAGTACTCTCCTCCTCAGTGCCTCACCCGCCCCGCACTTTTTTGTACCTCGGACTCTGCACACACTACGCCCTCTGCCTAGACCCTCTTCCCCCATCTGCCTAGCATCCCTGCACCCCATGTCCCCGGACTCAGCTTCAGTCTTCTCTCCTCAGCACAGCCTTCACGGCCTCTTGACCTAAGGTAGATCCTCCCGTTATTTTCTCTCTCAGATGATTTATCTCTCAGACTGTTGCTAATTCACTTCACAGCACATAATAGGAGTTGAACTATTTGCTCATTGGTTTAATTATACTTTGACCGTGGACTGTGAAGAGAAGGGCCACGGTTCACCGACAGGGGCAGCCACCTGAGAAGCCCCAGACGTGGGATGGGAGTCAGCCACTGACCCTGAGTGGTCACCAGGGGACAGATGGTGACAGACGGCAGCCCTGGAGGGCATGTAGACAGGCTCCTGCTTCTGGACCTCAACAGAGAAACCCTGTGTGTTGAGCCAGTTTACTTGGTGTGCATCTCTGTTCTTTGATTCCTGGGAACCCAAATAACTGACATTATGGGCACTCATCAAATGGGGAAGGATGAATGTCCCTGCCCCTGAGCTCTCCATCTGGAAAGAACAGATGCTCACAGAGATACATTTCAGTACTGCGTGTGGATTTGATAATGGGGGCGGAACAGGCTGTGGGGTCAGAAGAGGAGGGATGCCCTCAAGTGTGTGTGGGGAGGAGGGTTCTGGGCAGTCCCACAGGGACCCTGGGGAAGGAGAAAGGGACTGTCCGTGCAGATTTGCTTGAATACTTGTTCACGCTCCCTCCACAACCCAGGTACATTGGAATCCCTTTTACGGAGCCATCCACTGTCCGAGCCAGAGGGCATGACTGGAAAAACATGTCCCCTGGCACCAGAGCACTCGTCCCCACTTAGAAGACGAATGCCAGGGTTCCAGGCGGGAGGGGCACTTTCTGGTCACCTCATCCTCCCCCTTCTGGTCAAATGGCAGACTGGGCAGAGACGGGTGGGAGGCTGTGTACAGGGCTCACATCTCTGACAATCTACGGTACAAAGGATCTGGGGGAGAAGACCCAACAAACCCCACAATACAGGTGCCCAGCCATTCTGGGCACCTCCTTGGCCAAGCTGGGAGAGGGACGGCAGCAAGGGTTGGTGTCCAGGCAGTGGGCACAGTATATGCACAGTCTGAGGGACAGAGCTGAGGTCGGAGCGGTTAGTCATCTGAACATCCATGGGGAGAGAGGCCTAACCCTACAGTCCCCACCTACTCATCAGAACCCCCAGGGCCTCTCTTTCCTCTGGGCAGACCAGCTCCAGGCTTTCCACAGCATTCTTCCCAGCATAGCCCCCACGTGAATAAGACATCCATCATCAGCCTTGCTGGAACTAAGGGAGTGTCTATAACCATGGGGATTCCTGGTGACGCAGGTGTACAGAGGAAACAATGACATGGCCAACAAGGGGCTTTCATGATGCACAAATCCCATTCGCCCCTCACATAAGGCTGCTGCCTGGACCCCAGAGCCAGAACACAGAGTGAGTTTTCTGATAGAAACAATAGGGTTGGGGCGCCTGGGTGGCTCAGCAGGTTAAGCCTCTGCCTTCCGCTCAGGTCATGATCTCAGGGATCTCAGGGATCTCAGGGTCCTGGGATCGAGCCCCACATCAGGCTCTCTGCTCGGCAGGGAGCCTGCTTCCCTTTCTCTCTCTGCCTGCCTCTCTGCCTACTTGTGATCTCTCTCTGTCAAATAAATAAATAAAATCTTTTAAAAAAAAAAAAGAAAGAAACAATAGGGTTATTAAAGACTAAATACTCAAGGGAGGTCAGTATAGTCACAATATTGCAGCCAAATTCTAAATTAAATTACATTTTCTGTCACAAGGTCAGAGTTTCCCTGGGAATACCCATTGTTTTCATGGTAATTTGTTAAACTAGAAAATCCTGGCTGGGAGGCAGACGCTGGGGAAGGGATTAGGAGGACCTTCTCAGAGTCAGCCTGCCCTGCCCCACCCCCCAACCCCCCCTGCCCCGGCTGGAGTCCCGCCTCCTCCACTTACAGCCGCGTGTCCCTGAGATGGTCACCTATCCTCTCTGTGCCCCCATGTACTCATCTGAACATGGGTGTGACAGCAGCACCCCGCTCAGAGGACTGGGGACAGGGTCACGTGTGATAATTTGTGTCAAGTGCTTAAGATAGTCCCCGGCACCCAGTAAAGCATTTATTAGAAGAAAAGAAATGAAGACAGACATCGTCACCAAGTGAAATGGAAGATATGAGTACCTGAGGGTTCTTCTGCCCCCGGGCATGGTTAGCACAGGTTCTCTGCCAGATCGCACCAGCCCCTGAGTTACCAGAGAGGATTTGGAGGAAAACAGTCACAGGGGCGCGCGGCTGAGCTGCTTACAAAGCCAGATGATTCTCCCCTGGGTCTCTGAGCACTTTCCTACCCTCACTCTCTCCCCAGGGAGGGTGAGACAGTCCCAGAAGGAAAAGACTTCCCCCGCAGATGTCAATCATCCCTTCCAGGGCACCCAAGACACAAACAAAGTTGATTTATTTCCCCGAGACAACGCTTTGGACCAGAAAGCCTTGAGCCCAGCTTTGGGCACCAGAGCAGTGTACTGGGGGGGAAAAACCCACTAACCAGGAGCAGGAATCTTGGGGAACCCCCTGCCCCACTGTAGCCTTGTGGGGGGTCACCTGCCCTAGCCACATTCTCTCCTTCTCCATTCAATTCTAGTTCTTGCCCTAAAATGCAGATAAATGCATGACCCTCCCCCAATAGTGTCCCACTGGGGGTGTCTGCCCCTGTCCTGCCATGGCACGGTGGGAAAGAGATAAACAAGGAGGAGCTGCCCCCCATCCTCCCAGCAGGTGCCACAAGCCCCCTCTCTCTCAGCCACCCCAGTACCCCCCAGTCTCAGGAGCCGAGGCTCACTTGCCTCTGCCACGTCCCAACCCCCACAACGGCCACCTACCCGTGACTGCGGGGCAGCCCCAGCCCCTGACCGCTGCCTGCCCAGTGGAATCCGGGTTGCGGAGACTGGCGACACCCACGGCCGCCACACACTGGAGCCTCCTGGCCTGTGCGCTAACGGGCTATATTTGTCAGCTGATAATATGATCTGTAGGACATGTGCTGATAAACTATCTATCTATTCTATGTGACTCAGCCCGGCATGAGACAAAACACATTTCAGAGGGGAGGGCTTGGCACAGGGCAAACGACAAGCTGGCCAACTCGAGCCCAACAACCCGGGATGACTGCACCTCCCTTTTCACGCGGGCCGTCTTGAAGCGTGTGGAATAAAACAGGCCAGAGAGGGGAAAGGGCCCCGTGTTCTCTGCACTCCGAGCTAAGAACCACAGGAAAAGCAGCATCAGAACGCCGTATGACCCAGCAAATGCAAAACTGTTTTAAATGTTTGAAGCTACAGCTATCACAGGTCTGGATTTCACCCTGTTTTTCTTTTTTTTTTTTTTTTTTTAAGATTTTATGTATTTATTTGAAAGAGAGAGAATGAGAGCGAGCGTGCATGAGAGCATGAGGGGGGAAGGGGCAGAGGGAGACGCAGACTCCCCACTGAGCAGGGAGCCTGACACTACTCATGATCCCAGGACCCCAGGATCATGACCAGAGCCAAAGGTAGTTGTTTAACCAACTGAGCCACCCAGGTGCCCTCACCTTGCTTCTTTTAAAGTTCCTAAAACATATGTGAATTTAGGTTCTTTTTAGTGATTTTTACTAATTAGGCAAAGATGCTTTGCTGATAGCCAACATTGTGACAATTTGACAATCAGTTAATCAGGAATTGCTCCCACCTCACTGCATCCCCCCATCCACATCCTCCACCCAACCCCCACCCCTGCCTGTTCCAAGAGGATCCTTACAACCACCTCCACTTATGAGCAACAGACTCCTCATATGCCTTCATCCTAAACAGAAAAACACCCTTTGTCTAACATAAACATAATAACTCTAACTACAAAATAGTTGGATTTTGAAGGTACTATGTTCTATGTGTTGCCATTTGTAATTATTACCATTTTATTAATGTAATCCCTATCAAAATACCAACAGCATTTTTCACAGAACTAGAACAAACAATCCTAAAATGTATATGGAACCACAAAAGACTGCAAATAGCCAAAGCAATTGTGAAAAAAGGAAAGCAAAGCTGGAGGCATCGCAATCCCAGACCTCAAGTCATATTACAAAGCTGTAGTGATCAAAACAGTATGGTACTAGAAAAAAAAAAAAAAAAAACAACAGTATGGTACTGGCACAAAACCGGACACGTAGATCAATGGAACAGAACAGAAAACCCAGCAATAAACCCACAATTATGTGGTCACTCAATTTTCAACAAAGCAGTAAAGAATATGCAGTGGGAAAAAGTCTCTTCAACAAATGGTACTGGGAGAACGGATCAGCTACATATGATCAAAGAATAAATGAGCAAAAGAATGAAACTGGACCCCTTTCTCACACCAGACATAAAAATAAACTCAGAATGGATTAAAGACCTAAATGTGAGACCTGAAACCATAAAGATCCTAGAAGAGAACACAGGCAGTAATGTCTCTGACATCAGCCATAGCAATGTTTTTCTAGATAGGTCTCCTGAGGCTAGGGAAACAAAAGCAAAAAATAAACTATGGGAGCTTCATCAAAATGAAAAGCTTCTACACAGCGAAGGAGACGATCAAAGAACTAAAAGTCAACCTATAGAATGGGAGAAAATATTTGCAAATGACATATCAGATAAAGGGTTAGTACCCAAAATATATAAAGAACTGAAACAATTCAACACCCCCCCCAAAAAAAATCCAATTAAAAATGGGCAGAAGACAAGAACAGATATTTTTCAGAAGAAGACATCCAGATGGCTAACAGACACATGAGAAGATGTTCAACATCGCTCGTCATCAGAGAAATGCAAATCAAAACTACAATGAGATCTCACACCTGTCAGAATGGTTAAAATAAAAAACACAAGAAACATCCAGTGGTGATGAGAATGTGGAGAAAAAGGAACCCTCGTGCACTATTGGTGGGAATGCAAAGTTGGGCGGCCACTGTGAAAAACAGTATGGAGTTTCCGCAAAAAATTAAAAATAGAACTACCCTACAATCCAGTAACCACACTACTGAGTATTTACAAAAAAAAAAAAAAAAAAAAGACAAAACCACTAATTCAAAGGGATACATGCACCCCTATGTTCATAGCGGCATTACTTACAATAGCCAAGATATGGAAGCAGCCCAAGCATCCATTTTATTCAGCCATTAAAAAAAAAAAGAAAGAAAGAAAAAGAAACCTTGCCATTTGCAATGATGTGGAAGGAACAAGAAAGTAAAATGCTAAGCAAAATAAGTCCATCAAACACCATATGATGTCACTCATATGTGGACTTTAAGAAACAAGACAAACAAGCAAAGGAAAAAAGAGAGGAAAAACAAACCAAGAAACAGACTCTTAACTACAGAGAATAAACTGCTGGTTACCAGGGGGAGGTGGGTTGGGGAGTGGGTGAAATGCGGGATGGGGATTATGGAGCGCACTTGTCGGGATGAACACTGGGTGACCTATGGAAGGACTGAATCACTGTGTCATACACCTGAACCTAATATAACACCACAAGTTACCTATATTGGAATTAAATTTTTTTTAAATAAGGTTTTTTATTTTTATAGGCAAAAATTTTTTTTGATAAATTATCATTTTAAACCGTATACTACATTGATGGGAATCAAATAAATCTCTGGGACAGTATTAAGACCTATCTCTAAAGTGTTGCATGTGCTTTTTATTACTTAGAATTGGAATAGTATTTTTTTCCTACAAAATCTAAGTTTCCTATTTAGTAATTGTTTTCGTTTGGTCTTTGTTTTGTTTTCTTTACGGTGTTCTGAACCAAAGAATATAAATTAAAAAGGTAGTTTCAGGTCAGACATGACTTAAATACTTTTTCAATATATAAGAGGGCTAACTATTCAAAAGCTCAATCATATTTAAGTGGAAAAATATTTTCCCCCACCAATACATTCAAATACAATGGGCATCCTGTATGAGGCCAGGGTTAGAGAAGGAGGTCATTGTTCAGCCCAGGCTCCTCAGTCTGCAAGGAGCTCCCAAATAAAATTGAGAAACTTAGCAAATAAAAATACTTTCAGTTACATCTGAATTTCAGATAAACCGCAAGTGATTTTTCAATATAACTATGGTCCCAATAATGCATGAGTCATACTTAAAAATTATTTGTGGTTTATCTGGAATTTCAATATTCCTGGGAGTCCTGTGTTTTATCTGGCAACCCCCAGGATCTTAGTAAGTGCAGAATCTGACCCAGGAGGCCAGGGAGGGGCCCAGAGTCTGTCTCCCTAACAAGCTCCAGGTGATGCCAAAGCTGCTGGCCCAGGGACCCCAGCACAAGGGGTCTTAAGGACCTGGAATTAACAGAGTCTGGGGCAGTGGTACCCCGCACTGGCTCCTCATGGGCATGGCCCCAGTGGAGCCCTCTCCCCCTAGGATGTTCTAACTCAATCAGTCTGGGGTGACGTCCAGTGATCCTAGTTCAGCACACTCCACAGTCTCTTCTGATTCACAGGTGGGGATGTGAATCGGGAAGTATTTTAAAATACACAATGTACTTATGTTAATACAAGGAATTGTCATTATTGAATTAAACTTACTGTGTGCAGATGCTGCGTCTCTTGGCTGTGTCCAGAAAAAACTTCCAGAGGCGCCTGGCTGGCTCCATCTGCAGAACATGTGACTCTTGATCTCGATGTTATAAGTTCGAGCCCCTCCTTGGGTGTAGAGATTACTGACTAAAATCTGAAGAAGAAGAAGGAGGAGGAGGAGGAGGAGGAGGAGGAGAGGAGGAAGAGGAAGAGGAGGAAGAAAAGGAAGGAAGGTAGGTAGGTAGGTGTGTGCCTGAGTGTCTCAGTCAGTTAAGCCTCTGCCTTCGGCTTGGATCATGATCCCAGGGTCCTGGGATCGAGTCCTACGTTGGGCTCCCTGCTCAGCGGGGATCTACTTCTCCCTCTCCCCCCATTCATGCTCTCTCTGTCTCTCTCAAATAAGAAAATAAAATCTTTAAAAAGAAAAGAAAAGAAAAAAGAAGGAATGAAGTTGTAGTTTCTGCGTTCCCAAGGGGCAGCAGGTAGGACTGTGCCCTGTGGTCTTCACCCCCCAGGGTCCCCTTACCTCCCCAGCTCTTACACAGTCTTATTATCACAGCTGCTTCCTCAGAGCCGGGCGCTTTTTCACTCACGTCCTCTCTGGCTGGCCTTGAAGCCTCTCAACAGTTTTGTCCACAGCTTTGGCCTCTCCAGGGAGGGCCCCCAGGTTTGCCTCCAATCTGAGGGGGCCCCACACACAAACAGGCCCAGACAGCCTCGGGCCCGAGTGCTCGCCTCACAGCCATTCTGAGCCTCGGATGCCTGTGGGAACTCTGAGTCACACGCACCACAAAGCCTTCTTCCAAGTAAATCCCTGGTGTCACACGCCTGTCGTCACTGCGATCTAATGATAGAGGAATGAAAAACCCAAAATGTTATAGACCGATTCACCCTACTGCAGTGACCGTTCCCAAATGCTTCCCGCTGAAGAAGGAGCGCCGGGGGAGGGCCCTGCCTTACCGCTTGGCAGGTACCGCTGAAAGCCCCCAGCACAGTGGCCCGGGCCAGGGAAGGCTGCCCTGCCCCCACCTTATAGTCACTTACATTAACTACATGGCCAAATGAGACTATTTGGGATACCTTGGGTGCTGTCGAAATATATTACGAGAATTAATTTCTCCCAATTCTCTACTTTGCTACTGTGACTAGCCAGAACTTTTAAACTCACACGAGGGGTTGATGAGGCATTTCCATTGGGCAGCACTCCCCGAGGCACGGAGCCCAGACGTGGGTGACCCCCGTGGGCCATCCTGACAGCTGCTCCCCTCACCACTAAGATGGGCCACGGAGAGGGCTAACGAACCCAGGATCAGAATGTGGCACTTGCTCTAAGACTTTCATGGAGTTTTTCCCTGGGAGGAGGCCAAACCTCTTCGCAAATACAGTTATTCAACTGCAGGAGGGCGGAACGCCCGTCGGTGCCAGGACCGCCGCTGGGAGTAGCGGCATCCGTATCCAGCACGCGGACCACACATCCCTGTGGTCCCCAGGCAGTCTGGCCATGATGCTCACCGGCGCCCCCTGGAGGACAATTTTGCCGGTGACCTTCCTCTACTGGGAAACCAGGGATGCACTGGTCATTCCCACTCAGCCAAACTGAAATCATCAAGAATGCCAATCTTAAAATTCTCACTGGAAGCTCTTCATGTGGGCTGGTGCAATTGGAGATGGAGCTACTTTTGTTTAATTTTCTTCGTTTCTTTTTTTTTTTTTAATTTTGATACTATCCTTGTAAGATTAAAATGAAATACACACAAAGTCAAAACAAAACAAAAAACAAACAAACAAAAAACCACAAAACACACACACACACACACACACACACACACACACACACACCATGAATCATTGCTCACACTTTTTGTGTACCTCTTAAATCTCGGGCACAGTTCTGGGTGCTTTATGACATATCTAACCTTGAAAAATACCAGAAACAAAACAGGAGATAAAAGGTACCGCTGTCCCTAATGTCACGGAAATGACATTCAGCATTTTCTGTTACCTCATCCCACACACCGGCCACCACACCGACAGAGAGGCGTTGCTCCATTTGTTACACAGAGCAGGCTACGATGCCCGAGGATTCCCTGTTCTCAGGTGAACGTGGGAACACCAGTGACCTCCCTGAGGTACCGTGCTGTATCCAGAAGACTGTTAGCGCTTTTTTAAAATACATGGTTCTCTTTTTTTCTAAGCCCTTAGGAAACTAGAAAGTGCACATTGCCCTCAGAGCGAGTCACTACTCCCTCCTCCTACTCCATCTCCGTAGAGCCTCCAGATTCCACCTGTCTGGCCCTCATGCCCACTTCTCCAGCTGCTCCGCTCCTGCCCTGTTTCAACAGTTGTCTCCAGGGGCGCCTGGGTGGCTCAGTGGCTTAAAGCCTCTGCTTTTGGCTCAGGTCATGATCCCAGGGTCCTGGGATCAAGCCCCGAATCCGGCTCTCTGCTCAGCGGGGAGCCTGCTTTCCCCTTCTCTCTCTCTCTGCCTGCCTCTCTGCCCACTTGTGATCTCTGTCAAATAAATAAATAAAATCCTTAAAAAAAAAAAACAAAACAGTTACCTCCAGCATTATGTCCCTCTGATGCCAAAGAGAGCGCCCAAACACGCAGACCTGCCCAGGTCTCCTGCTGGATTCTTCATAGTGCTACTTTAAAAGGCAAAATTCTTGGTGTGCTGGGTCTCTAGGACCCGCCCCCCAGGGCCCGCTCCCTGCTGGCCTCCAGGTCTCAAGGGCCACCAGCCTGCCCTATTACACTTCTCCAGTTCAACCACACCCCTTCCTGTTCCCTCCTTCAGCCAGGCCCAGTCCAGCTTTTGTACCTGTTTCCCGCTCGGACTCCCCGCCTCTGAGAAAGTGACCCCTTCCTTCTTTTGCTGCTGGGCCATCATGTGCACAGACCCACTAACACTGATGAAACGCACTTATTACATGTCTATTTCCTCTTGATTGTAAGGGTCTGAGGATAGGAAGCCTAGTTCCTTCAAATCTTGGTGATCATCCCAAGCCCGTTGCCTGGCACATGGTAAGAGTAACAAATGAATGAATGAGCATTGCTTGACCTGCTTCAGGAGGGAAAAAGATGTATAAAAAGTCAGTGACATTTGTCAAATGCCTAAATGTGCTAGAACTATGTAAATGTTTATCTAATCTTTATCTAATGATAAGATATCTTATCAAATATAAGAAGTATGTAGTAGAGCATCTTGGGGTACCCGGATGGCTCAGTCATTCAGCGTCTGCCTAAGGCTCAGGTCATGATCCCAGGGTCCTGGGATAGAGACCTGCATCAGGCTCCCTGCTCAGCGGGAAGCCTGCTTCTCCCTCTCCCACTCCCACTCTCCCTGTTTATATTCCTTCTCTCTCTGTCTCTGTCAAATAAATAAATATAATCTTAAAACACACACACATACACACAACAAAAAATTCGCCATTTAAAAAAAAAAAAGAAGTTTGTAGTAGAGCATCTCTTGTGGGGCAGGTGGTCATATTCCCATTGTGGGAGGATAATGCAGGACAATGAAGCTGAGGCTTAGTAACTTCTTTAAAGCAAATTAAATGTGCCCAGGGGTATGCACTCACCTTCCTCCTTCTACCTCCCTTCAACATATTTGTTGAGAAACTCCAAGAAGCATGGCCTTGGGTGTTGGCATCAGTCTGGCACAGTGTGGCCTGGAACATGGACACAAGGAGCACCCACCAAAAAATGCTTCATAAACGAAGTGCACATCAGTGACAAATCTTTGTCAAACAAACCCTGCGCCTGTATAGAGCTCTGGGGAAAATGCGCTCAGGAAACCCTGAACGACTTATCTAGAGATGAAATAAGACAGTGGATCTCCGACCTGGTGATTTTCATGAGCGGATAAGGAGAAATACATACCCAGAAACTGAGATGGAAAATAAATGGCACTTTTTTTCCCCTGTTATTAAAATCTTGGATTCACTGTAGGCTTGCTCTAGCTGGAGGGATCCAGTTCTGGACTAGCTAGTCTGCTCAGTGTTCCATGCGGTCTTTCCAATTAATTCCCCTGTGGCCTTACACAGTCAGATTCACCAGCAGTGTGCCTGCTCACATACTCTCTCCATCCATTCGGGATGCTATAATAAGGTACTGTGCACGGGGTGGGTTATATTCTCATGGCTCTGGAAGCTGGAAGTCCAAGATCAAGTTGCTGGCACGGTCGAGTGGGGGGCCCTCTTCCAGGTGCCAGACTTCTCTCATGGTTGACCTTGCTTCCAGTACCCTTGTGAAATTTACTTGCTATGTAAGTTGGCTAGTGCTGCATAGCAAATACCACAGACCTAGGGGCTTCAACGACAGACATTTCTTTTCTTACAGTTCGGGAGGCCAGAGGTTCAAGATCAAGGTGTCAGCAGGTTTGGTTTCTTCCGCGTCCTCTCTTCTTGGCTTACAGGTGGGCATCTTCTCCCTGGGTCATCACATGGTCTTCCCTGTGCATGCACAAAGCTTAGTCTTCATCTCCTCTCCTTAACGAGGACATCCATCATGTGTCCACCCACATGAGCTCATTTTACCTTAACTACCTCATCGAAGGCCCTATCTCCAACAGTCATTTCTGAGGTTCTAGGGATTAGGACTTATAAATTTCAGGACAACACCAGTTAAGCTCAGAACACTCCTCAAGTCCCAGTTTATCTCTAGAGTCCTTTGGATTGTCTACATGTAGAATCATGTTGTTGGTGAGTAGTGTGTGTGTGTGTTCTACAAGAAGAGACAAAGGGGTTAATCAAACAGAATAAGGCAACAGAATGAGATATTAAAAAAAAAAAAACCTCACACCCTATGAACAAATGATTCTTGATGAAAAAGGGCATTGTAGAGCAGCGACGTAAGAATGATCTTTCCCAATAAAGTGGTGCTGAGTCTTTGGGTAGATTCAATGCAATGGGCACCACAGAGCCGTGAAGAGGAGCAAATTTCTACAAACAACATGGATGGCTCCCCCCAGCATAACGTTGAGCAGAGAGAAGCAGATACACACACACACACACACACACTTGGGGTTAGATAAAGTTCCAAACCATGGAGAAACCAGACTATGGCATTAGAAATAAGAAAAGTAGTTAGCTTGGGGAAGTGAGAGGTGGACTTCTGGGGTTGTATCAATATTCTTATTCTTTTTCTTTTTAAGAGGGTTTTTTAAAATTTAATTTATTTATTTGTTAGAAGACACAGCGAGAGAGGGAAGACAAGCAGCGGGGAGTGGGAGAGGGAGAAGCAGGCTTCCCGCTGAGCAGGGAGCCCCATGCAGGGCTCCATCCCAGGACCCTGGGATCATGACCTGAGCCCAAAGCAGACGCTTAACGACTGAGCCACCCAGGCACCCCAATATTCTTATTCTTGACCTGGGTGGTGGTTATGTGGTACTTCGGAATAATTTTTAAGCTACAACCCTTGTTATGTGTACATTTTTATGAGTGCATGACATACTCCAATTAAAAAAAAAAAGTTCCAAAGTGTTTGCATTAGTTCTATATTGCTGGGTAACAAATTCTCACAAAGGTGAGTGGGTCAACGCAACATCCAGGGATTATCATGGTGGCATAACTCGGAAGGGCAGCCTGGCTCAGGCCTCTCTAGGGTGGGGCATAGCTTCAAAGTTTCCCGGGGCCCTCTGCATACAGGAAGCCTCACTGTAATTGATTTCTGATACCACTTGGGATTTGCATTTCAGCCTTGAACTTCCACTTGCTCTGAATCCATTTCAAAACCATCAAGAGCTGTGAAGAATGCCCGGATGCAATCCCATACAAAATCCACTTAAGGAGCACTTTTAAATGAGGTTTTCCAGGTCTTGTGAAAACCAGCTCTCTGCTGGAGCCAGGACTTGGTCAGTGGGCCCTCCGGAAGTGACCGCTCCCTCCCCATCAGCAGAGTTTTGATAAAAGTAAAAGGGCACTGGGCATAGATTTCTGGGCTCATCTTAGGGCAGGAGGGAGTGGTCTCACAGAACCCTCTCTCCCCCACTGTGCTCAGCCCAGAGTAGCCAGAGTAAAGGGGTTAATCAGAGTAGCCAGTCAGTAAATATTTGTTGAATACAATTAGAGGAAAAGTTCTGGTGGGAAAGAATTCTAAACCATAGCCACGTCTAAAAGTCTCAATGAGACTTTTCCAGTAAGTGTGTCAAGGTTACCTTGTCTTCTCTAGGGTGAGTTCTTCTGAAGTAGATGCCCAGAATCAGGGAGCTTTGGAGCACTTGGGATTTCTTTTTTTCTCCTTTATTGTTTGGGGGGAGGGGCATTCTTTGTTGTATTTCCTGGCTCTGGATAGGGGAAGCAAGTTGTTTTCCTATGGTGCCTCTCAAAGTCCTTGCCTTTGTCCTGCCCCCGCCCCGCCTTGGAGAAATGGAGGCTAAAGACGACATTTCTGTCAGCCAGGGATGGGGCAGTTGGAGTACCAGCAGACACAGCACGGGAGGCGGAGGAAGCTCAAAATCTGGCACACCAGGTTTCTGGACCTCCTAGTCTGGGGGAGAAGGCATAGGGGGAAGGGTTGGCAAAATTCCGGAAAACAAGCAGTTTGCAATACAGTGTTGATAAGATAAGGTGAACTCCAGCAGCGGGCGCCAGGACCCGGCTCTGGGCTAACCGGAAGCCGGGGAAGGGCTTCCCAGAGCAAATGACAAAAAAGAAGCCAGTTCAGGTTCCCCCTAAGCACTCTTTCATGCCAGCTCATGGAGAGAGAAATACAACATCCAATAAAGCCCGGGCAACAGTGTAAATCCAAATAAGGACATACTATTTCTATATACAGAATTAGCAAAAATTACGATGCTTTTTGCAGCCAGCTGGTTAGGAGAGGGATGTGGGGTGGGGGAGAGAAGTGGGGGGGGCGGTGGTATGTAGAGACCGGTGCACCCTTCTTGGAAAATGATTCGGACGTGTTCACCCTTCAACGGCGCAATTCAAGTGCCAGGAATTTGCTGGCTGGAGAAACTTTCTCCCTCTCAGCAAATAAGGCTTTTTGACTTTCTTATCATTGTGTGTCCCCTGGCATCCCACTTTTCAGTTCCTTCAAGAACTTTGCTTTTGCATTCACAGCTTGGCTAACTGTTTGACACAGAAGGCTTCACTCACAGCCTGTCTCTGCTTTGGACGTGCCTTCCTCGCTAAGCTTCGTCATTTCTAGCTTTTGACTTAAAGGTTAAGACATGTGACTCTTCCTTTCCCTGGAACACTTAGAGGCTGACGTAGGGTTATTAACTGACCTAATTTCAATATTGTTGAATCTTGGGGAACAGGGAGGCTCGAGGAGAGGGAGAAAGACAAGGGAACCACTGGCCAACACAGGATTGCCCCAGACCTTCAATCTGCGCCAAAAAAAAAAGGAGCAGTATCTGGAGAGGGCAATGCAGCAGAGCATGGTAACAGCAGGCATGCTTATACTGTACTTTCTTCGCGCTCTGTTTCTTTGCAGTTGCTGGGGCTAGGTGGTTAGCCTTCTCCTATGCACTGCCCTCCCCCACATCCAGCTTCCAGAACTTCCAGCTAAGCTCCCGGTTCCCGATGCAAATCAGCACGCTACCTGAAGACTTTAACAAGTCAAAAGGCCACAGCAGGAGCTGAAGCTCAGCAGGAACCCAGCAGCAGGCTGCTGCTAGAGTAAAGTAAATGGGATGCACCCTACCAATGCTCTGATGAGGCCCTACTTCCCAGAAAAATTATTTTTAATTTAATTCCCCCAAGAAGCAGGTGCGGAAGCCATCGAGGGCTCCTCTCAGCACCTGTGACCCGTGGCCTGCACACAGGGGACACTGACGCTGAAATGGCCAGATGCTGCCCGTTCCTTTCTGCCACGGCATGACCTCAATGGACAGAGATGGGTGAAAGCACAGAAAAGCCTCACACCCGTGTGCCCGGCAGCATTGGGTAAACACCAGGCTTTTCCTTTAGAAATTAGAATTAAGTGATACCTCGAACTACTCATGACTTGGGCGAATTAGGTCATCTGGAGCACCGAGACGCTCCGTGGGGACTCCCCTCAGGGACGCGCCTCTCCAGCGGCATCCGGGGGGGCGGGGCTCCTAGGAACAACCAAATAACACTTGTGGGGTAACACAGGACCCGGAATCAGGGGGTAATTCCGGTGTCTTGGGGAGTCAGGCGGAGACTCCACTTGGAATTCACCCCGCTCGGAATTTACACTCACTCACAGGGGTTCAAGAACCCCCAGGGCCCCCTGACGACCCTGAACTTACCCCCCAGAGGGCTTCCTAGTCTTTCTCCTCCCACTGGTGGAGACACACCCAGCTCAGCCAACTGAGGACACCCAGGGCCGAGCGCTGGGCTCAACACACCTTTTTAGGGAAAAACAAAGATGAAAGGAAATTTCAAATAAAACTTGGCAATAAAATACCAAACTCCTTGAGATGAGACCCATCAGTGGTGTTGAGGATTTCCTGATTAAAGCAATCACTTTCAGGGCGCCTGGGTGGCTCAGTGGGTAAAGCATCTGCCTTTGGCTTCAGTCATCATCCCAGGGTTCTGGGATCAAGTCGGTATTGGGCTCTCTGCTTGGTGGGGAGCCTGCTTCTCCCTCTCCCTCCGCCCCTCCCCCGCTCCTGCTCACTCGCTCTCTCTCCTTCTCACAAATAAATAAATAAAATCCTTTAAAAAAAAAAAAAAGAAAGAAAGAAAGAAAAGCAATCACTTTCCACCACTCCTCCAGTCTGGAGTTACCAACTGCACAGAACAATTGATTTGCTTTTTTTTTTTTTTTTTTTCAATTTAAGATTTTATTTAGTGGGAGAGGGAGAAGCACGCCTCCCACTGAGCAGGGAGCCTGATGCGGGGCTCAATCCCAGGACCTGGGAACACCGGACGCTTAACGATTGAGCCACCCAGGCACCCCAAGCTTTTTTTTTTTTTTTTTTTAAGAGTAAATCCGATTTTTTTTTTTTTTTTAAGGAGGCAACTAATGATAGAGACATCACGGCTAGTTAACCAGTTTAACAAGACCCCGCCTTTTCCACCCCACTTTGTCCCAGGGCTTCACCGCCCTCACCTCAGCCCAGCAGAGGCTCTGCACGGTGATGGGCGTGGGTCTCCGCCTCCGCGCCCACCTGCGGGCCCTCCCCGCCCACTTGCGGGCCCTCCCCACTGCCCGCCTGGTTGGTGAGGAAGGAGAGGCCCCAGCCGGGCTGGCTCCCCAGCTAAGCTCAAAGCATTCCTTAGGACCAGCTCGGTGATGAGCCCCCAGTCTCCCAGACATTCTGGCTCCCGCTCCTCCTAAGACCTTTTGGGGAAAGCATATCTCTCATCGGAGATACTCTTCTTTCTAAATTCCCATTTTCACTTCAGGAAATTAATGTTTTGCTTTGGGTGTTCTAGCAACGACCATGAATGAAAGCCATGCTGACCTTCTTTTCCCCCTGACTTGTTAGGAGCTATGGACGGCGGAAAGATGGGGCGCTTCTCCTGCAGGTATGAACCCATCTTGAACGTGAGCTTCTGATGACTAGAGCTTGCCACCTGCAGAAATAATGTTCTACCCCTCTCTGTCCTTTGGCTTCATCTTGCCCAAACTTAAAAAGGGCTGCCAACAGGGATGCTGTTTTCTCCCGAAAGAACCGGAACTTCACACTTTTTAAAAAAAGAGTTCCATCCAGCTTTTAACATTTTCAGTCGGGTTAATGCGCTGCCCGGGAGATGATTAGCGTTTTCCTCTCTTGGGTTAAGAAAAGGTCGATATCAACAACCAGATTAAAAATCTGCTTCTGAGAAGTCTGAAGGCATAGATTCAGTATTTGCAAAACCGTGAAGAGTCATGGGAGGATTTGTTTTAACCTGAAAATCTTTTAAACGACTGGTTTATTTGAAATAGTTTGTAAAATGTGATTCACTGATTATAGAGACAGTCATGTGGTCATTTCAAAATTCTTATATGAAATCCAAGTGCAGGAGAATACGTGTTCTGTGAAATCGAAGCTAGAAGATGTACGCCGACTTAAAATTATGGCTCTAGGAGGACAGAGCCTAAGAAATCATGAAACATTGAAAAAAAATTAGCTTTTAGGTGATTTTTAGTTCCGTCATTGCTCTTGATGTTTCATGAGTTAACCATTTGAAAAGAAAGGAAGAAGAAAGAAAGGTAGGGCTCTACAATTTCTCCCTAGTGGTCAGTGGTCTTGTCCTTGTGCTGGGAAGACCCAGGTGTTAATTCTGTTAAGGCAAAGGGTTTTATTTGCCTTGTTTGTCTAACGGGTGTCTGATTTCATCTTCCCAGTGTGATTCTGATCATGGCCATTTCCAAAGCGTTTGAACTGGAATTAGTTGCTGGTGAGAGACTTTTTGTTATTTTGATCAGCAGCAATTTTCACCGGGCCTGAAATCCTGAACCCACCCGTTGATTTTTGTCATTAAGGGTTGGGCCACCGTGAACTTGCAAGGAGAGAGCCGCCCTTAAGAGATGCCAGCGGTCTGTCCCGGGAGGAGCCTGCGGTTCGTCACCGGTCTTCCCAGTTTGTGCCGACCTTAGGCATCCAGGATAGTAAGACCCAACTCCCTTAGGTCTACCTCGTGCTATGACCATCCTGCTCCTTTCTGTTTCCTCTCTGATGCATTTTCTCCTGGTTGGCAAGCTGATTCGGGAGCTGGGCAGATGGTTGGACTGGGCTTGGCCCTGGAGCCTAGACCAGCAGTGTGTATTTGACCTCTCCCTGGGACGCACGCAGTTTCCCTCCTGATTCCCCGGGCTCTGGGAACCACCCCTGGCCTGAGCCTGAAAAAGCTTTCTCTGCTCAGAGGCTCCACTAAAAAGCAAGAGTGCTGTTCTGTGCAGTTCACAGCACTTAAGACATCTCCGATCACTGGGGAGCCCAAGCTCTTAGCCCTTTATTAACCTTTGCTCCCAGGGGCTTAGCTTTTCAGTCCCCCACCGCCCCTCAGCCACCTCTTTTTACATTTCAGGTAAGGAGTTAAACAGAACTTGCTGTCTGAATGGGGGCACCTGCATGCTGGGGTCCTTCTGTGCCTGCCCACCGTCCTTCTATGGCCGCAACTGTGAGCATGATTCCCGGAAAGAGTAAGCCACTGAGGGGGTGGCGGGGGGTGGCGGAGGTGGAAGGGGGCGCGGAGAGGAAAAGAGAAGGGAGTTAAAAACCCGAATGCATCGCCTTCTCTGTTCCTTCCCAGGAACTGTGAGTCGGTGCCCCATGACACCTGGCTGCCCAAGAGATGTTCCATGTGTAAATGCTGGCGTGGCCGGCTTCACTGCTTTCGGCAGACATTCCTACCGGGCTGTGGTAAGCCATTGTCCCCTCTTCTGTCCTTTCAAGTTAGTTAGTTGCCTGGGGCCACTTGGTGAAGGGGCTCTGTTCTCTTACCCCACAGCTTGCTAGGTCCTGGCCCCTGAAGGGCTGCTTGTAAAAGCATCGCAGAGCTCCAGATTGGAGGGAGGGGGGGACACGGGTCTCGCTGGCGTCCCTCAGATTTACTGCCTCAGAAATGTCACCTTCCAGGTGGAGAGTTATGTCAAGGCTATTTGACACGTTACAGTGTGTGAACTTCTAAGGAAAACAAACAAGAAAAGGGCTGGCCTCCTAAACACCAAGAGGTGCTCTTGGGCGCTCCTTTCCTTTGGGCAGGGTGACCCAGATAAGCTCCCCGTGGACAACTCCCAACTCCTGCTCTTAAATTCCACCAGAGGCTCGACCGCCCCCTCTCGGTCCTCAGAAGCTTCCTTATGGATCCTCAAGGGATCTCGACCTTGTCACCTTGTGGATGCTTATTGATTTGAGGAAAACAGTAGCAAGAAGGGCAGGGATCCACCCCACCCTGAGCCAGATTTCTAGGTCCTCCCCAAGTGCAGAGGCCTCTCAGTGTTCTGTCCCTGGGGATGTTAGCCACTGCCCAGGGTCGAGTCCAGATACTAAATGAAAGCAAATGATTCTCTTGAGTGCAAGATGGGAGCCCTGACCCACACGGGGACTGTGGCTTTTCCACTCGCCTCCTGGCTGTCAGGCCCAGGATTGGCATTTGGTAAGTATGAATGGGATGACTGCAGGGGTGGAGGCCATATTTTCTTCCTGGAACTTGGGGCCCCAAAATGTGCTGTCTACTTCTCGTTGACACCTGAGCAAGTCCTGTGGCACCCCTGCCATCGAAGGTGTCACCAGCTGGGCTAAGTTTCCAGGTGTGAGAGCATGTGTCCAGGGGAAACCCAAGTGAACAGTAGGCCCATGGCGACTTCTGCTGAAAGAGATTTTTTTCAGGGGAGTCTGAATTTCGTGTGATCAGTACTCTTGATCCCGTAAGCATACTCTTACTCATCAAATATTGAATCCCAACTGATTTTTGGCTGGTCTGCTGGAGGGATTTCCTTTAATGACCAAGTGTGCCTCTCTTTCAGATGGCCGTGTGATGGAAGAGCACTTCCTGGTCTCCAGGACTCCAGAATTAACACTGTCTTTGGGCACCACTTTCTCACTGGTTGGCATCGGCCTCACTCTACAAAGTTACTGTTAACGGGCACTTGAATATGCAGTATTTTGTCATGCGAGTTTCATAACCCATAAAGGCTGTCACTCCAGTGTCCCCAGAGATTAGCTGCCTTGAAATAGCGAATAGATTTTCATCATGGTCCCTAACATTTTCTTCAAGTACCAACTACTTTCCTCTGCCCTGCTGTCTCCCAAAAACTTCTTTAAAAAAAAAAAGTCAGCCATAGGGGCGCCTGGGTGGCTCAGTCAGTTAAGCATCTGCCTTTGGCTCAGGTCATGATCCCTGAGTCCTGGGATCGAGCCCCATGTCAGTCTCCCTGCACAGTGGGGCGTCTGCTTCTCCCTCTATTTGCCTCTCCCCGCCCCTTGTGCTCTCTCTTGCTCTCTCTCTCTCTCTCTCAAATAAATAAAATATTAAAAAAAAAAAGTCAGCCATATCTACACTGTGAGCAAGATCTACATTCCTTGATATACCTAACTCTACTAAGGGTTTCTTAGTATTTTCCTTAAACAATTGAATTCTATCTTCAGATTATTAAAGGCTCCTCATAACGTGGAACTGAGGCTAAAGATTTTAGTAGAGTTGATCAAAATCAATTAAGACCTCATCTGCAAAAGGAAAGGGACCATCTATAAAGAGAGCAGACAAGAGGGCAGATAGTGGAGGTGAGGGACTGGATGCTGAGTATCAGAAGTGTGTGCGTGTGTGTGTGTGTACACACCTCTTGTACACAAGAGGAAGCAAATGGGAGAGAGATTGAGAAAAATAAAATGAATTACTTGGTTGATGATGAGATGGACCCAAGAAGCAAGTTAAAAACCTAAGTTGAAAGGCAATTTTCTTTTTTTTTTAATTTAAATTCAATTAATTAACACATAATGAATTATTTGTGTTAGGAATACAGGTCTATGATTCATCAGTCTTCTACAATATCCAGTGCTCATTACAACACATACCCTCCCCAATGGCCATCATCACCCAGTTACCCCAATCCTCCAATCCCCTCCCCTCCAGCAACCCTCAGTTTGTTTCCTATGATTAAGAGTCTTATGGTTTCTCTCCCTCTCTAGTTTCATCTTGTTTCATTTTTTCCTCTCTTCAGACCATATGATGATTGTCTTTCTCTGATTGACTTATTTCACTTAGCATAATATCCTCTAGTTCCAGCCACATTGTTGCAAATGGCGAGATTTCATTTTTGATGGCTGCATAATATTCCATTGTGTGTATGTGTGTATTCACACACACACACCCCCCACATTTTTATCTGTTCATCTGTTGATGTACATCTGGGATCTTTCCATAGTTTGGCTATTGTGGACACTATTGCTATAAATATTGGGGTGCATGTGGCCCTTCAGATCACTACATTTGTATCTTTGGGGTAAATACCCAATAGTACAATTGCTGGGACATAGGGTAGCTCCATTTTCGACTTTTTGAGGAAACTATTCTGTTTTCCAGAGTGGCTGCACTAGTTTGCATTTCCATCAATAGTGTAGGAGGGGGGGCACCTGGATGACTAAGCGGGTTAAGCCTCTGCCTTTGGCTGAGGTCATGGTCTCAGGGTCCTGGGATCAAGTCCCACGTCAAGCTCTCTGCCAACCTCTCCCCCTACTTGTGATCTCTCTCTGTCAGATAGATAAATAAAATCTTTTTTTAAAATAGTGTAGGAGGGGGGCGCCTGGGTGGCTCAGTGGGTTAAAGCCACTGCCTTCGGCTCAGGTCATGATCCCAGCGTCCTGGGATCGAGCCCCACATCGGGCTCTCTGCTCAGCAGGGAGCCTGCTTCTTCCCTTCTCTCTCTGCCTGCCTCTCTGCCTACTTGTGATCTGTCTGCCAAATAAATAAATAAAATCTTTAAAAAAAAAAAAATAGTGTAGGAGGGTTCCCAAAAGGCAAGTTTCTATCCTCTAGAAGACAAGAACACCCCATTTTTTCTCAATGCATTGTAAAAGGAATGAAGTCTTCCTTGGGAAAAAAATTCTGTCTAAATTTCTCCAACAAGAGAACTTAATAAATTATGTTTTCTCTGTATGTTTCAAGTATTTTAACTTGCAAAAGAGAAAATGTTCACTATATATTTCATTGTAAACGAGGTATAAAACTATGTATTTTAACGCTACATTGCGTACGTGAGTATGCCCAGTAAAAATGGGAAATCTAGTGACCAAAGTGTGAACCGTGGTTATCTCTGGGCTGTGCTGTGACAAGCAGGTTACAGTGGTGGGTTTTCCCCTCTGTACTCTGTGTTTCCCACAGGGAGGGTGGGTTGCATCTGTTTTCATGGGAAAAGCCACGACTACATCAGGCTTGAAACTGGAGTAACTGGAAGAACCAAGGGCCCAGACCTAGTGTTGTTTCTGGCTTTGGTGTGTGTCTGTGCTGTGAAGGATGTTTGCTCCCATCATTTAGGCACCACTTGGTCCCCAGTTCCTGTTTCTCCAAATTAATGCCCTGCAGATGCGAAGTTCCAAAGGTGCACCCTAGGAGCTCAGAGAGTCGGGTGGGCTGCCCGGTGTGGAAGGCTGGTCTAGCCACTTACTGGCCCCAGGGTGGTGGGGGGGGGCGGGGGGACCCAGTTTCCCAGGCTGCAAACCGGGTTGAATCCCTACACCAGTGTTGTTAGACTAACATAAATTAAAAGAGAGCACTAGTACAAAAATTCTCCACAAATGTCACAATTCTTCTCTTTCTACTTGCCTGTTTACCAGACTGGTTTTTGCCCAGAAATGGAAATGAATAAAAGGAAAAAGCAACTTCAGAATATTGAAAAAGGCTTCTCTTTTGCAGGCAAATAACCTGTAACCACATTGCAGGTGAGGCGGGGACAGTGTTTTCCAAACTTGGGCCTTCACATGCCACCTCAATTTGGCCACATCATCTTAATTTTCTTTTATATCAACTCTTTTATGGTGGTAAAATACACATAAAAGTTAGCATTGCCATCATTTTTAACTACAAAGTTCCGTGGCTTTCACTATGTCCATATGGCTGGGCAACCATCCCCACCATCCCTCTCCAGAGCTTTCTCATCTTCCCAAATTGGAAGTTTACCCATTAAAGAGTAACTCCCTATTCCCCTCCCCAACCCCAGCCTCTGGGACTTGGATCTACTTTTTGTGTCCTTGAATTTGACTCTTCCAGATACCTCCTGTAAGTAGAGCCATACAAACAGACAGCCTTTTGGGTCTGCCATATTTGGCTTAGCATGTCTTCCAGGCTCATCCATATGAGGGCATGGGTCAGAACTTCATTCCAGTTTAAGGTGGAACAATATTCCATGGTACATATGTTGTCCATTCATCCATCCATGGACATCTGGGTTGTTTTCCCCCCTTTAAGCAACTGTGAATAATGTGCTGTGAACAATGGTGTCCAGATACCTGGTCAAGTCCCTGCTTTCAGTTCTTTGGTGCATCTCCTCACAAGTGGAATTGCAGGAGCATTCGGCAATCCTCACCTTTGATTTGTGAAGACCCACCATCCTGTTTTTCACAGCAGCTTCACCATTCTGCATTCCCACCCATGGTGCACAATGCTTCGTTTCTCCACCTCCTCAACAACCGTTGTTGCAGCCTGGATTTCATTTTGTTTTGCTTTTTTAAGAATAGCCATTTTTCGTGGGGTGTGTGAAGTAGTGTCTCACTGTGAGTTTGATTTTCATTTCCCTAGTGATGCGCAATGTTGAGCATCTTTTCATGTTCCGGTCAGCGATCAACTCATTTTCTAAAATGCCTTTTTACCTGCCCAAAACAAATTGTGAAGTCCTGGGTAATTGACACAAGACCTGAAATTTAAAAGCAATTAATAATGAATAGTGATGGGGCGCCTGGGTGGCTCAGTGGGTTGGAGCCTCTGCCTTCCGCTCAGATCGTGATCCCAGAGTCCTGGAATCGAGCCCCACGTCGGGCTCTCTGCTCAGCAGGGAGCCTGCTTCCCTTCCTCTCTCTGCCTGCCTCTCTGCCTACTTGTAATCTCTGTCTGTCAAATAAATAAATAAAATCTTAAAAAAAAATGAACAGTGATAATGGTCACCTGGGCGCCATCTAAAAATCACGAACCACATGTACATTTAGGGAAATGGTGCTCTAGGGGATGCCAAAGATGTAGATCCTACCTTCAAAAGGCTTACGGGCTCCTCAAAGCAAAGTGCCCATGTGATGAGGACCGTTCCAGCCAATACACCCAGCAACAGGGGGAACAAATGTCAGGGTCCTGAAGAGGGGATCCAGGTGTCCATTGCAATCGGCTCCCCTCCTGCTGTGGATTCCACTTCCTCCAGGATTCTCATCAGTCCTGGGGGAAACTTTAAGAAAAGGAGTAATGGAACAGGCTGCTGTCTCCAACACTGCAAATGACCTTAAGGCATAGCTGATAACACAGTCTTCTTCCTCCTCTGTCCATTCTAATATTCCATCACCCTGAGCTTGGCACTGCCGCTGCTTTATAGGGCTCACACCTGGTGGAGCGACAAGACCCTTGAGATCCATGCCCCTGACCACCATGACCTTCTCAGCTGCGTCTGCAGTATCTGCCCATTGACCATCAAGTTGGGCAGGGAGGGCCAAGATATCCCCCAGGGAATCACCTGGGTTCTGTACCCTCCACAGCAGCCAATTGTTAGGTGTTTTGTCCTAGAGAGGAAGCATCTCCTTGTTCTAGATGGTTCCCCTTGAGGGCAAGTCCCAACAAGATGCAGCTATGAGCCAACATTCCTTTCTGATTTATCCCCCAGGAAGTCCTGCCTCCCAGGTGGGTCCCTGCTCTCCACTGCCTTCACGCAAGCGTGCACACACGCGCTCACACACACACACTGCCTGGGTCTAGCTGCTTCAGTAACAGTAAATAATTGGTTCTAACCTACTTACAATTCCTGTGGTCCATAATTCCTTACCCTTCTGCCTTACGTTATTTTTGGGAACCGTGCAGTATCATTTCACCTCAGAACTTAGCGACAGTGTTCAGCAAATCATCATGCAACAATTGATGGTTAATTGCTTCCTTCTTTTCACAGCTTAGACATTCATCGGGGACCAAGAACTAGTCCCAGTCATTAACCAACATTCTCCTTCAGGGATCCCTAACAAGTTAGATCTCTCTAACAAGTTCCTTAAACAACCAAAAACAAGAAAAAATGGGAAGGGAAATCTGACTACCCACACTTTTTCTGCAAGAAGACCTCCCATCCTGAGGGCCCCCCACAGCAAGGGTGCCAGTCCTCATCCCCTCTCTCACTGGGAGGTAAAAGGAGCAGCAGGAAAAGAGCCACCCCAGGCCAGCAGGGGCTCTCCAGGTGCCTTCAGGCAGGAAGAACACAGGTACAGGAGACCTCACTGTGTGGGCTTGGAGCTACTTTTTTTTTTAAAGCTTCACTTGAAAAAATTTCCAAAACTAACAAAGTCATTTGGTGCTACATTGCCTGTGCCACCATCGGAAGAGTATTTGGCTGCACTAATTTCTTAAACTAGACACGTATTCCTTTGATTAAAAAGGGGGGAGAGGCACCTGGGTGGTACAGTTGGTTAAGCGTCAGACTCTTGGTTTCAGCTCAGGTTGTGATCTCAGGGTCATGAGATTGAGCCCCTTGTCAGGCTCTGAGCTCAATGCAGAATCCGCTTAAGTTTCTCCTGCCCTCTCCCTTTGCCCCCACCCACACACACGTGCTCTCTATTCTCTCTCTCTCAAATAAATAAGTGATTTTTTTTTTTAATAAAGGCATGAAAGACTAACCCTTAAAGAAGGTTAAAGAAGCCAAAAGAAGAGAAAGGGAAGACCCTGGGGAGAGCACCAATAGAGCCAAGTCAGAGCAGGGCAGGTCAAGGACAAGGTGAGGCACACCACCAACTCTTTGCTGAGGAAAGGGCCAAGGGCAGCCCTGATGAGTATCCAAGGACCAGTTGGAAGAAGAAGGAACAACTCCTGAGAAGACTTAAAGGTGGAGGAAGCTTCCAGAAGGACACAAGGCATACTAAGCATGACAGAGAAGTCAGGAGGGAACTTCTGTGAACCCTGACTTAATCAGTAGAGGCAGCCCAGGACACATAATAGCAAAGCATCCTGGATCCCAATGACCACCCCAGGACTGACAACTTCACAGACCGGTCAAGGTGCATGGTAAGAGCAAATTCCACATTCTAAAAGCTGGCATAGATTTTGATTGGCCTTAAGAAGTGGTCCTGAAGTTTAAAAATGTAACATCCCCTCCCCCCACCTTGGCAGAGGGGCTGGCTCTGTATAATTCAAGCATCTTACCACTGGGAGGTGAAATATGATCTGGGGTTCCCCCACCCCTCCCCCATTTTCCTATCTCTCCCACCCCCACCCCACCACCATGGGATGGAATACTTTATGAGCTGAACCCTCACCCCAACAGGCCTCTCTCAGAGATCCCATAACACTCTACCATGCTGATTTGTTTTCATATCTGACCCATCACTGGTCCACAAGCCTCCTCTCACCTATGTGCCAATGGCTGGGGACCCAGAGCTGCACCTGAGAACTCTGCATGGAGGAAGAAAAGACAGAAGAAAGGGAGGGAGGGAAGAAGGGGGGAGGAAGGAAAGCAGGGAGCCCTTCCTTATCTTTTCCTTTCTCATTAACAGCTACACTTTGTAAGACAATTAGCACTTCTTAAGACCATCTCCTACATCCCCTCCTGGAGGGAAGATGATAAAGAAAAGAAGAACAAGGGGCAGAATGACATTTGGCCATAGGCATCTTCAGTGTGACCTGGCACTTTGTCAGAGGAGAGAGCCCTTTCCAATTCTGGCTGCCTCCAGGAGTCTGCGAACTTCCTTGCAGACTTGGCCAGCTTTGCCTCCTAGCAACCCCTATCTGAAGACAGGAAAAAAAAAAAAAAGGAAAGAGAGAGAGAGAGATGAGAGCAGAAGAGGGAGCTCACATTCCTCTCTTAAATGATATAGCACTTCTAACTGACACAGTTATTTCTTGCACTGAGTGTATGATGTAAATTCTCTGCACAAATTATCCCCTGTTGCATGCAGGGAGACCTCTATAGCAGAGACCAACACTAGCAATTTAAAGTGAGAAATTACCTAATCCCAAATCACTCCAGGTTTCTTTTTTAATTGGGGGGGGGGGAGGCAAGGACTACAGACTACAAAAATCAACATGTAATCAATGCCAATCAGAAAACCTGACAATCATAATTGTAGAAATTTTATCTTCAAAAAACTCAGACCGACTTTCTGGATTTACCAGTCAAGCCCAGCAAAACAAAACCAATGCTATGAAAAGAAAACCCAAATCTCCTTTGGTATTGTAGAAAGAAAGATGTTGATTTCTCTGTAGTAGTTGGAGGTATTTGGATAAAAGCTGTTTCCCCCTCCAAAGGGTGTCCAGGGACCACAAGTTGTACAAATTCATCAGTTAGAAATGGGAACAGCCTCACAGGACACAAGACAGCCTCAGTTAGGTCGTTTGCCTGAGACCCTTCCCTTCTCTTCCCACTCACCATTGCTGACAGCTAACAGTACCTAGCCCCAGACTGGAAGCCAACTCCATCTGCTCAGGTACAGCCTCCCCAAGAGCTTCTATTGCCCCAAGTCTAAGGCACCTTCCTCTCTGGGCTGGGGAAGGAGGAGGGAAAGCCACAAAGGGGAATAATGACCAATAGCTTTGCAACTCCATGAGCCCCTAAAAGCCCCACATAGGAAGCACTGGGTGACAGCAACTGGGGGATACCTTCCTGCCTGACCCCTGTCTTTCCCTCCAGCCTGGGAGATGTGGAAGCTCATCCTCTTCTGGGCCAAAGTCACTCGAAGCATCTCTTAGGAGCCAGTTCTGAATTCAGCTGTGCATTATATGGCCTCTGGGGAGGGGAGTTACAGCTGTCTCCTGCTCGAGGTGTCCAGAGCCCTCAACCACACCTAGTGGGCAGATTTGGACCCATGTGACCCTCCTCCCACAGATGGCCACGTTCCCAGTCCCCAGCCTCCTTCCTTGAAACTACCTGGTGGGCAGAGTTGATTGATGTTCTTTGAATTGGATGTGCTTTTCCCCTGACTTCTGCCAATCACTGGGGTGGGTACTCTTCTTACTAGCTGTCCTAACCACCCACTTAGAAATGGCCATAAATAGGTCAGTATATACACACGTGCATAGACACACATATGCTCAATCATACATGGTCTTGGAGATCCCGTATCAACTCGCGCAATTTTTGCTGAAGGGCTCATTTCCCCTTTGGACCTGAAGGAAAGCAAGGGAGCCCTTCCCTGGCACACTGGGAGACAACCTTCCTTGGGTCCAGCCTCTTCTGGGAAGAGGAGTAGAAAGAAAGAGGAGTCTTCAAAGAGATGGGAAGAGCAGGGAACCGCAGGCACACCTTCTCAGGCTACCAAGAGCTGGCCCGCCCAAATGTTGGTCTTTTTCCCAGCACCATGGGTTTGGACTCCCTGCCTAAAAGCAAATCTCAGCCCCGCCCTGTACTAGCAAAGTAGGTTAATGGCCTGTGCTTGTTGCTCAAACGGGGAATGAGGGCATGGGTGGGTATGAAAGCCATGCTCAGTCAATGCTTGGAAAGGGAGTGAAAGGAAGGTCCAACCACTGTGCTTCCCAGCAACCCCCAGCCTCTTCCGGTAAGCTCTTCCGGTAAGCTCTTCCCGTAAGCTTCTTCCGGTAAGCCTCTTCCTGTAAGCCTCTTCCAACCACGTTCCTGCTGCCTTGCCACCGCGCCTGCGCCGAATGCCTGTCGCCAAATCACTGGGCAGCATTGACCACGTGCCCTGGTTCTAAAGCAACGGCTTTGGGAAGAGGTTAGGGTTTCATAAAGATTAGGTTATTAAGAGAGCTTATCTTTTCTTTTTTTTTTTTTTTTTCTCGCCTTTATTTATTCTATTGCAGTTGTTTTGTCAAAGCCTTTCAGAGTTGGACACACACAGTAGCGTTGAGGAACTTGAGTTCAACCTCTCCTGGCAGCTCATCCAGTGTCCTGTGCCCTGCAGCCCCACACGTGGTGTGGCCGGAGGTCACCCATCTGACCCAGGCTGCGGCAGACCCGGTGGGCTTTTCTGTGTCCGGCTTCCACCTCAGTAGATATGTGGACTAAAAAAGAATAGATGATTTCCCTGTTTGGGGGATATCTCACTTTTTGTGGCTCTTAATGAAAAACAACGTTTGCACCTGCCCAAGCCAGCAGCCGGGGCAGGGATGGGGGTTTGTTCTTCCCCGAGATGAGGGTGGACACCGAGCCTGACTCCTGGCTCCTGTCAACCAGGCTGGTCCCAGGGACACACAGTGGGCCTCTCCTTGCAGCTGGAGGCAGGGGGAGCCGCTGCTGTCTGGGATTGCACTCCCTAACTCCAGACGTTCCTCCCCTGAACTCAGCACCGTGGCTGTGGGCTTCCCACTCAGATGTGTGTGTGTGGGGGGGGGGGGAGTCCCTTCAGCAAGGACCCTTCCTCACCATTTGGGGCCCCAGTGAGTTGTTATCTTCTTAGAAATCCCCGACTGCACTAAGGCCCCTCCCCTGAGACACCTTCCAGCCCAGGGTCTCACCTTCACTCTAGTGTGGGTCAACTATAGGAAATCATCACATTCTGGTTGTCTGTGTCTCTCCACCAGCTTTTCATGAGAGCTGAGGTCTTATATCTTGTGTACTATGTCTAGAAATATGCCTAGCACCTAGTAGGGGATGGGTAAACCTTTGTTAAAAGAGTAAGTGGATGAACCCTGCCTTAGATTGGTGTTATTTCAAGGTCCCGTGTTTACAGAGCTTTACTTCTTCAATCAGGCTTCCAATTGTTTATTCTACTACATGATAAAACAGTGTTAGACCGCCTACCCCCCCTCCCCCGGAGCCCTAAGCATGCGGAAGCCAGGAAGCAGGTGGCCCAAGGTCACACACAGAGTCCCCACATTACATTTCTGGCAGCTGCTGTCATTACACCAACACAGCAAGGACAGAGCATCCGCCAAGTCCCTCAGGACCCAGGAGAGGTCGGGACCAAGGCACAAGGTGAGGAGTCAGGAAGTCCCCTGTCTGGAGAGGAGGGTGAGCCTGGCCTCGGGGACTTAGTTCTGTCCCTGCTTCTGAACTGAGCAACTCAGGGGCTTTCCTGTGTTGCTGTTTTTGTTAGGAGTTAATTGGACACTTAGGGAGTCAGGACCGAGGTCCCCAACAAGAAAGCAAAAAAGCCGGGACAACTCAGACAAAAACCGTGCTAGAATTCTGTTTTACAGCTTAGACAAAACCACACTAGCATCCTGTCCAGCAGCCTCTGTCGGCCTGAATTTTGCTAAACTTCCTGAAACAAAACAATTAGCCATAAAACACTGGTCACTATTGCAAGGTGAGGCAGTTCGTCTCCAGATGTCAGCCCCAAAGACCCGCAACACGGGAACAATGATCCCATAGGTAGACAGGTGCATGAGCAAATCCCTGATTGGCACAACTTAGCGGCCAATCCCCAGGGAACCACACTCAGGATGCTCAAGATAGTTCCTCCAAAGAGCCTATAAAACCCCCTAGATTTGAACTCCAAAACAGCAACCCTCTTAGGTCCCCTCCTTCTCCAGGAGCTTTATCCTATCGCTCAATAAACTTTGCTTTGCTGCCCACCACTCTTAGTCTGGATTACCTCTTTATTCTTTGAGGTGGTGTGACCAAGAGCCTCCGGCACTGAGGGAACAAAAATCCTGTAACACTTTCACTTGCAAAGGGATGCTAAAAGGACCCTGCCTGGCAGGACATGCATGAGAATGAGAAGAAACAGGTAGAACGTACCTGTACCTGTCAGAGCCCTGGTCCTTGGTAAATCCGCAGGCCTCCCTTTATCTACCCTGCGCAGAAAACCAGTCTTTTTTTTTTTTTTTTTGAAGATTTTATTTATTTATTTGAGAGAGAGAGAGAGAGAAAGAGAGAGAGAGCATGAGAAGAGGGAGGGTCAGAAGGAGAAGCAGACTCCCTGCTGAGCAGGGAGCCCTATGCGGGACTCAATCCTGGGACTCCAGCCAAAGGCAGTGGCTTAACCAACTGAGCCACCCAGGTGCCTAGAAAACCAGTCTTTAAGAGGCAAAGACCATGAATAAAATTTGTGAGCTCACCAATATAGAACCAGGTGTATTGCATGGGTAAGAGGAGGAATCAGACGCGGCATTCAAAGTCAGGATGGAGGACAGTGCACAGCATGGACAGCCGGTTCCATAATGCCCAGGGATGAGCCTCCCATCGCAAGAAAGATGGAGGTGGAAAGAAACCCAGAGAAGTCAGAAGAAGGGTCCGTGTCCCCTCCGTCCCTCCCTGGCCATGAGGCCTGGGGCACATCAGTTACTTACTGATGAATCAAGACTGGCTTGATGGGCCAGCTCCAAAATCTCGGTGGCCCTGACCTCTCCTGCTTCTCGAAGTGTGTTGGAACTACGTGCAAGACAAACTCCCACTCGTAGCCTAGGACCACCGAGCAGACCCCATCCCCTTTCTCCTCCCTCTCCCCCAGGTCCCGAACCTGACAATGTTTTCTGGCCACTTCTCAAGGCTTTTTTCCTTCCTACTTCCTGCCTGGCTTCTAAGGCTGCTTGCTTTTTCCCTTGCTGTGCTTCTCCCAAACTCATCACCTTCACAGCCCCAACTTCTCTCATTGGAATTTTCTGTCCATATTACACCTTCTCTCCTCTTTGCAAAGCGAGATTGGGATGCTGTTCTTGCCCCCAGAACCCGCAGTCCCAGCCCTCTGGTGCCCCTCACTCCAAGCGCCTGGCACTCAGACCCATACTCAACCATGCTAAGGCTTCTCTGACTCCACACAGACTCCTTTAAGCTGTATCCTGAAACGTGAACTCGAAGGCGGTCTGCTGGCGAGTGGCTTTTATGATTTCCTTTCCTCTGTGGTCTGTCGTTCTCCCAGGTTTCTGTATTTGAAGGTTTGCTGGAACTGGGCTTGCAAACCCTGGCCATCAGCTGGGGGGATAGAAAGAGCACCCTGAGCATGAGGACCAGGGACTGCTGTCCTAGCTGTGAGGTTCTGGAACAAGTCAGTCCACCTGTGCAGACTTCCCAACAGTCAGCAAGATAGGGGTGCCCCTCCAGGGCCCCCCACTGTTGGCAATGGACAGTCTGCCTTCTGCAGGGAAGGAAGGGTGGCCAGCTTGGACTTTGCCTTATGCCCAGAGGAGAAGCAAGCCTTCCCCTTGGCTTCCGGCCCCCTGCCTCCACCTGGAACCTTGGGGAAGGAAGCCCCACATCCACGCCCTCCCTTGTGGGTCTCAGGAGAACTCGATGCTTCAGATGGCCTTTGGGGTAGGAGTGTTAGTTCGAAAAGACATCGAGAGGACAGGAAGGCAGGAGAACACATTCGTATCACCATCTTCCCAGGATCCAGTGCTGTCCTTTGGATTCTTCAGGACAAACCATCTAACCTCCCTTCTTCACCACCCAGCTGCCTTTCCCAGACTACACAGCGGGACTGGCCTTCTCTTTATTCTTTGGGACAGGGGAAGCCCAGGTATCTGTTCATACATGGTCTGCTCCCATCCCCCCCGCCCGCCCCCGCCAGTCCTTGCCGTGAACAGGAAATAAAGACGAATTACATACATTCCTAACACCCTCTCTCCTCCCCAAATATTTTAAGGTAGAACCTCACAGACTATGTGAGGTGTTTTGGGCTTTTTTTTTCTTTTTTTCATTTATTTGTTCTCAGGGTGAGGGCTTTCTTTCCATGCCTACTACATTTTTTTCCCTACTTCCTTCTTTTTTTTTTTTTTTTAACTTATAAAAGTAATTTGCACCTGCCCCAAACCATTTGCAGTTTATAGTAATGTTTGAGGCAGACATGAGCCATGGTGTTGGGAGGCTTCTGGAAGTTGCACAGCCTTTCTTCTGGAGAACTGGGGTTTGTGGGCTCCTATCACCCATTCCCCAGCCATGTTGCGGCAGCAAAGCCCAAGGACGGGCATCGAAATAAGACCAGTGGTTCCCCTGAGTTGATGCTCAGCTTGTTCCTACATTGTGGGGAGTCTGCAATTCTCAGATTGACCCCGATGAGGCTGCATCTCCCTGAGCCCCAGCCCAGCCAGGGGCTCTAGATGGCTGGTGTAAGATCCAGATGGAATTGCCCTTCGCCCCATCTTACCATGGGGGGCCCTGGACAAGTGCAGAGAGAGACCCGGGTTCTGGGGTTCTGTGAAGCTGAGCACACCCTCCAGGGTGAACTCTATGAGCTTTAAACACATCCTCCCTACACTGGGACTCTCCCAGCACATCTAACCACCCTCACCTTGCACACGGGAGGAAGGAGCCAGGAATTTTTAACCAGTTACCTTTCACTGGGCGACCCGTCACTTGCTAGCTCTTTACCATCCCTGTAAATTTCACCTTTATGCCTGCATATGGGTACACTTGTTTGATTGTTTTGGTAGGATTGTAAAATTTTGATACAAAGTACCAAAATGTTCTTAAACATGTATTTTTTGAGTTATAAAAGCAGGCCCTCTCAGAGCTTTGCAGTGAGAAGGTAAGTTCCTAGAGCCTTTGTCAGGACAACTGGGCTGGATTGCCTCCAATTTAAGTGGGCTGCCCTTTGATCTTATCCCATTGGAAGAACTGCACGTGTGCATACAGATATGCACATAAGGTGACATAATTCATAAGAGCAAAAGTCGGGAAACAATCTACATGCTTACAAAGAAGGGAACAATTAAACAAAGTATAGTATATCCTATGGGCATGTTCTGCACCTGTTACAAGGAGAGCATAAAGCTGTGTGTACAGACATGCAAAGATCTTAAAGGTAAAGCACACACATATAACATTTCATTTACATATAAAAAGCCACACATTTTAAATCTACATATAAGTTTTACATTCGCCAAAAAAGATGACAAGGAGACATCCCTCTCTCGGGAGAGGCGTTTTGTCAGATCCCCTCGGGGAGGGTCATTTCCTACCCACAACATAGCATAATGGTCGAGAGCTTGGCCTTTAGGCCCCCCGTACCCACTGCATGACCTCGTGCAAATCACTTACCCTCTTTGTGTGCCAGAGCACTGATGTGAGGCCTGGATGTGAGTTATGCACATAGAAGGAAAATAGTACTTGGCCTCGAATGCATGCTCTGTGTCATTGTCACTGTGCCCTTTGCGGATTTAAGGAAGCTGTGCCCTCTATTTGGAAAGAAATGCACATACGAATGTCCACACAAGGCCTTCACAGACCCCCTGAAGCCTGTCCTTAACCCTGGGTTGAGAACTCTCCCTGGAAAAACCACTGTATATTCAAGCTGGACATGACCTTGAAATACTTCACTTCACGGGAGAACAGGAGTTTCCAAGGCCAGGAGATCTGATAGAGGCACAGGCAGGCTTTAACTCTGGACTCTCCCACCTGTCCGTCTGGTCCTCACCCCCACCTGGCCCCGACACAGACCTGGACCGTCCCCTAACACCATGGGAAGCCTCAAGCGATAGGAGAGGGTCAGGTGCCGGGATGCACAGCCTGCAGGCTATGGGCCCGGGTCCCAACCCAACAGTGGGGGCCCTTCCGTCCTATGCCGAACAGCGTGTTGGGTGCCATAGTCCCCGCAGACCACCAGCCGTCCTGCAGACCCAGGGCATCAGGGCGCCGGGCCCTGCACCCGAGTTCTCACCCACTCCCCCGTCTCCCGGAGGACGGAGGACAGAGGCCGAGTTGGAAGGAGTCCCCTCCTGCTGTCACTTCAGCCCTCCCCTCCTCCACAAAGCCAGCCTCAGGACTGGGCCAGAGAGCTGCAGCTGTATCCTTGAAACAGTAAGGACGTGCCTGGCCAGACGTGACTGGGCTCAGCAGCCTTGTTCTTAGTGTCTGTAAAGACCCCAAAAAGTCCTTGCTTAAAATAACCTTCCCCACGGCTCTGCCGGAGAATCTTCCCTGTTCTCATTTTTCTTCGGAGAACAACCGGGAAGGCCGGTGAAAATGCAGGTGTAATCCAGGGCCGCTCGCTAACTGGCAGCCCCTCCCCGTCAAGCAGGAACAGCTTATCCGAAGGTAATGGAACATGGATCAGATTCATAAGGAGTAGAAAATGTCAGGCCAGAGAGACGCAAGCTAGGGCCCTGTCACTTTCGCAACTCTTATCTGTTGCAAAGCACGATTTTAAATGAGGTCTTTGAGGGGCGCCTGGGTGGCTCAGTGGGCTAAGCCTCTGCCTTCGGGTCATGTCATGATCTCAGGGTCCTGGGATCAAGCCCCGCATTGGGCTTTTTGCTCAGCAGGGAGCCCTCTTCCCCGCCCCCCCCCTTCCTACTTGAGATCTCTCTCTCTGTGTCAAATAAATAAATAAAATCTTAAAATTAAAAAAAATAAAATAAATGAGGTCCTTGAAGGTAAACCCCCCACCCTGGGGGACAGGCTTCCAATTCCCTAGAGACTCGTGCATCACAAAACGTCTAGCGCTCCTGGGCATAGGAAGGTTCTCAGAGGGAGGCTTCTGTCGGTTTGCAGAGGACCTGTCTCAGAGAAGTTCCAGTTCCCAGCTCCGTGTCAGTGGGATCTGAGGTGGGCAGGGGTCTTAGGAACCAGAGCCTGTGGGTCAGCAACTCTGTCTGGCAAGCACTGTCCTGCCTTCACCCCGGCTGCGCTGCCCTGGGGGACCTGCTCACTCACACACCTCCTCCTTCTGCATCTGGGGACCTCCCATGCTCAACTTCTGTCTCTTATCATATTTATTGCACTTCTTATCACTTTTCCTTACCCTCGTTGATAACTCATTAGAGCAGATCATGTAGGTGAAAGCACTTTGTAAACTAAATTTGATTTTGAGCTCCGCACGATCACAACCAGGACTCGGGACTCGGGACTTCTCCATCAGTCCCAGAGGAACCTGGAAGAAAGGAGTCAGGGGAGGGAATTGCAGAAAGAAGATGGGGAGATGAAGGATACTCTACACCTTCCTAGTCATCCCCCATGGTCCTGGTGAAGAGATCAGAGAGGGCAGAGTAAGGGGCAACACAGCCTGTGTCCACGACTAACACAGCCTCCAGACTTCCCGGGGTTTGGCCTGGCCACGCGCAGACCTCATTGCAGGTGGTGACCACATTTCACCAATGAACAAAAGAAGGAAGGAAGAAGGAAGGAAGGTAGGTCTTCAAGCAGCGGCATCCTCTGGGGATAACAGGCTGGAATATTTGCTGTCAGGCCTGGCTTCACAATGTCACATGGGAAGGTCCTTATACTTCTGTTGCCCACCTTCCAGCCATCTCTGCTTAGTGGTATGGCCTTTGGTCTGTGCCCTCATGAGGGTTTCTCGTTTCCCATTCAGTCCCTGGCCACATCGTAACCACACGTGACCTGCTTCACAGTGCACAGCGAGTGGAGCTGAGCTCCTGGAATCCTATGCAATAAGCGGGACTCCAGAACCCACCGTTTGAGACTCCAAGCCCTCACTGCCTGTTGCTCCAGCCCCAACAGCCCCATGCTGCTTGATCATGTACTCGGTCATCCGTTGTTGTTGTTTTTTAAGATTTTATTTATTTATTTGGCAGAGAGAGGGAACCCAAGCAGGGGGAGTGGGAGAGGGAGAAGCAGGCTTCCTGCTGAGCAGGGAGCCCAATGCAGGACTTGATCGCAGAATGCTGGGGTCATGACCCGAGCTGAAGGCAGACGCTTAATGACTGAGCCTCCCAGGCGCTCCGCGTCATCTGTTTTTTAACTGACCACGTGGGAGAAAAGAAGAAGAAGTAGAAACGAAGACCACATTGGCCATACTCTTCCTCCCTATTAAAATGAAAACCAGGGGGCGCCTGGGTGGCTCAGTGGGTTAAGCCTCTGCCTTCAGCTCAGGTCATGATCCCAGGGTCCTGGGATCAAGCCCCGCATCGGGCTCTCTGCTCAGCGGGGAGCCTGCTTCCTCCTCTCTCTCCACCTGCCTCTCTGCCTGCTTGTGATCTCTCTGACAAATAAATAAATAAAACCTTTTAAAAAAACAAATAAATAAAATAAAAACCAGGGATATTGACACGCAACGTTAATCACGTGTTATGTGGATATTTACAATTTATATCTTATGCACCTGATATATGGCACAATTTCAACCAGATACAAACGTACCAGCTTCAAGAGCACTCGCCTGCTGTGAGGTCACGCCGACATAACTCTCCCATCATAGATGTGGGGCCCTGTGCTCACCACCCAGCCTCTCAGCCTATTTCCATGTCTATAAGACAGCATGGCAGCCTCACGTGAGGCCGTCTGTGAAGAACCACAACAGAAGGCAAAACGCTCCACAGTATAACATTCATAATATATTTCATCTCCCTCTTCCCCCCTCGCACAAAATCATCTCCTATGTGCACATTAAAACATCCTATCTTTTTACCAACTTCACACTCCCCTGGCTATGAAGTGCTGGGGTGACTAGCATGTCATGGGTGAAGCACCATGAGCTCTTGGAGGGTAGTGGCAGTCCCTAGGGAACCTAAGGAAGAAAGACCATCACACAAAACCAAAGAGCAAGTGAGGCATTCTACAAAACACAGGCCTATCATCTTAAAAAAATGTCAGGGTCACGAGAGACCAAAACCAAAAACAAACAAACAAAAGGTTGAGGAAATATCCTAGATTGACAGAGACCCAAGAGACATGACAAGGGAATACAGTGGGTGATTTGAGACTGGATCCCATGGTGGGGGTAGGGGGTAGGGGGCAGGGGGAAGTTGCTACAAATTGCATTGAGAAAATTTGAAAAGCATTTGTATATTAGATAATAATTGTTAAATTTCCTAATTTTGGCCACTCGCTGGTGATTATGTAAGTGTGTTTATTCTTGGGAAAGACTCATGAAAATACGAAGTAATTAGAAGTAAAAGGGCATTATGTTTGCAACTTACTTTCCGATAGTTCGGAAAGGAGATGATAGTAAGGTAGAGAGATGATGATGATAGATAGAGAGATGATAGATAGATGATAGAGAGATGTGTGATATGCTATAGCAAATGTAACGAAATTAACATTTGGTCAGTCTTGGTGAAGCATAGGGGAGACCTCTGTGCTATTCTATTAAGCCTGAGATTATTGCAAAACAAAAAAGCTTTCGAAAGAAAGCAAGACATGACAAGTGGAAAAAAAGATACTAAGTAAAATATAAGTAAGTAAAATATATGCAAATTTAAATTTTAAAATTTATTGAATTTTTTTTGCAAAAATTAAAAAAAATAGAAGCATGCTGAATTGGGGAAACAATTGTGCCCTGTTGTCCCCAGTCCCCTTCTATGATGTGAGCTTTCTTAAAGACAACTTCAAGTATTTCTTAGCCTATAAAAAGAATAATACTGGTATTAGAGCAGAAAGGACTTGGCCTTAAATAGCGCTCTTTCTTTCCCACATGATCATACACCCTAAAACATAAGAAAAAACGCCAACAACAGGTCAGCAGGTCCAAGTGAGTGACCCTGGTTCCAGATGCACACGTGGCCAGAATCAGCCTCCCCCTTTTCTCACCAAAGACAAGTTTCTTTCTGTCTCTGAAGTCATCTCACACTTCCCAGAGAAAGTCTGTACGTGGCATGGATCCTGGGCACACCCTGCTTTCACTCGAATGAGGAATCTGATTGGGAAGGATTCCCACTAGGAGGAGTTTTCCCTGTTAAATAAACCACAAACACAGAACGAAAGCTTGGAAATTCAGAAGGTTGTCAATTCATAGTTCAGTTGAATTGGGAAAATCACAAATGTCTGTTGTTTGAAGTAAGCAAAGTATAGACACTTCCACATTCCTCACCAGGGTATTAAATCAGTTTTCAGATTGCTGTGAACCCAGCGGTGGGGACAGCAACACTCAGACCCTTACTAAGTTTTCTTCTGAAAGGACATGCTAATGGCTTCAATAAAGTTTGAGGGAACCCAGATAACCAGAAAGACTTTGCCAGCATTCAGCAGTGGAAAACAAAACAAGACAAAAAAATCCTTCAAGGGGCTCCTGGGTAGATCAGTTAAGTGCTTGCCTTCGGCTCAGGTCATGATCCCAGGGTCCTGGGATCCAGCCCCATATCGGGCTCCCTGCTCAGTGGGGAGCCTGCTTCTCCCTCTCCCTCTACTGCTTTGCCTACTTGTGCTCTCTCCATCTCTCTGTCAAATAAATGAATAAAATCTTTTAAAAAAAAAAAATCCTTCAAGATAATCTTTCCACTGTGGATTTTTTTTTTTTTTTTTTTGGCAAAGGGGCTGGAGGATATTTAAAAACGTGCAGTAGAAATATTTCACTAGCTTTGTTACCCTATCCTCTCCGCTTGCATATTACACTTACCAGCAGAAACACACAAAAAGTAAAATGGGGCCTTTTATCTTTTAAATGTTGCTCTTGGTGACATTGTGATGACGTGGTGCTTTGAAGGGTAGCTTCCTGGTCTCCCTCCTTCTCTCTCCCCAACCAGGCATCCATGGGCGGAGAGAAAGTCTTCCTGAAATAGCTCACAGATTCAATGTCAGTGATCCCACCTGCCTTCACTTTGCGAAGATCCACAGCAAAGGGCTGAGTTCTGACACTGCGACTCGGGTTACTGAGTTATAAGCGTGCTTCTTAGTGACCTATCGGAGTTGGGTAATGACCCGACCCTGTTCTCAGGCAGGGACCATTCCAGATGTTTCACGCAAGGACACCACTTGAGATGGCGTGAAGGTCCTTTTCAACGGAGAAGCCCGTCCGGTGTGGTGCCCTTTACCCAGAGGCAGTCACCAGTGGCCAGCTCCTGCTCTCCCTGGGGGGAACCAAACAGACCGTGAAAGGTCATCACCAAGCTCCATCAGCAGATTAGCAGCTCTGAAGGACAACACGCCTCTCTAAGTCATCCTGTAAAGCGACCTCTGAATGTGACTTGTCACACCATCCCAGGTTCTTTTACCCTCGGCAGGGTGGAAGACAGCTTTGCCTGATGCCCGGCAGCTCTGAGCTCCTGGATAATCCAGAACATGTTCTGAACCCTAACTCTGCTTCCAGCCAAGTCATGGTCCCTGCAGGGCCTGCCAGAACAGTATCTCACCTGCCCTGGGGTGGGTAGGGGGAGCAGGGGAGAAGGGCTGTTTTCCACCAGGAAGGAGGCCACCGTGTCCCTGGAATGAGACCTCCGTGACTCTGCTACTAATCTGGAGTATGTAACCTTGAAAGGTTGAGCCCTTTCTGTAACTCCTCCTCTCTGCATATAAAGGGTTGGGACCTGGAGATTTCAGGACCAGGCGGTGGCCTCTGTAACCCCAGAGCTGCAATACTCGCCCTCCTTCTACCTGATCGAGACCACAGCAGATTCATCTCCAAGGTACAGGGTGTTGAACTTGAGTGTGCCTGGGACGGATGTTTATCTTGCCCTTGCCGGGCCGAGTGAAATGGACATAGTCTTTGTAAGAGCCTGTCTTTTTCAGTCCCTGGGATGCATCTTTCCCTCCGAGCCCCCCTACCTCGCATCTGCTTAGGAATGACTTAGAAATCTTAGTGGGGCTTTTCCATATCTGTTGTATGTATATTTAAATGATGTCTTCAAAATGAGCTAACCTCCATGAGAAAGCCAGAAATCGGTGCCAGGGTTCACTTAACATGACTCTGATATGATGAAATACCAGAAAGAAAAACAGTGCCTGTTGAGGAAGAGATGTACAACCCCCAGAACCGATACCCTCTGGTAATGTTTAAGCAGAGATGCTCGGCCACCCGGAGGGCTTCTCAGAGGGCTGATGTTCAAGAGCCAGTACTCCATCTGAGGCTTTGGAATTCTAAAGCAGAGCTTCTTAAACTTTAATATGCATGTGAATCATCTAGGGATTAGGTTAAAATGCAGTTTTTGATTCAGATTTTGGTCTTGATAAATTCTTTTTTTTTTTTTTAAGATTTTATTTATTTATTTGACAGACAGATCACAAGTAGGCAGAGAGGCAGGCAGAGAGAGAAGGGAGGAAGCAGTCTCCCTGCTGAGCAGAGAGCCCGATGCGGGGCGGTCCTGAGCCAAAGGCAGCGGCTTTAACCCACTGAGCCACCCAGGCGCCCCTGGTCTTGATAAATTCTATGCTTGCAATAATCTCTAGGTGATGCCCATGCTGGCTCATGGGACAACTGAGTATCAGGGTTCAGGATTGTTTTGGGGACAGTAAATAATCTTTACTTTTTTTAATAAAGATTTTATTTATTTATTTGACAGAGAGAGAGAGGGAGGGAGAAAGGGAACACAAGCAGGGGGAGTGTGAGAGGGAGAAGCAGGCTTCCTGCTGAGCAGGAAGCCAGATGCAGGGCTCAATCCCAGGATCCTGGGCTCAGGAACTGAGCTGAAGGTAGGCGCTTAACAACGGAGTCACCCAGGTGCCCCAAATAATCTTTAAATAATCAATGACTGAATTTTATCCAATCAGCAAAAAGTCAAGGTATGTTTCACTAAAGACAATTCTGTCCTATTTTAAAATTTTTATTTTTACCTGAACATACAGCAAAAAAGGGACTCTCACGCGCATGCTGGGTTCTATGAAATTTATCAAAAGTACAGTTCTGGGTAGCTTCCATCACAATCAGGATACAGAACAATTCCATCGGTTCCCTTATGCGGAGCCTCTGTGGTTGTCCTCGCTTTCTTTCACTAACCCCAGGCAACTATAGTTTTGTCTTTCCAAGAATGTCCTATAAATGGAATCATAGAGAATATATAGTCTGTTGAGATTGGCTCTTTTCCACTCAGCACGATGCCTTTGAGATTCATCCAAGTTACTGAATGTATCGATAGCTTGTTCCTTTTTATTGCCCCACAGAATTCCATTGTGTGGATGTCTGCCATTTCTTACCCATTCATTCCCTGAAGGGCTATTAGGCTGTTTCCGCTTTTGCACAGTTACAGATAGAACTGGGTGCAGGTGCGCAGGTTTCTGCTGGAACACGAGTTGCCTTTCTCCAGGCAAAATACCTGGGAGGGGGATTGCTATGTATGTTTAACTTCGTAAGAAAGTGCCAAACTGGTTTCTGGGTTAATACCTGTGTTCCGCACCTCCAGCAGCAGAGTGTGAGCCTTCCAGTTGCCCCACACCCAGCCTCTCCAGCACTTGATAAGGCCAGTGATTTTTTTTTTTAAAGATTTTTGTTTATTTATTTGACAGACAGAGATCACAAGTAGGCAGAGAGGCAGGCAGAGAGAGGAGAGGAGGAAGTAGGTTCCTTGCTGAGCAGAGAGCCCGATGTGGGGCTCGATCCCAAGACCCCGGGATCATGACCTGAGCCAAAGGCAGAGGCTTTACCCACTGAGCCACCCATGTGCCCCAAGGCCGGTGATTTTTATCTGGGCCATTCTTAGAGGGGTGTGGTGGTATCACTATCTGGTTTGAATTTGCATTTCCCTAGTGGTTAATGATGTTCAACCTCTTTCAATGTCTTTAGCAGGTATTTGCGCATCCTCTTTGATGAAGTGTCTATTAAAGCGCATTGCCCATCTTTCAATTGGTTGTTTGCTTTCATGTTGAGTTTCTGGAGTTCTTTACATTTTTCTGGATACAAACCCTTTGTCATCTCTGTGGTTTGTAAAAATGGTTTTTTTTTTCAGTTCATATCTTCTGTTTCATTCCCTTCACAGCGTCTTTCGCAGAACCATTTATTTTTATTTTTTTATTTTTTACTTTGATGAAACCCAATTTGTCCATTTTTCTTCTATGGATTGTGCTTTTGATGTCATAACTGAAAACTGCCTGCTCCCAAGCCACAAAAAAGTTCTGTTTTCTGCTAAAAGTTTTACCATTTTAGATTTTTGTATTAGATCTGTGATCTATTTCAAGTTAGTAAGTTCTGGGGTTCAGGTAGAGGTGGTTTCTTTGGGTTTTGACATTTTGGCATCCTGTTTTTCCAAGGACTTTTGCCAGCCGCACATGACAGCTTTGTAGTAAGTCTTAAACAATCAGGTAACTGATTCAACTTCCACTTCAACTTCATTCTTAAAAGTCTTCAGGTACTCTAGACCCATTGTGTGTTCACATACGTTTTAGAATCAGTTTGTTTTTAACGATAAAACATTCAGGTTTTAGAGTTGTGACAAATCTACACCTTACTTTTGAGAGAACTTGTGTCCCTGCCATGTTGTCTTCCAATCCATCAACATGGTACATCTCTCCCTTTACTGAGTTTTTCTTTTATTTCATTCCTCAGCATTTTGCAGTTTTTGGCAGACATATTTTGTATGTTGTGTTACATATGTACCTCGGTATTTCACTTGGGGGAGTTATTGTAAACGGTGTTGTGTTTTTAATCTCAGTTTCCAATTGTTCATTGCTAACTTCCACTGATTTTTATGTATTGCTCTCACGTCCTTCACCCTTGCTAGGAATTAGTTCTAGGAATTTTTTTCGTGATGTGCTTCATGCGCAGTAGAAGGGAATCTGTATTCTGCCATCATTGGGTGGAGAGATTTATAAATTACACTTAGATCTAGCTGGCTGGTGATGCTATTCAATTTTTTCTAGATCTGTGACAATTTTCTCTCCGCTAGTTCCCTGTCTGGGTCAGGTCCCTGCATGTGCATCCCAGAGGCCAGCTTAGGCATTAGCAACTTCTAGCGGTCTCATTCCCAAGGTCCGCCCCTTCTGTGATATCTATCCCTGGTATTTCCGGTTCCCTGGACTCCCCTTTGCAGTCCTTTGGCCGGAAACGAGGGCTTTGGTTTCCTGGTCTGCTGAGTGCTTCTGGTGCTGCATTCACATCTGGGGTCAAGTGCCGGGGGTACCTAGAGAAGGAAAGCAGTGGAGGGAGGAAGACCACAGCCCCTCCTTGTGGAGCAAGTTGTGCTGCCCTGGGGATTTTGTGTCTGTGCAGCTGGGCTGCTGCGGCCCTGAGGTCAATTCCATTGCTGAGCCTCCCTAAAGTCCGAACTTCCTAGAGACCGGAGACAGTAGAAAAAGGAAAAGCAGGTGATTTCCCTTGTTCCCTGAACATTATGACTCTCCTTTCTCCCTTGAGTCAGGGGACATGGCGCTCTCTCTGACTGGGTGCCGCTTCTGGGTCCCCTACTGCTTTGGGTCTGAACTGGGGATCCCAGAGTAAAAATGGGAAACTCAGCACACCACACAGTGGTGATGGGAATTCTGGTCTTCTCCAACCCACCTGTGACTGTTTCCTTTTTTGGAGTCCTCAATCAGCTGCCTTGTGCCTGGGTCCAGTCTTTGGAGCTGCCTTCTTTAGAGAGATGGGGGGTGGAGTGTGCCATATGCTTCTTCCATTTATCTGGAACCGGAACCCTCTGTTCTATTTCAAGCCATGATCTCCATGAAGCTTTTTGGAATGTTGTGAAAAATCATCACAAAATGGCCGCTCTTACGAGGTGTTGGATGTGCAAGACTGGTGGCAGTGGGGTCGGCTAGTGTATAATGAGCCACTCCAGCTGAGAGTCACAGGAATGATCAGTCTAAGCCAAAATTCCTTAAAACAAACAAACAAACAAAAAACCCCTCACACTCCTCAACTTGGGTTTAATCCTCTGAGTAACCTAAGAGCTGGAAAATTAGATGGTTTCCATGACATCAGGGCTCACAGGGGACGAGTGTGCCTCTGGTTTGTGGACTCAATAATGTTAGTTGGCCCTTCGTGCAGCACAGAAACCTCACAGATGGTCAAACTTCAACCCTGTCTGTTTAAGTGACCTGCTGTGAATGTGGTCTGTGCTGCCATGCTCTGTAAGCACTGATAGCTTTTGTGAAGTTGAGTTCCTCGTTGTCACGGAGGTTATGGCTTTTCCTACTTGGTGGCCATGGGCTGGAAGCTGTGCTATTGATTCTCTCGGTGGGAGGACACTAGTGGCTGGTGTTCTTGGTCAGAGAGATGGAGAGAACAGAGCCATTTGTTTATCAAGGACAATCTCCTTGTTTCCAAAGGGCTTTCCAACTATTGACATCTTCTTCGTCACGATTCTGCAAAATAAAGTAATTGTCTTCATTTTAGAAGCCAGGGACCCAAAACACCAGTGTTCACAGAAACAACTGTTACCTGTGGAGGAATGGGCTAACCCCACACCGAGGGGCTGGCAGAGCCTCCTGAGGGCTTAGAACGAGGGAACTTGGATGACTCTCTCTCTAGCCCAAAGACAGAAGACAATCAATTCTTCTCTGCTTTTATGGAGATATCACTTACATGAATAAAATTCACCAGATTTCCATGTACAGTTTAATTCGTTTTGGCAAACTGTCTCTCGAAACAGGATATAAAACATTTCCATGACCCTAGAAAGTCCCTGCACCCCTTTGCAGTCAGTCCCCTCCCCTGGCCCCACCCCAGGTCACCCCCTCTGCTTCTGCAGGCCTCAAATCAGAGGCCCCTGCAGTGTCTCTGCTTCCTTACCCCTGGGGGCACCCACCCACTCATTCTGCAGGTCCCTTCCCCTGAGACAGGTCAGGTGACTCCTCCTGTGCCCCACCCCCCATCCCAGCTCCTGTCACAAGTAGTGCTGTCTGATGAGTCCTCCCAGCTCACTCTCTGTTACACCTGAAGTCACCTGATAGGTAGTCTGTATTAGCCTGGTATCAGCCCTTGGGGATTGGGGGCTTAGAAGTCCCATATATCTTTTTTTAAATTTTATGTATTTTAGGGGCGTCTGGATGTCTCAGATGGTTAAGTGCCCGCCTTCAGCTCAGGTCATGGTCTCAGCATCCTAGCATCAAGTCCTGCATCGGTCTCCCTGCTCAGTGAGGAGTCTGGGTCTCCCTCTCCCTCTGCCTCTCCCCCTGCTCATGCTGTCTCTCACACTCTCTGTCTCTCTTTCTGTCAAATAAATAAATAAAATCTTTAAATATTTTATTTATTTTAGAGAGAGAGAATGTGAGGGGAGGGGCAGAAGGAGAGAGAGAATCTCAGGCAGACTCCTCACTGAGCACAGAGCTTTTTGTGGGGCTCCATTTCACAACCCTGATATGATGACCTGGGCCAAAACCAAGAGTTGGCCGCTTAACCTACTGAACCATCCAGGCGCTCCTAGGAATCCCAGATATCTTTAACACTCCCTCTTTCCTCTTGTACTTCTGTGTTTTCCTAAAAGTTGTCATTAATTTTGTTTCCTTGATGCTACCTCACTGGGGACCGGTAGCAGCTGCTACCGGTTCTGGTCATATTGGGGACGATGACTGGAAGAGGTTGGTAAGAAGATGAGGTAATTTGTTGAACAGTAAAATGCACTTTTTCTTAGAGTAGATCTTGCTTGTTTTTACCATGGTGCCACCTGCATTTTCCAGCAAAACAGCTGGTTAGGTTGTAAACAAACACGGGGGAGATGGGAGTGGAGACAGGCTCCAGTCTTCACCCCACTGGGAACTCTGCACCTCCTTGGGAAAACACACATCTTCCTTCTTACACATGTGGACACCTCCCAATGAATGGGCGTGGTGAGGCTCATCTCAGAGGTGTCAGAGGCCAACGAACAGAAGAAAGTCACCACTCAGGGGCGCCTGGGTGGCTCAGTCTGTTGAGCGTCCCATTCTCAGTCTCAGCTCAGGTCCTGATCTCATGGGTCATGGGATCAAGAGCCAAGCCAGGCTCCGGGCTCAGTGCAACATCTGCTTGAGATTTTCTCTCCCCCTCCCTCTGCCCCTCCCACTTGTGCGCGCTCTCTCTCTCTCTCTCTCTCTGAAATAAAGAAATCTTAAAAAAAAAAAAAAAAAAAGAATGACACCAATCAGAAGCTTTTATCAAAAAGAAGAAGAAGAAGAAGAAGAAGAAGCTTTTATCAATTCTCCACTGAGTATGATGCTGTATAGGACATTGTCCAATCCCCAAACCTGAAAATCTTCGGCCTTGTCATCTAAGTGTTCCTAAATAGTGCCCAGCAGACCAGAGACAAAGCTTAATGAACCTCAGCCACAGACTCAAGAAGCCAAACATTCAATATTATGTACAAATAAGGAAAAGTGACACTTAATTTAGGGTTGGCAATTATAGTCTATTAGCTGTGGCTAGTGATGTCCCTGTGCCAGACCACAGTCTGAGAAAATCGGAGGGGCCAGGACTGGGTTCACCAGCATCCAGCAACAGAGCGTGATGCTTGACACACGTTTGCATTAGGCATTTTCATGAACGTGATCTAATTTAATCTTCATGACAATCCCATTCACAGATGACAAAACTGAGGTGCAGAACACACTAAAGAGAATCCCAGAGATCTGGGTGGCCCCGGCAGGGTGCCCAAGCTCCTCTCTCTTACCCTCCTGCTTGTCGTGACGTGACTCTGGGTCCCCAGAGTGAGCCAGGAGCTCGCCACCTTAAGCCGGCTGGCAGGCGTGTCTGCATAGCTGCTACAGGCAAGATGAGATTTCATGAAATATCCGATTCCAGGAGCTGCCAGGACAGGATGACAGAAGAGCAGCAAACCAGGCACAGGGTGTGGCTTGGCTTGGGGAAGGGAGAGGCCCAAACAGACCCTGAGTCTCTCTGTAGCAAAGAGAGAGAGACAGAGAGAGAGAGCTGGAGAGGGCAGGGCACTCTGAGGAGGGCTGGGAAGCCCAGTGGGCGTTTGCAGCCGGTTTGGGAGGCCAGCCCTGCCCGGGGCACAGGGTGGGTCCGCATCTGTAAGAGGGGTGTAGAGTACATTACATTCATGGCTGCAAATGGGCCCAATTTTCCCCAAACTCTTCTTTCCTCTGGCCAGCAGGGCCCAAGAGAAGGTGTTCTGATGCTCACCGGTGGAGGGGGAATGGGCTCCCTGCTGGGCACAGGTGTCTCACTCCCCTGTGATGTGTGCCTGGCCCTGGGCGCTGGGTCTGTATTCTGCTCTTAGTGACTCTCCTGGCCTGGGGCCCCAGAAGCTCAGCCCAAAAGGGGCCTGAAGCAAATGGAGTGTGAGTGGTTTCCACAGCTTGTTGCCCACATTCCACCAACCAGCCTTGATGCGCTCATGCTCTTGGTGGGAGGTCTCCCTTGTTTTCAACAGTTCTCTTCACCTGCCTCCTACATCCGTAGCTCTGGCACCCCCCAGACCCAAACACAGCTAGGGAGGGTATCCAGGGGAGCGGTTGTGAAGTGCCCAACATTGTACACAGTCCACGTTCAGGCTTAGGGTTCTATTTTCCTAAATAAATGAAAAAAACCTTCAGAGTAAAATGAGCCCTCCAAATTGGGGGGGGACACAAAAAAATCTAAAGAGCATTTACCCCCCACCCCAAAGTGACTCTTTCCTGAATGCCAGAAGCTCCAGGTAAACTCAAAACAATCAGGATCAGAGAATTCTTTCCTTTGCCCTCCCCCACCCCTCCACCTCCCAACCCCCAGAGGAACAGCCCAACAGCATCCTGCCAGGTCCTCCAGGCCCAGTGGGCTGGCAAGGTGACAGGGGACAGCCCCTCCCACTTTCCCTACACAATTTTCCCTCAATGTCTGCAGCATTGCAAAGGATACCCCACCACTCCCAGGCCAGCCCTTCCGGAGAGAGATAATAAATCCCCCCAGCAGAAGGGGGGATTTATTCAATTCAACAGATAATTATTGAACACCGTGACATGCCCAAGACATTGAAATAAAACAGGAAAAAATCCTCATTTCCGAAAAATTCTGCTCTGCGCTGGGGGGCTGGCTGCCGTCAATGAGCTCTCTCCAATTTTGCCAGGAACATATGAGATCACTGAGCCCTTCCAGGAGGTAAGAAAATCACTCACCACCTTCGTGGGGAACAGTTGGGGGCAGGGGATGGAGCCTGGGCTCTGAGTGTGACAGCTGCCCCACTTACCGTCTGAATGACTTGAAAAAGTCAAACTACTACCTCCAAGCCTCAGTTTTCTTACCTGCAGAATGGGAAAACAGCGCCTACTTTGCAAAGATGGCTGTGACATCTCTATGCCTCTATGCCCAGCCCTCATCACCTCATCTCTATGCCTCTATGCCCAGCCCTCACCACCTCAGCTACCTTGGAACCAACACTGGACACAGTTGTGACTACCGCACAATCCAAGGACACAATCCAAGATGGCAGTTCTCACCTTGGCTACACGGGGAACTTTCAAAAACCCGGATGCCCAGGCCACATGGCAGGCTGCTATGAAGCCCGGGTGTCAGGTTTTCACAAAGCTCCCTGAGAGATTCCAGTGGGCAGCCAAGGTCAACAGCCACTGATCCAGCAGGAAAGAGAAGTGGAATTATTTCAACTCTACAGAAAGTTGGGCGAGGTTATTATTACTCACTGTTAATTATAATATTATGCCCTGTACAATTTGAGGTTTACAAATGACACGTTATATTTATTCAGAAATTTATACATTGCTAAATAGTTTTACATTTATGATCAAATTTCATCTTCAGAGAAATTTTTCTAAAGATTTTATTTATTTATTTGAGAGTGAGTGAGAGAGAGCACCAGCCCAGGGAATAGGCAGAGGGAGAGGGAGAAGCAGCCTCCGCTGAGCAGGGAGCCCGATGCGGGGCTCGATCCCAGGACCCCAGGATCAAGACCTGAGCCCAAGGCAGGCGCCTAACTGACTGAGCTGCCCATGCATCCCTTCAGAGAAATGTTAAAGCTGAGAAACTGAGGCCTGGAGAATTTATCGACAAGCAGAAGGTGTCAAGTGAATGGACAAACAAGTCCAGAGTCAACATCTGGCTTGAAGCCCTCTCCATCCACCCTGTCCCAGCATCCCCATTGATCTCTATGGTGAGCTATGGTCTAGACCCGTAGGCTGAGTGCCAGACTCTGGGTCCAAATGTCCCTTCAGTATCCCCCCCACACACACACACAATGTTAGCACCCAGGCAGTTCAAACTGCCCAGCACTGCTCAAGACCCCTCCCCTGTTTCCCATCTGTGCACAGGCATTCAAGTCTCAGGCACCCCCTCACCTGCATTTGGTGGGTGGACTTGGCCACACCCAAGATGCCTCCTGAACCCGTCCACTTTCCATTAACCTGGCCTCCACCGCCTGGTCATGGCTTCTCCCTGGACATTTCCAATAGCCCGCTGCTCCTCCCCCTTCCCTCTTCGCCCTTCCAGTCCCTGCTTCTGGCCTGTCTGCTGGCCCCATTGAGGTCTGGGAGTTGGGCAGGGTTTCTTCGTGTAGAATAGCGAGCATTCTGGAGTGTCTAACAGGTAGACCCCCATACAAAAGCGCGTGCACGCACGCGCACACCCCAAATCTGCCTGCTCCCGGGGCGTCAGACACGGGGACCACTTTGTGTAACAAACCCCTTCTGCGAAGGGCTCAAGAAAACATTCATAAGTGTGTGGCCTGCCTTCTGCATCGCGGGACCACAGGCAGGTCTTGTAACTCTTCTCATGTCTCACCACTAACATGAGGACAGGAACGCCCACTCACGGGAATACTGAGATAACGAAATGGACCGTGCACCCTATGCCTGACGCGCATCGCCTGCTGGTAGGGCGCTGAGAAGGCCCATGCTTCTTAAATGGGAGAAAGGGAGGAGGAAGGAAGGTCAGAGGTATTTCCCGGGAGCGTGGGCATTCGCATCACTGTATCTTGGCAACAGGCGGTGAGACCATGACGTCATCCCCCAGGTGAGGCTCGGCGGCTGGCCAGGGTACCCTTCCAATACGTGGCTAGGGCTGGGTCCACAGACTCTCTGCCCTCCAGAGTCTGCGGGAGCGTGTTCCACGGGGGTTCCACTGACATCTCCTTTTCCAGGGAATGAACAATCAGTACGTCCGCCGGGAGGTCTTCTGCGGGAACACCTGTCACGAGCTCAAGCGTTTCTGGGAGCGGGAGATTGGCAAGCAGACCTACTACCGGGAATACGAGGAGTATCGCCTGGGAAGAAGTGCCCTGAGAAAGTATGTGGCTCCTTTGTTTACTTTTTTTTTCAAATTAGTTTTTAAAAATAGACTTTATTTAGGGGGCGTCTGGATGGCTCAGTCCATTAAGCATAGGCCTCTTGATGTCAGCTCAGGTCATGATCTCAGGGTCGTGGGATGGAGCCCCTGTGGGAGTCTGCTTAAGATTCTCCCTCTCCCTCTGCCCCTACCCCCCATTCAAGCACGTGGGTGCTCTCTAAAATAAATAAATAAATAAATAAAATCTTTTTTTTTTTTTAAGATTTTATTTATTTATTTGTCAGAGAGAGTGAGCACAGGCAGACAGAGAGGCAGGCAGAGGCAGAGGGAGAAGCAGGCTCCCTGCTGAGCAAGGAGCGCGATGTGGGACTCGATCCCAGGACGCCGGGATCATGACCTGAGCCGAAGGCAGCCGCTCAACCATCTGAGCCACCCAGGCGTCCCAAATAAAATCTTTTAAAAAATAAAAATAGACTTTACTTTTTAGGGCAGTTTTAGGTACACAGCAAAATTAAGCAGAAAGTAGAATTCGCGTAGATCCCACCCCCCATGCACAACCTCCCCACCATCAATGTCCCCACCACAAACGCATCACCACCTTTGTTTATTTTCTTTTTTTAGAACAAAACAGATTTCCCTGGAAGAATGCCAGACTGGCGTCTTAGAGGTCATAATTATTTCCATTTTCCTTGCATATGTTCCTGCCACCACCTCTAGTTGTGCGCAGTAATTTTAACCATTCTTGCACATTAACAAATGGACAGTTTGATGCATATCTTTGTAAATGGAAAGATCTCTCCTCTCTGTCCCCGTTTCTAGGGCAAGAGGGTTGCACTAAATTTGGGGAACAGGTTAGCAGATGTGTCCATGAAAAGCAGCCAAGCAGAGAGTGATCCATGCTTAGTGCTCATTTGGGTGAAGACACAGGAGGCCCCACAGGGTTCTCTGAGGGAGGCCCATGGGTGGTCACCCCTCTGCTGCCCATCCCTGCGCCGGCTGCGCGCCAGTCTGCCCCATGTAGAGCAGTAACAAACTTGGCAAACCAGGGTTGCCCACTTCAGGGAGCCAGTGAGGGACCCGCCCTTCTGGGTCCTCTGTGCCTTCATGGAACGGCTCAGCTGCTGTCTGTTTGCAAAGTGCACAGCCAGAGGTGGTGGGACAGCTGTGTGCTGGCCCGACAGTGGGGCCATGACTCCACCTGAGCATGCTTGCTGGGGTGATGATACGCACCAGTTCGCACCACTGAAACTCACAGTTACCTTCCAAGCTCCCTCCTGAGCCCTAGATAGGAACTGGCCTCTTCCACACGTGGAGACCTGCGTGGCCATATTCCTGGCCCCAGGCGAGGAGGAGAAGCAGGCTGTCCTAGCTGCCGGAGGGTCGTGTTAGGGAGTATCCTCCAGGGATTCTCTAAGAAACTGAGGTGGATGGACAGTTAGTCATTTCTGTGGTCCCTGCTATCTCCCTTCCCCAGGCCAGGCCACTCAGCATGCTGCCCACGCTGCGCATAGCTCTGCGCCCCTGGTGTGCCTTGTGCCCCCCCGCCCCCCGGGAACAAGCAGAAGGTCTCAGGTGCAGTAGAGCTGTTTGAAGAAGATGCAGAAAGTGAGGTGCATGCCGAGGGGTGAGCAAATCAGCTCCGAAACAAACTGCAGTTCGTTAAAAATATGAAAATATATGTGCACAGTGTTCCGTCCATGTACTTAACACCAGACTGCAGGAAATAAGCTTTCTGCTGGTGGGATGGCGAGAGTTGAGTTTATCCTCCTCCCTCCTTCCCATTTGAACCATGCACCCCCCTCCGGAGAGTCTCTGCTTTCACCCACTAATCCGTCTTGTCCCTGTACAAAATGGAAAAGTCTGTCCCAGTTCATTGGTTGGTTGCCAGGCAGGGACAGGAAAAAACACCTAAGGTCAGTTCCCCTGCATCCTGAGCTCAGCCACTTAGTCCAGGATTGAAGGCAGCAGAGGCAGGACGCCAGGGGAGAGCGGATGACAGATCTCCCTGTGCCTTGGTTTCTCCCTGTTACTTTCACCACAGACACTAAGAGGAAAGGGCTATTGGAGAGTCCTTGCCCTCCATCAGACGGGAGCAGGCGTTCTATAGTGTTGTTCGTGGGTTCCATGGCCTGACTGATGTCTTACCTGTTCTCTCGACAGCTGGAAGATGGTTATTGAAATCTTCAGCCTTAATTGCAGATTTGTCTGTTTCTCCTTACAGCTCTGTCTCATTTCACTCCGTGTATTTTGGAGCTCTGTTTTATTACAAACACTTAGGATTGTTATATCCTCTTGAAAAATTGACCCCCTTATTGCGAAACAACCCTCTTTCTCTCTGGTAATGTTCTTGCCTTTGAAATCTACCTTGTCTGGCTTGACCACAACTACTTTGATTGAGGTTAAGATGGAATCTATTCCCATCCTTTGCTACAGGATTTCTGTTCCCTTAGTGCTTGCGGTTCTTAGTCATGCCCCCTGGAAGAATGAAGGAGTAGATCAAAGAGTGGTGGGCAGCAAAGCAAAGTTTATTGAGACATAGTATAAAGCTCCCGGAGAGGGAGAGGACCCAGGAGGGTTGCCGTTTGGGCATTCAAATCTCTGGGGTTAAAAAACTCTTTTGAGGAACAATCTTGAGCATCCTGAGTGTGGGTCCCTGTGGACTGGCCGCTAAGCTGTGCCAGTCAGGGCTTTGCTCATGCACCTGTCTACCTATAGGGTCATTGTTCCTGTGTTGCAAGTCTTTGAGGCTGACATCTGGAGATGAACTGCTTCACCTTGCGATAGTGACCAATGTTGTTTTATTTCAGGATGTTTAGCAAGTCACTCCCACAGAGGCTGCTGGACAGGATGCTAGCGTGGTCTTGTCTGAGCTGTCCCAGCTTCTTTTGCTTTCTTGCTGGGGACCCTGGACCCAACTCCTTAAGTGTCCAGTTAACTCCTAACACTTTTAATTTTAACCTATTGCCATCTTCATATCAAAAGTGATTTTCTTGCAGATGACATCTATTTCAACATTGGTTTTTATTCAATTTTATGATCCTGCTTTTTTTTTTTTAAAGAAGTATTTATTTATTTGATTATTTGACAGAGAGAGACACAGCAAGAGAGGGAACACAAGCAGGGGGAGTGGGAGAGGGAGAAGCAGGCTTCCCGCCGAGCTGGGAGCCCAATGTGGGGCTCGATCCCAGGACCCTGGGATCGTGACCTGAGCCAAAGGCAGATGCTTAACGACTGAGCCACCCGGCACTCCTGATGATCCTGCATTTTAATCAAGCGGCTCACATCATTAACGCTAACTGGTGCCATTGGGTTTAAATCTGCCATCTTGTTGTTTGTCTCCTGTTCTCTCATCTGTTCTTCATCCCTTTCTTTTTCTGCCTTCTTTGGGGTTAATTAAATATTTGTTGTGATTTCATGTCATCTCCTCTGTCAACTTTGCCAAAATATCTCCTGGTGTTATTTTAGGGGTTGCTTTAGGGTTTCTGTCACGGTGCGCCTTCTAGTGCCACATGGTCCCCTGTAGGGCGTGAGAGGCTTCTAGTCACACAACCCCCACTGCGCGCCCCCTGGTCTTTGTGCAAAGGAGGGCTCTGCTTCCACATTTGTCATAAACCCCACACAGCATCATTAACAGGTTTGCTCTCAGACACCGATGACCTTTTAGGGAGAGTCAAGTTGTGAGGGAAAATGACTAATATACCCACACAGTCACCTTCTCAGGGACCCTTCCCTCTATCCTTCGGATCCCGATTTCCAACTGGAGTCATTCCCTCTCTGCTTGATGGATTTCCTTTAATTTGTCCTGTAGGAACAGGATGCTGGTGGCGAATTCTTTCCGTTTTGTATGGCTGAGGACATCTTTTTTACCCCCCCCCCTTTTTTTTTGAAAGATAGCTTGGCTGAGTAAACAATTCTAGACGCACAGAGGTTTCCCCCCTGCCCTGTACTTTGTGTGTGTGTGTGTTTTTTTTTCCTTCACTTTTAAGGAATCTCTACACCCAGCATGAGGCTCAAACCCCCAACTCCCGAGATCAAGAGTAAGTTGCGTGTTCTACCCACTGAGCCAGCCAGGCGCCCCTCTCCCTGTACTTGAAAGACATTGCAGTCTCAAAGGAAAAGTTTGAAGGATTAAGACTAAACGAGGCTGGGCAGAAGTGAGAGTTAAAGATATACCTATAAAATATAAAATATGTATATATTTAAATTCCAAGTCCTCTGCATACCTTTTAAAACCAGAATACGCATGCACACATGCACACACACACACACACACACACACACACACACACAGATACACCCTCAGGAGGGGGAAGGCATCCCCAGACCAAGCACCATGGACATGGTTGCTCTGCTTGCTGTTTGGTTTCTATTTTCAGGCTCAGAGAGGAATGGAGGCAGAGACTGGAAGCAAAGCTGAGGTTGCAGAACAATCTAGATGAGACCGAAAAGCGGGCAAACATGGGCCGGGAGCTTCTTGCTTCGCTGACACAAGAGGATTCAAAGCCCTGAGGTGGTTCTACCAGGAAAAGTCAGTGCAAATGCCTGAGTCCCTGAGCTATGCCAGATGGATGTCACACTCCCCCCGACCTGTGACGGATCTACCGGCTCATGGCCCCCACCCCGCCCCAGGCCCCAGGTGGGAATGATCAGCCAAGTCAGCCTGTTCCACATGGGCCCAGGATATTAGCCCAAGTATCCCTAAAGACAAGATTATTTCATACCAGAGCTCCGTGCAGCATTCTTTATTTCCACATAATTAATTACCTCCTAATTTTAAAATCTACATATTTTAAATTCTAAGCACATGCCAGGGGTGACAGTGGCGGGGGGGACGGTTTGGGAGCTGATCTTCATGGTCCCACTTTAAACATTGCCCACCAGTGTCTTTCCACATCTCTCCTAGAAACAGTTTCCCGTGATCCTTTCTCTTATTTTCCTTTTATGAGAAAGGGAAAGCACCCGTCTGCAGAAGTAGCTGTATCGTAAATAGTTGTAAAAATAAGGTTTTGCCAAGAAACTGATCTAATGTTATTGCTCCTTCATGGGTGTTTAATTGGTTCCCTCAAAGCACGGTTGCTGGAACTGTTCGATCAGATCAGGATAATTTTAATAAAGCTTGGTTGCCCAGGAACCACGGATGTGCGCGCTCTGTGTTTCATGGCTTATTTTAAATCCCCACGCGCTTGCACCGGCCAGCTCTCTGTCAGCTCAGCTCACATGTTATCTGGCCATCCCAGCAAAGTGTTTGCCATCTACATTCTAGACTTCGAAATGTCACGGTCACTCCCCAGCCTTCTCCCGGGTCCCCAGTAGAGGACTGCTGCTTCCCAAAGCACGAACTGAAACTGGGTCTTGGCAACAGTTTCCAGCCTAGATAAGGACTCCGAGGACCATGTTGTAAAGTATCTGGAAGCTGTAGGCTGTACACGCACAGACAGCAAAGCAGGGGCGATTCTGGATAGCGGCAAGTGTGGTCATCTCGTGCTCTACGGGCCCCAGTGTGCAGAGCAATGCTTCCATCCACATCCCCAGGGAGACTAGAAGGCTTCATCAAGGCAATGGGAGGCCCCAGAAGACGAGAAGGGTTGGGAGAGCATTTCCCCAGGTCCTGGGGGCACCTGGGTGGCTCAGTGGGTTAAAGCTTCTGCCTTCGGCTCAGGTCATGATCTCAGGGTCCTGGGATCAAGCCCCACATCGGGCTCTCTGCTCAGTGGGGAGCCTGCTTCCCTTCCTCTCTCTCTGCCTGCCTCTCTGCCTACTTGTGATCTCTGTCTGTCAAATAAATAAATAAAATCTTTAAAAAAAAAAAAGCATCTCGTCCTGGACACATCCCATTTATAAAACTGACGAGGATAAACACAGCAAAAGCTTCGGGAGCTCAATGATGGTGTGGAATCCTGCCCAGGTTTGAGGCTGGCCTCCGGGTAGCTCGTGAGCAGCAGACCACAAATGAACAGCCAAAGGCTTTGAAAAGTAATTGACATTTAAAACATAGCCCACAGAAGTGGGCCAGGACATGCGTTCTTAATATAAACAGCTTGACTGTCTGCTAAAATAGATATGTAGAAAGGGGAGAGTCTCATAACCCTGTACTCAAAATGCCCAGGATATAATCCAAAATTACTCATAACAAGAGCCCAGAAAATCTCAAGTCAGATGAGAAAGGATAATCAGCAGATAGCAGTACTGAGACGACGCAGATGTTGGAATTATCTGACAAGGATTTTCAAGCAGTTATATAAATGCTCCAACAAGCAATTACAAGCACTCTTTAAGCAAATGGGAGAAGTAAAAAAAAAAAGAAAAAAAAAATCTCAGCAAAGACATGAAAAAAAAATATATAAAAAGAACCAAATGGAAATTTTATAAATTAAAGATGCAATAACTAAAATCGACAAACAACAAAAATAACATAGGATGAGCTCCACAGTGAGTGGAAAATACAGAGGAAAGGATTAGCAAGCTTGTAGATAGTTAATAAAATTACCTAATTTGGACAACAAGAAGAAAGTAATTTTCTCTTTTTTTTTCTTTTTAAGCAATCTCTAAGCCCAGCATGGGGCTCAAAGTCATGACTCCAAGATCAAGAGTTGCATACTCTACAGACTGAGCCGCCAGATGCCCCAGTAATTTTCTTCTTTCAGAAAGGAACAGAATCTCGGGACGTGTGGGACAATAACAAAAGATCTAAACTTTGTGTCAGTGGGGTCCTGAAAGGAGGGGAGGTCCACTTTCACCACTTCTAGTCAACATAGTGCTGAGTCTAGCTAGAGCAATCAGGAAAGAAAAAGAAACAAAAGTCTTATCCCTATTCACAGATGACATGATCTCACAGACAGAAAACCCAAAAGATCCCACAAACACACACAAAAGAAATGTTAGAACTACTAATAGGACTAATAGTCCCAGGACTCCGGGATTATAATCTCAGCTGAAAGCAGACTCTTAACCGACTGAGCCACCCAGGTGTCCTGCAATCTCACTTCTGCATATACGCCCAAAAGAATCAAAAACAAGATCTTGAAGACATATTTGTATACCCATGTTCCTAGCAGCATTATTCATAAGAGCTAAAAGATGGAGGCAACTCGTGTCCATCAGTGGATGAATGATTAAACAAACTGTGATGCATCCATACAATGAAATATTATCCAGCCTTAAAAAAGGAAGGAATATCAGATGCAAGCTACAACATGAATAAACCTATAGGACATTATGCTGAGTAAGATAAGAAAATCATAAGGGCACTTGGGTGGCACAGTCGGTTGAGCATCCAACTCTTGATCTCAACTCAGGTCTTGATCTCAGAGCGGTGAGTTTGGGCCCCACGTTGGGTTCCATGCTGGGCATGGAGCCTGCCTAAAATAATAATAACAAGCCAACCACAAAGGGACAAATTCTGTATGATTTCTCTCAGGCCTACATGGAATGGAGAAGAAGCAGCTTCTGAAGTAAATAGCAGAAAGTGTACTGAGTATAAACTAATGACAGTCTCCATAGATCCAAAGGGACTATGACCAAACGGCAAGCATCCACAGGACCCAGATCCACGGACCTCCCTGATGGGACCCAGTCATGCTCCTACCCTCACTGTCTGCTCAGGACCAAACTCAGAGAAAAAGTTCTTTCTGGCTCTTCCTCTCCAAATCTGCCCCCCAAGCCATGTTTGAACCACCAAGCCTTGACCTGACTTGGGTTCAGGAGAGAGCACGGTGTTGACGCAGCAGACATTTCCCCAGAGGGTGGGGTGGGACCGAGAAAGAATCCTTTCTCTTCCCCGCATCTCAACTAACACCATGAAAACCTGACCACTCTGGCAGTGGGGGGTTTGGACCCTACTCTGACTGGAAAGCAGAGAAGTCTAACCACTTGGAAATGGTAGGGAAGCAGACGCCTGGAGAATAAGCATAGGAAGTGAAAAAAGTGCCTTCCAAGGTTCTGGGCGACGTTCCAGTCTGGTGCTGGTCCCTTCCAGGAGTCTGGCTGCTTTCTGGCCTCAGGATCCATGAGGGACTGCTGTGTTCATAGAATGAATTCCTTTCTTTTAAGCTGCCTGGAGTTGATTTCTCTTACTTCCAAAGTCACAAATCATACAGATTAAAGGGGATTTCAGGGTCTTGATCAGGAAGTGAAGCTGTTCTTTAAGAGCAAGCCCTCCCACATCCCCTGAAACTTTGGCCAGGACCTGAGGCCCCGGGTTTTGGACAATGTTCTAGAACAGCAAGCTATAGCTCCAGGGGAAAGTGTCAGTCTGAGACATCTGGTATGAGGGGTTATTCCCTGGGAGGAAACCACCCAGAGTTCACTCACTCCAGGGACTAAATCCTTCAAACAGATCCTCCCAGTTCTGTCTCCAGAGAAACTGAATAAGCTGGACTTTCTAGAGCAATCCCTACTGCAAATGGGCTACCAATATCTGATCCTGTGTCAAAATGTTTGGTGAAGAAATAAGGTCACCATAAATATATTCCAAGAGGGTTCCAAGGGTTTTTCAAAGACATCGCTCTCAAACTCGCTTCTCTTAGCTGGTCCACAGGACTGTGCCCTCACTGGAGGAAGGCCCTGGTGGTCAGGAGAAGGTTCTGGGTAGCAGGCATTTCACAAGGACTAGGGAGTTGGTGCTGTTTGTTTGGAAGCTACAAAGCACCTACTGGATTGTGCTGACTTTTCGTACAATATAAATACACAGGAAGAGAACTTACTGTGTGTGTTTGTAGCTGATTGGCCTCAGTCAAGTTGTATTAGGTCTCAGATTTAGCTGCATCATCTTCAAACACAGTTCCTTATAAGCAAAGTATGGTACCTGACCCTTGGTAGGTTAAGGGATGCAAACAGACGGTGACAGTCACGGGTCAACAACTGAATAGATCGCTAGGCTTCTATGAGTGAAAATCTTCAGAGTTACCAAAGGCTATCCAATGAGTTCACTTAAAGCCTGCCTCTACCTTGAGACTTTTAAGAGCAAAGAAATTTTTTTTCTAAGGAGATTTTTCCAGAAAGTTTCTCCATACCCACCCCCAACTTTCACATACCCCCAATCTCATTCTCACTGTACCCAGTGCCCCACCTGCCCAGATACTCACACTAAAACCCAGTCACCCCAACTCCCTCCCTTCCCTTAAAACCTCCCCTCTAGGCCACTTACAAATCCGCTGGGTGCATCTTCAAAATATCGGTTCCACCTCCTGAAGTTTACAAGGTTTAGCATCAGGTCACTACACCCTCGTTTAAGGGTGATGGTAATTTTAAAGCAATAAAATGTTTCTTCTTTAGACTGCTTCATTTTATAAGAGAAGCTCAGAGTCCCCCATCCTCCCTTCCTCTGGACAGTTGTCACCTCGTTTCCATAAGCGATGGCTTACTCAGGAGAGGTGCAAGAGAGCTGGCTTGGTGGGTTGTAGAAGGTCACTCAAGAAACTTGGTGGATGTAGTACTTTTAAAATGGAGTGTAGTGTGTAGAAGGTATTCTATTCCCAAGTCAGGACACTCTTTAGATAGTAAAAATAGTAAGATAGTAAAAATAGACATCTCAGGGCCTGTTTTGATGTCTGTTTAGTCTTCTAAATGGGGGATAGAGACTTGGCAGGAATCTTGGTTGGTTCCATGCTGGTCTCCAGCACAATGCGTCTGATCCACCAGAGACAATAATGAACTCTAGGCTAAGGCTATGATGAGTAGGAAGAAGAGTTTTGGATTTGGAGACCCCACTTCCATGGGGAGGGTTTTACTATGGGTGTGCTGACAGGTGAAACCATTTGTAAACGTCCTGTCTCTGAGTATCAAAAAGAGATGTCTTGGGGCACCTGGGTGGCTCAATGGGTTAAAGCCTCTGCCTTCGGCTCAGGTCATGATCCCAGGGTCCTGGGATCAAGCCCTGCATCGGGCTCTCTGCTCAGCAGGGAGCCTGCTTCCTCCTCTCTCTCTGCCTGCTTGTGATCTCTGTCTGTCAAATAAATAAATAAATAATCTTTAAAAAAGAAAAAGAGATGTCTTTGTTTTTCTTTTCTCTTCTTTACTTTTTAAGATTTATTTGAGAGAGCATGCACGCATAAGTACATGCACTAGTTGGGGAGGGGTGGAGGGAGAGGGGAGAGACTCCTTCAGCAGACTCCCTGCTGAACATGGAGCCGAACATGGGGCTTGATCCCATGACCCTGAGACCAAGACCTGAGCTGAAATCAGGAGTTAACTGACTGATTAAGTTAACTAACTTAACTGACTGAGCCACCCAGACGCCCCAAGATGTCTATCTTTTGAAATACCCAAGCACTGCTAACTTGTTGGGCTCTATCTTATTCCCAGGCTGAATCTGTACCGAAAAGATTTTTATTGCTTGGTATGTTTTGGTTACAAGTGTTTTAGTTATTTTTTAAAATATTTTATTTATTTATTTAATTGACACAGAGAGAGAGAGAGACAGCGAGAGAGGGAACACAAGCAGGGAGAATGGGAGTGGGAGAGGGAGAAGCAGGTTTCCCCCTGAGCAGGGAGCCCAATGCAGGGCTCAATCCCAGGACCCTGGGATCATGACCTGAGCTGAAGACAGATGCCTAACGATTGAGCCACCCAGACACCCCTACAAGTGTTTTAGATGCTTTTTTTGTAATGCACATAAATACAAGCAGTATGAAATTACTCTCATAGGACTGATAAATAAAGTCAAATTTTCATATCCACCTGTGTGAATGTAACTTGTCATTTTTAAAGCTCTACTGGAATTCTCTTCTAGAAAACAACATGTTTCTATGGAACCCGCGTTTGTTCCTGGAAAATAATTGTTGTAACCCATAGGATTCATTTGTTCAAGGTCAAAAAGAGCTTTAGAGGATGACTCAAGCCTTGAAGCCCATTGGCTTCATTCTGCCCCATTGGCATGGTGACCTCTCAGAGATCTGAATAGTCCTAATTGCTGCCCTTTGGAAAACTTGACTCCCTGGAGATGAGCCATCAGGGCCTCCCTCCTCTCTGATGTATGAAAGGATCAACAGGATAAAGCACCCACTGGGCTGGAGGCCAACTTTGGGAGAACTTGAGAACTGAGGTGGGAGAAGACTGTGAAGGATGGTTCTAGCAAAATGGTTTGGCTGTGGGGAAAGGGTAGATAAGTTAGCCCAGGGCCAGGAAGGGCTAGGACCCATCTCCAGGAGTGGGGTTGGTTTCAGAGGCTGAATGTGAAGGCAGAAACTTTGGCTGCCTTGGCATTCAGTATAGCCCCAGGGTCTGGAACAACGCTCACAATCTGTTATGAGACCCAAACTTCTCTTTTGGACGAATGAATGGAGCATTTGCCTATAGCACAAGCATGCTGCTTGAAGACAAAGTCCTCTAAATAACACCCCATTCAAAGCAGGGCGGATGTCACTTGAGGCTTACTTCCTCCCCCTTTTAGCAGACAGCTAGCTCAGCTGGTATTAAGTCCGTCGACATAAAACAGGCCGAGGTCAGTTGCTAAGTTTCAGATGCTTCTCTCTTGTCTACGACCACTTCCTGAACAGGAACTTTTCAGGATTTCATAACTGTCCCAGTGTTTCCCTTTGGCCTATAAAGTGAAGGGCATTATAAGGGTGTGATGCTTCTGGAAACTTCCCACAACCTCTCCACCTGTGGTCTGAAGCTTCTTGGCCCATAGTTAATAATAAACATAACTGTACACTTACACCTTGAGAGGCCTTAGTGATGGGTGGTCCATGCCCCACGGTCACCACGGCGGCCCCATTCAGATCCTACCAGCCCCAGAAGGCTGTATCTCAGGATAGCTCCTGAGTCTACATAGAACTCGAGACAAGAAGAGGGAAGGATATGAAGAAGGCAGAGGACAAAACTAAGGAAAGTAAAACAGAGGAGAAAGATGGTGTCATTTTCTGGAAAGACACTTGCACAGGATTTAGAAGAATTCATTCTTGACCTGATCCATCTGCCTGACATGCTAGCCAGATTCATGTAGTTTGATGAATACAACCACTACGCCAACTATGAGCAGGGCTTCAAGCCACAGGAAGAAGCCAGTCTGCAGTACTGACCAGAGCCAAGTCCACTAGGGTCCTGGATCCAACCAGTGGATCAAATCCCATCAAACCATCTTTCTACCTTAGAAAGCCAAGTGTCTTTCTCCTTAAGTTTCTTTTTTGACAGCTCCTCTTGGCCCAAGGGATGAATCCAGGTTTGGTAGAATGTATCAGTAACTGCAGCCTCCCCCGTAGCATGCAAAGAGAAAGTTAGGGAGACCCCATCATCCAGACCAGCCTGGTTCATGAGCAGAGGCTGCCCTGAGTATCTTCCAGAGCCGAGGTAGGACCACTAATCACTTGAATGAAAATCAGGGACAAATTTCATACCGTATCATCTGTACTCAAGCCCAGATCAAGATCACTGTCTCCCAAAGAAACCAACCTTCCTGACTTATCAAGACCCACTGGGATGAATCCAGCCTGCACAGATCTACGCTTCTCTGTCCCCATGGCTGTGGTTCTTGGGGTCTCTGTGAAGCAACAAGACGTCCCTTTGTCAAGGGCAACAGCCAACTCTCAGCTACATCCTGCTCATCAACCTTTTCCTGGGCTTCCCCTGTTTCTTCTTCTTCATTGCCCCTCCCAACAAAGGCACCTGCATACTTCAACAAATGACGTTTGCATTCGTGTTCGCTGTGGCTACTTTCACTGTTGTGGCTAAAATCATCACTGCGATTCTTGGCTTTCAAGACGACTGTGCTAAGGAAGAGGACAAGGCAGTGTTGTTATTAGGAGCACCTGTCATCCCCATCTGTGCTTTGATCCAAGTCACTGTCTGTGGAATCTGGTTGGGATCTCCTCCTCCTTTCACTGAAATGCACACACACTCTGTGTCTACACACATCATCACTGGATGCAGTGAGGGCTCTGTCACTGACTTCTACTATGTCCAGGGATACCTGGGATCCTTGGCCTTGGGGAGCATCGCTGTGGCTTTCCTGTCCAGAAGACTGTCTGACACGTTCGATGAAGTCAAGTTCAGGCATGCTGGTCTCCTGCAGTGCCTGGGACACCTTCCTCTCTGTCCATCACAGCACCAAGGGGAAGGTCAGCATTACCATGGAAATCCTTTCTATCGTGGCCCCCAGTGCCAAGCTACTAGGCTGCCCCTTTGCCCCCAGGTGCTACATTATTACTCTTCCCAGGCCTGATAAGAACACCCAGCAAGAGAGAAGGAAGGAAACAATTCCTAGAGTCAATAAACACTGCAAAGATTCACCTCCTGTCTTTTAAATAGATGACTAATAGACACATGAAAATAAATCACCTTTTTCCCCCCCTTTTTAAAATAGAGACAGTAGTTCAAAGCTAAATGTATAATTCCTTTCTCAATCCACACAGCTTTTTTTCTATATTGTCTGGCACATCAGGAGCACAGCCACCCCAGTCAATAAATTCCTGAAACTTTCAGGCTATCTTGGATATTCTGCTCACCAACACCAAACCTATTATTTATTTATATACACTGGGACTTCATTTGACCCTCCGCTTCTGAATCAGTTTTGTAGGCTATGCTCTGACAGGTAGTACGGCTGGTCAGGTTGTCCACTGTTTTAACTTTGCCTAAAGAACCTTTAGGCAGCAACAACAGGAGTTGATGCTTGTCCACAGATAACAGTCTTTCACATCCTAATTTGCATATTTACTCTCCTATCTTTTCTTTTAATTTTCTTAGAGTCTTATTTTTACCTTCTAACTATTCATCTGGTATTCATTTTTGTGAAGGTTCTTGGAGGAAGCAACACCACTCCTTTTTAAGAGAGAGAACTGGAGGGGGTCTGGTTTGTCACCTGCCCTGAGTAAGTGGGATCCACATGATCAGAAGGGCCTGGAGCGGGTATAGAGACAAAAGTCCTGGCTTTGAGAAGGTCCTACACAATGACAGAGGAATATATGAGCTGAAGATGTCACAAGCGAGGAGGGGACAGAGTCTTGGCTTCCTGGGACCCTTGAATCCTGGGGACTCTGTGTCATCGGGGGACCCGATGGGAAATAAAAGGTCAGAGACAGCAGAGGGAAGAGCTTGCTGAGAGCCATAGCCCTCCAGCCCCCAGAGGCAGTGGCAGGAGAAGGGGGGTCTGCCCACCATCTGGAGTGACAGGGAGCAGCCCAGACTAGAGGGAGTGAGAGGGAACCTGTGTCCCCAGGGCCAGGGAGGATGACCACGTGTTATGTTGAGAGAATTTCATACATAAGTGTTCACCCGTGTGTGTGTTTTCTATGGCTGTTATCGCAAATTACCACAAATGGAGTGGCTAGAAACAACATAAATTCATTATCTTTCAGTTCTGGAGGTTAGAAATCTAACCTAGTTCTCATTTGGGCGGTGCTCCTTTCTGGAAGCTCTCTGGGGGCAGAGTTCATTTCTTCGCCTCGTGCAGCTTCTAGAGGCATTCTGTCCTGTTCCCTATCTCTCAGGCCATTCCTCCTAGCCACGTCTCCCTCTGATTTGCTTCTGTCTTCCACTTTTAAGGACCCTCCTGATTAGACTGGGCTCACGCAGGTAATCCAGGATAATTTCCCTATTGCAGGATCCTACATCACATCTACAGAGTCCCTTCGGCCATGAAGGTGACACAGGCTCTGAGGATTAGAGCGTGGATGTCTTAGGGTGACAGTGATGTTGCCTTCCACACCCAGCAGCTGAAGAACTAAAATGGCAGAGCAAGAATTCTCAAAGAATTACAGAAAGTGGCCCCTCTCCCTAGGGCTGGAGGAAGAAGGGAAAGAGGCTGGAAATAGTGCAACTTAGAAGCTCGGACGATGGGCCCCGTGGGGCAGGAATCCGGACCTCTGAGAATGGGGTGCATCTCAGCTGGTGGCGGGGCTTAGAAGGGGGCCCGAGAACAGGTTCTGCAAGTGCTGGGAAGCCGCCAGTGGGACACAGCCCCACCCAGGGAAGATGGGGGGGGGGAGGCCACTGTCCCTATGTAGAAACTGATCACGTAGTTCCATTTCCTGTGTTGCTTTATACAATTGTCTTCCATTTATAGCCATCGATGGCGGACTTCCACGTACCATGGGGATATAAAGCTTCCCATCCTAATTCATTTCAGTTTTAAAAAGGAAGCATATAGAAGTGTTTTTGATGAAAGGATAGATAGTGAATAATGGAGAAAAGACGGTTCTATGTACTTGCTGTCGCATCAAAAAGACACCCCCAGACAGTGGCTGGAAACACCAGCAGTTGTGTGGCTTGCTCCTGAATTTGGGGTTGATGGGCGGGCTCGACTACGCAGCTCAGCTTGGGGTAGAGGACATCTCCTAAGGTTCCTAAGGTTCCAGCCAGATGGCAGCCAAGGCAGTAGTCACCCAAAACTGTTTTCGTTCACATGCTCAGGGTCTGGGCTGGGAGACCCAAGCAACCGGATCCCAGAGGAGCTGGGTCTGCTGGGCATCCACCTCTCTCTCCGGTGTCCCCACATGGTCTCCCCACCTGGCTGCTCGGGGCGACGACTTCTCACTCAGTGGTGACATGCTTCCAGCCCACGTGTCCAGGAGAACTGGCAGAGGGCATGGGAGCTACTGGAACCCAGCCTCAGGCCAAGGTTGAAGGGGAGGGACCCCTGCCTCCATGTCTTGCTGGAAAGAGGGAGAAAGAATTGGTGGGTATTTGACAACCACCAACCACCAACCAGGACAGAGGACAACATCAGGGGAGGCTGAAAATCAGGAAATGGAAAAGGCTCCCATCGGTTTTGCAAGCCTTTCTCACTTTGGGTTTACCTGACCTCTCCTTGACTCATTCCCAACCCTCTGCATTCTAGGAAAGCCAAGCCCTTGTCCCTGCCTTTCCATCTTGCTAGGCAGGCCATCCCTCCCTCTGGCAACTACCTCAAGGTCCAGTTCCACAGTGCCATTGGCCAGGACACAGACCTCCTGTCCTGTCCTGACCACACAGAGGGCAAGTGTCTTCTGTGCTCTTTCTCCAGCAGTGAGCAGGACCCCACTCAGGACGGGACCCATGGGACGCAGACAGCGCCCAGTCCCCGAGGTCCCCTTTCCTCGGAAGCATTGGCAACGCTCCCTGTGTAAGTACACAGCTCCTCTCCGCCCATCTGTCACCTCTGCTTGCCCCTGGGGATGCCTGCAGCCTGGTACAGACCCTTGGCCAAATGAAATAAAATTCATGAACTAGTGATGAATAAGGTCCTGCGCTGGTGTCTGGGACAGCTCAGAGGCAACCTGTGACAGCTGGTCTGCACTGTTTAGGCAGGGTGTTCCAGCTGATGGTCTGTACCTGGTTTCTGACACTGAGCCTGATGTGGCCGTATGAACAGCATCCCTCTGTATGAAGCAGTGGCTTCCTGAGACCGAGGTCCCATGTGCATTGGTAGTCCCTTGCTTTCTCTTCTGCTGCCACTCCTTTGAGGAGGTTCCCCCCCACCCACACTTCTCATGAGGACTGCAGCAATTTGGAGGGAAACACTGGCTTCCGAAGGCAGGCCTGGGAGTGACAGTCCAAGGACTGCACAGGGGGTAGCAAGATTGCTAGCCCCTTCTCGAATGTCCTCTCACCTTCCCCACACATAGAACAAGTCCCCCCTGCACTGGGCACAGCTGTCCCAGCTCCAGGCTGCCCCGCCGAGGGATCAGCAGCTGGGGGTGCAGTGCGCCCCGCCCCTCAGGACAGAGGAAGTGCCTTGACGCTGCTCTGGGCTGGCCAGCCCCTGCGCGTCCTTCCCAGCCAGCAGAATGAGGGAAGGTGTCATGGGGTCAGGGAAAAGCCAGGGCAGGACTCCCCTGTCCCCAGCCGCCAGCAGCGTTCACCCAAGGTGTCCCCAGACACTGCCAGAACTTCCCAAACACAGGGGCCAGCAGGTCTTACCCCCCCCCAGTTTTGAGTCCCTGCCACGCTCTCCCCCTAGCCTGCCTCGTGGAATGAACGTTTCTGTTTAAAACCGCAGCAGGATGTGAAGGGGGGCGGCATGTAGCCCCCGGCCTCAGGTGTGTTGTGAATAATGTGCATAGTTGCTTGAGTCCCGTTCTACACTCAAACCGAACCCTTCCCTCTACGGGCATGGAGCACCACACCTGGAAGGGGGTCACGACACGGGGACCTCCCCAGCACCTGGGTCCCAGCTCTACCTCCTGCCTGCTTTTCCTCTCCTTCCCGGGATGGCAGAACAGTGGTCTCGCACAGCGACTGCTCTTGCAGACGCCAAACAGGATGCAGAAGGGGAAGGACTGGGCCACGGTCACAGAGAGACCAAGGCCTTGGCTGCCCGGCCCCCCGCCTTGAGTCCTGCCCATAGCAAGAGTAATAAAAGCCAGAGCTCCCTTCTGCACAACCCTGGACAAGGCCAACCAGGAAAGTCCTGATCTGGACCCAGAACCTGATTTTACCCTCACTCTGACCTTGAGTGAACTCCGACCTTGACCAGCATTCCTTCTAAACTCTCACCCTCACTCCTATCCTAACCCCTAACCTTAACCTGACACTGACCCTGCTTCTGACCTTAACCTTAATCGCTAACATTGACCTTGACCCAAACCCTGAACTTATCCCTTCCCCAGTGCCCAGCCATCCCTCTGGGAGGGCAGACAGCTGAGGCCAGGTGGCTCTCACTCAGGATCCCCACTAAGAGAGCGTTTACTCAACAGCATTGCTGAGACTTCTCCAGCAATCCTCTGCCCACCCAACCCCGGCCCACACTCCCTCCAGCCTTCTTCAAGGCTGCAGTGAGCAAAGGGATTTGTCTGGGCCGTGCCCTGGCTTCCAGCACCCTCGGGGGTGATCTGAATAAGAGGCCTGGTCAGGAGTTGGGGCCCTCTAGTTGTCCCCCAGCTCCCACTCTGGAGTAGCCATGGACTCGGCTTCGCTGGTTTTCTCTTCTCTCTGCCATGGGCGCCTTTCTGGGAGGAGACCTCCTCAGTTCCTCCTCAACTGTTCCATGGTCTAGACAGTACCCCATGCATGGTTACAGGGGTTTCTGGCAAAACCAGAGCCCAAGACTTCATTCACACTGCCATGCTCAGTGGAACCAGCCGGAGAAAGCTTCACCCCCGCCCCAAGGCCCTACATCATCTGAGGATCTGTGGGTCACCCCCTCCCACCACCAGCAGTCCCCCACCCCTGAGCCTCCAGGAAGGGACTCAGCCTTGGGCTCATGGCTGACTAGGCTTTCTCAGAGCCTCCCTCAGCCCCTCCCTCACAGGCCTTGAGGTCAGTGCTCTGGTTACAGAAAGCACAGCCAAGAATGGTGACCTGATCACTCACAACCCAGGGCGCCGTGGCAAGGTGGCCATGGTGGCCACCTTGGGGCCCAGCTTGCCTTCTGGGGCCACGTCCCTGCATAAATCTACCCTCTCCCCACACTTCGCCCCTGGACCCCTTCAGAACACAGTCACCCTGCCTACCGTTGCACATCTCCTGTTAGCACAGGGGGAGCCTGTCTAGGTCACCCAGTCCAAGCCCCTCGCTGTGGGGATGAGGAATGAGGCTGGGCAGGGATGAAGCTGCCCCAAGCCCTTGCTCCTGTGTCTCTTAGTCCCACACGAGAACCAGCAGGGGAGCAAAGTCCTCTGCTCCCAAAGGCACCTGAACTCCCCCTGGGCTCCCCCGACCCCCACAGGGCCCCGAACCTGGACAGGGCACAGATGGCCCCACATCCCTGCTGTCCTCCTGCGAGCAGGCCCGTGGGCCATAGGTGTGCAGTTTGCTGGCACATGGGGCCCGCAGGAGGCGAAGCGAACAAGGCGAGTGCCCCCACCCTGCCCTGCGGCTCGCTCCGGCATCCCCATGTACCCCACAGAGGCACGGCCACGGCGGACACCCCCGAGCCCCTGCTCGATTGCATACCACCAAGGGGAAGGGCCTGGCCAGAGGCCACCCAGCAGGCCAGGGGGCCCGGGAGTCTGTTTGGCCTTGCCTCCCCGAGAGGCCAGCTCCGCCCTGGGACAGAATCAGGAAAGAGGCAGGTCCCCAGGAGGCTGCTCGTGGACAAGAATTCTAATACACAGAGCGGTCACTAGCCACCTGGAGCCTCGGACCGAGAGTGGAGAAACAGGGAACAACACCGACAATGATGGGAGGATATCAGCCCAGCAGACTAATGGCAAACTTCCAGAAGGACTCCAGAATCCAGCAAGATGGGCGGAAGGTCCATCACATACCATCTGGGCCACTGGGCCACAGACAACAACACTGAGGCTGGGGAGGCTCAGGTGGCAAAAAACCTGTGAGCCGAGGCAGGTCAAGGAGGTCATCCTTGAGACTGACCTAGCGGCAGGGCGAGGGGGAGGGGAAGCCCCCCGCTCCAGTGTCATTGCCATCAGTGCTCAGGGGCGGTAGCAGCCGCATCTTCTTGGGAGACACGAACTGCTCGTCTCCTCCGAGAGCCACCTCCAGTCTGCCGTCTGCTCTGAGGGTGATGAGGCCCTGGCCGGGCCGTGCTTGCTCCCCAGGGATGTCCGCAGCGGCCCCGCTCTGCTCTGCAGTGGGCCCGGGCTGGCCCAGCTACCAGGGCTCCCTGGAGTCCCAGCGGCCAGGAAAGCGGTGCAGCCTCATGTCTTCCTTCTGGATGTGCTCGTAACAGGACTGGTGGGAAAGAGGCGAGGCTGAGGGGGAGCTGGCCTGCCCACCCCTGGCCCCGTGCGAAGACGGCCCAATACTGGGATGCACCCATCTCCCCGGCCTGGACCACCCCGACTCCAATTCAGCCTCAGCCATGGTCTGCAAGGAAGGGGGGCCTCCCCTCTCCTGTTATGCTCAGGGAGGCAGCCTGGAACATGCCGGAGGTCCCAGGGACCCAAGGGCTGGGATAAAGTAGGGAGCCCTTTCCCAGCCCCTTTAACAAGGGCAGGACCAGGGACCCTGTGAGGCCCTCCCCACAGAAGCACTTATGAGCAGTGAATCTGGGGTCATCCCCACAACAGTGTCCAGGGCAGGGAAGGCGTCTGCCCCACAGGCCAGAGTATTTTTGCCTCCGTCCAAGAGCTCGGTCCCTCACCTCCAGGGCCGTGAGCAAGAAGTCATACAAGCCTCCTGTGTGGATGGGGTCCATCATGTCACGAATTAGGTGGATCTCGGCTCCCAGGTGCTGGATTCTGGAGAACACCCAGCCCCACAGTGAGAGGGAGAAGGGGGCCCATCAGTGACAGGTGCCAAGCAGCCAGGGAAGGAGCTCTGGCCCGGATGGCTGGCCACCTGGGCTGCAGTCCCCGCACTGCTCCTGGCCCCCATGGGACCCTAGGTGGGGTTTCTCTGCAGGATGGGACAGGGTCCTCCCGTAGCCCACCCCCCAGAACCCCCCCCCCCCCGCACTGGCTGGGGCTCACCGGGCACGTGACACCACATAGATAAGCAGCGGCAACAGGTCGTCCATGGGCAGCTTGTGCTCCTGGCCCAGCACACGTGACACAGTGGCCTCAATCTCCCCATATGTCCTCTCCAGCACCTCCAGCTTCTCCCGGGGATCCACCGTAGTGCTGTGGCAGGGGCCCTCAGGTTCAGCCCCAACCAGGGGCTGTCCCTCCTGTCCCCCCACCCTGCCCAGGGTGTGAACTCACATGATCTTCTGCAGACACTCAGTGGCTGACAGGAAGCACTTGTCCCTGACCAGGGAGAGTCTCTAGAGTGGTGGGGAGCAGGGGGAACAGACGATGAGGTCACGGTCCCCCCAGCCCTGTCACCCCCTCCCTCCCAGAGTCAGAGCTCTCGCCACCCATGGTTCCCCATCACTGGCTCCAGGACAGCCCCGCCCCGAGGGTTGAGTGGCCTAGGGCAAGTCACAGCTCCACTGTGAGCCTCAGTTTACTCAACTGTAAAGTGGGATAATGGTCTCCACAGGGTTGGGAAGGAAGATAACGATCCCAATGGCCACTGGGAGCCACCGGGGTTGGGTCCCTAAGTCCGAGGCTCTCAACCCAAGGACTTGTTGAAACACAGAGTTCAGGTCCGCTCTGAGTTCTCTGAGTTTGACTCAGTATGTCTGGGTCAGGGGTGGGGGCGATCCAAGAATCTGCTGTTCTAACAGCTTCCCAGCTGCTGATGGCCCAGTACGCACACCTGGAGAGCCACCACCTCGTGTGTAGCGACACTCTCATGAGGGAGCACCAACCCCGCAGCAGGGAGTACTCTCACCCATGGGGGAACTGAGGCTCAGAGACAAGTACTCTGCCCACAGCCGCACAGCCAGGAAGAGGGGTGGAGCCTGGGTCTGCACCTGCTCACGGGGGTGCCAGCAGCCGCCCCCTCACCCACACAGGAGATCAGAACAACCCAGAAAGGTGGGTGTCCCCCACACCTGTTGGCCAGCACTGCCTGGGCCCCACTGCAGCAGGGAGGCGGAGGGTGAGAAGACTCTGCGGGCCCTGCTCAACGCTCAGGCCTCCCCCTACCTGGGGCAGGTAACGGACCCACCTTCTCACCTGATTGGTTGTCAGCGTGAGGTCTTTGAGGGGCCACAGGTGCCTGAAATGAAACAAGAGTGACACAGAGCCTTTACGAGGAGGAGGGAGGAGGGTCTGAGGTCAGGGGGCACATTCCCTGTACATCATGTCCCCCAGCAGGGCTGAGCACCGGACAGGGGTCCACGATGGCCTCTCCGAGCGCTTGCATGGAGCCCGGGACAAGGGGAGGATGGGAGGGATTCCTGGAGAAGACAGCGCCCCAAAATTTGGAGAGGGGTGAGGGGCAGCGCTGCAGGCCAAGGGACCCTGTGAGCAAAGTCCCAGGGTTTGGGCCGGAGAATGACAGTGGAAGAGCCTGTTCTGGAGGCTTTGTGAGCCGAGACAGGCTGGTGAATGGGGAGGGACGTGGGTACCACGCGACACAGCACAGGGCAGGGACTCGGGGAGACAGTGGAGCGGAGAGGCAAGTGTGGAGGAAGCAGCAGAGGCGGCAGGAGGAGGTGGGGAGGAGGGGACACTTGGGAAGCCGCTGGCACCAGCGCTCTGGGCTGGTGGCTATTCAGTTGCAGGAGACATTCACGATGGGAGGGGAAATGGGAGTTTCAGCGTGGGTGGGTGGGAAACACCACAGCTGTGTGACAAGGGAAACTGGGTGTGGGGGGAGAGAGAGCACCCAAGCCCTCTGTCGGGCAGGTGGTCACTCGTAGCATCGGGAGATCAGAAGGGGCCCTGAGGAGAAAGGATGTTTTAGCAACTGAGGGTAAAAGGGACTTGCTCCCAGAACAGTCCTCAGTTTCCCCTTGAGGAGCTCCCCTCACCCACTCTCAGTCCAGTTGCTGGGAACAGGACACCTCACTCCAGCCACCGTAGTAGATATGGAAGTAGATTGGCCTATGTGGGCCACAGACAGCATTTAGGGACAGGCTCACACACCAAGACAAGCCAGTGAGGGACTTCGGGGGCCCTGCTGGAGCTGTTAGGAAGGGGACACAGGCTCCCTGGGGCACAGTGGGGGACGGAGCTGGTGGAGTATAAACCTTGAGTGGCTAGTACCATGTTTGGCACCATACATGGGAGCCAGAGATACATCAAGAGAAAAAGAGAAGTTGCTTCCCTTCACTAGGTAGTTAAGCAGCTAGATCCAGCCACACCTGAAGCTAGCCACACTAGCATAAAGCTAGAAGTTCATGGGTATGTGAGCCAGTGAACACCACCCTCTTTTCTGCTAAAGACCATTGAACTCTGTGTGTACCCTCTGTGCACACAGACCCTGGAAAACATGGCAAGGAGGGAAGGCTTACTTCTGCACATCCAGGAACTCGAGCAGCTTGGTGTCAGGGAAGAGGCTCAGGTTGGCAATGCCCTGGCTGTAGAGACTGTCCTCCGTCTCATGGAGAAGCAGGTAGAGAGTGAAGAGCTCTGAGTAGAAGCTGGGCAGCATAAGGGGCAGCACGAGGCCATGCACCTGCAGGTCCCTGAGTGACAGCGGCAGAACAGGTTGGGGCCGGCAGGGTGGGCTCCAGGGGGAGGGATCCCTACTTGGCCTGCCCCTCAAAAAGCCCACAGAGCTCCTTGTCCCACAGCAAACAGTGTCCCTGCCTCCTCCATCCCCTAGAAAACGCTTCCAAAGTCCGTTCTCAGTGAATCACTCCCTTGGTTGAAATCCGTGGCCCCGGATCCTCTCGGTGGATGCTGAGAACCACTATGGCGGCTGGGGCAGGATTTGATCCCCATGTGATCGAAAGCAAAACCCAGGCCAATGCTAGACAAGGGACTTGCAGCAAAATACTCAGCAGCCATGCCATGCTGGTCCAGGGCTGCCTCCTCGTTTTCTGGGCTTCCTAGCACTCCATGGGGGATGTTCTACCTAACCCAATCTCCCATGTCCCTGGCAATGCAGCCATAGGCCTCCCTGATTGGGATCTCTGGGCCTGAAATCGGAAGGCAAACTATAAGGTCTGGTCTTGGGGGACAGAAGGAGACAGATTTAATGACGCACTTGACTCTCGCTCTGTGTGGCCTTGGGCTCAGCCCCTGCCAGGCCTCAGCTTCCCCATCTGCGTGTAGCGGGGAGAGGGCACCTGGGGCGGTGGGCACCATAGAGAGGAGCCTGGGACAGGAACTTTACAACAAAGATGCACCTGATACCTCGCGGCGGGGGCCCTGCCCATGGGACCCAATGATGAGGTCATGGGGCATTCCAATCCTCAGATGCTGAACAAACAACGGTCAGTAGCATGAGCCCCCAACACTTCCCCAGAAGCACCCAATGCCCCAAGGGAGGCTCCAGGAACGAACGTGGGCAGCCTCCCTGGTCCTGAGCCTGGCTACCCCCAGGGTGGGGACCCTGCAGACCCCACGGGAGCGGTCACCTTGCCTCCGGATCCTCGTCCTCCTCTGGAGCCTGGCCCTTGCGCCGTAAGGCCACCTGCAGCAGACCCCTGCAAACGGATGACATGGACTGCAGAGCTGCCACTTCCCACAGAGCCCGAGTCACCAAAGCCCAGGGCGGCAAGCTCCGCCCCCCAGAGCCATGGAGCGTGGGGAGCCCAGCCTCCCAGACCTCTGTAGTTAGGAGGCTGGGAGCACAGGACCTCAGCCCCAGAACTGCAGCATCTGGGGCCCCCATTTGTAATAACGGTTGGGGTCTCGGCTCAGCCCAGACTGGAGATGGGGTGTGAGTCCAGAGGGAGGCTCAGCCCGAGGAGACTGAGAGCTCCCCTGGGGTCAGGGGTCAGCCCAGCGCCTGGTCTAGGCTTGGACTCTGGCTACAGGCAGTCCTTGCTATAATTTCCTACATTCTAACCCCTTTGTTCGCCAACAGAACACTGACCAACGCACTCTCTGGTTCTTTCTTGATCCAGACACATCATTCCCGCCCAGGGAGCTAGGCTGAGCACCTGACCTCGGGGAAGGGCAGAGCTGTATCTGCCTGTGCTCACAGACCGGGCTGCGGTCATCCCCAGGGACCACGCAGCTCACCTGTAGGCGGCCCAGAGCTCCCTCGCGTGCTGCTTCACCTCCTCCTGGGCCAGCGTCTGCAGGTGCTTGTTGGCCCCGATGCCCGCATACGTGGCCTGGAAGGTCAGCATCAGCGTCCGCAGCAGCTTGCCCAAGGGGTGCAGCGAGCTGCTCAGAGCCTGGCAGGTGCAAAGGCAATAAAGAGGTGTTCGCCGCCAGGAGCTGGAGCAAAGCATGCCCCAGCAAGGCTCCCAAGGCTGCTCCCATTTCTTAGATGGGAGCACTGAGATCCTCAGAGGAGAAGGGGTTCGTGGGGCTGGGCCATCCAGACAGCACCAGGGGCAGTGAGATGGCCTCCCTCCCCTCAGGCCCCCTCCCCCAGGGCCCTCACCTTCCCGAGGCACTCCCGCAGGGCCCTGGGCTCCCGGTGCAGCAAGAGCTCGTCCAGGACGTCCTCCATTCTGCCTGCACAGGCCTCGGGCTGGGTCCTGGGGCAGCAGGCACACACGTCTCTCACCCACCCGTGGGCCCCGGCCTGCCCCCTCCAGGAAGCCTTCCTTCCAGCCCACTCGGAGCCCCACGGAGGTCCACCCTGGTCCTCTGGATGCCCCCACAGGAGCCCCCATGTGCATGCATATGCACACACACGTGCGCGTGCAGGTGCCCCCATGCACACACACGCACACACGCAAATGCACCTACCTTTCACAGCACAGGTACTCCTGGGATTTGCGCAGCTCCCTCGAGTTCTGTACATGGAAACCCAGCAGGGCCTCCTGCTCATCCCCAGGGCAGCCGGCACTAACGAAGTCCCGGAAGGGGCCATAGACCCCCTGCCAGCGGCTCTCCACAGGGAAGACACCCACGCCTAGCTGCCTGTGACAGAGGCAGTGGGGGGGGTGGCGGAAGGTAGGGATGGGGCTGTGGTGGGCAGGACCCCGTCCAGGCCCTTGGAGAGGTGGGGACATCCCGCCTGGCCCCAAGCCGGGGCCCAGGAATGATGGGTGGACTGGGGAGTGCTGACCTCCAAGGCTCCAGGAGAAGAAAGGAGAGGCAGAGAAAGGGACAGAGAATCTACTCCACAGTGGAGAAGAAAGGGACATACAGAGCCCTGGAAAGGAGACAGAGAGATCTGGAGAGCTGGAGGCCAAGTCCAGACAGCAGGTTCTTGGCCTAAGAGAGAACACGGCCGGAAGTCCAGGATCCTCCTGCCAGGAGAGCCCACGCTCCCTGCCACCACCCCTGGTTCCTTCCTGAGCTTGATCCTGTCTTGACCAGCAGGCCTGGGGGTCTGGCCATGTGTGTGCCTAATAGAGCCCCACCTTCCCGTGTCAGGTTCACAGATTTTCCTACACCTGCACCCCACCCAGGCTTGGCCATGCTTCTGGGGTTTGCCATCTACTCCCAGCTCCTGCTGTCGGGGAGAAGCATGTAGTAAGGACAGTGGGTCTAGTAATCAACTCTACTCCCTCCCCACACTTGAAATGCTGCCTGGGACCATCAGAAATAGCACCTGCACCTCAACAGACATGGTACAAGTCACCATCTGAACTAGTTTTCCAAGGAAGAACTCTGTCCCCATGGGGAAGAAGTCAATCCCCTTCTCAAAGACCCCATGATAGCGACAATAAGACCACTTGGCAAGTTTCCTTCTTTACCTTGGCTGCCAGGGAACTCAGAGCCAGGCTCACGCTCAGTCATCACTATCATAGGACTTACTTGTCCCTTCCCTTCCTTTAAGTTCAACTCATTCTTTTATTTTCCATTTTATTCTTGCTTATTTGTGCTGTGTTTACAAATGACTGTGTACCCTTCCCAGAAAAAAAAAAAGCAGGGTCTAAGCAAAGTCTCTGCATAATATTTTTCTCTGGTTTTGTGGTGTGTGAAGTTATGCCGTAGCCCTTGATCCCAGGAGTCTCTGACTCGAGGGCTGCATGACCTATGTTCGCTGAACTCTCCAAAGAGCTAAGAGGAAGTACAGAAAAGCTCCTCTGATAAGGCCTGAGTCCCGGGGGTGGAGACATAGACATAGACACAGACACATGCACATGCATGTTGCGCACGCATACACATGCGCGCGTGTGCGCGCGCGCGCACCCACCCACCCACACACACACACTCCAGAATGCACAGGCCAGGGGCCCGGCCAGGCTCTCACCTCTTTCGGGTGTTGCTTGGATCTGGCGGGAAGGCGGCCGTGTCCAGCACCCCCTGGGTATGCAGTCCCTTCCCTGCCCCACTGCCAAAAGAGCCCTCCAGGGTGAAGCCGTTGGGGAAGGTGACCTTGCCCTGCAAACCACGGAAAGGAGGCAGGGACGCTTGTCTATCTGTCCAGCTGCCCTTCCTTCCAATCATGACAGGCCTCATGCCTGTCCATCCCGGGTCACAGAGGCTAGGGATTGACAGGTCGCCTTCCTACCATCCATTCCATCGGCCCCACCATGAGGGGTTCATAATCGTCCACACCTGCAGGAGCCCCTGATCAGGAGTTGTGCCAATGGCCCAGGGTCTCACCTCAAAGGTGGGAGACTGGGAGGGAGAGGGGGAGGGACTCTCAGGTCAGGGCAGGAGAACCACTACTGTGGGACCTGGGGAGGGGTGGGACACGGGGTAAGTCCAGCAGTAGGAAGAGGCCTGGGGAAGGCATGAGCTATGCTGGCCCTGGGAAGGGTAGGTCCTGCTGCCTGGGCTGTCCCATTCCAAGCACGCCTGGCCTCCCCCCTTTAGATGCCACAGTGCCCCCCAGTCATTAGGAGACTGAAACAGCCCCCACATTTCCAAAGGCCCAAGCAGGGCCCAACTGCCTTCTGCTGGGTCCGCTCGGTCAGGACCATGCGGAAGGACAGTTACTCCAGGGGCCCCTGCCCAAGGCACCGATGCCGATGGAAGGGGTGGATGCCGACCCAGGGGCCTCTCCGGAGACACAGCCCAGCTACCAGCACCCTGTACACCTGTCCCCTCTTGCCTCCCATCAGGATCGAATCACAACTCCACAGCAGGAGGGCGTCACGGTGCCCACCGGACGCCATGGAGACGAGAGAGGCCCTCCCCTACCTTCCCCACCCACTGCCTACACCCTCAGCCCTGGGTCCGAGTGGGGAGATTACAGGGTCCACCCAAGACCTTGGTGGGAGCGGAGTGGGTCTCAGTGGTCCTCACCTTCCCCACAAGGGTCAGGTCCCTGGTGAAGGTGCCTTCATACAAGGAGTCGTCTTCAGAAAGGAGGATCCCGGGGCCCTAGGGAGGGAAGCCGGAGTAGGAGCAAGGGAAGGGCCAGGAGACTGGGAGTGGGGAGGGGATGGCAGGAAGACAGGAAGGAGGCATCAACCCCGGGGGCAGAACAGTCCTGAGCCCTGTCACACCTCCCAGCACTGTGCTGAGGTGGGATGCCAGCCCTTGGCCCGTTGAGCACTGAGCACCAGCCCCACAGACCTCATTCCTGCGTTCCTCTGAATGACTGCCTGGGACTTGGCTCCAGCTCTCTCCTGGGGGCCCTTCCTTCCCCACCGATGGCTCAGGAAGTGCTGGGCTTCTCCTCAGCCAACCCCACTCCCCTGTCACTGACTCTCGGCGACAGTGGCGCTGAACAGGTTCCCTTGTTACATTGGCTGCTAGGGCCCAGTGGGGTATAATTTGTGTCCTACTTCAATCTTCAATGTGTCTATTCTTATATTTTCTTCCTCCCCCAATCCTTTCCAGAACAAAGTAGAACCCAAGCCAAAGCACAAGCCATAATAATAAAAATCCCCAGGCCAGAGCCTTCCTATGTGACAATGCACCTGGCCAGGTGTGGGTGAGGCAGGAGGTGGTTGCTGGTGTGCCAGGGCTCAGGAGACCTAGGAGTGAGGCTCAGCCCTGCCACTCAATAGAATGTGACACCAGGTAAGTTCTCTGACCTCTCTGAGCCTCACATGTGTCATTTGTTCGCTGGGGACAGTGACACAATCCACAGGGTTACTGGGAGGGTCCCATGAGATTGTGCCAGGAGCTGAGCCCAGAGCTAGGCCTCCAGGCAGGGGTCTCTACATGTCCGTTGCAGAGGTGGCTGGCATCACCGTCCCCGTGCACTTCATCCTTGCTAATTTCCCTGAGTGTTTACAGTAAGTAGCAAACCTGAGTTGCTGATGGGGAAACTGAGGCTGGGAGGGCCAAGGCCAGTGTCAGGGGCTGGCAGAACTGCATTCCTGCCGAGGCTCTGGCTTCCTCCAGCACCTAGGAACCCAGCTTCCTGCCCCACCCACCCCTGCCCAGCCTCTGCTCAACATCAGAGCCCTGAGAGCAGGGGGGCTCCAGAATGCAGCACCAGTGCAGGAAGAGGGTAGCTCAGGGCACACATGGGTCACCCCACTCACCACCATCTTGTCCGCCTGGAAGGTCCCCTGGTAGCAGACACCAGCCTGTGTGACCATGACCCCCGGGCCATGGCGCTGGTCAGCCTGCCACATGCCGATATAGCGCTCTCCCCTGGAGAGGAGCCAGAGCGGGGTCAGAATCGTTCCCGGGCACTTCTGTGTGCTCTGCCGGCATGGTTGGGTTTGGGATGGGGGTGGAGAGCAGGTAAGGAGCAATGATATCGCCTGAACCCACTCAACTCACGCACGGGACGAGAGAGGTCAGGACCTCCAAGAGGAAAAGAGGGTGGAGGAGGAGGGAGCCTGCCTGGGGGAGGGGTATCCTGGCAGGCTTCTTGGGGGCGGTGACAGGAAGGGCAGATGGAATGCAAAGTCATGGAGGTAGGAGCCTACAACTGATACGGTGTATGAGGGGGCATTTGGTAGTCTAGAAGGCTGGCAGGGTGCACAGGCAGCATGGCAGGGGTGAGGTCAGAGAAACAGGCAAGCCTTGAATGCCAGGCTGAGGGCCCTGGGCTTTGTCTCACAGCCCAGAGAGCAGGGAGCGGCTGTGGTCCTTACATGCACTAGACCAGGGCTCAGAAACTCCTCCTGGACAGTGCAAGGAGGAGCCAGACCAGGGACGCTCCTTGGTCAGTGAGCTCAGGGCCCCCTCATTCTGAGCCTCAGCATCAACCAAGGTTGTAGACAGGAAGTGAGGGGTTTCAGGGGGGCTCTGGGGGGACAAATGGACCGGACCCTTTGACAACAGTGCTGCACCCGAGGCACCCCAGTCTGTGTGGGGGTCTAGCTCCAACCCTGTCCTCACCCTGCAGGGGCGGCAGCGGAGTGCTCACCTGTCGCTGTCCTCCTCGATGCCATACCCGCTCCGCTGGCCCTTCTCCCAGTGGCCCGTGTACCTGCAGGGCTGTGGGGCCTGTGGGGCGCTCTCGAGGACCCCAAATCCGTGCCGCAGGCCTGCCCAGAAGTAGCCTTTGTATACCTCGTCAGTGCCGTACCTGCGGAGGGTCACCAAAGCTGGCCCGGCCTCCCCGAGCTCAGCCCGGGGCACGCAGCCGCCCCTCACACCTGCCCTGCTACCCGGCCGAGGGGCACTTACTCACAGATGCCGTAGCCGTACATGCTGCCTTCCCGCCAGTGGCACTTGTAACAGTCAAACTTGTCCTCGGAGGCCTGAGGCACCAGGCAGATGCCGAAGCTGCCAGTGTGGGTACGTGGGGAGGGCCGTCAGCACCTGGTTGTCACCTTGACCCAGGACACCCCACGGCACCCCTCCATGCCGCCCCGGAGTGTCCCTGCCTCTGAGGGGCCTTCTCAGACGACGGGGAGAATCTAGGTGCTCAGGAATCTTTGCTTCCCAAGGGCCACTCTCGGGACACCCCTGTCCCTGCCCCTCACGCATCCTAGGAGCACCTTCCCACCCCAACCACACCCTCCATGGCCTGCCCCCTCTCTGGGCTTCCCCTTCTGTGCACGAAGGGGAGCTGGACCAAATGGCCTTAAGTTCCTGCCTGAGGTCTGGGAATCGAGGCTGGGGCCAGGCTGGGGACGGTGGCGAGGACGAAAGCCACCTGTCTGCCCACCCCCTGCTCCTGCAGCAGGCCCCGCCTTACCCATGCTCCAGGCCTTGGCAAAAGCTCCCCACATGATTCCGGCCATCTGGCCACCTCAGGGTGCCCCTGCAAGACAGTTGAGGTCCACGCGTATCAGGCCCGCCAGGCCCACCCTTCAACAAACACAGGCCCCCCGGCTGACCTCTATCGTGGGCTCCCTCAGAGGTCTACGTTCCCCCCGGACCGGGCTCTCCGCCCCCACCCAGCCTTCTTCTCTGACCCACAGGGGCTCTCAGCCCTTCTCGACTCCTGACACAACGGCCCCAGCAGCCGCCAGCACACTCGCCACACCCCACAGGGAGGGCTCTGGAAATATCCAGGTTCCCTTTTCCTCTTGACCACCAGGAAGATCCAAGCTAAACTTCAAGCTTAAGTCAAACACTAGTCAGTGGTTTCTAGCATCCTCCTCTCCTCTTCTGATACGGCCTTGTGTTTTCTGGGCTTTTGTTTGTTTGTTTGTTTGTTGTGTTGTGTTCATTTGTTTCCTCAAGCCCTTTCTGGAAGTAGGCAGGGTCTCAGAGACTAACATGCTTGTGAGCATCACCTGGGCAAGTCCCTTCTGGTTTCTGGGCCTTGGCTTTCCCAGCTGTGGCATGGGGAGTGGGAAGGCATGTTCTCCCAAACCCCTCCTGCTTGTGGGGTCACATAGACCTGTGGCTGAAGCTGGACTCACCCTACAACCTGCCCTAAGGCCTTGGGCAAGTCATGCCAGTCTCTGGCCTCAGTTTCTGCACCTACAGAATGGGCAGTTAACACTGCCCCAGCGTGTTCTTGTAAAGACTGGTGAAGACAGGAGGTCTGCAAACCATTTCCATCACCAGCTAGTGTCACGGGGACATGAAAATTACCCCTCCGCCCTCCTGAGAACAGCAACTGCAGACCTACAGTCGGTCCCATGTGCCCTGGGCTCATCACCATCACCAACACTCCACGTGGGACAGACCTACTATGGGCCAGGTCCTGTCCGATGGCGCTCAAGACAGAATGGGAGACAAACAGAGTTGACCGACGGATGTAGGAAGGAAGAGCCTTTGGTTGGTGGCCGGAGGTGATTAGGTCCTGTCCGCCCCTCCGACTCCCAGGAGGAGCCCTGGTCACTCACCTGCCATGGGGCCTGCCCTGACACCACTCGCCCTCGTAGGTGGCCTGACAGAGCCGGCCCTCAGCACGGAAGGTGTATGCCACACAGCGGCAGGCGGGGGGCTCGGAGGGCTCCAGGGCCGCCCCTAGCACAGGGAAGTCCTTCTTCCCACGTAGAGCCTGGCACACAGCCTGAGTCACTTTCCACTGCCAGACCATCTGGTGGGGACAGGGGAGACACAGGAGAGGTCCCTGCTGTGCCAGTGGCCCCTCTAGGAAGCCTTGTGGGGTAGCTCCAGATAGTACCGCCTCCACCACCCCCAACCTATTCAGGCACTTGGGGGAACTCCCACCACCCCGCGCTGCGCCCCAGGGCCCCGCATCCAGACCTGAGATCCTCTTGTGCGGTTTCAGGGTCTGCCCAGAGGGGACACAGAACCACCGGGACCCACACAGGTCCCAATCCCGGCTTCATGGGGGAAAATGCCCTGGGCTCTGTGGCATTCTGATGCCTGACCCCAGGCTGACCACCGCCACCCTCTGACCATGACCCCAGAGGCCTGGCCACTCCCAGGGAGCCTCCAGGGTACCATACCTGTGCCCTCCCCTGCCCCTCCTGGTGTCTCCCCTCACTTCTCTCCCCCCACTGCCCCGATTCACAGCCCACCCACACTCACCAGGTCCTGAGGGTTCTTGGAGCAAAAGGAGAGCTTGTCCTCAGGTGTGAGGAGGTGAAAGACGCACCTAGACAGATGGAGGTGGCGAGTAGGCCCCAGCTCTGTCCGGGAGGGTGTTCCGGGAGGTCCCAGCCCTGGGGTGCGGGCAGTTTCATGAGGGTGGAGGGAGAGAAGGCCCGGGGTGTCATTGGAGGGGGCTGCTCACCCGTCCTGCCCAGGATCCACCCACACCAGCTTCAGATCAAAGGTGTGGACACTGTGACCCTGGAAGAAGATGGGGTACTGGGGTCACCCAGGGCCCAGCCCAGACGCTCCCCTACTGATCTGGCCCAGGCTTGCTCCAGACACTGACCTGCAGCCATACCACTGAGTGTCCCCTGGCTGCTCAGTCCAGCATGCCCAGCACTGAGCCTGGTTCCCATCTCCAGGGCAGCTCTTCCATCTCCCTTCCCATCTGAGGGCTGGCTGGGACCCCGGGAGCAGCCTCCCCCACCCCCCACATCCTGCTCCATCATGGCCACACCTCGGATACCATCAGCCCCCGCTGGAAACCTCTCAGGCTCCTACCATCTAGGGGATGGGGACCTCGCTGCTGAGCCAGACCCCTGAGACCATACAGACCACTCCTGGCTCCCAGGTCCCCACTCCTCGCCCCCTCCACACCAAGGTGCCATGGCCCTGCCACACTCACACCATCTCAAGCCTCCCCTAGACCCCCTCAATCTGACCCTTGGCTTATGCTGCTCCCTCTACCTGGAAAGCCGTCCCTGCTCTGAGTGCTGATGAACATCCCTTCCTCTAAAAGATTTCATGCAGCGACCTTCTGCCTGGCCTAGGCAGGCTGATCACTGCCTCACTGCCCCAGGAGGAAAAGGGGGTCCAGGCCCAGGCCCAAAGGGCAGGAGGAGGGGGCCAGACACAGGCAGGGACAAGGGTGGGCCCGGCACAGGGCATGCAAAGGTCCAGAGGTAGGAAAAGGCACAGAGCATGTAAGTGACATGCCATCAGTGTATCTGGAGCACAGACAGCAAAGTCGGGAGTGGAGGGGAGTTCAAAGTGAATCAGAACCCCAGAACCAGGTTTCAGGAGACATGGGTCTGGGCAGGTGGCCTCCCTGCCAGGCCTCAGCCTCCCTGTGTGCAGGGGAGTCCCAGACTGACATTCAGAGGGGACAGGGAAAACAGTGTTCTGGCTAACACAAGGGCAGTCTGAGTTCAGGGGGAGCTAGGCACAGTCAAGGTTACGGGCCAGGGAGCAATCCCAAACCCCCGGCCTGTGATATCCAGAATCCTAGGCACTGCTCCCACATGGCACTCTTCTCTAGAAGCCTCTTGTGTGCCCTGAGGTTTTATCCAGCCCTCCCAGCCACCAAGAGCCACCCAGGAAGAGAACTAAGAGTTGTCCGGCATCTGCAGAAGGACAAACTCACTCCCAAGTGTCCCATTTTGCAGAGGAGGAAACTGAAGGGACGTTTAGCAGGGATGCCAGTCAGTAAAGGCTGAGGCTGGGACACACCTGGAGCGGCCTTGCCCCACAGCGTCCCCCTCCTGCAGGAATGACTACACTCCGCCCCCACCCTGGCCTGCCAGCCTCTCGGCTCCCCATCCCCTCCCCAGGAGCCCGAGTTCTCACTTGCTGCCAGCTATCTCCCTCCCGCTTCTCGGCCAGACCCCAGGCCCCCGCTGCAGCCCCAGGACCTCTGGTCAGTGCCCCCAAACCTGCAGCAAGACGAGGGCATCGTTGAAGAGCAGCACACGCTCTACCCGCAGCGGGGTGACCGTCACAGCTATGTCCTGGCTGTCCTGCAGGAGTCGGCGCTCAGGGGTGCAGAGCACATCCTGGGGAGCAGAGCAGGGGGGCATGGGGCTCAGGCACCCCCATCCCGGTGGCTGTACCCACTCCTCCGCCTGCCTCTGCCAGGCGCATCAGCCCTCCACAGTCTGAGCATCTCCTGGAGGCCCCCAGCTCAGTGGCGGACACCGGGGCTCCAAGGTCTGGAGGGGCAGCACAGCCTGTCTTGAAGCTTCGCTTTGACGCCCACCGCCCCTCGACCCACTGCCCCCGCCAAGCCCCCAACAACACTCACTGGGGCTCTGCAGTCCCTGCCTCTCACTGGCAAGTCATGTCCCCTCTCCTGTTCACCTAATTGTCTACCCTGTGCCCCAGGCCTGTCATACCCTCCCAGGGCATGGGGGGCTTTCCCCCCCAGCGGGGGCACTACATGCCACAGTGGGCAGTGATGTCACCACGGGATCATTTGGTGGCATTAATTCTGACTCCCCTTTCCCTTCCCCAGCTTGCCAGGTGCCCGATCCCTGACCAGGGAGGTGCTCTGCAAGCGCCTGAGGACCACTGGATGGACAGACATCCCAGCCACCTGGTTCAGCCCCCGCTCCCGCTCCCCGATGGGGAAGTGGAGGCACAGCGAGTCCAACAGGCCCCTTCCCTGGCCACACATCGGGCCCCAAACTCACTCTCAGCCGGCTGCTCAGGGAGTGCCAGAGAGCCTGTGTGGCCAAGGCCTGGTCCAGCGTCTGCCTCATGAAGGACTGCAGGTTCCCAAAGAGGGTGGCCGCGTGCACCACCAGCTCCCGAGCAGGGTGAGGCTGCGGGGACACAGAGCGGCCGGTGAGTGGGGGAGACGGGGGATTCGTCAGAGCCTCTCCCCACCCTGTGATGCTTGCCCCAGCCCCAGCTTGGCCCCAGCTGCTCAGAAGGTCTGGATCGAAGCTGAAGTGTTTCCCTTTCTGCCTGCCAGCCCTTCCTTCGGGGCGAGGCCAGAGCGAAGGGGCTCCAGAGCACCGCTGGGCCTGGGCCAGGGGTCCTCACGTCCGGTAACATGGCTCTCCATCTGCTCCTGGGTCTCTGCCGGCCCCCCTAGGGCACAGTCATGGACCTCAGGCCCTGTCAAACTCCCCCTCCCCCCAGGACACTGCGCAATCCCCAACACGTGGCTGGGTCCTACTCAAACCGAATAAGGTGAGTCCCCAGAGCCAGGGCCCTACTTCCCTCCTCCTTTGGCTCCCCTACAAGCAACAGGTCTGGTGAGTGGTCCCTGGCCCTCTGACACCCCTGCTACTTACCTCTGTGACGCTGTCCCCGAGGCTCAGCAAGAGGAGCACATACTGCTGCACGTGATGCGCCAGCGGCTGGCGGAGGGCCTGGGTCAGTGCGGTGCCCACCGAGGCCTCGGAGCTGACGCCCGACAGAAGCTGCCCCAGGACCTTGCGCTGGCCCCGCCAGAACTCCCTGGGTGGATGGACGGCCACACACACCACCTTCACTCCCCTTCTCCATTCCTGAACCCATGGCCATCCCCACCCCCCAGCTGAGCCCCCAGATCCCAGGGGCAGTCCCAGACCCCAGAAGGCTCTCCCATCAGGTTAATACAGCCTCCCTGTTGGAGAGTCAATGGCAGTCTGTCCGTGTGAAGGGATTGTTGAGTCCAAGCACCCACCCTGAACAGGACGGCCCCTCCTTCCCCTTCCCAGGGTCAAGTCCAGCTACTGGATGTCTGGACTGAGCTCGCAGCCCCCATAGACTTCCCTCTCTCTCTTCCAGCGTGGAGCAGTGAGGAACTGTCAGAACCAGGGTGAGGAACAGGATCCGACCCCCACTGCTCTGGGGACGGGACTTCCCTGACCTTCTGTCCCAGACACCCCCGTCCACCCAGAGGGACCCTGCAGTGTCCCGGGCTCACCTCCTCTTCTTTGCTGCCTTCTGAAAGGCCTGCACTGCCACGCAGCTAGCGTAGGACTCGATGTACCTGCCGGCAGCACAGGAGACAGCCTGCAGGCCCGGCCCACAACTTTGCACCCCAACCCCTGCCCTGCCAGGATCCCCGGATCCCACTCATTGACTGGCTGCAGCCCTGCCCCTGACCAGATAATTCCACCTAGTCTTTCTTCCCTGGGGGGCCCCAAGGCTCAGGTCTGGGGTCTCTGAGCTGGTGCCCAGGGGCGGGGGTGAAGCCCAAGGCCCTGAGGCCAACCCCAGCGGAGCCCGACCCCAGACTGAACCCAGACCTTGGCCTAAGCCTGACCTAAGCCAGGTGAGCCCTCATGCCCCAGCATTCCTTGCTGTCTTACTCCACGTGGACCTGCAGGACACGGTCAGCATCACGTAGCAACAGCAGGGACTCCAGACCCACGGCATCCGGGTGGCCCAGCCGCTCCCGCAGCGAGTACAGGCTCTCCTCCGTCACCTCCCAGAGCCGCTGGGAGCTCTGGTGCAGCTGCTGCACGAGCCGCAGGCACTCCCTGACCTGGGGGTCCGAGGGCTCTGGGGCTGGGGCAAGGGGGGGGGCACAAATGCAATGTGAGGGAGGCGGCGCCCTGTAGCCCAGGAGCTGCAGCTGGGGTCCTTAGGACAGGAGAGGAAGCAGGCGTGGCACCCTGAGCTCAGCAGGGACAGGCAGGCTAGAGTGCGGGGCAGTGCCCGTGAGGAATTGGGGTGGGGGGGACCAATCCATCCCCTCACGAAACAGGGTCAGCACTCATGACCTAGGGGCACCAAGTACACTAAATCCCCCGAGACTCTGGGCTTTCTCAGGTCTGGGATATGGGGTCCGTAAGATCCCGTGGTCCCCTGGTACCCACAGAAGCAAGGACAGAGCCCCCACATTGAAGGCACCTGACCAAGGTCACTTCACAGGTGAGCCCCCAAGTGGGTCATGGCCCAGGTGAGAGCAGGATGAGAATCCAGGCAGAGAATGAGGCCCGCGCCCTGCAAGAGGTGGGATTTTGACTCTATGTATAGCTGGGTCTAGGCTAGGGGTTCACAGTCTGGCCCCTGGGGGTGCCTCGGAGAAGGGAACAGCCAGCAACTGGAGGCAGAGCCCCAGTCCCATCAGAGGATGCCGATACCAAGTGTGATCACTCCTGTTTGAGGCTGAGAAAGCTGTGCCTCGGAAGGTCTCACAGGGTAGGGCTCGGATCCCCAGGATGGTTCCGGTGTCCCCCACCCTTGCCACTGCAGAGCCCAGACTCACTGGTTTCGAGCAGGGGCTGGAGGACAAGGCTGTTGATGCGGGCGAGGGTCGCTGAGAAGACCTCCTCCAGCCGCTGCAGGGCCTCTTCCTCCGGGCTGCACATGGCCAGGGCACTGCCCTCAGGGCCTGTGAATGGGACACAAGCAAGAGTGAGGGCCCCAGCGAGAGCAGGGTCAGTGCCATGCCTTCCGTCCGTGTGCCCAGGACCACCCATGACAGGTGTGAGCAATCGGCCCGGGCGGCCTCAAAGGGGAATTTCTGGACAGGCCACTGACCCCTGCCCTGCTCTGCCCCTGGGCCCAGCTGAGGGACCTGACCAAGCAGGTGCTCCTCAAGCCCAGTTCTGGCCTGGTCATTCCCCTGCTCAAACATCCACTATGGCCCCCGAGGGCTCAGAGTAATACCTAATGGCGCTCTGACCTCACTCCCTCTCTACCGAGTTTCTTGAAACGAGGACACACTGTCAGAAGAACCCAGCCTTTTTCTCAAGACCATGACCGAGGACCCCCTGTCACCCAAAGGGCTGTGTAAGCAAGGAAATGTCTAGGGGAGTAGGGAGGTGCTCTCCTGCCGGAGCCATCACAGATGGGCAAGAGATAAAGAGGCAGAGAGATGGACAAAGCATGCAGGTGGGACACCATGAGAGCAAAGGATCATGGGCCTGAGGGTCCAGGCTCCACGGGTGGCCCACCAAGAGTGGCCTGAGTGGTCATCAGAGGAGCCATGGAGGACCTCAGGGCAAGGAAGCAGTAGGACCCAGAGTCAGACTTGCAGAGATGGGCGTGATGACAGTGCCGAGCAATGGGAGGGTGAGGTCAGTGTGGGTAACAGCTAGACCCTCGTGCCCCTCAACCTGGCTGACCCTGCTGTGCCTAGAAGAAAGAGGGAGGGGCTGCAGGGGTGGGCAGGTGGGCTTGAGCCTATGGACTTCCCACCCTGGAGTGAGGGGCCCACCATGCAGGCAGGGGATCCCCTGGGAATGCAGCTTTCTGATGAGAGGGAGGGGCAGCAAGGGGCCTGGGCTCCAAGACACCCACCCACCCACCCCCAGCCAGGCTGCAGCCTCCCAGAGACACAGCCCTCTCCCACCAAGCAAAGTTCATCTGCCCAAATGACCTGAACAGACGTCTCAGAGGTGAGAGCTGGAGGGTTTCTTAGCCCCAGACCCTCGCACTGCCTCTCCCTGGCTCTGACACTCTGAGGCTCCGCAGTTAGCTGAGCGGGGTGGGGTGGGAGATACAATGGAAGCTTCTGGAATGGGCAGGCAACACAGACAGCCCCAAAACGGCAAAGAGGGAGGGGTCTCATCCCTCCTAACCCGAGCCCTGCGGCACCAGAGGGCATTCAGGCGCCTGGCAAAACCTCCAACTCCCACGGCACAGGCTCTGGGGAAGGGGGGCGGGCGCCTCAGAGCTCTGGCCAAGGGCCCAGGCCCCGGCATTCCTGCCCCACCTTTCCTGCTGCTGCTGCTTCAGGAGGGCGAGGCCTCGGGAGGGACAGGCAGGAAGGGGAAGCAGCTAGACACCCAGCTGTGGCCTGATTTCTCCCCGGGCCCCTGCAGCAGCCCCGTAAACCCCCATGCACTGCCCCCCAACCTGGGGCCAGGGTACAGCAAGTGGGGGCCGCCTGACCCTCCCCCATTATCTCCAGAAACGGATGGAATGGAAGGACCCTTTGGGGGCTGACTTTTCCATCCCCAGTGGGCAGCCAAGTCAGTCGGGGTCTGAACTGAGAGGTGAGGACATGGGCTAAAGGCAGAGGAAGAGGGTGCAGCCAGCACCCTCCGAAGCCAGCGGATAGGAACCGGATGAGGGCGAGCGTGGACCTGCTGTCAACAGCCAGAGGCTGGGAGGTCCTGAGTAGCAAGAAGCCCCACACTCACACTGATCTGGGACTCACCCCAGCCACGCCAGACCCAGGACATGGAGCTCTCTATCCCTCTCCACCTCAGACTAACCCCCTGTCCCCCCTGCAGGGCTGGCAGCTACCCCTCCCTACTTAACTGCCTGCACCCTTGGCCCACACCTCAGCTGCCCCCAAGGGACTTCCTGCTGACCCCCCACCCACCACTACTCAGTGCTGGTCATGGTCCAGCTTCTCCAGAGCCCTGCTCCTCTCTAGGCCTCAGTCACCACCTCTGTGAAATGGGGGTCTGATTAGATCAGAGCTTTCAAATTATGTAAGCCCTCCCTAGAAGGGACAAACAGGTGCGGGGAGCTGCTCTGGTGTGGAGACCTGGTCCTCTGCTTCCCTCCCTGCTCAAAGCTGCCTGGGCCCCTCAGGATGAGTCTTACAGACCCAGACTGGCAGACACGACTCTAGGACCCTTCCAGATCTGTGGCCCCAAAGGGATATCTACCCCTAGGGAACTGAGGCACATCGCCCAGAGGAAAGGCCAGAAGTTAAGCATAACTGGCGAGGTGGTGGGTGGGGGAAAGTCTGTAGGAAGGTCACCACTGGCCTGGTGGTGACCATGGGACCCTACTCCTTGGCTAGGGAGCTTGGGCTTCATCCTGGAGGCAACCAAGGGTGCGAGAGCAGGGAGCAGACCAGGCATGAGTGTGTTTGGGGGTGGGGGGGAGGTGTTAAGCCATAACATGAGAGGGACCCAGCAGGAGTAATCCCTGATCAAATCCCATCATACCCCCAACCCACCCGGCTGTGGTCAAGGGTATGGCCTCATTACCCTTACCCTCTACCCAGGTTTAAGGTTCCTTAGTGGTAGGCTGCACAGGAGGTACATATGGAGAAACTGAGGCTTAGAAAGTAACTGAAGGGCCAAGACACTATCTGTAGAGCACGTGCAAGGCTCAGTCTGACCCAGGCCTCTAGCTCCCTGTCCCACCAGGCTCACCTGAGCTAGGCAGTTCAGAAAGGCTGGGCAACTTGCCTCAGGGCACACAGCAAATTCCCAGCAGGGCCCAGCCTCCTACCTCCTCAGGCAGCCTTGGTGCTCTCTGTGGGGCGGGTGAGGACAGAACTGGCTAGTCTCGGCGTGCCCAGGTGAGTCAGCTGCCCGTCCCGTGTCGATCTAACCAGCAGCCAGACCTGCTCTCTCCCCTACATTCCCGGCCTCTGTCCAAGCCAGGTTGCTCTCAGGCAGGGTCATTGGGACATCCCCTACCCTCTCCAAGGCCCCTTAGGCCCCTGGGCCACACCCTGTCATGGCACCCACTCTGGTATTTCCTGGTCTGGACAGGCAAGGAAGTTTTGCTTGGTGACTTTTTCCTGGGCTGCCCAGGCCCCCTAAAACAACCAGCAAGCACAGTGGTAGAGCAGAAGGGGGCTGCCCCAGGGAGGTGGCACTCAACTGCCACAGCTGACCCCTCAGTCACCACTGGGGCCTCCCCCCCACCCCCGCACCCCTTCTCTGGCCCTCCATGGCTCCCAATTTCTCCTCCTAGACAGCCCACCCCCGCCCCCACCACTCCCAGGCTCTCACAGTTCTCCTGCCCCTCCCTGTCCCGGCACACGCAGTCCCCAGAGTTTCCCAAACATGGGATCCTGTTCCAGCCACCAGGCATTTGCCCATGCCGGTCTCACTGCAGGCGTCACCTCCTCCTGGCAGTCCCCCAGGTTGGGTGAGGTCCAGGGGTGGCCCTCGCACCCCATAGGGGGGTGCGGAGGCTGTCCCTGCGCTGCCCCTAAACTCGAGCCGGGTGACGACGGGGCGGGGAGGACGAGGCTGAAGTCCGCTGGCACGGAGGGGGCCTTGGGACAACCTCGGACCGCCCCGGTGTGAGTGCCGCCTGGGACCGAGGAATCGTGGAGGGACGGCGACGCGCTGGCCAAGGGGGCGCTAGGCGAAGGTCCCACCTGGAGTGAGGGAACGCGGAGCACAGGAGCCAGGCCACAGACGCGCGACCTCCGCCCCGCCCCGCCCTTACCTGTGCGGTGCCGGTACCCCAAGCGGGGAGTGTAGCCGCGTCCGCTCGCAGCCCGCCGCCCGCACGCCGCCCACCCCCCCTGTTCCGGCGCCCGCCACGCCCCCGCCACGCCCCCCGCCCCGCCCCTCGCCCCGCCCCGCCTCCGGGAGTTGCCAGTGGAAGTTGGAGCTGGCGCCGACGGGCCCGCCTGGCAGGAGGTGGGACGCGGCGTCGGTCCGCCCCCGCCAGAGGTCTACTCTTACGGCCTTTACCTGGAGTTCTCCGGGATCCGAAGGCTCCTGGGACCCGGTGGGAGTGAGAGAAGGGGTACTGACTCCTCCGCCCCCTGAAACACACACATACACCCACTCACTCACTTACTTAGGCCCAGGCCATACTGTTTTCCCGGGGGAAGGTCTCCCAGCGTAGCAAGCAGTGTCAGGGAAGCAGCGTGCCTTTCTTGGTCCTGCCGGAGCCTTCTCGGTGCACTTGCCCCTGTTCTGATCCTCTGGGGCCTGGGTGCAGCCCCGTGACCCCCTCCACCCATACCGAATCACAAGAATCACAAGAAACTTGAAACCGAGAGTGGGGGAAACCGAGGCTGCCCTGCTGCCCCTTGAGCCAGGTGTTTATGGCCAGCCTCCACTCCTTTCTGTGTGACCTTAGGGAAGTCCCCCTGCCCCCACTGCTGGGTCTCTACATGGTCCGGTAGAGCGAGAAGCCAGCGCTTGTCTGCGCCAGAGCCTGTGACCTTGGAAAGGGCGGTGGAAGCCTAATCCCAAGAGGGTGTTACAGGTTCAGCCTGTAACAAAGGAGCCTACTGTCTGCTGTCTGGTCCCCCTCCAGGGGCCATGCCAGTCCCCCCAACCCCCATCAATTCCTGTGGAACTCAGCTTCCAGGGGATGACAGGAGTCATTGCCCCTTTCATGGCTGACAACACTGAGGCCAACAGGACCTGTTGCAGGCATCGAAAGGGCAGAAAGGGTAGCCCACCACCCTCCTACTCAAGTCTAAGGGGTTGGGGGTCATGTCTCATCCTATCAAGCTGAAGAGAGATCCCCCCAGTGAAGGGGGCTCATGATGGTTCAAGGGGTTCCTTCCCAAAAGAGCAGGGTCCCAGTGGGTCTGTAGGTCCCCTGGCACATGGGGGTGGTCAGGCAAGGGGTTTCTGGGGCTTGGGAGGAAGGGTCAAGGGCTGGAGAGTGGCCACAGCCACATGCAGAGAGCGAACGGCTGTCCAAGAGTGTGCGTTCTCACCATGCGGGACAAGTAAGGCAGGCAGGACAGAGTCCCGAGTAGGAGGAAGCTGATTTTGTGTTTGGCTTTTCTGGGCCAGCACTTCCCCTCTTTGGGTCTCAGTGTCCTCATCTGCACCTGTAGCTGAGGGAGGAGCCGGGCTGGAGCAGGAAGGCACAGGCCCCCTCCGCTTCCGCCCCCCAGCCCAGACTTCCTGTTCAGCCGCATCTAGGGGAATTGGAAGGCTGGGGCTGGTCTTCCCTTCACCACCGCCCACCCCCAGGCTGGGTGACCTCACCAGCATTGCAAAGCGCGGTATTATTATCTGCCAAATGGGGCAAAACCTGCCAAGCCTCTGTCTCTCTCTCGGATTGGGCCAAGTCATCTGTAATGCCCCCAGTAGTGTACGAAGGACAACCTCCCCGGGTCCGCCTGCCCTTGGTCCCCCGCAACATGGCCAAGGGCCCATGCCCAGTCCTGCCACAGAGCAGCACACACCTGTGCACACCACTCCCGTGTTCCCCTGCACACATGTGTGATTCCACAGTCATAGGGATGTGTGGTGTGCACACTTAAGTGCGCCACACGGACCCATCTACTACTGAACTCACTGGCAGGACTCCCATGTAGCACATCTCAGGAGGCAGCCCTGTGCATGGGCCCATGTGGACCACGTGCCCATCCCCATGGACACAGATTTGCACACTGCACCATGCAATGCACACAAAGATTCACACTCAGACCTGCAGAAAGGCGAGTGCAGAGTGTGCCTGCACTTCTGTGTACATGCGTGCCCTGGGACACAATGTCTCACCAGGTCCAAGCCCAGCCCCAGAGTTATTCTGGGCCAGGCCTGGGGCCAACAAGGTCAGAGATGGCCCGCACCCAGCAGGCCCCAGCCACTGTGTCACAGGCCCAGGCAGCCCCATTCCCCACCCCCACCTGACCTCACCCCCACCACCCCCAGCCCAGGCTAAGTCCAACATATCTCGGATCCCAGCCTGGCTCTGTGGCCGGGAAGATACCCAGTCCCAAGCCTCTGCTTCACCAGAGCTGAGCCTCAAGCCCTGGCATTTCTGGCCCCAAGAAGGAGCTGTCACAGTTCCCCCTGGTCACCATCAATTGACTCTGCCCATGGCTTCCAACCCAGAGGCTCAGGGGACGGGACTGGGTCCCCACCGGAAATCCACAGGAGCTAAAAAAAGCACACAAAGGACCAACAGGGTTCCGCAGGCCAGCCTTCATGCCACCATGCATGGAGTGGGGACACTTGTCTTCCAGGGAAGCCTGGCTGGGGAGCCTGAGGGTCTAGACTTCTGCCAACCCAGACCTGATGGCCCTGCTGGCAGTAGGGTGCAGGGGGATCCCGGGCAGGACTAGAAATAGTACTGGGCAGGGGCAGAGCCCTGGGTCAGGGGCCAAAGACTGAGTCTGAGTCCTCCATTCCTGTGTGATCTGACAAAGGGCACAACCCCTCTCTGGCCTTCAATTCCTCATAAGTACACGGAGGAGAGGAAGAAGAGCCTTTCAAGATAGAAAAGGTGTTTTAGCTTTTGGGGTGTTTCTTTCACCATTGTGTTTCACATTTTGGAGAATTGGGGAAAATGCAAATATTTGACAGGCATTGAATGAGTTGCTGCTGGGTTTTTTCTTTTTCTTTAAAGATTTTGTTTATTTATTTAACAGAGACAGTGAGAGAGGAAACACAAGCAGGGGAGGAGAGAGAGGGAGAAGCAGACTCCCCACTGAGCAGGGAGCCCAATGCCGGGCTCGATCCCAGGACCCTGAGATCATGACCTGAGCCGAAGGCAGACGCTTAACGACTGAGCCACCCAGGACCCCCACTGCTGCTGGGTTTTACTACTGTGTGATATCACAGTGCCTTTCCCCACAATAACCACAACAGAACGACTAGCATGGCCCAAAGGCTTGGGACGTGCAGGGGCCATGATACTGCTGTTGTACCCATTTTACAGTGAGGGATTGAAGCTCAGAGAGGTTAGTTGCCCACTGAGGTCTCACAGCCATCAAGATGACCATACCCCTGGAGTCTTAGTTTTAAGCTTTACTAACTTTAGATGTTATAAAGCTACAAACCTATAAGAAACATAATTTAAAAGTTTCCTCAAATTTTCTTTATGCTACTTTAGTTTTGTGAACTTTGGATAATAACTTCATGTTTTCAGTCCACTTTTGCCATCTCTACTGGCAAAAAAAGGAAATTTGAATAAACTTCTGAACTATGTTTCTTGTAAATTTGTAGCTTCACACTTCTCAGATTATAAAAGCTTAAAACTGTCCTGTTTCAGGACTCCCTGTTTTTTTTAAAGTCAGTTTGACTTCAAAGCCTGTGCGACAGTATTTGACAGTGCCTTTGGGGGACATGTGGGTCTAGGATTGTCGGGCTGGGTAAAAGCTCTGGGTAAATTTAAAAAAAAAAAAAAAAGCCTGCAAAGAAATGGAACCCATGTGGAACAATGGCTATCTCAGGGGACAGTAGGGACACACATGATTGTATTCCCTTTCAGATTTCTTCACTGAGCTTGCCCTACTTCTTAGATGGAAAGACTGAACTTTATGGGAAATACCTCTCCTGGGCTGAGCCATCCTATGCTCAGCACTCCCATCATGCTTAGTTCCATATCATGGTCCCAACAGCCCCTTGATGACAGTCTTATCCTTTCCATTCCACAGATGAGGAATTCAAAGCAGAGAGGAGTAATGGCTTCCCCAATGCCACTGTCAGGCCCACTAACCTCAGCCCAATCCAGCCAAGGCCTCTCTGACCCTATGTCCCAAGGCTGACCTCCCTGGCTGGTAGGTGTGGCTTTCCCTAGCCTGGCCTATGACAGATGGCGTGAGGAAGTAGGAACTTCAGCGAGTGACTTGAGCCTTAGTAGAATTCCTGTTTGCCTGGCTTGGGCGAGCATGGGGAGGATGGGGTGGCCCAGTCCACCCAGCCCTCAGCCTTGGCCACCCACTGGCAAGGATCCCTTGAGCCAGCTGTCCTTTGCCAGCGGCCCTTCTGTTTCTGCCTGCCTTGTGATCGCCCAGACCCGTCCCCTGTGGGTGTCCACAGCTGGCTCTCGGCTCTCTGCTGTCACTAGCCTTGGTCCTTGCCTATCTGCTGCATCTCTAAGCTCTGTCGCTACAAGGTCCCTCGTTCAGAGGACGGACCCGATGCTCGAAGCCCCTCAGCCTTCTCCCCTGTCTGTGGTGATGAAGAATGTAGGGTCCAACAGCTGGCTGCCTTCTCTGAAGGCACGAGATAAATAACAATGGAAGGAAGGAGAGAGGAGGAGTGGACGAAGGGAGGAAGGAAGAGGGGAAGGGAAGAAAGAAGGGAGGGAGGGAGGGAAGGAGGAAAGGGGAAAAGAGGACGGATGGACCAGAGAAGTATCCCCACCCGAGACCTCCCTCCTCCTCCTTCAGAGCCCCTGTGGTCTCTACAGCTCCTCAGACCCACCCTCCCTCCAACCCTGGGTTGTCAAGGCTCATCGTGGGTTGAGGACCAGAGAACACGTGGGCCAGGTTCAGTGTGAGGTCAGGATCATGGCTCAGACTGGAGTGACAATGGGGGGTGCTCAGACTGTGGCAGAGGCTCAGGGTCAGCCAGAGTTAGGAAATGGTCCTCCAGCCCTTCCAGGTGGAGCCTTCCCTGTCTCGTGGGGCAGCAGATGCTGGCTTCTTCAGGAACCTTCCATAGTACCCACAACTAGAGTGCTGACCATACCATCCTCAGGTCCCCATCCCCCTCTCTAGCTCTGGTGTCCAGAGTGACCAGACCCGTTTCTGGGCAGGAAGCCAGCCCAGAAAGCCCAGGACATCCCTGAGGGCACATCCCTATGGCAACCTGCCTGCCAACCCCCCCACCTCCCCACCATTGAGAGCCCCCGCCCCAGGCCAACCTACCATCACCAGCCTGGGTCCAGTAGGGTTTTTCAAATTCAGAACGTCAGACTGGGAAGGGCCTCCTAGATCAGCAGCAGATGCTAGCCCCTCCCCTTGCCCCAGATGGAGAAACTGAGGCCCGACTGGGGCGGGGGTGGGGTGGAGTGGGGTGGGGTGGGGTGGGGGTGGGACCTGTAGTTCAAGGACCCGCCCCCAGCCCATCCTCCTCCTCCCACCCACTCCCACCCCTGGGGCGGGCTGGGTGAGGTTAGGGGAGGGGGATCCAGACTCTGATCCCCCAGGGGATGAGGGGCGGGCCCTGGGCGGGCAGCACGGGAACCAGACACCGACGATGAATAAATGATGCCCACTCGCGGCCTGCGACCAGATCGCCGCCGCGAGCGCCGGCTGGCGGGGCGGTCACCGGGCCAACCGCGCCCGGCCCCGCGCGACCGGCTCCCCCCACCTGCGGCCGCGGGCGCGGAGCTGCGGGCGCGAAGATGGCGAGGCGGCGACGGGGCGCTGGGCCCCTCTGGGCGCTGGGGCTCTGCCTCGCGAGGGTCGCCGGGCAGCTGGTGGAGGTGAGGCGTGGCGACGCGGAAGGGCCAGGGAGGCTGTGGCCCGCCAGGGAGAGGCTTAGGGAAAACCCTTCTGCCTGGGAACTGGCTTTTTCCCTTCCAACTGTCCTCGCAGACCTGGATCATGGGGTGACACGGCCATGCCCCCCGCGCTTCCAGGCTGTGCAGGAGATTCAGGTCCCAAACTTAGGGTACCTGGCCTGATGGGAGGGTACAGCCCCAGATTTTAGTCTGGTGGGGGAGACTCACTCTGATCATATGGATTCCCAGTCCGGGGATACAGCTAAGCTCAGTCAGCCCTTACTCTCTTGCCTTTGGTCTAATGAGGGCGGGGGGGTGGTGGTGGAGGGAGGCAGAGTCCTTGGTGTCAATGACCTCTAGTCTGATAGAGGAGATCTAGTCCCTGATTTTAGTCCCTGAGCTTAGGGTCTGCTTAGATCTAGTCCCTGATCTTAGGGTCTGCTGGAGGAAAAAGCTTCTGCTGATGGGGGTGATGTAGCCTTGGGAAGGTGAGGGCTTTCCAAGCTGGAGGGTGGGGTCAGGGAGACAACGAGGCCGAGACCATTTACAGAGGAGCCCTGTGTTGAGTTCAGCTCCCATGTGGAGCACTTGGCCCCAGAGGGGAGGTACAGGCAGGGCGGGACCCAGGGCTCAGGGGGTCGTACTTGGTCATGGTGATCATGGACAGCCAGCAAAGGTCTCTGAGCAGGGAAGAGTCATGGATGAGTCTTGGTGTGGGAGGAGGAGGATAAACCGGAAGAGGGCATGTAGTTGGGGGAGCTGGGGGCCCTGCTGACATAGCCCAGTAAGGTGAGGAGGATGGCTGGGGTGGATGGTCAGGAGCATGGCTGGGGCCAGGAAGGGCTGGGAGGGGAAGAGTGGGGACCATTGCAGCCTCCCTGTCCCCTCTGTCCCCAATTCCTGCTGAGCCGTGAAGGGGAGCCAAAGAGGCAGACCAGAACCAGAATTCTGAAACGTGAGGCCAGATGGAAAGGCCCAAGAGGCAGGGCCAGGAAGGAGCAGGATTCGGAGCCTGTGCAAGGGGCAGAGAGGAGAGAGCAGAGAGAAAGAAGGGCAAGAAACAGTGAGGCGTCCAGGAGAGCCCTTGGGAGCAGGTGCCAGGGGACAGGATGGGAGAGGGAGAACAGAGTCTTATCCTGAGCACCTAAGAGGACACAGCCCTGAACCTGAGGGTCCGAGGGACAAGAAGACAGAGCCCCGTTCCCCAATACTAAGCCTGTCCATGCTCCTGACCGGGGGTGTGATCAAAAGACTGGGCTGGAGTCAGGTGTCAGCTCCAGTGTCCCTGTAAGGGGAGCCAGGCTGGCCTGAGTCACAAAGAGTGTACCCGGACCCCTCCTTGGCTGCCCCAAGGCCTTGGGTGCAGAAACTGAGCTGGCCTGGGTGCGGGAGAAGGCAGAGGGTGGCGGTCGTGTCAGTTCTGAGCCAAGGACTCTTCCCCTCAGCCCCCGGGAGCTCATCTCCCTGCTCATCAAGGGAAATTGCATTTGCAGTCCATCTGCCTGCCATTTGCCTACAGCCCGAACAAGGGCCTGACTGAGCCCAGGGGATCCAGGCAAACACCAGAAAGATGGGTAGGGCTGGAGTCCACACCACCACCCACGACAGCCCCTCCAGGCATCATTCTCCAGCTGCTGGAGCCTGGGGCTCCTAAGCTTTAGGTTTAGACCTTCCGCAGCACCCACCACAGAGACGCCCGACTCTTGCCTATTACCCTCTACCCAAGATCCCTATCAGGGTGAGATTAGAAGCTCAATTCTGCCTGGAACAAGGCTAGAACGAGAAGGTGTCAGAAGTGGGCTCTCAGCTACCTGGGCTCAGAAGCTGAGATCTCGTCTCTGGACCTCAGAACCTTCCAGCCATACAGCCCAGCAGGACCAAACACACTGAGCCTTAGGATCGGGAAGCCAGCCACTGCCCAGACCCTGGCCCTGACTCTACAGACCTATGACTGACCACAGATGCATACCCCCACAGCACGCATGCCCTGTACCTACACACATGTGCCCTGAACCCACAGAGGTGCCTGACCCCACATACATGTGTCTCTCCCTACAAATGGATCCAGGCCCCTGGGATGACGCCGAGGAGGGGTATCTTCTCATCATCGTTACCACTCTGACTGGGTAGAGAGAGCTTCCCAGAGAGCCCACGAACCACCTGACTCAAGTTACAGATGGAGAAATTGAGGCTTAGAGGTAACAAGTTTACCCTGATTCAGAGAAAAGTGCTGGGGAATCATATACCAATCCCAAGCTCACAGGTTACCTGGGACGTGCTGAAGGGCAGTGTTGTTGAGATGAGGAAGCTCCTGGCTTGTGGTAGGTGCATGGCCCATGCTCATGGACCAGGGGAAAGACCAGATGGATGGTTGAGTTTCGAGCTGCCTTTCCTTCCTAGAGAGCCAGAGGAGACTGCACGTCTGTCCTGATTCAGTCAGTCAGGAGACAGCGAAGTCCACAGATGCCCCAGCGTCCTCTCTCCCTCTGAGCCTTAACCAATCCCACCCGCCCCAATCTCCCCCCTCCCCGCGGCCCACATCCCTCAGCCTAATTCGGTGACAGAGATAGGGTCATAGCCCTCTCAGCCCCTCAGGCCCTGCCTAGACCCACTGGGCAGGGCCTTGTTCCCTCAGTCCCCCAGGGCAAGGCTGTGTCCCCTAGACTCCTAGAGCAAGGTGGCATTCCACTGGGAAGGTGGGATGTTCCAGCCATGCTTACAATGCTTGGCCTCTAGGTGTCGCTGCCGCCTTGCAGACTATTTATCTCATCCGGTCCTGGAAGGGCTCCGGCCTAGCCCATGGTCAGAAGAGGACTCTGGCAGGAGAGGCAAATGTTGAGGTCACCCAGTGGGGGTCCTGGCCAGGAAGCAGAGCCACGGGACCTGAGTCCAGCTCCACACCCCACCCTACACTGAGGATGCTTGGAAGCAAGGTCCCCTAGGACAGACAGTACTGGCCTCGCCTTGTCTCTGGCCTTGGTCCTGAGACCCCATTTGCCTGTGGGGCCCCAGACTGGAGCAGGAGGCGGGACTAGCAGGGGGGACTTGAACCTGATTGGGACAAGCCATCCACCTTTGCCCCTTTAGGCCTTGGTGTCCTCAGGCACCCTGGTACTCCAGGTGGCTGGCTCCATGGTTCTGGGGCTCTGCTTTCTTCTCTCGCTCTAAACCCGGAACCTCCCAAGGTCCAGGGTGTTGGCTGTGACTGTCTAAGACACCTGATTCTAGGAGATTCTGGAACACTCGGGCTGAGTCCTTACTGAAACCTGGGCCTCTCTCCGCCCAGCCCCAGCCCCAGCCTCTGGTCTCTGCCTGGCTTCACTTCCCTCTCTCCCGACCTGCAGCCCAGCACGGCCCCGCCCAAGCCCAAGCCGCCCCCGCTGACCAAGGAGACGGTGGTGTTCTGGGACATGCGCCTCTGGCACGTGGTGGGCATCTTCTCGCTCTTCGTGTTGTCCATCAGTGAGTAGCTGCTCTCCGCCCCCTCCCATGCCACTGCCGAAGCACAGCACCCCCTGTCCCCCCCCTTCCAATCCCTACCGGCACCACCCCCCAGGGGCTCAGAGCAGCAATTCCGGGCAGCGCAAGCAGGCCAGTCGCCCGCAGGAGGCCCACTGTGGTTTCTGGCATCTCCTGTTCTACACAGAGTCCCTGTGGAGGGCTGACAGGCTGGTGGTGACCTGAAGTATTCTGCCCGGCTGGGACACAGCCACACGGCAATTACGGTAATTACAGGGGACTCCACTGAACCAGGATGAGGACGTGTCATTTTTCCCTATCGCTGGCCTCCCGATGCTTTTCCTGCAGTTTGGCCCGCTTAAAGGGCCCACACCCAGAGGCCCCAGCAAGGCCATCCTTGGCCGCAGCTCAGCCTAGAGGCTCCCCAGACGCCCGGCAGATGTGGCTCCCGGGCTGGAAACCGTGCCTTGTCAACTCCCACTCCCCTGGAATGACTCACACTCCCCTCAATTAAAAGCAGGAGACCCCTTCCTCTCCTGGGACTGGGAGTTGTTGGATGCGAACTCACAACAGAAATGGGTTTGGCATGCTCTCTTTGGCCCTTCCAGAGTAGGGGGTCTACCGCTGAGGAAAGACGGGCAGAGAAAGGCCAGTGGAAGGGGGAGGCCACCAGGGTACAACGTAGAGTCTGACGACACTTCCCATACACCATGGATTGGGGGAGACGCAGGCAAGGAAGAGAAAGCACTCCCCCTACACAAGCTTCATGGAGAAGGGTCCTCTTAGCTGCACATCAGTGAGAGAATGCATAGTTTTACCAGCTAGGCAAGTGGAAAAGCATTCCAGGCAGAGAGGACGGTGTAAGCAGAGGTGGGAGGAAATACCCCTGACACAAAGTCTCAGATCTCTGCTATAGGATTTTTTCTGACTGCACCCTGGGTCCGGGCAACAAAAATGTCATTTAAGTTCTAGCTGGAGCTGTCCCAGGATGAAGTCCCCTGGAGGGCAGCGTCCCGGCAGAGGGCCCACCCAGATGTAAGGACTCCAAGGGAGACAAAGACATCTGATTTGCATGTGCTTCTCCTGGCACCAGAAAGGCCCTCCTTGTGGGAAAATAATCCACACCCCACCATCACCATCTCTTCACGGCTGGGGTGGGAGCGGGATCCGAGCAAGAGGCTACATTTCATTCCTGGCCAAGGCAAGAACTACTGAGTCCTCTCCGTGGAGGCCCTGCGGACAGCCAGCTGTGGCTGCGGCCCCAGCCCAGGCGTCCAGGGGGGAAACCATGGCCCCACCCGCCACCCCACACCTGCACCCCGGCACCAAGAGGCAGGATTCCGGGAGGCATCTGCCTGCTGGAGCAGTGTAGGGTGCAGGTCAAGGGAGCCATTCTGGGGTACTCCAGGAAGCAGGAGTGAGGACACCAAAGGGCCTCTAGACACAGGCTAGCCTCTCGGGGCCCTGCTCGGCCCCAGACAGTGGAGGTGCCTAGGGCCACACAAGGAGGTTGCAATGTCAGACCCAAAGAGGAGCTTGGATGTGAAGCATGTAGACCAGCTCCTACGCCCTACCCTATTTCCTAGAAAAGGGTAAGGGAGAGTCCCAAAGGCCTCAGAGCAGCCAGTCTGTATTCGTTGTCACCTTCCGTGCCAGGCTCTATGGAGTAGAGATGGCCTAGCCCCATCTCCTGGGGATGAAGCATCTTTCCTGCCTCCCAGTCAGCTTGGGCCTGGTGGCACAGCTGTTGGTGGCGTGTCACCCCAGAACCTTGAGCAGAGGGGCTGGGTTTGGATGGGGGTGCCCCGGGAAGTCTCTCCAGCCTGGGGAATCACATTGCAAGCCCTTGTCGGGGCGCTGGAACTCCATCCAAGGCACATTGTTTTTTTCCTTCTTTGATGAGAAATGACCAGGCCAGGCTGGGTGGGGCAGGCCTGGAGCGAGGGGCGGCGTCTGAGCCCTGATCCAGGTGCCAATAGCTGAGCTCCCTTTGGAGCCCAGGCTTTGTGGGGCCTGGGACCAGCCCCTGGGGAGAGCCTGAGCAAGCACGTGAGAGGACGTGCCCAGTGGGCGGCTGGAAGTGGTGGCCCAAGCCAGTAGGATCGGGGCCGTGGGCATACACACTGGGGCCTGGAGAAGACTAGAACCCAGCTTCGAAGGGATAAGAAAGGCTTATCCAAGGTGCGAGGAGAAGCACATGTCCCTGGACAGCCCTGTGCAGTTAGACCTACTGCTGGAGTCTCGTGCAGTCCCCCAGAGTTCCCGATTATTGTCAGCTCCCCTGTCCATCCATTCAGGAATCTGGTTGTCCTCAGGAGCAAAGGATTTGAGAGCATCTCACACATTCATTCATTCATTCATTTTTTTTCTCATTCTGTGAATCTGGGTGAGACTTAGTGGGGCCACAAGATTTGGCTGAAGGGGTTGCGTTAAGTTGACCCCAAAGGGTGCTCCAGCCCCAGCTACATCGGTCTAATCCATCTTCCTTAAAATAGGCCTGGCTCGTCCTGCTTGGCCATCCTGCCCCCAGGAGTCTGCCAGGAAGTTATGTCCTGTCATCCGATTTATAATAAGCAGCAGCCCGGTCCCCTCCCCCGAGGCTGGGGCCAGGGTGGTCAGACTGTGGGGCCTTAGAAAAACAAACTCAGTCCAGCCGGGTCCTGGCAGCCGTGCCCAGCCCTGCCTGTCACTAGACAGGCCCGCTCCGTTCCTTGGCCCAGCTCGCGTGGGCACAGCTGCCTTCAGCCGGAAAACCGCTCCTTGGAATAACTATCTGCGTAAACGCCCCAGGGCAGGATCTGTGCCCTCTGGGGGACCCTCGTGGCCAGGAGAAGCCCAGGCTTGTCCTCAGGGAGGTTGAGGAAGACATGGCCCCGTCCTTCAGTGTCTGAGGTCCTCTCAGGAGCCTGGGGAGGAAGCACCAGGAGTTGAGAGGCCTGGGTGGGAACACAGGCCAGCGTCTGGGTGGCTGTCGTTTGAGTCACTGGGCAGGCCTCTGCCCTGCCCTCCAGGGGCCCCGATCTAGTCAGAAATCGAGATCAGCAACAGGGCTTAGAGGCCAGTGCAAAAAGTATGAGACCCCCTTGTTCAGAAATTGTTAAGAACAGCGACAGCAGCCCATTAAGCCCAGCGCCAGGTCCCTTCGGAGAGCCGCTCCCTGTGTGACTCTCTGAAGTCAGCCCCGCTCAGGAGAGAGATCTCAGGAAGAATCCCAGAGCCTACAGGGATCTCGTGCAGACGCAGAGCCTTCTGCCAGCGATTGCTGGGTGACACGCATGTAGGCAGGTGAGGGCAGGTCTGAAATGTGGGGACCGTTCCTGGGATGTCTAAGCTCCAGCCTTGGCCAAGCCTGCTCTGTCCACCCCCCCCCCACCCCCACCCCTGCTACAGTCATCACTCTGTGCTGCGTCTTCAACTGCCGCGTGCCCCGGACCCGGAAGGAGATTGAAGCCCGCTACCTGCAGCGGAAGGCCGCCAAGATGTACACGGACAAACTGGAGACGGTGCCCCCCCTCAACGAGCTCACGGAGATCCCTGGAGGTGAGCAGGCAGGGGTCCCCCAACCCCCTGCCCCCCACCGCCACCTATCCCGGCTGAGCCAGCCCCTTCCTCAGTCCTGCCACCAAGAGTGGCCCTGCTCCTCCCCTCCCCCAGCATTAGGTTCTGGTCCCCGGAGACCAGAGGGCACAAACGGGCCCGAGTGAGGCGGGTAACACAAGGAGCTCTTCTGCAGGTGGGAGAGGTTTGGAAGGAAGAAGTGAAGGGCTGGCTGTGGGGGGCTCTGGTGTGGGCCCTACGACCCCCTGCCTCACCCCTGCCAACTGCCCCTCTTCTACACCACAGAGGATAAGAAGAAGAAGAAGAAGAAGGACAGTGTGGACACCGTGGCCATCAAGGTAGAGGAGGATGAGAAGAATGAAGCCAAGAAGAAGAAAGGGGAGAAGTGAGGAGGGCTTCCTGGAGGTGGCAGCCCAGGCTGGCTAGCCCTGGGGCTCAAGTTCTGGCCAGGGTCCGGGCATCTTGGACTCCCAGCACATCCATGGACTAGAAAGATTGCAGAACACCCTCTTCTTGGCTCCGAGGGCCCTGCTGAGGCCCCATCCTGACAGCCCACTGGGGGGCAGGGGCCAGACTGCACCTGGCATCCTGCCTCCCAGCCTGGACTCCGCTCCTTTCACCTCACTCACGTGGCCGCTCAGCAAAGGTGGTCTTGGGCCACTGTCCCCCTGCAGATCTGGAGTGGGGTGGCCTTGCACCCACCCAGACATACCTCTGTCCCTGCTGCCAGGAACAGCAGTGGCTCTACGGGGCTGACGGGACATGGCTTGCCTCTTAGAAGGAGACAGCAGAACTGGAGGGGCTGGAGTGTGACGCCACAGCCAGGCTGGCCGCAGGAAAAAGAGGGTCACTGGGGGAAGCTGAGCCGAGGCTCTCAGCCTTCTCTAGACAGCAGCCCTGGTAGCCAGGGAGCTTGTCCAGGCCCAGCCGGGGTCCTGGCCGGGGAGGTGACTAAAACGCCCATCTGGAGGCAGGGGAACTCCAGCCCCACATGCCAGGCAGCCGCACTGGAGCTGAGGCTGCTGGGAGGCCGAGTGTGAGGCCTGGGGACTCGGGGCTGGGGGGCTTCAGCTGTGGGTCAGGGGTACAGAAGGCTGAGGCCTGTGGGCTAAAGGGAGAAGGGAAGAAAGCTGGTAGCAGGGCCCCATCTGGGAGAATCCAGGGAGTCCCGGAGAAGCCGAGGGGAGCATTGTGGGGGTCTTCAGGGTCCCCCCCCACGCTGGGGTCACCACAGGGGACAGTCAGGGGCGCCAAGGCAGCAGGCAGCCTTCCACCCGTTGTGCAGAACAGCAACCAGCTCCCTCTTCTACACCTCAATGGTGGCGCCTCAGGGAGTCACTGCTGACCAGAGTGGGGGAGGCCCACACCCCCCACCCCAAGGCTGACTCCTCGGGGAGGGGACATACAGAGGGATTTCCAGATGGTGGCTAACCTCCGAGGAGGTGCACACATCTGGGCCTGGAAACTGAGGAGATGCCATGGTTCCTGAGCTGGGGCAAGCGGCCTTGGTGGCCTGCGACAATGTGTAAATAAAGCTGAGTGCCTTCTTGTACCTGAGTGACCTGAGATGATCCCTCAGGGTGCCCTGTCCCTGGAGCATATACGCAGAGAGTGACGCACTGTGACAGGCTGGCGGGCGGCACTGGCCAAGCAGGAGCTCCCTCCCCTAACTACTCCCCCAGCCTGAACTGGGATGAGCTGGAGGGAGAGGCACTGGCCACCTGGGCATCGAGACCGGGAGGAAGCTGCCCCCTCTCTCCTCCTCTCCCCTCCACTTTGTGGCCTGAGCCCCATGCTGGGGACACAAGAGGGGTCCAGTGTGGATCCTGACCTGGAGCTGGATGATTGTGATGCAAGGAGAGGGACCCGGGCAGACACGGGTCACGGAGCCACGAAAGGACAGAGAAACCCCAGAGGCCCCGCGGTGGGCCTGGAGTCAGAACCCAGACTCTGCCCTCACGGTCCAGCCTACGGGCTTCTCACGCAGGAGGTTAAGGTTGTGGCTAAGGTCCTACGACACATACAGGCCAGAGTCTTCCTGCGTGGCCCAGGCAACAGAAGCCCAGAGGGGCAGGGACCACTGGAAGTCTGAGAAGCTGCTGATAAAACCTGGGGATGTCCAGGCTGGGTCTGCATCTGCCCTGCTCCCTGGTCTCTGACCTAGGGCCTCTATTGGTCTCTCTTGGACAGGCAGGGCTGCCACCGGTAATGTCTGAGCCCCGTGGGCACCTGCCTTAGGCTCCAGGTGGGGCACAAGGCTGGAAGGTCCAAGTTCACTACAGTGCTTCAGGGCAGAGACGGAGTGGGAGGGGGAGTGGCTCCAGCCAAAGTCAAGGAGAGCCTGACTCTCCTTTACCCCAGCCTCACCCTGTGTCCCAGCAGCCCCATTTCAGCCCACAGAGTACATTCTAGACCCCAGTATCATTCCTATACTCTCCCTCCACTTTCTGCGGGAGCCACCCCAAACCTATAGATGGAGACAGACCCAGGGGGCTCTGCGCTTTTCAGGAGAGACAGTCTGGAGTCCCCTCTCCCCCTGCCCCCCACCTCACCCCCCCGGCTCGCTCACCTCCCACTCAAGCAGGCCCAGGAAGGAAGCAGCTTGGGGAAGAGAAGCGTTTAATTGAGCACCTCATATCTGCTCTGCCCTGCCCTGAAGGGCAGGGAGAGCTACACCTGCAGAATGCTGGGCCCAGAGGGTGAGGACGGCACCCCCAGGGGACAGCACGAGGGTGTCAGAGGGCAGCAAGGAGGTTGAGGGACAGCAGGAGCACCAGGAGCAGGGCCCTGGATGGGGCTGGCAGGGCCTGCCCGCTGACCCGTTCCCAGATCCAGTGCTGGTAGGCAGTGACCTGCAGGTAGATGGGCGGGGCCTCGCTCCTCCCGCAGCCTGGGCCCCAGGTCACCAGTCCCACCAGGTACCACGTAGAGTCCACAGAACAGGCCAAGGGCTCACCACTTATCTCCTGCAAGAGGGGTGTGTAACAAAAAGTGTCAGGGGGTCCAGGTGTGGCCAGAGGGAGATGCGATCTGGCTCAAGGACAAAGCAAGGTATCCTCACGCCACTTCTCTTCCACAGTAGCTCCCCCTCTACAACCCAGGGGGTCAACTAGCTGAGAGGTGCCCTCGAGGTCCAGACCCAGGAGACCTCCCTCAGAGAGGTTCACCTCCTCTCTCTCATGCCAGGCTCCCACCCCCCTTCTTCTCACCACCCCCTTCTCTCTCCTCTCCGATCTTCCTCTCCCATCTCTCCCTCCGTCCTCCCCTCCCCTCTGAACGTCCCCCCCCCCATCTCTGCAGGCGCCCTGGAGGTGAGGGAGCGAGGAAGGTGCTCACGTAGCAGAACTGTTCCCTGTCCAAGTCCTCCGCACAGACCATCTGGGAGTCCACGACCCGAACCAGAGAGGGCACTTTGGAGACCTTGTGGTATAACTTGTCACAATCCTTGTTGTTCAGGATGGTGACTCCCTTCTCCTGAATGGTCAGGAACTGGGGCCACACGCCTGCGGGGACAGGTCCCCCATCGTTCAGGCTTGGTGCTCTCACCACTGCCAGCCCGGGGGGCTGTCCTTTCTGCGGCTGGCCTGCTCCCCCAGCCTCTGAGGAGGCCCTCCTGGAGATTTCGGAGCAGGCTGCCCTCCGCCTGGCCTCGCCGGGCCTGGTCTCACCCCTACCAGACTCCAATCCGTGGGGTCTGTTCCCATCTCAGCAGCTTGGCTTCTGCCCTTCCAGCTCGAAGGCCTGCCCAGCCCCTCTCAGGCCCAAATCCCTCCTTTGTTAAGCCTCCCCCAAAGGCCTCTTTCACCCTAGCTAGCCCAGACCCCCCGCTCTGTGGGCCCTAGGCCCTCCCTCCTCCTCTCCCCTCCTCCCTCTCTCCAGTGTGACTCTGTCTCTAGCTGGAGCCCCTGCGGGGCCAGACTTCCAACCATCCTCAGACTTTCCCCAGGCAGGCCACAGCGGGAAAGACAAACAGCCACCCCCAGCCCCAGGCTGGAACCACGGGGCTCAGACTATTTTTAGGCAAGAAGGTTCCATGAAGCCAAAGGGATGAGCGCCTGCCTTGTGGAAAAGAGGGGCTCCCTGAATGGACTGGGCCTTCCTAAAACTCCTAAGAAAATAGCCCCTGGGTGGGCCCGGGAAGACACTCCTACACTTTGGGCCTTGCTCCATCCCCGGGGAAGATAAAGGACTTGAGAGGTTCACTGGCTGCAGACTGCCCTTAGCCAACTCTGGCTGCAGACTGCCCTTAGTCAACCATGCAGGGCCACTGGGGGAACTTTCTACAGTCACCAAACCCTGCTCCTCCCACTGCAAATTTCTGCTTCAAATCTGGGATTGCGTGCCCCAGGCAAGCTGTCACTCTGTGCCCCTCTGCCTTCAAGGAAGTCCTGTTTACAGGCCCTGGCCTGGGGCTGAGGACTCATGGGCTATCTGGGAACCTTCAGGCCTGAATGGTCATGATGCATTCGCTGCCAAGACCCCCCAGGGGGAAGGAGACCAGAGACGGGAAGATGTCTCAGAAACAGCTGTCCACAGAGACCCCGGCCCTCCCCGCCGGGGTCCTCCCCCACACACCACCCCACCCCCACCAGGTCCGGAGAGGCTCTGACTTACCGTCAAACTTGGGGAGTCCCCAGCCCGTTACAGTGCAGAGGGAGCCGTCCTTCACCTCAAAGTCCAAGCCAGGCAGGCAGATGGGCCAGACGTACTTGTTGTACTTGAGCGGCCACGTGAGCTTGAGGAGGGCAATGTCGTGGGCCCGACCCACCCAGGACCAGTACCGATGGGGCCGGTACCGTTTGTTCAAGATGACCTGGTACACCGGGACGTCGGAGGTCGTCGGGGACTTCTGGTCTATTCTCGGGCTCCCCACCCGCACTGAATAGGTAACATTTTGCCTAGGGGACCACGAGGGGAGTCTGTCTTCAGGACCAGGCAACTCACCCGGGCCTCCACCCCGCTGTGGCATTCCGAGTCAGTCCAGGCAGGCCACCCACCTACTTCAAGCCCCCCGAGCCCCTCTCTCCCAACAGCTGTGAACAGGGCCCTCTGCACACCCACTGTGTGGTCCTGCCCTTTACAACAACCCTTTACTTTACAGAGAGGAAAACCAAGGCTCAGAGAAGCCCAGCAAACAGCTCAAGGCTACCCAGCCAGGAAGTGGCAGAGCTGGGACACAGACCCGGTTTTCTCTAGTTCCAAACTCTGGAATCTGTCTGGCACCCAGTGCGGGCCCTGGAAGTGGCAGAGGCCGGGCACAATCAATCAGCCACGGCCTCGCCCTCCAGCCTCCTTTCCCAGCATGCCTCTCAAGTCTCCAGGTCAGCCCTTAGGCTTGGAGCAGGCTTTTCCACGGATGCTGCCCTCGGGCCCTCCCCTGGCCCTGGCACGTGGGCATGCTCTCTCTCTTGTCCCCACGCTGCCCGGACTCCCCGGTGAGGACCTGTCTTCTCATCTATCGGCCCCAGCAAGCCAAGAGGAGTGATGCGTCCCCTCTCTGCCCCTAGGGCCCAGGCCAGGGTTTCAAAGGAGGGTCAAAGGCTATGGGTAGAAGGAAGGCAGGCATGAGTAAGTGAAACAAAGGGTGTGTGGGACGGAGGACTTAGGACCTCCTCTCTGTGGCTAGGAGGAAGGAGGTCTGGGTCGTGGCTTCCAAGCCCCCATCTCATATCTGCAGCAGGAGTGCTGAGGCCTGGGGAGCCAAGGGGAGGGGAGAAAGTGCCCAGCCCTCTGGGAAGGAATCAGGAATCGGCAGGACTCAGCCTGCACATGCTGAGAGCTGAAGAGAGGCTGGGGCTGAGACCAGAGCACGGCTGCCGCCGAAGGCCCAGCTGGCAGCATGACCAGGCCCCGTGGCTCTGGACACCTTTCCACCCACCCACCTAGGCCCCAACTCACAAGATCAGGCAGTGGGCCACGGTCAGCACCCAGCGGGAGGCAATGAGGGTGCCTGCACAGATATGTGTGCCATTGGCCTGCACGCTGACCATCCACGGCCACCGCCGAGCCATGGCCTCTGGGTCCCTGAGGGTGGGGTCCTTCTCCTGGGAGGAGCCGCAGGCTGAGGAGGAAGGTGGGAGCTTGATGGAGGATGGGACCCACCCCGAGGCGCCTTCCCTCCCCTCAGCACCATCTCCTGCCTCTCCAGCTGTGGCCCACACTCAGGCAGTGATTCTCTTTTCCCACAGGAATTTCTCTTTTTTGCACATGAAAATGGAGGTCTGCAGCTTCTAAAGGGCCTCAGCGCTGCCCAGGTACCCCTGTCCCTCCTCCCCCAAACCGGGGGCCCAGAGCATTCTCAGCCCCCATTCTGGTATGGCACTGGGCCTGGAGCTCTGACCAGATCCTTCAGAAACTCATCCGTGTTTCTGTCTGCACCCACCCCCCATACTTCGGCCCAGCCAGACCCCTCTCCCTGTTCTGGGAACCCTCCTGTGATTCAGTGAGACGACCCAAGAGAAAAACGGGCCATGGGCGTGAACAGACACACCCCAAGGATGACACCCCAGCAGCAAGCCAACCCCGAAGCTGCTGAGCCCCAGGAATCCTCCGGGAGCCCTGGAGACCTCAGCACAGGGAGGTTCCCCTCCACACCACCTGCCCGACGAAACTCAGTGGCTCTGGCCCCAAGGATGGGTGAGGATTACCGGCCCAGATCGCTCACTCCCGGTTGCGGGGAGTGTGCAGCCACTTTGGAAAACTTCTCAAACTGAAAATGCACATATCCAACCTCAGAGTAACCCACCCCCAGGGTTTTCCTGGGGGGTGTCCGTGGATGGGGAGATCAGCGTGCATGGGCCAGCACCAGCGCATGTTGGGCCCCACATAGGAGAGGGGGTGTCTGCACGCACTAGACCCTGTGAGGCAGGCTTCTGGTGGCAGCTCAGATGTGGGCACTGAGTTCCAAGATAAGAAATCATTCTGGGGGTTTCTGTTCAACACGATGGAAAGCCACTGCTGGAGAGAAGGTCGCCTGGGGGTGCTCCCGAGACACCCATGGTGTGGCTCCCTGAAAGTTGTGCCGGAGATCCCCTAAGTCCTTGGCTGGGAGCCTGGGTCAGCTCTCAGCGGTGCACCCCGGGCTCCTCCGAGTCTCCCTCCTTCCCACCTCTCCAGGACGGGAGGCCTGGCCCCCAGTAGATGCTCGGTAAACCCTTGTAAAAGGAAGCTCTTTTCTCACTCCTCCCTGCCCCTTCCTCCGACGTCCCCATCGGTCCCCAGGAGTCACAGGTCCTTCAGACGGCTCCTGCACCCTCCTCCCCCAGGGAGTCCACGGTACTCACTGAGGAAGCTGTTGTACCCGGTAGAAACAGACATGGTCTGGGTCTGGAGGGACATGGGCTGCGACAGGTCGGTGGGGGCCTGGCGGGGGAGGCGAGGCTCGTCTGAGGGACAGGTGGCACTGGAGGCGCAGGGGACGCCAGGGTCGGCGGAAGCAGGCTCAGGCAGTGTCCCTGGGGCTTGGCTCGCCAGGCAGCCTGAGGAAGGATGCAGTGAGGGTGAGGCCAGGCCCGGCGAGGGGGTCAGAGGAGGCCCCGTGAGGGCCTGGGGGTGGGGGACGGGACGGGGCTCACCCACGGGCCTTGGTGGCAGCAGCAGCAGCAGCAGTAGCAGCAGCAGAGGAAGAGCAGACGCCTCGGGGCCCTGGGGGCCCTGCCTGCGGGCCGGCGTCCTGCACCGGAGCTCCATTCGGGAGACGCAGCGATGGCGCCGCGGTGCTCCTCTCGCGACGGCGCCCCCCATCGGCCGCCCGCGCCGGCGTCCGCTGTGTGGGCAAGGCCGGTGCCGCTGCCCCGTCCCGCTTGAGCGCCCCCCAGTGGCCGCCCCCAGCGGCGCCCTGGCGGACTCAGGGTTTCTACCCTCTGCCTCCTCCGCCCCTCTGTCTCGCTGACTGCGCCTGGCCAGGCACTTCCTGGAGTCCCTCGGGCTAGTACAGCCAGTCCCTGTACCGCCTTGCTCCTGCAACCCACCGCCCTTGGCTGGGTTTGTGCTTCCCTCCTCCCCCTGGTGAGATGGGATCCAACCTCTGGGGCTGTCCTCCAGGATTTCCAAGTGACCCACCTTCGCCGCACCCCCCAGCCTGATAACTGCAGTCGGGCTTTGCCCCAGGGCACTGAAATTGAGCTGCTGGAAAGGCTTTCAAGAACGATGTTTGAAGATGGCATAATTTTAAGCAGCACCCACCCCCCTCCATTCAGCAAATGCTCTTCTCTGACAGATCCATCTGCTTGGGAAAGACTGTGTGGGCGACGTTCCTGGTCACAGAGGAAGAGTGATGGTAGCCAGCAGACCCTGCTGGGAGCAAAAGGCCACCTTCAGGTATGCTGGAATTGGGAGAACATTTTGATGGCTCCATGACATAGATAACACATTTAATAAGTAGTGTGGGGAAATCCTATGAGCAACTTTGGTTCAAAGCTGTAGGGAAACTCTAGGTGAATGTGAAATCAAGTCAGGACACCTTTTGGCGACACCTGCTGTCTTGGGAGACACTCAGGTTGGGCATTTAGCACTCCAGTCCCTGCGGAGACAACAAATCATACCCGCGACACTTGTGGCACCCGAAGGACAAGGGCTCTGAACCCAAGGCCCACCAGCTCTGAGCTGCCCCCAGGCAATCTCCACTCTGGAGGCAGAGCTCTGACTCCCTTGGGCCAGCCTGGCCTTGACCTCCAGAGTCTGATGGAGGTCACTGAGGCAGCTTGGGAGCTCCAGGTGCCGTCACCTCCTACGATTCATCCCAGCAAGCACTCTGTCTCATCCCCTTTTTCTCCCCCCGACCCCAACACCTCTGCCAGGGAGAGAAGAGGAACTAGTCAGGTTCTGGAGACCCTTAGGGGGATCTGAATGGTTGGTAGAGGCTCACAGATTCTGGAACCAAGTCCATAAATCTAGGTCAGGTCACGGAGTTTCTTGGGATGACGACAAATTCTCTTTGGAAGGCCTGAGGGGACTGCTGGTCAGAGACCCAGAGGAGGGCCATGGGGACTGGGGTTGCTGGGGTGCTGAGATGATTAAATAGGGAGTGGGGCCCACAGAATCCCACCTGGTATTTGGCAGAAGAGGAAACTGCTTCCCAGAGTTGGGGGGTGGGGAACATGGCAAGCAGTGGCACAGGGAAGCCCCTCAGGGAAGTCTCCCTTTGAGACCACAGACAAGCCTCTCGGGGCTGGGGAGGCTCTAAAGGGTTCTGGCCCCGGTCAAGAAGAAAGAGGACTTCCATGGCGTAAAACTCAAGAGCATCTTCATTGAACAACTTAAAAACCAGTGGCTCTGGGACCCTCCTCCATGGGCTCTCTGTCCTGTTGTCCCATGCTCCCTGGGTCTGCATGGCTCCTGAGGGCAGACGGCGGGAGGAAGAAGGGGCCTCTGGGAGTGCCTGCCCCAGAGACACCCCTCACAGGAGCCACAGGGAGCCCAAGGACACCAGCAGAATGTAGCCCATGAGGGCCACTGGGCTCAGGAAGGCAGGGCCAGCCCTGTTGATGAACATCATGTTGGTGATCTGCTTCTTGATCCAGTAGGTGAAGTGGGAGGTGCTGGTGTAGATGCTCAGGAGGCGGGGCTGGTTGCAGCTCGGACTCCAGCTCACCACGCCCATCTGAATCCAGGTGTGGTTCACCTGGCAGACCAGGGAGCTGCCAGAATTATCCTATGGAGCGGAGGAGGGGAGCCATGAGGGAGGCAGTGTGAGGACCTCACTGCGGGCGCTGCGGTTCACACCTTCTTGAACCTGATCCTGAGTGTGAGCTGCCTTGGGCTTGTGTCATCCCTGCTAATGAGGCATGGCTAGGAACCTGCTTTGTGACACGGGAGCTCTGCCCTGGGGCCCCAGCTCAGGGTCACACTGGCCTCCCTCTTCATTCTCCTGCTGACTCTTGACCAGAACCTCTGCCCAACCCCCATCCCCACCTCTGTCCTCCCTTAAATTCTGGTGGACCTCCAAGGTGCCACCCTTGACCACCTTCTTGCCCACGCTCCTGCTTGCAGAGTTACTATTTGAAATGCAAACCAGCCCCCTCTTTTTGTGTAAAGCAGGTGAAAGTATAAGAATAATGTTAATAACAACAAGCATCAAAAACTCATAGCTGTTATGTCTGCTGAGGGCAGGTTTATGATTTTTTTTAAACTTCCTCTATGCTCTTCTGTATTGTTAAAAAGTTTTATAAATCAGAAAAAAAGCTCTCTCTATATATTTATATACATATATATATTTAATGTAACTCATACCAAGATTTAAAGAACATAATCTAATTAAGAATGCACGAGACATTTAAGGAAAAAAAATAATAAAACTATACTTAAGAATTAAAAGAAGACTGACAACCAGGTAAAGATATATTTTGGTTCTTAGGTGAGACGGCTGAAAACAACATAAAAATACCAATGCTCAACGTTTGGCTTTCTGCAGTATGCAAGGCCAGATACCTTGCCTGACCTTGATGTAGATAATTAAATATGTGTGATGTTAAAAAGTTCTCATTTTAAATGCACAGATGAGCTGGCAAGAAAATAAAGACTCCTCAGAGTCCAAAACCCAAGGGAGGGCTAAAACCCAGAGAGGTCAGCAAAGCCCACATGGCTTTGGTCCCAAGGCTATTTGCCAAACCCGGTGAAACTGAGCTTCCGTTTCCACAGTGTTCCTCACTGGTGCCAGAGATAAAAGGCAAAACCCAGGGCCTGTGCAAGGAGCAGAGCCCAAGGCAAAACCTCCTGCAAAAAACTACGCCTCCAAAAAAGGACCACGCCCTCTGAGGACAGAGAAACTAGGAACACCTGCCCCTCGTGTGAACTTGCAATTCGAATTCACACTATGTGGGTGATTCCAAAAACCCAACCAAGGATGTCGTTCAAAGTGGTCCTGGGTTCGTCATGTGCCCAGAGAATTCTCACAGAGGACACCTTAAGGGACATTTCCTCACTCTTTAAAGCATCATCCCACACATGGGGAAGTGGAGACACCATGAGCAAGTGCCAGCAGCAGAAAAAAAAAAAATAAGAGCATAATTAGAGCCTTCTTGGCTTGAGACTCAGGGATTATCACCCAGGGAAGGTTCAGTGTTTCTGGAAATGCAGCACTATTTCATAGGCTTGGGAGGGAGGCTATGGGTGTTGGCTGTGTTATTCTCTATTCTCCATATATGTTCTATAAATATGCTTTTGTCTCTTCAATAGAAAGCAAAAACTATTTTAAAAGATAACAGTGTCACTCCTCCTTACGTCAATCTCTAAAGTTCAAACAATTCCAAATAAAATGTCAGATGGATTTTTTTTTCAAGACCTTGACGATCTGATTCTAAAATTGATATTGAAGGGTAAGAGTCCATGGATTCTATGACAGGTCTGAGAAAGAAGAGCAAATGGGAGAGTCAAGCTGGGGGCAGATTTGACCCACCAGAGTTAGATGTATTTCAAATCTCTAATTACAGAAACTGTGGTACTGGCATAAAAATAGGAAAACAGGCAAGTCGTGCATTGGAGAGCCAACCCAATGCCAGCATGTGAGAAGATGTAGCACATGCTCCAGAAAGCTCTGGGAAAGGAGATCTCTGTGGTAATGGTGGGAAACTGATGAAGAAAAATGAAGTTGGATCCTACCTAAAAAAACTCTAGAGGAATTAAAACTCTCAATGTGAAAAGTTAAAGGCTCATTAAAAACATATAGGCCATGACTTTACCTTGAGATGAAGCCCGTGTTTTAAAATAAGATTCAAAGCCCACAAATTGCAGAGGGGAGATGTGTTGGGCTTAATCACATCGAAATTATGACTATTCAGTGAAGGACACTGAATCTCATTGAGGATAGATGATGAACTAAGATAGGGCATTTACTATGTTTAAAACCAGGGAGAGGTCAATATTTAATATATTGTAAGGATACCCTGAAAGTTAACAAGCAGAGAAAGAGAATTGAGAGACTGGGGAAGCTGGCAGAGTAGGGGAATCCTGGGCTCACCTCATCCCATGGATAAACCTAGATATCACCCACAACAGAGTAAATAAACCAAAAAATGACCCAAAGACTGGCAGAGCAAACTCACCACAGCTAAATATAGAGAAGAAGCCACATTGAAGAGGGTAGGAAGGGTCAGACCCAGTCAGGAGCCAAACTGACCTGTAAGACTGTCTGTGGGAGGGTGGGATGCCACAGGTAGAGGGAGGAGAGAGGAGTCCCTCAGGCACAGGGGATCCCCTCTGTGAAGACAAATGTCCATATCATTTGGCTTTGAAAACCAGAGGGACCTAACTTTGTGAGTTCTTACAATCCATGGAGCTTAACACCTGGAACTTTAAAAAATCAATGGCTCAGCTCTGAGAGCGCCAGGGGGTCATAGGAAGTTGAGCCCCTGCTCTTAAAGAGATAGCATAACAAACAGCCATGGAGATACAACATAGAAGCAACAGTTTAAAAAACACCTAGCATATATGAGAAGGAGATTTATTTACTAATCTCAGAGTGTGTGCTGGAGGGACAGGGATTTTGGGGAGACTTCTCCAGGAACAAAAGACCCAGCAGGTGCATTTCTCACCCCCACCCTTCCAGCCTAGATACATGGACAATGGCAGGAATCAGGCCCTTGAGAACCCTCTCCATCTAGTTTGTTAAGAGTGCATCCTCATCCCACTCCTCCATCCAAGGTGGCCTCAGCAGAGTTTTCCCAGGCAGCTGCAGATCATCTTCCTGCAGTGGGCCAGCACAGACCTTGGTGGCACTGTGCAACCTGCACCACATTCTCTTGCAGACTCACCCCTTCCAACACACCCTTGGTAGGAGACCATCCAAAATAGTGCCACAAACTTGGTAGGGTGCAACGAGGCCCAACAGGGGTTAGCACCACTCCAAAGTGACTCTTGCTCTGGGGAGAGGGGAAGATAACCACACATATCAGTCCAGCTGTAGCCCCCAGCAGTGGCCTGGGGGCAGACATCAGGACTGACTACAGGCCCCACCCACCAGTGAAAGTTTTCAGGGGACAACACCTAAAAAGTGCATCCTACAGTTCAATACTACTACAGTTCTCGCAAATACCTGGTCTGACTCAACTCAAGCCCATGGCAGCCCCAGACTGACCCAGTAACAATATAGGTACCAAATCCTGCCCATAGCAGGTGAAGGGAGCCATTGCAGATGACTGGACTGGAGGCAAACATGGCTCAACCACAATAGTAGGGTGCACATAACACACATAGGATTCACCCCTGAAGTGCCAGGTTCTGGTGAACCGGGAACATTGTACTGAGGGCACTACAAAAGCTCTTCTTCAGAAATCTCCTATTTGCAATAGCAGGAGATGTAGCTGACTTTCCTAACACATAGAAACAGACAGAGAGTTAGACAAAATGAGACAGAGGAATATGTCCCAAACAAAAGAACAGGACAAAAATCACAGCAAGAGAGCTAAACAAAATGGAGACAATATATTTAAAGTAATGGGCATAATAAAGCACCTGGGTGATTCAGTTGGTTGAGCACCAACTCTGGATTTCAGCTCCAGTCATGATCTCAAGGTCATGGGTTTGAGACCGTATCAGTCTCTGTGTTCAACAGGGCAGTAGGGAGTCCATTGGAGATTCTTTCCCTCTGCCTCACTCTTCCCGCCCCCCACCCCACCCCATTCATGTGCTCGCGCTCGCTCTCTCTCTCTCTCAATAAATAAATAAATCTTAAAAAAATAATAATAAAGGAATGGTCATAAAGATACTCACTGGATTTGAGAAAAGAGTGGAGGACCCCAGTGAGTCCCTCAGCAAAGGGATAGAAGAGATAGAAAACATAAAAAATAACCAGAGATAAAGAAGTCAATAAATGAAATGAAAAATACACTAGAGGAATACATTATACATTAGAGGAAGCAGAAAAATGGGTCAGTGGCCTGGAGGACAGAAAAATGGAAAGCAACTAAGCTGAACAAGAGAGAGAAAAATAATAATAATAAAATAGATTAAGGGAACTTAGTGACACCATTAAGTGTAATAACATTCACATTATAGGGATCCGAGAAGGAGAAGAGAAAAAAGGAGGGACAGAAAATACATTTGAAAAAATAATAGCTGAAAACCTCCCTAATCTGGGGAAGGAAACAAAGATCCACATCTAAGAGGCATGAAGAGCTCCTAATAAAATCAACTCAAGGGACGCCTGGGTGGCTCAGTTGGTTAAGCAGCTGCCTTCGGCTCGGGTCATGATCCCAGGGTCCCGGGATCAAGTCCCACATCGGGCTCCTTGCTCAGCAGGGAGCCTGCTTCTCCCTCTGCCTCTGCCTGCCTCTCTGTCTGCCTGCGTTCACTCTCTCTGACAAATAAATAAATAAAATCTTAAAAAAAAAAAATCAACTCAAGGAGGTCCACACCAAGACACATAGTAATTAAAATGGCAAAAAGTAGTGAAAAAAAGAAAATGTTAAAAGCGGCAACAGAAAAGAAAACAGTTATACACAAAGGAAACCCCATAAAGCTATTAGCTGATTTTTCAGTAGAAACCTTGAAGACCTATATATTGATATATTCAAAGTGCTGAAAGGAAAAAAAAAATCTACAGCAATAATATTCTGTCCAGTAAGTCTACCACTCAGAATAAAAGGAGAGAGAAAGAGCTTCCCAAACAAACAAAAGTTAAGGAATTCATGACCACTAAACCTGCTCTACAAGAAATATTAAAGGTGACATTTTGGTGGAAAAGAAAGACCATAAGCAGGAGTAAGAAAAGTAGGAAGCACAAAAGCAGTAAAATAACTATATCTTTAAAATTAATCCAAGGACTCACAAAATAAAAAGATGTAAAGTTTGACACCATGTATCTAAAACATTAGGTAGGGGAGAGAGGAGTAAAGAATGGGTCCAAACTTAAGTGACCACCAACTTAATAGATACTGCTATATGCAGAAGATGTTACATACAAATCTGAAGGTAACCACAAATAAAAAACTGATGGTAAATATGCAAAAAATAAAGAGAAAGGAATCCAAGTGTACCACTAAAGAAAGCCAGCAAGTTGTGAGACAGCAAGAGAAGAAAGGAACAGAACTACAGAAATAACCATAAAACAAGTAACAAAATGGCAATGAGTACATAACTCTCAATAATGACTTTGAATGTAAATGAAGTAAATGCTCCAATCAAAAGACATATGGTGAATAAACAGATAAAAAAGCAAGAATCATCTATATGCTGCCTATGGAAGACTACTTTCAGATTTAAAGACACATGCAGATTGAAAGTGAGGGGATGGAGAAGCACTGATCATGCAAATGGAATTGAAAAGGAAGCTGGGGTAGAAAGAGGGTTAAGGGAGACTCCAGAGTGTCCACCCCAGTCTCCAGATCCCTGACAGTTTGGTGAGGTGGGGACCCCATTCCCAGGAGACCAAAGGAGGGCAAAGTGGTAGGGCTTGGCAAGATTTAAATCAAATCAATTTAAATCTAGACTTCTAATCAGACAGTGCATGTAATAACTAAAAGTGACTGTCCAAAGTGATGTTTGAGGGAGGAAAGAAGCTTTGACATAAGGCATGTTGGATTGAGGGGGTGGACGGAGCTTTGAAAGAATAAAGCCATTTAGTGTGGATTCTCTAACAAATTGAGACTGCTCAACAAACAAATACAGGAGGGAATGAGTAGCACGATGTCATTTATGCACGTGAAAATACACATACAGCAACACTAAGCATTTTTCAAAAATACAGGCATCTTTAAAGATATGTAATAAACAGATTTAAGTAGGTGCCTCTGCAGGAGAGAATATGGATGATGAAGGGGAAAATCAAGACAGTGATAATCCAGCTAATAATGATAATGTGAGGAGCCTTACCTGAGAGAGAAGATTAACTGGACTCCAGGGGCCCAGAGAAAAAGAGAACTCAGAGACAATAGTGTGGAGAGAGAAAGATCTCAAATGTGGACATTTTCTTACCACAGTGAAATAAAACCAGAGCCCATAACAAAATGTGAACTACCCTAACAAAGGAAAATAAATTAACTTTCAAAAATGTTAAAGTAAAAACAGAATTAAAATCTATGATTATTATGTAGAGCGATAAGAAAACCACATGTGGCCAAGCCCGTGGCATATGGGCCTGAATTTCACATTGAGGAGTCTTGGTCTAAATATTTTCCTCAAACAAGAGAGAATGAAAATAATTTATTCATTATTGTTCTCAGTTATGTATTAGCTCACATTCAGCTCAAGACACTTGAAAAGGAATTAATAAAGACAAACAAGGGATAATCCGTGCAGTAGAAAGCAGAAAATCATCACCTTGAGAAATGAAATCAATAGTTTGTTCTTAAAAAAACAACAGAATAGATAAGCACCTTGTAAATCTTGCCAAGAAAAACAGAAAGGGAAGGAAAATGCAAATACTCCATGGTGTGAGTAGAAAAGAGGCAAGAACCGCATCCTGGGAAAATACACTTCTTCAGAATCTGAAGAATGTTTGTAACCTCCTCTTTGTGGATTTAAATTCTGGACGAAATGAGTAATTTCTAAGAAAATGCAAATCACATAAGTCCAATAACCACGGGCAAAACAACTTAAAATTGTGCCCACAACCTACCCCTCAAAGGAAAACAGGCCCACGTGGTTTCATAGGCAACTTCTATCCAGCATTCAAGAAGAAAATCTTTTATGTTGTTTCAAATGTTCCAGAACATGGGCTAACATTTTTCAAGTGAAGCCTAGTCTTGATTCTTTATCTTGATACGGGGGGTGCCCTCCTCAGCATGCCTTAAAAAGGAGCCCAGCCTCATTGGAGGAAGAAAACAAAATGCAAAGGCCAGGTGGGTCATGATGCATGGATGGCTGTCCCAGGACATTTCCTTCCCAGGCCAGTGCCTTTCCTGGGCCCTGCACCCACATGGCCCTGTGTCTGGCCCAGGGCCCAGCACGGGCTGTCTGTTGGATGAATAAACAAATTAAACATGTTCTTAAAAAAGGATATTATAAATCTGAATCTGACAGATGAGTGAAGCAGAAGGACACGGTGAGCAGGGAAAGACATCCTGGCGAGCAGGCTAGGCGGACATGAGGAGTCTGCTCTCGGGGCTGACTCGGCAATTTGATCAGATGAGGAGTCATCTGAGAGCTGCAGAAAATATGTCTTATGAAGCAAGGCATTCAGTCCTGGAATAAAATGCTAGAGCAGATCAGGAAGGAACGTCTCTTTCCCTGATAGATGATATGCCACATTAACATCGTGCTTTGTGATGAAGTGTGGGGAGAACATCCGTGAATGCCAGCAACAAGATAAGGCCAGTTACAAATTCCAGGTTGTATGGGGGAGACATGCCCAAGGGAATGAAAAAAACAAACATCATGAAAACCAAAGAGGTAAAATCATTACTAATTACAGCTCCTGGGATTGTCGGCCTGCACAGCCCAAGAGAGTCAACTAAAAATTCTTGGATGTAACAAAAGAGTTCAGCTCACTCTTTTCAACAAGATATTTTCAACAAGAGGATGAGTCTGGGGGAAGGAAATAAAGAAAGTGAAAATGAAGGAAGGTCTTGTCCTGCTGAGGAAGAAGCTGTAGACGCCAATGGACTCTGTTTTGTTAATTCAAAGCTAAATATGTATGTGGGAAATATAAAGTGACCAGTAGCAGCATGAAATTGAGACACGACAACTTCTAAACTATCACAGCAGAAAAGTAGAGTGGAAAAAAAAAAAAAACATAAGGAGGGGGAACAAAAAGAAACATTCTTCTTGGTAAATGAATTAAAGGATATGCTCCCAGATAAGCTGACAAAAACAGCATCCAACTTTATGACATTTAACAAGAGACACACTCGTGGCGCCTGGGTCGCTCAGTCATTAAGCATCTGCCTTCAGCTCAGGTCATGATCCCAGGGTCCTGGGATCAAGCCCCATGTCGGACTCCCTGCTCAGTGGATAGCCTGCTTCTCCCTCTGCCTCTACCTCTCCTCGTGCCCTCTTGCTCACTTGCTCTCACTCTATCTCAAATAAATAAAATCTTCCAAAAAATGAAAGAGAAACACGCTCAAAACAAAATGGCGCCATATCTCCTGGAAGACAGAGCCGTGGAATATAGTTCTTGCACTGCAGTAGACAAGAAAAATCAGAAGTCTACCCATTGGAAAGGAGTTAAAGTGATCACTGCAGATGATTTGTCTCTGGACCTGTGAAATTAAAGAGAATCAACTAGGTCCAGAAAGAATGCTTGTTACATACACACACACACACACGCATCACACGCACACATGCACAAACCAAATATATAATTTAAGCAGAAAATACAATGAAAGAAAACATACTGCTCACAAGAGATATAAATCATGTAGGCATATTCTTAAGCAGGAGCATGCAGTAACTATGCGGAAATTCCTTGCTCTAGACAGAAAGAAATCAAACAAAATAGTCTATTTTCCTTAAGATAATCGATTAATTTCCACCAAAATCGCCAAAGTTCTTTTCTTTTTGACATGCTACTGAGATTGTTCAGTTGGAATGAACATGGGAGAACAGCCAGGCAAATTCTTTAAAAGGAAAATGATGAAGGAGGACTTGTCTGACCACATACCAAAAAAAAGGAATTAAAAAGCTACAATAATTTAAGGAGAGTGGAGTTGGCAGAGGAGTGAGACTGCAAGAGTCAGAGACAGACCAAAATAAGATGGGAATGCAGAATATAATAAAGGGGGCATTTCTTTTTTTTTTTTAAGATTTTATTTTTAAGTAGGCTCTATGCCCAACATGGGGCTCGAACTCACAACCCCAAGATCAAGAGGCACATGCTCCACTGACTGAGCCAGCCAGGCAGCCCCTAAAGGGGCCATTTCTAATTCATTGCCAAAAAAAATTAAGTATTCCATAAAAGATTATTTACATAGCTGGCTATATTTGGAGGAAAATAATAGATTCCTTCTCTCAAACTTCCAGATGAATCGAAATTAAAATATTTAAAGAAAAGAATTAAGAACATGTATGAGTGAATCATTTTATAATCTTAGAGTGGGAAAGGTACTTCAAGTCACAGCACAAAAACCACTATCATCAAGGGAAGTAATGATAAATCAAATTTTTAAATAACTCTTTGGAAAAAAGTCCACACCAAAAAAAAGGCAAATGATGGACGAATAGGGTAAAATGTTGTAAAGCATTTTATAAAGGGTTAAAACTTCCAGCTCCCAAAGCTTTAAATAACTTTTTATTTTGAAGTAATTTGAGACTCACAAAGAAGTTACAAGTATATTTTTATCCAGATTTACTAATTGTTAATATTTTACCATATTTGTTTTATATACTCTCTCTCTGTGTATGTATGTGTTTATATAAAAAATATACATATTTATGAACCATTTTAAATTACGTTGAAAAAGACATGATGTTCCTTCACCAATAATAAGTACAGCATATAATATTTAGAGTTTTTACAAATCAATAAAAACAAAAGTAGTGTAATAGAAAATCAGGAGCAAAGGGCCAAGAAAAGTGTTACTGGTCCACTGAACAACTCAAGCATCTTAGTCTGGACTCCTTCTGTTCTTTTACCATTTATTTAGAAGTTGAGTTCTTTCCCTGACCCTGGGTAAGTGCTTGGGCAGAACCAGAAGGCTTTGCTCACTGTGATTAATGTAATCATAGTCGCTATGATGACCCAGTCACATAAACATACCTCAATTCAGAAATCAGAATATCCAACGACGTGGATGGAACTAGAGGGTATCATGCTTAGCGAAATAAGTCAATCGGAGAAAGACAACTATCATATGATCTCTTTGATATGAGGAAGTGGAGATGCAAGGCGGGGGGGGGGGGTTGGGGGGAGGTAGGAAAAGAAAAAATGAAAAGATGGGATTGGGAGGGAGACAAACCATAAAAGACTCAATCTCAAGAAACAGACTGAGGGTTGCGGGGGGGAGGGGGGACGGGAGAGGGTGGTGGGGAAATGGACATTGGGGAGGGTATGGGCTATGATGAGTGCTGTGAAATGTGTAAACCTGACGATTCACAGACCTGTACCCCTGGGGATAAAAATACATTATATGTTTATTAAAATAAAAAAATTTATTAAAAAAAAAAAGAAATCAGAATATCCATTCCTACACAACAGTCACGATGCCACACTTAACTGAAAGTAAAACTTCTCCCCCCTGCTATCTAGGGCTTTTGGCAAGCAGGAGGCCTGGGAAGGAGGAAGCCAGGTCTGCTTTCCCCATTCCTTCCCTTCAGCAACCCTTCCAACCCCATCTTGCTAACCAGTGTTCTAAACCTTCCAAGGTTAAAGCAGGAGAGTGAGGAGGCAAGGGAACCAGCTCATCCCCCAGGCACTTCCTGCTCTCTGGATCTTGGGGAGATTGATATCCCTGAGAGAGCTAGCACCATACTCTGAGTGGTCTTGTTGAAACCCCTCCCAGGAGATCTGACTATGGGACAGGAACCCACCCCCACCCCCATCCCTTAGAGGGGGATGAGTGAGTTTGCAGGAGCAGCTCTTTCCTGGGAAATTCTCCTCATAAAATCACCTCCCACTCTACCATCTTGATCCTTTGATACACACACACTGTGGAACGTCAGTCACACAACTACCTTTGAATCCTGATGTATTTTGATGACTTCATTGAAACTTTCTACTTAATAGCCTGTTGCACAAGCAATTTACAAAATTGCCTGATTTCATGAAATTAAAGCAGAAATGAAAGTTTTAGTCTACCAGAGGAACAAAAGTTAAAATAAAAATAATGCCTAATTCTGGTGATGACATAGAGAAAGGGGTACTAATATACGGGTGGTATTGATATAAATCAAATATTTGAGAAAGCTAATTTGTCAATATTTTTTAAAATTTTAAATGTGCATACAACTGATCTTGTAATTACACTTTTAAAAATTTATTTAGAGAAATATTTGAACAAATGTGCAGAGATCTATGAACAAAGATTTTTACTCTGGCATGGTAGAAAAATACTGAAATGAGTTAATATGTCTATCAATAAGAGAATGATTATATAGATTCTGACATAACAATATGAGAGAATTGTTGTTCAGTATTTAGGAAGAAAGGACTGTATTTATATAGATAGTCTGAGATAGCCCAAGATCTATTTCAAGTAAAAGTAAAAAATTTGGAGAATAAAATTAAAATACAGTCTTTCATTAAAGATAAAAACTAGGAAGAAACCCTAAAACTTTTTTAGAGGTTCATATATAAATAGAAAGAAAGTGTCAAGGATAGAAACTAAACAACTTAGAGCAGAAATTTCTAGGTAGTTTGACTATAGGAAACTTTCATTTCCCAATTTTTTCATTTATGTACTACCTTTTGAAGGAAATGCATGCATTTCCTTTCAAATCACACTACATATTTTTTAAAATAAGGTAGTAATAAAGGAATCACAACAGTACAAACTTTAAGAAATGAAACCACATTTAATTAAAAGATGATTTCATGGTTTTAAATACTTCAAACACAAAACTAGAAAGTGTAAATCTTTTTGCTCAAGAAGACAGAAAAAGAAAACCAAATCAAGCCCAAGGGAAAAAGGAGAAAAATTAAGAGAAATGAAAACAATGAAATAAACATTAAAAACTTAACTATGTACCAGGCCACTAGGCAAGTTGCAACATATTCCATGTAACTGGTATTGCTGTATGTATTACCATGTGTATGACCATGTGACGACTGGGTCAGAAATCATTAACAAAACAAACAAGCACAGGTGTATTTGGGAATGGAAAAAAAAACACTTCTAAATAAGTCATGGGTCAAAATAAAATAAGAATGGGAATTATAGAAAATGTTTAGAACTGGATAACAGCAAAAATGCTACATATTAAAATATGTGGCATTAGGCTAAAGCAGTATTTAGAGGGAAATTTTTAGCCTTAAACACTTTTTTTTTTTTAAGATTTTATGTATTTATTTGACAGAGATCACAAGTAGGCAGAGCAGCAGGCGGGAGGAGGGGGGAAGCAGGTGGGAGGAGGGGGGAAGCAGGTGGGAGGAGGGGGGAAGCAGGCTCCCTGCTGAGCAGAGAGCTCCATGATGATGCGGGGTTCGATCCCATGACCCTGGGATTATGACCTGAGCCGAAGGCAGGGGCTTTAACCCACTGAGCCACCCAGGTGCCCTGCCTTAAACACCTTTATTAGAAAAGACAAAAGCTCAAAAATACATTGGAGGTCTTCTTTATCCACTCATTTATTGATGGGCCCGTGGACTGCTTCCGTATCTTGGCTGTTGTAAATAATGCAATCAGTGTAGGGATGCATATATCTTTCCAATTAGTGTTTTTATTTTCTTCAGGTAGATGCCCAGCAGTGGAATTATTGGATTATAGAACGGTTCTACTTTTTAACTTTTTGAGGAAATTCCACACTGTTTTCCACAGTGGCAGCACCGGTTTGCATTCCCACCAACAGTGCAAGAGGGTTCCCCTTTCTCCACAGCCTCACGGATGCTTGCTGTTTCTTGTATTGTTAATTTTAGCCATTCTGACAGGCATGCAGTGATATCTCATTGCGGTTTTGATTTGCATTACCCTGATGATGAGCGATGAGCATCTTTTCATGGCCATCTGTAGGTCTTCTTTGGAAGAAATGTCTTTTCAGGCCCTCTGCTCATGTTAATCAGATTGTTTGGGTTTTTGTTGGTTTGGGGTATTTTTTTATGTTGATGGTTTCTTTACATATCTTGGATAATTAACCCATACCATACCATAACCCATACATATCGGAAATATCATTTGCAAATACCTTCTCCCATTCCATAGGTTGCCTTTTCATTCTGTTGTTGGTTTCCTTTCCTGTGCAGAAATTTTTAGTTTGGTGTAGTCCCAACTGTATTGTTTTTGTTTTGCTCTTGTTGGCCTTGCCTGAGGAGACAGATTCAGAAACATAATGCTAAGACTAATATGCAAGAGTTTATTGCCTATTTTCTTTTAGGAGTTTTATGGTTGGGGGTCTTACATTTAGGTTTTTAATCCATCTTGAGTTTATTTTTGTGTATGGTGTAAGAAAAGGGTCAAGTTTCACTCATTTGCGTGTAGCTGTTTGGTTTTCCCAACACTCCTTATTGATGAGACAGTCTTTTCCTCATTGTATATTCTTGCCATAGATTAATTAACCATGTAAGCCTGGGTTTGTTTGAGGGCTCTCTATTCTGTTCCACTGATCTGTACCTATTTTTGTGCCTGTACCATACTGTTTTGATTACTCTAGTTTTGTAGTATAGCTTGCAATCTGGGACTGTGATACCTCCTGCTTTGTTCTTCTTTCTCAAGTTTGTTTTGTCTATTCTGGGTCTTTAATGGCTTTATACAAATTTTAGGATTTTTTTTCTAGTTCTGTCAAAATTTCTGTTGGTATTAAGATAGGGATTGAACTGAATCTGTAGATTGAGTTGGGTAGTATGGACATTTTAATGATTAATTCTTCCAAACCATGAGCATGGTATATCTTTCCATTTATTTGGGTTGTCTTCAATTTCTTTCATCAATGTCTTATAATTTTCAGAGTACAAGTCTTTCACCTCGTTAGTTAAATCTATTCCTAGGTATTTTACTCTTTCAGATGCAATCATAAATGGAGTTGTTGTCTTTATATCTTTCTGTTACTTCATTATTAGTGTATAGAAATGTAACAGATTTCTATATATTCATTTTGTATCCTGCAACTTTACTGAATTCCTTTATTCTGTTAGTTTTTTGATGGAGTCTGTAGGGTTTTCTATATATAGTATCATATCATCTGCAAATAGAAACAGTTTTACTTCTTCTTTACTAATTTGGATGCCTTTTATTCCTTTTGTTTATCTGATTGTGGTGACTAAAACTTCAGTACTATATTGAGTAAAAGTGGCAAGAGTGAACATCCTTGCCTAGTTCCTGACCTTAGAGAAAAAGCTTTCAGTTTTTCATCATGAGTATTTTGTGCTGGCGGATTGTCATATATGGCCTCTATAACATTGAGGTATCTTGCCTCGATACACATTTTGCTGAGAGTTTTTACTATGAATTGATGTTGAATTTTGCCAAATGCTTTTTCTACATCTAATGAGATGATCATATGATTTTTATCCTTTGGTTAATGTGGTGTATCATGTTGATTGATTTGCAGATATTGAACCATCTTTGCATCCTGGAAAAAATCCCACTTGATCATGGTGAATGATTTTTTTAATGTATTGTTGAATTCAGTTTGTTAATATTCTGTTGAGGATTTTTGCTTCGATGTTCATTAGGGACATTGGTCTATAATTTTCTTTTTGTGTACTGTCTTTGTCTGGTTTTAGAATCAGTGTAGTGCTGGCCTCATGGAATAAATTTGGAGCCATTCTTTCCTCTTCAATTTTTTGGAATAGTTTGAGAAGAACAGGTATTAACTCTTCTTTAAATGTTTGGTAGAGGGGTGCCTGGGTGGCTCAGTAGGTTAAGCCTCTGCCTTCGTCTCAGGTCATGATCTCAGGGTCCTGGGATTGAGCCCCACATCGGGCTCTCTGCTCAGCTGGGAGCCTGCTTCCCCCCCTCTCTCTGCCTGCCTCTCTGCCTACTTGTAATCTCTCTGTGTCAAATAAATAAAATAAAAGAATCCAACCTCTTTTTAAAAAAAAAAAATAAATGTTGATAGAATTCACCTGTGAAGTCATCTGTCCTGGACTTTTGTTTTTTGGGAGTTTTTTTTGATTACTGATTCATTTTTCATTACTAGCAATCAGCCTGTTCCAAATTTTGATTTCTTCCTGATTAATTCTTGGAAAATTATATGTTTCTAGGAATTTATCTATTTCTTCTAGGTTGTCCAATTTTTTAGTGTATTATTTTTCACAGTCGTCTCTTATAATTCTTTGTATTTCTGTGATGTTAGTTGAACTTCTCTTTCATTTCTGATTTTGTTTATTTGAGCCCTCTCTCATTTCCTTGATAAGCCTGCTAAAGGTTTATCAATTTTATCTTTTCAAAGAACCAGCTCCTAATTTCATTGATCTTTTCTATTGCTTTTTTAGTCTCTATTTTATTTATATCACTCCAATATTCATTATTTCCTTCTACTAACTTTGGGATTTGTTCTTCTTTTTCTTGTTCCTTCAGATGTAAGGTTAGATTGTCTGACATTTTGTTTCTCAAGATAGGCCTGTATATTATGAACTTCTTTTTAGTCAAAGCGTTGCCAATTTTGTTTTTTGCCTTGTTTTGTTTTGTTTTGAAAAAACTGGTCATTACTTTCAATGTTATTTTATTGTTTATTTTGGTCTCTATTTTTATTTATTTATGATTTTTCTTTGTTATTTCCTTCCTCTACTAAATTTCAGCTACAACACTTCTTTTTCTAACTCCTTGTGGTATAATGTTGTTTATTTGAAAATTTTCTTAATATAAGCACTTATAACATAAATTTCACTCTAACATCTGCTTTGCTGCATCTCATAGGTTTTAGAATAGTGTTTTCTTTATCTTTTCTTTTGAGACATATTTTGACTTGCCATTTTATGTCTTATTTGACCCATTGCTTGTGCAGTAGTGTGTTGTTTAATATTTATGTATTAAATATTTAATATTTACATTGTAAACTTTCCAGTTTTGTTTTATTGTTGATATTTAGTTTTGTACCATTGTGGTTGGAAAATATCTTTGGTATGATTTCAGTCTTAAATCTGTAATATTTATCATGTTTCTTTCTTATGTTTTGATCAGAGTATTCTTCTATGTATACTTGAGGAAAATATGTATTTTTCTTGGATGGAATATATTCTATACATCTCTTAGAACCACATATTCTAAAATATACTTCAAGTAAAAAACGTTCTTGTTGAAAAAAAATAGTAACTTTAACTGAGGGTACTCATTTAAAATAAAGCATATCAGGGGCACCTGGTGGCTCTGGGTTAAAGCCTCTGCCTTCAGCTTCGGGTCATGATCCCAGGGTCCTGGGATTGAGCCCCGAGTCGGGCTCTCTGCTCCACAGGGAGTCTGCTTCCCCCTCTCTCTCTGCCTGCCTCTCTGCCTACCTCTCTGTCAAATAAATAAATAAAATCTTTCTGTCAAATAAATAAATAAAATCTCTGTCAAATAAATAAATAAATAAAATCTTAAAAAATAATAAAGCATATCAGTGGGGAGGTGGGGGGATGGGTGAAATAGGTGATGGGGAGTAAGAGTCCACTTACAATGATGAGCACTGCATAATGATGCATAGATTTGCTGAATCACTATATTGTACACCTAAAACTAATGTAACACTATATGTTAACTATATTGGAATTAAAATAAAAAACAACAAATATTTATTTATTTATTTATTTATTTATTTTAAGATTTTATTTATTTATTTGTCAGAGAGAGTGAGCACAGGCAGACAGAGAGGCAGGCAGAGGCAGAGGGAGAAGCAGGCTCCCCGCTGAGCAAGGAGCCCAATGTGGGACTCGATCCCAGGACTCTGGGATCGTGACCTGAGCCGAAGGCAGCTGCTTAACCAACTGAGCCACCCAGGCGTCCCAAAAACAACAAATATTTTTAAAGAGGAACTGATTTTGCCTCATCTCAAAGATTTTGGTCCATTGCATTTCCATTCTCATTTGTCTCAAGTTATTTTTTTAATTTCCTCTTTGATTTCTTCATTGACCCATTGCTTATTTGGGAGTGTGTAGTTTAGCTTCCACATTTCCATTTTTTCCAGGGTTTTGGTGTGTGTGTGTGTTTTTTTTTTTTTGTAATTGATTTCTAGTTTCATACTGTTGTGGTCAGGAAAGATGCTTGATAGGATTTCAATCTTCTTAAATTCACTGAAACTTGTTTTGGGAACCTAACATGTGATCTATCCTGGAGAATGATCTATCCTGGAGAACGTGCACTTGTGCACTTGAAAAGAATATGTATTTTGCAGTTTTTGGATGAGATGTTTTTTATATATATATATATATGTATGTATAATATATATAATATATATACACCACATATACACACACACACACACATATATTATATATATAAAACATTCAGCAGCATATATATTATGTTAAAGTCCATCTGACCTAGTGGGTTGTTCGAAGGCACCATTTCCTTGCTAAATTAACCCAAAATTGTTGTACCACTGTTAATTTCTTCTTTTACATCCGTTAATATTTGCTTTACGTATTTAGGTGCTTCTATATTGGGTGCATAGATATTTACAATTGTTATATCCTCTTGTTAGGTTCATTCCTTTATCATTATGCAGTCCCCTTCTTTATTACACTAGGGTTTGTTTTTTTTTTAATCTCTTTTGTCTACTATAAGCATTGCGACCCCAGCTTTTTTTCCTTTTTGCTTCAATTTGCATGGAATATCTTTTTCTATCCCTTCACTTTCAGGTTGTATGTATCTTTAGTTCTGAAGTGAGTCTCTCATAGGCAGCATATAAATGGGTCTTGCTTTTTTTTTTTAATCCATTCAGTTAAGTGGAGCACATTTAGTCCATTTACATTTAAAGTAATTACTGATAGTTATATACTTACTGCCATTTTGTTAATTGTTATCTGGTTGTTTTTATAGTTATTCTCTGTTCCTTTCTTCCTCTCTTGTTCTCTTCTCTTGCGATTTGATGACTTTCTTTGGTGTTATGCTTGGATTCCTTTCTCTTTGTGTGTTGGGGGGGGGTATTTATTATAGGCTTTTGACTTGTGTTTACCACTGAGGTTAATAACATCCTATCTATATAACAATCTGTTTTAAGTTAACATCACTTAAGTTTGAAATATTCTCAACACTACATTTTTATACCCCCATCACCTCCACATTTTATGTATATGATGTCCTTTTTTTTTTTTTTTTTGCAATGGATGCCATTGGGACAAATGCAAGTCCACATGAGGAAATAAATAAAAATAGTTCTCTCTCAATCTTACACCATTCACAAAATGAATGCCTATGGATTTAAGACGTCAATGTGAACACCAAAATTTCCAAACTTTTAAGAAAAAAAAATACGGGAAAATGTCTTTATGACCTCAGGAAAAGGAAAGATTTCTTAAATAAGATGCAGAAAGCATAAACCAGAAAGGAAAACATGGATCTACATTTGACTACCATAAAACCTAAACTTGGGGCACCTGGGTGGCTCAGTGGGTTGAGCCTCTGCCTTTGGCTCGGGTCATGATCTCAGGGTCCTGGGATCGAGCCCCACATCGGGCTCTTTGCTCAGTGGGGAGCCTGCTTCCTCCCCTCCCTTGTCTGCCTGCCTCTCTGCCTACTTGTGATCTCTCTTTCTGTCAAATGAATAAATAAAATCTTAAAAAAAAAAAAAAAAACCTAAACTGCTCTTCAGCAACAGACGGTGGGAACATAATGAAAAACTGGGACAAGATACCTGAAATATATACAATGAAGACAGAACCAGTTTCCAAAATATAAAAATATAATAAAAAGAAAAAGGCAAACAATAGAAAATGTGCAAAGTAGCTGAAATAGTGATTCATAGAAGAATAATCACGAATGGAGAACGAGCACGGGACAAGATGTATAACTCTACTAGTAACTGAGGACATGCCCACGGCAACCACAATGGTGTACTATCGCTCTGTTTCTCACTTAACAGAATGGAAAACGTGTTATAGTCTGCCAGTACCAAAAATGTTGGCAACAATAGGGAACAGCAGAATTCTCAAACACTGCTATAAGAATATGGATTCATACAATCACTTTGGAAAACAATTCGGCAATAACTATTGAAGATGAAGGTATGCACAGCCTATGACCCATGAGTTCCCTGCAGGATACATCCCATCGAGAAATTCTGGAATGTGTAAATGGGGAGATGTGTGTGAGACTGCCTAGCAGTGTGTGATATGAAAAGAACTGAAACCTGGGGCGCCTAGGTGGCTAGGTCGGTTGAGAATCTGACTTGATTTCGGCTCAAGTCATGATCTCAGGGTCATGCGATGGAGCCCTGTGTTGGGCTCCATGCTCAGCAGGGAATCTGCTTGAGATTCTCTCCCTCTGCCCCTCCCCTGTTCCCTGTGCATGCACGTGCTTGCATTCTCCCTCTCTCTCAAAAATAAATAAATACAATCTTTAAAAAAATTTTTTTTAAAAGACCTGAGATGCATTGCCAATTATTACCATTATTGGGGACGAATGCAAAGAATATTTTCTGCCCTATTTTACAGACTTGGAAACTGAAGACCAAGGAAAGGAGATTTTCATAAGGTCATATAGTGCCCTGTGAAAAGGAAGACATGGCCCCTGGAAGCCCTCTCCCTGCCCTGGGCCACACACCCCGCACCTGACAAGAGTCCATGCCCCATTCTGAGCTGACACACAGCATGTCCTTCCCAATGAAGTCCTTCTTGTCCTTCAAGAAGAGGAACTGATACTGCTGATGGCAGGTTTCACTGCTTATGATCTTGACAGCCATCTCATGAAGACTGTAGGGGTTCTTTGGGGTTACTGAAGAGATAGAGAGAGAGAGAGAGATCCTTCCTTGTCATCCCTGCAACTGTCGGGCACACCTACAACTTGAAGTTGCCAAGATTCAATAGGGTGGGAGGCAGGGCCGTTTCCTGGGAAGGTAATTTGTAAAGGCCCCATCCCCATGGCTGACTTTTGGCGGGGGGGGGGGGGGGACAACTAAGCTCGTTTAAAAAGACTGAAGCAAAATCATCCCCAGAGGCTCAGAGCAACACCCAGGCACTGAATGAGGACGAGGAGCGATTCCTGCAGTAATTCAGGTTTCATGAGGGTGGGGGCTAAACTCTAACAGCTCCATGGCTACCCGGCAAGATGTCAAGACCCCAAAGCCCAAAGTGTGCCACCCCCTGGAAGGCAGGATCCCACAAACACTCCTCGATTCTAGGACTCGAGGCTGGCACCCACAAAGGCCAGATTTGCAGGAATTATCGGTGCCTGGCGGTAATGAGTATGCATGAATGCTGCCCAGAGCATTAATGCTTCCCGAGACCATGGCCCATATACCACTGGCAGACAGAGAACCCCATTAATAGCCAAAGATCAATTCCCGGCCATGATGCAAGTTGTGGGCTTGGCACTGGATTTAACCCCACTTTGGCAACAGAGGTTCATGAAGGTTATGTATGTCTTTTACACAAGCTTGTATGTATCTTCCTAGCAACAGAGGTCAGGGTTATGTGCAGTATGTGTGAGTTCTCAGGAATGTTTGCTGATGGAGAGAACAAGTGAATAAAAGAATGAACAAAGAGAGGCGCCTGGGTGGCTCATTCAGTTGGGTATCCAACTCCTGATTTTGGCTCAGGTCATAATCTCAGGGATCGTGGGATCGAGCCCCAGATTAGGCTCCGGGATGGGCATGGAGCTTGCTTGGGATTTTCTCTCTCCCTCTGCCTCACCCCCCGCAACCCCAGCCCCCACTCACTCTCTGTTTCTCTGTCTCAAGTAGATAGGTAGATAGATAGACTGATAAAATGAGCCCATGCTGCAGTTGTGTTCTGAAGAGGCCAGGGTCTTGGCCCCTCTGCCTGCCTTCACTCACCTCGAGTGCCTTTACGTCCCCACCCGATCACCCAGCACAAGGTTCCGACAGATGGCTTGAATCTGTTGTTGGGAAGGCAGACGGGCTGGATGAGGGGGGACCAGGAGATGTGGTCCCTGAGCTTCAGGAGGGCAATGTCCTGAGATATGAGGTTGCGGAAATCCTCATGAATCACAATGCGGGTGAGCAGGAGCTGAGTGCCGTTGTCTGGGGGGTGCTGGACTCCCACACTCACAGAGTACATTTTGGGGTCCTTGGATCTGCAGGGCCAGGGGTAGGAGGCAGGTAGCCAGCAGTGAGGCCAAAAGTGGTTGGAGAGACACAGACTGAGCACAGCATAGCATCACCAGCCCCCTAGTCCCAGATCCCCAGATTTACCGGGGGGCTCCCCCCGGGCCAGAAAGCAAAGCCCCTGGGACCCGCTGGCCACTCTGACAGACCTGTGCAGGCAGTGTGCAGCCGTGAGGACCCACTGGTGGTGGATGAGGGAGCCGCTGCAGATGTACGCTCCCAGAAACAGGATGCTCACGTGCCAAGGCCACTTGCCTACCTCCACCAGCTTCCCCTTCACCATCTTGCAGGCAGTGTTGGTATGACCGCAGGTCTGGAACCAGGGATCTAGGGAAAATGGTAAAAGGGGACTGTATCAGCCCAGAGCAGATTCTCAAGCGGCCCTCCCACTGCTGTGCACAGCAGACCATCGAGGCAGAGAGCACCACATTCTAGCCACCGCACAGGTGGCCAAGGGAATCTCATACAGCCCTAAAAATGACACCCCCCCAAAAAAATGTAAAAAAAGGGGGGCGCCTGGGTGGCTCAGTGGGTTAAAGCCTCTGCCTTCGGCTCAGGTCATGATCCCAGCGTCCTGGGATCGAGTCCCGCATCGGGCTCTGCTCAGCAGGGAGCCTGCTTCCTCCCTTCTCTCTCTGCCTGCCTCTCTGCCTACTTGTCTTCAAATAAATAAATAAAATCTTTTAAAAAAAAAATGACACCCAAAGGCCCAGAGGCAGCAAATGCCCAGCCAGAAAGGACTGGACAGTGATGCTGCATTGTACAACTCCAGGGCCCGCCTTCACAGCCCCACCCCAGGAGGTGTGCTCTGTGTGACCATAGGTAGAAGTGAGTAGTGATGTTTGTCAGTCCCCCTGTTGTCCCTTCCTGTCCCCAACAGGGAGGAGTGGGAGGAGGAGGAGCTGCATGGAACTGGTTCGGAGACTGAGATCTTGAACTGGACCGTCTTGCACTGGGATTTAATAACTGAACATCATAGAGGACAGGAAATGGAGAAATGCTACCGCAAAGGTTGGAGACTAAGAAGAAAGACAAACAAGGTTTTTTATGCATATAGCCTGCTGTCACGTTTGGGCTGGCCAACAAGCTGTTAACACACAATCACGGATCAGAGGCAAAGCTAGACATGTGTTTACAGCCGTCAGAAGCTGGTGTGATTCCAGAAAGTCTGTTTCCCTCCGTGTGCATGCCAAGCAGATCATCAGGGACTCAGAAGCAGTAACCAAGATTTGTCTTTGCCTAGGGAGGGTCCATGATGCTGGTGGAGGGGTCCATTAATAATCAGACAAGCCTAATAGTCTATGGTGGTCCATATACTTTAGCAGAAACATCTAGTGAGCCCTGCCTCATAGAAATCCCCCCAAACCATTCAACCATGTCCCAGGGCTCCTGGTACAATGACATGTAGATGGCCTCTTCCCTTGCCACAGACTTCGATGGCTGGACACCTTTGCCCACAACACGGCCTTCCACAGGGGTCCACAGGCACCCTCACGAGGCCCCACATCGCCATGGACTTTTGTCTTACCTTGTTCTCTCACTGTTCCGTTCTTGCTCGTGTCTCTGCCCAGTGGCTTGCTGTCCTATGTTCCCTCTCCCCCCCAGCAGGGAGCCACATTTACAGCTCCTCTCATGTGCTATGGTGGGGTTCTGGCTACCTTGTTGCAGAGGACAGCCTGCCCAACGGACACTGTCCCACCCCGGCAGGAAAGAGGAGTTCCAGAAGCCTGCTCTTTCCTTTCTCACAAAGCTGTGGGCCCTGAGGAGCCAGGGTTCTGTAGAATGACCTTCAGCACCTAAAAAGTGATGACCTAGGGGCAGGCGTGGGCTTCGCATGCGTTCCCCAGGCTCACATCCATAACAACACCTACTCCAACCTTCTGCCTCAAAACCTCACACAGGAATTGTAGGATTCTGCCTGGAGATGCCAGGCTCCCCCAGATCCGGGGGGGAGCCATGATGGATTGGCAGATCAACCTCGCCAGAGGCCCAGCATCACCAACCCACACACAGGGAACACTCGGGGGCTCAAGCGGACTCCACAGCAGATGACCTCTACCCCTTCTTAGAGCCCAGGAGTCACAGAACACCCACTTACAAGCCGCACCTTGACATCACAGCCCACACTCAACTGTGGCAACAGGAAAACGTGTCTTGGCTCATTGACCTCTGTCTCTGTAAGGTCACACACCCCCACCCCCACTCCCACATCATTGTAGGCACCACGGTCAGCTCTGGGGGGCAGTGCCCACCCTCACTGCCCTAAAACATCCCTGATGTCCAGGGGCAGCCCCAAGTAGGACACTCACTCACTCACTCACTCTACAAGGCACTGGTATGAGAAGGGGAGGCACGCAGTGAGGGAAAAAGAAAGGCAAGATCTCTGAGTTGGGGGACATGTCCCTACCCATAGACGCCACACCAGCATGTTTCCTGACAAGTGGCTGAGCGGCCAGCTGGTGGGTGACCTGAGCCAGGGCTGCCACGGCCAGATCACACGTGGCAGCTGAGAGGACTTCTGTCACATGGCGCCCCAAATGTTTCACCCGGAAGAGTCTCCTGAAAACTGGTGTTGACTCTGGCTCCGCAAGTCGCGTAAGTCCCCTGGGCCTCAGTTTTCTCTCGTGAAATGGGGGCACTGTAAGCCCAGCTCACATGGTTGAGACCATGGGTCGGTAGCATGAAGCTGTCACTTACACCTCACACTGTCCTGGTTCTCCGAGATCGCGCCCCCCAAACAAGCTCATCTGGTCCATGGTTGTTAGCTTGTTCCCCAATTTGTTTTTTAAAGATTTTATTTATTTTATTTATTTATTTGAGAGAGAGCAAGTGAGAACCAAGAGAGCAACAAGCAGGGGGAGCAGCAGGCAGAGGGAGAAGCGGGCTCCCCGCTGAACAGGGACCCTGATGCGGGATTCAATCTCGGGACCCTGAGATCATGACCTGAGCCGTAGGCTGATGCTCAACTGACTGAGCCACCCAGGCACCCCTGTTCCCCAGGTTCCAACAAGGCACTTTCCTCTGGTTGTGGCCACCCTGTGAACCAGAACTTCTGCAACATCCTCTGTGTCCCTAGGCTGGCACACCATGCAGGCTGGTGATGATGTGCCCATCAGGATATGGAGAAGTTGAGGCATGAGAATAGCACCCCCTCCCCTGCCTCTCTCCCATGTCCTTAAAGCCTTACCTTCGAAATACAGGGTGTTACCAACTCTGGCAGAGGCAAGTGGAGATGTGAGGTTCTGAAGATCTCCTGGCACACACTCCATGGCTAGCAGGTGCCCAGCCTGCACTGGTCCCCAGTGGGACATGGGGGGTGGGGGTGGGGCAGGACATCTCCACTGTGTGAGAATTCTAGAACTCATGGTTTGTTTATTCACAGTAGCGGGGAGTGGGCCTCTACCGCAGGGTTGGGGGCTCACCGAGCTGCTTCTGGGATAGAAGCAGGATCCTGAGAAGGAGAGAGTGTGGTCATGTTGAGGGCTAGCCTGGGTGAGAGTGGGATGCTGCCGCCAGGCCGCTCCCTGGAATGACTCGTCTAGTGCCTAGCCCTGAGCCTGTGACAGCAACTGGTATCTGGCTCATGACGGTGCCTCCTGGGCTCAGCCTTAACCTTGATGGTGCTCCTGTGTGCCAAATCCTGAGCCCCGATAAGCACCTGTAGACCCCAGTGCCCAGTCCAGTCTCCATGAAACCCTTCTGAGGGCACCCTGCAGGTGTGGGAACTGAGGCACTGGAAGGGGATGATGGCTAGTTCCTACTGGGGGTGTCTGAGCTGGAACTGGAGGTTTCCTTTTTCCTACAACCTTGGCTCCTGGGTAGAGGGAGGCCAGGTGTTCTGGGCCTGGGAACGTGACTTTTGGAGAGGAAGAAGCTACAGGTGTGGGTCTTCATGAGCCAGCAGAAGAAATGCCTTCTTGGGGAGCCCTCCCCAGCACCTCACTGAGGTCCCCAAGAAGGCATTTCTTCTGCTGGCTCACGAAGACCCAGGCCTGCAAGCTTCTTCCTCTCCAAAAGTCACGTTCCCCCCAGGGACCCCATGTTCTTCACACTATCCATTAGGACAGCTCCCTCCTGCCCCTCCTGGCCAGGGTTGCCGGCACGCTGCTGGGGGTATGGACCAGGCCAGCGTGGTGGGGAACTACAGGATCACTTAGTAAAGCAGAGTGTGTGCCTGTCCCGCAACCTGTACGCACACTCCCGCTTGCGTGCCCTGGACACGGTCATGCGCAGATGCACAGGAAGATTCTAAGGACGGTTCACGCCAGTACTGCTGGTTAGAGCCCTAACTGAAAGCTACCCAAGGCAGGGGGGAGGCTCAGAATGCTTGCCAACAGTGAGTGGCCTGCTCCACGTAGCGACGTGGCCAATGTCATGACATGCCGCAGAGTGAAAGAAGCCGGACACGGAAAGGTACATACTGCGTGAAATTCAAAAACAGGCAAAACAAACTATGTCTGGAGATCCGTGGCAGAAAACCAAGGAAATGATTCTCCCTACAAGCACATTTCCTCTAGGGGGAAACAGGGAGAAAGAGGGAGAGAGAAAAGAGGGGAGGGAAAGGAAGGGGAGGGGAGGAAAAAATCCAGAGAAGAAAAACCCTATCTACTCTCCTGCCTTCGAGGAAAATAATACTCGGGGAGGGGGGTGTTAATCAATGAAACAAAGTAAGAAAATTCAGTAAAAAACCAAGCATATCCACCGTCACCACCGATGTGAATACAAAAACCCTCTACTTTTAAAAGTCAAAGATTCTTATATTGGGTAAAAGAAAAGTCCATTCACATGCTACTTACCAGAGAGCCACCTAAAACAAAGTGACATGAAGCGGTTGAAAAGTAAAAAGACAGGCAAAAATCTGTAGTTATATGCAAGTGAAAATAGACATGGCAGTGTTGCTCTCTAGAGATGTGATTCAGGACAAAAGCTTTACACAGAAAAGGCTATTTCATGTTGGGAAAAGATAAAAATTAGAATGACTACGTAACATCATAAAGTTCTGTTCATCGATCACATAACATCAAGCCCATAGAGCAAAGTCAATCAGTGATCTGCGAGAAACCGAAACACCTCACTTTAGGGGACAGCCGTCTCCGACTATCTTAGGGGGAATGGAACAGGTATAAAAATGAACCACCCACTAGACCACTAACAGGACCACAGTAACTGCCCTAAAACCTGAACAGTTTGGGCCACACTTTTGTACCACGACACGATGACTCAAGGATTTAATAACAAAACAGTGAATGCCTTAGCTGAAATTTTTAAAAATAAACTTTGTTAACTTATTTTGATGAAATAACATTCTATAAACTCTTCAGAAAATATTAATTAGAGCAATGCATTAAAAACTTACTGGGTGTGTTCAAAGCAAATCTACAACCATAGGGATATTCATTATTGAATAACAAAGACAGCAAATGAATTAAAAGCTCAAATCAGGAAACTGTAAAAGATATAAAATAAAGCCAAGTTGGGCACCTGGGCAGCTCAGTCCATTAAGCCTCTGCCTTGGGCTCGGGTCATGATCTTGGGGTCCTGGGATGAGCCCCATCATCGGGCTCCTGGCTCGGAGGGGAGCCTGCTTCTCCCTTTCCCTCTGCCTCTCCCCCAGTTCCTGTTGACCTTCTCTCTCTCTCTCAAATAAATAATTTTTAAATGAAAAATTAAAAAATAAAACCAAGGAAAATCTTTTGGAAACATGTACAAAATATAAAATTATACCCTAATCAATTAGGACAGCAGAATTACGAATGAACTCTATGATCTGGATCTTTGAAAAAGCAAATAATATCAATTGGGACACAGACAAATTTTATACTGCTTAGGGTATAACCCACCAAGATGGTGTAGTAAGCATGTACTTTGCACTCTTACCAAAATAGCTTTGATACATAAAGTAAGAATCGCTAGAACTACAAGAAGTCTTAATTCTCATGGTAAGCCTCTCAGAAATCAATGGGTTATATAGACATAAAATATTTGAAGTGTTGAATGGATTTGAACAATACAGTCAACAAACCTGGTTCAATCAGTTATGGCTAGAACTCTGCTTCAAAACACACATGTTTTCATTTCAAACACGCATGAAACATTCACTAAAACTGAGCAGATACTAGGCCTAAATAAAACATCAATAAACTGCAAAACATAAAAATAATTAAATTCAGACTGTGATATAATTTTTAATGGGAGAAAAAAGAAGTCCCCATCCTCCCCAAATAACACCCATCTATGGAACTCTTGGGTTAAATAAGAAATACACATGAAATTAGAAACAATACAGAAATGAATGATAATGAGGTCAGTACATATCAACCCATGTGCCATATGGACAAAGGAAGACCCAGAGAAAATTTTAAAGAATTAAGTGAAAATATTAGAAACCAAAGAAGTCTGTAATAACTGATTCAGTATACGACTCAAGAAGTTAGAAAAAGGACAGTAGGGGCGCCTGGGTGGCTCAGTGGGTTAAAGCCTCTGCCTTCGGCTCAGATCATGATCCCAGGGTCCTGGGATCGAGCCCCGCATCAGGCTCTCTTCTCAGCAGGGAGCCTGCTTCCTCCTCTCTCTGCCTGCTTCTCTGCGATCTCCGTCTGTCAAATAAATAAATGAAATCTTTAAAAAAAAAAAAAGGACAGTAAAGTTAAGTTCCCCCAAAGTAGGTTAGAATTACTAAAACTGAAAGAGTTTTAGTGACATGAACAAAAAAGATTTAATTACAAAACCAAAAGTTAGTTTGTACCATTTAGGCGTCCCCAAAGAAGAGAACCTGCCACTCAAATAGGCTTAAAATTTGTCCCCTCCCTTCCATGGTGGCGGCTTCCCCCTGAGTTGGTCCCCTTGTTGAGAAATGGATGCCAACTGCATGGGATGATGTACGAAAGTGTTGAATCACTGTATTGTGCACCTGAAACTAATCTCACACTGTATGAGCACTAAGTGGAATTTAAACAAAAACGTTTAAAAAATGGTTGCTGACAGCCCACGTCCTTCGGCTTTCTCACCCACATTCAGAGAAGGAGTGTGCATGTCTTTCCTCTAACTGTACCTTCTGCTGGCTGGTAACCCAGCTGGAGCCAGCTGGCCAGGGCACCGGACTAGGTTAACTCCATCAGACTCCTGGGAGCTGGGAAGGTGACAGCTTCACCCTGAAGAACATGAACAGCATGGCAGAGTGGGAGGGCTGCAGACCAGGACCCAAGGTAATATGTGCGAAGGATGGAAACCATAAAGCCAACCAATAAGGTATACTAGATGGATTTTTTTTTCTAAGATTCATTTATTTATTTGAGAGAGAGAGAGGGTGGCAGGGGGAGAAAGAACCTCAAGCAGACTCCCTACTGAGTGCAGACCCAACACTGGGCTTGATCCCACCACTCTGAGATCATGACCTGAGCTGAAATCACAAGTGAGACACTTAACCGACTGAGCCACCCAGGCGCCCTTACCGGATGGATTGTTCTTTTTTTTTTTTTGAAACACCTATGAAATAGACAAAAATTTGGCAATTCTAGTCTTTAATAATTAAGAAAGGGGAATGAGTACATATATAAATAATATTAGAAATGGGAAAGAGGCCATAGGTTCAAATTTTATACATCAGGTTGAAATGTAAGAATGTAAGCTAACATAAATGATTTTCTATACTAAATTAATGCAAAAACAGTGAGGAACCCACTAGGCCATTAACTATACAAGATTTTTTAAAAATAATCAAAGATTTATCCTTATAAAAAACTATCAGGCCCAGCGAGTTTTCCCATTTTTTTAAATTTTATTAACATATAATGTATTATTTGTTTCAAGGGTACAGGTCTGTGATTCGTCAGTCTTAGACACTTCACAGCACTCACCATAGCACACACCCTCCCCAATGCCCATAACTCAGCCATCCCCTCCCTCCCATCCCCCTCCCCTCCAGGGCCCAGTGAGTTTCATGTGCACAATCTACAAAATCTCAGGAACTGATAATGTTGGTCTTATATAAATTGCTCTAGGGCATAGGAAAAAATACTACAACGCTTCTCAACCTGTTTTAAGAGGCTAGCACAGCAATGACACCAAACTTGAACAATGGTGGAGCAGAGAGGAAAAGTGGAGGCCCATCAAGTTTGGGGCAGAAATTCTAAACAAAATGCCAGCAAATGGAATCCACAGTGTATTAAGGGATTTATCTAAGAAATCTACTGAGATCTAGCAATGAATTTCATTATGTGAACAAATTAAATAAGAAAAACCATATAATCATCTAATAGTTCATTACTGCATCACCAGGGCCCAGATCTGTCTCGCACAGTGAAGGCTCCCTGTGAGTATCTGAGAAGCACATGAAGGCTGAGGTCAGGGTCAACACATGAACCCCCACCATTATGGCCACTATTTCACACTGTGTTAGAGGACACAGGCAATAAGAAAACAAAAATAAATGGTAGGATTTCCAAAAAGGACAAGATGTAGCTCTCACCACTTTAGGGAATTTGACTAGCCAAAAATAAGCCAAAAGAATCCACGGAGAAACTGCTGAATTAAATAAGTCAGTTTTGCAAGATGACCAGGAATCCAGATCACTATGGGGTGGCTTTTTTTAAAGATTTTTTCTTTATTTGACATAGATAGAGAGAGATCACAAGTAGGCAGAGAGGCAGGCAGAGAGAGAGGGGGAAGCAGGCTCCCTGCTGAGCAGAGAGCCTGACTCAGGGCTCTGATCCCAGGACCCTGAGATCATGACCTGAGCTGAAGGCAGAAGCTTAAGCCAGTGAGACACCCAGGCGCCCCATTATCATTATGTTTTTTTAAATCAGCAGCTTTAAAGTACCTAACATATAAAATTAGAAAAAAATACAATGGGAAGAGATATTCATCCACAATGAATATAATCAAAATTTGTAAAATACTTAGAAATACACTCAGTATTTTTCTAGACATCCATGAATAGAAGAGCCAAATGAATGGAGACATATACCACACCCCTTTAGGAATTCAACACTGTAAAATTAATCTGCATATCTAATTTCAATTCAAATACCAATAGTATCTTTAATGAAAATTGACACACTGACTGTAAAGTTTCCATGGAAGATAAACTCTGTAAATTAGGCCATATTTTTTTTAAAGGAGAGCTTTTGCTACCATTTAACAAACCATGACATAAAGCTGTTTGAAACAATACAGCACTAACCCAGGGACAAACAGATCAGTGGGAAAACAGCAGAGGTTTCAAAAACATACACGTGGATATATTAAGATTTCCTTATTATAAATGCAGATATTCAAATCAGCAGGAAAAAGACAGGTGCTACAAGAAATAGTATCAGTGGAATTGGCTCTCCAGTTGGAAATAGAGTTGGATCCCCACCTCACACCACACAGAGTTACACATAAAAAATAAATTTATTGAGATGAAAAGAAATATGGGAAGATAGCTTTTATAACCTGGAGATGGAGAAGAGCACCTCTTACTAGGCACAAAACCCATAAGGAAAGTAAAGATTGACTGATTTGATTCCATAATAATTTTATTTTTTTTAATTTTTATTTATTTAAGAAAGTGTGCCATGCACAAGCAGGGGAAGGTGCAGAGGGAGAGGGAGAAGCAGGTTCCCCCTCAGGAGGAAGCCCCATGCGGGGCTCAATCCCAGGACCCTGGGATCATGACCTGAGCCAAAGGCAGACACTTAACCCACTGAGCCACCCTGGTGCCCCTTGACTCCATGATAATTTTAAAGGTCTTTATGAAAACTTCCATCATTCCATCCATTCCATATATTTCTAAAAGATAAGGAAATAGTTGTAAAATAATTGACAAAGGCTTAGTACTCAGAAAAGATAAAAACTTTTGTAAGAAAAAGAAAAGCAACCCAATCTTAAAAACAGGCAAAGCCTATGAATAGAGGATTCACTCGAGAAAAGGTCTATCCTTTCATCAATAAACACATGAAAAGAAACATTTCCAATCAGGAAAATCAGATGAACACAGCAATGATAGAATGTTCTAGCATTGGATGGACATATTTTTAAAGACTGATAATATCCATCTTTAGCAAAAGGGGAAATGTTTCACTCTCCCGTGCGGTAGGTATGACTGTAAACTGGCTTAGCTTTGGGAAGGAAGACTCTTTGAGTGTAGTCATCCAAAAGTATTAAAATTTGTGTGTCCTTCGATGACTGTCCTGCCCTCAGCCCACTCCTAGGGAGACAGCTGCAGAAATGGTTCAGTGTCCTCTCCCCACCCCACCACCCACATGCAGGACTGCCGCCAGGGGGGTGAGTCCAAAACAGCCCAAAACCTGGTGCTGGTTACAAAACCTAAGTCACAGCTGCCCAGAACATACGCAATGACATCACATGATGACTAGCTTTAGGTATTGACAGAGAAAGCTTGTCAACGTGTGTGATTTTTTTTTTTTAATGTAGACTATTAACAATACATATAAGATCCCAGGGTCACCCACAAAAGAGAACAGAGCCAGCTCACACTTGCACAAATTTAATCCCTGCTCTCCTGGTGCCCCGTTCCAGAGCCCTTCGGGGCCACACTTCCCTTCTCCTGGTCACACAGGGCCTAGTCATCCTCTGCATCTCTCCCCACTGGGATGCCGATGCAGAACCCCATCCCCAGGAGCCACTCTTTCCCCACCTGGACTCTTGTTGAATAGAGACACATGACCTTGGTCTAACCTTGACCCGGACCCACAGGGCAGAGGCAATGCGGGAAGAAGAGAGGGGAGACTAGGGACCCATCTGGGGCTGCAGCAGCCAGAGCAGGAGTAGGAGCCAGGCGGAGGCTGGGGGGCCTGAGAGAGCCCCACTGCCTATTTGCTTCCTGATCCATTTGCTGTATTTGGTGACGCGGGTGTAAACGCCTGGGTTCTCCACTTTGGCACAGGCCTTTTCCCAGGACAACACCCCAGCCAGAATCCATCTGCCCTCGACTTCGCAAGCCAGTGGGCCGCCAGAATCCCCCTAGGTAAAGAGAGAGGAATAATGGAAGCCCTGGGCCCCCACTGGGAGCCAGGACCCCGGAGGACCCAGAATGCCCATCCCTCTGACTCCTCTTGGAAGATTCTTTTGCTCCCTGACGATCTCACTACCTCCTTCAGCTCCCCCTTCAGCTCCTCAGACCCATCCCAGAATATCAGGCAAAATCAAAGTCACAGGGGAAGGAAGAGGGGAGCAGAGCGCTGCCTGGTGGTGGTCGCAAAGCAAAGCCCTCCCTGGGAACGTCCCCCACCCCCACCCCGGGAGTCGCTCTCGACAGAAGGGCTGCGGGGACCTCTCAGCAACTCACAGAACACAAGTTCTCTCCGTAATTGGTGGCACAGATCATGTCCCCCAGGACAAGGGGGACAAGGTGGGGGATGAAGGACTTCTTGCGGTAAATCTGGTCACACTTCTTGTTGTCCATGATGAACACCTCAGCTTCCTGCAGCTCCGAGGTCAGTGTGGAATTAGCTGTGGGGGAGCCCAGCGGGGTGAGAAAGTTCTCCTCACTCCACTCAGCCCTGGCCTCCTCCCAGGGTCCTGTCGCCTCCATTTTTGAGACTCAGCCAAGCCACACCCCTTCATGCCCTCATGCCCTCCTTCACCAGTCTGTCTCCCTGCGGTGGGGACCAAGTCTGGCAAGGCCCTCAGCCTCTCAGGCTCTCTTTCAGGATCCCTTTCTCTGGGAAGCTTTGGCTTCCAAACCAAGCAGGCCACAATCCAAGTTTCAATGCAACCACTGACGAACTGAGACCCCCACCACATCTGGCTTCTCTCTCCAGCCTCTGAGTCTGGCACAGGTTGTGACCTCTGTCACCTGGTTACCCTTGCTCCCCCTTCAGGCATCTCAGATAGATGTCCCCCTGGCCAGACTCATCCCAGATTCCTCCCAGCTCGATCTCAAGATCACCTGACCAAGTCTTAGCCCCTTTCCCCACCGGCCTGGGCCCCCGCCCACACTCAGTGAGGAGCACCTTGCAGGTAAGGCACATGTTCCCCACTCGAAGGGTTTGGTGGGCGGCCCGTCAAATGAATGAGTGAGAGGACGAGTAAGTGTAGGATTCCCGGACTCTGAGCTGCTGTAAGAGGCCAAAAGATCACGCCCAGCCCCGGCGCCACTAGACCAGAGTGAGGTGCCCACGGCAAGCCTGGTGGCCTTGGGCGTGGAGACCTGGAGACATGTTAGGACAAGGAGAGTCCTAACACATCCAAAGAGCCAGGGCCTGGAGGTGACAGCCGCAAGCTTCCTGAGAGGCACCATGAAGGGGTCCGGCAGGGAAGACCCCAGCAGGAAGGCGGTGTCCCCCTCTGTGGTTCCGCACCCCCCGTCCTGACCCACTGTGCTCACCTGAGAAGCGTTGTTTGACCTGGCCCCAGCCAGTCACCCAGCACTGGGTCCCCACCTTCAGGTTGTAGCCGGGCTCCGGGAGGCAGATGGGCTGCACGTACTTGCTGAAGGTGGCGGGGCTGTGAAGCTGGAGAAGGGCCATATCGCCCATGATGAAGGTCCGGCCCCAGAACTTGGGGTGCAGGATGATGTCCTTCACGGGGATCAAGGAAGCCTGCAGGGGCTTCAGCTTGGAGGTGCCAAGGATCACTGAGTACTCTTTGGTGCTACAGAAGACATACTGCCCCGGCTAGCCAGTCAGGTTCACAAACAACGCGACGCTCCTACCTCCACCAAGAACCCCCTCCCTTAGCAGAAGCCCCCCCTGATTTGCTCCAGGCCGTGGGCACGGGGGCCACACTCACCCTTGGATGCAGTGGGCAGCGGTGACCACCCAGTTGAGTTCAATGAGGGCCCCTCCACATACGTGTTCATTCTCTAGCCGGATGCTCACCTCCCAGGGCCAGTGGCGGGTCACGTCCAAATCCTCGGACCACCAGGGTCTGCCGCAAACTTCAGGAACGATGTGCCAGGGAGACACAGGGACCACATATTGGAGGATGAGAACAACGGAGACTAAGATGCCCTCCCCCACCCCGGGACAATGTGCACAAAGCTGTAAACTCGGGGGCTTGTCCTCATTTCAGAGATGGGAAGGCAGGGTGAGAGGACAGAGGCACCATGCTAGACAGAAAATGACAGTGACAGAGATACAAGGCTGTAAGACAGAGACATAAAGACATCACAGGGGAGAGAGAGAGATACCAAGACAACAGGGGATTCGAAGGGAACCCCAAAACAAGGGAAAAGCATAGAAGGAGTCCTGGGACAAGCCCTGCATTCTCTTGTGTCTAGCCTGAATCCCGAGGCCATGTTCCTGAAGGGCCACTGCTCGGAGCTGAGAAAAGCTCCAGGCTTCTGTGTCAGAAAACTTTACCGGGTCGTTCAAGAAAGAGCCCCAGCGTGGAGCCCACGGAGGGTCCCCGCTCACAGCTTACAGTCTTTGTCTGCAGCACGTTCCAACACAGGCAAGTGGTAAGGCAGTATGAATGAGCACAGATGCCAAAGTTTCTAAATAGAGCATTACTCAACATTATATTTTGAAAAAATAACGCACCACGATCGTGTAGAGATTGTCTCAGGAGCGCAAGGGAGGTCCCACAATAGAAAAGCCCTCCCTGTATTTGCCACATAAACAGTCCTTTTTCTCTAAAGAGAAGGATCATGTGCTCTTCTCAAAAAACACAGAAGAAGACATTTGAAAAATTCAACATATATTTATGACTAAAAACAAATCAGAAACAAAAATACCTCTTACTTTGGGAACAGAAAAGAAATCCTTAACTTGATGAAATTTAGAGACCACAAACCTACAGCAAGCACCACATAACATTAAGGAAGAGGCAAAAAGATTCTATAGGGTCAGAAGCCAAGAATAATGGTACTTGGCAGGAGGAGGGCTGGGGAAGTAAGCGAGAGAGCATAAAGGAGCTATCGGGGGCTGGAAGAGTTCTACTTTCTCACCAAGACAGTGACTAACACAGGTGGGTTCACTGTGTGATCATTTCTTAGGCCGGACACTTCAAATCTGTGTACTGTTGTGCATGTATGTAAGACTTCAACAGCTTACTTTTTTTTTTTTTTAAGATTTTATTTATTCATTTGACAGATAGAGATCACAAGTAGGCAGAGAAGCAGGCAGAGAGAGGAGGAAGCAGGCAGAGAGAGAGGAGGAAGGAGGCTCCCTGTTGAGCAGAGAGCCCAATGTGGGGCTCGATCCCAGGACCCTGCGATCATGACCTGAGCCGAAGGGAGACGCTTTTACCCACTGAGCCACCCAGGCGCCCACCCCAATGGCTTACTTTTTAAATCAGTTATACTTCTTGACTCCAGCACAATCAACGAGAAAATATATTCAAAATAAGATATATTTTCAACAACAAAAAAAGCTTAAGTAACAAGAAATCAACATTAGGCCAGTTTCCGTGGTGATACATTTAAAACTCTAATAAAGAAAAAAAATAAACTCAATAAAGGACACGGAAAAGGAACAGCATAAATGGAGAGACGTCCCTTGCTTTTAAATAAACAACTAACCATTTCAGATGTCCTTTTTCCCAAAACTAAACTATAAAGTCATTTTCCAAGTGAGAATTTTAGGGAGCTTTATAAACTTACTCTAGAATTCAAGTAGAAAAACAAAAGTCCACGAATAGCTCAGTCTCCGAAAAAGGAGAACATAAAGGAATGCTTGTCCTAGCAGGTTATCAGGACACACATCAAAGCCGTCACAACAAAAACGGTGTGGTATTGACAAGGACAAACCAATGAAGCCATGGAAAAGAACAGAGAGCCTGAGACTGTTCTGGGGACCCAGGATCTTAATGTAGATAAAGGAGTCACCACCATCAGTGGGTAAAGGATGGATGTTGACTAGATGGTGCTGGGGAAACTGACTCATGACAAAAGAATTAAGAAAAACAAAACCGATTCCTCCCTAGCAGCACTTGGAGACCTAAATAGGAAAGTGAAACTCTAAAGCTAACAGTAGACCATATGGCACGGGGTGAGAAAGGGCTCCCTAAACAAAATCTCAAAACAAACCATAAAACATTAAATGGATTAATTTTATTACATCAAAACTAGGGTCTTGGCTTTTTTTTTTTTTTAAGATTTTATTTATTGATTTGACAGACAGAGATCACAAGTAGGCAGAGAGGCAGGCAGAGAGGGGGAAGGGAAGCAGGCTCTTTGCTGAGCAGAGATTGAGCCTCCCATGCAGGGCTCAATCCCAGGACCCTGGGATCATGACCTGAGCTGAAGGCAGAGGCTTTAACCCACTGAGCCACCCAGGCACCCCTTGGTTTTTGTTTTTACCCTAAGAATAAAGTTAACTGGCAGATGACAGATTGGGTGGCAATATTTATGATATTGAAAATCAATACAAGACTTTTACTAGGAATATACAAGCAACTCTAGGAAATCAATAAAAAAAAAAAAGAACAGATAATATGTGAAGGAGGACAAGCAATTTATTAGAAGAAATCCAAGAGGTCAAAAGCATATTGAGACATGCTGAAACTCATTAGTAATGAGAAAAATGTCAATTAAATCAACAAGCCATTTTTTAATCTATTAGATTTTTTTAAAAATTGGTAAAAAGATATAAAAGCTGCATCGTACCATGGTTGGTAGGTCTGTAACAACATTATACCTTTACAGATGGCTGGTAGGAATACAGAGAGCTGGCCACATTAGATTATGAACAGAAGATAAAAGCACTGTATCAATGTACATTTTTTAAAAGATTTTAATTATTGATTTGACAGAGATCACAAGTAGGCAGAGAGGGAGGAGAAGCAGGCTCCCTGCTTAGGGAGCCTGCTGCGGGGCTCGATCCCAGGACCCTGAGCCAAAGGAAGAGGTTTAACCCACTGAGCCACCCAGGCGCCCCTCAATGTATATTTCTGAAGTTGAGAAGTGGCTGATATGTGATAAGTGAAGTTAATCCATTGATATGGTGGTTATCTAAGGGAATAGTCTTAGAAAAAAAACATGCCTAGGTATTTAGAGATCAGAAGTCAGACTGTAAGTTACCCTCAATTGATTCTGGGAAAATTTATGTATGTGTTTCTTGACCTACCTGTATTTTTGCAGTGTTTGGTAAGTTTAAAATTATTTCCAAATAGGAAAAAATTTTAATGGGACTGGTGAAAAGAGGAGGAAACAGAAAGAGATCTACGGTAGACACCATTTATGTAAGTTAAAAATACGTGCACACAAAACCACAATATGTATTTTGACAAGAACACACATAAGCAGAGACACACACTGAACATATAAGAAAGGTTGAAAGGAGGGAGAGGAGGGGCACGGACATAAGGAGGAATAACTAATTTAATCAGTCGAACAATTCATAACCAATTAGGGAGGACCTATGACAACGGAAGCCCATGAACCAGTGAGCAACCTAACCCACCATCCCTGACGTCTAAGGGAAAAGACTTTTTAGAAAGCAGGTCCTTCAGACTAAATTCCTGCTTCCTACAGACCCAGAAACACTACCTCTCTGACCCTCTTCAGAACACATCCTCCCAGAAGCTGAGGTTTTTCTGAAGCAGCGGCTCAGCCTACCCACCTGGTATGGAAGTGTTTTCTTTATAACCTGAAGGAGAAAAGGGGAACAGAGATGAAGCAAGAGATCATGAATTAGTTCATTCATTCATTCATCAAATATTCCCTAACCTCCCACTCCATTTCCAGCCAAGACCGGGGGTAGGGAACAGAGCCTATCAAACAGATAACACGCTGTCCAGCAGGGGAGATGGGAGTCGACAAAACCACCTGTGTGAAATCAATGCAAGGGCAAGGTCACAGGTTTCAGGGGAGCCCAGAAGAAGTGGGGGACGAGGAGGCTCCTGAGAAGCAGGGTTTGGGGGCCAGGACTTAAAGATGAGAAGACGGTAAAAACAGAAAAGTGACAATGACATTCCTTGCAAAAGATACACCGTGATGTATGCCAGGAGCCTCCAGAGAATAAAGGCCAAGGCCAAGGATGGCCAGAAGTGATGCCACAGAGGGAGAGTCAACCACCAGGGGCCTCATAACCCAGGCGGAGAAGCAAAGAGACCCTCTGGGAGGAGGGAGGCCCGTAGGAGGGTGACATGGTCAGGCTTGGATTGTGCCAAGGAAGTAGGAAGGTGACAAGACTGTAGGTGCTGAGATCCCTCTTCAGGACCCAGGCAAGAAAGGAGGTGGTCCAAATGAGGAAGTAGCCATGAGACTAGACAGGGTGAGCTGGATGTGGGATGCAGGCAGATGGCTCTGGGGGTCTGGGATGACCCCCAGCTTCCGCTTTGAGAGAGGAGTGCCTACAATCCAGCGCAGTAGAGAACGGGCTAAAAGAACCCAGTTTATAGGCAGCCGAGCAGCTCCACTTTGGACCCCGGGGAGCAGAGACGTTTCTAGGCCCTGTGGCAGGCAGGTGCACTCGCAGACCCGCTGCATCGAGGGACTTGCTGCGCACAGCCCGGGGCCGGTGGAGAGAGAACCCAGGCAGCGCTGCAGGGATGAACAGAGCACACTGGCTGGGAAGCAGGTGGGGGGCCGCAGAGCTATCCTGAGGCAGAGGAGAGGCGGGAGGCCTGGCCTGAGAAGCCAGGGGACTAGAAAAAACGAAAACAGAGGAAGAGGTAGAAAGGTCGCGGCTGCGGCCGGGATGGGCCGACGATTATGGGAGAAGCCCTGGAAGGAAGCATGACGGGGAAACCGCTACTCTGAGAAATCTGGCAGCGAGTGGGAAGGGACGGGGAGAAGCAACCATGGCAGAGGGAGAGGGTGAAGATGAGCAAGAAGATGGCGGAGGGAGCACAGCGCGGGGAGAGCCCGCGGTCCGGGGCAGAGCGAGCGGGCTGACCTTGAACAGGAGGGGAGTCTCTGATTGCTAAGGAAATGGGGGAGGCTGGTGTCGAGCAGTGGGGTTCAGAGGGGCCCCTGGGGGCTGGAGGCTGTCAAGGGGGAGAGCGTCTCCAGGGTGAAAAAAGCAGCAGCGAGCCAGACGCCAGGGGGAACAGGGCGCTGGGAAGAAGCGGAAAGGTGGGATCCGGGTTTCAGCGCGGGGAGACTGCGTGGGGCCGCGCCGCAGCGCATGCGCCGTGGCCTGGGGCGGTGGGAGAAGGAGCAGCGGGCGGCCTGAGCCGGCCTGGAAGGGCGCCTCTGGCCTCAGCCGCGATGCCTGCCAGCGCTGAGGCCGGAGGAAGTGGCTGCACGTCGGGAGAAGATACAGGGGTCCTCCGCACTGCTGGTGAAGTCTGAGGGAGGAGGCCGGGGGCGGGGCGGACAGAAGTCTGGCGACAGTGGGGGGGCGTGGGAGAGGATGGCAGTGGGGGACAGGGGAGCATGGAGGGGGTGGGGGACAGAGTCCCAGGCGGCCAAAGAGCTAGACACGTGCAGGGATCTGTGCTCAAGTGCGGGGATGGGGGGCAGAGGGGAGGGTGGGGGGGAGTACGGGGAAGGTGGCCGACTGGCGGACGGAGGGACACAGGGCCATGGAGGAGGCGCTGCCTCACCCGAGGTCAGCAGCGGCAGCAGTAGCAGGACGCAGCGGCTCAGGCCCCAGAGCCCTGAGGCTCCAGGCCCAGCGCTGTGGCTGAACGGCAAGGCGGCCATGAGGCCCGGGAGGTGCCACCTAACGGGACAGACACGGTGCCGCGAGCCCTGGCAGGTGATGGCGACCCTGCCGCGCGCAAGGGCACCTCCAGCACGTGATGGAGTTCTGGGCACACGACGGCCTCGCTAGCCCGTGATGACGCCCCGGACCCCCCCACCCCGTCCCCCGCCCCAATGGGCACGTCTTCTGCATCCGCACCCTCACGTCGTGCCTGTTCCCTGAAGATAACATCGGAGCCCAGGATCCAGGATCGCCGCCAGGGTGGCCAATCTCATGAAAGCACCCCCCCCGACCCCCCACCGTTGCCTTAAGATGGGGACGGAGCTCCCAACCTCTGGACCTCTGAGGGCACCTTTGTTGCCCAGCCTCTGACCACACCCTTGGTCCCCTGGGCTTGGTGCGTTGGAAAGGTTCACAAGTTTTGTTGATCTGAGGATCTGAAAAGCACAAGAAGGGAACAGTAAAACTAGGGAATCCAGGAAGATGTCTTTAGCAAAGTGGCGTCTGAGCTGGATCTAAAACTGGAATATGGAGTCCTGGGGGAGTCCTGAGAAAGGAAAGGCATTCCTCCTCCTCTACAGACCACCAAGGGGGTGGATGCACTTGAAAGAGATGGGGGCGGGGCAGAGGCCAGGCCTTGGGCCTTCGCAGAGCGACTTTGCAGGACCGGGTCTTCGCATCTGGTGGGTGTGGCAGAATTGGGAGAGGACCACCAAGAAGCAGAAGATTCCTGCTTCTTTTGTCTAGTGGGGAGGGAGGGAGTGTCCAGTTCTGGGGACCACATTCCCCGGCCTGGTATCTAAGGGGGTCCACATAAGGAGTCCCCACCGTGGACAGGTGAGTAGAAGTGATGTGTGCCACTTCCATGTCAAGGTGGTCGGGAGGAGGATGCCTTCTCTGCTCGTGTTCAGGCCAAGCACTGGTGCCCAGAGCGGCAGAACTGTCAACTTGGAGCTGGTTAGAGATGCAGTTCTCGGGGCCCACCCCAGACCTACAGGACTGAAAACTCTGGCAGGGCACCAGTGATGTGTGTTTTACCAAGCCAGAAAGAGAGACGCTGGAACACAGAGCCAGAGAATGAGGGTAAAGATCCAGTATCTAAAACAATAAATCTCACTTGCCTTCTCCCAGTAGGAGCGCAGATGTCTGTTAACGAAGTGGAGGGCGCCTGGGTGGCTCAGTGCGTTAAGGGTCTGCCTTTGGCTCAGGTCATGATCCCAGGGTCCTGGCATCTGGCTCCCTGCTTAGTGGGAAGTCTGCTTCTCCCTCTCCCTCTACCCCTCCCCTGGCTTGTGCACGCTCTCTCTCTCTCTCTCTCAAATAAATAAAAATCTTTAAAAAAGAAAAGAAAAAGTGGAAAAGTGGGGGGCAACAGCAGCAAGTGGAAGAAGCAGGAGAGAAGGAATATTTCTCACGCCCTAAGTTCGTTCTTGCTCCCTTTTCTGGTCTGTTGTGATCCTCTTTTCAGAGCTGCAGAGGCTGTGAAATTAAGCCACAAAGCTCCGGGCAGACAGGAGTACAGAGACCAGGACCCAGCTAGCTAAAACCCCACAGAGGACTCCCATCTGAGCTGGTGAGGACAGGGCTTAATTACAACCATGAACAGATCGTTTGCTACGTGGGAAACTAGTTCTCTACAGAGTATGTCGTAGGCAATGCCAGAACCTTCAGGAGACCAGAACTTAGAGTGAACAGGAACACGCTCCAGACATTCATTCAGTTGACATCAGAGATCGCCACACTCCTTAATGCCTCCACATAGCTTGGGCAGAGCCTGGATGGGGCCACTAGGGACTGAGGAAGGGGGGCCCACCACGGGATTGCCCCAGGATGTGGCAGGATCCGCGCTGGGTGCTAGGGAAACGTCTCCCAGCCCCAGACACTCCAGTCCCATGTGGAAACCCCAGGCCTCACACCTCAGCAGGGACATGGTGACACCCCCTCCCTCTCTCTCTCTGCACAATCAGCAAGCTGAGTGCTTCAACACAGGGTCAGCTGACAGCCTGAGACCACACCCAGGTCCCACGCTGTCTCACTGCTCATGAGGGGTCTTCTCTCACAGAGGCTCTCCAAGATGGCAAGGAAGCCCCACACTCCCCCCGGCAGGTCGGCCGGCTCTCAGCCCGGGGGATGTCTGACCCCCTCCTTCCAGGTGGGCAGGGCACAGACAAGGTCTTGCGTGTGGCCTTGGCAGGTGACTGGGGCATCAGGCTGGGACGCTTTCGGGGCTCCAGCCTTGCTGCCAGTTCCTACTGTGTGGCTCTCTACAGGGTCAGGGGATGCCAACCAGAACTGGAGGAAAGGACATCTGAGCAGGAGTGGGAGGTCGGAGGAGAGGCCTGGTGTGAGACTCGGAAATAGGAGGGGGGATGGGCCGGGGTGATCACGGGGCCACCAGGATGCCCAGGGGCAGCACCAGGCACAGAAGTGGGAGGAAGCCTGCTGAGTCCCAAGAGCAAGCCTGACTCAAGCGATCAATGACCCAGTCCTTGTAGAAACTAACTTCTGTATAAATTCCGGGAAAATTTCTGCGACTGCAGCCAATGCCCCAGCTCACAATCCCCACCTGGATCCATGTCTTATTAAGTTCACAGACCAGGGGCCCCCCAGAGTCTCCCTGGAGAAAGAGAAAGAAACAAACACAGGAATGGAATAGAATCAACATCAGAACTGGCTGGTGGGGAGATGGGCACGCGTGGGGCTTCCCCAGGACTCCCCTCCCCCAGGCATCCACCAGCCCTAGCTTCCCGGGAATATTTGAGAGTTGAAAACTAAGTGAAAACTGAACAGCCTCTGAGAAATACTCCTCCTTCCCAGGTGCTCACGGATGCACACAGATATATAGCCAGGGGCCCCAGGGCAGCAGTAGCGCTAATAATGTCTTAAAATCCTCTTTGAAAGTCCCTGTTCCTCCATTGCCCCTGACCTGTCCCCCATGGTCCTCTCCAAGCCTCCCATGACCCAGCAACCAAACAGGTACTCCCAGCACAGTCCACAGCCTCCAGAGCCCTCATCCAGCACTAAGGCTCATATCTATTCTGATTGGCCAGTCCCGGGCCTCCACAGATGTGAAATATTTTGAATATCAACCCTGCATGGGAGGATCCCATAATCCTCTCCTCCAACCTGAAATTCCCCCTGACCTTAAACCCACATATCCAACCCCACACTGTCCCAGACCTCCCATAGACACCCCATCAGACGCGGAACCCGGCATGTCCTCTCCCAGACGTGCTTGGGGGCCACTGCCCCCCACCAACCAGCTCAGACAAAAACATAGAGCCCTCCAAACCTCTCCCTTGCCTCCACCCTCCCAGCAGTCAGTCACCAGGAACTCAGGATTCAACCTCAGACCCACCTCCTTCACCCCCTCACCGCCCCAGGTCCCGCTCGGGACTCCGCATCATCACCTAGATCGCGGACACAAACACCTAGCCTACAGTCCTGCCTGGATGACATCGAGAAACTCGGCCCAGCGCCCCAGGCCACACGTAACCTGACTCCAGCCCTCTTCTCTGGTCCCCTCATTGCTCCAGACCTGGAAGGTGGGTCTTACACGTGACAAGTTCCCTCACACCTCGGAGCCACCGTCCGTGCTGCTCCCTCTCCCTATAGCGCTGTTCTCCTCTTTCCAAGAAATCCCAAGACTCATCCTCTGAGTCCAGGCTCAAACGCCCCTTCCTCCAGAAGGCACTTGATGCGGGAAGAAGAAGACGGACCCAGGTTCTGCCCATGAATGTTCTTCGCTGAGGAGTGAAAGGAGTAGTGGCAAGTCACCCAGGCCCTGGCACCTGGGAATGAGGAAGCTTGGGGGGGGCACCCTCACTGCAGAGGCCACAACAGAGCCATGAACTGACCTTGCAGACCCCCTTCCCTTGCTGACAGCCGCAGATCATCCCTTTCTTCACAAGGTTGCGCCATGATCATAACTGTGTCCGCACTGTGTCGTTACATTTCTTGTAGTGAGGGATGAGTTGCTCTGTCAGCTGAAGATGAATGGACACCGGAACTGGAGTGACAAAGACGAAGTTAGGGTCTGCGTGAGGGGACAGCACAGAAGCCCCTGAAACCCACTCTGTTGTCCCCTCGGAGGTAGTCAGGGCAATGGATGCTGTCCCATTGACAGGAGGGACCCGAGCAGTGGTGGCAAGGAGAGAGGTGGAGGGGAGAAAAGCCATGATAGGAGCAGGAGGGACCCCTCAGGACGGAAATAGTCCAGGCCTTCCCAACCGGAAGTGAAAAACAAGCGTCACTCTAAATACCAAGAGTAAGTGACGGGTGTCCTGTGCTGGCCAGACTCACAGACTCTCAGACAGGGAGTGCCCCCAAAGATTCCGGTCCAGCCTCTTCCCTGAGACAGGAGGCCCTCCAGCCTCACCAGTCAGGTTGCTCTGTGAAGCTCCCTCCCTACAAAGCAGGGACTTCCACGGAGGGACAGCTCTGGATGTCAGCCAACTCATCCCCCCAGAGCTGAAATCCATGCCGGACAGAACCCACCATCCCTGGCACCCAAGCCCCCAGGTGCCAACATTCCAACAATTCTTTTTTTTTTTTTTTTTTTTTTTTTAAGATTTTTTGGCAGGAGGCACCTGGGTAGCTCAGTCGTTAAGTGTCTGCCTTCAGCTCAGGTCATGATCCCAGGGTCCTAGGATCGAGCCCCACATCGGGCTTTCTGTTGGGCGAGAGGCCTGCTTCTCTCTTTCCCACTCCCCCTGCTTGTGTTCCCTCTCACTGTGTCTCTCTCTGCCAAATAAATAAATAAAATCTTTAAAGATTTTTTTTTTTATTTGAGAGAGAGAGAGTGTAAGTGGGGGGAAGGGCAAAGAGAGAAGGAGAAGCAGACATCCCACTGAGTGTGGGGCTCAATCCCAGGACCCCGAGACCATGACCTGAGCCACAGTCAGACGCTGCACGGACTGAGCCACCCAGGCGCCCCTCATTAAGCAATTCTTACTGAGGTTCCGTTACTCTGGGTTGTCCTCCCCCTCCTCCCTTGCCCGCCTGCTAAAGAATCAGCCTCCCTGTCCCTTCTGGGACAGCCTGCAGGCCAACGCCAGCGCACCAGGCTGCCCCCTCGGCTCCCCACCTACCTGTCACACCTTCTGCCACTCGGCTCCAGCCAGTCACCCAGCGCGCTCTGTCCTACTTTCCACGTGGAGCCCCCTTTCAGGGAGACACACAGGCTGGATGTACGAGGAGTAATTCACAGAGAAGGCCAGCAAAACGAGGGCGGTGTCATGTCTCAACTTCTTCTCATTGTAAAAGCGATGGTACACGGTATCTTGCAGCGGAACCACCGGTGTTGTTTCGGAACGAGAATGTAACAACTTGTCTCCCAGCCTCACTGTATACTCCTCCCGGCTGTGGGAAGATGACCTGCCCTTCGCAGAAATCCCCAAGTGTCTGCACTCCCCTTCCACATTTTCCAAGTTCATCCCAGCCTGGTCCTGTCTTCTCGGCTGGCATCTGGCACCTGCCTGCCTGCAAAGCACATCCCGTCCCCAGACCCTAATTACTCCAGCAGGTGCTTCTCCAGGTGAGGCCCCAAGACCACCAAAGCAGTCCCCCGAAACTTGGTGGACATGCACATTTCAGGTCTCACTCCAGACTGAATAAAACCTAGGGGGCTGTGACTCCCTTTCAGAGGAAGAAAAGGAAGCTCGGGGAAGGGGACAGGACTAGCTCCGGGTCACAGAGTCTGCTGGGGGCGGGGGAGGTGGCAAGCCTGGAGCCCCAGACACTCACTCAGTTATGCAGTGGGCAGTGGGCAGTGGTCAGCACCCACTGACTGGCAATGAGGGAGCCTCCACATATGTGTCTATCCCGGGCCTGCAGGCTCACCTGCCAAGGCCACTTCTTGTCTGGCCACCCACTATCTTCAAAGACCTCTGGCCGCACCCTGGTTGGCTTGCTAAAGAGAAAGGATGGGAGGTGAAGCTAGAGGCTCCTTCCCCCGCTCCTCCCACGGCCAGCCCCTGGACACCCACCAGCGAGCAGACGCAGGCTTCCTCTCCAACCCTTCAAGATAGAGTCTGACCCTCCTAGCTCCCGGGCGGAGTAGCTTCCCCTCTGGTCTCCTAGGCGGACCTGTCCAGACCTGCCCAGAAGCAGTACCTTGAAGAGGGAACGTTCCAGATACAGTGGTCTGGCTGGATTCCACTGTGAGCATTAGAGTCCCTGCCCCTGTCGTAGATATTGGGGTGGGCGGTGACTCCAGGGGCCCTGGTGGCGAGGGCGCCTCTGGGCTTGCCAGGGTCATTGCAGAATCCTCGCTGGGGCCGTAACCCTCACCTGGCGAAAATCAGTGAGGCAGGAGCTGGCCCCGAGCGTACCCCCTGGCCTGCCCCTTCCGCCGGCACCACCATCAAACACCCCCCACTCCATTCTTCACCACCCCCCGCCCCCGCGGGCCCCACCGAGCACGGGCTGGAGGAGCAGGAGCCAGAGCCGAGGCCCAGGGGGCCACCCCGGGACGCCATGGACCCACCTGCGCTGCAGCCCTCTCGAGGCGCCCCCTCGCAGCGGCCCGCGGCCCTGCGCTCATGTTGGGCGGACCCAGGGGCAGGGGGCACAATTCCCACCGAGTGGCACCTCCAGGATTCCCGCCTCCTGGTTATTCGACCGAAAACAATCCAGGTGGTGCTCCTCGGGTGCTTGAAGATGTCATTGCTTGTATCAACCTTAAAATAGAGATCTTCTGGATCATACGCTCCAGAGTAACCTAATCACTGGAGCCCTTAAAAGGACGAGGACATGCTTTCTACACAACGGAAGGCGAGAAACAAAAGGGAAATACGATAAATAGAAAATACAAAACCAAAGAGCAGGATCGAGTCCTAATACGATGGTATTTGCAGTTAAGTATGAACAGATTGGATACAGCAGACAAATAAGAACTTTCACGTTGGTAGAAAAGACAAGGTCCGGAAATAGACTCTCCGAAGATACTAGATACTAAAAAAAGAGAGGAAGATACATCGGAAATAAAGGAATAGGAATGAAATACCAGACAAATCTGATGCAAAGGAAAGGTGGGATAGTAATTTTCTATCAGATCATAGGATCAAAGGCAAAGATTATGCAGGGGCGGGGGGCACCTGGGTGGCTCAGTCAGCTAAGTCTGCAGCTCTCAGTTTCAGCTCAGGTCATGACCTCGTGGTTGTGAGAGCCCCATACGGGCTCCACACTCAGCACGGACTCAGCTGAAATTCTCTCTCTCCCTCTCCTTCTGCCTGTTCCCCTGCTGGTGTGCTCTGTCTTAATTAATTAATTGATTAATTAAAAGATTACATAAGGGACAGAGAGATTTATATACAGTAAAAATAAGAAATAATTAAGAAGAAGCAATGAGGAGCCCTTAATGGGTAAAAACACAGTTGACCAACTTCATGGGAAACCAGAGTTTTTGAAACATTCTCTTAAGAAGCCAATAGTTTATGGAGGCAAAATTAAGCAAAAATTATAGGATATTTTGCTATGACCACTGATAGGCTTTCTTTTAAAGATTTATTTATTCATGAGAGAGAGAGGCAGAGGTAGAGAGAGAAGCAGGGTCCCCACTGCACAGGGAGTGGAGAGGGAGTCCCCCACGCAGGGAGTCCCCCAATGTGGGACTCTACCCCAGGACCCCGGAACAATGACCTGAGCCAAAGGCAGACGCTCAACTGACTGGGCCACCCAGGCACCTCACCACTGATAATCTTGATCTGATAGCAGTATGATGAATTTTACAACTACAAACAGAGAACATTCATTCTCATTGAGCACATAAGAAACATTCAGAAAGCAGGTCACAAAGGAAGACCAGTAAACTCTACGAATCAACATCTATAGCTTCTATTCCTGAGCCTCGCAGCTCTAACACCAAAATCAACTTCTGCAAAAAATCCCGTAGTTCTGCAACAAAGACAAAAGCCTAGAAAATGGTCCTCCTATTAAAAAGGAAATCATAGGGGTGCCTGGTTGAGCATCTGACTCTTGATTTTGGCTCAGGTCCTGATCTCAGTGTGGTGGGATCAAGCCCTACATGGGCTCCACGTCTCCGTGCTCAAAGCAGAGTCAGCTGGAGATTCTCTCTGCCTTTGCCCCTCTCCCACTCTCCTACTCCCTAAATAAATAAATAAAATCTTAAAAAAAAAAACAAACGGAGGGGCGCCTGGGTGGCTCAGTGGGTTAAGCCTCTGCCTTCGGCTCAGGTCATGATCTCAGGGTCCTGGGATCAAGCCCCGCATCGGGCTCTCTGCTCAGCGGGGAGCCAGCTTCCCCCCACTTCTCTGCCTGCCTCTCTGCCTACTTGTGATCTCTGTCTGCCAAATAAATAAATAAAATCTTAAAAAAAAAAAAAGGAAATCATGATAGGGGTGCCTGGTTGGCTCAGTCAGTAGAGCATGGAACTCTTGATCTCAGGGCCGTGAGTTCCAGCCCCACGTTGGATGTAGAGCTTACTTAAAAATAAAATAGAATAAAATAAAGTAATTTTAAAAAAGGAAATCATGAGAAACATAAAGCCAATTTAAAGATTACTAACAATGAAAGCATTACGTGAAATATCGCGTGGCAGCTGTTGTAGTCCTAGAAAATAATGTAAAGCTTTGACCATGTCAGAAAATAAAAAAGACTGATAGCAAATGAACTAAATATGCAGCTAAGAAAGTGAAAACAGTCAGTGGAGTAATCCCCACGACAGGGCTTGGGAGAAAGGAAAGAACAGCAATGGGTGGCTCAGTGGGTTAAGCCTCTGCTTTCGGCTCAGGTCACGGTCTCAGGGTCCTGGGATCGAGCCCCACATCCGGCTCTCTGCTCAGCGGGGAGCCAGCTTCCCCCCACTTCTCTGCCTGCCCTTCTGCCTACTTGTGATCTCTGTCTGCCAAATAAATAAATAAATAAAATCTTTAAAAGAAAGAAAGAACAGAGAGAAACAGCAGCAGAAGGCAATAGAGACAAAATTATGAAGAAGGTGAACACAATCAGAATTTTGTTCTCTGAAAAGCTTAATAAGAGACAACATTCTAGGAAGAATGAATAAAAGAAAGAAAAATACAGAATAAATAAAGGGAAGGAACTTAAAGATATTACAGATATTTTATCTTATTATAGAAAAATATGATTAAATGCATGTGCTCACTTGTCCTTCTGGCCAAGATAGATGACCAGGGATTGCCCTTCCCACCTGAACAACAAAAGATGGGAAAAAATACGAAACGACCATTTTCAGGACACTGGACCCCAGGCCCCCAAGGGCAGGACCACTGATAGAAACAATGGGATGAGTTCTATCATGGCTCTGCTTGTGGCCTTCAGAGCGTCTCCAGGTCACAGTTCAGAGAAGGGGAACCTAGACAGAAGCCCAGAGACTCCCTGAAGTGAGCAAGTAAAGCTCTGAGGTTGGGGGGCAAGGCATCTATGCAGAGAACGGGGGGGATGGGGCGGGGCATGGAGAACTCTGGAGATCTGCAGACACTCCCCCTTGAGTACTCCCCAGTGTACTGATCAGTGAGTGGGGGGTTGAGGGGGACTATCTGAAGCTACAGAGATAACCACTTGAAAGGATTAGAAATAGCAATGCCCTGTGTTCACCAGGGCTCAGGAACAGTGCCTGTTCCCATCAGCCAGACTGGGAAATCTCAAGACTCACAGAGCACTGGGTAGCATGTTCAGAAAGGTCTTGTCTCAGGCAGGGCACCTGGGTGGCTCAGTCCATTAAGCGTCTGCCTTAGGCTCAGGTCATGATCCCCGAGTCCTAGGATCAAGTCTCACCAAGTCCAGCTTCCGGCTCCCTGCTCAGCAGGGAGTCTGCTTCACCCTCTGCCCATCCCCCTTGCTCATGCTCTCTCCCTCTCTCTAATAAATAAATAAAATTTAAAGGAAGGAAGGAAGGAAGGTCATTCTTGTCTCAGCAACAGGGAATAATAGTTCCTAGACTTAGAAGTGTTCCAGTCTTGGGGCGCCTGGGTGGCTCAGTGGGTTAAAGCCTCTGCCTTCGGCTCAGGTAATGATCCCAGGGTCCTCGAATCGAGCCCTGCATCGGGCTCTTTCCTCAGCAGAGAGTCTGCTTCCCTTCCTCTCTCTCTGCCTGCCTCTCTGCCTACTTGTGATCTCTCTCTGTCAAATAAATAAACAAAATCTTAAAAAAAAAAAAAAGAAATGTTCCAGTCCTAACAGCTCTTTAAAGCAAGCCCTGAAAATATCCATTTCTAAGTAATTTCGCTGCATCCTAAATAAAGCTTGAGAAAATTTCTAGCAAAATATCAAACATCTAGGTAAAAGTCATAGAGTCTCGTATCCAATCAAAGAATACCCAGCACTCAAGGAGCATGAGGATACAATGCATAATGAGGAGAATAATCAGTCAATCCAAAGCAACCCAGAACTGACACAGGTGTTAAAAATCACTGGCAGGTGGGGCGCCTGGGTGGCTCAGTGGGTTAAAGCCTCTACCTTCGACTCAGGTCATGGTCTCAGGGTCCTGGGATCAAGCCCCGCATTGGGCTTTCTGCTCAACAGGGAGCCTGCTTCCCTCTCTCTCTCTGCCTGCCTCTCTGACTACTTGTGATCTCTGTCTGTCAAATAAATAAATAAAATCTTTAAAAAAAAATCACTGGCAGGACTATTTTAACTGTAAGTTATACATAGAGACTCAAAACTTAAGTGGAGATATTGAAGCTGTAAAAAGACCCAAATCAAACAGCTAGATATAAAAACTACCCTGTGTGAGATGAACAAAAGACAGTGACTGATGGGATTAACACTATGTTAAACATGGCGGAAGGAAGAGACAGATGAACTTAAAGACATGACAATTTAAAAAAAAAAAAATACCAGAATGAAACACAGAGAGAAGAGAGAGTATGAAAACATAGAACACCGTGGGCTCACGGCACTTCCACAAGGGAGAGATGTGGTGTGGGAGAGACAAAAATATTTAAAGAAATAGTGGCCTGGGGTACCTGGGTGGCTCAGTGGGTTAAAGCCTCTGCCTTCGGCTCGGGTCATGATCCTGGGATCCTGGGATCGAGCCCCAAGTCAGGCTCTCTGCTCAGCGGGGAGCCTGCTTCTTCCTCTCTCTCTGCCTGCCTCTCTGCCTACTTGTGATCTCTATCTGTCAAATAAGTAAATAAATAAATCTTTAAAAAAAAAAAAAGAAAGAAAGAAAAGAAATAATGGCCCAACACTTCTCCAAATTTAATAAAAACAATGACCTCGGAGATCCTGGAAGCTCAATGAATGCCAAACAAATGAAACTGGACCAAGCAAAACCTCAGCAAATGGCTCCAAACCAATGATAATGTGAAGGGAAGGTGACAGTAGATGCCTCATCAGAAACAAGGAGAGAGCCGATCTCAGCTGAGGTCAACAGGACAACGCCATGCCTTCTAGCTTCAGCTCCCATAGGGTAACACATGTCCTGCTCCCCGTCTATGGTGTGCCATATCATTCCATTTTTGTGCCTTTTTTTTTTTTTTTGCTGCTGATTTTGCTGTTTAAAACGATCCCCAAGCATATTTCTTAGGGGCTGTCTCGGGTTGCTAAGGACTCCGGGCTGTGATATGCGTCGCAGAGAAAAGACGTGTTAGGTGAGCTTCATACAGGCACGAATGACCCTTCTGTGGGCCCTGAGTTCAATGACAGAGAATTAACAGAGTGTGTTAAATGAGGTGTCTTTAGCCAGAAACCAACAGAAAATAAAGTCACATATTGACCCCCTGATGACAAAGTTGTGCGGCGAGACTCCTGTGAATCTCCTTCTGCATTTCCCTGAGGACCAGTTGTTAGGTATTTGCTAATTCAGTGCTCATGGCTACTTAATAGAACATGAAAACCCAAAAAAAAGGAAGAAAAAAGAAAGCCACGTTATTTTTAGCAACTGGGTTTGGGGTAGTTGGTTAGGCAGCAATAGGGAACTGAAACCCTTATTGAAACTCTTGTCCCATGTTGGTCTGGCCAAGTGTCTCCGATGGGGTTCCCGGGAAGCAGGAACTGTAGTCGAGGGTCTGTGTGGAGGAGGGCTCTCGGGAGATACACGGGGAAGGGAGCAAGGGAAGCAGAACTGGGCAATGGCCGAAGCTGAACTACAGTACATTTGCAACTGAGTCTCAACTGATCCTCCAAGCAGCCCGGCCAAGTTGGCCCCAAGTGAGGCAAGAAAGCCAAGCACCTGCCCTGGGCTGCACCTGTACAAAGCTGGGATCCTGAGTGCGTCCGTTCCCACGGCCAAGTGCAGCTTTTGTGAGGGCTGAAGCTGAGGCGGTATTTTCCGGAGCTGGGAGAATGACATAATTTCTCTGCAATAGAGGTGGGGGGGTGGCAAAACCACCTGCCCCCAGGGGTACCACTTCTGGTTGGCTCCTGAGTCCTTCTGACATGATCCTGGCCATTTGGATGACTTCCTTGCTATCTGGTGTGACACGACATTTCCGTCTCCTCGGACACATTCCCTGCCCCACACCTGGACGTTTTGCAGACCACTTTCCCAAGAGGCACTGATTTCTTTGGGGGATAATTGTATTTCAAGACTGTGATCTGGGCCCTAGGAATGGTCATTGCTAGATGTAGCTTGCTTCTTATGACCAGAAACCCCCAGGGCTATTTGTTTGTTTCTTTTTAAAGTCTAATATTTTCAGGAGAACTCATTGCTTGCCCCTCAACCTCCTTCTTTGCCCATGTCATCTATGTCTTTCAGAGGCTCTGACCCGAGTAAGGGTCATCCTACCGACAGGCTCTCCCCTCCCACCTGCAGTCCCCATCTTCTTCGTGGCCACAGCCCAGTGCCTGCTCACAAAAGGTATTCCAGGAATATTGGTCGGGAAGACAAAAAGTGGCTGACACTTACTTGGCACTTGGCGCCCACTCTCGGGGAGGCTCTGCCTAGTTTTTCTGCCAGCCAGAGGTGGATCCTCAGGAGCTAAGCCACGAGACTAAATTCCTGTCTCCGTCCCCAGCAAGAAGCACAGTCTAATATCAGCATGCCATGGAGCATCCCATCTGGACCATAAATTTCCAGAGCTCTATGTTCCTACAGCCACAGCAGTGACTCCGGGCTAGCCCTTTGTGGGATTCCCTCTTTGCCTTTACTGAGTTCAGCTGCAACTAGCTGGGGTTTGCAAAGCAGAGTGTCCCACCCGGGCCTCCCTCAGACAGCAGGTGGGAGGATCGCAGACTGCCCACTGAGGTCCTGGATAACTGGGAGCTTTAGCACTGAGCATTTGAAAGAATGGGTGGGCAGAAGAGGCTCGGAGAGAATCAGCAGCCAGTACCAGGGGACTGTGGGACGCAAGATCTGGTGATTGGGAAAAAGAAACTGTACACACACACACACACACACACACGAGCCAGGCCCTTCCACCTACCTTTCCCTTGTGGGGAGCTCTTTGGGCTCAAGGCGTCCTGACACCCAGCCCATAGTGTCTCCTCAAGGCATGTCCATCACAGGGCAGCAAGGGGAGGCACGAGGCTGTGTGAGTGGGCCACACCCCCGTCCCTGTCCTCTTGCCCCTGCCACCCCACTCCTGACTGCAGAGGCTGCCACACTCAACTACAATACTTCCAGCCACAGAGATGTTGGTGGCTCTAACAGGAGGACAAGCAGAAGGACCCACTGGCTAAGGCCATCCATCAGATCTGTATCAAGGTAGACAAGTGCCCCGCCTCTGACTCTAGAATTCTAGAGTTTACTGGATGCCAGGAAGTGCGTTCTAAGCAACATACTTCTCTACAGAGTATGTCATAGGCAAGCCCACAACTTTCAGGAGACCAGAACTTAGAGCGAACAGGAACACACTCCAAACATTTATTCAGTTGACATTGGAGATCTCCATACTCCTTAATGCCTCCACATAGCTTGGGCTGAGCCAGGATGGGGCCACTAGGGACTGAGGAAGGGGGGCCCACCACGGGATTGCCCCAGGATGTGGCGGGATCCGCGCTGGGTGCTAGGGAAACGTCTCCCAGCCCCAGACACTCCAGTCCCATGGGGAAACCCCAGGCCTCACACCTCAGCAGGGACATGGTGACACCCCCTCCCTCTCTCTCTCTGCACAATCAGCAAGCTGACTGCTTCAACACAGGGTCAGGTGCCAGCCTGAGACCACACCCAGGTCCCACGCTGTCTCACTGCTCATGAGGGGTCTTCTCTCGCAGAGGCTCTCCGAGATGGCAAGGAAGCCCTACGGTCCCCCCGGCAGGTTGGCCAGCTCTCAGGCTGGTATGCCTGACCCCCTCCTTCCAGGAGGGCAAAGGCACAGCCAAGGTCGTGAGTGTGACTCGGGCAGGTGACTGGGGCATCAGGCTGGGATGCTTTCGGGGCTCCAGCCTTGCTGCCAGTTCCTACTGTGTGGCTCTCTACAGGGTCAGGGGATGCCAACCAGAACTGGAGGAAAGGACATCTGAGCAGGAGTGGGAGGTCGGAGGAGAGGCCTGGTGTGAGACTCGGAAATAGGAGGGGGGATGGGCCGGGGTGATCACGGGGCCACCAGGATGCCCAGGGGCAGCACCAGGCACAGAAGTAGGAGGAAGCCTGCTGAGTCCCAAGAGCAAGCCTGACTCAAGCGATCAATGACCCAGTCCTTGTAGAAACTAACTTCTGTATAAATTCCGGGAAAATTTCTGCGACCGCAGCCAATGCCCCAGCTCACAATCCCCACCTGGATCCATGTCTTATTAAGTTCACAGACCAGGGGCCCCCCAGAGTCTCCCTGGAGAAAGAGAAAGAAACAAACACAGGAATGGAATAGAATCAACATCAGAACTGGCTGGTGGGGAGATGGGCACGCGTGGGGCTTCCCCAGGACTCCCCTCCCCCAGGCATTCACCAGCCCTAGCTTCCTGGGAATACCAGGTTTAAGGGTTGAAAACTTCAACAAACAAAATTCATATACGTATACAAAAAATCATGTACCCAAAAAATGGAATATAACCAAAGAAAACGTCTGTTGAGCTAATCATAATGAATAAAGTCTTTAACTGAGCACACTGCCTGTCACACAGAAGGGGTACAAAACATGTGATTCGCATTTTTGGTAATTTTCTGCCTGAATCTCCCAACCCCCTCTAAGCAGCCCAGCCAGCCGAGCCTTCGGCGTTTTCCCCCTTGAAACCCCTTGACATGAATTAAGGGTGAATGAAGGGGCCGGCGGATCCCACAGACCCCGAAGCCTGCAAATGAGGATATTGTGAGGGGACAACAAAGTGGCAAGACAGCCAAGGGCCCATGAACTGACCTGACAGGCATCCTTTCCTTGGGTGCTGTAACCACAGACCATCCCTTCCTTGACTAGGTCGCTGCTAGTTTCCATCTCTGTTTGGAGCATCGTGTTACATTTCTCATAACGGACAATGTTTAGCTCAGCCTCCCGTAGCTGTTTCACAACTCCTCCGGGTTGATCTGTGGAAATAATTTAGAAGCAGGTGGATCTGCCTAATGGAACAGAATAGGAGCCCCCGGCACCCACTCTTGGTCTCGATGCAGTGGGTCCACCTAGAGACACCCCATTAGGGCAGTGAATATGGTCCCCATTTGACATGGGAAGCAATGAGTCCCGAAGCTGATGTCGGGGAGAGGAGGAGGTAGGAATCAAAATCAAGGCAGGAGAAGGAAGAACAGATCAGGACAGGAAGAGGTGAGGCCTTACCAGCCCTGAGAAATCAAAACCAATTCTCTGTCCCTCTGAGTATCTTTAGGAATCATGACAGTTGTCCCATCCATCCGTGAAGTGGCTTTATTTTTGAGCAGGATCATAAATTCTTGGGCAAGCAGTGTCCCAAAGGTACCAAATCCAACCTCTCCCCAGGGATGGAAAGCCCGACAGCCTCGCCAAGAGGAGATCTCTGGGCTCTTTTCACTCACAGGAAGCTCCCCCGTCCACCAAGGCAAGGACTTCCGGTTGGGACAGCTCCCGTGAGCAGAGAGAGCAACACCAGCACCCCCTGCGCTAAAATCCACCCTAGAGAGAACCCGCTTTGCTCATCACCCGAGACCCCAGGTCCTGAAATTCTAATCGAAATGTGGAACACCAACAAATGACTCCTTACTGGCATCTTCTCTCCGCGCCCCCCCCCCCCCACCGCCAACCACTTGCTAGAAAATGGCCTCCCTGTCTCCCCCTTGAGCTTGTAGGCCAACCGCTGGGCACAAGGCAGCCCCTTGCCTGGCCCGAGCTTCCCGTCTTGCTTCAGTCTTACCTGCTTCGTTGAGCTTCCCCCATCCAGTCACCCAGCACTCAGTACCACCTTGTACCATGAACGCCTTTTTGGGGAGGCACACAGGCTGGATGTGGGAGGAAAAATTCACAGGGAACTCAAGCAGAGCAAGGGCAATGTCATTCTCAATTAATCTGATAGGATTGTAATCTTGATGAATAACGATGTCTTGGACGGGGATCTCGATGGCCATTCTGGAGGTAGGCTCCTCCATGAAGATGTCTCCCAGCTTTGCCGTGTACTCCACATGGCTGCAGAAAGATACTAGGGCTCTACCCTCCCCTTCCTCATCTTCTGGGCCTTCCCAGCCTGGGCCTCTCTCCACCAACCACTGCCCTCCCCACCCCACCACGGCCCATCCCCGGACCCCTGGTCAGTCTACCCAGTGGTGTTCCAAGTCTGGTTCCCTGGTGGGGAGCATCCGCGTTAGAGAGGCAGGTGCTCAGATCCCACTCTGGTCTGTATCAGAGACGGGCTGTTGGGGACCGGCAATCTGTGTTTTCACAAATTCTGCCGGTTTATCCACGCTCGGAATTTTAAGCCCATCGATCTAGCCACATTGGTTTACTGCACTCCCCACTTCTTAAATATTCCCCCTTGCGCACACACTGGCTTGAAGCTAATCAGCACAAGCTTTGAACCCAGTTTGGGGTCTTAATCCTTCAGGCTACCAGGGGCCCTACGGTCACCTACCACCGACCGCAGCCTGAAGGGCAGGATCTATGATCCTTCTTCTTCAGATGAGGGAAAGGAAGCTCAGGGAAGGGGACAGGACTGGCTCCAGATCACAGAGCCCCAGACACTCACCCAAATATGCAGTGGGCGGCGGTCAGCACCCACCGACTCGCAATGAGGGAGCCTCCGCACATGTGTCTGTCATTGATCTGCAGGCTCACCTGCCAAGGCCACTTCCCCTCTGCCGCGGGGAATCCGCCCACTATCCTCATGGACCTCTGGCCGCATCCTGCGCAGGTCAGTGAAGGGAGGGGACCGAGAGTAAAGCCACTGACCGCACCACCCACAGAGCCGGTATAATGCTCAGAAGTCTAGAACCCTCAAAGCAAGGCCATGTCCCCTCAGACTCCCCCACCCCACCCCCAGAGCAGCTCTGTATCCCCTAAGGCTCCTCGGAGAAGGGCCACGCGTCCCCATCCGAGCTCAAGCGCAGGGTTGGGGCCACTCCGACCCCCACCCCCACTCCCCCGGGAAAAGCCATCTCCCCAGAGCAGGGTCCCGTCCCCCTCGGCCCCCTCGGTCCCCTCGGCCCCCTCGGGCCCCGCCAGTTCTCTGCGGCCCAGAAACATCACCTGCAGGAAACAGCGGCTTCGCCGTGGCCACAGCCCTGTATGAGCCAGAGGCACCTGCGGTGACCGCCACCACTTGGGGGGATGCGGCAGCCTCTTGGGGCCCCGGGGTCGCAGACTGTCCCTCAGCCTTCCATACGCTCGCGCCGGGGACCTCGTGGCCGCCCCCCGAGGACGACGGGGAGGTGGGCGCCGAGGAGGGTGGTCGCGACGCAGACCCGCCCTGCGCCCCACCGAGCCAGGGCTGGAGGAGCAGCAGGCAGAGCAGGAGGCCGGGGGAGCCGCCGCCCAGGGACGCCATGGGCCCGCCACGCCGCGCCTCTCGCCGCGCCCCCTCGCGGCGGCCCGCGGCCCTGCACTCGCGCAGGCGGGAAGCCGGGTCCCGCCGCGCCCCCTGGGGGGCCTGACCGTCGGGGAGGCTTTCCGTCCCCGCGCCCCACCGCCCCCCTCCTCCCCTGCCCGCTCGCCGCGGTGATTAGGACTGCTGGGCGGACTTCGGACTGCTGCCCTGGGCGGCACCGACCGCTGCCTTGGAGATGACACTGCCCCTCCGCGGGGACAGAGCCCAGAGCCAAGGGCAAACGCAAAGCACAGTGAGATCTCAGGACGGCGGGAAGAGACTGGCTTTCCCGCCTGGCGAGGAGAAACAATCGCGACGACCCCCCGGACTGACATGGGTGCAGAGGTCCTGCATCACCCAGACGCTGTGGTAGGAAAGGAAAATACTACAGCCTCTCCAGCAGACAGACTGGCAGTTTCTTATAAAACAAAATATGCTATTACGGTACGACCCAGTCATTGCGTTTCTGGACACTGACCCCAGAGAAGTAAAGCTATACACACACACACACACACACACACACACACACACACACCTGTACGAATGATTTTAGTAGCTTTGTTCTGAATAACCAACATCTGGAAGCAACCTTAGAGTAGACAGAATACTGCCATCCCAAAGATGTCCATATTCTAATCCCTGGAACCTGTGAATATGTTACCTTACATGGCAAAAGGAACGTGAATAAATGAAAACTCTTTTTTCTAATGTTTTATTTATTTGACAGACAGAAATCACAAGCAGGCAGAGAGAGAGAGGGGAGGAAGCAGGCTCCCCGCTGAGCAGAGAGCCCGATGTGGGGCTCAATCCCAGGACCCCGAGATCATGACCTGAGCCGAAGGCTGAGGTTTTAACCCACTGAGCCACCCAAGCACCCCAGTAAATGAAAACTCTTGAGCAGGAACATTATCCTGGAGTATGTACATAAATGTGGCCGCCGTGCTTGGCCGTTCCTCCTATCAAGAAGTGAAGTCAGGCTGTGGTATGAGCAATCTATCACTGGGGTTCTAAGACCCTGCAAAGCCCATGGTTGCTAGAGTTTGCTGTGGTAAAGTAAAAATGTTGTCAGGAGTCCCTGCTATGTCCTAATTATATAGTCACAGCATAGACCCCGATAGTACTAGAGCAAGACCACGTGTCTGCAGCAAAGAAATTTGAAAAGCAGCTCCTAGCCCCCTCCTGCACCCCAGTAGGAAACCAAGTGCCAGACCGAGGAACATCAAGTGACTGAGAGTCTCATGCCTCCTATCAGAAAGGAGATATTCAGCCGGACTAACCAAGTCATCAACTCGGCTGGACAAAGCAATTTGCCGTTCAATGGACATGAGCCGTTTGGAATTGGGTTATTATGACAGGTCTTGAAGACATGAGGCAGCTGCACAAAAATAATGGCTTTGACCTCCATATCACCTGCTTGTATGAATTAAAGTTTCTCCCTCGGTTCGTGCCCCAGCCTTATAAGGAGCGTCCTATGACCAGCCAATAAAAGAGGAGAAAACCGAGGCCTGGTTCACAGCTGGGCCCAAAATCTCGGTGCCAACTGGAAACAGATTGCTGTTGCTCTAGAACCTCAATGAGATGGGGAGAGGTCCTATGCACAGAGCTTCAAACAGAGCACCTGCTCATCAACTTGGTGTAAAAGGAGAAGTGGCCTGAGTAAGAATATACATGGACACCCGCACAGTAAAGAATGGGTGCCTGGTTGAAACAAAACTCCGAGATCTGGGGAAGGAGCACATGAATGGACCAAGGGGAGCAGAAACAAAGTGTGTAGCCTTGGGGCACCTGGGTGGCTCAGCCGGTTAAGCATCTGCCTTCAGCTCAGGTCATGATCTCAGGGTCCTGGGATTGAGCCCTGCATCAGGATCGCTGCTCAGCAGGGAGCCTGCTTCTCTCTCCCTCTGCATCTCCCCCAGCTTGTTCTCTCTCTCTCTCTCTCAAATAAATAAAACTTTAAAAAAAAAAAAGATGTAGCCTTTTCTATTCTGTGCCAGTTCCCACCAATGAGTAGCCACTCAACAACCAAGTGGATAAGATAACCCCCCTCACTAGAAATCAGCTAACACTCATCCTTGTCAGCCTCCATGCTTGCACAGTGTGTCCATGAACAGAGTATTTGTGTTGGCACGATTGGAGGCTATTCATTCACCCAATAAAGCAACATGGGCTTCCTCTTACCAAAGCTGGTAGAGCTACTACGGCCATGGAAAGTCCAATCTGTTAGCATCCAAAGTCAATGCCAGCCCCCCAAAATGCTGCATCCATCCCTGAAGGAGACCAACCAGCTATTTGGTGGCAGGATAATTATATTGATTTCTTTCCACCCTGGAGGACTAGCTGTTCATTCTTACTGGATTCAATGCATTTCAGTACTCAGTAGTACTATGCTATGTAGGATCCCAAGACGCTAAATCAGGCACTCCACGAGTCCACTGATAGTGGTTCTGGCAAAGGCGTTATAGGCAGACAACACATTTTAGATTTCCAATAATTAAATACTTTTGTGACAACAGTAGTGATATAAGTAAACATGATTTTTCATATTGTGTAATGAAATGTGTCAACATTTGGTAAATCTACCTAACTAGGTAAACCAGTATTTTCCAAAGATTCTACAAAATTAGGTATGGTATAAGAGCCGTTCAAGGTGAAAGACCAATAGATTGTAATGGAATGAGTACAGAAAGTTCAAAAAGTTTCATATGCTCCATTACAAGACATTTAAAATTGGGAAGTCCTTAATATTTCCTAACAGTGCTACCATTTCTAGCCCACCTCATGTCTCTAGAGACCAATTTCCATCTGATATCATTTACTTCAACCTGAAGAACTTCAGAATCTCTTGAAGTCCAGGAAGGAATTCTCTGAGCTTTTGTTTTTAAAAGTCTTTACTTCAATTTCATGTTTGAAAGATATTTCCATTTGATGTAGAATTCTACACTCTTACTTTACTTTTTTTAACACTTGGAGATGATCCTCTCTGTACTATCTTCTAACTTGCATTGTGTCTGGACAGAAGTCTGCAATCATTCTTTTTTTATGGAGAGGCACGTAGAGAGAGGAGGAAGCAGGCTCCCCACTGAGCAGAGAGCCCGATTCGGGGCTCGATCCCAGGACCCTGGGATCATGACCTGAGCCGAAGGCAGAGGCTTTAACCCACTGAGCCACCCAGGCGCCCTCCTGTTTTCTTTTAAATCCTTGAGCAAATTTAGAATACTAATACCAGGTGTTTTTTTAACTTTTTAAGATTTTATTTATTTATTTTTAGAGAGAGAGTACGAGAATGGGAAAGCTTGAGCCGGCGGCAGGGTAGAGGGAGAGGGAGGGAATCTCAAACAGATTTCATGCTGAGCTCATAGCCTGCCCCAGGGGCTCCATCCCTGGACCCTGAGCTTATGACCTGAGCAGAAACCAAGAGTTGGACGCTTAACTGAGTGAACCATCCAGGCACCCCAGTAACAGGGGTTTTAAAGTTCTTGTCTATTATTTCTGTATTTGTTTCTATTGATGGGTTTACCTCTTTGTTATAGGTCTAGTAATTTTTAATGAATGCTGAACACTATTAATGTTACATTGTTGGCTATTTGAATTGTATGGTCTTTCTTTAAGGAGTGTGGAAATTTGGCAGGCAGCTAAATTACTTGCAGTTCATCGTGGTCCATTTGAAGTTGTTTTTTTTTTTTTTTTTTTATGTTCAGTTAGCCAACATATTACATCATTAGTTCTTGATGTAGTGTTCAACGATTCATTAGTTGAGCATAACACCCAGTGCTCATCACAAGACATGCCTTCCTTAATACCCATCACCCAGAGTTGGTTTTTAAGCTTTGTTAGGATGAGTCTAGAATAGCCTTTATTCTAGGGCTACCTTACTTTAATACTAAAGTGTGAGCCTTGTGACGTCTCTACTGATTGCCTGAGTATTGGGTGAGGTCCTTCCTCTCTGGATGGATGAAACTTGAATCTCCCAGCACTATGTGGGCTCTCTAAGCCGTTCATCCTGTACTCCCCCCGACCCCTGCCAGTTATTCTTTGCCTTGCCTCTTGGAAATGTAACCTACGTGTGCGTGGATTAGTATTCAGCCAAAGACTGAAGAGGGTGTTCTGCAAAATTCTGGAGTTGTTTCTCTGCATATCTCCATCCTGTACAGCAGGAATCAGCAAACTTGCCCTATAAAAGACAGTAAATATTTTAAGCATTGCAGGTCACATGTGGACTCTGTCACGTATGCATTTTAAAAAGCAACTCTTGGGGCGCCTGGGTGGCTCAGTCAGTTAAGCGTCTGCTTTCAGCTCAGGTCATGCTCCCAGGATCCTGGGATTGAGTCTTGCATCAGGCTCCCTGCTCAGTGGGGAGTCTGCTTCTCCCTCTTCCTCTGCCTCTCCCTCTGCCTGCTGCTCTGCCTGCCTGTGCTCTCTCTCCCTTTCACTCTGTCAAATAAATAACTAAAATATTTTTTTAAATAAAAATAAAAAACAACTCTTTAAAACTGGGTAAATCATTTGGGGCGCCTGGGTGGCTCAGTGGGTTGAAGCCTCTGCCTTCAGCTCAAGTCATGATCTCAGGGTCCTGGGATCGAGCCCCGCATCCGGATCTCTGCTCAGCAGGGAGCCTGCTTCCCCCACTCCCCCACCCCCGCCTGCCTCACTGCTTACTTGTGATCGCTGTCTGTCAAGTAAACAAATAAAATCTTTTTTTAATTAAAAATTTAAAAAATAATAAAACTGTGTAAATCATTCTTAGTCCTATACAAAAACAGCCTGTGTCTGGAATTAGCCCACAAACCATAGCACAGTAAGCCCTGCTCTACAGGATTCTGACCTGGAAAGTCCAGATGCCTGGCCCTCCTGAGCCCCAGTCTGTCTCCTTAACTTAGTGTTATCATTGTGTTCTGTTTGGGTTTCCCTGTTTGATGTGAAAATTGCCTCTGCTTAGGAAGCCAGGACGACTGTAGTGTTAATCTCACTTGTTGCCCTTCTCCCTAGGGTCATCGCCCTACATGTTCATACAACGCCAACTCTTAACAACTCTAGTTTTCAAAAAAAGCAGAACCGGTTTTCCACATGTACTACCGGTGGATTCTCACTTTTGATTAAGAGTAACTCCACATCGTTGTATGTCTTTTGAATTACCTGTGTCACCTGCAAGAGTTAGGACCTTGGATGTCAATAATTTGTGTATAAATGTATTTGTCTTCACTCATAATGCCAGTTTTCAAATTAATTTTACCAAACCACACTCCCACCGTCAGTATATGAGTCTTTCTCTTAATCTCCACTCTTCTCAACAGTTATTGCCACAGTTCTGTTTTTTCCCACATGGTGGGCATAAAATTATATCTTGCTATGGCTTTAATTTGCATTTCCCTGGAGTATATGTTCATATCGTTCCTGGCCATTTGTGCTGTCTTTTTATAAAATGTTTGTAACATCTGTCCAATTTTATATTTGGATTGCTTTTGAAATACTTCTTATTGATTTTTTTTTAATGCATGCTAATCCTTTGTTGGTAAATGCAATGCTCCAAATATCATTTCACAATCATAACTTGTCTTTTCATTTTATTATATCTTTTTCTTTATCACTTATGCTCTTTGTGTCTGCTTTTAAGAAGCTTTCCCTAGTGGCGCCTGGGTGGTTCAGTCAGTTAAGCATCTGCCTTCTGCTCAAGTCATGATCACAGAGTCCCAGGGTCAAGCCCCACATTGGGCTCCCCACTCAGTGGGGAGTCTGCTTCTCGCTCTGACCCTCCCCCCTCTCATGCTCTCTCTCTCTCTCTCAAATAAATAAATAAAATCTTTTTTCCAAAGAAAGTCTTCCCTATCCCGAGGTCTTAAAGATATAGTCCTGTATTGTCTTCTAAAAGCTTTAAAGTTTTGTTTTTTATGTTTTGTCTTTTAGCCAAGTATTTTTTTGTTTATACTGAGATAAGAATTCAGTTTTATTTATTTTCCATTTAACCTTTTATCTCAGCATCATGTACTGAATGGCCCATTATTTTTTTAATTAAAGTATAGTTAACATATTCTTAATTACTAGAGCTTTTGAGTAGCAGTACATGACAGGACGCCTTCTCCCATCTCGACTTCTTCTTTAGGGTTTTGGCTCTTTTTGGTACTCTATGTAAACTTTAGGATAAGTCTGACAATTTTTTTTTTTAACTGTTGAAAGTTCTATTCAAATATGCGTTGCATCTAAAGAGCATTTGGGGGAGAACTGACATCTGCGTGGTATTGGGCCTCCTTACTCATGAATTCGGTGCATCTCTATTTAGGTCTTCCTTCACATCCTTCAGTAAAATTTCATAAATTTTCCCACAAAGTCACGCACATCTTTCAGAAACACAATTTTACATTATTCTCCTAGTCAACAATCTTATCAAATTGTTTTATCGCTTTGATAATTCATAGATTCTTTGGGGGTTTCTATATTGAGAAAAGAAAACCTACAAATTAGAAGTTACTGTTTGACACAGTCATTTTGTTGTTGTTGTTGTTGTTTTAAAGATTTTATTTAATTTGACAGACAGAGATCACAGGTAGGCAGAGAGGCAGGCAGAGAGAGAGGAAGGAAAGCAGGCTCGCTGCTGAGCAGAGAGCCCGATGTGGGACTTGATCCCAGGACCCTGGGATCATGACCTGAGCTGAAGGCAGAGGCTTTAACCCACTGAGCCACCCAGGTGCCCTGACACAGTCATGTTTTTAAATATTTGTTATTACTTGTTTCTTTATTCACTGTATTCATTAGGATACAGGTTAAGGTGCAGTAACAGAGATGTCCCAATATACAGTGGTTAAAAAAAAAAAAAGTTTCTTTCTCTCTTACTTCGCAGTCTAAACGTAGGCAGCCAAGTCCAGTTCTGCCACCCTTCACACGGGCACACCTCTCAACATCCGAAATGGCATCTCCACCTTTCTCCTCTTCCAATTTAGAAAGGGGAAAGAGCCAAAAACCATACTCGTGTCCCTTTGAAGGACATCCCCCCAACAGCACATACTTCTACTTACCTCTCATGGAACAAAACTTAAATCCATGGTCACCCTAAGCTTCAAGGGAAGCTGAGAACAGCAGTTTTTAGGTGCATAGGCACCCAGATCTCCTGGGATCCACTCTACCTGTTTGGTGTACCTCCCTGCCAACTGCTCTGGGCATTGTTACTAGGAATTCACGCTTGCATCCTTCTTAGGAGGCTTCCCCTCGAGCACATGGAGCCACAGGACAGAAGTCGACGAAGAGTTGCATTCCTACCTCCCAACCCTCCAGTCAGCCTATAGACAAAGACAGAGTGGGGCAGGGCACGAAAGCCCAGCTCCCTTGCCTGAAGTCTGGATGAATTCTGGAACATAGATGCCAGGATCTTGCTCAGCCTAGACTTCACCTGTAATCACATTCTTAGTAAATTTCTTGCCCTTTCCTATCCTGCTTCCCTCACATCCCTACAGGTTTTTCCTGAAAATAACTCTCTCTCTCTTTTTTTAAAGATTTTATTTATTTATTTGACAGACAGAGATCACAAGTAGGCAGAGAGGCAGGCAGAGAGAGAGAGGGGGAAGCAGGCTCCCTGCAGAGCAGAGAGCCGGATGCGGGGCTTGATCTCAGGACCCTGGGATCATGACCTGAGCCAAAAGCAGGGGCTTTAACCCACTGAGCCACCCAGGTGCCCTGAAAATAACTCTCTTAATAAGTTACTTGAACATGAACGCCTGCCCCCAAATTTGCTCATAGCCCAGTAGATGCTGGAGCTGGCTTGTCCCAGCTCATGAAAGTCGACTTGTAATTGTCAGGAATTTTATGAGCTGGCTGTTAAACACAGTCATTATTAAAATTTAAATTATAAAATCTATAATTAAAGAAATTACACTAAAAATATAGGTAATAAATACTCCAAATTCATTACATCCTAGTTATTTTCCTGAATTTTCTACCTGTGCTCTTGAGGTTAGGGCTACTATAGCTGTATGGTAGAACTTCTATCTAATGGTATACTTCTCTTCCCAAGTCCAGATTCAGTAATGTGATGTCAGTAGCTTGAAATCAGTCATGGTGCGGGCACCTGGGTGGCTCTGGTGGTTAAGCATCTGCCTTCAGCTCAGGTCATGATCCCCAGGTCCTGGGATGAAGCCCTGCATTGCATCAGGCTCCTTGCTCAGTGCGGAGTCTGCTTCTCCTCCCCCCTCTGCCCCTACCCTCTGCTTGGGCTCTCTCTGACACCCTCTCTCTGCCTTTCTCTCTCAAATAAATAAACAAAATCTGGAAGGAAGGAAGGAAGGGAGGAGGGAGGGAAGGAAGGAGGAAGGAGGAAAGAGGAAGGAAGGAAGGAGAAAAAAGAAAAAGAAAGAAAGAAAGAAAGAAAGAAAGAAAGAAAGAAAGGAGCCATAGTGGAAGTATTTATACTATGGAAATCTAAAAAATGTTACAAATCTGGGCTTTTTTCCCCCTCCAGAGCTGCTTGTTAAATATTTGCTGGCACAACACTAGAATGACCCAAAACATCAGGTCATTGCATAAGACATGTTATCATTCAAGAGGAAGAGAATAGACATTGGGGCCAAACTAGAATATGTCACATTAACCTATTTTTTTTCTAACTAGGAAAAATTTGCATACGGTTAAATAGACCTTAAGTGCACAATCTACTGTTTAATTAACATATAGATTCACATAACCACCACTTTGATCAAGCTATAAATCGTTTTGAAACCCCAGAAAATGCCTTTGTGTCCTCCTCACATCCATCATAAACAACCACTGATCACCCAGTGTGCCTATATGGTCTTCATAGAAATGGAATCAGAAATTTGTACTCTTTGGATATGGCTTCTTTCACTCAACATGTTTTTGAATTTCCATCCATGTTTTTGGGTCTATCAACAGTTTATTCTTTTTTATTGCCAAGTAGCATTTTCACTGATTATCATTTATTGGTTGGCAGACACTTGAGTTGTTTCCAGATTCTGGCTATTATGAATAAAGATGCTATGGACATTCACATATAAGTCTCTGAGTGGATATTTCTGCTCTTTTCTTCCAGCCTGTGGCTTCGGTTTTTCACTTTCTTAACAGTGTCTTTTAAGGAGAAGAATATTTTCATTTTGATGAAATCCAACCATTTATTTTCTTGTGAAGGTCATGCTTTTTGTGTCCTGTCTAAGCAATCTTTGCCAACTCAAGGGTCACAGAGACTTTTCTTCCTTTTTCTAGAAGTTTTCTAGATGTAGACTTTCCAGGTAGTTCTATAATCCATTTTAAGTAATTTTTTACATGCAATGCAAAGTTAAGATTCAGAGATTTGTTTTGTTTTGTTTTGCTTTGTTTTTACATAGGACTCTCCCATTGTGCCAGTTATCATTTATTTAAAAGGCTATCCTTGGGGCGCCTGGATGGCTCAGTTCATGATCCCAGGGAACTGGGATGGAGCCCAGCATTGGACTCCCTGCTTGACGGGAAGCCTGCTTCTCCCTCTCCCACTCCCACTGCTTGTGTTCCCTCTCTTGCTGTGTCTCTCTCTGCCAAAATAAATAAATAAAATCTTTCAAATAAATAAATAAATAAATAAATAAATAAATAAAATTTTAAAAAATAAAATACTGTCCTTTCCTACATTGAATTGCCTTGGTACCATTGTTGAAACCAATTTGCCATATATGTGTGGAGCTATATCTAGACTCTCTATCCTGTTCCACTGATCCATATGTCTGCCCTTGTGCCAATACCATACTGCCTTGATTACTACACTTCTATGGTAAGTCTTGAAGTATAAGAGTTTTCTTTTTTATTATTATTATTATTCTACATCCTTTGCTTTTCTGTATACATTTTAGAATCAGCCTGTCAATTTCTACACAAATCTCCACCTTGAGATACATGAAGAAATTGGGAGGTGTAACATTACTGACTTTCAAAACTCACTATAAAAGCTACAGTAACTAGGACACTGTAAAATTGGCATAAGAATATACAGATAAACATATATATATACACATTTATGTATACACACACACACACACACACACACACACAAACAGATAAGGAACTGGATAGGGAATCCATAAAGAACTGCACATATATGATGTCAATTTTGGACGAAGCACCAATGTAAGTCAATGTGAAAATAAATGTATTTCCAGCAAATAGTACCAGAACTGGATAAGCATTAAAGATACAGAAAAATATACTTTCATCCCTGTATCTCATACCATCTCCCAAATTAATTTGTAGACCACAGACCTAAATATAAAAGCTAAAATTATAAAGTTTCCAGGAGAAATAAATAGAAGAAAAAGCCTCACAGCCCCCAGCTAAAAAGTGAAAAGAGCCACAGACTTAGGATTCTACTCAGAATACAGGAAGGCTACTTACAAGTCAGCAATTTAAAAAAAAAAAAAAGCATCCTATTTAAAGATGGACAAAAGAGCTGAAAACATACTTTATAGAAGACATGCATATGACCAGTATACATAAAAAGATGCTCAACATCATTATCTACAGGGAAACAGAAATAAAAACCCTAATGCTGTACCATTTCATACCTATTAGAATTGGAAAAAAAAAAAAAAAAAGCCCGAGGACTGATGAGGGTATGGATCAACTGGAACTCTCATTTACTGCTGGGAGTAGCATAAAATGGTACAAATAATTTGGAAGACTCTTAGGAAATTTCTAATAACATTAACCATTCGTTAATCTCATGAGCCAATGGCAGTTCCGCTCCTAGGTTGATTCCCAAAAGAAGGGAAAGTATATAGATACAAAAAAATCTTGTACTAGAATGCTTATTAGCAGCTTCATTCATAATACCCCAAACTGGAAACAACCAAAGTGTCCATCAGCAGACTAAGCCAATGGTGGAATGTCTGCGTGGGAATATTACTACTCCCCAATAAAAAGGAATGAACTAGGGGCACCTGGGTGGTTCGGTCAGTTAAGCATCTGCCTTCGACTCAGGTCATGATCTCAGGGTTGGGAGATCGAGCCCCAAATCAGGCTCCCTGCTGGGTGTGGAGCCTGCTTAAGATTCTCTCTCGCGCTCTCCCTCAGACCCCCCCACCTCCCGCTCTTAAAAAAAAAAAAATGAGGTTCAATAATATGCAAATAATCTGATCATCAGAACAGTGGTTACTTCTGGGAGGGGATGATTAGAAAGGGATATAAGAGAATATCCTGGATGAATGCAAATGTTTTCAATCATGATTTGGAGAGTTAGCATGAGGGAATACCTCTGTTAAAACTCATAAAATTGTATATTGCAATGTGTACATTTTACTATATATAAATTATACCCCAATAAAGAAAATAATACAGAAATGCATTAAGAAAGAACAGTCATTCATGAACATAAGCTTTTAACCTTATCAATTTTGGAAAAATGAACAGAGAAAGAAGCAATAGTGTATAGTGAAGTGGGAATTAAAAAGAATTTAGTCTAGGGGCGCCTGGGTGGCTCAGTCGGTTAAGTATCTGACTCTTGATTTCAGCTCAGGTTATTGTCTCAGGGTCCTGAGATGGAACCCAGCGCTGGGTTCTGCACTCAGCAGGGAATCTGCTTAAGATTATCCCTCTCCCTCTGCCTTTCACCACCGCCCCCCCACCAAAAAAATAAAAATAAAAATAAAAATTATCTAAATAAGTGACTTTAAAAACTTATATTCATAACAATCCAGAAATAAAGCTCCACATGATACCCACTGAATTGGTTAGAATGAGGTTTTTCTATAAGTAACTGAGACGGAAGAGAGCAATGGCTTAAAGAGTTTCTTTCCCTGTTGCACGAAGAGCTGTGATAGCAGCCCTGCAAATCCCAAGGAGCCAAGTTCCTTCTAAATTCCTGCTCCATACCCTTAGCTCCATACCTCCTTACCCTCGTGTCCCAGGATCAGTGCTCAAGCTCCGGTCACCGTGTATGCATTCCAGCCAGGAGAGAAGAAAGCGACCTGAAGGAGGGCTCGTCCTCCTTTAAGGACATTTCCCCAAATTCACCAACATTTCGGTCTGCATTTTATTAGCCAGAATTCGTGCCACAGTCAGATGGATGGGACTCGGAAAGACAGTCTTTATTCTTTTTTTTTTTTTTTTAAGATTTTATTTATATATTTATCAGAGAGGGATCACAAGTAGGCAGAGAGGCAGGCAGAGAGAGAGGAGGAAGCAGGCTCCCCGATGAGCAGGGACCCTGATGCGGGGCTCGATCCCAGGACCCTGGGATCAGGACCTGAGCCGAAGGCAGAGGCTTTAACCCACTGAGCCACCCAGGCGCCCCAAGACAGTCTTTATTCTGACTGGCTATGTGTCCAGAAGGAAGGGAATGCAAAGTGTGAGATGTGGCTATTACGGATCTAATCACTTCTTTATTCGCCTAAATATTCACAGGCACTTTCTTCTCACATGCAAAAGGCACTAAGCCCCTGCTAAAAGAAAGGGACCTCAAGGTTTTGAGATGGGGGAAGGAAATCGGTCACAGCGGGGTAAAGGTGACAAACAGCTACTCTGGGATGGCAGGGTAATGAGGGAAACGAGCCGGCACACACGTGGTGGGTACTCAGCCTGTCTCCTCCCTGAGCCTCGGCCCCGTGTCCTTCAGAGCTGGGCCAAGGTCATCTGGTGCTCAAGGCTCCATCTAACTCCAACAGGCGGAAAGTATGGGCTGCTGTTCGAAGGCACTGCCCTAACCCCTCTCTTGCTTCCACTCTCTCTCTCTCATGTCCTCTCCCCAGAGGCAATGGCGAGCAAACTCGGCTACGAAGCTCCCTGAGGAGATGCTGGTGGCCACGAGGGGCACAGCAGCAGGACCCGAGTCGGACTCGGATCAGAGCAGATGAGGGCCTCCCCTCTCATTCTAGAGTTTCAAAAGCATCGCGAACACAGCCCTACGTTAAATGTGAGCTAACTTTTCCTCAGTGTCCCCACACCCCACAACAGGAGAGATACAGAACACGCAAGTGACAATCCAAACATTTATTCAGTTGGCATCGGAGATCTCCACACTCCTCAATGCCTCCACATAGCTTGGGCTGAGCCAGGATGGGACCACTAGAGACTGAGGAAGGGGTGGCCATCATGGGGCTGCCACAGGAGAGCCTGTGTGGCGGGATCCGCGCTGGGTGCTAGGGAAACGTCTCCCAGCCCCAGACACTCCAGTCCCATGGGGAAACCCCAGGCCTCACACCTCAGCAGGGACATGGTGACACCCCCTCCCTCTCTCTCTCTCTCTGCACAATCAGCAAGCTGACTGCTTCAACACAGGGTCAGCTGACAGCCTGAGACCACACCCAGGTCCCACGCTGTCTCACTGCTCATGAGGGGTCTTCTCTCGCAGAGGCTCTCCAAGATGGCAAGGAAGCCCCACACTCCCCCCGGCAGGTCGGCCGGCTCTCAGCCCGGGGGATGTCTGACCCCCTCCTTCCAGGTGGGCAGGGCACAGACAAGGTCTTGCGTGTGGCCTTGGCAGGTGACTGGGGCATCAGGCTGGGACGCTTTCGGGGCTCCAGCCTTGCTGCCAGTTCCTACTGTGTGGCTCTCTACAGGGTCAGGGGATGCCAACCAGAACTGGAGGAAAGGACATCTGAGCAGGAGTGGGAGGTCGGAGGAGAGGCCTGCTGTGAGACTCGGAAATAGGAGGGAGGTGGGCCGGGGTGATCACAGGGCCGCGAGGATGCCCAGGGGCAGCACCAGGCACAGAAGTGGGATGAGGAACACCACTGGAGACAAAAAGGAGGCCTGATTAATCACTCCAGCTATCCACTCTGCATAGACAGCAAGATCTGTATAAACTCCAGGCATATTTCCACGACCGCAGCCAATGCCCCAGCTCACGACTCCCACCTGGACCCATGTTTCCTTAAATTTACAGACCAGAGGGCCCCCAGAGTCTCCCTGGAGAAAGAGAAAGAAACAAATGCAGGAATAGGCCATCCACGTCAGAGCAGGCTGACTGCTGTGTAAGGTACTGGGCAGGCAGGCATGCCGGGACCTTCCCCAGGGACCTACCGGGCCCACCCTTCTGTGAATATGAGAACTGAGAACTGAAAAGTTAATGGGAAGGGGTGCCTGTTTGGCCCAACCCTAATCTCGGGGTTGTAAGTTTGAGCCCCACACTGGGTATAGAGAGTATTTAAAAATAAAATCTTCAAAAAAAAAAAAAAAAAAGAAAGAAAAGGATGAAGGAAGAAAGGGAGGGAGGGAGGAAGGGAAAAGTTAATGGGAAAATTTTACTATCCTTGGGAGGATATTATAACTCGTCATTTCCCATACCACACTGGCTATTAAACATTTTGAATATCATATCTGCATGAGAGTTCCCTAAATCCATACATCTAGCTTAAAGTTTATCTAAAACTCCTAACCCATACAGCCAGCTCCCTCCATATCTGACACCCCACTTCCAGATATCCTATAGACATCCCATAGACACCCCATTGGATGCAGAACCCGGCATGTTCTCTCCCAGACCTGCTCGGGGGGCCCCCGCCCCCCACCAACCAGCTCAGACAGAAACAGAGCCCTCCAAACCTCTCCCTCGCCCCCACCCTCCCAGCAGTCAGGATTCAACCTCAGACCCACCTCCTTCACCCCCTCACCGCCCCAGATCCCGCTCGGGACTCCGCATCATCACCTAGATAGCGGACACAAACACCTAGCCTACAGTCCTGCCTGGATGACATTGAGAAACTCGGCCCAGCGCCCCAGGCCACACGTAACCTGACTCCAGCCCTCTTCTCTGGTCCCCTCATTGCTCCAGACCTGGAAGGTGGGTCTTACACGTGACAAGTTCCCTCACACCTCGGAGCCACCGTCCGTGCTGCTCCCTCTCCCTATAGTGCGGTTCTCCTCTTTCCAAGAAATCCCAAGACTCATCCTCTGAGTCCAGGCTCAAACGCCCCCTCCTCCAGAAGACACTCGATGCGGGAAGAAGACAGACCCAGGTTCTGCCCATGAATGTCCTTCGCAAAGGAGTGAAAGGAGGTGGTGGCAGGTCACCCAGGCCCTGGCACCTGGGAATGAGGAAGCTTGGGGGGGGGGCACCCTCAATGTGCAGATGGAACAAGGTTTGCAAAGTCACCTGACAAGAATTCTTTCCAGCTCCTTTATAGCCACAGAGCATCCCTTTCAGGACTCTGTTCTTCTTTGTGGCCATGACTTTCTGAACCATCTCATTACACCTTTCACGGTGGATAATGTTTTGGTCGACCTCCTGGAGAACACCCGTAATGAGGTCGCCACCTACAAGGGAAGAAGAAACTCAGCAGTCGGTGGCCTGTGCCCAGGTGGACGGTAAGCCCCTCGGCACCTAGCTTCCCCTTCGAAAAAGGCAGGGCCGTGGGTTCTGTGTCCTTTGACAGTGGAGGAAACGGGGCACCAAAGTGGACACGGGAAGAAGAGGAGGTAAGAACCAATAAAGTCAAGATGGCACAGAGAAGGACCAATCTGGACGGGAAGGGGGCAAGGCCTTCCCAGCCTGAGAAATGATAACCAAGCACCTGTTACTCTGAGTACCAACAGTAATAGTGACAGCAATCCCATGCATCAGAAGTATCTTTACTCTCGAGCAGGTTCACGGACTCAAGAATGGGGAGTGCCCCCAAGTTACCAATCCAGCCTCTTCCCAGAGATGGGAGGCTCTGCAGCCTCAGCAACTGAGAGACTTTCTGCCCCTAAAGGGACGGCGAGCTCCCTGACAAGCAAGGCCAGTACTTTCAGAGACTGGACAGCTCCGACTGGCAAACAATTCGTCACCCGCTGAGCAGAAATCCACCCTGGATAGAACTCCAAGGCCTCTGGCTCCATCCCCAGGGAACCTAAAAATACCCCCAAACCAGCCAGCATGGTGCCCCACAAATCTACAGAAAAAGACTTCCCCCAGGTATCTCTTCTCCTGAGAGAGCTCCAGGTCCCAGGACCTGTGCCTTTCCTAAACGGCTACCATGAAATATTTGTGCTGCAACAAAAGACGTCAACCAACTTCTAGACTCAAGTCAATCAGGAGCCATTACTCTGGCCACCGCCAAACTCTGCTTCCCCCTTCCCCCTCTGCCAGGCAGTCCTCCTTCCTGCCCCTCTCTTTAGCTTCTCTGCCTACTTCAGGGTTGGGTTGCCCCCCTCTTCCTGAGCATGCTACCGGCCTCACAGTCTCACCATGTTCTTCTTTTTGGCCCCATCCGGTCACCCAGCACGTGGTCCCAGCTTTCACCTGGAAAGTCTTCCGAGGGATGCATACAGGCTGGATGGTCACAGTGAAGTTCACAGGGTAGAGGAGATGGAGAAGGGCAAGGTCATTTTGAATGGCTCCAACTACTGAAAGTTGAGGATGGACGACGACGTTCTTGACCGGGATCACCACACTGGTGATTTCTTTATAGGCGCTCCGATCTCCCATCTTGACACTATAGCGGAAATGGCTATGGGAGAGAGGACATGCCCCTCATGGAGACCTTTCCCACACATGGCAGAGGCTTCCCAGCCTGGCCCTAACCTCCCTCACCGCTCTTTCTACCGCCCTAACACCAAACAGCCCTCCTTAACGACTCTCAACATTGGTTTGCTGGTCCAAACGACTGGTTTGCTTCACCAAATTGGTATTCCTAGTAATGAGACAGCCAGTGCCGAACCCGTCCAGTTTGTAGTGGGGACGGGCCTTGGCTGGGTTGGGTCGGGTTGGGTTGGGTTGGGTGTGGGTTTTGTCCGTTGCCAGGGCAACGGAACCTAATGGGTACCCGAGGAGGGCAGGGCTGGCTTCAGAACTCTGACCCCTCTTCACTCCTCACCTTAAAATACAGTGGCCTGCAGTCAGCACCCACTGCGGTGTGAGGAGGGAGCCTCCGCACATGTGTTTCTGGTTCATCCTCAGGCTCACCTGCCAAGGCCACTTCCCCTCTTCGGCCTCCTTTCCTCCCATGGTGTTCTCAACGACGTGGCCACACCCTGGAGTGAGAACAGCATTGGGGGAAGAACCTCCAAGAAACAGAGCCCGGGCTTCCGAGGAGAGCACCAAGTGCCTCTCCGAGGAGGCAGGGGGGGCGGTGAAGGCCACAGCCCCTTAGACTCCAGGGCCCTGCTGCCGAGTCCCCAGGCCCTGTACCCCCAGACCTCCAAGGCCGCATGGTGTCCGGCTCAGACTCCACAAGCAGGGCTGCATTCCTCGGACCCTCGGGGCGGGGGAGGGGGGTGAACCCTGGCTCCCCCAGACTCCCCAGAGCCCCGGGTCCCACTCGCGGGCCTCAGCCCCCCTCAAGGCTCCCAACGCCAGATGTCACCTGGGATCAGTTCCAACAGCTGGGAGAGTATGGCAGCCTCTTGGGGCCCTGGGGTCGTAGACTGTCCCTCGGCCCCCCACACGCCTGCACTGGTGCCCTCACGGCTGCCCCCCGAAGACGATGGGGAGGTGGGCGCCGAGGAGGGTGGGGACGATGCGGACCCGCCCTGCGCCCCACCGAGCCGGGGCTGGAGGACCAGGAGCCAGAGCAGGAGGCCCAGAGAGCTGCCGCCCGGGGACGCCATGGACCCGCCGCGCCGCGCCTCTCACGGTGGCAGGTGGACCGGTCCACGCTGGCGCGCGAGCGGCGTAAACAGCGGCTCCTCGCGCTGGGGGCCAAGTGCGAAACATCGCGCCCTCAGGATCCGTGCCCCCCCCCCCGCCCCGTCCTCTCTCCGCTCTGAGTCCCATTGAACCCGCCCAGGCGGGAGGGGTCAGGGTGCGTCTGAGGAAATTGCCCTTGACAGGGACCTCCCAGTTCCGGGGACACAGCCTGATGTCCCTGCCCCTTCTGGTGCTGTCCCTGGGCTGGAGCTGTTGAGGACAGGCGGCCTGGGCATCCCCCGAGGAGACTTCATTGTCCACTCTTCATTCTGGTTCTTCAGCTCAGGATTTCATCCGCCAGACAGATTTTGAGGTGGGGGACCATACCGATTAAGTAGTTGAGACAAAGGAGTAGGCAGCTGTTCTGTTTCAGTGATAGGGGAGCCTTAAAAAAATTAGCCCCCACCAAAGACACACGCAAGTCAGTCTTCTTAGCGCTTGGTCCCTGGCATCCGGCCCAGTGGCGTGTCCTTTGTCTTTGCGCCCTAAAGGCTTCTGCTAGGCCTCTGCCTCCCTGGGCTTCAGCATCCCTGTTGAAGTCAGGGAGAAAACAGCAGTCACAGCTTCTGAACTGCAATAGTTCCCTCTTTTTCCTGGCCAAAAGGGGACAGCCAGTCACAGTTTTTCAGGAATGTGGATGCTCCCCTAGCAATTTCAACGTCCTGGTTGAAGGGATTGTCTCTCAGGCATTCTTGGAGGTTGGAGAAATGAGGGAGTAGGTCATACATCACGAATCCATTCCAATATTCTCTGCTCTCTAACTCTTTGCATTCCTTTCGCTATATGAAACCAAGGAATTCCTGGCATATCAACTTCCTTTAGTGTGGTCCACCATTGAGTTCGGGCTCAAAACAACCAGCATGTAGAGTCGGCAACAAGTAGGATCAAGCCAACCTGTGTGAACCAGGAATTCTGAATTCAGAATTTCTGGTAAGTGTACTCTTGACAAACGTGGCCCCAGGCCTCCCCAGTCAAGCAAGAGTCCTTAGAATCCAATCCTATCATATACCTCTGGTTCATTCCAAAGTAGACAAGCAAACACTTGCAGTTCTCTTTGAAAGGAAGGCTTCTCCTCCTGGGTTATACTTCGTGCCTGTCCAAGAGCGTGCTGGGATCTCACTCCAGTTACTAGGTCTAGAGGCAGTGAAGAATGGCAGAGGTGATACAGGTAAAGGATTCGCATGCACTTATAATGTCCTCAAATGAACTCATTACAGTGTCTCTAAGGTAAAGAGGACCAGCCTTATCAAAAGGGAGGAGGCACAATTTCTATTGGCAAGGGAGGTTCAATGTACCTGAGGATGAGGGTGTCCTAAACCTCTCCAAATGTGCCCCCGTTTAAATTTTCAGGATCTCTTTCTCAACCAATGCCCTAACTTTTCTTTAAGAGTTCTGATGAAGGGGCACCTGGGTGGCTCAGTGGGTTAAAGCCTCTGCCTTCGGCTCGGGTCATGATCTCAGGGTCCTGGGATCGAGCCCCACATCAGGCTCTCTGCTCAGCAGGGAGCCTGCTTCCCCCTCTCTCTCTCTGCCTGCCTCTCTGCCTACTTGTGATCTCTGTCTCTCAAATAAATAAATAAAATCTTTAAAAAAAAAAAAAAAGAGTTCTGATGAAGATGTTACTTCAGTTTATGTTCAAACTCACCAACTCAAAAGATTGGATACTCTATCTTATTTTCAACGGAATCAACCCTGCAGTTATAAATTATTTTAGGGAAATCAGAGAAGCCTTTAATCCAGGAAGTTAAAACTCAAGATTGCCATTTTCTTTCTTTAAAATCATCAGTGCAGTAAGAAATAACCAGTCCTTTTCACCATCTTTGTGTTCTTCATTTCCACAACGTCTATTGTGGCAGCCTGTTATTGTTTCATAAACTGTCAAATGCAAAGTGTGGGCTAGTGTTAAGACTTTAGAACTTTCGGGAGCTGCAGACACAAGGTGAGCTTACACCCACTCACAGGGCCTTCTCTACAAACTCCCATCATGTGCTCATGAGAAATTAGCAGCAGGGCAAGAGACCAGGGAAATGAAAGCCCTGCTTACAGTATAGACATTGGGGAGGGGAGCAGAAGTTGCTGTGGGAAAGGCATGGTGTCCTTCGACTCCATCCCCTAACCCACCAGGCAGCCAAAAGAAGACACAGAGCAGCAGCAGCCATTGCCACCACCACCACGGTCACCTTGTGTGAGTGGGTGAAAGGCACAAACCTGTCATTTTCAGGGCACAAGTTAAAGCCTACTATAGCTGGGGAAAGAGAACATAAAATAATGTCTACCCCTAAAGGAGGAGCCAGATCTCTAGGGATCTTCTATGCTGGGGGAGAGTCAAGATCACTAAGAAGACCTCATCTCTGAGAGCCAACAATTGACTGTTGGCAATGGCCAACAGTCACCTACCTAACAGTGAGGCTGAGCCAAAAAAAACAAAGAATGCCCTCCCTCCTCCCTCCATTACCAGACTAGCAAGTGTCCAGGAACAAGTAACAGCATTTTACTGTTGTGGGGGGAAGAGGTAAAAGCATGGAAAGACATCCTCTTGGACACATAAACATGGAGAAGACTGACAGCTAAGTGTAGAACAGACACTGAGAAAAAAATCCAACAAGTCAGCCACTGCTCAAAGCAAAAAATGGTGGAAGAATTCGAAGTCTAGTACAGATGGAGGGTAACCACACAATAACAAAACTTGACATGAGTGTCTCAATACTCTCTACCAAAGAGAAGACAGGCCCATTTCTGAACATATTGTTTGTTCGTTTTAAAAATTTTATTTATTTGAGAGAGAGAGAGAGTACATGCTGGCAGAGGAGCAGGGAGAGAAGGAGAGAATCCCAAGCAGACTCTGCACCGAGTGTGGAGCCTGGCGCAGGGCTCAATCATAGGACCTGAAGATCATGACCTGAGCTGAAATCAAGAGTTGGACACCTCTAACAGACACATGGAAAAATGTTCATCATCATTAGCCATCAGGGAGATTCAAATCAAAACCACATTGAGATACTACCTTACACCAGTTAGAATGGCCAAAATTAACAAGACAGGAAGCAACAAGTGTTGGAGAGGATGTGGAGAAAGGGGAACCCTCTTACACTGTTGGTGGGAATGCAAGTTGGTGCAGCCACTTTGGAAAACAGTACGGAGGTTCCTTAAGAAATTAAAAATAGAGCTTCCCTATGACCCTGCAATTGCACTACTGGGTTTTTACCCCAAAGATACAGATGTAGTGAAAACGGCCATCTGTACCCCATTGTTCATAGCAGCAATGGCCACAGTCACCAAACTGTGGAAAGAATAAAGATGCCCTTCAACAGATGAATGGATAAGGAAGATGTGGTCCATATACACAATGGAGTATTATGCCTCCATCAGAAAAGATGAATACCCAACTTTTGTATCAACATGGACGGGACTGGAGGAGATTATGCTGAGTGAAATAAGTCAAGCAGAGAGAGTCAATTATCATATGGTTTCACTTGTGGTGCATAAGGAATAAGACGGAGGACATTGGAAGAAGGAGAGGAGAAGTGAGTTGGGGGAAATCAGAGGGGGAGATGAACCATGAGAGACTGTGGACACTGAGAAACAAACTGAGGGTTTTGGAGGGGAGGGTGGGGGGTTGGGTGAGCCTGGTGGTGGGTATTAAAGAGGGCACATATTTCATGGAGCACTGGGTATGGTGCATAAACAATGAATCTTGGAACACTGAAAAAGTAACATTAAATTTTAAAAAAAGAGTTGGACACCTCATTGACTGAGCCACCCAGTCACCCCACAAACATTGTTTACCGAAGTCTCTATTCACCTACACAGAATGACTAGCTTTCAACCAAAAACAATGAGACACACAATGAAAAGGAAATTAACAACACACTATCAAGAGACAAACCAATCAACAGAACTAGATTCAGATAGCACATGGGGTTTAAAACTACCACAGAGGGAATTTTAGATACTAAGATGAACATGCTGTAGCTGCCATCTTGCCTCCCTGCATGTGTGCACCTAATCTCAATTGCAGCTGGTCCATCCAAAATGCCCTGAATGCCAACCCTACCCTGCCCCCCCTTTCTGCTCCAACAAGATGAAAGAAACTCCATGAACCAGGAGAAAGTCACCAATCTACAAGCACAAGTGCGCACTGGTGGGAAAAGAACTGGTCACAGAAAGAAGAAGGTGGTTCGTAGAACAGCTCCAGCGGATGATTTAAAAAAACTTCAGTTCGCCTTCAAGTTAGTGGTAAACAATATCTCTGGTACTGAAGAAGCAAATATGTTACAAAGCAAGGAAGAGTGGTCTATTTTAACAATCCCAAAGTGCAGGCATCCCTGGCAGCAAATACTTCCACCAGTTCACACCATGCTGAGACAAAGCAGCTGCCAGAAATGCCACCCAGGATCTTAAACCAGCTGGGGGCAGACAGTGTGACTCGTTTAAGGAGACTGGCTGAAGCTCTGCCCACACAGTCTGGGGATGGAAAAGCACCACATGCTACTGGGGAAGATGATGATGAGGAAGTTCCAGATCTTGTGGAGACTTTTGGTGAAGCTTCCAAGAATGAAGCCAACTAAATGGAGTCAACGTCTAAAGAAGAAAAAATTTGAAGGGAGCTGCTATTTTATAACTATGACTGCTTGTTAAAATTTTGTTCATGGACCCAATAATAATCTAGGTCTCTAATATTTTTAAGCCCAAGCCTGTTGGACATTGCAGCTCTTTTCAGTTTTTGCTTATACACAGTGAATTCTTTGCCACTAATTAAGCTGAAGAGGCCTAGGAATAAAGTCTGAACCAAGGTTAACCAAGTTCTTTAGCTAGTATGAATGCATACATACATACATACATACATCCTATGGTGAACCTATTTGAAGGCTCTAATTCAGAGGTCAATAAATGTTTTCTTGAAAAGGTCAGATAGCAAATATTTTAGGATTTTGAGGTACAATGAGGATATTATGTAGGCTACTATAAAAAAAGGAGAAATTTCCACAAAAATATAGTAATAATAGTAGTTGGATATAATATTTTGTAATACACATCTAATGAGAAACATTTGAGGAGAATAACATTTTACTTAATTGGGTTCAAAATTAGCATTCTCCATCATAAAAATCAATCGCAAATTTTCTGTAATGGTGATCTATAATGGTATTTTATGCATTTAATCTTTTAAAATGTCTTTTAATGCAGATAAGTGCTGCCCAATGCTGAAACTAATCTGTGAACATATAGCTTTGAGCATATTCTTCACTTGGAAGGCATTTATAAAGCTACTTTAGGTTTTTCTCTTGATTTTGCCTTTGTCATGTCATTACATTGTGAATTAATCATTTCAGTGATGTTTAGGGGACAGTTCCTCAACTACAGTTAAATGGATTTTGAAACATGCAAATTTCCTTTGTGGCACTTACACGAACTCTAAAACTGCTTCTGGAATTGTAACAGAAAGCTCAGAAAATACATTTACTGCAAGTTTGTGTGGGAAAGCACATCTTGCTTGTTTTAACTTTTGACAGCACAAGAACTGTATAAAGCAGCTTGACATAACTTCTGATTCCAAAAAACATTAGCTGTCATCAAATGACTTTACCATTGCATACACAGCAATAGAAAATACAGAATGAGAAAGAAGGAATAGAGAGGATACTGTTATAAGGTCCTTGCGCTACCTAAAAAGCGGATACTGTTGTTTGAAAGAAGAGGGCAATTAGTTAAAGATATACACTGTAAACTCCAGGGAAATCAGGGGGGAAAAGTTAAATAACTATCAATAAGACAATAGCAAAGATAAAACAGAATCATAAATACTCCATTAGTTTAAAAGAAAGCAGGAATAGAGAAAAAGAGATGGTACAAATAGAAAGCAATTGGCATGGGGTGTCTGGGTGGCTCAGTGGGTTAAAGCCTCTGCCTTCAGCTCAGGTCATGATCCCAGGGTCCTGGGATTGAGCCCCACATCAGGCTCTCTGCTGGGCAGGGAGCCTGCTTCCCCCTCTCTCTATCTGCCTGCTTCTCTGCCTACTTATGTTCTCTGTCTGTCAAATAAATATGTAAAATCTTTAAAAGAAAAAAAAAAAGAAAGCAATTGGCATGATGGTAGAATTTAATCCAACAATATCAATACTTACATTAAAGGTAAGTGTTCTATTAAGTGAATTAATGCTTCTATGGCATGAGTTAAAGGAGATTGTCAGACTGGGTTTTTTTAAAAAACACAACTCAACGATATACCCACCTTAAATATAAAAACATAGATAGGTTATAGGGAAAGGGATAGAGGATGATATACAAACCAAACACTAATTAAAAGAAGGAGTGGTTATATTACCATCAGGCAAAGCCAACCTCAGAACAAATGATATTATCAGGCACAAACAGAGACATTAATCACAGAATGATAAACAAAATTCTAAAGGTGTATGTACCTAAATACACCGAAAAACCAAGCTTCAAAATTTACAGAGTAGGGAGAAAAAGCGAATCTAACCAAAATTAGAATTTGGAATTTGGGTTTGTCTTTCTTAATAATTGATAGGACAAGTACACAGAGAGCTAGTAAGTATATATAAGATCTGCAAAACACTATCCATTAATTACACCTGATGGACAGTTGTAGAATACTCTATCCTAGCAACAGCAGAAGACCCTTTTTTTCCCAGTGTACATAGAACATACACCAAGATAGAGTATATTATGAGCCCTTAAACAAATGGTAATAAATTTAAAGAACTGAAATTATGCAAAATACATCCTTAGATCATAACAGAAATTAGAAACTAATAACAGAAAAATACCTTGAGGGGCACCTGGATTGCTCAGTCAGTTAAGTTGTCTGACTCTCGATCTCAGCTCAGGTCTTGATCTCAGGGTTATGAGTTCAAGCCCTGCACTGGAGCCCAGCATGGAGCCTAGTTAAAAGAAGAGAGAAAAATGAAAAATATCTTGAAAATTGCCAAATTTTCCCGCCCCCAAAATTTTTAAACTTTGATTTTGGGGATGTCTAGGTAGCTCAGTTAAACATCAGTCAGTTAAACATCTGCCTTTAGCTCAGGTCATGATCCCGGGGTCCTGGGATCAAGCCCCACATCGGGCTCCCTGCTCAGGGAAGAGTCTGCTTCTCCCTCTCTTTGCCCCTCCTCCCTGCTTGTGAGCTCACTCTCTCGCTCTCTCTGTCAAATAAACAAAATCTTAAAAATAAATAAATAAAACTTTGCTTTTGGACTCCCAGAATGGCTTCGTGAGAAACTTGGTTGATTCTCTCCCTAGAAAGAAAGCTATTTAACTGGTGAAAAATATTTTTAAAAACACAACTATCTCAGGTCTCTGGAAATTGTCCTATGGGCATACAAAACATTGAGAAATATCTACACGAGAAAATCTACAAAACTTCGTATGAACAGCAAGAGTCTGTGGCATTTGAGCCATGACCAGCTCCCATCGCCCGACTCCTTAGCTCCATATTATGGAACTCTACTCTGGGCAAGTGGCCAAGATGATGGGATCTCCTTCTCCCCCAGCTAAGATTTATTTCACTTCAGAAGAAGCAGGTAGCTGGTACCTCTCATTCTCCCAAGTCCATCTGCAGAAGTCCTGTTCCAACAGGCATGCCCAAGAGGACTAGAGCTCCCTTCCCTCACTTTGCCCCTACTCATAGATCAGGGGGCTCATAGAATCCGGGGGCTCCAGTCACCCCATCCCAGCTCACTGATAGCAGAGGATCCACCTTGGGAAAGACAAGTGAGAAGACTGCTGGATTGCATCCCTCTCCCCGGTGCCCACTCAGAGCAGAGCAGTTTCATTCCAGGAGAAACAGGCTGCCATCCCCATCCTCAGCTCTGGGGCAGCAGCACAAACATTCTGCCCAGGAGGAGAGGCAGGCTGAAAGGAGGAGTGTGCTCTGCAGCTCTGCCCGAAATAACTGAATTTATTTGGAACAGACGGTAGAGAAATTCATGCCTAAGAGACTTGTTTAAAAACGGAGATCTTCCTGATGAGCAATTAAGAGAGGGTTGAGAGCTCCATGATACTGGCAGCAAAAAGTGAAACAGCAGACCAGCTCAAAGTTAAACACAGAAAACGAGTGAAAGAGAGGGAGTCAAAAACACTGTGCACAGACCTTTGTGCACAAGACGGCATTCTCAGGAGTGAATGGATAAGGAACTTCTAAGCTACTAGTCCCTGGCTGAACACGTAGGGGAAAAGTAAATTCCCTAAGCTGTGAAAGCCGTCTCCAAGATACACACACATATCCAATGGTAAATAGTGAAAATAAAACTGACCAAAGGAGCTTACACACAACCATTTACCATTGAGTGGCTTATGCTGATCCAGGGAAATGGCTGAGCTGGGGAGGGGAGTTGGAATCTGAGCAGGGATATCAGAGGCTGCAAATAATTACAGGATTATCGTACCCAAGTCACTAAACAAATGAACAACCAAATAAACACCACAACCATGAGTCTAGGGTGGGCTGGGGGGACAGGGAACCATTGTCCAGATTTGCTACAACATATTACATGTTGTCTGCCTTTCAATAACAAAATTGCAAGACATGCAAAGAGACAAGAAATACGTAGGAAAAGAGGTGGATAATAAAAAAACTCTCCTTAAGATGACAGTCTTGTATTTCAACGGATGCAAGAAAACATTTCATAAAATGTAACAGCTTTCCATGATAAAGAACATTCAGGAAACTAGGAATAGAGAGAAACTTCCTCAATAGGATAAAGGCCATATATGAAAAACCCAGAGCGAACCTCCTACTCAGTGGTGAAAGACTAAAAGCTTTTCCCCAAGATCAGGAATAAGACAAGGATGCCCACTTTCACCACTATTCAACATGGTACTGAAAGTCCTAGCCACAGCAATTAGGTAAGAAAAAAAAAGTCCTCCTAATTAATAAGAAAGAAGTAAAATTATCTCTGTTCACAGATGACGTGAGCCTATGTATAGAAAACCATAAAGATTTCACAAAAAAGAAAAACCTATTAGCAATAATAAACAAATTCAGAAAAGTTGCAGGATACAAAATCAACACGCAAACATCTATTGCATTACCTAGTGCATACACAGCAAACAGTCAAAAAAGAAATGAAAAACAATCCCATTTATGATAGCATCAAAAAGAATAAAATACTTAGGAATAAATGAATTTAAGCAAGGAGGTGTAAGAACTGTACACTGAAAACTATAAAAATATTGCTTAAGGAAATTAAAGACTTTAAGGAAACAGAAAGACATCCTATATTCATGGATAGGAGGACTTAATGCGGTCTTTTTAAAATGGTAATATTATCCAAAGCAATCTGCAGATTCAATGCAATCCCTATCAAAACCTCAATGACTTTTTTTGCAGAAACAGAAAAACCCATTCTAAAATTCATATGGTATCTCACAAACCCCAGATAGCCAAAACAATCTTGAAATGGAGAACAAAGTTGAAAGACACATTGTCTAATCCTGAGGATGGCACAGCACAGAGCAGTGAAATAGAGGTCCTGGGTATACCCACTGTACCTGACCTCAGGACTCCTGAGGAACAGCCACCCACCAGTCTCCTTTATCCTCAGAGCCACTTGACATCAGTGTTCTGTTCCTTACCACAGAGCATCTTCTGATTTATAGGCATTCATTTGACTTCCCCTTTTGGAGTCTGTGTATGACCCTCCTGGTCCCCCCATCCACATCCAGGCCCAGTCTGGGGACAAAGCCTTCTGCTCCTACCCCAGGGAGGTCATCAAAGATACATGATGGAGATACCTCTCACGGAGGTTCTTCTGAAATTTTAAATTCTCATTTTTTTTTTCTGGATTACTTTTTTTTTTTTTTAATTTTTTATTTTAATAAACATATAATGTATTTTTATCCCCAGGGGTACAGGTCTGTGAATCATCTGGTTTACACATTTCACAGCACTCATCATAGCCCATACCCTCCCCAATGTCCATTTCCCCACCACCCTTAAATTCTCATTTTTATGAGGGGGCGTAGGAAAGTAAGGGGAGGAAGACAGAGCAGGGGAAGGAGGAAACTAGAAGGGAAAAGTAGGGAAGCAAGGGGAGAGGAGGGAAGTTAAGAGGGAAAGGAAGGAGGTGAGGAGAGCATAGGGAGGCAAGGAGAAGGGACGTGGAGGGAGGGAGGGAAAGAAAGGAAGAAACCGAGTTATATAAAGGTAGGAAGATACTAAATGCATCATTTTTCAGAAGACAGAATTGCCTTCTAAAACAAATCCAACTGAGCCAACTGAAAAATTAGTAAAACTATAAGAAAATAGACTAAGAGCTTGGGGAAAAGATCGATACATAAAATCAATAACTTTCTATCATGCAGCAATAACAGATTAGAAATTATCACAGAAAACAAGATATTCCATGAATGATAGCGACACACATTTTTTAAAATACCTAGGAATCGGTATTTCACCATTGGCCCAGGCTCCTCTGACCCTTTCTTATCCCTTTTCTCCTCACTAGTGGGGCTCCAACCACACTGGCCTCCTTGATGTGCCTCGCTGGCTGCTCCTTCTGCCCCCCGGACATCCAGACGGTTCATTTCCTCCCCTCCTGGGTCTATACCAGAGTTGGCAACCTTTTTCCATGAAGGACCAGATACTCAGTATCTTAGGCATTGTGGGCCAAGAGACAAAATCAAGAATATTATACACATAGTTACATAGAAATGGAAAAAACCAGCTTCCAGAATACTGACAGATGAAATTCAAAATATAATAACAACCGAGGATTGTTTTTTGTTTTTATTTTTTGGTAGCATGGGTTTATGAAGGAGAAGAATGGAATTGTTTCAGGGGGATACCATCAAAGCTCAGCGTTTCCGATCATGGAACTAATCGCAAATGCTCTTCTGTAAGAACCATTCTCAGCTAAGGGGTGTTGGGCCAGATTTGGTCCGTACTCAAATGTCACCTCCTGGGTGAGGCTCTCCCAGGACCCCCTCTCAGAAGTTGCACCCCCCTCCCAGTCTTCCCTCTTGGTCTCTGATCTTCTCCACCGCACTATATATTTTACTCTCCTAGACAGTTACTGTCCTCCCCTTCCATATGTAAACTTTATGTAGGCAGAGTCTGTCTTACCACGGCTGTATTCTCTCTCTCTCTCTCTCTCTCTCTCTCTCTCTTTAAGATTTATTTATTTGACAGAGAGAGAGATCACAAGTAGGCAGGGGGGTGGGGGGGAACAGATTCCCCTGCCCAGCACGGACACCCCCCACCTCCTGTGTACCTGCCCACTGACTCTCCTCTCTCTGTGTCCCTGCTCCCTCGGTGGCTCCTGGTCTCTGTCCCTCCGCTGGACTGTGGGTCCCCCTCTGGCTCTTAGTCTTTGTCCCTCATTTATAGATGAGACTTCAAGAGCAGCTCCCCGGACTCCTCCCCTGCACAGGGTCTCGTGCAGACCAGGCACTCACCACGAGATGCCTTAGTTTCACTCTCCTCCATTCTGTCCCACACCCAAACCCACACACCTCAGGGCCTAAAGATGCTGCCCCCGCCCCCATGCCTCTACCTGAGTAAATGCACCTCTGTTCAGGTGCCTCTCCTCTGGAAAGGCTTCCTTGACACCCTCCCCAGGCCCTTATGCTAATCCTTCAATGAGCGCTGTCATTCTGCGGAGACACCTGGGTCATCCCTATATACCCAGGGGCTGACAAACCCCCAGGACCTACCCCTGTCTCCCCACCCTGCTCCAGGAAACTCAGGCCTGATCTCTGAGCCTCCAGCTCCCCCCGCCCGCCCCCCGCCCGCCAGAGCCACCTCCTCCTGCCCTCTGAAATTACTTGTTGCTGGGGTCCACGGCTCTCCGTCGCTGGTCCCCTCTCTAATCCCACAACAGCCCCATCCGACACTGGAGGAAATGCCTCGTGAGGGGCTGTGCCCTTCGCCAGGTCACACAAGAAGGCAGGGGGACAGCGGGCCCCTGAGCAGGGGTTTTGGCAGTACTGGCCCAGGGTACGCGACAGCAGACAGAAAGATGGACAGAGTTTTGGTTGAGCCGCAGCTGAGCTGGGACTCGAGACTGCTCTGAGGCCCTCCTTCTCCGCCCGACTTCCCCGCAAGACCAGGCGTCGGGGGCTCACCCAGGAGCCGGCTCCCGCCCCCTGGCCCGGCGCCAGCCGTCATCCCCGTGAGGTCAGCCACCGGCCCGCGATTTCGGGGAAATACCAGCTCCTTATTAAAACCAGGCGGTGGTCAGGCCCCTGCTGCTTTCCCAGTAGAAACGAGGGTGTTTGTTCCGAGAGGAACAGGAGTCCGCAGGGCTGGCCAGGGCCGCGGCCGGGAGGCTGGAACCGCAGCGCCTACCTGGCCGAGGGTCGGGGCGCCCTGGGGAACCCGGGAGGGTGGGGGGAGCAGCCCGAGGTTTGGGCAAGGGCAGCCGGCAGGGGGGAGTGGGGCGGGGGGAGGCACACGGCACAGGACAGCGGGGCCGACCAGGGAGGAGGGGGCGTGGGCCGGTGACCCGGAAAGCACGCAGGAGCTAGCGGGACAGCCCCCACCCCCAGGCCGCCCCCACCGGCTCGGAACGCGGGCGGCGGACCGGGCTGCGGGGAGCGCGGGCGGGGGGCCTGAGGCCCTCCCCTTCCGGGCGGGCGGCGCGCCCCCGGCCTCCCCCAACCCAGCCCCCAGCCGCCTGCCGCCTCCTGCAGGGGGCGCCCGAGGGCCGCGCCGCCGGCCGGGCCGCCGGCATCTGGAGCGAGTTAGGCTGGGAGGCCGGCGGGCGGCGGCGTGAGCTCATCCCGACCCGCCCGCTGCGGTCCCGGCGCTGGAAGGGAACAGAACAGAAGCGCCGCGGGCCCGCTCGGGGCAGCGCGGCGGGAGCGTGACTCCTCCCGGAATGTGGGTGTGAGCGCAGAGGCGGCGGTGTGTGTGTCGCTGGCGCGTCGCCGAGGGAGGGCCGAGCCCCGGGAGCCGGCCGCCAGCGTGTGTCGCTGTGGGTCGCCGTGTGCCCTGGCTGGGAGGCTGTGTGTCGGGCGGGGGGGCGGGTAAGAACACTGCATGTGACAAGTTACACACATCCCAGCACATACTCGTTCCACCAAGGGCACAGGAGGGAGAGGGCTGGCTCCGTGGCACGAAGCTGGGACTCCTGGCTCCTCGCCCCTGAGCCTTGTGTGTCCCTGTGTGTGTGTGTGTGTGTGTGTGTGCAGAAGCTCCGAGCCCAGTCACCGTGTCCCAGAGTGCCCTGTCAGGGCCGGGGCCCACCTCCCCTCTGCCCATTCTCAAACAGACTCTTCCTGGTCATTGCCCCAGGCACTCTCCTCCTTCAGGGCGGAAGGAGATTCCTCTTCACTCCAGGGTCACTGCTAACAGTGACTCACAGAGACCACGTGGGGAGACACACACCCAACATTCATGTAAGAAACACCTTCCTATTCGTAGGCATCCCGGCTGGGAGAACCAACAGAAAAGTTGCAAGTTGGTGACAGGGCTTGGAGAGGCCACTTGGGGAGATAGGCCCATCCCTGCCTGGGGTGGGAGCAGGAAGGGCTGGAGGTCGCTGAATGACACCCCCTCCCATGTCTTAGGTGCTCCAGCCCCCTGCCATGGGCCCTGAGGTTATTGCACAAGGTATGAAGGGCCTCAGAGGCCCCCAGACACCCAGGGCCAGGAGCCAGGGTGGGGACATGGCACTGTGGCCATCACCAGACATGGAGTGGGGAGCTGAGGCTAGAGGAGGTGACCCGGGGCATCCAAGGTGCCCCTGACCCATCAGGCTGGTCCTTGCCTTGGGCCATCACCTAAGGGATCAACTGTCCCAGCTTTGGGGAACTGTAGTCCCGGCTGTGCTAGAGACCTCAGGGAGGTGGCCCGGGCCAGCCAGCACCCGCTGACCCTCCTGGCTGGGCTTGCGGCCCTGTCATGCCCCCCCTCCCTTCACACCTCCCCCCAAGCTGGGCAGTGGCTCTGAGACAAGGACCCTGCTTGCAGGACGGGGCACATGAACCATTCACGCTTCCTCACCAGCTACTGCTCCTGGGGCCCACAGCACACGTTTGCAGAGGGCTGGCCAGAGCTCTCGGCCTCTGAGTTGCCTCCACACCCCCACCAGTGAGACAGAAAGGACACCCTGTCCTGAGTAGGCCTGCCCAGGCGACAGCTCTGCCTCTAAACGGACACACATCTACGGCACCCGTAGGTGTCCTCGGCTCCCGAGACACTGGGACAAGCTGGGTGAGGGACTTTTTTATACTGGAATGACTCTGGTTCGTATAACCAGAGCTTCCAAATTACTTAGCAAAACATGTTTGCTTTTTAATTAACATGTGCTTGCAAAACAATGGTTTTAATTAAAGTGGGTGGGGGAGAGAAGGGACGAGAGAGAGAATATTTCAAGGAGCTCCAAGTCCCAGGCCAGACTTCTTAAAAATAAAGTGGGAGTTTTGCCCCAAGCCAGCAGAAGCTGGGAGGTGGGGCAGGCTCCTTGGGGAGCCCCAGGAACAAGCCTACCTGCTTCCACGGCTCTCCAGCTCTCTTGCTGAGAATTCACCCTTTTGCTGATGGTCTCATTACTCACTTACCCTACCGTTCCCTGAGCCCCCTGGGAGGGGGTGGTCTTTTAGAAAGCTGTTTTGCAAGTAGATGAACTGGGACCCACCAGATAAGAGACAGGGAACAGCACGAGTGAAGATGTGTGTGGGCCTTGTTGGGGGAACATGAAGTTCACTGGGGAAGGAGAGAGCCGAGGTGGGAGAAGGGGAACCATGAAAAAGCCAGATGTCCCCCCCCCCACAAGACTGGTGGACTGAAGGGTAGAGCTGGACCGGGAGATGCTGATGTCCCAGCCCCAAGGAGATAACGGGAGCTGAGCTGGGGCCAGAGATATAGGGCAGGAAGGGAAGGTAGGGCTACGTTGGGAGGAGGGATTGGCAGAGGAATGGGAGGGACTAGAAGCAGGAGGTGGCCTGGACTGGGGACCTGGGGCTTCTGGTCAGAGGCTTCTGGGCCCCGCTGCAGGTTTGGTCAGTCCAGCAGGGGGCAGCCTTGGCCCCATCATCCTGGACTCAGGATGCACCCACCCAGCCGCAGTCAGGAAAAATTTCCGGAGGAGTGAGAATGAGATGATCCCTCCAGGTCAGCCGCGCTTTCTCCCATTTCTGATTTTAGAGCCAACACTGGAGCGCAGCCCAGGGTCAGAGGTCAGCACCTAGATGGGGCAGTGCCCCTCCCCTCCCGGACACACACACAGACGAAGACAAAGGGGGATTGATAGGAAGCTTTGGGGGAGTGAGGACACCCCCAGGGTTCAGGTCAGATGGCCCTGAACCCCCAGATCCCGGTGGCCCCACCCAGGACCCTGTTTCTCATTAGGGGCCTTCTAGCCTCCCCGCCAGCCCGCGCCCCCACATGAAACGTGCCTCCCTGTACTTAATTCATTACGCCAGGCAGGGTGGGAGGCCCAGCGGGGCGGGGGTTATTTTTTCCCCTGAGCTCAGACATTCCTCGCTTTATTATTCTCCACATTTCAAAGCAGCTGTCGCCTCCCCCTACTGCCCCCAACCCGAAGCTCAGAGTCCAGAAGGAGCCTCTCCAGAGCTCAGAACACCAGAGGCTTCCACACCTCCAGTCCAACACAGGAGAGAAACTGAGGCTCAGATCTAGAGCCCCAGGGCGACCTGCAGGGACCTCCGCCAACAGTCTGCACCTGAACTTACCTACCCCTAAGCCTGGATCCTCCTACGTGTCCCCCACCGCCCTGTCACCCTCTGTAACACTGTGTTCCCTGACTCCATTCACAGGCCCTGGGCTACCCTTCCACACAGGTGGCCTCAGAGGCCCCCTTGACACTACAGAGCCAGCCCTGGTGTTGCCTGCCTGCAGCAGGTGCTAGGACAGTTCTCAAGGTCCCTGCCCTTCTCAGGACCTTAACAAACTGAGCTGTGGCGGGGCCAGCCGCCTGACAGAGGAGGGCAAGGCCCATCCTAGATCAAGGAATCAACCCAGAGGATGGCAGGGCTGGGGTCAGCTTAGAGTCACCTAGAAGCTAGGCCAGGGAGCAGAAGTTCTGTGGACCCAGTTTTGGGGAGCTGGGAGGCCCCTGGATGAATTTTTGCCCCACATCAGGGAGCTGCCTCAGTAGGAGATGAACTCCCTGTTGCTGGGGGTATTCAAGCAAACAGCAGCTCATCAGACTTGCCCTGGAAAAGAGGTTGGCCCAGGTGTCTGAGGCCCCTTCCCATTCAACTCTGAGGTCACAATCTGGGGCTCGTAGGGAAAGTAGCCACTCCAGATTAACGGAATTAAGGGTCTCTCCCGGCTCACTCGGGGATGGCAAGGCGGGTCTGGAAGCACAGGCCAAAGCACAAGGACAGGAGACCTGGGAGCTGGACCAAAGCCAGAGCGGGACCTGGCAGGGACATTTTCTTTGTGGGCTCACTGCACTCTCCCGGCACCTGGGGAAGAACTAGGAGCTCAGCAGACACCCCATCATCATGCACTAATGGGTTAAATGGGGTCTGACCCAGGCCCTACTCCCAGAGCCTGCAGGGGTCAGGGCCTCCACCTGGGGGACAGACTCTGCCCACAGAGGAAGCTGAGACAGGAGCCCAGGTGGGGCAGGCAACCTGGGGGCGCTGAGGACTGAATTTGGAGGCCACCCTTGATGGCATTTTGGCCCTGCTGACCCTATAGCCAGGCAGTCCACCCTGTGTGGGGGGTGCGAGGGCTGGATCCTCAGGAGCCCAAGAGGGTGGGAGTCACCCCTGATGTGGCCCCGGAGGGTTCTCGCTGTCCACACAATCCTGGGGGCCCAGGGTCTGCCCACGGCTCCAGCTCTACTCTTCAGACCTACCCCAGGGACCCCCTTACTACAAGGAAGGCACCATGTGGGGGATGGACTGCGCAGAGCCCAAGCTCCGGAGAGAGGGAGAAGCTTCCAGTTGGTCCAGAACTGTTGGATGTGGGTAGGTCTCCCTCTTGGGGGCTCCCAGCCCTGCGCCCCTTCACTCAGACCAGACCATACAGAGGGGTGTGCCAGGCTTTCCCCCTTTATCCGTCCCTCAGCCCTGAGCACTGTTTCTCTTCCCGGGGCTAGAAACCACTGGGTATTTGTGCCTTCGTGCTGTGGCTAGACACAGGCCGGGACTGCCCCCCACTTCCGGCTGCAGGTACCGACAGGCTCCCAGAGTTTCGGGGACTCTCAGAATCGCAGGATCCCAGATACTGCCATGAAGGGAGCGGAGACATCATCCCATCCTCATGCTGCCCTCCACCCCCGGGCCCGACCTCACCAGCGCCTGCCTGTCTCAGGGGCTCACATGAGTGGGCCCCGCTGAGTCTCCACTCCCCGCTCCGTCTCACCTGGCGGGGCCAGGCCTGTGAGTCAGCTCGAGCATCTGATAATTACACTATGCATGAATGAAAGAACAAATGAATGAGTGAGTTCAGCCCAATGAGCCTCGGGCCTGGAAAGCCTGGGCCCCATTCAAGGGTCTCTATCCAGGGCTTTAGGATAGATGTCGATTGCAACAAACTGAGATTTTCTCAAAACTTAAAAATCGACTTGTAAGGTCTGATTTTGCCAACTAAAGACATGAAAACAACAGCCAGCCACCAGCTACCATCACTATTGTTTTGTAAACAAAAGGATATTCTCCAGACCAAAAAAAAAAAAAAAAAAAAAGAGTAGGCCGCATGGGATCTTGGAAGAAAGACAGGCCTTAAAGATACATAAATTGAGCTTCATGGCAAGGCCATGGGCCACCGACATGGGCCTTCCTGTTCTCTCTTGAAAACTTTCTTGGACATTATCACAAGCTAGGCCCTGGGGCTTGGGGACACCCATATGCTTCCAACCTCTACCAGCATCAGAACCCCTTTTGCAGGCTTCATGACTAGAATTGGTTTCCTTCTGCTTGCACACCCCTTAGGACAAGGTGCTCACTGCCTCTCCCAGTTAGCTCCAGAGCTGGGGGTGTCATTCCGGAGCACCTTTAAGTGGCTTCCAAGCCTACTATGGGAGGAAGGGATGGGACCACATGGCAAGTGAAATGGAAGAAGTGCTGGTGGGAGGGAAGACAGAGGCCTCCAGACCCAGGGCATGGGAATGGTAAGGGGAAAGGGCAGCTCATATTCAGCAAGACCAAAGTATAAAGAATGAGAAAGTTGGTCGAGACCTGAGACTTCCCAAGGAGTGTTATCTCCCCATCTGTGGAGTTCCAGAGTCTTCTACCTGCCTCACCCCGCGCCCCCACCCTCCAGAAAGGCTCTGGCGTCCTGATTCTCACTGAGACCTCACTAGACAGGTGAGGTACCCAGACCCACAGGCCAGAGAAGGGGACAGAGGTTGGAAGAAAATGGTGACTTCAGGAGTCCACAGCGAGGCAGGGAGGAGGGGGGAGGAAGGGCCCCCTTCTGCCCTGACGACCTAGGCCTTCCCCTGTCCAAGGGGCCCTGCGCCCCGGCTGCTGAGACCGGAGGGGGCCTGTTTCGCGGCCAGCCCCGGGGAGCCCCATGTATACACACACTCACACACACTCCGCATTCCAGCCGTGCTCTGTCAGCGTTTGGGCAAACCAGGATTGTGTGGCTTTGGGAAAGCGGGAACAAATAACCCCCAAACTTGGGTGAGGGCGGGCCTGGGGCTAGGTGGAAGGGACCCGGGAGAACCCCCAGGGAGCCACTGCGGCGCAAGGTCACCGGGTTCAAGGTCTGGGGTTTTCCTGGGTTCTCCAAGGCCACCAGGTCAGCAGGCCCAGGGGTGAGGCAGGCCCTGCACCCAGGCAGGCTCATCCCGGCCCCCTCCCCTCAACACTCCCCACCACCCAGAGCCTTAGGACCCACAGCACAGTGCTCAGGCTTGGTGCCCCCCAAGCACCCACTTCCACATTGTGAGGGCTGCTGCTCACACCAGCCGCAATCCAATTTCTTTTGCCTCTCCCCACACTTCCTCTGCACCCCAGCCCACCCTGCTTCTGACTTCATGCAATCCCTGCCTGGCTTGGACCCTTTTTACTCCACCCCCAATCTCTCTTAAGGGGGTCTTCGGCTTTCTGTCGGCTCTAGCGCCCAGTTTCTCACACCTGCCGTCTGATTTCTTTTCTTCTCATGGCCTAGGAAGACCTTCCTCTAATACCTGATGTGTTCAAGACCCGGGCTGACTTCATTCTACCTCGGCCTGAGTGTCTGGCCCTCTGAGCCCCGCAGTTAGCACCATCTGCTCCATGTCCCAGATGGTGACCCCTTGAACCCTGAGGATGGGGTCTGGGGAGAGGCTGCAGGGTACAGCAGGCCACCAAGAGCCAGAAGCAGCCAAGCAGGGACATCGGAGCAAAGGAGGTACCGTTCGTTCCGGGGTCCTGAGGTTGACCTCCACCCCTTGCCCCCAGTGTCCCCGGGCTGCCCCGCTGACCCTCTAGACCTGAACCAGGACTAAAACCGGAGGTGAATATTCCTGCCGCCTTAGAAAGACCCCAAAGATCGGGCCTCAGACCGGATGGGGAAAGGGAGGCATAGGGAGACCCCCGGTTAGACCCCACCTTACAGAGCACGGGTCCTGGCCCTAGAGGCGTGGAGGGGACCAGACTAAAAGGGGGGCCAACCCTCTGCCCCCTCTGATCCTTCCCCCCGGCCACAGGGCCACAGGCTGGACCACCCTGCTTGAGGGGGGAGCTGGGACAGTGTTTATGCAACTGTGGGGAGGCCGCGGCCCGGCTGGCAGCGCTGCCCGCCCAGCACCCGCACTGACTCAGCAGAGCCCCCCAGCACGTACACGCTCAGACATGCATGCTGACACACACAGATATGCACGGGAACAGAGGTGCACACATGTGTGCGAATGCACCGAATGGCAGCACACGCACGCCCGGGTATGCACGTGGGCAACTCACGCCCCACAGATACACTCACAGGCACGGATCCTCGGTCCCGTTTGTGGGCACACAGAAATATGCATGCCACCCGGCCTGGGTCGTGGAGGAGGGATGCAGAGTGAGGAAAATGCTCAGCCCTGCAGCGGAGTGGCACCCTCGATGTCCCTCCCCCCATCCGCTCTGACACCCGGACCTACAGCCAGTAACCTGAGCCCACCTGGGATCAGCACAGCCATATAAAATAGGCACAAGGCCCCAGGGGGGCCCCATGACGATGGCTGGGCCAGAGACAAATTCCAAGTGGAGGAGAGCCCCAACAAATGGGGCCAAGCTGCCCTAGCCCAAGCTTATGAGACCCAACAGCCTCCACTGTATCCCCACCAGCACCTCCAGCCTGTCCCCCCTTCCCCCCGGGTCCACACAGGACAACCAGTGGGTCTGGGCTGCAGAGCATCTTGGGGGAATATGTGGGCTGCTCTCTTCTGCTGGCAAGCTGAGCTGAGGAGGGCGGTAGCTCCCAGGAACGAGGGAGCCTGAGAGTGGTACAGGACCGTCCCGAAAACCAGGGCAGGGACAGGCCTCCTTGAGAGAGCACATATCCCCCGGGGTCCAGGACATACGCGAACCTGCAGGCAGGGTCCCTTCTTGCTGGAGATGACAGAACAGGTGTACCCCCCGGCCCACAGCCCTCCAGCCCAAGGTGGGCATCCCCAGAGAGAGAAGGCTGGGGCCTCCCAGTCCCATGTGGACACTGGAGACTTTTTAAAAGGGAACTCAGAGTCCCAGGAAGGAAGCGGCGGGGACAGGCAGGAACAAGGGTCTCCCAGAAGCCTGTCACGAGGCTCCCCACCCTGACTGGGACCAAAGGGAGGCCCTGCTTTCCTGGAGGGGGTCTCCAGCCCCCAGCTGTCCAGGGAGGCTTGCCAGAGTCCAGCCAGTACCTCGAGGAGGTACTGTGGAAACAAGGAAAGGAGCCAGAAGACCTCGAAAGCCTCAACATCGGCCCAAGATGTTGCTGAGACTGATCTCAAAGTGACTTGCTGTGTGACCGCTTCTCATCTCCCCTGGGCTGAGCGTGCGTCTGCCTCTCCCTCCCACACCCTCCCTCCTCGTCACCCTGCTTCTGCTCGGGGACCCCAGTCTACTCTCCACCTGGCAGCCAGAGTGATGCTGGGACAGTCTCCCTGGAGCACACGCCAAAGCCCTTCCCATGGCCACAGGCCCTCCGTCTCCTCTCTGACTCAGGCCCCACCACCTCCCCATGGCGCCGTCTGCGCCCATCTCAGGGCCTCTGTGCATGTCTCCCCTCTGTGCCCACGCAGCTGCCTGGAGGACTCGCTGAAGACAGGCGTGGCTGCAGAGCCTGGTTTCCTCATCCCCTTAGTCTCCTGGAGGCCCCCAGTGAGGCCGAGCCCCAACTGTCCACAGGGCTCTCTGCTCCCGGGCACCCCGCAGAGACCTCCTTCCCTTCCAGCTGCTCTCCCATGCTCCTTGGGGTCACCTCCCGGGGAGACGACTTGCATTCACGGCTTGGTCTCAGCTCTGCTTCTGGGGAAGCGCAGCTAAGACACTCTCCTCTCCTGCTTATTTCTCCGCTTTGACAACTTCCCCACTCTCCCCTTCCCCCCAGCCCCCTACCACCGCCATTCTACTTTCTGCCTCTATGAATTCGATGACGCAAGGTACCTCCTTTAAGTGGAATCACATGATATTGTCTGGGTCTGGCCTGTTTCACTTAGCCTAATATCCTCAAAGTCCATCCATGTTGTAGCAAGGGCGGGAAGGTCCTTCCTTCTTCAGGGCTGAGTGATGGGCCACTGTGTAGCTAGGACACACTTGTTAGCCCCTGTTTCTTGAATGAGAGCCCTCCTAATTGGGTGTGAAGTGAGAGCTCCTGGCGGTTTGGATTTGCATTCCCCTAATTAGTGACATCAAACTTCAACTCACATGCTAATTGGCCATTTGTAGATCTGCTTTGGAGCATTGCCTGTTCATGTCTTCTGCCCCTTTCTGAGTTGGGTTGTCTATTATCTTACCATAGACCCACAGGAGTCCTTTATATATTCTGGGTATTAGCTCCTCTTTTTTTAAGTCTTTGTCCCACTATTGCCATCTCCAATCATCACTGGCCTCATGATTTAACACGTCCCTCCCAGCTCTTAGGCGCACAAGCACGCGCACGCGTGTGCACGCAAGCACGACCTCCCCTCTGCTTTGGGACCCTCTTTAGCTGTGATCGCTTGCTGACACACTTTGTGGGTGATGATTCATCAGGTCTCTGGGAGCTCTGGGAGGGCAGAGGTTTTGACTGCTTTCTGCACTACAGGGTTCGCAGGGCCCAGCACAGAGCCCGGCACACAGCCGGTGCTCCATAGAGTCTGAGAGAATGAAAGAAAGATGAGGCGGACTCCCGCAGACACTCACACCCCTCACATGACGGGCTCACAAACGCTGCTGGCACACGCCCCCCACACGCTCTCACACTCATGATCCCAACACACTCACAGGCAGGTTCCCACACCACACCCATGCCCACAGGCAGCCAGATCTGTGCTCGTCCTGAAACCCATCCACATAGGCTCCCCTCCCATGCAGATGTGCTCACCTGCACCCTGACTGGAGCTGCCCTGACTTCCTGGGTCCTCCTGGCCCCCCCGGAAGGCCTCTTCCCCCTGGCCTACAGCCACACCATAGGCAGAGTGCCTCGGTTTCCCCATCCGAGTCATTCAGGAGTCTAGGGCCCCTTCAGTTCTGACAGCCTGGGGACAAAGTTAGCTCCCACCCTGTCATTCATTCCCAGGGTGACTCAGTAAGGCCATTCTCTGCTCTGGGCCTCAGTCTCCCCACCTGTGACATGGGCAGCCCCAGGCCAATGCCCCATGGATCCCTGATTGCTGGTGGTCCCACCTCCTGGAGGGAGAATGGGAGGACAAGAGCAAGGGAGGGGCACCCAGGCCTCTTTCAGCTCAGCCCTGCACCTACCTCAGTGTCCTGGCAGGCAGGCTGAGAGGGTTTGGGATAGTTTTGAGGGGGAGCAAGGAGGCAGAATTTCAGCATGACTCCCCCTCATTTTGTCCAGGGCTCACCATGTAGGGCTCATGGATTTTACAGAAGTCAACCAAAGGGCCACAGAGGGAAAGGGGGGAAGGAAGGAAGGAGGGAGGTTGGGAAGGAAGGGAGGGGGGGAGGGAAGGAAGGAGGGAGGGAAGGAAAAAGGGAAGGAAGGAAGGAAGAAAGGAAGGAAGGAAGGAAGGAAGGAAGGAAGGAAGGAAGGAAAGATGCCATTTATTCAGGCCCATGCGGAGAGGACAGAGATGCACAGCCGGTAGGGAGAGATGACAGGCACCCAGAGGTCTGCAGGGCCGGTGGAGAGGGCTGCTGTAGGTGTCTTAAGGTACTCCCCTCCTCCCTGCAACTCCAGGCGGCTGACGTCAGCACCATGAGTGGGAGATGAGCTGTCCCCAGCATGGGCTCCTGGCTCCCTGAGAGTAAAGATGGTCACAGGTTACAGGGGAGGGGGTGCAGTGAGACAGTGGGATGTCAGCTGAGAGCAGGAGTTGGTGAAGATGGGGAGGTGGCAACAGGGGATCTGGAAGCGGAGGCGTGAGGGGACAGCAGCGCTGAGATCCGAGGAGGCGGCAGAGGGGACAGCAGGCTTGGAAAGGAGTGGAGGTCTCACCTGGGATGAGAGGTTCAGCTGGACATGATGTGCTTCACAAACGCTGCAAAGAAGGGCAGAGCGAGTGGCAGGGGTTGAGCACTGCGTGGCCACGGTGGGGGCCTAGGGTCCCAGCACCCCCGCCCCCGCCCCACACCCCAGCCTGCCGAGCCCACCTTCATAATTGATGCAGCCATTGGAGTCTTCCTGCCCCGCCATCAGTTTCTCCACCTCGTCTTCAGTCAGCCTCTCTCCTGGCCGGGGGTGGCGGGAGGCTGAGTCAGCACCGCGGGACGGGTGCAAAGTGGGGGGACCCACAGAGTCCAGCTGGGTGGTGGGTCTGCCTCCCTAGCACTCCCATACCTCACCTTGGCCCAGCCATCCCGGCTCACAAGACCTTGGCCACCACCCGCATTTCTGAGACCAGGAGAATCAGTGATAAGTCAAAGGGCGGGACTTGGGGTGCAGGCTTGGTGCACCCTCTGAGCCTGGGCTCTGTCCACAACAGTGCCAGCTTGGTGTTCAAGTCCCCAGCACACACTGTCCCTTTTCCTACAGGGGACCCCTGGGGAGTCCCTTCCATCAAGGGGAGGCGAGGCCCCCCATGTCACTGGAAGGAGTCCCTCAGGGCAGCCTTTTGAGGCCAGAGGAAGGGCTCATGGGAAGGAGCTGAGGGCCTTGGGGGATGATGGTGGAGGAGACAAGGAGACAGCTTCTCTGTTCTCCAGACAAGTCTGCCACTTTACTGCCTCTGAGCACTGTGTACTGCCCTGGTCCCCCCATAGGAATGGGGGGTAATCTCCTACCCCCAGTCACACACAAAAAACCCAGACACCAGCCTAGGGCCAAACACACAGTAGGAGTTCAGTTCACCTCTGCTGTAAGGAAAAGTTGTCTTGAGCAGATGTAGTAGGTGCTCAATAAACATTTGCTGCATGAAAGCTCCTTTGAGAAGGGGGTGCCCCTGCCAGCCAGATAGTGGGCATCAGGATGCCCAAGGGGCAGGCCTCTTACCTACTGGGCCTCTTCTTTGCTGTGTCCCTGGAACCCGACCTTGAGACCATGAACACCAGGACTGAACCGGTCCTGTTGGATGCGCCACACTGTCCCCCCACAGAGCTCCCCTCCCCGCCTTCAGTTCCGTGAACTGCACCAGCACACTTCCTTTGTTGTTACCTGGCCTTCTAAACTCCCCACATCTGTCACCTGCCATGAAGGCCCCTTGACCGTGTCCCTCTGTCCATTTCACAGATCAGACACGGGCTCAGCAGGTGACAGAAGGGTCTTCCCCAGGATGCCCCCACCACCACGAAGGAGGAGTGGGGAGGAGGAGGAGGTGGTCCTCACCTAGTGTGGCCAGCACGTGGCGGAGCTCAGCGCCCATGACCGTGCCATTGCCCTCCTTGTCGAAGACCCGCAGCCCCTCCACAAAGTCCTCGTAGGTGCCCGTGTCCTTGTTCTTGGCAATGTGCTGGAGCATGGGCAGGAAGGTGTCGAAGTCCATCATCTTGCTGTTGAGCTCTGGCCGGAGGGGTTGGGGGCGGGGGGAGTACGGTCACTCTGAGGAGCAGGACAGGCACATCCTTCCCCCCGCCACCCAGGCTGCAGGGTACAGACCTACTGCCCACACGCAGTCCCAGAACACCCTACACCAGCTGACCATTTACAAACCACGCTCCCATCACGGGGAGTCAACCGAGACGTGCATCCTTTACACAATCCGTTAATGTTCACAGGGACAGTTTGTTGCGGCGGCACCCCCGGGGGCTCTGCCTAGCGCCTCTGCTCTGCTTTCGTGGAAACCATTCTGGATCCTGTGGTTTTTCTTATAGACCCCACCCTTCCCACCACTGGGATTGCTCGGGAGCGGTGGAGCCAATCAGAGACCTTCCCTGCGACTTTGGAAGCATGGGGGGCCTGGGTCTCATGTCTCCGTGGGGCAAAGCAGGCAGCCCTCTCTGGCAGAAGCGGTGAGGGAAGCCAGCCCCGAGCGCCAGAGAGACGCTGTGGAGACCGGGAGGGGCCAATGAGGTTGGAGGTCCCCTGGCCACCCTCACCGGCTGTGACGCTACTTTGCACCATCAGCTTCCTGTGACCAGGAGACCTGGTCAATGGTGGGAAGGTCCTGCAGACTTGTTGCTTGTTACGTTGGCAGCATGGCTTGAGACCTGCCTCCATTCCTCATCCGGACACTGGGAAGATGTCAGGAGGGCACAGAGCGGGGCCGTACCTGTGCTGTGCCCCCGCAGATGTCAGCCCACCCCAGGCACATCCCCGGGGCCCAGCACGAATGCATACCCACCTTCCTGCTTCGGTTTCCCCAGGACACGGAGCACCTCAGCCTGGGTAGGGTTCTGGCCCAGCGCCCGCAGGACATCCCCACACTGCCCGTACGTGATCTTCATCTCACACTTGGGCGTGCGGTCGAACAGCATGAAGGCTTCCTTGAACTCTGCCAGGAGAGGATGTGAACTGTGGACACACCCAGAGTCAGCCCACCCCATTCACCCCGCCCTGGCCGGACTTCAGACTGGGGACCCCAGGTCCAACCCTGCAGCCCCAGGGCTCAAGACCCTCACTTACCTTCAATCTGCTCCGGTGTAAACTCGATCTGAAAGGAGACCCCAAAGATTCTGAGTGTCTGGCCCAGGGGGCGGGGCCAGATCTGCACCTGCATACTCCACGGCCACAGCCCAGGCCTCAACCTCTTGGCTGCACCAGACTGTCCCCCTGGCAGCATCCCAGCTTCTGCCCCCATGACCTCCTGCCATCTCCCTTGGCACCTTCCTGTCTCCTCATCCCTCCCAACCTGTGCGAACTGAGGGCCGTGGGTCTGCGTGTGCCCAGACCCTGAAGGCTGGTGGGCCACATCTGGGGAACGGTGAGAAGGCCGTCCCGGTGCCCTGAGTCCCCAGCCCAGGGTAGGCTTTACCTGATCCCCCTGGTCCGGGACAGATGTGTCTGAAGCCAGCAGATCTGACCAGGCTGGCTTTGCCACCCCCCAGCAGGCCTGGGGTTCAGTGGGCAAGGCTGTCCATGTGAGTGAGACAGGAAGCCCCATCTCGTTGTGGGGGGTGGGGTGGCAGGAGGAGCAAGGATGAGGGTACAGACCAGAGGGTTTCTGTCGGCATGAGAGCATATCCACAGGAGTGAGTGTGTGTGCACTCATGTGTGTATATGTGTGTGTGAGATGTATGTGTGTGCATTCACACTCGTGTGTGTCTGCAAGTGTTTACACTTGCCTGCCCCTCGCAGAGACCTTAAGGCTGGGCACTACCACTCACATGGTCTTACACACCAAAAAGCCCTGGGCAGCCCCCAGCCCAGCCCAGCCTGGGGACACAATGGTAGTGCTGACTAAGTATCTGCTAAGGCCACATCAGAGAGCCACCTGAGGTAAGGAGGCCTCCCGGGACCCAGTTTCCCCCTCCTCACCAGATACCAGGTCTATTTTTATCACAGCAGTCACTCACCCCAAGGTCAAGGTCACAGGAGGGAAAGGAGCTTGGGGGAGGAGGCATGCCTGGCGTGCCTCCCACCGCTGCTCCCTGGGAACCCCACCAACCCCCAGGGCACACCTCGGTGCAGAGGGATATTCTCCCCCACCCCCTTGTCATGCTTGTCCCTTCTGGACTCAACCCCATGTTGGGAAGAACAAGTTGCTGCTCCCGGTCCCTTGAGGGCTCTCTCACCGCCAGGAAGCCTGCTGAGATTACACTTCTGAGCCTCCTGGCAAAGCCTCCGGCCCTTCGCCAGCCAGCCCGACAGGGAGAGCCGGGGGTGGGGGGCACGAGGGGCTTCACTGCGCCCACCTCTCACAGGGAAGTCCGTGCCAGCCTCAGATCCGGTGAGACTGGACCAAGCCACCAGGGGCCTGGGGTAGCTGGCCCCCAGCAGGGAGCCTGTGGGACACAAGCTTAGACCCTGGGGGTGGTTAGGGCTCAGGGAGCCAACTCCAGAGAACACATTCCGTGAACAGCTCCCAATAGCCTGTGACAGGGCTTCTTGTCCCATGTCGCATCTGAGGAAGCCACGCCTCGGAGCAGGGAATAGGCAGGAGCAAAGCTGAGATTGGAACCCATGTCTTGAGGGACAAGTCTGGCCCCCTAGGAAGGGATCACAAACGGAAAATTGTTCTGCTGCAGCTCTGGCTGGACAGGCAGGAGCTGTGAGGAGCTGGGAGGGCTCCACAGGGCCCCTCAGCCAGCAGTCAGGACAGCAGTGACCGGTGGCCAGCCAAGAACAGGGAGCAGGCAGGACACACGGAGCGTGCCACTCTGCAAATGCCATCGGAGTCATGGCTCTTCCTCCAAGTTTAGACTCGGAGAAAGACTTCCTAACTGGGGAAGGGTTCTGTGCTCACTGGTCACAGCCCCAAGACCAATTTCCTGAGTGACCTACTCAGCCTGTGCCTCAATTTCCCCACCTAAAAGCTGAGGCCTGACACGCTGTGGGGCTCGGCCACCCTGGTAGGGGTAAGTGTGCCCCAGCCTGGGCAGGGGCCTCACATCCCCATGCTCCCCACCCCTGTCACCCAGAGGGGAACAAGGAAGATCCCCATCCGGCTGGAGGGGTTGGGGTCCGGGTGGCTCCAGGATTCCTCAAGGATATGAGGTCCCGAGAGAAGGGCAAGGGACAGTTTCCACAACCACCCAAAGACGTTCCCTTCAGTAGCCCTGGGGGAATCCTGCCTGCTGTGTGACCACCAGCTCTCCTCCGGCAGCGGCTCCTGACACCTGAAGCCCCGAAGTTTCCCACCTCAGCTCAGCGCTCACTTTCTGGAGTCTGACCTGCCACTGCGTAGGTCCACTCCGGGATCCACTTAGCTGCCCTCCCCTTTCTGCTCAAACCCAGCTCCCATACCCACCTTGATTTTGGACGCATCAAACTCAGCTTCCTTGGGGCGCTCGGGCTCCGGCGCAGGTGCAGGCGCCGGGGCGGGGGCTGCCTTGGGGGCTGCCTTGGCATCGTCTTTCTTGGGGTCTGGCTTTTTGGGGGCCATGGAAGCTGTCAGCACGGGGAGGGATGTAGAGAGAAGGAAGCAGAGAGCGGGGTAGGTGAGGCTGGGAGGGGACCTGGTCTTTATCCACTCTGGACAATTCCTGACCCCAGCCCCACCCCCCACCGTGCACAATAGGGACAGGGCCATAAAAGGACACAGGCTAAGCTCAGGGGCTATTTTGGGGCCTGGGAGGGCATTGTTCAGGCTCAGGAATGGGTAGGGGAGAGGGAGGGCTTTCATTCCTCCCAATCACCTGTTGGGCAGAGGGAGGGGGAGCGGAGGACAGAGGCAGCCCAGCCAGATGCACAGAAACCCTCCACAGGTGATGAATTGAGCAGGACCAGAAGGCTGGACCAAGCGTGTGCTGTGATGGGGGCAGAACCTAAGGGTACCTCCTGTGTCTAACTTTCCAGCTGTGTCTTGAATTCCCATGTGTCTGGGTCTGGGGGGAGGGGTGGTGCCCGGAGGGGGAGGGGGAGTCTGCCCATGTCTGTTGATCTCTGGCGGGAGCATCTGTGTGTACCCGTGTATTGTCTAGGTGTCTTTACGTTTGGTCGGGGGCGGTGTTTGGGTGCTGCATTTGTGTATCTGTGCGGACGGCCCATGCCCATCTGGGCGTCGGCTCGGCGGGTCTGCGTCTGGGTGTTTATATGGACGCACGTGTCTGTGTATTTCTGTGAGTGTGTCTGTGAGTGCTTCTTCCGTGGGTTTGTGTCGGGTGTTTATATGTATCTGTGTGTGTCTGGTCATGGCTCGCAGGCAGCTGCAGCCCCAGCCTGAGGGACCCCAGGAACACCGCGAGTGGCAATGGACTGGGTGCCAACCCCCGCCAGCCCAGGCTGCAGTCACCCAGCCCAGTCCAGCAGCGGAGCTGCCCCCACCGCCCCCTTCACCAGCACCCGGCTGGCCCTGTGGCTTGTTCCTCCTTTGCACCCCACCTCCCATCTCCTCTCTTCCCTGCACTGGCCTGGGGCCCACACAGCTTGGGGGGGCCCTCAACAGCCCCCCCGTACCCCTTGTCCCCTTTGCAGCGTGCCCTTGTCCTTCCTCTGAGTAGCACATTCCAGGCCCCCTGCCCCCCCCCAGGCTCCTTGTCTGTGTCCTACCGCCCCACGCTTCCCTCTGCTGGCCCTTTGGGGGACAGTGGGGACTGAGGGAGGGTCTGCCTCTCTGAGGGACCTCAGGGAGCTGAGCGAGGTTTGCCGCGGTGCCCACCCCAATACCCAGCCCTCAGCAGATGGCAGGGACAGAGGGCAGCCTGGCCAGGCACCGTTTGAGAAAGTGGGGGAGGTGGGAAGGCTGAGGTGGCATGAGGCCCCTCTGGGCACAGATTTCTGAGAGTAAGGACATCTTGCAAGCACATTGGGCTCCCTTCCTCTCCTGGGCGTCTGTGCCGGGGGTGGGAAGGAGGTGCTCCTTGTTATTTTTAAGTGCCTGGAGGCTTTGATAGAAACTTCAGAGGCAAAGCCCCCCCTCCCCAGGCCCCGGGGGGAATTTCTGGGTGTGGAGAGGAGCTGGGGCCAGCCTGAAGGCAGGGTTTATGGGGGAGGGGCGTTCTACCTGGAGGCCCCCCCCACCGTCTTCCAGCTGAGCCCAGGTCCCTCAGATCCTGTCACTCATCCTCATGGAGAGGGGGACAGCAGTGGAGGGATGGGATCTGGCCCCCTCCTAGCTGAAACACAGGACATTCCTCCCCTCATCTGGAGGGCAGAACACCCCACATCTGGAAATCTGACAACATCCGGTGCTGGGGGGTGGGGGAGGCAAGTTTTTCACTTTCCTTCCAGATGTTTGGCAAGAGTATTGAGAAAAAAAGGGCTGGGGGGAGGGTCCACAAAGACGAGCCAGAAATACCACAAGAGAACACAGCCAGAGGGGGACACACAGAGAGAGGCCTCTGGGCAGCCCTATTGCCCAGACCCGCTGGACCTCGACATAACTGACTCTGGATGTCCCATGGGGACTCCGGCCACCCACAGGCACAGCCAAGACATTACCCAACCCCCTTGCATTTGTCATGGGTGAAACCGAGACCCGAGGCAAAGGACACACTCAGGGTCCCCCAGATTTCCGATCTCATGTCTTTCCTCCATGCATAACTGCCACACTCCAGAAGCCACCCAGCACCAGCCTGAACTAGGGCAGGTGACTGGCGAGGGCCTCCGGAGCCCCAGGTGTCAGGTCTGTGCCACGGGGTGGGCGGGCCCACATGGCCAGTCAGAACCACACAGCGCCATCCCTTCTGCCTGGGGGAGTATGGGGAAGGGGTGCTTCTGGGTCCCCTTCCCTCATGCCCAGGGTAGATGTGGTCCTGCAGTGGGGACACGCCACACAGAGCCATCCTCTGCTCCCTCCCCAGGGCTCGGATGGAGAGGCTGAGCTCTGGCTCCGGGGAGGAGCAGGGCTCCAGAACTCGCCCTGCAGGACCACTCTCAACCTAGAACTAATGCCCAGCCCCCAGCAGGGGCTCTGCCGAAAAATCAGCCCCCTCTCCTGCCAGTTGAGGCCAGAAGCAAGGGGTGGGGGTGGGGTGCACAGGTGCGCAGGCAGGTGAGCAGGGGGCGGGGCATTGTGCGAGGGAGGGGCAGGCAGTGAGCAGTAAGGGCAGGCCACCCTAAGGCTCCGCTCTCTTCTCTCCCCCAAGTCCCAGGCTGAGCTCTGTGCCTCTCGGGAATGACAACCAGCAGGCAAGATCGAGGCAGGGCCTGAGGGGACCAGAGAGCCTGGGGGCAGCAGCAGGGGTCTGGGTGCTACTACCCCTTTTGTTCCTCTAGCTCCAGCATCTGAGTGGTGACCCAGTCTGATGCAGACTCACAAGTCCCACATTCCAGAGCCCCCTCTCTGCCCAGCCGAGGAGAACACTGGGGAAGATGTGGGTCCTGACTTCTGAGGGGCCAGGGATAGAGGCAGAAGACACTTGGCCACACTGGCCTCCTTCTAGGTTATTTCCAGCCCTGATACCTTTGCATAGGCGCTTTCCTCCCCGTCTTGCCTTGGGTTGGGACCCTGGCCATGGCTTGCTCCTGGGCACCCCCTGGTCTCAGTGATATGTCACCTCCTCTGAGAAGCCTCCTCAGACTACCCTGGCTCGCTCCCTCTGTCTTGTCTCCCACCCTGACTCCTCAGCCCTGTGCACCCTGAAACGAAATGTTTCTTATCTTGTTACTTAGGTGGCTGCCCTCCATCCCATGAGTGTCTGTTGGCCTGGAGGGATGGAGGAGTTTTTGTTGTCCCATAGCTACATATCCCCAGAGTCTCCAGCAGAGCCTGGTATGTAGTAGACGCTCAATAAATGCGGGATGAGCAAATGTCCCAAACACCTCAATGTACCCACTTCTTACAGGGGGAATGGGACCCATTGCCAAATTCTATCGATGGTGTGGGGTCAGGGGAGATGGGGTGGAGGGTTGCTGGCAGACCAGCTAGAGTCTGGGTCACTGCACGGGGCACTCCGGGAGGGCAGCACAGCCAGCAGCAGCTGCCACCTCAGCCCGGGCCTACCCTGCCTGCCACTCCCACCCCCTGGCTGAGGTTCTTCTCACTAGCCTGAAAAGGCCAGAGTGACCCCCCTGCGGTCTCAACAGCGACTTGACCGTGAAGACCAGCCAGCAGGGGGCGTAAAAGGGATAGAAACCAGGCTTTGGATCCAAACCCAAACCCCAGAACCCAGGATCCCAGCCCGGAACCCAGACTCCAGACCTGGAACCTGGAACTCCAAACCCAGACTCCAGACTCCGGTCTCAGGATCTGAACCCCCAACTTAAAGCCTGGAACCTGACCCCACTCCGGGGACCCGGACTTTAAAACCCAAGATGCCAAACCCAGACTCCAGACCCAAGACCCTAGGCCAAGGATCAGGATCCTAAACCCAGAATCCAGATCCAGGACCCAGGACAGGACTGCTGGCGTTCCAGACCAGCACTGTCTATGGCTCTGTGTAGACAAGGGCGGGGAAGGGGGGAGGGTAAACCCTTGGCAAACAGCGGGGGTGAGTGCTTGGCAAACCTTCCTGGTAGTGTTCCTCTGAGAGGCATGAGGAATGTCCCTCATCCCGTCAGAGCCAATTTGGGGAGCTCAGAATATGGTGGCCACGTGGAGGGGATGGTGGAGGACGAGGGGAGGGAGGAATGGTTAAGGCCTGGCCATCCTTTGGGCCCGGGAGCCAGAGGCAGGGAAGGAGGGTCGGGCTCTTGTCCCCCTGGCCGCAGGCTCCACAGGCTGCCCTGGCCCGCCCCAGACCGCCCCTCCTGGCCCGAGGCCTCGGGGCTGGGATGCAGGCCCACACTTCCCGGAGGAGTCGAGAACGCGGCCTGGGCCAGACCCAGAGCCTTAGAAGTAGGTCAAGTGTTGCTGTGCAGCAGGTCCTGGGGACCCCGTCCAGGCGCGGGCAGGCCCGTGGGCGGCAGCTCACCTACCAGGGCACGCGTGTGTACCCACACGGATGTGAACCCACCGCCATATGGTGGGGGCCCGCAAGCACGGACCCTAGGCACGGCCCTCAGCCCCCACCCAGCTGCACAGATGGGGGCACCGAGGCCCCAGGACGGGCAGGAGCTGCTCAGCCACTCTGGCCAGGGGTGGCATGAGGCAGCCACGAGGACCAGGAAGAGAGGAATTTCTGCACCATCCCACGGTCCTGGATCCTTGGACAAAAGTCTGACTCTAAGGAGGACTTCCCAGCAAGGCTGCTATGCCACCAACAGGATGTGGCCTGCTTCCCGGAGCACAGCTCCAGGCCTTGAAGGATGGGAAGGCGTGGCCAAGAGCACGGCTCTTGTGACCCAGGCTGGTCCTGGCTCCTCTGGGCCTCCGTTTCCCCATCTGTACAATGGCCACGGGTGCGGCCCAGTGACAGTCGCTGTCCCGTAGCCCCAGCCCGTCCTCACCACCCCCACACCACACACAGACAACTCTGTCCTCGGCAGGCCAAATACAACCCTCAGGCCCCTCCCTCTGCCCACTGTGCTGACGGGGACCAGATGCTCCAACCTTGTGGTTCTGGGGTGGGGGTGGCAGGACCCAGCGGGCTGGCAGGCAAGGCCTGGGTTTGGCCCAGGGACCTATAATCAGCTCCTGCCCCTCTGATCCCTGCCCAGGACTGACGCTTGGGGCTGTGGTGTCCTGGCCGGCTGTGGCCACGGTCGCTATATTTGGGAGCCCAACTGAGCATGAGGGAGGGCTGGGCAGGCAGAAGGCTCCAGGGACCAGTGCCTCATGGGAGGACAGAAGGGGGGACACTGTTAGCCAGGCTTGGTCCTCTACAGAAGGAGGGCGTAGCCCTGACTTCAGGGACCCCATCTAAGGGGTATGTTCTGTTCTGAGGGGCCTGGCCTGGGGGGCATTGGCCCTGTCCTCCACGTCAGGGTCTAAAGAGGGATTGGAAACATGTCCGGAAATACTGGACCCCTTATTTAGTCCAATGAGTCCGAATGTAAGTTGGGGGCAGGCATCCTGAGTGTGGGGCAAAGGGGTGGGGGCCAACGAGGGTGACGGGAGCCGAAAGGCTTTCAAGGGGTGAGTTTGGGCGTTGAGGGGTCTCAGTTGAGGGGACAGGAAGAGGGGTGCCAATGTGCTGAGCCAGAGAATGGAGAAAACAGGGCCCGAAGCAGGGGTCCGAGGGAACGGGCCAAGGTAACGGGCCGAGGTGCCGCTCAGCCCCTCCCCAGCGTGGCCTGCGGCCTCCCTGAACTACCTTGGACATTCCCACCACTGGGCCAAACCCTGTACACTCCCACCAGCCGTTTCCCAAAGAGCAAATATTTATTGTCCTTGGATGAAAAAAAAAGAGTCCCCTTTTAGGATCAGGGTCTGGGAGCTGCTTCTGAGGCTTGCAGGGGCTCAGCAGTGGCCCGAGGTGACCAGAAGCTCCACCAAGACTGGCCGAGGGTGGAGGAAGGAGGCTGGGACCGGAGCTGGCCTCGGAGGAGAGGGGTCGTGGCCGGCCCGGGCTGCGGGGCGGGGGGCTCTGGCCCCGGGCCCACTTCCCCGACGGTTCCCCAGAATAGGTCTGAGGGCGGATGGACCCTGTCACCGTGGCAGGAGGTGTGAATTTATGTGAAGACATGCGCCGTCCCATGTGCTCACGTGTGTCCCGCGAGGCTGTGAGCACATGCGTGTGTGTGAGCATGCGCGGGGGCTCCTGACTCTGGGTGCACGGCCATCTGGGAGAATGTTCATCTGTTGGCATGGGGCGGGGTAGGGGTATGTGGACACAACCTCTGTTGAATGGCCAATTCAGTCAAAAAGGAGAGTAAATTTAGCAGGGGAAAAAAAACCCCGTCAGTCAGACGAGGAGTCTGAATTGGGTGGTTGTTTGACTGGATGGACCAACTGTCTCAGGCAAACAGTCCCCGCTGGCTGGAGGAGGAACCGGCTCCCCTCTGCCACCCCCCAACACCCCCACCCCCCGGGCCCACATGGGAAACTGGAGACGGGGACCACGACCGACCAGAGATGAAACACAGAGACGGAGATGGGTACAGATTCAGAGACCAGGGAGGGAGGGTCGCGAGGCCAGCCAGAGACAAAGGGAGCCCCTGGACGCAGGCTCCTGGAGCCAAGACAAGGTGTGTGCACAACACAGCCCTCCTGCCCTGACCCTCAGCTCTGAGCCAAGGAGGAGGCAGATTTAGCCCTGCCCTCCCGCAGCCCAAAGTGCACAAGAAGGGGGCACCAGACCCGGAGGCAGGAAGAGAGGGTGGGCCTGGGCAGCCACAGGAGAGGGGGCAGCGGCTAGAATGCAGACAGGGCAGGGGACAGGGATGGCAGTGATGGAGGTGAGGGCAGGATGGTAACAAGGTGGTGATGGTGATGATGGCAGAAGAGGCCACGGTGCCCAGGAGGGCCTCCCTCCCCGTCCCCTTGCTGTGGTGGCCCCATGAGACCCGAGCTGTCCCCATGCCGCTCCACCCGGCACCAGCTGTGTCCTTGCCTCCAGTGGCCACACAAACACCCTCTGTGGTCCAGGGTGTGGAATGCATTAAAAATGGCCCAAGCCCCCAGCCAGGAATAGTTAGGGTCAATTCCACTACCTGCCTGTGTGGATATTTATATATCTACCCGCCTACCCCATCTAAAAGAGCATGCACGCACACACATGCGCACACACACACACACACACACACACGCTCAAAAATGCCGGAGTCAGGCTAACCTGCTCCTGCTATGTATCTGTGTCTGTCCAGAGATACGCACTGGGGCCTGGACACTCCCCTCACCACCTGGTCTCTTCTCACCAACTCTGGAGCCAACAGGAATCACGGTGATGTGTGTGTGCGCGTACACGCACACATGCCCGGCCCATGGGTGCTTGCACCAAGAGCAACCACAGGCCCATGCACACACCTTTAAACATAAATCCTCATGCAATATAGACGCCTTTGCACAAATGTTTATACACACGTATGCATGCCTGTGCACACACATCCACACACTTGCACACAGGTGCCCTTTGCACGCATATGTCCACACATTCACATGCCTTTGTGTACACACACACCTAGCACATCATAACTCCGAGGTCACTCGCTGGTACGGAAAGAGCCCGGGGTGGGAATTAGAAGCCGTGGGAGGGAGGAGAGACCAGAGAAATCAGGGAACCACAGCAGGCCCGCCAGGGGAGGTCCGGGAGGTTATGTGAGTACACGTGAGTGTGAGTGTGAATGTGTATGTCCAGGTGTTTGGGATCTTTTCCCTGCCTCTTCCCTGGCCCCCCGGAGGGCCATCCTCCGCCCTCCACCCTGTTCACAGAGGGAAAATAGAGGCCAGAGCACAGCAGCTGGGCCTGGGGAGGTCAGTGTCCCCAGGTTTGGGGCTCGCAAGCCTTAGCATCTGTGTTATTCTTGGCGCAGTCCAGCCAGATAAGCACGGGGGTCAGAGCTCGGCTCTCGTGGGAAAGGACTCTCTGGAAGTCTCCCGACCCATTCCTTTCCCAGATCCGGGACCCCAGAGCAGGCAGGGGTGGAGGCAAAGGGAAAGGGGGTGGTTGAGGGACAGGCAAGTCTTCATCGGGCCGGCCTCGAGGGCTGGGGGTGAGGGGGTGGAACACGGCAGAATGGGAGACTCACAGATGCCCCAAAATGCGGAGTGACCCCTCAAACCAGCCCGAAGATGCCCCAGCACAGGGCTGGAGCACGTGGAGAGGGGCAATGCCAGGCCCCCAGCTCTCTATAACAGCTGGACCGGAGCCCCTCGGCTGCAGGGAGCCGCCTGAGGTTTCCAAGCCAGCGCTAATGGGGAAGCCACTTTAGAGAGATGGTCGGAACGTTAGAGGACCTCAAAGCATCACCATCGGCAGCAGATCATGACGTGCTGGGCCTGGGGTTAGTTATCTGTCACCCCTCCCATCTCATCACTGACTCCTGGAGCCGCTTCCCCTCCAGAGATCTCGGGGCACCCACTTGCCCAATGGGGTGGGGTCTTGGGTCAGCTTGGAAGGCACTCAGTCCCCCCAGCGCAGTCAGAAGGAGGCAGGCTCCGGCCTGAGTCTCCTCCATCCCCCACTGGCACCAACCTTTGCCCCCAGCCCAGGCCTTCGGGCCTTGCGGAAGGCTGGGGTTTATCTGCTGGAGCTTGGAGCTGAGAGCCAGGTCAACAAGGGAAAAATCAGGGGAAATTCTGCGGGATACAGGGCTCATCCAAGGCTGCAGATAAGAAAGGAGGAGCTGGGGGCTTTCTTTAGCCCCAGAAGCCTGGCCTGACAGCAAGCCCCACCCCTGCCTTCGGGAGTTCTGGCCCCCTGGCTCAGGGGGGCGATAAGGTGGCCCCTCCTGCAGCCTGCCCCATCTGCACACTCCTGCCCCAGCCAAGTCCTCCGGGTCAGCGACCGCGAGGAGAGAAATCATTGATTGCGGCTGCCAAGAGCCCTGGCCACCTCCGGCCCCGAGTGCCTGACCTTGAGGTCCAGAGAAAGGATGTGCCATTCTCCCCACCCCCATCACCCCCAAGAGGACAGGAGCCACAGGGGCAGCGTGGTTGGCCTGCGCTGGAGGACTAGGGTGCACCTTCCCCACAGCAAACACCCCTCACCCGCCACCTCCCAGGCCTCAGTCCCCCCCTTGGAGATCTGGGCTCCAGTCACCTGCAGCTTGACTCTCGGGCTGGGGGTTGAGCTTTTCACGGACTCCTGAGGCTGCAGAGGAGCCCCAGACACGGAGCGGCGGCCCAAGCCAGTCAGGGGCTACATCTGTACTACGTGACTTTGGGCAGCCCTCCCTGGTCCCAACCAGCCGCCAGGGGCCCTCCAGCTCTGGGAAGGTCTCCGATTTATGCACAGCCACTCTCCTGTCATCTGGAACCTGCTCCAAGGTGGAGACCCACGGGTCCCCCGTCGGGGCCCTTCAGCCTCTTTCACGGCCAACCAGCCCCCGGGTGTTGGGGAAACCTGGGTACGTGGTCTGAATGAGCTCGGTGACCTCTGGCACACCATTGCCCCTCTCTGGACATCGCTCTCCCACACACAGTTTTATAAACTTCCCCAAGTGCTTCCCATTTCTGGCCAGTTCAGCCAACGTCCACGGCGCCTCTGGGCCAGGCTCTGTGCCGGGCGCTGGAGAGCTGGACAGACACAGTCCTGGTCCCAGCCTGAGATGTTCCCAGCGTCATTGCCAGCCCATTGCTTCACCGGGCTAGTGTCCTCTGAGGCATGGGAAGAAACTGAGGCCCAGAGAGATGGCCCAGCCGTCCTCAGATGGCCCAGCCTGACCAAGGACCACCCACATAGAGCATCCCTCTAATCCACGCAGGGCCCAGCATCACGACCTAGGGGTCCCCGGCCCTAGATCTCCCCACCACAGCCCCCAGCCAGGACCCAGTGTCTGAGCTGACCCCCTTCCCTCTGCTTCTTCCTTCCTGGCCCCCTGGCCCTTCAAACCGCAGGGCCCAGCCGGCCTCTGGAACGCGTGCCCAGGACCTCGGTGATATTTTGAGTTTAAGAAAACTTTGCAGTCGGCAGGAGCTCTTAAAAGTTATAAATAGCAGCAGCGGGAGCCCATGCTGGGAGAGGCGGAAACACGTGTCAAACACGCCTGGGAGGGGGTATTCCGAGGCACAGACACCCCCCCCCCCAGGGACCCACCAGGCTTCAGGGGATTTTACAACCACTAGAGCGGGAAGTCACACCCCACCCGGAAGGCGTCTGGGAAAGGAGACTCCATTCTCGCCCCCCCCACCACCAGGGTCCCGAGAGGTCGGTCAGGTTGCCCAGGCGAGCGGGGACGCTGTCGAGAGGCATCTGGGCTGGGAGGGCTTGCTCCTACCCGCCCCTCCCCACCACCAGCTCCCCACTCAGCTGCCCAGCATGGGAATTGTAGGGCTCAGGGGAGTTTGGGAGCATGTCTGCACCAACCCCAGCCAACATAGGTGGGATGGGGTGGGGTGGTGGGCTGGTAAGCCTAGAGTGAAGAAGGGACCATTCCAAGGTCAACAGGGAGCTGGGGAGCACTCAGACCCCCAAGCCATGGTTCGTCCCACTGAGCAAAAGCCACTGCTGCCTCCCTTCCAAATACCTGACACCCCTCTGGTTAAGCCGAGTGGGAAGCCTGAAGATGGCACATATGCTGGAGAGAACAAGGGACTCCATCCGCTGCAGCAAAATGCATATCCGCACTCACCCCGCGGCCAGGTGTGAGGTCTCAGGCTTACCTTGAAGGCCATGGGATTTGAGGACTTGCTCTCAGAAGCCTGGTGTGATGGGACACAGCCATGAAGCCCCCCTCGATTTTCTCAACCGCTCTGTCGTGTTCACGGGCCACAACCATGACTCCGACGATGGAGAGGTCAGGAAACTGAGGCACATCTGAGACCATCTCCACCTCACCCCCTCCCCAACAGGTCTGGGGGTAGCAGCCAGATCTGGCGTCCAGGCGCTCTGAACCTCAGGGAGCCCCGAAGGGTTTATGGGGCTCCCAATGAATGGGCCTGTTGAGCTCAGAGGGGGCCGGGCCCGAGTAAACATGACTGGGTCTGAGCTGCCATTCTCCCCCTGCCTCCTTCCCCAGGACCCAGGACCAAAATACAACTTCCTGTCCCTGGAGCTGAGGGCCAGACTCGCCCCTCGGAGCCCTGGGCTGGGGCTCACTGCAGGAACACAGCCTGGCCACCATCGGCAGCCCCCAGGGTGGAGGTCCAGAGAGGACTTCAGGTTTTCAGAGTCACATGTCTGCCTCCAAGCCCCAAGGACCTGGACCCTTGACGGAGCCCCTTCAAACCTTGAACTGCCCATCTGTTAATGGCAGATCAGGAAACCATGAGCAGGAAGGGGACCTCACAGGTCAGGGCAGAACAGCCCCCAGCCTCCCACTTCCCCCAGCCAGTGAGGGTAGGAACAGAGGAAAGAGTAAGGGAGCATGTGGGGGCTCAGAGGACGGAGAGGCTGCGAGAGTGGAGGGTCAGCAAGTAACAAGCTGGAGTAACAGCAAGTAACAGCAAGTAACAAGCTGGCAAAGGAGTCCCTTCCCCTTGGGCACTATTGCCCACTGACTTGTCAAGCTGAAATCTAGTCCCCCCACTGGCACTGGTCACAGAATGGCCTATCTTCCCAGGGCCCCCCACTTAGAGCTGCACACCTGGGAGCAGCCCAGCATGGGAGGGGGCAGGAACCCCGTAAATGCTTGTTTGTCATAACCTCACTCCAGGCCCCCACTCCCCTGCACCCCATCCCCCCAACCAGCCCAGTCTACTCCCTCAGCCTCATATCCCCCACCTGGAGGCCAGAGATGGACAGGATCTCTGCCTACCTCTCCAGCCTGGGAATGTACTAGAAAGTACTTTGGAAACTGTAAAGTATGTTGCCCTCCCCAGGAGCCTGGAAGACCTGGGGAAGGGTCGCCCCTGAGGGACGGGGGCCCTAGGAACGTGCCCCAGCTGCTGGGGGTTGGTTTGGGGCCCGCTGCCTCACGTGCCGGGCACTGGGGGCTCCGACTGGAATGTGCTGAGCGGCAGCTGCCACGTGAATCATTACACCTCGTCAGGCTGAGCCTGGGACTTCCAGACCCAAACCGGCTCCGGCTGGGCTCCGGCGGAAGGGCAGCCTCTAGCCAGGGTCTCCAGGTGCTGGGGTGAGGTGCCAGGGCCTCGCAGGGCCTCTTCCCTCTGTCTGCGTCCTCACTCTTGGTGTCTGGACCCAGCCCTGGTTCTGTTGCAACCTATTCCACAGAACCACAGAGGAAGGCAGGTCATCCTGGCCACAGCCCTCTGCCTCCGGCACCTGTAATTGCATATGCGGACCCTGAGCCCAGGTGTTACTGGCTGGCTTCACGCCAAGAGCCCACATTCCAGTGGGCAAGGAGTCAGATACAGAGTGGCTATGGGGCTGCAGGGTTAGGACAGGGTCAGGCTGGAATGAGTGTCCCCACATGTCCCCTGCCCTGGGAACGCTTAGTACCCAGGACTGAGAGGGGAGGCCTTCTCGGGTCTGTTTTTCCGCCTATGATCTGGGTATGAGCTAGCCTGAGCCTCCATCTGATTTCTTCAGGTGTCCCAAACGTGAATGAAGTCACTCACAGTAGCTGTGTCCATACTTCATGGGGCCTGAAATTTCTGAGATGTGGAAAATCCAGGAGGGGCAGACAGGGACACAGGAACAGATAGAAGGAGAGTTAGCTGGAGACAGGCTTGGTGAGGCCAGGAGAGGACCACTGAGGCACACTCCCACTGGAGGGGCCAAGCTGGCCTGGGCACCTGGCAAGCACACCCATGGAGGTGGGGGAGGGCCCAGCTCAGGGCACCAAACACTTGGACCTGCCTCTGCTCCCCCACTAGGGGTCTGGGACAAAGTCCTGGGCTGGTACAAGGCTTGGTAAAAAATAACTAATTATTCTTTTCAACCGAACGCTCTCACTCAAGCCTTTTCCTGTCCCTAGCAGCAACATCCTTGCTTAGGCCTGAGCCCCAGAAGCTGCTAGAACCATCCATGGCCTCTCCATGGCCAACCTGAGCCTGCTCTGAGTCTCCAGGCCCTGCTTGGAAGACCTTGTGGGCTCTAGGTGAGTGGGGTCCAAGGCAAGCCTGGGACATGAGTGCAGCCGGGAGGGGCAAGTCAAGGCCGTGGTACCCCATTGTGTGTGTGTGTGTGTGTACCTGTGTCACGCTGTGGGGCCCACAAGGCATGCCTGCATGGAGATGTCTATGGTTCTGGCGTTACTATAGGAGGGAGTCTGTGACAGGAAGCCCACACCTCCAGGTGCCCCCGGAGTGCTCCCTGCCTTGGACAGAGCCTCCCGGCCCCCTGTGCCCCCAGCTTCCCTTCCTTGGCCTTCCTGAGAGGTGAGAAAACCAGGCTTCCTGCTGCAAGGGGAGGGGGCTGCCCGACCAGCTGCTGTGGGAGCCTCCAGTGACTCATCCGGGTGGGGGGTGTTTATGAGCAGCCGAAATGGCTATAAAAGTGGCACCTCGGTTCACTGATGGCCTGGCCATCCCCTCCCCTACCAGCCCCTTGCCTTGAAAAGCTTCTAAAGGGGCCTGGAACCAGAGAGAGGTCTGGGATTAAGGCTTGGTGGAGGCTCAGCCTGGGGTCAAGGTTCAGCCAGGGATTAGAGGTCAGACTGGGATAAAGGCTCCGCATTGGTGGGGGGGAGCTCAGGCTGGGATTAGGATTGAGATGGGGATTCAAGCTGACTTTGGGGCTAAGGTTGGGAGATGAACTGTCGAGGGTTCACAGGCCAGTTTTTCCAGAGAGCCCTCAGAATGGGACAAGGGATTTTCTGAGGGTCTGAGGCCAGGCTGCAGGGCTGAGAGCTGAGCCTCTGTCTTTCCTTTTTGAGTCTGGGGCCCACCCTGGCTCTAGGGTCTGTATAGCTTGACCCCTACTCACAGCAGCAGAGTCCAGTTTAGGGCCACTGGGCCAGAGCCCAGATCCTGCTCCAGCTCTGAAGAATCCTGGCTCTTCCTCCTAGGTCCCCATTACAGATGGGTGTCCCCATAGGGGACTCCCTCCCCCCAATCAGGCCTTTTCAAATGTCCCTGAAACTAACCTGAAACTGACCAGAAACTGACCCTTGGGGCCCTGGGGCTTGCCTGACAAAAAGGGTTGGCTGGCTCTGCCAGGCACTGGGATGCTACCAGTTAATGTGTGACACCCAGTCTCCATGGTGGCACTTTAACCAGGGACCAGGAGGTGCCTTAGGGGATCCGCCTCAGCCAACAGTTCTGGAATATCCAGCAGGGACCTCTGGGGTGAGGCACATGCGTTACAGCTAGAAGAACACCCTTAAGGGCCCCACAGCCCACTGGACCCCTCTCTGCAGCCCTACCCACAACCCCCACCCCGCCCCAGTCCTCCCCACCACAAATACTGTTTGTTTCCCAATCTCAAGCTTTCTGGTATCAGATCTGAGGACTCCTTACATCAGTCCCCAGTTTTACCCCAGTTGCCCCAGTGCCTCCATGAAATGTTCTTTTCCTATCACCACAGGGCAGGGGTGATCAGTCATAAAACAGAGGAGAACAGCTTGGAAACAGAGACATAAAACAGAGACCATCAAAATGTAACACTGAAGAACCACAGATGTTCTCTGGGTACCTGATCCTCTGTCCCTGTTCCCAAGTAACCCACACACCACAGGGGGTAGCCTCCAAATCACAGCCCTCCCCCCAAGTAGTGGAAGAGATGGGGTCACACACAAAAAAAGAGGGAGGGATGTTCTTTACATCAGGCAGAGAACCATGATCCCAGCAGAGTAAACTCCAAAGGCAAGGGCAGGGGAGTGAACATGGGGAGCAGGCCGGGAGTCGAGAGCACAGTACCTGTTGGGGAGTGTCACCTCTGGAGGAAACTGCCTCCCACAGCATCGTCCTTAATCACCTGGGCAAGAAACTTGAAAGCAGTGGGGCACAGAGGAGGATGGGGCCACAGACTCATAGGGAAGCAGACAACTGTGTATGGGAGATGGGTGGGTTGGGACCTGGAGGAAGGTGGGCTGCCAGAGAAGCTGGCTAGAGCTGGATTCCAGTAGCCTTAGGCTTTAGGCTTGCAGATCCATTCACATGGAGGGTAGGGACCATCCCTGAGATGGGGTGGGGGCTGGTTTGGGGGCTGTGAGGAGCTCAATTTCCACAGGCTGAGTCTGGGCAGCCCACAGAGCCCATGGGTCTGGACACCCACGCTCCGCAGCACTAAAACAGTAAAGTTAAAAGCACCCTTTGAATCAGCTGGTCAAGTCCCCGATTTACAGATGAGGAAACTGAGGTCCAGACAGCAGGAAGTCGTCCTGCCCAGGATACACAACCGGTAAGTGGGTGAGCAGGGACCGCCACTTAGCCCAGATAATATCTCCAAGGGCCCCAACAGTCACATTAGCTTCCTCCTGACCATCCTTTAAAGCCCTCTGCTCCAGGCATCCCAGGCCTTCCCAGCATCTCAGCTTCTCTGCGTGATCCTGAAAGGTGGCAGGCTTGGGGTCTCAGACCCCTTCCTCTAAGCGCTACAGCGTCCCCTCCCGGGCCGGAGCACGTAACCCCGCCCCACCCCGCCCCTGCCCCCAAAGACTCCTCCCGCTCCTCCCCCAACTTGAGGGTCCCGGGTGGACTAGAGCCCGCCGGGAGTGTTTGGGGCTGTGAAGGGGTGGAGAAGGAGGCGGGCCTCGGGAGTGGGGGTCCCGGCTGAGCCCCGGGTCTGGCGACTTGGAGCGGCGGACTCCAGGGCGGAGCTGGGGAGGCCGGGCAGGCGTCTGGAAGGGTCGAAGACTCTGAGAGACCCCGACCCGGGGAGAGACTCGGGAGGGTGGGAGAGGGACGTGAGCCCTCGCGGGCAGGGGCGGGGGCCGGTCTAGAGCACTGCGGACCTACCCACTCGGGAGCTCCCGAGGCTGGGGGTCCAGGCGAGGGCGGGGCGGGGCAGGAGGGCGGTGGCGGCCGAGCCGGGCGCGGGGCTGGCGGCCCAGCAGCCTCCCCAGGGAACCCGGTCCAGCCCGAGCGGGAGTCGCGCGGGCGCACAGAAAGCGCCGCGGCCGGGGGCGCACGGGGTACCTCCTGTGAAGAGGTCCTGCTTCGCGGCTGAGGGCCCCTGTTCACCCGCCCCGGCAGGCCGATCAGAAAAAATAACGTCTGTGCTTCCCGGAGAAGAGAATGGAGCGGCGGCAGCGTCCCGGGCTCCGTTCCCGGGCCCCGATGTCAGAGCTCCCTTGGCCCCGTCCCCTCCACACTCACATCCCGCCGCTGGCGACCCGGGGCGCGGCCTCTAGAGAAACGTCCCGGGGCAGGGGCAGCGGGCTCCGCTCGGCGGCTCCGCACACCCGTGGCGGAGGCGGCGCGGGGCGGGGGGGGCGGGGGCGGGAGAGGCCCAGGGAGGGCGCGGGGGAGGGAAGAGGCGCCTGGCCGCGGGGGGAGGGGGAGCGGCAGACGCCGAGGCGAGGGACGCGCGCGGCGGGCGGCGGCTCCGAGCGGCGGCCGGGCGGGGGGCGCTGGAGGCCAGGCGGGCCAGAGGGGATCCCGAGAGCCCCATGAAGTGCCCCCGGGGCCGCGGACGGGGCGCTGTCCTGGGGAGGCTGTCGGGGGGTCCCCGACATCCATGGCTAAGCGGGGGCCGCGGCGGCGCGCTCGGAGTAAGTCGGGGTCGGGGGCCGGCGCCCTGGAGAGGGGGTGGCGGCGGCGTTGGGTAGGGGTGACTCCGGGCCTGGCCGGGGCGGGCGGGCTGGTCCGTCTCGGTGTCAGTCGGCGGCGCCTCCTCGGAGCCCCGTGGAGCCGCCAGCCCCGCGCCGCTCGGCTCCGTGGCTTTTTTGGAAACTTGCAAATGTTTTCGTAGAGAGAGAGAGAGAGAAGGGGGAGGGGAGGGAGGGAGCGAGGGAGTGACCGAAACGGAGCTCGGGGCTGCTGGAAGAACGGAGGCCAAGGCTGGGGGAGCTAGAGACGGACTGACAGACAGGCCGACAGGCAGAGCGTCCCGGCCGCAGGCGTGCTTCAGCAGCGCGGGCGCAGGCGGGGCTCCGGCCCAGGATGGGGAGAGGATTCGGGAAGCGGCCGCGGGCAGGATGGGGGTCCAAGGGGGCTGAGGGGCAGAGAGCTGGCGGCCCGAGCACCGAAGGGCTCAGTGTCGTTGCAAAGTTGGGATCGCGTCCCTAAGCTGCACGCCCCGAGCGGCTCAAAACGCGCCCCCCGCCCCGCCCCGCCCCCCCTCCCCTCCTTGAGCTAGCCGCGAAGCTAAAAATAACAGCCCGGTTCGCCCCCCGCAGACCGCGACCCCAACCCCTCCCCCGACCCCTCCCCCACTGGGCGTGGGGCGAAGCCACAGCTCCCAGTTCCCCAAAAGAAAAAAAGAAAAAAGACAGAAAAGGCGGCGCGGTGGGGGGGGGGGGGCGGGGGGCGGGCCGGGGGCGGGGGGCCCGGCCATATGGATGTGATTTCTCCGCTCCGAGGCAGACGGGCAGCTCCGCAGCGCTCGGCGCCCGCCCGCCGCCCGCCCGGCCCCCGGCTGCCTCCCTTCCTCCCTCCCTCTCTTTCTCCTTTGCGCTCCCTCGCTCGCTAGCCCTTGGCGCATGGGCCCCGCGCCGGGCCCCGGGGCCTCGGGCCGCCTGGCCTCCGGGGTCCCCTAGGCCCGGGCGTGGGCGGGGCAGCCCGGCCTGACGCAGCTCTGTACCCCACCACCACCACCACCAGGGCCGGCGGCGGCGGCTGCCCCGAGGGACGGGGCCCTAGGCTGTGGCGATGGGGGCCGTCCGGATCGCGCCCGGCCTGGCGCTCCTGCTCTGCTGCCCGGTGCTCAGCTCCGCATACGCGCTGGTAAGTCCCTCGCCCGCACTCCAGGACAGGCTGCGGGCTTGCTCTGTGGTCCCTGGGGTGGGTCCAGGGCACAGAGTCTTAGCTTCCCTGAGTAATCCGAACTTTGGATGAGCGTCGCCTCCGACCGGAGAGCTTGGGTGCCTGCTGTCTCTGGGGTGTCTGGACTCGGTTCCTGATGCCTATGGTCCTCTTATTTCTGAAGCCTGGTTTCGGGATCCCAGGTCTGGTTTCGGGATCTGTGGTTGGGGTTCCTCTATCTTCTGCTTGTGTGAGCACCGCTACTCTGGCTGTGTCCCCTTTAGGGATGACAGTGTGATCTAGCAGTAGCCTGGGCTTTGGCCCTGATGTAGGGTCCCACAGACTTTGTTCCCCGGCCTTTGACTTCTGCAAGTTTTGTTTGCCATCCAGGACACAGGGCTGTGGGTCTGAGCTCAGAATCACCCAGGCAGGGGATAGGATTTAGGGGTCCCCTCCAGCTCTCCCGATCACATGCGTGCAAACATGTGGACGCCCTTGCCCGGGGAGGCGGCTGTAGTGTGGCACGGAAGAAGGATGGAGGTCTCCTGAAGGGGACCGACCTCACAGAACACTCCTCCAGGAAAAACGTGCTGGAGGGGGACTCTGGTGAGTGAGGGACCCCCATGTATACCCTCCTGAGAGCAGAGCCACGAGGGAGACCAGAGGTAGAACAAGAGGCAGATTGGGAGATAAGGCAAGAGAGAGAAAAGAGACAAAGGGGGGTGGAGATGAGAGCTTCTCAGAGCAGGAGTAGACAGACCAAGAATAGCAGAGAAAAGTAGGGACTGTCAGAGGCCAAGAGCTGGAGGCACGGAGGACAGCATCCTTCTCCTCCTGGGCCAGAAACTGGGGGCCAGGACCTGGGGAGTCAATCAGACCGCACAGCAGCTCTGTCCCAGGGGACTAGCCCGTGGCTGAGGAGGCTGTCTGCCTGTGTGTCCGACCTCAAGGCCCCTGCTTCCTCCCCAGTAGCTCCCAGGTGGGGGCTTCTGCCTTCTAGAGAAACAAACAGGCAGCCAGGCAGCCCCCTTCTCCTGACCAGCTCCCTCCCGCTCCACCCCAGGCAGAACCTGAGGCGGGAAGGCAGGAGATCTGGGATTCCTCTAAGGCCCATAGGACCGGGGCTATCCTCCACACCTCGGTTTCCCTATCTGTAAAAAACAGCAAGAACTTTTGCCTAAGAATCCCCTGAGTGAGGCTCTCTTCTCCTCCAGGACCTCAGCATACCCCATTCCCTGGTGCCCGCCCTTGCGACCCTGGCTCCCTGAAGCCAGAGACCTCACCCCATACAAGGACTTGTAGATGGGGAAACTGAGGCTCAGAGACTCGTGCAAATGTACATGCAAGGACCTGGAACCATTTCCCCACACTTCCCTTGGGCCAGGCTGGGATAGACAGGACAATGGGCATGAGTGTGCTGAGAGCTGTCTGTGTGTCAGAGCAGGGCTCACTGGGACTCTGCATAGGCTGTTCTCTAGGTCCATGTGAGCGTGTGTCCCCTGTGGACACACGTGTCCGAAGCATTGGGTCTTCACGTGACTTGCAGGAGCATAGTTGTGCATACGTGTGTGTGTGTGCACGCGTGCATTTGTAAACACATGTGCCCCCAGGTCTATTGTTTATTTTTATTTAATAAATGCTTTTTTAGTGTTTTCTACTTGCCAGACACTGTCCCAAGCACTTTACAGTATTAGTTTCATCTTTCCCACAACCCTCTAAAAAAGGTTTTGCTACTGTTCCCATTTTTAAAGTAATCTGGAGCACACAATCCATATGATCATTTTGTACTTCATGCCGGTCTAGTGCTAAGCCCTGTGTCTCCATGGGGAGCGGGTCATGGGCCCCCCCAGGGCCCCACACTGACTTCTGGGGAAGCTGAGGCACGTGCGAAGAATTTGCCTCGCTTAGCCATGGTTCAGGTCTGAAAGCCGGGCTGGAGGAGGGCTACCATGGCTGGGTCTGCCCTGAGACCTTGTTAGGGTATCAGCGTCTAGACATTCAGGCCGTGTGTACACTGGACCTTCCCTGGGTTTAGAGCTAGAGGATGTGGCCTGAGGATCACCCCATACCCTGTGGGCTCCCTGGGCTCAAGTGGAACCAGCAGGAGACTGACAGCCTGCCAGTTTCCGCTTTTGAACCCAGGGGCTGCCGTTCGCACCCAGATCTGTGATGATGCCCACCGACCGCACCAAACTCAGCTGATAGCCCCTGTCACCAAACCTGTGTGCTGCCTGCCCAGCCAGCCCCAGGAGCAGGCTCACACCTCCAGGGACCTCAGGGTTTGGGACCAAAGAGCGTCCTGCTAGGACACCGGCTGTGGCCACACTCAGCTAGCCTTATAGGGAATAGTAGCTGTGAGCTGGGGGTCAGGAGTGAATTTTGAAGGAGCGGATGGACGCACAGATTGTGAGTAGGGGGCGAACGTGTGGTCTTGTCCTTGGGGGTGCCTCATCCTAAGGACGCCCCCAGCACACACACATGTAAAGGAGAAACTGCAGTGGGAGAGGAAGCAGGTCTGCATGGGGGGTGGGCCTGGAGCATAGAGATGTGACCTCAGGGTCCGACTCAGAAAGGACTGCGGTGGCTGAGAGTATAGGGGGCCCCTCCCCTGCTCCGGGGCCAGTGTGGCCACCGGCCCTCTTTTAAAGACCAGAAGGAACCACCCTGTATTGAACAATGACTGTCCTCCGATTCTGAGCTAGAAACCGTCATAAATGTTTTCTCAATGCGTCCTTTCACCCACCCGTTTTATGGGAAAAGGCCCTGAGGTTCCTGTGGCAGAGGTGGGACTTGAACCCGGGTCTTCTCACTCTCACACTGAGTTTCTTCCTCCGAAGCGAGGTGAGGAATTGTGCTGACAGGAGAGCTCCATGTCCCACTCTGGGGTTTTTAAAATTTTGCTTCCTTTTCTCTTTTTTCTTTCTTTCTTTGTTTCTTTGTTTCTTCCTTCCTTTGTTTCTTTGTTTCTTTCTTTCATAAAATCCTTCTGTTGTTTTACTTCTATTTTCTTGTGTTTAATTGAACTAATACTTGAATATGTTCTTTCTCATAAAAGAGTCATATAATACAGATTAAACAGAATTCATCCTTGATGACTCCCAAATCCCAGTGCTCCCCTAGAAAAAGCCACTTTTAACAGTCTGGGTGGGGATATCCTCCCAGACCTTTTTCTGTTTATTTCCAAAAGATACCAAATCGTCCCAAAGATTTTTGTGTCCATATGGAGCAGACAGTCTTTTCTGTTGTTTTCTGTGTGTTGTTAAATGAATGGTATCTGTCTGTAGGTAAGGCTCTGCCGTGTGCTTTTTCTTTTTAACTCAAAAGTATGTCCTGGAGATCTTCTTGTCAGTAAATATAGATCTGTTTTCTTTAATGGCGCATAGTATTCCAAAATCTAGAAAGGTACATTTAGATCTTTCCTGCATCCTTTTTTTGTGTGTGTGCGCGTGTGATTCCAGATGGTGGCAGGGAAGCTCCTGGAAATGCTGTCTTGTGCCCCTGTGTGACCGTTTCCCTGTAGGCTATTTCTAGATTCTGTCATTGCTGGGTCTGAAGCATATCACGTTTTTTATTTTACTGGACAAGGCCGCACTGCCCTCTAGAAAGCCTGTCTGTGCGGGTTGCTACTCACAATGCCAGCAGTGAGCAGGAGGGTCTCCCCCAAAACCCCTGTCTCATAGGGTAGTGCCACCTTTGCCATTCTGACAGGCAAAAAATGGTGACTTGCCAATTACCGGTGAGCTTTTGACTTTCCATTGGTCTATTGTCCCTCTTCTAAGAGCTTGTCCAGAGTCGTTACTCATCTTTCTATGGATTATTTGTCTTTTTTGTATTGATTTGTTGAAGCTTTTTCTATCACCTGCCCTTGAACACCCCCCACACACACCCCAGCTCTGGGAACGGCCTGTGGACAGAGCGGGAGGAGGGGGGCCGAGCCCTCCCGGGAACTTGGGTTTTCTTCGGAATGTTTTAATGAGGCGTCAAGCGGCCTCCCCCAGATTCCTGTTGTGGGCCTTCTGGGGACACTCCCTGGTCCAGCCACCACACCAGGAAGGCAGCTCTTTCAGGGAGAGAGTCCCTAGGATTAAGAAAGCCTGGCGGGTGGGGGGGGAAGGTCTGCAGACCCCCTGAAGTGGTTTGCAAAATGCAGTGTGACTGGGAAAGAGAGCAGGGTTTCGCTCAGATTCACAAAGACATTTGGAAACTTCCAAACCCTAAAGAACCCCAACTCCAGGGCTGGCCTCGTGCGACAGTGAGACCTGGCGGGATCTTATTCTGCTGACCAGACATACGGGTAGGTCAGGCCATCCTATCCTTGCGGGCCTTGGTCCCGCAAGCCAGGTAGAGGCGGCCTGTGAAGATCCAGTGGGTCCAGCAGCCAACTCCGCCATCCTAGGCTCCATCCCTGCCCTGAAGGCGTCCACGCTGGCCAGGATGAGAGGCGTCACTAGTGCCTCCCCCCCAGCCCCTCCCAGCCCTGAACACAGGCAGCCTGTTCAGGAAGGCCTGGAGAGGGGGAGGAAAAGTCAGCACTTGTCAGCGGTGGCGGGGCAGGAGTGTCCCCGGCAGGGAGCCCGTCCCAGCCTGCTCGGGCCAGCCGGACAGACAGAGGGCAGCAAGGGGCGGGGAGCAGTCCCTAGCCAGCTGGCACGGGAGACAACGAGGGGTGCCAGCCCAGGTCCCGGTAGTGGAACCTGGAGAAGAGGTGCCGGAAGGCCAGGAGGTCACGAGGGGGTCCCCTGCGAGCTGAGGTTTACTCCTTCTGCCTTTTCTGAAGACTCACCTCCCCTAGCTGCTAACCCCAGGGCACCACTGTCCCCTGTCCCTTTAGAGCTGAGCACCAGATGCCATCACCTCCAGCATCGCCATGCCATCCCCTCTCTGTCTGCCCCCACACCTGAATTCCCCCTGTGCAGCCTGCCTCCCAGGCTCTGCTGGGAGGCGACTGCCTGATGTCTCGGAAGATAGGGTTCAGGAGGACTCAGGAACACTGGGACTGAGACTGGCACCAGGGGGGTCCCTGGGGCTGTGTCCTTTCTCCTGGGCTGCTGCTTCTTTTTAACTGTGACTCTGAGCCTCAGTGTCCCCATTCGTAAGGTGGGGATGTGGTGGAAGTTCAAGGAGATGGGGATAAAGTGCCGGGGTCAGTGCCTGGCACCAACAGGCAGAAAGGCTGGCTGGATACCAGGCAGGTCCGCTTTCTCTGGAGGTGAGTGGGAAGCCCACAGCCGCCTTCCCCTAGGGGACCAGGAGGAACCCGGGAAGAGGGACGGATAAGATGACCCAAGAGGGCATCTCGAGGCAAATGGCATCTAGTGGAAGAAGCCCCTTTCCCAAAGGCAGAGGTGTCGGCCGCTGAAGAAGTAGCCCTTGTATTTCCTTCTGAGTTTTGCCCGGAGGAGAATGTAGGCATGTCTGGGATCACAGACAGCAAATGTGTGGAATTTGGCAGTTAGGAGAAAAACTGAGAGGAGTGGCCCTCCTTTGGTCAGTGGCGTGGAACTGGCTCTCTCCACCACCACTGTCCCCATCACACCTCCATCACCATCACCAGCCTTCATGCGGCCTCCCCCCGTCCCCACCCCCACTGCCAACACCGCTCCCACCCCCAACTCCGACACCGTCCTCCGTGGGGCTTCCCTGCGAGCCGAGGTCAAAAGAGCTACTTGCCCCCGCAGGGGAGGGGTAGTGAGCAGATGGCTTTTCTCTTTGTCTGATCTTCTGAACTCAAGAAATGAGAAACACATCCGGGCCTCTTGACCACACACTACTCTCTCCCTGGGACAGCAGCTTCTATGTTTGTAAATAACAGACTGGCTTCCAGCCTTCACCCGCACTCTGCCTGGAGCCCCCAGACACCGGCTCGTTGCTCCCAGGCTACTGCCTGTCCCTATCCTCCCCACTCGGGCCTGAGGTCAGGGCATCACCCCACCCCCTGCACGTTCACAAACAGCATACCATGCACGCATGTGCACACAGGGAGGCTCTGTGTTGGGGGGTTCAACACAGGGAGCGTGCTGCAGCGAGGAACACTGAAGCCGAGCCCTAACCCAAGACCACAGGAGGGATGTAGGGGGGATTCGGAACAGCTGGTGCCAGGGCTGGGTGGCCCCATGAGTGGTGGGTGACCCTGGGCCATGATCCCGCCCTGGGTCCCTCAGCCTTTGCCCCGGAAACCCAAGATCCGCAGGCTCTCTGGATGTACACTGATGCAAGCCTGAGTTCTTAGCACCAGGAGCTGGGCCAGAGAGACCTGGACTCTGCCAAGGAAGGGGAAGTGGGGCACGATGGGGAGAGGGAGCAGCAGACAGAGACACCAGGCCAGGAGGGGAATCAGCTGCCTGCACTTCCCCCCTTCAGCCCCAGGACACGGGGCCTCCCCAGTCAGGGCAGAGACAGATCAAGGTCTCTCTTGGCCCCCAAGCCCAGGGGGCCTGGCAGTGACCTGGACTCTTACTGGGAGTCTGGGTTGGATCTTCCCAAAAGCTCATCAGGCACACTTCACCCAGTAGGCCCTCCCGTACTCCCTGCTCCCCACCTTCCTGGAGTCCCACTTCCCTCCACCCTTCGCCATGGCCCGCTGGACTTGGTGATCTACCCACTCTCCCCCTGCCACTCTAGGTCCACGGCCTGGAGCCACCGTCAGTGCCCAGAAGGAGGGGTGCCCATAGCCAGAGCAGGAGAGCCATGATCTGATGCTGCCACGACCGCTAACAGGAACAGTTACAGCCACCAGCTCTGCGCCGCCCCACCCCTGCCCAGGCTCTCACTGAACCTCACCAACAGCCTTTGGATCATCCTGATCGCAAGGGTTAAGCAACTTTCCTAGACACAGAGCCAGTCAGTGGTGGCGATGGGCTTCAAGCTCCAGTGCCGGCTAGCGGAATCTGCTTGGGTGAGGACAGGGTACAGCTGGAGGGGGGTGGCGAAGGGGGACATTGCAGGCAGGGGAGCTGCCCTTCAAGGCAAGTGGGAATGAACTTGGTGCAGAACTGCCCTCCTTTCCTTGGGTAGGTGCTTAGATTCTGGGTAGCTGGCTTAGATTCCTCTTGCTGCAGCGTGCCATCACTGGGGGACAGAGAAGTGGGTCCTACAAGTCCAGGGAGGCCAGAGGTGGGGCCTCCGTCCCTTTGGAAGAATGGAGGAGTTTGGGGGCCATGGGGGTGCTGGAGGCACATCCCTTCCCTTCCCCTGGGCATTCCCAGCCCCACCATGGAAACCAGACTCCAGAGAACAGTGGGTACCTCCTCTTGGCCCCAGAGAGGGAAAAGCCAACAGCAGCAGGCGAAGGTTGAACAGATAGATGCCTGGGTCCTGTGAGAGTGTGTGTGTTAGTTCCTGGTCATCACTCAGATAGCACACCTGTCCCTCTGTCCATCTGTCAAATGGGCCATTTTCAACCCATGACTGCCTGCCTTCAGCCACATCGGTGGACCAGTCTGTCTACTGGGAGGGCTGGTGTGCCAGTCTTTGGAGACTGGTAGAAGCCTCAGTCACTCAAGAGCTTTCCATCAGCTGGAAAAAATACGGTGCAGTATCTGTTTGTCTTGAGAGAGACGGAGGTGGGCAGGAGAAGGGGTGGGGATGGGGCCGCGGTGAGGGAGTAAGGATCAGATGATGCCAGAGGCGGTACCGACGGTGGGTATGGGGCTGGCGGCAGTAATGGTGATGGCAGTGATGGTGTTAATGTTGCCTTGGATGGCGCTGGTGACAGTGGTGATGCAGGGGGTGGTGATACCCATGGTGGGGGTGTGGGTCACGGCAGGAACAGCACTGGTGATGGTGATGGTAATGATGTTCTACCAGTTGGGACGGTGGTGATGCTGGTTATAATGCTGGTAATGGTCGTTAATACTCATGGTGGGAATGGTGCTGGTGCAGGTGGTGGTGGTGATGGGGGATGGTGGTGGTTGTGTTTGGTGTGGTTGGTCAAGGTCATGACGGTGGTGGTGGTGATGGTGGGTGGTAGTTATTGATGGAGGTACTCGCTGTAATGGTGGAAATGGTAGTGATCCTGGGTCCAAGTGAGCAGGGCAGCTACACGGGGATCAGACTCCTCAGCAGCCTGGATCCTCAATGCCAGAGGCGCAAAGGGAACTCCAGGTTAATCTTGGAGCCCCTCCGATTAGGGCAGGTCCAGTTCTTCCCCAACGAGCCCCATCCGGTGAGGCTACTTCTGCCCCAATCTGCTATAGCTGGGGGAGAAGAGAACACATGGGAATCTGCTCCAGCCCTTCCTGGGGTGGGGTGAGGGTCCATAGCCACTGAGCGAGCCGAGATCTCCGGGTGCAACTCAGACTCGAGAGACACGCAGAGGCACGGACCCCGACAGACACGCCTGCTAGGGACAGCCGCAGGACACACTGGCAGACGCACACACACGTCGACCTTTGCCCAGAACACCACGTACACACGCGTGTTCCCAGACACTTGAGGCTCACGTCCCCCAAGTGCATGCTGGACAGTCCCCACGTGAGGACGCACGGAGACAGCGTCCCCGCTCGAGCGCGCACCCGCGGCCAGATGGTGAGCACGGGCCTCTGGACGGTGCGCACGCGCACAGACGCGCACGCGCCTCCGCTAAGTGAAACCAGCGGAACCCGAGCCCGGAGGAGCCAATTGGAGACTCCTTGGCCCTGGAAGCCCTCGCTGCTGCCACTGAGAGACGCGGTCAATTAACTTCACCCTGCAGCCAGGCTCCCTGACCCGCCCCGCCCGGCCAGCCCGCCCCTTCCCCAGCCTCCTTCCTCCCCTGCCTCCCCCTGGCTCTCCGCCCTGCAATGCCCCACTCAGACAGGGGACGGGTCCTGGGACGGCTGAGGGGCGGCAGCTCTGCCTGTTGAGGGTCTGAGGGGGCCAGGCTCTGCCGTGGGACTGAGGGGTGTAAGGGGACAGACATGTCCCAGCCCCGGGTGTCTGAGGGGACTCAGTCTCACTTCAGGGGGAGGGGGATGTGAGGGATGTAGTACTCTCTGTGGGTCCCACTCATGGAAGCGGCTAGGCTTGGTCACACCGAGCTGTCCCCAGGGCAGGATCCTGCCTTTACTCTGACCCACTTGGAACTCTAAGTCAGGGGAACACATGTTCAGGGTGAGACCCCCCCTCCCCCGACGCCCATGATGTTCTCTTCCTCAAAATGACGCCAGTGTATCCCAGTGAGTGTCAGGCAATGCGAGGGGTGTGCAGGTTGGAAGGAAGAGAAGGAAGGACATTCCAGAGGGAACAGCAGGAGTGAAGGCCTGTTGGCACCGCCAGAACGCAGGGTCGGCTTCAGGGAAAGGAGCTTCCAGATAAGCAGGGAGATGTGGCTGACTCCCACTCACAGCCGTCACAGGAGTGCCTGCCCAACCAGACCACTTGCCAGCAATTCCTCCGACCTCTAGCTCTTGGGACTGCAAGGGTGGGAGCAGCTGAGGCACTCACCATTCACTGGGGAAAGCAGTGACTGGGGAGAGGGCCAGGATGGAAATTGGTGACTTCCAAGGTCCCCCAGGGTACTAGGGCTTGAAAGAATCCAGGCCTGGTTTATTTCCCCGGAGTTCACCACTCTTTATCCACCCCCTCTCCCCACCAGGTCCCCAACAGACAGGATCCTGTGAAGATCCATCCTGGGACATTCCATCCCTTTCCCATGTACCCTTGGGGAACAGACTGGACAGAGAATAGTAGCCCACAGGGTTACTAGCGGGCATGCAGGGGACATCGCCCCTCCCTCTTTTATCCTCCTGGTGGGACATTCTCTACCCTTCAGAGCCGCAGCTTCTCATCTGTAAAATGGGAGCAACACAAGGCAGAGTTCCCAAATTCTAGACTCAGAGCCTTTGGAAAGGGGGGAATCCATCAGGGAGGTTGGGATGGTTGTGGGACCTGCCAGTGCTCTGGAAAGGCCTGCCTGCAGTCTGACGTTCAACTTGGTAGGTGGATGCAGATGACGTCATGACCAAAGAGGAGCAGATCTTCCTGCTGCACCGCGCCCAGGCCCAGTGCCAGAAGCGGCTCAAAGAAGTCCTGCAGAGGCCAGGTGGGGGCGGAGCCGGGTGGGGCGGGGCCAGAGGAGGAGGGTCTGGGGGCGAGGTCAAGAGAGGGAGGGAGGGGCCCAATGAGGGTGAGAGCCTAGGATGCAGAACCAACCGGCACCAGGAGAGGGGGCTTCCACTTAAAAGGGGGGTGACGTGTGATCAAAGTCAGCAGGCTGAAATGCAGAGCCTTCCCTCCCAGGGTGGGATCAGGGAGTAGGAAGGCAGCCACAGTCCGAATCAGTCCCAGAGGGCTTAGATCTGGCAAGACACAACAGAATCAGGAGCCCTGAGAGGGGTACACTGGGACAGCTTCCTGGAGGAGGAGGTATCCAAGGCAGGTCCAGAAGAATAAGTAGATCCTTGAAGAAGGCCACCTGGTCAGAGGACAAGGCTGAGGTGTCCAAGGTCGGAGGAATCAAGGGTCCATGGGACTGGACGGGGAGGAGGATAGAGGGGTAGGGATGGGTATCTATGACTCTGAGTCATGGTCACTGTCTGGGAGAGAGCATTTGACCTGGGGTCAGGTGGGCTTCTGCACACCAGTGCAGCATCTTCAGGGACCCCTGCCAAGGTCAAGGTGGGAGGGGCACCTGCCTTCCCAGCTCCTGCCCCATCTCCAGCTGGTCTCTTCCTTGAGTCCACTTCCTGGAAGCGGAGATGGGAGCTCATTAGCACTCATCCAGGCCTCTGCCGCCAGTCTGATTAGTCTCATCGACCTGGAAGAGGACCAGGCGCCGCCGACTGGCCGAGGAGAGCAGTTTCCTGTCTGGAGCTGGCCCCTAGAATGCTGGGGACCCAAGGGCACACAGTGACATACTCTGTAGCACACAGACTTTGCTCATAGTCACAGGCATTCACATGGTCTCTGCAGTCCCCGCCCTGTCCACACTGGCCTCACTGGTGGCTCTTTGATTCCCATCCCCAGTCACATCAGGGTCTGGGGGTCAGGTGGGCCCCTGAACTCTGGGTCTTGAACCCAGCGCTCTTCCTAGTTATGGAAGCACGGAGGCACCTCCATGCCCCATCCTCATAGAGCCCCTCTCTTCCTGCTCCACCCCGTCCTGCTGCCCCCCTCCCTACTAATGCCCCAGGATCAGGCAGGATAACGGGCACAGCCACTCTAGCCCAACTGAGGTATCTGCACTCAACTTTGCTTTGTTGCCGCAAACCCTGACCTGGGAGGGGCTGTCACTGAAGGGGCACAAGTCAGATAACGAGGAAGACTTTTCAGCGAGGTAGAGACCTCAAACAGCTCTCTAATGGAGAGAAACATGAGCCCAAATCAGACAGAGAGCCTCCAGGGTCCCTCTGTGGACTCTGGGAACTCCTAGGTCAAGTATCCGAGGGCAGGGAACAGGTAACAGGGAACAGGACTTGCCTGAACACCCTTGACACCTGCACACTCTTGCTCATGTCATCCACACCATCAGCTTCCTGAGCTGCACGGTGCCGGGGCCAGGCTTCATTTTCACTGTTGAACCTCTGCTAACATCACCCCTACTGTCCACTTCTGTCCTGCGCCCCCTGGCGGGGCCCTGGCCTCCTGCACAGGCTCTGGCTCTGATGCCTGGGTCGGAGCACATTGCCTCTGTCCATGTTTTGCCCACATTTACCGTTCAGCCCGCTTGCTGGTCCCACACCCGCACAGCGTTCGCTCCCAGTTGATCTCCTGTAGACAGTCTCCGTGCTCTCCGCCTACTTCTGCACCCAACAAGAGCTTTACGGTTTGTGAAGCACTTTCTCACCTGTTATCTCAGCTCTCCCAACAGCCTGGGCTGCAGGGATCAACCCCCACCATAGAAACAGGGTGCCTCGGAGGCGGGAGGGTACCCTGGGTCTCCTGCCACAGCACCGTTGACAGCCATGACTACCCTAATTTCCCCAGCTGACATAATGGAATCAGACAAAGGATGGGTACCTGCCTCCACGTCAGGGAAGCCTAAGAAGGAGAAGGCATCTGGGAAGCTCTACCCTGAGTCCGAGGAGGACAAGGAGGTGACCACTGGCAGCAGGCACCGAGGTATGTCTGTGCTTCCTCCCGGGCATCCATCCGAGACCGGCTGGGACCCACTCACCCCGCCGCTCTGGCCTCTGTGTGAGCTCATGCTCTTCAGCTCTTGTGGGAAGGAAGAGGTTGTTTCCCCCTCTCCAGGAAAGCAGGGGAGAGGCTGGGAGGACACAGAGCCCACACGGTATCACGAGCAGGGGGCTGGCAGCTGGACGGGGCCGGATCCCCAGGAGATTTGGACAGAGAACTGGTCCCGCGCTACCCCCATGGGCCCGCCCAGGGCTATGGCCCATCCCATGGAGAGAGATGACAGAGAACCTGCGAGACAGAGGGGCAGGGAGAGGTGCAAAGACACGGAGAGACAGAGAGGGGACCAGGAGGCAAAAACTGAGACCAGGACTTGGTGTGTCAGAGGAGGGTGCACCCAAACACATAGGGTAGTGGGCTGTAGGCACAGATCAGGGGAGGGGGGTGGCCACAGAGCGGCAGGGCTGAGACAGTGGGACAAGGAGGGGAGAAGAGAAGAGAGGGAGGGAGATGCAGGGCTGTGTTGTCCCTCAGGAAGGTAAGGAGAGACAAACGCAGAGCCCAGGCTGCAGCCACAGGGCCGGTTTGAACCGGCTGGGTGGGCAGCAGATTCCAGATGGGCCACATCTGGGAGGCTGTGGTCACCCTGTGGCTCCCCAGGGACCAGAGGGAATTGTGGGCCTAGCCAGGCGGGGCTGGGAATATGGTGCCCAGGACAGAGAGCCTTTCACCAAGCTGGGGTGGGTCCAGCCATCAAGGCAGCCTTCCAGGATGGCTGGAGAGTCCTGTGGTTGGAGCCCTGCAGAGAGAACGTAGGGAGCTGGGGGGCGGGGGAGTGGAAAGCAGAAGACTCAGAGTCTGGGGACCCTCCAAGGTCACTTAGTATCTCTGCTGTAAGGCTGGAGTCCCCAAGTAGGATATGTCACCCTGTCTTAAATCCCACAATTACCACTTCGATTTGGGGCATTATACCTCCCCGTACGAGTGATCACTGGAGTCTCATAGCAGGTGCTTAGGGGTGGTCTGGGATGGTGGTAGAAGCGCCTGGGGATCTAGTCAATCCCAGCTACCCAGTGAAGAAACTAGAAGTGAGGAGGGTAGACACCTGTATGAGGTCAGCAGCTCTTCAGGAGCCCAGCTGGGACTGGAAGCTGGATCTCCTGCCTCCCGCCCCGGATCCTGGGCGAGGGTCACATGGAGAGCATTCTCAGCTGAGGGAGTGAGTCTGGGCACTTGCTCTTCTCCAGGGACACCTGGAGGTGGGACCAAGAGCAGAGGAAAAAGAGAGAGGCCTGGTCAGGGACTGAGTACCTGAGGAGGGCAGGGCCCTGGGCTATATGACCCCAGCAAATCACATGCCTCTCTGGGCCTCTACCAGCCAATCTAGAAAATAGGGCCAGCGCCAGTACCCGCATACAGGGACTATGGGTGAATTCTGTGAGGCTAGGGATTCAGTTCTATGCAAGACACAGTAGGTAGTAAGGCTCAATACATTCTCTCCAGAACACTCCAGGCCTGAGTTCTCCAGTCCTGGGGTACACCTGTCCCTGAGGGAGCCAGCGACCACAGGTGTGTTCATTCTTCTGGGTCACTAACCATGGACTTGACTGGTGTCCCCCACCTTGTCTGTCTCTGTGGGCACAGGGCGCCCCTGCCTGCCCGAGTGGGACCACATCCTTTGCTGGCCGCTGGGGGCACCAGGTGAGGTGGTGGCCGTTCCCTGTCCCGACTACATTTATGACTTCAATCACAAAGGTAAGGCAGGCTGGAGTAGGGTGGGGACCACAGGGGTGCCAGGACTTGGAGCTCAGGGCTCCAGATCTCTCTGCCTGCCCTGACCCTCCCCGTGGGCCTGCAGGCCATGCCTACCGTCGCTGTGACCGCAACGGCAGCTGGGAACTGGTGCCTGGGCATAACCGGACATGGGCCAACTACAGCGAGTGTGTCAAGTTCCTGACCAATGAGACTCGTGAACGGGTGCGAGCTTTCCCCTTCCCCACCCTGATCTGGATAAGGTTACCCCACGCCACCCCACTGGTGGCCCCTGAGCTAGGCCTGACGCCTCCCGCCACCTCAACCTGGCCTCTAACCCTTAACCGGAGTCCCAGGGCTCTGATGGTGTGTCCCCACCGGCACAGGAGGTGTTTGACCGCCTGGGCATGATCTACACCGTGGGCTACTCGGTGTCGCTGGCCTCCCTCACCGTGGCGGTGCTCATCCTGGCCTACTTCAGGTGGGCAGGGCGAGGGGGCGGGGCCGGGGCGGGGGCGGGGCCGAGGCGGGGTGCCAGCCCTCCCCCCAGCGCACCCCACCGCGGGGCCGGGCGTCCCTACCTTCCCCGTCCCCACCCCCGCCCCGCGCACAGCCTGGCTTCCCGACCACCCCCCGCATGTCGCCGGACCCCCACCCACGGTGTTGTCGCGCGCCCCGCAGGCGGCTGCACTGCACGCGCAACTACATCCACATGCACCTATTCCTGTCCTTCATGCTTCGCGCCGTGAGCATCTTCGTCAAGGACGCGGTGCTCTACTCGGGTGCCACGCTCGATGAGGCCGAGCGCCTCACCGAGGAAGAGCTGCGCGCTATCGCCCAGGCGCCCCCGCCGCCCGTCGCAGCCGCCGCCGGCTACGTGAGTGCCCCCCTCCCGCGGCCGGCGTCCGACCCCGCCCCGCCCCGCCCCGCCCCCTCCAGCTCCGCCCCCTCTAGCTCCGCCCCCGCCCCCTGCCGGCCTCCTGCTATCACCGGCGTCCAGCCGTGCGCGGCCACCTCACCGGGTCTCTCCGGTCCCTCGCACCCCTCCTCCGCCCAGCTCCCCAGCCCTGCCGCCAAGGGCTTTGTGATTGCTGCCCTCCCGGCACTTGCATTAGCACTCCTGTCTCAGCCCAGGAGCCCCAACCGCTCCCCCCCAACCCAGTGCCTTCTTGCCCCTGGCAACATCCTCCCCCTGCCTCGGGCTCCTCGGCTCCGCTCTTGACCAGAGCCTGGCCCTGCCTCCCCGCTGGACCAGTGCGACGTGTCCTGTCTCATAGGCAGCCCCCAGCCGTCCCCCAGCCCATCGCCCCACTTCCCCAGATGCAGGCCGGCCTTCTGGCTGACACCAGCTGCTCTCCTAGGCGGGCTGCAGGGTAGCTGTGACCTTCTTCCTTTACTTCCTGGCCACCAACTACTACTGGATTCTTGTGGAGGGGCTGTACCTGCATAGCCTCATCTTCATGGCCTTCTTCTCAGAGAAGAAGTACTTGTGGGGCTTCACGGTCTTCGGCTGGGGTACGAGGGCGTGGCGGGCAGAGGCACAGGCAAGGGTGGGACCATGGGCAGCAGGGTCAAAGCGGCACTAAGGGTGGGGCACCCACACAGCCTCTCCCGACCTAGACATTGGGCAGCCAGTGGGTTGCCTGCCCACCTCCTTCTCTCAGTCTGACCCCGTCCCCGGCTCAGGTGACAGGGCTTGGCCGTGGTCAGCGTTCACCCCTGGGCTCAGCCTGGGGTTGGGGCTCACCTGGAGGCAGATTCACCTGGCGCTGGGGCTCAGCCAGGAGAGGTAGGGAGTGTTCTCAGGCCAGGATTCAGCTCAGGATCAGAGTTGGTGGTGGCTCAGGATCAGGATGGTGGGTCGGAGGTCACGCTAGGGCTGGAGTTGAGGTCTGGGATACTCCCTGCTCCGTGAGCCCCGTTTCCCTACCAGTCCCCTCACCGTGTGGAGCTGTCCACGCCACTGCCACCGGGCCTGCAGGAGCCATGACGCAGAGCCCCAGGCCAGACTCTCCGCCTTGTCAGGGCTTCAGCAGCCCCTCCGCAGAATGGGTTGCTGGGGCTCTGCACTCCTCCCCCACGGGCTCCAGGATTGAGTTACCGATAATTGTCCATTATTGTTGGCAGCTCCAGAGCTTGGCTGGGCTCCGGGGCAACTGGCCAGGCTGCAGAGGGGTAGGCCCAGCGGCTGAAGCCCTCCCTGCACTCAGCACCCAGAAGCTCTCGGGTCAACAGCCACAGCCCCTTGGCACACACTCTGACCTTGACCTCCCCCACGGCAAGCCCCGGGGTTGGGGGAGACCTGGGCCTGGTCCCAGGAACTGAGCTGGACTCTGGAGCTAGAGGGTGTCGGGGTGGGCAGGAAACACACAGATCTGGAGCAACAGAACTTGGTGACACAACAAGGTCACAGCTCTTTTTCCCACCATAAACACGGGTCGCACCCTGCCCCTCCCAATGGTGCACCCGACCCTGAACGAAGTGTGAGGGGGTGGAGGGTGGGAACCCGGGCTCCCTTCTAGAGGCAGAGCTCACTCAGAGGTACCATGTGTCATCTGAGCTGACTCGGGCCTGGGAACACCGAGGTTCCCCTGTGGCTTTCACTCAGACTGGAACGACAACTGTCATTCCACCCAGCCTCATCCATGGGGCTAGGACCTTTCAAATTGGTGTGTGTGTGTTGCTGGGGGGTGGGGGTTGCTGGGATAGAAAAATGCTGATACGAGGCCCCTTCCCCATAGGAACTCCCAGAGCAGAGCCTAAAGGGAAGGGAAGAGTGGACCGGGCATGGGGAAGTTAGTGAGGCCCTCCAACAGGTCTGCACGCGTGGGCAGGAGATGCCGAACCTAGATGAGGGCGGAGGACTGAACTGGGTCCTGAGTGTAGGAGCCCTAAGAGGAGGTTGTGGGAGGAGCAGAGCAGCTCACGCCAGCGTGTGGCTCTGTCACCAAGCAGCCCTTGAGCCCAGGGTGAAGGGGGTCAGGGACAGTGACAGGATCATCTGGGGGTCATTGAGGATGAGAGGAATGGGCCTGGCAGGGTGTGCTGAGGGGAGAGACACCGTGGGTGCTGCCTTCGGTCCCTCACACGCCACCTGCTCTGCGCCCACAGGTCTGCCTGCCATCTTCGTGGCTGTGTGGGTCAGCGTGAGAGCCACCCTGGCCAACACCGGGTAGGTCCAGGCGGAGAGGGGGGCCACGGGGTTCTGGTACAGGTCAGAAATACGCCTGGCACCCTCTTCCTCCATGAAGCATAGGAAGGGGCTTCCTGTACCCTGGGCCTGAATGGACCCAGCTTCGGTTTTCTGTCCAGCCTTCAGCCAGATGCCCTCTCAGGGTCACAGGAGGGTGCTTCAAAAGTAACGTTTTAGGGGGGCCCTTGGGCCTGGCCACACCCAACACCCCCCGTCCTTCATCCCCGCCAGCTGCTGTCAGAGCAGACCCGCTCTGGGGCCACTCTGTGGGCAGGCCCGGGGCGGGAACACAGGGGTGGGTGCTGATGCCTCGGCCTCCACCAGGTGCTGGGACTTGAGCTCCGGGAACAAGAAGTGGATCATCCAGGTGCCCATCCTGGCCTCCATTGTGGTGAGCAGGGGCGGCTGCAGGGCTGTGGGGGCAGCACCACAGGTGCCGGTGACCAGCCCTTGACAGGGACTACACAGGCTTCCCTGGACCCCAGAGTTGGAGCTCCACGGCCCTGTGTCACCCAGTCGGTGGGGGGAAGCCTGGGCGGGCCTTGGGTCCTTGGACCCTCGCCCCCCAACATGCTAGGGTGCACCTCGAGAGCAGCCCTCCCTCCCTCCCACAGCTCAACTTCATCCTCTTCATCAACATCGTCCGGGTGCTCGCCACCAAGCTGCGGGAGACCAATGCCGGCCGGTGTGACACGCGGCAGCAGTACCGGTGAGCTGCGCCCACCAGGCCCGAGGCTCCTCGGGACACCGGGGTCATCACACCCCAGCACTGTGCACTAAAACAAAGACAGAGGCCCCAAGAATGAGCCTGTGTCGAGGGAAGCACCTGGCTCCTGACTCCCTGGCTGGCCTCACCCAGCAGTCATGGGATCTGCCCCGGTCTCTGGGGCCACCCCAGAGCCAACCTGGGCCCTTCAGGGCTGGGGTCTATAGGGGATGTGGGGGGCAAACCGAGACCCCTCCTTGAAGAGCTGATTATAGAGAGTCCAGGGGACAGGTGGGCAGCGGGTGGCTTCGAGAGGACGGCGGCTCCGCTGAACTCCGAGGAAAGGGCTGTGGGGTGAAGAGGTAAGGCCGGGGGGGGAAGTGAGTGCCCCTAGAGGGACCAGCAGGTGCAGGCCCCAAGGGCCCTTATGAACGCTTTGTCCCAGGTTAACTGGGTCGTCCTCTGCTCCGGCCAGAGCCCCTTCTCGGCTCCTGGAGGCTAAGAGCTGGGGGCGGACAGGTGGGTGTGGATAGCACGGTGCCTCCCGGGGAGCAGGGGCTTGTCGCTGAGCCGCCTGCCCCTGCTGGCCCAGGAAGCTGCTCAAGTCCACGCTGGTGCTCATGCCGCTCTTCGGCGTCCACTACATCGTGTTCATGGCCACGCCGTACACCGAGGTCTCAGGGACGCTCTGGCAAGTCCAGATGCACTACGAGATGCTCTTCAACTCCTTCCAGGTGCGCAGGCCTGGCCAATGCCTGGCGGTGGGGGCGGGGCGGGGGGCGGGGAGGAGCTGGGCTGGGGCAGCAGGTGCAGCCTCTGGGCCTTGACCCCATGTACCTCTGTCCGTAGGGATTTTTTGTTGCCATCATATACTGTTTCTGCAATGGCGAGGTAAGCGTGGGACGGGGAGCAGCCCTGGGACAAGGCGGGGGGACACGGAACGGCCAGGGTTCCCCAAGTCCGGTCCTTTCATTCTCCTATTCGGTTCCTCTGCTCCTCTGAGAACAGCCCTGAGGACATTCTGAAGGCAGAGAGTCTTTCCAGATGATTCAGGATGTGCTAGGATTTGCGGGCTCCTCACTCTCTGGCAGAGCCCGCGTCTTCCCAGCCCCACGGGTTGAATGCTCCGTAATCCGGAGCAAACGACTCAGCCACCCCTGGGGCCATTCGAGCCTTGTGGACTTGGGGTGTGTCGGTTGCCTGCAGTGAGGCACCATGTTCTGAGGATGACGGGATTTTGCTTGGCATTGGAATTTTCCAGTAACACCCCACGCCTCTGGTTCCACTCGGTGCAGAGTGTCGTAGGGGCAGGGATGCAGGCACGGCTGGGGCTGGGGAGGGGAGACGTGGGGCGGAGGGGTCCACCTGACTCTCCGCCTCCTCTGGGCCATCGCAGGTACAGGCTGAGATCAAGAAATCCTGGAGCCGCTGGACACTGGCACTGGACTTCAAGCGTAAGGCCCGCAGCGGGAGCAGCAGCTACAGCTACGGCCCGATGGTGTCTCACACGAGTGTGACCAACGTAGGCCCCCGCACGGGACTCGGCCTGCCCCTCAGCCCCCGCCTGCTGCCTGCCGCCGCCACCGCCACCAACGGCCACCCCCCACTCCCCGGCCACACCAAGCCGGGGGCCCCGACCCTCCAAGCCACACCACCTGCTGCGGCTGCTCCCAAGGACGACGGGTTTCTCAATGGCTCCTGCTCGGGGCTGGACGAGGAGGCCTCGGCGCCGGAGCGGCCGCCAGCCCTACTGCAGGAGGAGTGGGAGACGGTCATGTGATCGGGGACCGAGCCAGGGTTGGACCCGTGGGCATAAGGGCTGACAGACGGACCAAGAGATGGCTGGTTGGACGGTTGCCCGCTCAGGGCTAGGGCTGGGAAGACAAAAGAGGAAAAAAAGAAAAAAAAAAAAAAGAAAGAAAAGGGAAAAGGAAGCGGTGTGCAGCTTCCTGTGGTCTGAGCTGGGGCTCAGGGGGGAGGGGGTGGGAGCCATGGAGACGTTCTTGGGTTTCACCTCTGGAGGTGCTCCAGGGGCCATGGGCCAGTCCCTGGAGTCTGGGCACAGTCCAGCAGGAAAGACCTGGGAGAGGCCAAGAGTGGCCCCCGTTTGCTGGGGTCACACAGGGGTCCAGCAGAGCCATGCGGGAGCTGGGCCGCAGCCTCTCCCTGCCACCAGCTCCAGCGGCCTCCTCTGATGCTCCTGCAGAGGCCCCCGGGCAGCGGCGGTGGGGCGGGGGGAGCCCTGGCTCCTCGGCTGACTCTTCACCTGTTTCCCCCTCACTGTTCGCCGAGGGCCAACCACAGGTCCCTGGGTCCCTGGCCCTGTTCCAGGCCCCTTCCTTCCTGTCTGGTGGCCCTGCTGTGTCCCTTGGGGGCTGGGGCACTCAGGGACCACCTCCACACAGGATCCCCAGCCCCCACCTTGGATCTGACAGGCCTCTGGCCACCAGACTGAGAGGGCAGGGGGCGTGCCGAGGCCATCAAGTGGGACATGGGCTGAGGTCTGTGCTTGGGTCAGGAACTGTGGAGGAGCCGGGCGTGGGGGCCTGCAGGACTTGGCACACCTGCTCACGGGGGGTCTGAGACCGCCACTAAGCGCCCCTCTCCAACACCCACCTGCCGCGTTCCTTGCCCCCTGCCCACCCCAGTCTTGGGCCCTAGGGCACCGCAGGCCCTCCTCGCCTGATGCTGGGAACTGGCCCGACGGCATCCCCACCCCACGCTCTGACCAGAACAAGCTTCCTTCTCAAGCCCGAGGCCACCCTTCCCTCCGGGCCCTTACCAGCTAGTGACCCTGCCTGGCCCTTCCTTCCCTCATTTCCAGCGCTAACCATTTTGTTCTCTGTGGACTCGGCATCTGGAAAGCACTCCCCACCTTGAACAGCACCCCCACCCCACTGGGGACTGGGCGAGGGGTCATGGGGCCGGGACCGCAAACTCAGGCGGTGGGTGGTGTAGACATACTCCGAGCAGCCTCGGGCCCAGCCCTGCCGGCCCTTCCAGATGGCGGATAGGGCAAACGATGGCCCAAAGGCCTGGTGCACCCACGGGGCTCCACGGGGCGTGACGTGCTTGGAGCGCTGTGAGAGACGCGGGCCAGGACCCGCAGGGCCACTGAGCCAGTTTGAGCACCGAGGACTCCCGTGAATGCGGGAAGCTACTGGAAACCGTACAGGAGAGCAGCATTTGAGCCGCATTTAGAAGAGTCCCCATGTCATTGGAGAGGCGGGAGGAGGTTACTCAGGCCTCAGGGGAGAAGCAGCCTTGTGGGAGGCAGGTAGCAGACAGGAAGGACCTTGCATGAAGCACTGGCTGGGAGAAGGAGACCCAGGCAGAAAACACACCCCCACCCCCGTCCTGGGGGTGTCTGTGTGATGCCCCTCTTCAGGCCTCAAAGCTATGGAACCTCTGGAAAACTCATCCCACCCACCCCACAGGCAGTCCTCGAGGCCTCTAGCTGGCTGAGCCCCAGGGCCCCATTTTCTCACCCAGACTCCCCCTCAGGAGGCTTCTGAAGGAGAGTCCATGAGGCCCTCTCACCTTGAAACACCCAGACTAGGTACCCCTAGGACAGGGCTGTGTCTTTCCCCTCAGTCTATGCGACCCCAGGACAGAGTTGAGCGTCTCCTCTCAAACTGGGTTCCCTCAGGGCAGGGTTGAGCCTCTTCCCACAGACCAGGGACCTCCATCCCAGAACAGGGCTGTGCTCACCCCTCAGACTAAGACCCCCTAGGACAGGGCCAGGCCTTCCCCTTTCTAGGATGTCCAGGGCAGGACTGGACCTTACACCAGTCCAAGGTCCTAGGCCAGGACCCTCTTGCTTTCGACCTGGAGCCCCCAGGCCATCCCTGCCCACTCAGAGAGGCCCCGAGCAACACCTGGGCCATCCAGGTGTTGGCAGAAGAAGTGGGAGCCCTCAGGGGGCCTGGCAGACAGTCAGGACCCTGTTTGCCTTGAGCAGAGGCTAAAACCAGGTGGTCACTTCTCCCTTCAAGGCCTCCCAGCCCAGCCAAGCCGCAGGGAACACGTAAACACCAGCCGAGCTGGGCGCGGGCAGGCAGGACGGAGGGCACCGAGAGACCCCAGCAACTCAGCCTCCTGGGCCAGGGTGTCTGGAACCTCATGGGCTGCCCTGAACCCCACATGGGGCCAGTAAGGTGGGCCTCAGGTCCCACCTGTCTTGGGCATGTGAACAGGCTCTGCCCTCTCTGGCCGGTCTTGCCTCCACCCAGACCGGGAGAGGGACCTCTGAAGACCCTTGGAAGGAACATACCCAGCTGGTGGTGCCTGGAATCCGAGGCCAGGCCCCCAGGCTGGGTAAGAGCCTAGTTTTTGGCTCAGAATGGGGCCTCCGGGCGTCCAGGGGCATCAGAGAGATGGCCCTAGCCACCGTCAACCTGCAAGCCGAGAGCAAAGACGGAGTCGGGCCCCACGCGCCCACCCGGAGTGGGCAGGCTGTGAGGAGCCCACAGCCTCCTGCCCTAACGCTGGGGAGGTGGGAGGGAGCAGCACAGGGGAAAGGGGACTGAGTTCTCTGGAAGTTCAGAAGGGACATGACCCTGCCCTAAGGGGGGACACAGCCCTCCTCTGGTGGTGCATGAGGGGTCATGACCCTGCCCAGGGGCCTGAGAGGGTCCGGGTTCTGCCTTGGCTATTAGAAGAGGTCTGGCCGGCTGGGGGTTCCATCAGAGGGGCAGGATCTGTGGGCCTTGCTGCGAGACTCCGGCACACAGGCTGGGTTGGGTCCAGCGGCTTGTCCCTCATGCTTCCTCAGCCAATTTCGGGAGAATGATTCCAGCCTGAGGCTCCCATGGCCAACGGCAACAAGCCTTGGCTGGGCCAGAAGAGGGGACTCCAGAGCCAAACAGGGGCCTGGACCGTGGCTGGCTCTGGGGGTGTGCTGTGTGACACTGGGCTAGCTGCCTTCCCTCTCTGAGCCTCAGCTTCTCTTCTGATGTCAGGCCCCTGCCCTGGCCTCCTGGCCTCTGTGGGCTCAGTATCCCATCCTGCTCCTTAGTGGACCCCTGGGACACAAGGCCAGGACATGCTCAGTGACAGGTTCCCTCCTTCTTCAGTGTCACAGTCATGCAGGCTGTGGGGGCCGAGAGGTGGCGGGCATGGATTCTGGGCAGCGATTCCCTGTCCAAGCACTGAGGAGAGGAGCCCAGGTGTGGGAAGCAGAAGGGGCGGGAAACCAGGTTCCCACCTTTCACGTTGGCCTCAGCTTTCCAAATCTGTGGGTAAGGGGAGGGAAGACAGCTGCATTAATTATGCACCTACTGTTTAGGCCCCCTGCCACCCCCAGCAGCTTCAGTGGGGATAAAGAGGTTTCAATCATCCTATCGTCCTAAAGGCTTCAGGTCACAGTCTCAGAAGGATCCACTGGGCGTGGGTGGTGAGGGGGCAGATGAGCAACCCCCACGGGCTCCTGCTGGCTTTGCTTCCCTGTGGGGAGGAGGTGGGGACCAGGCCGGGCTGAGAAGATGGGGTTCAGGGCAGGGGAGGGCGGTCTTGTGGTCACCCCAAGCTCTCTTCTCAGAGCTCCAGGACCTGTGGCTGCAAACTCTTCCCCTTCCCTGCTCTTCCCACTCCCCTCGGCTCTGCTCTCCCAGCAGCCTGCGCCCGGAGACCCTCTCCTGGGGACCCTCTCCCTAGCAGGTGGCAGGCCTCGTGCCCCCACCAAGCTCGCCCATCTCAGTGAGACAGAGGGATGTGTTGTGGAGCCGCTAGGTGTGTCTGTTTATTTGTATTATGTATGCATATTTGTGTCTGTGTATTTATTTGTATTTATGCATGTATATTCCTGTGTGTGTCTTTTCAAATATGTATGTGTTGTGTCCACTGCACTGTCATTGGTGGTTCTACCCGTGTACATACCTGTGTCTGTGTCTGTGTGAACAGATGTGGATGTCCGTTTGCGTGTGTCAATGTGTGCGACTGTATTGTGTATCAGTATGCCTGTTTGTATTTGTTTGTATGGCTGTGTATATGTGTGTCTATTTGTGTGTGTGTGTGTGTGTGTGTGTGTGTGTGTGTCTGTGTGGACCTGTGGTCTGAAAACGCCGCCTGTGGGTGGAATTTGGCCCAGGGACGTGTTTGGCTTGGCCCTTACAGTATTTTCAACATCTTGAGCCAACATTTAAAAATCAGGATATTTCACATAAAAATTCAGCTTTCCAGTTTCTCTTAAAAATTCAGAAGCCCTGGCAGCCCTGGGCCGCGTTCCCATGAGGCTACTCTCCTCCAGAGCTCATGGGGGCTGGCCATCCTCCCACCCCCTCACAGCTCCTCTCGCCGACCAGCACCTTAGGGATGACTGAGTTTGTGACCCCAGAGTGTGTGGTCACAACGGCGTGTAAGCCGAGCTGTCAGGGAACGTGTGCACAAACGGAGTCCACACTGGGGGGTGTGTATCTGGGATGGCGTATGTGTGCAGGAGGCCAGTCTGAGTGTGTGTGGGACATGGGGGGGCCTGCTCGTTCAGGGGTGGGTGTGAGGCACAGTGCCTGTGGGCGTATGTGGGAGAGCGCGTGGGTGCACACGTGTGTGTGCGTGGGGGGTGTGCGTGGCCGTATCCGTGGCCATGTGGAGTGTGTGGGCCCCTGTGGTCTGGCGTGCTCTGCACAGGGGCCTCTTCCGGCCTTTGATGGGGAATTGGATTCCCGGCTTCTGGCTGGGCTGCCTTGTGGGATTTATTTCTGTCTCAGTGCCGACCAGAGGCCTGAGTAATGGGAACATTTAGAGAAAACCAGTAAATACATAGAGAAGGGGCAGGCTGGCCGGGAAACTCTGCCTGGACACCCCTTCCCAGCCCACGGCTGTCAGAGGCCAAGGCCTGGCCTGAGCCAGGGAGGGAAGCAGCCAAGGAGGGAAGGACCCGGCACGCACACTCACTCCCGCTCTGTGGAATGCTCACGAACGCCCATCCAGGCCCAGCAGGTGGGCGAGACCCCTATGACACCTGGATGGCCCCTGGGACAACCAGCATCTTGGGAGCTTGGCTCCAAACAAGAGATGCTCAGGACAAGTTTCGAGGGTGCCATGTGAGGTCTGGCTGAGGGGCTGAGGGGCCCTGACCTTCCAGGAGAGTCCCTTTCCCAAGCAGACTACAGAGGGTCCGCAACCCTGGGTATGCTGTCCACAGATGTCTCACACAGGTGCAGACCCTCCCGCAGGAGGGATGAGCTGCCTGTGACCTGACGGGGCTGGGGCTGCCCCCCCCCAGAGCCGGGCCCACGCACTCCGGAACCACTGCTGCCTGGAACCCGAGTCAGGCCAGCGGGGAAGGGGCAGGAAGAGCTGCGGCTCTCCTAGGACACCGTCCCCACTGTTCTGGGTTTCACGCAGACAGAGCACCACTCTTGGTGCTCAAATAAGCCCCATGGGACAGAACAGACTGATTTGTCGGGTGGGGTGATGTGCGTTACAGAAGATCCACTGGAGCAGTGGGCAAACAGGCTGCACTGACCCACGCTCCCTTCCAAGGGCCCTGGGTCGGTGTCTTCTGCTGCCCCCCAGCGGCCATGGGAAGAAGTGGGGGAAATAAGGCACCCAAGCCTCGTACATGCAGCCCCAGGTCCCACCACTCACCATGCCCCAGTGTAATGTCGAGCCGGATGGATGGCTCTCGGGGAAGCAAGGGCTTTCAGGCTGGTCTGAGGGAGGGGCTCACCTTGTGCTCCCGGGAGGTCAGCTCTGGGAGGGCAAGAGATCATCAGATTCCCAGCCACTTCATCAGCCCCTAGAACAATGCCCAGCATAAACAGGTACTCACGGGGCAGATCCGAATCCCCAGCTCCTCTAGGGGTGGGCGGGCTTGCACCTGACCCTGGACATGGCTCAGACCCCTGTGGAGGTGCCACCTGAATGAAAGTGAGCAGGCATCTCGCACTAGAGTCCCAAAGGTGGTGAGCAGCGGCATGGACCCCAACAGGGACATGGCTGGGAGGACAGGCCAACTCCAGAGGACTAGACTTGCTCAAACTGGATGCCTTCACACTCCTGACTGCAGCCTGCTGGGCTAGACAGAATTTCCCCTTGTAACTTTAGGGGCTGTGCTTCTGACCCCAAATCCCCAGGTCCCCACTGTGATATAGACCTTGTCCCAGCCCCTGGGGGCCTATCCCCAAAATCCCACGTACAACCTCCTCCCGGCCCTCTTGCTGCCCCTTTTACCCACAGGCGCCAAGCCTGGGTCTCTGGGCCAGCAGGCTCTGTCCTTTCCTCTGCTGGGGAAGGGCTGTTGCTGATCAACCCAGGCCTGACACCTCTCCAGAGATGACCCGGAGGCCAGATGTCCTCAAGGAACTTAAATTTCCAGTCCATTACTCTCCAAAGTACAGGGCCAAGCGAAGGAATGGTCTCGTACACTGTTTCCCGTATATCAAAAATTTATTACCATACTTATTTCACCTGTTTTTGTGGAACATTTTTAAAAGTCTTTATTATTATTATTATTATTTATTTGAAAGCGAGCGAGTAAGCGAGCGAGAGCACAAGCAGGGTAAGTGGGAGCAGCAGGCTCCCCGCCGACCAGGGAGCCCAATGCAGGGCTCAATCCCAGGACACTGGGATCACGACTTGAGTCAAAGGCGGACACTTAAACAACTGAGCCACCCAGGTGCCCCTTTTGTGTAATATTTTAATTCCAAAATGAAGGATGGGAAATTTTATGAAGACTGTGGTCTTCATATGATGATGACTTGGAAACCTCCATTAAACTAGAGATCCGGGGCGCATTTGTTTTAACTGACGTATCCTGAAGAGCGAATTCAAATGATCTAGTGTTCAATAAGCAATAACACACGTGACATTGCTTTTTTTCTACTTTTTAGCGATCATAAAGAATGCGGTTATGAACATTTGTGTAGACAGTCTTTCTTTCTCTGGAATAACTGCCCGGGAGGAGTGTGGTTGCTGGGTAGCTTCTCTACATCCTTGCCAGCATTTGGTATTATCACTATTTTTTTTTAAAGGTTTTATTTATTTATTTGACAGTCAGAGATCACAAGGAGGCAGAGAGGCAGGCAGAGAGAGAGAGGAGGAAGCAGGCTCCCTGCTGAGCAGAGAGCCCGACGCGGGGCTCGATCCCAAGACCCTGAGATCATGACCCGAGCCGAAGGCAGAGGCTTTAACCCACTGAGCCACCCAGGTGCCCCATTATCACTATTTTTTATTTACGCTGTCCTAATTGGTGTATAATGATGTCTTATCATGGTCTTTACTTGCATTTCTGTAACAGCCAGTGATGCTAAACATCTCTCAAGTGTTTGTCACTTATATACCTTGTTCAGCGAAATGTCTCTCTTGCCCATTTTCTAATTGAGTCCTTCTTTCCTTCCTCTCTCATTTCCTTCCCTCCTTCCATCCTTCCCTCCCTCCTGTTGTGAAAGTTCTTTATAGTCTAGATTTGAGTCCTTTATCAGATATGGGGTTTACAATGTAGTCTGTAGCTTTTCATTCTCTATTAATAGAGTTTTTGTTGGGGTAAAGCTTTTCGTTTTGGTTAAGTCAAATTTATTGATTTCTTTCTTTAGGGATGTGTTTCTGTGTCTCGTGTCTAAGACCTCTTCACCAAGTTCTTCTAGGTCCTAAAGATTTTCTCTTATAAAAGGTTTTTATAAGTTTACACTTTACATGTAAACCTATGATCCACTTTAATTTTTGTACATTGTCTGGCTGGGCTTTAGGCGGGGGTTCTTTTTTTGGCCTTTGGAGATCCGATCATTCCAGCATCATCTGCTGAAGCCTATCTTGCCTCCCGTGAGCTCGTTCTGCATCTTTGTGAAAAATGAGTTGGCATGGCACACTTGGGTGGCTCAGTCGGTTGGGCCGCTGCCTTCGACTCAGGTTGTGATCCCAGGGTCCTGGGATCGAGTCCCGCATTGGGCTCCTTGCTGCGTGGGGAGCCAGCTTCTCTCTCTGCCTCTGCCTGCCACTCTGAGTTAGCATGGGGTGCCTCGGTGGCTCAGTCAGTCAAGCATCTGCCTTCAGTTCAGATCATGACGGGAGTCCCAGGATCAAGCCCCGTATTAGGCTCCCAGCTCAGCAGGGAGTGTGTCTCCCTCCGCTACTCGCATGTTCTCACTCTCTCAAATGAATGAATGAATGAATGAATGAATGAATGAATGAAGTTGTCCGTTCTTATTTGGGGCAACTTGAGTTCCCACTCTTTTCCATCGATCTATGTGTCTGTCTTCTCCCAGCATCCCCACCTTGATGGCAGGGGGTTGAGAATCATGAATTCAGGGGGCACCTGGCTGACTCAGTCGGTAGAGCATGGGACTCTTCATCTTGGAGTCGTGCCTTCCAGCCCCAGGTTGGGTGTGGAGAGGACATTAATAAACTTTTAAAATCACGAATTCAATATCCTTAGTAATTACAGCTATGCAGATTATCTATTTCATCTTCTGTGAATTGTGGTAGTTCGTGCTTTTCAAGGAATTGGTCCATTTCATCAACTTTTCAAATTGATATGGGTATCTACAGTCTCTCCTTACTGTCTTTCTGAGGTCTGTGGTGTCTCGAGGGCAGCCTTATTACATTCCTAATATTCGTAACTTTGTCCTTGTCAGTCTTGCTAGAGGTTAGTCAATTATTGATTTTTGCAGTGTTTACCAGTTTCTCTGCTCACTTCTTCCTGCATCCTGTGGCAGGCACCACTGGCTGCCTTCCCAGGACTCTTTCTACCCTTCTTCCTTTCTCCTGGAACCTCAATTTCAATCATGGTGGCGATGTGCCCAGCTTAGAATACCCTTACTCCCCACATGTTTGCAGGGAGGGCAGGATGTGACCCAGTCATGGCTGATCAGATGTGAAGGCAAGCCTGGGGGACTGACTGGGCTTGAAGCCACGGTTCCCCCAGCTGGCTTGCCCCTTGCCCTTCCCCCTCCTGCCGATACCTCCCACCTGGGGGTGCGTAGGCTCCTCGGGGAGCGAAGGACAGCAGCTGGGGAGACAAAAGGGACCTGTGTCCCTGGAGCCACTGTATCGCCATGGATATGACACAAGGAACAATAAAGCCCTCCTTGTCTGAGATCCTGTTTGTGCCAAATGCAGCCCTGATTCTTCCACCCCTCTCCGGGCTCCCACCACGGCTCCTCTTGCTCCGGAACTTTCCCTGCTAGTTCCTCCGGCAAAGATCTGTGCAGAGCCAACACTGGGTATCAGAAGCCCGAAAATGTCTGGACCTGATGATTGACGGACATTTCTGTTTCCTCGGCATTCGGGAAAAATGTCTGGTAGAATCCACTACTGATGAAAATAGAACTTATTCATTCACAGATTGTTGGTATTTTTTCCACGTAGCTTGGATGGTTTTTCTCTTTACCCTCAATGCTCTAACCCGGACCCCTGTAGTGAAACAGCCGATGGGGCCATTTAAAAAAATCCCACTTCACACCTCCCAAGTAATACAGGTTGTGAATGCTGGAGATGTCTCTCCTTAAAGATGTAAGTGTGTGGGGGCGCCTGGGTGGTTCAGTGGGTTAAGCCTCTGCGTTCGGCTCAGGTCATGATCTCAGGGTCCTGGGACTGAGCCCCACATGGGACTCTCTGCTCAGCGGGGAGCCTGCTTACCAGCTCCCTACCCCCCCACCCCCGTCTGCCTCTGCCTACTTGTGATCTGTCACATATATAACAATTTTTAAAAAATTTTAAAAAAAAAAGTATGTGTGTGAGGGGCACCTGGGTGGCTCAGTCATTAAGTGTCTGCCTTTGGCTCAGGTCATGATCCTGGGGTTCTGGGATCGAGCCCTGTATCGGGCTCCCTGCTCTGTGGGGAGTCTGCTTCTTACTCTCCCACCCCCGCAACTTGTGTTCCCTCTCTGTCTCTGTCAAATAAATAAAATTTTTACAAATAAATAAAAATAGCATCAGACTGAGTTTTTTTTAAAAGGTGGTTTAATACGTTGATTATAATTAATGATGTACTTGGATTCATTTACTTGTCCTATGTTTTTCTCTTTTTCTCTCTTGGACTTTTTTGGGTAATTTTTTTTTCTTTCTTTTTTTTTTCCCTTAACTGCTTTGGAAGTGGTACACCGTTTCTACTCAGGGCAATCCTAGAAATGCCCGCCTGCCTGTAGAGCAGAGTCTAGGGTCTAGACAGAGTCTTTTCTCTCTTCCCGACTGAGCTGAGCTCGGTAGAGGGTTATAATCCTCACCACGTCTCACCTCGGGCAGGTGTGTGTAAATACTATTACTGTCACACACTCTAGTAGCCCTGGTCTTACTTTCACCCCATAGAACATTCTCATTTTGTAAGGTTGATACCTATTTAGATTTCCACTTTCTTTCTCTTCATTCCTACTTATATCAGATTTTCCACCTAGGATCGTGTCTCATTCCAACCTGAAGATATCCTATAGAAATTTTTTTTTTAAAGGAGAATGCTGGGGGGGTGCCTGGGTGGCTCAGCGGGTTGAGCCTCTGCCTTCAGCTCAGGTCATGATCTCAGGGTCCTGGGATCGAGCCCCACATCGGGCTCTCTGCTCAGTGGGGAGCCTGCTTTCCCCTCTCTCTGCCTGCCTGTGATCTCTCTATCAAATAAATAAATTGAAAAAGAATAAAAATAAAAATTTTAAAAAAGAATGTTTATTCATTTCATTTTTAAGAACAGCTTTAGTGAAAGAATATACATCGCCTACACTTTGCCCACTGAAAGTGTACAAATTCAACAGCTTTTAGCATATCCATTGATTTGTGAAACCACCCACCACAATCCATTGTGCAGTATTTTCATTACCCCCAAAACAGACTTTCTTTCCATGCTGGTGACAAAATCTCTGGGTTTGCTTGTCTAAAAATACCTTGTAAGGTATTTTCTCTGGGTACAGAATTGTAGGCTGACATCTTCCTTTTGTCTAGTTAATGCTGATACGGGCAGGTATTCCTTGTTACCACCGGCTGCGGCTGAGACATCTGCTGTCTTGCTCCTTAAAGGGTAATGTTATCTATTCTAATTTTAACATCTTTTCTTGCTCTTTTTGTTCTGCCAACTTATTGCACTTAACTCTCTAGGTATGTGACAGTTTTGAAATACGCCCACAAATTCTTAGACCTCCCTTCCCGATGTAGAACCTAATTCTCCTTTGAGTGTAGCCTGGACTTATTTCCCAAGTCACTGGACGCAGTGACTTGCTTCTAACAATATAACATGGCAGAGTATCATTTCCAAGCCCAGGTCATAAAAGGCCCTAGTTTCCCCCTACTTTCCGTCTTGGATTGATCATTCTGGGGGAAGGCGGCTGCCACAGTGTACGTACACACACGCGCGGGAACACACACACACACAAACAGTCACGAAAGCCTTATGGAGAGAGCCATGTGGCAAGGGCTTCGTGTACACCATGTTTCCATGAGCCTTCCTGGCAGTGGACAGCATCCCAGAAGCACAGCCTCCAGCCCTGGCCAAGCTTTCAGATGACTGCAGCCCTGGGAACATCTTAACCACGATCTCAGAGACCCTAAACTAGAACTGCCCAGGTAAGCCACTCCCACATTCCTGACCTGCAGTAACGGTCCAATACTAAAGGTCTGTTTTAAGCCACTGAGTTTTGTATGGAATTTGAATGCAGGAATTGATGATTAAGATATGAAAAAGTTTTAAGTGAACTTGCTTACTAAGGTGTAATAAACATACAAAAAATGCACAAATGTGTTTGGGTCCCTGAATAGTCAAAAAGTGATTATACCTAATTAATCACCATCCATACTGAGAGATGGAACTTCTGAGTGTTGATTTCCTTTTCTTGCCTTGCTTGAGATATGCTGACCTCCTTGAATTTGTGGACTGGTGATTTTGAAGAGTTGATCCCAGCCATTAAAATATATATATATATTACGTCCGCCTCCTTTTTGCCTTTTTCCTCTCCTGGAACTCTAATCACATGTTATGTGGCTCTTCTCACTCTATCCTCCATATCTCTTAGCTTCTCGTTTTAGGTTATCGATCTTTTTCTTGGCTTGAGGTTTCTCACATGCAAACCCATGTGGGGGCCAGCTCAGTTCTCAAGGGAGACCTTTCTTCACTCTAGTCAGTGCCAAGGTTCAGTTTTCCTCTGGGATGCCAAGGGAGCGGATCTATTATTAGTTCAGAGGGCCCTGCCCTTTGCCCCAACCTTCTGGAAGGTTCTTGTACCAGGCCCCTCATTATGCATAGGTAGTGAGTTGTCTTGGCCCCAGGCACCGAGCACCCCAAAAACCAATGCTGTTTCACCTCGCTTGTCACATACCTTCAAGTCAGAGGTCAGACTACAGCATTCTGCTGCTTCTCCTACCCTCTTGAGTGTTTCCTACTTTCTTGCCTGGTCACTGAGGTCTTTAAAAGTATTTGTTGCAACTATTTATTTACCTAGTATTTTTAGCTGTTTGCAAAGGGAGGATCAGTTCGGGCCACTGCAGTCCCATGATGCCAGAGACAGAAGTGGTCAGCCATTCCTTCTTTCTCCAATTTTCTTTTCCTGATCTCTCATCCGCTCACGGACACCTGGCAGTATGTCCACTTGCCAACCTACCTGCTCTCTCTGCTGCCTTCTAGGGTTTCCGCCTAACTTTCAACTGATCAAGCCCTCCTCCGATTGTTATTACTTAGCTCCTCCAGTGAGTTGTGTATGGTGTGTGTATGTGTGTGTGTGCACGCACGCTCATGCGTGTATGTCTGTGTGTGTCACTTATTTTAATAAACATTCTTTGTTTCCAAGATCACCACCCAGATCTTCCTCCTACCTAAGTTCCTGAGTTAGGGGAGCTGGGTGCCTCTTTTACCTCTGGTGAGAAAACCAACGTTCATTTTAAAGCCTGTAAGGAGGTCATGGTTTCAGTTCCTTGGAGATCAATTCTTCCACCTGGTGGGGTGGTACCCCTTCTTCAAGGCACCGGTCTCCTCACATATTCTGTAACTTTTGTTCATGCGCCCGTCGTGCGTGGTGGTGTTGGTTTTGCCCTCTCTGCGCACACCGGTTTTCTGTAGTCATACAGAGCTGTAAACGCAGAAGCAAACCTTTCCTCAGCTCTCCGGGTTCCCACTCTTGTGGGGCCGGCCACATGCTAGTCCCAGCGCCATCAAGAGAGTGGGAGCCTTGCCGGGAGTCTGAGGCATACGCCACAAACCAGCACCCTGCCTGTACACCAGCTGCAGGCCTGGAGGCACCTTCTCGTCCCTTATTCCCAGGAAGGGAAGGCCGGTCCCAGATGGCACGAGGCAGAGGGAGTCCGGCTCCAGCCCTGCTGCCCATGGGCAGGTGTGACCCCGGCTCGCTTGGGAACCAGAGTCCTGGGACTGCCCGCTGCCCAGCGAGCCACCTACTGCTTTGGCCCTTAGTCAGACCTGCTCCCCTCCTGCACAGGTTACCTTCTCAGGGTAGTTTTTAGATGAAAACATCTGCTTCATTGTATGTGCGTGCTGGTGTCGGGGCACATGTACTCACTTCAGCTCTGTGACCTGGGTCTTTGGCACTGTCCACCAGAGTCAGGCCAATGTTCCTCCAACTCAGCAGAGGGCAAGATGCACTGGGATGACACCGGGTGGGGGTGGGACACTCGAGGGGAAACCCTGCAGGCAGCTCAAGCGTGTTATCACTTTGGAGATGACACTCTAGTTGGCCATGGGGACATGGACTCAGCGCTGTGGCCAGTCACTCCGGATAGTGAGTTCCACAGAGGAGGCTCATGGTCCTAATGCCAGGACCCTGGGGACCTAGGGCCTAAGACCATACCCCAAAACCAGGCTCTAATACCCTAGTCTCTAGGAGCCACCCCCCACCCCGGTGCAAGGGCCCCGTCCCAGGGAAGCCACAGTCTAGCTCTGATGGTGACGCAGAGACAGGGACCGCCGGGGCTTGTGAGAGTGAGACACAACGGTGCCAGGAGCCTTGAATCTGGCTCCGCCTGGGAGGGAGGCTTGCCAGGACACAGTATACCCCCTCCACATGCCCAGCCTCTCCCTTCTCTCTCACACTGTCAGGGGAACCACAGAGGACCAACACAGAGTGGGAGCCTCTCCAGGCTGGCCAGACACTCCAGCAAGGTCCGGGCCTGTGGGAGGGCTTAGAGAGGCCTCTCAGACTCTCCCTGTCACCCACAGGTTTTGACATGACCGCCTGACTGGACCGGGACCCAGACTCAAAAGATCAGGTCTGGGCCTTCTGCACTCCTCCAGCCTCGACGTGCCTGGTCCGACACAGGGCTTCCTCGTGTGAAGCTTCACCTCACAGCCGCCGTCTTGGGGCCCAAACCCACAGTGCCCCAGGGACCCAAAAAATATATAGTAGGTTTCTGCCACACACATGGGTCTGCTTGCTTCTATTTCTAGGGATAAAAGAAACTTCCAATTACACAACTACGTACAGACACAGCAAGCCCACGGGGTTGCTGTTGGCTCTGCCCCTGTCGGCATGGCGAGGACCACTCAGGAGACAAGGAGCGGACCTCACCCCAGGCAAGGGTTTCTGGCTGGTGGGGCAGTGTAGTTCTGGAGCCAAATGGGAGGTAACAGCAAGCCCAGCCCCCACCCTTGCCCAAGGCCACCCGCCCACAGGACAGCATGATGGTGGGGGTGGGGGGGATAAGGCGTGCCTCAGTCGGAGTCGCAGGCCTCTTGCTCGGTCGTAGCGTCCACCGCAGAGGCGAGGCTGTCCTCCTGGCCTTTTAGCCTCTCACCTGGATGGATGGCAGACAGAAGCAGTGGGGAGGGGCCCTGTGCTTGGGCCACCACCCAGAGGGCAGGGACCCCACCTTGCTAGGCCCTGTACTTACGGATCAGCTCAGCAATGGCCCTCTGGGTCCGCTTTTCTAGCTTCTCCAGCTTTTTAGCTACGTCTCTCTTGAGGTCCCTGTAGCAGGCAGGTGCGAGGAGGCCGGAAGGTGAGAGCTGGCTTGGTGTGGCCTTGGGACCCTCCCCTCCCAGAGCCCCTGTGGTGGTAGGAATCACACTCAGCTGCCTGAGGAGACCACCCTGGAGAGGCAGCCATGACCTTCCTCTCTCCCTCTCTGCACTCTCCCAAACCTGGCATTGGCCAACAGGCCCTGGCCCGCTGAGGCAGCAGCTGGTGCTGCAGACCCACCGACCACGGGCCTGAGTCAAGGGGTGCAAGGGCGGATGGTTTCTCAGGGTTGCCCTCTTGGTTTGGTCTCACTGTGGGTCCTGATCCTCCTCCAGCCACGTGCTCACCCTCGCCAGCAGGGACTTCCAGAAGTGCACACACAGCCTACTCTCCCCACTCTGGGATTCCTAGGATGCACGCCCCATGCTTTTGTTTGAACAAATGAGAACACCTTCAGTGGGGCTGTGCCTGCCACAGGATCGCGGGTGCGAGGGCTGCGGACCGCCACTCTGGCCCAAGGTCAAGCAGAACACAAGCCCCAAGCCACGCAGTCCCCTTTCACAGGGTGGAAACTGAGGCCCTAGCAGAACAGGCCAGGCGGTGGCAAACTGGGACAGAAAGTGACGTCTGCCCTTCCCATCACCTTGCCTCCATCCTGTGGCTCCGTGAGGGCCACGGCTGGCCTTGCTCAAATGCAACTCTCTGAGCTGGGCCAGATCCTCGCCCTTGCAGAAGGGACTTCTGGAGGGGACAGCTGCTCCTCCCTCTCCCCGGACCCCTTCCCGCCCTCCAGGTGTCGCCCCCACAGGCCTCCCTCTCGCTCTCCCTTTATGTCCTGTCAGGAGGTTCTGCGGGCAGTTGTCATGTCGTGTAGCTGCGTGTCCACACTGTCCATCTCCCTGCTTTGAGTACAGGAGAGGCCCAGCCGGAGAGCCGTGCCCAGCACGTGTGGCCAGTCAGCCCACGCTAGTCCTACGTGGCAGCGCTCACCAGTCAGGCTTCCGGGGCGCGAGGTTGGCCAGATCCTGGGGAAGAAGCAGACGCATGTCAGGACTGGAGGGGCCCACCCCAGGGCACAGAGGTAGAAAGCGGGGAACAAGGGAGGGAGGGAGGAGAGGGTCAGGGAAAGTAGGGTAGAAAGGGAATACAGAAGTGGAAAGAAAGAAGAAGGAAGCGGGAAAGAGGAGAGCATGGGGGTAGGGAGAGGGAGCGGAGAAGGGCCCCCAGTGGGCTCCAGGGGCACTCAGGACGCTCACCACTTCCTCAATGATGGGCTCGGGCTTGGCGGCCTCCAGCTGCTCCTTCACCTTCTCTTCCACTAGAGGGTGCAAGACAACCACACAGGCCGGTCGGAAAGGCACCTCCACTCTCTCTAGGGCGCACCCCGCAGCCCCCGGGGAAGGGGGAGAGGGTGCGGGTGGGGAGCCGCCCGTGGAGACCCTGGACTTTCTTGGCCTTCTCCCGGGGGTCCCAACCTCCAGAGACTAAGACGGCGAAGTCTTCCTGGCTGGAGGAAGGGCTTGGGGTTCCCAGGATGAAAGCAATCCTGGGGCCAAGGAGAGCCCGCAGGAGGCGGACCGCTAGAAGAGACAGGGCGCAGACCTGCAGCCAGGGCAGACCTCCAGCCAGGACGCACAGCTGGGAAATGCGAGCACTGCCTGCATATTACCACAGACGGTTTTATGAAGAACCATGAGGACCGCCTTTCCTGTATTCTACAGGGGCTCCTGGGCTCTGAGGGTGTCCTCTGGCCCTGGACTGGCCGGGACCCAGGTGTCTTTTCTTCCCATCCCACTTGGATGTGTGTGACCTGGGGAACAGCTGTCCTCACGCACCTCCCAGCTATGCCCTGCGGCTGACCACACACAGGGCCTCTGGGCGATGAGACCAGGAGGGCCTTGTCCCCATGGGGACAGAGACCAGGAGCGCTAACGACAACTTTGGGCTCCAGGAGCTTCCTCCGACCCCCGTCACTGTGGCCACGTGCTGCCTCCTGGCCCCTCAGCCCTGCCTCACTTCCCTTCAGCCACAGGTGCACGGGACCACTCCCCACCCCCTCCCACCCCCGGCCTTACTGTCCCCACCACGGTGCGGCCCATACCATGAAGCAAATCACCTGGAAAGCATATGAATCTTGGGGCAAACAACATGGGGAACCAGACTGGGGTGTGACTGAAGGGGCAACACTTTCCTATTTTCAAGATAAATGATTACTCATTTATAACTTGTAGAATTCAAAACTGGTAACAAAAAGGCTAAAAACAGGGCCAGGGACCCCCGGGGTAGGAAGCGCCCGGCATCTCCAGTGTGCAGCCCTCCCACGAGCTCCCGGCTGCTGAGCCGCTCCCCACACCGCCGGAGAAGGGCGGCCTCAGGGCCGGGCCCTCGCCTGTGGGCATGAACGCCTCTCCCCTCCTCTGTGCCCGGCGGGCATCTGCCCACGGCCCTCTGAGCGCCTGAACGCTCCGCTCTTCTTCAGGGTCTCACTTGGACCCCCAGGTGCCCACAGGACCTTCCCCGCCCTTCCCGCTGCCCCTGCCATCCCAGGGCCCCAGGGCCACTTCCACCCCTCAGCCCAGAGAGGTCCTCCCAGGGGATGTGGCCTCTTCCCTCGCAGGTCCCTGGAAGGCCCTCGGGTGCCCTGAGCGCCTCTGCTGTCCTTCAATATGGGTCACACCACACAGCCGTGAGATGGGGCCGGGGGCTCCTAGAAGCCCGACTTCAGCCCTGGTGCTGCTGGTTATTTCCCAAGGGAGCGCGACACCTGCCGAGGCATTCAGGGGCATCTCAGAGCAGAGGTGGAGCGACGCAGCCCACCCACCTGCGACTGGCTTAGCCGGGGGCACCCGCCTCCTCTTCAGGTCCTCATCCTCGGGGACATAGTTCCGCAGCCTGAGTTCCCTATGAGAACAGACAACAGGCAGCGATGGAGCAGAGGGTGTGGCCACCTCGGTCACCTCCAAGGCCGTGAATCAGACTGTGAGGAATCAGATTCCTCACGGGAATCAGACCGTGAGGAAGCCACACACGCTGGAGTCTCTCGGGAGACAGCCTGGTGAAGAGGGAAAGCACAGGAACAGAAGACTCATGGGGACAGGCCCCCGTCTCTGAACCTCAGTCCCATCCCCTGCCAGGTAGCAGCTGGGCGGGCCACTCTGTCCTCACCCAGAGCTGGGGCCGAGGAGCCTTGGGGAGCATTCATGGGCCACCCGTCCCAGAGGACCTCCTTTTGACAGTTAAGGGACCTGAGGGTCCAAGAGGCTGCACCACTGTCATGAGGTCCCATAGCAGTGGCTGCAGCGTCTGACCTGGAGTCAGGGCCAGAGCTCCTGGACTGAGTTTCTCCTAAGGGAGAAAACCCAGTGGTCACCGGGTTCTCCAAGCCTGGCCTCCTCCTCAGAGCCTCTGAGGCCGGGAGCTGCTGGAGCAGACCTCAGGTCTTGGTGGCAAGGGTGCACCTGTGCTAGGGGCAGGCAGCAAGGGCGGAGGACAGGCACGACGGTGTGTGAGGCTCACCAGGCTCACCAGGACAGCCAGGAGAACAGCCCAGCCCCAAGGCCTCCAGAGCTCCTTAAAGTGCTCCTGGAAGGACCCAAGAGCTCTGTGAAGGCAGAGGAGCCACGGAGGGACTAGGATCACACAGTGGGCCTGCCTGGCCGGTCCCCTCGGGCAGGGCGGGCCACACCACGGACTTGCTGGGGCCACCCTGGCTCAGCAGCTCATCCACCCCACACCCCCACCCAGAAGCTTGCCTGCAGCAGAAGCGGCCCTGGCCAAGCCCACAGGGTGGCAGAGTGACAGTTCCTGGGGGCTGCTGCTTAATAAAAACCAGAGACTGTGGGCCAGACCATTTCAGCCCCGGGGAAGCAGAAGTGACCCTGACACACCAGCCGGGGAAGCCTGGGCTGGGGGTCCTCCTTCCTCACTACCTCTTCTGAGCCCCTCAAGGACTGCCGGCCCCTCTGAAGTCCTAGATATAGGGCCCGTCCCCAGCAGGAGGGCTCCCACCATCCGTCACCTACGGAACACTGTCTATGCCAGGCAAAAATGCCACTCACGTCCCTGGGTGGCCAGCTTTTCTAGAGCCGAGGCAGCAGGTGTCTGTGGCCATACACTTAGCAAGTGGCAGTGGTCTGAGTTGGGGAGCTCTCAGATGCCAATCATCCCCACCAGTGCCCTTCTCTGCCAGGGCCCCAAGGGGCAGTGCCGGCACGGCCTGCATGCAGAAAACCTGCCACCCACTCTATGGAGCGGGGAAACCCACCCTGTCCTCTACCCACTAATGGCTCCCTTGGGCCCACTGGCAAATGCCACGGAGGCACCGGGAGAGAAAGCCGCGAGTGATTTGGTGCAGGCACTTTCGTTCACAACAGGGTGGGGAGAGAAGCGGAAGAGAAACTGGGTGTGGGCAGAAGACTGCAGGGGTTAGTGAGAAAGAAAACCCCTATCACTCTCAGAAACCAGCTCCAGGGCTGTGTGAGAAATCAGCAGGCATGAGGGGAGGCCACTGGGAACTGTGCTGGGGCTCACGGCAAAAGTGAGTGCCCACACCCCGGCCCCCTCACTGCTCAGGCTTCGGAAGACAGGGGGAGGCAGCACAACAGGAAAGAGCAGCACGGCCAGGGGGCTGGCCACCCAGCACTCCCATGTCCCGCAGCAGCCCCGCTGCCTGCTGCCCCCTAGAGCTGAGTACGGGTCCAGGAGTTACGGACACATGGGTCCCGGCGGTCACTGTGGGACTGTCCCATCTGGGCCTCAGTTTCCACATCAGTAAACAGTAAACTTGATACTCCCCAGCTGTGTCAAGCTAGATCCGAGCCCTCCTTGCTTGACTCTGTGAGACCTAATGAAGAGACTGACTCTCACTAATCCCCAATTAACTAGCCCTCCCCAATACCTATCACTGACATGGGACAAGAGCCTCTGGGGCAGGTCATCGGGGCAGTGGGTTCTGCTCAGGGCCTGGTCTTTCCAACATGGGACAAAGGTTTAACCGCCTGCTTCTGCAAACAACTTGAAAAACCTGACAACAAGGGGCGCCTGGGTAGCTTGGTCCGTTAAGCGTCTGCCTTTGGCTCAGGTCATGATCCCAGAGTCCTGGGATCGAGCCCCACATTGGGCTTGCTGCTCAGCAGGGTGCCTATTTCCCCTTCTCTCTCTGCCTACTTATGATCTCTCTGTCAAATAAATATATAAAATCTTTAAAAAAAAAATCCCTTTATTAGCCTTGGACAAGTACCTGGGCAACCAGGATCGGAGGGGCTGCGATCACAGAGAGGGGGGCAGTGCAAGAGGTGAGGCTGACCTTGGGCACCTCTTCTCCCTTAAAGCATCCACTTACATGCAGAGGCTAAAAAGCGGAGACCCCAAGCAGAGCTTCCCCCCAACCCATGGGCGGAAGAGACAGAAGTGTGCATCAGTGCGAGGAAGGAAGCCTCTTCCTAAGTCCCGAGAGGGTGAGTGAGGGCATCCGTAACCAAACCACCTGCCAGAAGCTGGAATACATTTTCTCCAGAAGAAAATAAATGATTTGGAACCCCAAATTATCCCCTGGACTTTTCATACACAACATCCAGGATTCTACCAAAGCCATGAGAAAAAATAAATAAATAAAGATGCAAGAAATACACCCAAAGGAGATTCAGACATTAAAATGATTAGAAATGAAAATACAAATGAAAGTTCGGGAAGGCCTCTCACACAACGGAGAACTGAAGCAGAGAATGTGAAACTGTAAAAATTAATCAAATGGGAATTCTACAACTGGAAATCTAACCAAAGCTAAAAGAGCTCAATAAATGGGTTCCGCTAGAGCTTAGAACAACGAATGGGGGGATTAGGGAACAGCAAGGTAAGTCAGAAAATATCCAGACCAAGGCATAGAGGAAAAAACGCTGGGAAATACAAAAAAGAACAGGAGAGACTCATAGGACGTGGCGGAAAGAGCTAACATAACATGTAATGAGAATCCCAGGAGCAATATTTAAGGAGATAATAACTGAAAATTTCACAAAATAAATGGAAAACATCGAGCCGAGCCACACACAGATGAAAGAAACACTGGGAACTCCAAAGAAGAGCACAGTCAGGCAAATCATTATCAAACTACTCAATGCCAAAGATAAATTCTTTTTTTTTTTTTAAGATTTTATTTATTTATTTGACAGACAGAGATCACAAGTAGGCAGAGAGAGGAGGAAGCAGGCTCCCTGCTGAGCAGAGAGCCCGATGTGGGGCTCGATCCCAGGACCCTGAGATCACGACCTGAGCCGAAGGCAGAGGCTTAACCCACTGAGCCACCCAGGTGCCCCCCAAAGATAAATTCTTAAATTAAGTAGACACGTGGCCTTCAAAGGAAAACCTAAGACGAACAGCTGACTTCTCGACAGAAACAATGGAGTGATACATGGCCAAGGCCAGGAGTCATGAGAATGCTGCACCAGAGTGATACATCTAGATAAACTAGCCTTCAAAAAGGGGCACCTGGGTGGCTCAGTCAGGTAAGTATCTGACTCCTGACTTCGGCTCAGGTCATGATCTCAGGGTCGTGGGATTGAGTCTGCCATCGGGCTCTACACTCAGTGGGAAATCTGCTTGGGATTCTCTCACCCTCTCCCTCTGCCCTCCTCAGTGCTTGCGTGCTCTCTCTCAGATAAACAAACAAATCTTAAAAAAAAAAAAAAAAGCCTTGAAAGAAAAACTAGCAAAATTGGCCGTCAGGGAATCTGTCAAGAAATACTAAGGGGAGTGCTTTTGACTGAAGGAAAACCATTTCCTTCAGTCAGTTGCAGAAGGAATGTAGAAGGAATTGCAGAAGAAATGAAATGCACGAGACAGAGTAAATATGCAGGGAAATCTAAAAGAATACTGACTGTACAAAATACTTATAATGACTCCTGGGATCGAAAATGCAGCATTGGGGACGCCTGGCTGCATGAGAAATGGTATGGATTTTTTTTTTTTTTTAAATTAGGCTCCATATCCAACGTGGGACTTGAACTCATGACCCTGAGATCGAGAGTCGGACATTCTACTGACTGAGGCAGCCCGGTGCAAATGCCCTGGGCCACCCCCAGGTCCCTCCATGTGGGCAGCCATCGTCTGAGCTGAGCCTATCTCTTCTACAGAGTGGGCGCAGACACAGAGGCCATCTGGGTACCCCCATTTTCACCCTCTCTGATCCAGTGCCCCCTGTGTCCCCTAAACAAGACTCAGCCTCTTCACACAGTCCTGACCTCTTTCCCCATTGGTCCCCACAGCCTACTTTCCAATCAAATGTCCCCTGGGTCACTGCCAGCCCAGTCTGCTATACTTTCCTGCCCCTGGGCTTCAAGACCTAACTCAACCAGATGGCATACTGGGCAGCCCAAAGACTGCCATCCACCCCCAAGACACAGCAGACGGCTCCTCTCCTATGCCTCCCCTTGGCCCTCCACGGCCCTCCCCTCTCTGCAGCAGCCCGCACACCCCATGCACGAGGCCCTTTCGTGGCTGTCCCGCACACCCTGCCCCACAAGCTCCCAGAAAGTCAGCCCCAGCACTCCACTGCCAACTCACACCTGTCCCCACTCCACAGAGGAATTCAGGGAGGGCACGTGGTGGGTGGCCTGGGGCTCTCTGGGCCTTATAGTGCTTGTGAAGACAATCCCGGAAGCAGAGAATTTGTGCCCAGGAGATTCACAAAGGGCAGGAATGTGGCCAGGCCAGGGCAGCCACCTCCTCAGGGCCTTCTGCTGTGTTTGTAAGCAAAGCAGCAGTGATACCCACATTCACATCCTACGGAGTCTCCTTAAACAGGGGAAATACCTGTTTCCATCTCCTCTCCTCCACTCCCTCCCTGGGTATCTGAGGAGACCTAGCAAGAGCCTGAGTAGGATCAGTGACCACTGCGAGGTCTCCCTCAAGGCCAGCTGCGGGGACCCCGGGCGTGGGCTGGCCAGGGAGATTCTGGGGAAATCATCTCCCACACATGTCCCTCAAGAGAAGGGGGAGGAGAAAGTTGATATTCTCTGTAAAATATGAAACTCTACCCAGGAGCAGAGTTCTAGAATGTCCACGTTAAAGGAGGTTTCCAGATGATCTGGAAGGTCCAACCCTTTCGCTGGCAAACAGGTCTCAGAGAAAGCCTACTGCTCATGGAGGGTTCTTAGCCCTGGCCTACTTTGCCCTTATCCGTGCTCCCAGCCTTACACTCGGGGACACCAGCCCCTTGTCTCACCCCTTCGCACTCAGCCCCTGCCCTGGGCCCTAAGAACACAGCCCATCCCACCCAGCTATCTAGGTTCCTCCTGCCAACACAGGCTCCTCCAGGACCAGAGAAGGGGGTGGGGGTCTTGAAGCTCTCCTCCCAGTAGCTGAACACAGGGCAGGCAAAGCCCAGGACAGGCCTGGGAGGTCCTGGAAGCTAGCTCTGGCTGAAGACAGTAGCTCTGACCACAGACGTCTTTCAGCTTGCACATCCGGGGTCTGGAGCCATGGGCCTCTTCCAGGGACACACACACACACACACACACACACACACACACACACACCCAACAACCTTCTGTGTGCTTTGGACTCTGCACATGCACGCTCACCCCTGTGTCTAAAGTAGACAAGGCTTGGCTTGTGGCTACCAGAGGCCAGACCCCTAAGGCCCGTGAAAACAAAGTGACAAGCAACTGTCCCAAATGGTTCACAAGTGCTCCGGAGGCTGGTGGTCACTTTCTTCCAGACAGATTAGAGTGTTCAAACCCCATGACCTGATAAGCCTGCTCTGCGGAAATTATACCATAGAAATAGTACCAAAACAGGGTCAAACAAAACTGAATGTTCCACACAGAAATGCTTCTGGTGACATCATCTGTAACACCCCCGGGCAGACATTTCTGGGCTCTCTTCTGGCGGAGTCCCCCAGAGGATACTGCAAGCACCCTGTCCAGACAGGGGCCATGATGGGAGCAGGGGGCAGGGGGAATGGTCCAGCTCAGGACAGTGTCATCAGAACACCCGGAAACTTCCCTAGAAGTAAAGTACAAGGTTGGTATGGAACACGGACACTGGAAACAGATGGACTGTAGCGATTTCTTGTTTGGTGGTTGCTCAGCAGTTTAATTCGGGAAACCTGATGGTTGGCCTGACAGCAAATGAAACTTTGAAAGAGCCCAGCGGCTTCCCCACTCGTGGGCAGAAGACACTGTACTCTGGCTGTCCTCCCAAAGGGCAACGCTGGCCACACTATGGGGACAGGTACAGACAGAGGGCAGTCAAAGCGCCCTCTCCTCCTACCCAGCCAGCCAACCTGCCCCAGGCCTCCCGTCCTACTGACAGAGAAAGTGCGGCACAAGAACGGACCACGTGCTAGACGGGGCCACATCCCACGGACAAAGCCTCTCACGTGACCCCTGGCCAAGACTCGTCCAAGGGCTTCAGGGAAAGGGGTGGGAGCTCCCATATCCTCCCGCCCTTGATGTCCAGCCCTCACCCCAAAGCGCAGGCCAAGATGGATGGGACGACACTTCCTTCTCCACGGGAACACCCTCCACGTGCTGCCTCTTAGGACTGCCCTTCGATGTCAGGCGGTTACCGATACTTCCCAGATGTGGAAAACAGTCCACAGAGAGACTCATGGATGTGCTCAAGAGCCTCAGAGGGCGGGAGAAGCCAAAGTCAGAATCCCAGTCCAGGTGTTTGGCCTTGAGGCGGACCCCAGCCCCCCTCACCAAGTTCCTTAGGGACCTGCAGTCACGTGGAAGAGGAAAGGCCAGCTGACAGCACACCCAGGAGTCCTGCCCAGGCCCGAAGCTGGGTCAGCCTGCGCTCCGGGCCCTCGGTGTTCTTGAAGGAAAAAAAAAAATCATGCTGGCCATTCCCACATCTTCCCACTCTCCGGAGTGTGGCCCACAGCACCATTCTTGAAACTCCTCCTCCCTCCCCAGATCCCATCCTCCCAGCTTCCCAGCCTCCAGGACCCTCCCTCAGCCCCTGATATCACAGTGGGTCACAGGCGTTAGAAGAAGAAGGGGCTTTAGAAATCTAGAATAGAAAGGCAGTCAGGCCTTGTCTTAAAAACAGGGCGGCTGAAAGCACCAGGGCTGGGCAGGGGTGAGAAGCCCCACCCAAGTTCACCCCACTGTGTCAGCCCCAAGGCCCACCAAGGGTACCAGGTGTCCAGTCCCTGATGGTTCAGAACAGCCAGCAGCTGGCCAAGGCCATGCCCAGGGCCAAGCACGAGTTAATTCAGGCCCCTCTGCCCAGCTCAAGCTGCCAAATCTGGCTCGTGTGGCCTGTACCCACTGCCACCCAAGTCTCTGCAGGGCCCAGGCCACATTCCCTAGACTTCCAGGCTGGGCTCCGTACCCATCCCACCTGAAAACGCACAGCTGACGGGCATTTGAAGTACTAGAAACAGATGATGTACTGAAAATCAAGGACTGAAGAAGAAACGATGAGCAGTACTCCCTCCAAAAATAATAAGCAGCCACTGAGAAGTTCGAAGAAGTGTATTTATCAAAAGATGATCAAAACACAGTGTGGAAAAAGGTGACAAACAGCAGGAACCTATAATTTCAGTACTTTAAATATCAATTCAAATCTTAAAAGAGGAGACAGCACAGGTCTGGGCAGCTGAGCCAAATCCCAAAGGGCACACAGGATGAGGCCTGAACTGGCCACACTGGCTGTCTGGGGACAGATGGCAGTGGGGGGTGGGGGGGACGGGAGCCTGCACAGCCCATCACCTCCCACCCTCCTGGGTCCCACTTGTCCCACAGGCCACACTGGGGAGGTAGATGGTACTCAACCCCACGGGGCTGCCCCCGGTTGAAACCTTCTCTTCTCACCACACCGCTGCCCAGCCTCCCTGATGCCCACCCCACCGGCCCCAGCCATGAGCCACGAGTGCACACGGGCCAAAGGCCCCCGGTGCCTCTGCATCTGGGAGTGGTGGGAAGGATGAAGGCGGAGGAACAGAACAGGCAGGGCCCTGGGAGCTTGCAGGCAGAGGGGCTGGGGATGACTCCCAGCGCTGGACCCCTTCCACTCAGCTGGGAGATTGTGGGCAAGTTGCTTCACCTGCATGAAATGAGGTTTCTTCACCTCGAGGTCGGACCACACCTGCTCCCGGAACAAGGAGGGCTTGGGAAGCACTGACGATCACGACCGACAAGATCAGGGCTTCTTCCCAGGCAGAAAGAACCCAGCCACCCTCCCCGCTTTCCCCTGCACAGAAGGGAAGCGGCTGGCCTGCTCGAATGGTGAACACCTCCTTCTTAAACCAGTTCTCTTCCTGATTCACTATCCCTTGACCCAGGGCCTACTCCTGAGTGGCAGGGCCAGGAGAAGCAGGGCGACCCACAGAGCCACTGCAACGGACTGGGCCCAGAGCACATGGAGGTGACTCAGGAGGAGTGGGTGAGAGCCACTCCGAGGTCACCACGAGAGTGGGATCAAGGTGACATCATGGCTGTGCAAGCCCAAGACACTGTCCCAGAGACCCAGCTTGCAGACGAGAGAAGGCCTGGCACTTGCCAGCCTGCAGGGTTCGGGCACTGGGCCAGGCCCGGGCTGGGCCTCAGCCAGGGTGGGACCTCTCTCCACATGGAGCTGCAGAACTGGTTTTCCATCCTGAAGAACGAGGGCTTGGGGCCCAGTTTCTGCGGTAGCAGTCTGTGACACCCAGTCCGGAGTGAGCGACTGTCCCTGCGTGGTGATTGCTCCAGCTGGGGGCACACCTTGATCCGGAGGAGGAGGGAGGAGCTGGTGGTGGGGGGCTGAGGGTTTGAGGCTTGCTTGTTCAGGCACGCAACAAGACACGCTCCCCTGCCCCGTGCCCGCTAGGGTGTACAGTACCTCTCCCTCCTCCCCGCTGCCAGGGTGGCCGTGACTCTCAGTTACAAACCCTCCCCCTGACACCCAACTGCGGCGCACGATCAGCTGACCTGCCCTCAGGAGGAAGTGACCAAGGCTTTAAAAAAAAACAGAAAAGCCCCTCTTGGTGGGCCAGTTTTCCAGGGCTGCCGGGTCCTGTCTTACCAAGGCCATAAGCAAGGGGCTGTGTTAAGACAGGAGTCTCGGGGGGCCTAGGTGGCTCAGTGGGTTAAGCCTCTGCCTTTGGCTCAGGTCATGATCCCAGGGTCCTGGGATCGAGCCCCGCATCAGGCTCTCTGCTCAGTGGGGAGCCTGCTTCCTCCCCTCTCTCTACCTGCCTCTCTGCCTGCTTATAATCTCTCTGTCAAATAAATAAATAAAATATTAAAAAAGAGAGAGAGAGAGGAGTCTGGGACACCCCTCAGAGTCAGCTACAGGGAGGGGCAGCTGGAAGAGAGCAGTTCCAGACCAGACAACAAGCAGAGGCCTTCTGGGAAGGCAAACATGGCTTTCCTCCCCACAGGGCCTGGCTTGGGCTGGTCCACCTTCAAGGGACTGACTCCCCACCCCAGTGGGGATTTGCTTGTATGGGGACAGGGCAGGATTTATCCTGGAGAGAGTCATACAGATTTTAAGAAGACATAGTGGATCTACAGATTCCATGCAATTCCAATCAAAATCCTAGCAAGCTTTTTAAAAAATAGATATTAACAAGCCAATTCTAAAGTCTATAAGGCAAGGCAAAGAAACCGGAAGAGCCTAAGATTCTGAGAAGCATCCTTAGGCAAATGGGCAGGAGCCCGGACAGAGAAGAAGATGGGTGATTCTCTAGCCTGGCAGGCGAGGAGTGAGGTCCCTGGGGTGCCCGCCTCTGATCCTGCTGGGTGCTCCCGTTTCCTTAGCCTCCTGCCCCAGCCCCACACTGCACTGCCAAATGATGGCACACAACGACTTTGCTGAAGCTCATGGTATCGGCGGCGGGGCGGGGGGGTGTCCCATGAAGGACCTGAACGATTCATTTCTCAGCCTTACTTCTTCTCTCATCCACCTCCACCCCCCTTGCTGTCTCCCCAACCACTGCCGCATTTGCCAAGTGAGCACAGCCTGTGTGAGTTCTGCCTTCTCCACATATGTCTGGAGGCCCTTAGCTCTCTCGGAAGGGCCTCAAAGTGACTTCTTTCTGCCCAGAGCCCAGCACGAGCCAGACAGAGAGTGATGGTATTTGCTGCACTCAAGTCAGAGAAGCGAGCGCTATTGTGCTCCCCCTCTTTCTGCCGGAGATACTCGGATGAGGCTCACTGAGGCAATGGGACTGGCCAGGGCCAGAAGGCTAGTATCTGGCAGGCCTGGCCTCCCACCCAGAGCTGCTCCCAAGCCCTGAGCTCCCTCCATCTGCCTAGTTTCTACAGTTCTGGGGCCCCGCTGCTGCACAAAGAATGGTCTCAACTTTTCTAACTTTGCTCAGTCCTGTCTGTGTAACCAGTAGCACATGATGAACGTCTGGGAAGTCCATCTGGGAAGTCCATCACCAGCCGGAGACACGGGCAACCCCCATAAGCCTGTGCAGCACCTACGGGTCCACCATGTTAACCCTCCTTCCCTGCCCAGGGACCTGTATGAAGCCCGAGCTGGGCTTTCCAAGCCATGGGTCAGAGAGTGTCTGTCCTGCCTCCCCAGCAAGAGGTTACCCCACTCACCCTTCTACCCTGCTGGTATATGCCTCTGAGTCTTCTCTGCCCAAATCCCACCCACTAAGATTCCAGACCCAATGCAAGAGGAACGTTCTCCGTAAGGCCTTGTCCTGCTGCCCCTGGCCGAAGGCAGCCCAGAGGGGGCTCTGCATTCCTCTCAGGACACTTCAGAAGGGCTGGTGCCCACAGAGGTGCCCACCTGGCACCTCAGCTCAGTGAGGGCCGGCCTGGACCAAAGCAGACTGTTCTCACCTCCCAGGAGCCAAGGAAGCAAAGATGCGCACTGCTAACCGGCCTCCGAGATCATCCCCGCCCCCACCCCCGTCTTCGGTGCAGCTGGAAGGTGGCCCCTTCTCCCCACTGGCAGAGAGGGCCATGGCAGGGGCTGTGGCCTAGGGGCTCTGTGGAGCGCGCTCCCAAGCCATAAGCATCCTGCTGGGAGTCCCTTTCCAGATTTGGGGTACCGGTGAGGAGAAAGGTCCCCTCTTGCCTAGGATAGACACAGATTCTGCGGCCTCAGGCTCTTCCTGGAAAGCCCACGGCCACACCCCAGACCCTGCAGTCTGGGCTTAAACCCACAGGGGTCTGGCCACTTGGTACAGGGACTAAAGCTCTGCCCTGCCCTGCCCTGCCCTGCCCTCCCGAATAACCTGGGTGGCCCCTTTGCTCTAAGCCTGTTCAAGTCAGGAGAGTCCCCTTTTCCTGCAGGGCTACAAATTCAGGCACAGCTCCACGCCTGGCTCAGGCGGGGCTTCCTGACAAGCAAGGCAGTGACTGAGCAGCAGAGGGACCGACACAGAAGCCACACTCCTGATTCCCAGGCCAGACCTGTCCCCCACACACCCTGCCTTACAGAAGGCGGCGTCAGAAAAGTAGAAAAACAGGATGGAAGCAGAACTCAATTCAGTGTCCCACAGGTTTGGTCTCTGGGCAGCTCTGAGGGGGTCTTCCTGCCTCCCCTACCGGCCCCCACCTGTCCAGCCCCCACAGGCTCAAGAAGGAACTTCAGAGGGGGTCTCAGGCTTTGCCACAAATGACTCACCAAGGCCTAGAAGGTGAACCAGGGCTCTCTTACACAGAGCTCCGGCACAGGAACCTGGGGCCCTGCGGCCCTTTCTTTTCACACTGTTTTTGTGATGAAATCTCTCAGGCACACAGAAATAGACAATAACACCACCCTTGTGCTCTCTTCCTCAACAAAAGCAACACTGCCATTTTTTGAGACAGGTTTGTTCCTGGCCCCCCCTCGTCCCGCCTTTTTGTTAAAAGGAATGGTGTATCGTGGCCGGTGAAAGCCTTTCCCTAATCCTGTTTCCTCCCAGCTTCCCAGCAGCTAACCTGAGGGTGGGAGCAGGTGCACATCCACCAGCATGGCCCCATTTCCGTGGCTTCCACTCCACTGCCTCTTCCCACGGTCTGTCCCCCTCCAGAGAACATGTGCCCCATGAGGGCAGGGGCGGTGTTTTGTCCACAGCCGCCTCCCAGGCCAAATCAGAGAAGCAATCACGGCAGGACTTGTGGAACGAGTAACACCTCTATCATCGTGTGGGTTTCTGAATTTCATATGAATGTTCCTGCCCTGTCTGTTCTCAATTCCGAAGCCTGCTCTTCCCTCCATCGACACCATGTTCGAGATTCAATCACACGACTCAACAGTCAACTGTTCTACCGTACGACCCTGCTCACCACTGACCCTTCTCTTTCTCATCCAGGAAGAAGGGGCTGAGAGCACTGACGTCCCAGCAAAGCGAAGACAGCCCAGAAATCAGGACTCTAGGCTCTAGTCAGTGATCAACTGAGAACCTAAGTAAGAACAAACCGGAAGAGAACCACAGGTTCCCCCAGCAGGTCTCACAGAACAGGGGAAACCGTGCAGGTATGCACCCCCAAACCACACATGTGAGGTCGCCTGGCAAAAGAGCAAGGACGCGGCCATCATCTCGGGCACCAGTGAGGGCCCCCTGAGGTGCTGGTGGAGGATCCCAGCACCACCCACCTCTCAGCACAGAGCCGTTCCCATGTCTGATGAACAAGTGAGCGGGCAAGGACCCTCCAGGGCTGCCTGTGAGGGCGGTGTGAACCCCCTCTGTAAACTTGCAAGTCACACAGGTGCACACACACATGCACAAGCACAAGCACACACACACATACCCTGGGGGATGAAGAAGCCCCGTCTGGTTTGAGATCAGCTCCAGATGAGGGGCCCGCCCCCGGGGAGGTTCCCCTCACACTGGTAAGGTCAACACAAGGCCGTGGCATCAGGAAGTCCTGCTCCCTCCTCCGGGGAGGGTACCCCCACTCCAGCTATCCCCCCTCAAAACACAGCCTGCCCGGGGAAGTTTTCTTTGGACATCGATATCCACTACCCGACGCAAGCAGACGCCTTCAAGCCCTGGGCCTTGAGGAAACTGCTCAGGATGGAGGACATCAAGGTGACCTGTCCATTCAGAGACCAAGTCTGATCCCAAGCACAGCTCCCCTGCTGGCCTTGTGGCCCAAGTTCAAGGCTGGGCGTGGGAGGGAGGGCACGAGAGCCCGGAACTCTGGCTTGGAAGTGCTGGGTGGGCAGGAAGGCTCTCCCCAGCTCACGAAGACCAACCACACAGCTCCTGCCCGCCCCACACCTCAGATATGCCAATGTTTCACAGGTACTTTTGAGGCAAAGCAGCCCCTGAGCTGAGCTCCACAGGAAAACTGACCCGTGGAAGGTGGAGGGGAGAGGAAAGCGAGGGCAAGGAACCCAGGCTGGGAGAGCAGCACACACAGAGGGCACCTTCAGGAGACGCCGAAGGGAACGGGAAGGGGCTGGATAAGGCCAGGTAGCCCCGGCAAAGCGAACACACCAGGCACGGTTTGGACCTGATTTTGCAGGTGCTGGGGAACACGCCAGGCCTGTGGTCTGGAGAGGAGGGATAAACCTTAACGAGGGTTGGGAAGAATCTTCGGGTGGCCACGTAAAAGCTGGCTGGCCAGTGGGGGAAAGGGAGCAAAGCTTCAGACTGGGGGGAAGGGCAAGCTTTTCAGACCTGCACAAGGCAGCTGAGGGGTGGCAGGGGTGGGGTGGGGGGTGCAGGGCACGGGGTAGAGACTGTCAGCAACGAGGTGGGATGACATGGAGCTGCACACGGGCCTCACCTGTGCTTCTCGCCTTCCTCCTCCCCTTCTCTGAGCTGCTTGGTTTTGGGCTCCCCGTCTTCCTTGTCCTGCAAAGGAAGGGAGAAAACCACTTGCTCAGATGGGCGCTCTTCCCCCAGTCCTTGATGCCCAGGAAGCTGGGGAAGAACGGGACTCGTACAGGGACTGAGCTCTGCCCTGCCCTCCCGAGAGGCTCAGCAGCCTCTCACCCTGGCAAGGAGCAGCTTGGTGTCACAGCCCCCGACAGCCCCCGGATGGCACACAGCACCGGAGCCTCACTGCCCAGCCTTCAACTCCTCCCCTGCCCCCTCACCCCGCCGCCCAAAAAACTTAGCAACCGGTGACCCCAGCCCAGACCAGGCACACGGTGACCCCCACAGAACACATGCAGAAGGAGCTAGGTTTGAGTGGTGAGAAATGCAGGTGGTCGGCGACCCCCCCGGTGGGTCTGGGTGGAGCTGCCCGCCAAGCTGAGAAGGGCGGTCGAGCTGGGAAGGGCAGTCACCAGTGACCAGGGTGGGGCAAGAGCTCGGGCCTCCAGGGCTCCCTTCCAGGCCAGCAGACTGGTGTTCCTCCAGGAACACCTATTTCCTTACCTTAAGGGGTAACTAACTCCAACTAAAACCAGACTTAGAATAAGACTCCTGCCGTGTATTCAGGAGATGGAGGACAGGAGAACTAGTTTCAAGTTTTTATGGGAAAAATGTTTTCTTTTTTTTGTTGTTGTTTTGGCTTTTTTTTTTTTTTTTTTGGACTTCCTCTTGCCGCTCCCCCCACCCCGTCTCTTGGTAAGTCTCAAACCTGACACAGTGTACTCATTCTCTGGGGACACCAGGGGCCACAACAGAGGACAGCACCATGCAGCTTCCAGCTACAGAAGCAAGGGTCTCTCTGGGCTTTCTCCCTGACTCCGTAAGATCAGACTGGCCCTGGGCACAGACGGACATGCAGGGTGTGCGCCCATGTTTGTGCTCAAATGCACGACCGTGTTCTCAATGCACGTGCTGGGGCACTCCAGGGTCCCTGTGCCTGCCAGGACTGGCCCTCCAGTTGAGGGGGGGGGGTGTCACCGTGCACCTCCTTACTGGCAGCAACGTGCCTTTGACCATCCCTCTGGAACAGCGTTCTGAGACATCAGTAAGGCACTGCCATAAGGAGGCCGCTTTGATGTAAGAAAGAGCTAGAGGGGTGCCTGGCAGGCTCGGCTGGAGGAGCACATGACTCCTGATCTTGAGGTATAGACTTCATGTTGGGTGCAGAGGTTACCAAAAAAGGGGGGAGGGGAGAAAGGAACTAAAAAAAAAATCTTACCATTTGCAAGATGGAACTAGATGGAACTAGAGAGTATTATGCTAAGAAAAATAAGCCCAACAGAAAAAGACAAATACCATGATTTCACTCCTATGTGGAATTTAAGAAACAAAACAGATGAACATAGTGGACAGGAAAGAAGAAATAAAATAAGTTAAAATCAGAGAGGGAGACACACCATAAGAAACTAAAAAAAAAAAGAATATATATTTTTTAAAGGTTTTATTTATTTTTTATTTGACAGGCAGAGATCACAAGTTGGCAGAGAGGCAGGCAGAGAGAGAGGAGGAAGCAGGCTCCCCGCTAAGCAGAGAGCCCAACGCAGGGCTCGATCCCAGGACCCCGGGATCATGACCCGAGCCAAAGGCAGAGGCCTTAACCCATTGAGCCACCCAGGAGCCCCCGCAAAAAACAATATTTATTTATTTGACAGAGAGAGAGCACAAGCAAGAGGAGCAGCTGGCAGAGGGACAGGGAGAAGCAGGCTCCCCGAAGGAGGAGGGAGCCTGATACGGGGCTCGATCCCAGGACCCCAGGATCATGACCTGAGCCAAAGGCAGTTGCTTAACCAACTGAGCCAGCCAGGCACGCCACCATGAGAGACTCTTAGCTCTAGGAAACGAACTGAAGGCTGCTGGAGGGGAGGTGGGTGGGGGATGGGGTAACTGGGTAAGGGGCATTAAGGAGGGCATGGGATGTAATGTGCACTGGGTGTTTCAGGCAACTGACGAATCACTAAATTCTACCCCTGCAACTAATAATACAATACATGTTACCTAAATTGAATTTAAATAAAAATTTAGAAAAGGAAAGAGCTAGAACAGACATATAAATTTTAAGTGAAACAGCTACATGTGCTATGCTACCTCTCCTTCAACTTTGCTCGTGCCACTGACAGCTGCCTCCCTGAGAGTGGCATCTGCTCCCTGAATCCCTTCCCAACAGTGATCGCCATGGAGACCTGAGAGCAACCAGACCCCACCATTCCTAGGCCTCACGCTTACAGGGAAGGAGAGCCCGGAAACCAGCCTGGAGGCTTTCTGGCCCAGAGAAATGCTTTTATGATGTGCATGGATCAAGATAAGCCCTTGCTCTTTCAACCCCGAGCAGCCCAGTCTCAGGGACGAAGAAGCGGGAATGAATGACTGCAGCCACATGAGAAGTCGACGTGGTTCTGCAGGGTGGGGTGGGGAGGGATGGACAGAACGTGGGGGTGACTGGAGTAGGACAGGCTTCCTGGACGGGGGCGCAGCTGGAGCACAGGAGGGTGTGCTGTGCAGGACACCCAGGTGGCTGGAGAAGTAGGCCTTGGTGAAGGTGAATGCTGGTCAGGCTGGTGAGGCAGGTGGGGCCGGTCACAGAGGGCTCTGGCCAGTGTCCTAAGTAAGGCACTAGGAGCCAGGGGAAAGGCTGGGGGACCTGCTGGCAGAAGGACCTTTCCTAAGAGCCTGGCCACCTCGCTAGACAAGCAAGCCCCAGGCAGAGAGGCTCTCGGATGGCGATGGCCAAAGAGGGAAGGGAGGAGAGAGTACAATTTTTTTTTTTTTTTTAAGATTTTATTTATTTATTTGACAGAGAGAGAGAGAGCATGCACAAGTAGGAAGAGAGGCAGGCAAAGAGAGAGGGAGAAGCAGGCTTCCTGCTGAGCAGGGAGCCTGACGTGGGGCTCGATTCCAGGACCCTGGGATCATGACCTGAGCCCAAAGCAGAGGCTTAACTGACTGAGCCATCCAGGTGCCCCCAGAGTACAAATTCTTAAATGAGAAACAAGCTAGGGTTCTCTGTGTGGCCTCCAGGGCTGTGGGGGCCTGGGCAGGACCTTCCAACGGGTGCACGAACCCCTCTCCATTATGAAATGCCAGCAGATTAAGCAAGCCATAAGCCTGAATAGTAAAAAAAAAAAAAAAAAAAGGTTCCTTTCCAACTGCCCCGTGAGCAGACTCTGCAACGGCCTGCCTCCCCCTGGTGAGTAAGGACAGAGATGGAAGGGCAGAGAAAAAAGGCTCAGCTTTCCCCCATGCGGGCTGGTGGGCAACCCCACGGGAAGGCATCTTTCCATGGGGCTCGGTTAACCTGGAACAGCTGGCAGAGGAGGATGGGGACAACAGGACCGGCCTCTGGGAACTAGTCCTCGGCAAACACTGTGCCCCTTCTCGGCAGCCGCCTTGGCTACCACAGTCCTGGAGTCCCAGAGATACTCGAGTGCCATGGCGTAGGCTGGTTATTCATTAATGAATGAGAAAACATGCACCCATCTCTGTGACATTTAAAAAAAAAATGCCCAGCTGTCCAGTGGGTGGGCCGCACCATTAACTGCCCGCAGTGTGAGGTTAAGGACGGCCCCAGCCTGGGCTGCTGGAAGAAGAACAGAGAGACGCGTGTGGGGCAGGAGCAGGGTAACCTGCAAAAGGCCGCAGAAATGCGAGCTCAAGGCCCGCTCCCGTCTTCACGCTCCACAGCAACTCGGGACAGCGAGCGTTCGGGAGCAGGGAAACAGCTTCTGGGTGATCCTGGCCTCAGTCCCCAAGCAGGGCAGTCATTACCTGGGATGGTGGCAGGAGGTGGAGACCACCCTCACGGCCCACCCCAGCCTAAGAGACTCAAAGGGCCCCCAGGGCTGTCTCCCAGGTCTTCAGTTCAACGCACGGGGAGCCTGGCGCGTGGCCATCAGGGAAAGGGAAAAGATTCGCCCGAGGACACAGAGCCTGTCCCTGGCGGCTGCAGGTCTGGATCAAAGTCTTTCTGACCCTGGCCCTGTGTTCTCACCAAGGAGACAAATGAGAGAGAGTGGAAGAGCAGCACTCAGTTTCTAAAAATATCTCTGACCCCAGCCACCTCGGCCCTGCTCCCCCGCGGTTCAGGTTCAGCCCTGGTTCAGCCCTGACTCTGACCGGCTGCAGCCAGCCCAAGTCCAGGTTCAGGCAGTGGCACACACCCTCCAAGCGCAGGCGGGGCCTGAGGGGCACAGCATCCCCCTGAAATCTGGAGACACCCCATCTACCCCAAGACTGTTAAATCTGACTCACTGCTTAACCCCTCCCCACACACACCCTTCCCCAAATCTCCCACCTTTCTCCCTCCTTCCCAGTCTCTGTTCCCCGGTCCTTGCCTTCTCCCACGCTGCCGCCACAGGCACCTGTGCAACCCAGCCCATAGCTGTCTCTCCCCCTGCCTCCCAACCCATGCCAGCCTGCCAGTCAGCTGCCCCAGTGCAACCCAGTGCACCTGTGCAACCCAGCCCATAGCTGTCTCTCCCCCTGCCTCCCAACCCATGCCCGCCTGCCAGTCAGCTGGAGAACACAGCTTCCTGGGGCACTTCCCTGCTTTTCCTCTTCCACCTCCCCGAAGTCTCCCTCCACTTTCCCATTTGTGTCCCAGATGCGGGTCGTATCACACCACTCCTCTGCTCCAAGTTCTCGCTGGCTCCCCAGGCTCTCAGGACAACAGCCATTCTCCTCCAGGAGCAGCCTCGTGAGGCCCCAACACTTGCCCTATAGCCCACCCACACTCGCCCCTGTCCAGAATACCCTGCCCCTACAGCCACTGCCTCTCAAATCCTGACATGCCCACTCTCATAACCCCTAAGAGAACCCACCCTCTGACCAATTCTGGAGGTCAGCTCAAAAGCCACCTCCTCCAGGCAGCCTCCTGAGGTTCCCCGACAATATGCGAGTCACTCCTCTGGGTCTGGGCATGTAGTCATTCCTGTTCCTATCCAGGCCTCCCTCAAGTCCTTCATATCTTCCTCAGGTATGGGGGCATCTCCTGGAGCTCCTCCTGGCCTGGACTAGACAACCGTCATCAACGGTGTGCTAATTTAACTACTCTTTCCACCAACTCCAGAAGAGCCAAACTCTTGTAAACAGTGGTGGCGGAGGGCAGGAAAGCCACATCCTGGACTAGGGTCCTCTTGCCTGTTCCTGGAAATGCCTCCCACAGCCTGCAGGGGGAAGGGGTCTCTGATGCAAGACTTTAAGGGGCCTCAGAACAGCCCTGCCCCAAACAAGAGACCAACAGAGCTGTTTCATACTGTTTGAAATCCTTCTGCCAGAAACCGTATTTCTGCAAAAAAAATAAGGGTTGTGCAAGATCGGTATTATTTCTTCCTTAAATCTATGATAAGACTTCAGTGAAGCCATCTTGGCCCAAAGTTTTCTTTGTGAGAGTTTAGATATGGGGCTCTATAGATTTTCTATTTCTTCCTGCGTCAGTCTCATTAATTTGCATGTTTCAAGGAGTGTGCATTTTACCTAAGTTACTGAATGGATTGGCATAAAACAGCTTATAATAGTTTCTTATTTATTCTCTTCAACGTCTGTAGGATCTGTAGTGATATCCATTGACGCTAACAACCTCTGCCTTTTCTCTTTCTCTATTAGACCACTTGGAGGAGCACCTGGCTGGCTCAGTCAGCAGAGCGTGCAACTCCTAATCTCAGGGTCATGAGTTCAAGTCCCACACTGGGCGCAGAGCTTACTTAAAAAAATAACAGCTGGAGGCTTATCAACTCTGGGACCTTCCAGACTTGGTGTTTTAACAATGTGTTTGCTCCCCAGTCCCCTCCCAGAAGAAGCCCTCATGAATTGAGTACTGCTGCAGGGAACGGGAGGAGCACATCAATCCACATTTGCTGCCTGAACCCCATCAGAAACTCAATCAACCACCAGAAATGCAGAAAAGTGGGGGGGAGAAGGGAAGTTGCTGCCTCTCCTCCTGCTGCCCTCCCCATCCAGGCAAAGACGGGGGTCCCTCTTCCCCTGTAACTGCTCCCCTTTGTGTGCTGGGTCAGCAGCCCTGGGCACAAAGATAAAGGAAACAAGAACGCTATCCTCAAGGATCTCAATCCTACTCAAAGGAACAGACTCAGAAACCGTAACTCTGCGTGGTAAGAAGACTTTATTCCATGTTTGTATACCTAGGGAACTGGCAAGGGATAGGTGTTGTCAGAGAAGGAGGTAATCCTAAAACTCAGTTCTGAATGTCCAATGGGAGGTTACCAAGCAGCTAAAGAATGGTAACTGCCTGGGAAAGCCATGAGGGCAGAGTAAGGGCACTGTCCAGACCTGCGGGGTCATCCCACAAGGCTGGCTCGGCCAAGACTAGGGGAGGTCAAGGCTGGAGGGGGCGACAAGGCCTTCCTCCAGGGCTGTGGGCGGACTTAGCCAGGCCAAGGCCAACACTCTCAAAGGGCTCTGTGGCAGCCTGGAAGAGGACTCGTGGGAGACGATGGTGAGACCAGAAGCCAGGTGAGACAGTCCACTCCTGGGCTGCACCTGTCCCAGCAGCTGCTGGTTCAGAGTAAATGAGGGCTGGGAACTGCCAGCAGCAGCAGTGCTGAAGGAGGAGCTCTCCAGCTGAGGGACAAGGAACGAGCCCCTCCCTCATCCCAAGAGGAGTTGCTGCCTAGGGTTCTTCCTTCCAGAAGAGAAAGAAGGAAGCAGGAAAGGGTTCATAGAGAGACACTCCAATCTGTGATCTAGGTCCCCCTATCAGGAGCCCATAACTGGAGCAGTTGGAGACCTGACAGGACTCGCAGGTACAGAAACCCTTTCCGATGCCCAGGCAAACAGGCCTCATTAGCTCTGGGGATGCCTGGGGAGCTGTTCATGGAAAGGCCCTTCTGCTCAACAGTCCAAGAAAGAATAAGGCCCCAAACCTAGTCCCTTGAGAAGAGGGGAAACTGGCCCCAGCTTGAGCCTTTCCGGTTGACTTGGGCCCAGGGTGGGGAAAAGTCAGGGCGAGATAGGCACAGGAAGGGGGCGAGGGGGACAGGAAGGGACTGATGCCGCTGAGGGCCAACCTGGCAGGTTGCACAATCTCACCCTGTGCCCGTCCTCAGAGCCAGAGCAGCCCTCCGTCGGGTGGAGGGACTTCCTGTCGGGTGCAGCGACGACAGGCACTGTGCTCCGAGGGCACTCAGGGGCAGGGCAGGCACCCAGCGTCTGACTCACCCTGAAGATGCAGTGATAAACCCCAGGCTGAATGCCACTGCCCAGTCCTCCACTGCCCCGAGTCAGGGGAAAGGCTGGGAGGGAGGCTCTGAGTCTCTCGAGCAAGCAAGAATCCCGGCAGGGCCCTCTGACTCAGGGTCCCCAGAATTTGGTTTGCCGCGGGGACTACCTGGCCTATACGTCCGCTCTGCTCAGCAGGTGGGGAGTCGCTCGAGGGCAGGTCCCTGCCTTACCTGCCTGTACCCACGAGTCGGACCCCACCTACAGCAGGTACAGTGGTGGAGCTCACAGGCTCTGGGCCGGACCCTGCCTGACAACGCCCAGCTCCATTTCGGCCTGCCCGTGTGACCCTGGGCAAGTTACTTAACCTGTCTGGCCTTGGTTTCCTCTTCTATGAAAACAGACACTGTCACACTTGTATCTCCACACTGCCACAAGGGTGGACTGGCCAGGGAGGAAGAAGAGACTGCAGCCCGAGTGGACAAGGCCGCAGCCCCTGAAGGGCAGGGGGAATGGGGCCAGGGCAGGAAGGGCAGGGCTGTGGAGAAACCGCAGGGCTGCAGGCCCAGACTGCCTGCATCTGACAGGTCATGGGAAGCTTTCACTTTCATCAGTCCTGAGAGCAGACAAGCTGGGCAGCAACATCTGCTTCATGGAGACTTCAGACGATGGGTCTGACCCTCTGTGCTGGGGGACAGATCTTCTGACTCTGCAGTCAGCACAGCGCCCGGAACCCGATTTGGAGAGTCCAGCAGGGAGGGTGGGGACTGACATCTGAGAGCGGAGAGTCACTGCTCTCCTGTGGGCCCAGGGAACTGTAAGGACGCTGGAGATAAGGCCTGCAGATAAGGGCTGGAACCAGGCCGGTGGTGCTGCTGCTGCGACAGAACGAGGGGGTGCCTGAGGGCTCTGGGGGACAGGGAGGAGTCAGACAACTACCCCCAGGTTCTTACCGGGACTCACAGGGAGAAGAAGGTGCCTGTGGCCACAAAGGTGGCAGTGCCCAGGGGACAGAGAGCAAGGGCGCAGCAGCTCTTGGGCGGACCAGGCTCTGGCGGAGGCTGGGGCAGACACAGGCGGGGGTCCAGCCAGGTGTCCCCAGCAGCAGAGAAGAGGGCCTGCTCATCCGCAGAGGCGGGGCCAGCCCCACCACCAAGGCCCCATTACCCAGCCTGGCCCCAGGATGGTGGCTGACACCCTTCATGGGGCAGAGGAGTTGCAGGGGCTGGCCCTAAGCCAAGTCTGTGCTATTCTCGCCACAAGCACAGCTGGGACCCGGGCTGTGTTCAAAGTGAGCAACAGACAAGCCCACCAGCAGATTACTGGCTAACCAATATTGACTGGCTCCTGTGCTAGGGACGCCGTATCAGGTCCTGAGCAGGAAAAAGAACAGAACGAGAGGACACCTAGTGTTCACACACCTGGGGTGGGGGGCACTTTTAGCCTGGGTCCATGGATAGGATCCCAGAGGTCAACAGTCACACCCCCCCCACACACACACAAACACAGGCCAGGTGTGAAAGGCTCATTTTCCTGGAGTACAGATCCACAGAGCTTCAGATCCTCAAGGGGGTAGCGCCCCAGAGGAGGAAAGGGAAGGGATCAGCAGCATGGCGGTGGCATGGGGGTAGGGGGTGGGGGGCATTCTTTGGGCGGCTTGGGAGGTTATCTGCGGAGGCTCTCCAAAGGAGTGCCACCTGTCCTGCACCTTCAGGAGGGGGGGAAGGGGAGGGCAGCAGATGGAACAAGTAGCCCCGGGAAGTAGAGAGGCTGGGGAGGGCCCCCATGGTCATCGCCCACCCCCAATCCCCAGCAGGAAAAGAAGCCCTTGAAAGGTCATGCAGAGCGCAGGGCAGGGACCAGTGCCCTCCCTTTCCCTCACACACAGCCGGCCTGGACCGGTTCTTCTGGGCTGCCAGCAAGGCTCCAAGCTCCTGCAGGACCCTCCCTGTAGGGGATGCTGTGGGCAGAGCGCAGCCAGGAGCAGGCCCGGCCGGCACAGACCTGGCACAGACTGCAGCTTACCAGAGCTGGCGCCCAGGGCAAACCACAGGACCTCTCTGTTCCCTCCTGAGGGTAGGGAACCTGGGTCTACCTTCGGGTGCAGGGCCCTGTGTGACACCCAGGGTGGGAGATAGCCTGCTGGCATCCTGGGGGGCCTGACCTGAACCCTGCCCCTCGCCACACAACCCTGGGGAACAAGCTGGTCTGTCTGTTTTCAGCTCCCAACCCCCTGCTCTGCCTGAACCCCCACAAACAAACAAACAAACAAGAAAGCGGACAGCCAGTTGAGTTCTAGGAACCAAAACAGACCTAACAGGGACCCAGGGCCCAGATCCAGGCTGGGAAGCAAAGGACAGACTATCGTCAGTATGGCCCGCAGAGAAAATGTTCCAAGCTTAACACTGTACAAGGTAGCGGCCTGGGAACAGAAGGCCTCATCCTTTTCCAACAGTGCTTCTTTATCTTTGCTAAGATTCTGTAGATGACAAACGTGCAATTTTTAAAACTGAAGCTCAAATTAAGAGTGACCTGTCCGATTCCCTGGGAGGAGAAGGAACAAGGGCCCCAGGCTGGAAGCACGGACACTGTGTGTGCGAGGCTTCCCCACTGAAGCCTTCGTTCTGCACACGCCACTACCCCGCACGGAGGTGGCCGGCCCTGTGGCCTGAAGGTCACCCCCATGTTCCGCAGAAGGGCTTTCTTCCCCGGCAGCCCCTCCATCGAGAACTGTCCCAGGCGTTCAATTTCACCTGGACGTGCCCATGGAGATTCTGTTTGTCATCTGTCTGCCCTCCTCGACTGGAGGCTCTGAGAGGCCTGTCCGTCGCTGTCCCCCAGCACCTGGCAGCCAACAGCAGCTACGTTACCAGCAAAGGAGAGAAGGGGCAACCCAGGGGAGGCAGGACACACGTCTACTTCTTCCCCTGACAGACAAGGCTCTCCTCCCAAGGACGGCATCCGTCAGGCATCACGGAGGCCTGCCTCCTGGACGCGAGGACTGAGGCTCGGGGGCACCTGACTCAGGTCTGTGCACGTCAGAGCCCTAGCCTTCCCACCGGTTTGGGGACCCAGCCAAAAGAAGCCCGTCCAGTTCCCTGCAGCCACACACACAGTTCTTTCTACCACATCATCTGCGTGTTCCCCACTGAGTTGTCTGTTCTGTCCCCCCCACCGACCCCCGGCAAGCACCTGCACCTGTTTCTATCCTGTAGACTGAGGGCAAAAATCTCAACCGTGCCCGCTTCTCAGGGGCGTGGTAGGGCCATCAACTCAGAAGACTTCCCAGTAGAAGGGGAGCCCTGGGGAGGGCCGGCCCCCACTGTTGTTCGTCCCTGCTCTGCTGTATTTCTTATAATAACAGCCCCCGTAATAGTACGCCAGGCAATTGCTTATCCAATTAATTGAAGTAATCATTACTTAACTAGCGATCATAAAAATCTAGGAGCGCCTGGGTGGCCCAGTCGGTCAAGCGTCTGCCTTTGGCTCAGATCATGATCCCAGGGTCCTGGGAGCCCCGTGTCTCGAGTCAGGCTCCCTGCTCAGCGGGGACTCTGTTTCTCCCTCTCCCTCTGCCCCTCCTCGCTCATGTTCACATTCTCTTTCAAATCAAATAAAATTTTTAAAAAATCGAATAAGGTCAGCACCGCTTTCCTTCTTTCACACGTTAGAAAAACGGAAGTCTAGTGCAAGTAAGTAACCCACCCAGAGTCACACCTTGGGCTGCCAGAGTCCAAAGGACAGGGTGGGGGTCAAGCCCAGGCTGCTCCCTGTAGAAGCCAGCCCTCTGCTCCAGCCACACTCCCATGCCCACCTCAAACACACAGGGTGTCTCACTGGTGTCTAACCGCCTGTCAGCGTCAGCATCATACCCCCTCACATCTCCTCCTGGTGCCATTTCAGAGAGACATGACCAAACCATCAGGAGCCCGATATGGCCGTTCCTGGGGCAGGAACTGCAAACCCACAAAAGCCCAAGGAGAAACAGAACGATGCACGGAGAGGTGTTCACAGCTGTGTTTCTCCTAACAGGGAGAACTGGAACTGCGAGGTGAGTCCAACCCACTTGTGCACCTGGCCTGTGCGGTCACGGAAATGACACCATGACACAGAACACCGAGGACCGTGAGAGGCGCGGAGCCCACGCACACAGCCATGAGCCGAACGATGGCAACACAACACGTACATGGCCCAAGCCTTCACGGGCTCACACATGACTGTGGGTAGTATTTTTTCCATTTCTTTTCATTCTGCTGTCAAAATGATTTTTTTTTTTTAAATTTTAAAGGGGGAGGTTTTCTTTTTTTTTTTTTTAAGAATTCATCCGCCTATTTGACAGAGAGAGATCACAAGTAGGCAGAGAGAGAGGAGGAAGCAGGCTCCCCGCCGAGCAGAGAGCCCGATGCGGGACTCGATCCCAGGACCCTGAGATCATGACCTGAGCTGAAGGCAGAGGCTCAACCCACTGAGCCACCCAGGCGCCCTGTCAAAATGATTTAATAACAAAATGATCTAAGAACAAGAGCAGCCAGAGGAACCGAGCTGCCTGTGGCTCACTGTCTTGACTACTCACGCCCTAAACAGCCTCTCCTGACCTTCACCTGGCTCCATGGGAAAGCAGGAAGCCACGGCTAGTCCTCGCGGGCCGACACAGCCCAGGCAATGTTTAGTGACCTTTCTTGAGCTTAAAAACACTCGAAACCCAAAGAACCAGCATGCTGCAGGGCGGTGGGAGGAGAGACAGGCCTGCACGCGCCCCTCTGCAGCCCGGGACTCGGCCCAGCAGCCAAACCAGCAGCGGCACTGGAGGCCGAATGCCCTCCAAGCAGGCCAGACGGCTCCCCAGTTTCGGACAGAAATTTCAGTTAAGAAACGAACTGATGGTGAACGATGAGGTTACCTCCCCACTCTCTCACCCTGCCCCACCATTTCCCGTTTTTTCGAGGGGGAAAGAGCCTCTCTGCCACAAAGCAGAACTCGCAACCACCAGGGCTTCCTCACCACGGTAAGGCTCACAGCTGGAGCAAGAGCAAGCGAGTCACAAAGGCCAACAGTAAGGCCCAGGAAGCTCAGAAACTCCCTGTCCTGGTAGGAGACAGCCCCGTGTGGCGCTGGGGGGCTGACTCGGAACCCCTCTCCCATGGCCTCGATGTAGACAGCTGGAGTCAGGAAGCACGGCACGGGGGCCCAGCTGGCTGGTTCTGGGGAGTGGAATGGCCACCCAGAATCTCTGGTCCTGACGACACGCGGCTGGTGTCCTGACCCTCACTAGATCCATCCTCTGCACATGAACCCTGGACGGTGGACGGGATTCTCAGCCTGAGCCCAGGAGGGAAGAGGGAACCTATTTATAGTGTGTTCACCATGCTTGCATCCAAGGGAAACAGCAAGCAAGGGCCTGAATACCCCAGGGAGTACCCCTGAAAATCACACCCTTCTCCTTCTCCCCCACACCAGGCCCACATGCCCGTTCACACCAGGCCCATGTGCCAGTTCACACCCGTGCTGGGTCCACAGGCCGTTCCCTCACAGCCGCCAACAGGACCACATCAGGGCTCCTGTTATCCACGTGACGCCGCTGGCTTCCTCCAAGCCCGTGATCGACAAGGTGGGCAGCTCTTTGCCACGTGGGCAGGTGTCAAAGCGCCCCCAGTCCGTGCCAGAACAACTGATTTTGGAGACTTCATGGTCTCGATAGACTGCACACCCAGTCAAGTTCATCTCGCTGGGTCTGGCTGCAGACTACACTTTTAAGGAAAGGCAAGTCGGCTGCTCCCTGAGAAAAATCTCAGCCCAGACAACTCTCAAATCCACATGTGTCTGTCCAGTTGCTTCATTCTTCATTCAAATATCATCACCAGGTGACCAGAAAGGTGATGAAGCCATGACTGTGGCCCTCAGGGCTCAGGGCAGATGAAAGGGGAAGAAGACAGGTGAACTGACAGTCACCACGCTGTACGCCCCAAGGAAGCGCCGTGGCTTCCTGGGTGCTGTGGGAATGGCCAGTGACTAAAGGCTGACGAGATGAAACCTTACTCACCGGGAAAAAGTGTGGCCTGTCCAGGGAGGGCAGAGCGGGCAGGGTAGTGGGGCTAGAGTCACTGGGAGGAGCAGTGTAGGGAGCCTGAGCCCTGTGTCCTGCAGAGAGGGAAGGAGGAGCCCGCATGGGAAGGCTTGCCCCAGGCACCACCGACTTCACCCACAGCTCTGAGAAGCTGGCAAAACCCGGAGGACAGGCAGGGAGGGGGCAACAAAGGGTCTAGAGTGTTATTTGTAAAGAGCATGAGGAAAGGACCAGGATGGGAAGGGTAAGGGTCACCAGTCGAAGCCAGGGAGAAACAAGCGGGATATGGGTCAAGAGAGCCACTTTCTCAGTCCCGGGACGGCAGACGGCAGCTGTTTTGAGTCTGTGCAGAGGGACAGCTCCCCGCACCCCACCCCACCCCCCCACTCCCCGTCCACCCGTGGTGCTCACGGAGCAGAGCCAGCACCCTTCCCTCTCACGCACACAGGGCCCCTCCCCACCCCCAGCCTCACCGAGGGCTGGTTATTTTTGTCCCAGCAGCACAATGACGTTCGGAACCACTAAGGGACATTCTCAATGGCCCACAGCTGATAAGAGACAGGTGAGCACTGAGAGGTTTTCTGATTGCATCATGCTTCCAAAACTCTTTCAAAGAAGGTTTGGGTGTGCGTTCTGCACAAGAGCCAGAGAAGCGCCACCTCGTCCATTCTTACCAAATGAGAAAAGAAAGAAAACCACAAACTGTTAGGGCTGCAAAGGCCTCCGATAACATCTGGGACGGGATGAACTAGATCCAGTGGCCCACGGAACGTGTTATAAATAGAAGCTACCAAATCAGAATCTTGCAGGCCAAGACCTGGAAGACTGAATGTTCTCAGAGCCTGCCTGCCCCAGGGTCACGCTTCCACCACATGGTCCAACCGAGGCTGAGTCCGACCACATCCCTCCCCTTACAGAGGCTGACCCAGGGGAGAAAGGGACCTGGACGAGGCCACACCAAGCTGCCTGAGGGCTCCTGTGGCGACCAGGGAGGGCTCTGGACACAGCGCAGGCAGAGGACGGGAAGAAACACATAGAAAGCGCTCACACAAGGGAAACATCCTGAGGGCAGCAGGAGGTCCAGGGAAAGTGTGCAGAGAGAGAAGGGGAAGAGCTAGTGCCAGACCTTGGGTCTCCTGACTTCAAGCTGGTCGGTCTAGGTTACCGTGTCGCCTGGAGCCCTGGAGGAAGGAGACGGAACCCGAGGGCCCAGCACTCTGTGGGCCACGGGGGGCCCGCATCCCTCCCTTACTTAGGATGCTCTGACTGACGCTTGGGGAAGGAAGAGCCAGCTGAAGTGCCCCACACTGGCTTTCCCTGCGGGGTGTGGCAGGGAGGCTAGCAGACTGGGGGGGGGGGGCGGGGGGATGCACGTGGGGGGCCAGAATCCAGGAGCATGCTGCAGACTGCAGAGTGTCAGGCCCAGAGGCAGTAGGGCCTCCTCACTGAACCACTTCTGAGAAATGTGGGGCTTCTTTCTGGCTGCATACCTCCAAGGCTGGCGCTCGCTCACTCGCTCTTATTTTTAGAGAGGGGGAGGAGAGGGATGGACAGGAAGAGAATCTGAAGCAGGCTCCATGCTCAGTGCAGAGCCCGGCGTGGGGTTCGAATCTCATGACCCTGAGAGCATGACCCAAGCCGAAATCAAGAGTTGGATGCTTAACCACTGAGCCACCCAGGCACCCCTGGTTCTCTTTTTTTAAACAGACAAACCAACCAACCAACCAAGCAACAAACCAACCAGCCAGAATAGATTTCTGTTGCTTGCAACTAAGTACCCAGGCTACACATGACCTTTTAGAGCAGTAACCTAACAGCAAAGTATGTGGGTGTGTTCAGAGCTCAAACCTGTCTTAGGTCCCACAGCTCATGGGATTCACAGGGAGACCCTGGGACGCAAGCAGAGCAAAGGTTCTGATGCCCACTTTGCGAACGGATAAGCCAGGCACAGGGTATCAACTGTTTTGGGTACTTGGCCCCGGCATCCCCGCCAAGTCCATCACAAAGGCCAACTGCTCATGCGCCCTGGGGTCCGTCTCCCCATCCCTCCACCCCAACGTGGGGTCAAGCATGCCATGTACAGAACCCTAACACAGGCACCCAGGCTAGAAAAGCAGATGTTTTGGGCATCAATCCCAGGCAAGCCCGAGGTTCACAGAGCAAAAAAGCACGCTGAAGCTTCTGGGAGACTAGAAGCTATTTTAACCTCTGATCAGCTGCTTCTCAGAGTGTCACAGTCTGGGGACAAGTAAAGGTAAGACAGCTGTCTCCTCTCTGGTGTGATCTACAAGTGATAAAATCCTAATTGAAACCAAATTTAAACTACAAGCCAGAACTGGCACATTTATTTGTGGGAGGAAATACTGCTTAAACAAGGTCTTTTAATCCTCACCTACACATATCTCCTCGAGAAGCCACGTGCACTTTTTAAAACCCTGTGCCAGGCTGAAGGGCTGAGAAAGAGATGCATACGAGGAAGCAGCCCACGTCCTGCAGTGGACCTGGGCGACCAGCGTGCTGGGGTGTATGGTGAGGCGGACCTGGGCCAGAGTGAGCTTCGAGGGGTCTCACTCTCGTCAGCCACGAGGAGCTGACAAACCAGAGTGGGAGCGGCGTGAGGAGCTCTGCGCCGTGGCTGGCACAGAGTAGGTCTTCAGCGGGCAGGCACCAACCACGGTGAGGACGGTGATGGCAGGGGAGCCCAGTGTGAGGCCTATGGCCTCAGCGTGAGGCCCATGACATCTCACCCCCCCAAGCCATGCTCACTCTCCCCACCCCACTACCAAAAAGGGTCACAGAGTAGATCCCCACGAGCACACCTCTTCCCTTCCCTGCGGTCACCCCGAGTGGCCACCAGTGTCCCCCAGGGGACAGGCCAGCTCCTGCCCTCAGGTGGACCCTACACGCACAGAGAGAATGCGAGTCCAAGTCAGAAAAGCCTAGCCACAGGGTGTAGGGGGCCTGGGGGAGCAGGGGGCTTCCTCCCCCGCTGCCTGCTCAGCCCCTGCCCGTCCTCTTCTCCCACGCCTCCAAAGAGCTATCACCTTCCGTGTCCTATACTCAGTCCCTCCTCCAGGCCCATCAGGTTCAGAACCCCAGGCTGGTCGGGCTCTGCCTTGAGAGCTGTGCAGTCTGGGCACAGAGCCCGAGTGGGGACATGAGCCAGAAGCTAACCAAAGAGAGAAAGTGGGGTCAGTGCATTCACGGCGGGTTCAGAAACCTCCTTGTCCGTGCAGCATACCGTGTACTACAGTGTGCAAACGCACCCACTGGCCCTCCCTCAGGACACTCGCCGTTCTAGGCTGCACCCCCCAGCATACAGCAGTGCGCTGTGCTGCAATTACAGCTGGTGGAACGCGGGTCCAGTCTCCCCAGTGGGCCCTGGTCCGCCCTTGCTGACCTCAGTCCCCAAGCCCTTCACAGGCCCTGGCACAGTAATGCTGGCCGGTGCACAAGAAGGGCTCAAAAGGCTCGGTCATCTGCTCCTTGGCCCCGAGAGCCCAGCGCGCTCTCCTACTCCTGACCAGTCCCGGGCTCCTGGACTCAGGGCAGGAAAGTTCTGCTCTCATCTGATGGCTTCCTCGCCCGGGTAGCAAAATGCAGGTGCACTTTCTTCAGGATTCAATGACCCTGCAAGAAATCTAGTGGTCCCCGGCCCAGAACACGGTGTGGAGGCGGGTGGGAGGGGCTGTCCTTGAAAGGACAAACGTCTTCTGCTCCAGCCACTCACATTTTCTCCAGACAGAGCTGCTCTTTAGGAGTCTGAATCAAAACAGCTCTAGAGTGTGGATTTTACTCCCCACAGGGCTTCGTTACCACAGTGACCGTTTTTCCTCTTGGAATTCTTTCAAGAGTACAAGCTGGTGCTTCCCTCCAAAACAACCCTGGGGAAAGCCAGGGAGCCAGGGGTTAAGGGAAGGGCCCGGAGGAAGCAGGACTGAGCCACATGGAGCTCTCCAGTGGGGTCTCCTGGACCTCTGCAGTGGCTTCGGAATGACAGCCCCTACCAGCTGCCGCGGGTTTGGGGGGTATGGTGCTGAGGGTATGGGAGGGTTGTGAGTATGGGGCCTTATGTGCGTGTGTTTTGGGGAGGCCCGAGCGTGTGTAGGGGTGAGTGGGGGCACTGGGGGCTGTGCATGTAGCGGGAGCGGCCGTGTGGCGTGTGGGGACTGGAGTGAGCAGGGACACTGCCATGTGTGTACCTACACGCATGCTGGCGGTGGCTTCCCCAAGCCACAGGCGGGGACCCTGTCAGGGACATGTGGGGAAGCATTTGGGTGTGGGTTGGGGAAGCGGTCCTCGCAACCCTGAGGTGAAACACGGGTCACATCTTCCCCTGACACAAGAACATGAACTGCATTCGGAACCTGCGTGACAACACTTGTTACAGATCAGCCTGAACTTGGCCCAAACATCTGTGGGGGTCCGTTTACCACATATGGCTCAAGGCTGAAACAAGCGACTTAGAAGCAACTGTTTGAGGCAACTCACACTTCTGGTCAGAACACCCCCAGTCAGTTGGTCCGGGGCCTGGATGGCAGGGCCTGGTGGCTCTGGAGGAACCGGCGTGGCAGGCCCCCGCCTTCCCTGCGAGCCCGAGGCAAGTCCTCCAGGGGGGCACGCAAAGCCTGGGGGGCTCAGGGTCCTGGGACACAGAAGACCCAGTACGGGGCCACTGCCACGGGAACTTGGAGATGTCTGAATGCTCTGTTAGGTAAGTGTAAGAGTTGTCCCTGCCTGTAAGGAGCTGCCTGTCCACGGAGGAACTAGCCGGTACTGGGGCTGAGTAACATCCCAAAAAAAGGAAAGAAAAAAAAAAAGCCACTACCACTACTACTTTTATAATAACTACGATCATGGAGATGTCGTGGGAGGTCAGCAATATTATCAAGGAGGCTGTGTGCCAACCATTCACGCGAAAACAGTCTTCTTTCTGAAACACAAGTGCCAAATAATGAATAGTGCAAAGTCACTGATATCCACACAGGGGGGTGGGGGGGAGGTAGGGATCTTGATGCCTACCTCACACCATGTGAAAATAAATAAATTCTGGATGGACTGGGGGTGCCTGGGTGGCTCAGTCAGTTAAGCATCTGCCTTGGGCTCAGGTCATGATCCCAGGGTCCTGGGATGGAGCCCCCAGTTGGGCTCCCTGCTCAGTGGGGAGCCTGCTTCTCCCTCTCCCTCTGCTGCTCCCCATGCTTATGCTCTCTCTCTTCCTCTCTCAAATAAATAGATAAAATCTTAAAAAAAAATTCTGGATGGACTGGAAATCTAATGGTGAAAGGTAAGATAATAAAACTTACAGACTAGAAAAAATAAAATAAGACGAAGCCAGAGTGGGAGATAAACCGTAAGAGGCTCTTAATCACAGGGAATGAAGTGAGGGTTGCTGGAGGGAAGGCAGGTGGAGGGATGGGGTAACTGGGTGATGGACATTAAGGAGGGCACGTGATGTAATGAGCACTGGGTATAACAGAAGACTGATGAATCACAGGCCTGTACCTCTGAAACCAATAATATATTATATGTTAATTAATCGAATTTAAATAAAAAATGTTTAAAAACCCCCTAGAATATAATATAAGAGAATGTCATCATGACCTAGGAGCACACAACTATTTCCCTAAGCAGGCCACAGTAGATATTCAGAGGGAAAAAAAACAAAAAACAAAAAACAAACCCTGATGAATTGGATTACATAAAAATAAAGAACTACTTTTGTTCACCAAAAAATGCAATTAAAAGCATGAAGAGTCAAGGCCCAGAGGGGGAGAAAAATGCAATACGTATACAGAAGAGAGGTCTTACCCTGGTGTCAAAGAACACCTAGAAACTAACAGGAAAAAGTGTCAGGCAACCCAACAAAAATGGACAGGAGGCAGAAAGGCCTGAGCAGTTTCTTCACATAAACATCTGACAAGAGACTCAACTGCCTCAGTTAGGAAGGGAATGCAAATTTATACCACAAAGGGATACACTACCCCTCCACCAGCAGCGCCAACTTGAAAAAGACTAACCAAGGCAGGAGTGTGGAAGAGGAACTTCACAGCTGGTGGGAGTGTGGACCAGTTTACTAGCCACTGGGAGGGCTGTATGGTAGTGTCTCTCCTATGACCTAGCGATTCTAGTCCTAGGGATATACCCAGCAGATGCACACACACATGTTCACCAACACATGGACGAGACCAGGAATAGCGGATTATGGTCCCAGCCTGAAATTCTATAGTGGGACGGACCTAATGCTGTCTATTGACACAATGGAGTGCTGGGCAGCAGGAAGAATGAACTGATGGCCACACCCAATAGCTCACAGACACGATAAGGAATGGAAGAACCCAGATCCCAGAAGAGGATGTAATGTATGATCCCACTTATCTAAAGGTCAAAAGAAGCCGACCTCCAGCGTTAGAAGTCCCAAGTGATTACTCCTGGAGCACGAGCACCTGGGCAGGGAGCCGGGATGCTGTCGCAGTTTCTTGATCTGAGTGACTGATGACATCATGTGCTCACTTAGTAAAAGTCACTGGGCTGACCTGTCTACTTTTCTCTACATATTGAAAAGGGAAGTTTTTTTAATGCCACAACAGAGTTGTGGCATTTAAAACAGAATGTAAGCCCATGTAGAAACCAAAAATACATTACTAAAATCTAAAGAGAGGACGAATTCTGTCTCGAGGACAGCAAGAAGTCAGTCCTCAAAGAGAGGACGACCTCAGGACCCCCAAGGACACCCCGAAGACGGCTGCGGGAGGGAAGCATAGTCCCTCCCGCCCTCGGGGCTCCAAAGATTCGCCATCAAGGTCACAAAAATTCTTCTGTTTCAAAAGCTAATAGATTAAAAACCAGCTTGAATTTCAAGATTCCTTCACTTTACAAACCCTTGTGTCCAATCGACACGGCCTTGCAAACACCTGATGACGTCTTGTCTCGTCACCGCAGTCACTCAAAGGGGAACATGAGGCCTCAACAGCGAGTCGGGAGCGGAGCAAGAAGGAAGGACCCTGTCTTGTGGCCTCCTGTCCAGAGGTGCTTCACGCAGCTGCTTCGGCCACCACAGGCAAGCCGAACAGTGAGAGATCCAGAACAGCACGCATCTGCCTCCAGAAGCCCTGCCCTCTGAGGGAAACTCAGAAGGAGCCCCCCCCCCCCCACCGCCACGCACCCAGTAGGTTCTCCCCAGGATCTGAGACCAGCTGAAGGAAAGGTCCACTTCTCCGTACGGCGGCACCGCAAGGCCCTCCCAGCACCGCTCCGAGGGGAAGCCAGTGCCACATGGGACCCAGGAGGTGGGGGCTCTCCAGAGCCCAGCTCTGGGGAAGGGACCTGGGTCCACGGGCCAGGGGGTAGGCCCTGGGTGCCACTATCTAGGTCTCTACTGTCACGTCTGTAAAATAAAGGGGCCCCTTCCCAGGGGTAAGAAGGAAGAACAGCAGGAAAAAAAACTGCACATCCCTACTTCCCACTTCCCTACTTCCCCCTTCATCTTCGTCCTGGGAGGCAGGGGTTACCATGGTCACTTCTGGCCATGTCTCCTAAGGCCCACGAGCAGGAAGACACTTATCTACCTACTGGACCTGGAGCCCACGGAGCCGGGGTGGCCAAAGCCACCTGTGACAGGCCCCGGGGCAGGAAACCCAGAGTGAAGCTGCACCTGATGCAGGGAGGCGTTCAGCTCAGATGGGAGCAGCCCACCTGCAGGGAAGTGGGCGGGGGCCGAACACCCAACAGAAAGGAAGCAGCAGGCTACCTGCTCCGCTACACCGCCCAGCCCACAGAACAAAACCTCAAGAGCAGAGCCTCGGCAGGGCTGCCTCTCCTGACATCAGTGGGTCTCACAAGCGAGGGCTGGCGAGGCCTCCAAGCAGTGCGAAGGCCCGCCTCACAGGGTGGCTGTGGCCGGGACCCCACCGGCACCTTCCCCTCCCCACGCGCTGCCCGCAAACAGCTGGACCAAGCTCACGGCCCAAACCCACTCCAGTCCTCACCCAGCTTCTCTCAGTCCCCCTGTCTCCCTCCCCCCAGATTCCTGTGCCCCTTCCTCCTGCATGCTGCAGGGCGAGCCCCTGGGCACTGTATGTCCCCCACCCTCCTTCTCTGCTGTCTAAACCCTGGCCCCAGGGGACTTCATCTGGCCCCAGGGCTTCAGCTTCTACCCACACAAGCCTCTCCTTGCAGTCCCAATGCCCGCCTGACAGGCTCTCTCTACTCACATGGCCAACAGCCAGGCCCAACATGGCCCTCACCAGACTCCTGGCTCCCCTTCAAAACCACTCTCCCTGCACCTCTCATTTTGGGAACAGGCCCTGCCGTACCCCCCAGCCCACCTGCCCCCACAGTCCACCTGCCGAGAGTCCCATAACCCTGAATGCCGCAGCCTCACGGCTGAGCGAATGTGGCAGCCTCCCGCCTCCACACACACTCAGGGCAAGACCCAGCACTCAGGCCTCCTCCAGTGGCTCCCCAGCTCCCCTAGAGCAAAAGCCTGCCCCTGTGGCCACAGCCGGCCAGGGCCTCTCTACTCCCATCCCCTCCCCACTTGCTAACCTTCACCTGACACCTGCCATGCAGGGGCTCCTTCTCTCCCTCAAACACGCCAAGCTAGTGCTCCGCTCAGCTTAGAATGCTCTTCCCTAGACCTGGCATCCCATCCCTCCCCTGCAACCACCACCATCTCCAGCCTCCCACTCAGAGCGGCCTTCCTGTCACAGGCCAGCTGCACCAGCCCTCCTTCAAAACACACACACACACACACACACACACACACACACACACCCCAGCACTCCCAAGTTCCCAACACTCTCTTCCCTGCACACTAGTATACACTCTTTACCCACCCCTCCCATGGAAGCCTCTGGAGGCAGAGAGGCGGTCTGATTCACAATCCGGATCCCTAGGCCCGGCACACAGCTGGTTCAATAAATACTTCTTTGATGGGTGGTGGCAGAGGTCCTGCAGTGAGCATGAGCAACTCATGCTCCAGGGAAAGGAGGTATTCTACTTCCTTTCGTCAAGGGAGAATGTCAGGGAAGTGATCAGAGACATGCAGGAAACTGAAGCATCTGCAGGTCTTTCAAAAATTGCATGATTTCCAGGCGCTCTACTTCCTCCCTACAGGAGATCTGGGGTGGAGCCAGAGAAAAGAATGCGTAGGTTGCCCCAGGTGATCCTGACGCACAGGTAGGTCTGAGAACCTCGGATTGATCCAACACCTTCATCTCACACATGAACAAGTCAAGGCCTCCAAAGGGATGACTCAGAGAGAAGTTGCAACACTGGTTCGTCAACAGGTGTCTGTCTGCGTTGGGAGTCCCCAGCTTCCCAACCACGAGGTTCTCCCTCTCACTGGCTCCCAGACCTTGGGGTCTGAGCAGAGCTTGGGAACAGAAGGTCAGTCCTGGGGAGAAATGGGGAACACACACCCCACTGTGGCTGCGGCTCTGCAAATCCACTTTTTTGTTGATGTACCACTTTGTACGCCAAGTGAATTCCACCTTCAAGGAAGCACAGCTAGGCTGAGGAAAGCCACGGGACCGGCAAGATGTTCTCTTTGCTTGCCTCGGAAACAGGGTCAGCTCCACCCACTGTCACCCAGCGGGAAGGGCTGGAGGACCACCTAAACTTCCTCACTTAAGAGGGTGGGTGAGAAAAGACATACACCTATATTCGTAAGAGGCCCACGGGCAAGACCTTGAACTAGCCACTTCACAGATATCTTTCTCTGTTCTTCTAGCTACTGATAAGGTCGGAAGCCAAGTCTTGATTTTAGAAAGAGGCTAGGGAGGTAAACAGTTTTAAAGACCCACTCTGGGTCCCACTGATGTGGTGAATGGAGCTGAGATTTAAATCAGATCCATCTGACTCCAAAGCCGGAGCTCTCCACTATGCCACCCAGCTCCCACCAGGCAGCCTGATGGCAGTTTGTGTGTGGATGGGAAGAAGACCCTGTCCTGGGGGCTACTTCTCCCCAAGCACCTGGGAGTGACAAGTGGAGAAGGATACAGGGCCCAGGGCTCAGGGAACCATCTAGGGTCGGCAACATCCCCAAGCACAGCCGTGAGCGGTCCCTCAGTCTAGGCCTCCTGGCCTATTAAATAGGGATAAACTGTTTTATGTTTGTTTTTTTTTTAAGACTTTATTTATTTACTTGACAGAGATCAGAAGTAGGCAGAGAGGCAGGCGGGGGTGGGGGGAAGCAGCCTCCCCACTGAGCAGAGAGCCCAATGCGGGGCTCGATCCCAGGACCCTAGGACCCTGACCTGAGCCGAAGGCAGAGGCTTTAACCCACTGAGCCACCCAGGCGCCCGGGGATAAACTGTTTTAAACCTACCTCGAAGGGCTGCTTCTGGATTGAGCAAATCAGGAGATCCCATCACAAAGTGCCATGTAAATGTTATGACAGCCGATCTCTAAGAGGCTGTCGACACGGTGGCAGTGACTCCTCCACTGACTTAGGTGTCAGGCCGTTGGGCCTGGGGACAGAGCCACACGCAGCCAGGCCAGAGGCAATGTCCTCAGGGATGAGCAGGACACAGACAAGTTCGACTCCTCCCCCAGAACACTGGGCTCTTCTCCACCCCCACCACCCCACACCTCGCTGCCCCTTCCTCTCTGTCCCCCCAACAGTGGCCAGCCCTTCCCTCCAGTTTCCCTTCCACCCTCAGCGCGCACTGGCCAAGACCCTCCCTGGTGCACCCAAGTCCAAGATTATCAATGAGCTGCCCTCCACCTTGGCACTGACCCCACTCTCCAGACTGCCCGTTTCTCAAGTGTATGGATCACAACTGTCAGCATTTAACTGCTACCGGATATGCACACGGAAGGCCAGACATAAGCATCTGCTGGAGATGCTGGCCAGAAAGACTGACTACTTTGAAGCCCTCTGCTCTAGCTTCGAAGCCCTAGGCTCCCCAAGCCTGAGCTCGGGGTCACCTGGGTTTCCGCCTACCCTCTCCTTCACAGCTCTCGATAAATGAGAGCTCAGGCAGAGACACGGTGTCGTACGAGCTGGGCGAGAGGGAGCAAGGTCTCCAGAGACACACTGTCCAATGAGGCAACCTTCAGCCAAGTGTGGCTGTTTAAATACGAATTAAGTAAAACGGAATAAAATGAAACATCACGTCGGTCACATTTCAAGGGCTAAAGGGCCACACGTAGCTCCTGGCTGTGGTACCGGGCAGCACAGGTTCCACAGAGAACTGCACGGCACTGTCCCGTCCCGAGAGCCAGGTGGGAAGCAGGAACTGCAGCGCAGCCTGCAAGCTGACAGCCAGAGCCGGCTCCGGGGCCCCGGCGCAGCCCCGGAGGGGCTGGGGATGACCACGCTCCCTGTCTCAAGGGCTCAAGGAGGCAGCCCAATCCAGGCTAGATGCTGGCGAAAGCCGACAGCCGAGGGCAAGTGTTTGGGCCAAGTTAACAACCTTTAGGAGCCTCCTTCTGGCTGCTGAGAAAGAGACTGGAGCAGGACAAAGTGGCCTCACACTGCCCTGTTTGGCGGCGCTGTAGACAGAGGCCCCGGAGCTTCGTCTACACAGCCTGGGACGGTTCCCCAACTCACCCAGCTTGGAACTTTGGGAGGAGCACCAAGAAATGAGGTTCCAAAACAACATAGAAGTGTGGGTGGCTGCCCTCCCTGCAGCAAGGCCAAGCTCCTGCAGAACTCGGCCACCGGAGCAACCAGCAGCCCCTTCAGACCTTATCCCTACCCCAATTGCTGCCAACTGCTTGCCGCCAAACCCGCTGGAGCATCCCTGACCATCCCCTCTGGGCCCACCGAACATTCCCACCTCTGAGCTGCACCCCTGGAACACTCCTTTCCAGCTACCTCAACATGCGCTTCCCGGTCCCATCCTCCACAGGTCAGCCCAAAGCCTGCTCTGCCCTCTCGTGAAGCGTCCCCAGGACCAGCCTGGCTTTCCCAGGAAATGACTGCCAGCAGTACAGTCTGACAGTCTACGTGCTCTTCCCACCTGTCACCAGGACTGGCCGACCCACAGGCCTGCTGCACCCTGCAGAGAATCCCCCTCCTCCACGGGTCATGTGTGCTGGAATCCTGACGTCACTTACACTCCTTGACCTTGGGCATCCCAGCCCCTCGGAATGCCGTGGCTTGTGCCCTCGGGATCAGTCAGGTGGGCTGATGGGGAAGTACTCTGTAAGACTGCCCACTACACAGCTACAACCGAACTTGACTGCGGAATAGTGTGCGGAAACCTCATGGCCCGGATCTCGTCTCTGTTTGTCACAATGTCAGGATGGGCTTCTCCAGACGATCACTACTTTGAGCTCAGAGTGCGGTGCGGAGAGGAGAGGAAGCTGGCACCAGGACGAAAGCCAATGCCAGGCATGAGATCTTCATGCCTCCAGCAAAACCATGTGCGTGGCAGGTATCAGTGAGGGACATGTCGCTGAGTGCTAGGGGACTGGCAAGGAGCCATCCCCTTGGGGCAGACAGGGACTCTCCCACGGCAGGAGCGGGCTGAGAAAGTGCTGGGCCCTGGAGTCCCTCCTACAGGGGTCACATCTTCACATCAGACGACAGAGCTAAAAGCAGGGGGCCCCTTCCACCCGAGGGAGGGGCCTCCTTGCTCCCTGCCTGCCCACAGCAGGCTGGCTTTACTTCCTTGCCAGCCTTACCACTCCTCGGTCTCCCAAGAAATGACTGGGCTGGAAAAGTAACTCAAACTTAAGACCTTTGACTGTCTTTCTCTCAGGCACTGACCCTCACAGAAACATCCCTCAGGAACTGCCGAGATTACATGTGACGTGAAAAGCACTCTTACAAGAAAAAAGAGACAACCTGGGCTTTCCCAAAATTTAAAAATCTTTGTGCATCAAAAGACACTACCAAGAGAATGAAGACAGCCCACCGAATGGGGGGAAAATACCCAGAAGTCCCCTACTTAGTAACGGTTTAATATCCAGAATATATAAAGAATTCAACCACAACTCAAGAACAGAAAGACAAACGACCCGATGGAAAAATGGGCAAAGAATATGAATAAATATTTCTCAAAGAACATATACAAATGGCAAATGAGCACGACTGGATGCTTACAAGGACTTATCATCAGGGAAGTATGAGCGACCCAATGAGTGACCACCGCACTCCTACTAGGACAGCTATGATTTACTTTGTTTTAAAAGAAAGGCAGACCGCCCCATACAGTGCCTCATTTGGACGCATCTGGAGTCTAAGGACACAGGTGGAGCAGTGAGGGAGGAAGGGGACACCCACCTAGCCACCCAGATCAGCCGAATCAACCCTGGCGATCAATGGGGTGACAGATATTATAGCCAGATTGCCCTCGCATCCTATAATTTTTTTTCTAAGTATGCTGGGCATGGAGCCCAATGCAGGGTTTGAGCTCACCACCCTGAGGTCAAGACCTGCACTGAGATCAAGAGTTGGACACTTAACCGACTGAGCCACCCAGGAGCCCCCATCCTAGAATTTTTTTTTTTTTTTTTTTTTTAAGAAAAGTAAATGTGGGGCAAGGATGTAAGGGAGCTGGAACCCTCGTGCACTGCTGGTGGTAGTGGAAAATGTACACCCACTGTGGCAAACAGTTTGGTGGTTTCTCCAAAACTTAAGCACAGAATGGCTATCTGACCCAGCAATCCCACTCCTTCTGTATATATCGAAAAGAACTGAAAACAGGGACTCAAATAATACTTGTGAAGCCGGTAAGTACACCAATATGCCAATGACAGCATTAGTGACAAGAGCCAAAAGGTGTCCATCAACAGAGGAATGAACATCCACTGTGTGTGGTATATACCTACAATGGAATATTACTCAGCCTTAAAAAGGAACGAAAGGCTCTTGCACGCTAGAATGTGGATGAACCCTGAAAACTGATGCTTCTGCTAAGCGAAGTAAGCCAAACAAGAAAGGACAAATATTGTTAAGATCCCACTTACACAAGGTACTTGGAATGGGCAAACTCATGGAGACAGAAAGCAGATTAGTGGTTGCAAGGGGCTGGGGTGAGGCTAACAGGGAACCGCCACTGGGGGGTGGGTAGAGTTTCTGTTTGGTGTGATGAAACAGTTTTGGAAATCGTGGTGATGGTTGCACAATGCTGTAAATATCCTAATGACAAATGCTTAAACGGAAAATTTTATGTTATGTGTATTTCACCATTGAAAGATACAAAACTGTGGCAAATCAGGGTATCCCCATCCCTATCAGGGGAAAGGAGGACCAGATCAGGATCCACAGGGGATTAAGACATGCACATCAGGGCAGACTGGACTTGGGGCCTATCCTCTTTTACCACTGTTGTTTCTTGTTTTGTTATGTTCTTGAGCGTGTAACTCACAAAACCAAAGGGTATTAGAAAGTATACAACTGGTTCTTCCAGTTTCTCCCCTACCTTGCATCTGGGCAGCCAGTCCAAGTCGGTACACAAAGAGAGTCACCACCTGTTCTCATGGCCTCTCCTAAGCTAACACGCACTTGGGTGCCTCCTAGCTATGTGACCTCAGGCAAACCGCCTCACATTTATTAGCCTCAGTGCTTCCATCTATAAACTAACCCTCCTCTTTTTGTTGTTTAAAGATTTTATTTATTTATTTAACAGAGAGATAGAGAGAGAAAGCACAAGTTGGCAGAGCGGCAGGCAGTGGCAGACGGAGAAGCAGACTCCCCGCTGAGCAGGGACCCCCCCCCCAATGCGGGACTCGATCCCAGGACCCTGGGATCAGGACCTGAGTTGAAGGCAGCTGCTTAACTGACTTAGCCACTCAGGCGCCCCTAAATTAACCCTCCTCTTGCCTTCTTCTCAGGTTTGTCATCAAGACCTAGACAAGATAAAGCAGGCAGCTGGCATCGTTTCTATGTCAAATCTGAAAACACTGTTAATAAAGAAAATTAAACCGTTATGAGCTACAGAGAAAATCACGAGCACTAGGTACTCCCCACCTCACTTTCCTTCTTTCCTCTCCTTGCACCTTCTCTACCTAACACTACCTATGTTGCCTGACCCTCTGTCTCCCCAGCTGACTGCAAGCTGCTCGGGGCAGAGACTTCTGTCTGCTCTGCTCAGCGCTACACCTCTAGTGCCTCACGACTGGTGCCCAGGATGTACCCAGTACATGTCTGCGGAAGGAAGGAATTACCAGCTCCAATAACCCACTTTCAACCAAGCCAAACAACACTTCATCACCTGCCACTGAACCACCCACTGATACCACAGACTGGAAACTGAAGAGTCAACAAAAAATTCTAACTTCCCCTTTGTAAGAAAAGGACTAGAGAAAGTAGAAAAATCAGGAGCTCCTGAATAGGAAAGATGCAACAGGAAAGGAGAAGGCTTCTAATGGAGCAAGAATGTGGCTTCACAATAACTCTTCCTTAAAAAGAATGAAAGGAAACTCCAAAGGCCAGTGAACTCTCAATTCCAACATAGAAGCCATGTGATTTCCGGCTGCACATTTTTTAAGAAATGGGTTCATGGCCAAGAGCTTTCTGAAGCCAGAAATGGGAAGATTAAAGCCAATTAAAGTAGCAATCAATACACCAACAGATTAGAAAATCTAGATGAAATGGGCAAAATCCTAGAAACACACAATGTACCTAAACTGACTCATGAAGAAATAGAAGATTTAAATACATCTGTAACTAATAAGGATATTGAGTAAGTAATCAAAACCCTCCTAATAAAGAAAAAAGCCCTGGGCCAGACAGTTTTACTGGTGAATTCTAATACTAACAAATCGAATCCATCAAGGACTAAAGACCAGGGGAATTTACTCTCCAATGCAAAAATGGTTCAACATACAAAAACCAACTAATGCAATATAATAATAGGATGGGGGGGAATCACATGATCATCTCAATTGATGAAGAAAAAGCATTTGACAAAAATCAACTCTCTTTGTTATGAGAGTGATATGATATAAACAGTCAAAAAGCTAGGAATAGAAGGAAACTTCCTCAACATGATAAAGGTCATATTCGAAAAACCCACAGTGAATGTCACACTCAATGGTGAAACACCGAAAGCTCTTCCATGATAAGGAACATAACAAGGATGACTGCTTTCACAACTTCTAGCCAACATGATACTCAAAGTTCTAGCCAGAGCAATCAGGCAAGAAAAGGAAATAATCTTCCAATAATCTTCCAAATTGGGAGAACTAAAATTGTATCTGTTCACAGATGATATGATCTTATATGTAGAAATATCTAGAGTCCATGAAAAAACTGTTAGAATAATTAACAAATTCAGCAAAGTTCCAGGATGTCAATTTTGTAAATCAACAGACAAATATCAGTTGCATTTCTGTATGTATTAGCAATGTACAATCTGAACAGGTAATTAAGAAAACAATCTCCTTTACAACAGCACCAAAAAGAATAAAATGCTTAGGAGATTTTTAATCAAGGAGCTAAAGGCTTGTACATTGACAACTACAGAACACTGCTAAAAAAAAAAAAAAAATTAAAGACTTAAATGAAAATTAACAACTTAAGGGGTACCTGGGTGGGTCAGTTGGTTGAGCATCTGCCTTTGGCTCAGGTCATGATCCTGGAGTCCCGGGATCAAGCCCTCCATCAGGCTCCATGCTCAGCGGGGAGTCTGCTTCTCCCTCTGCCCCTTACCCCACCTGTGCTCTCTTTTTCTCTCTTCTCTTGTCAAATAAATAAATTTAAAAAAGAATTAACAACTTAAATGGAAAGACATCCCATGCTCATGGACTGGAAGACTTAATATTGTTAGGATGGCAATACTCCCCAAAACTGTTTACAGACTCAGTACAATCCATATCAAAATCTCAACAGCATTCTTTGCACAAACAGAAAAATCCATTCTAAAATTCATATGGAATCTCAGGGATCCCAAAAAGCCAAAACAATCTTGAAAGAGAACTAAGAGGATTCATACTTTCTGGTTTCAGAACTTACAACAAGCTATAGTAATCAAAAGAGTATGGCAGTGGCATAATGACAGACATATAAACCAAGAGAAGAATAGAGGGTCCTGAAATAAACTCTCACAGATATGGTGAAATTATTTTCAACAATTTAGTAGGGAAAGGACCATTCAACAGGGAAAGGACATTCAATAGGGAAGACCATTCAATAGGGAAAGGACAGTTATTTCAACAAATGGTACTGGGAAAACTGGATATTCACATGCCAGACACTGTATTAGACACTTACATTATACCTACATAAAAATTAACTCAGAATGGATCAAATACCTAAATATAAGAGCTAAAACTATAAAACTCTTAGGGTAAAACATGGGGAAAAGCTTCAGGATCCAAGGTTTGATAAAGGTTCCTCAGACATGACACCAAAAGCAGATGCACCAAAAGAAAAAATAAATTGTGTTTTATCAAAATTAAGAACTTTAGGCATCAAAGGACATTATTGGGAAAGTGAAAAGACAACCATGGAATTGGGAGAAAACATCTGCAAATCCCATATCTGATAGGGGATTAATAGTCAGAATATATTAAGAACTCCTACAACTCAACAACAACAAAAGTCAATTAAAAAATGGGCGAAGGGGTGCCTGGGTGGTTCAGTCAGTAAAGCATTGGACTTTTGGTTGGTTTCAGCTCAGATTATGACCTTATGGGTTGTAGCCCCACATACTCTGTGTAGAGTTTGCTTGAAAATTCTCTCCCTCTGACCCTCCTCCCACTCGTGTGCGCAAACTCTCTCTCTCTCCCAAATAAATATATCTTTAAAAGAAAAATGGCAGGGGCGCCTGGGTGGCTCAGAGGGTTAAGCCTCTGCCTTCGGCTCAGGTCATGATCTCAGAGTCTTGGGATCGAGCCCCTCATCGGGCTCTCTGCTCATCAGGGAGCCTGCTTCCTCCTCTCTCTCTGCCTGCCTCTCTGCCTACTTGTGATCTCTCTCTCTCTCTGTCAAATAAATAAATAAATTCTTAAAAAAAAAAAAAAAAAAGACTGTCTTTCTCTTTAAAAAAAAAAAAAAAAGAAAAAGAAAAATGGCAGCAGGGGAAGGACATGAACAGACACTTCTCCAAAGAAGATATACAAATGGCCATAGGCACATGAGAAGATGCTCAACATGACTCACTGATCACTACGGAAATGCACATCAAAATTACAATGTGATACCATTTCACACCTAATAGGATGGCTATAATCAACAAAACAGAAAATACCAAGTGTTGACAAGGATGTAGAAAAACAGGAATCCATGTCCATGGCTGCTGTGGAAAACAACATGGCAGTTCCTTCAGAGGTTAAACACAGAACTGCTATATAATCCAAAATTTCCACTTCTGGGTTCACACCCAAAAGAAATGAAAATGGAGACTCAAATAGATATTTATTTATACATTCATGGCTCACAACAGCCAAAAGTTAGAAGCAACCTCAAACAGATAAAATACGGTATAGTACAAAGGAGTATGATCCAACTTTAAAAAGGAATGAAATTTCACATATGCTACAACATGGATAAACCTTAAAAATTTTATGCTGGGGACACCTGGGTGGCTTAGTCAGTTAAGCGTCTGACTTGATCCCAGGGTCCTGGGACCAAGCCCCACATCAGGCTCCTTGCTCAGCAGGGAGGCTGCTTCTCCCTGTGCCTGCACCTGCCAATCCCCCTGCTTATGCTCTCTCTCTCTTTCTCTGACAAGTAAATAAATAAAATCTTAAAAAAAAAAAAGTTATGCTGGTTGAAATAAGCCAGTCAAAGAAAGTCAAATACTGTATGATTCTACTTATATAAGATACCTAAAGTAGTCAAATAGAATGGTGGTTGTCAGGGGCTAGGGTGGGGAGTTACTGTTTAATGGGTACAGAGTGTACATTTGGGATGGTGAAAAAGCTCTGGACATAGTGGTACAGTTATATAACATTATGAACATATTTCAAATGGTAAACTTTATGTTACATACATTCTGCCACAATAAAAAAAAGATAGGGAAAAAATAACCATCGGGCCGTATTTTCAGCCCTTTGAGAGAATCCGTCTTTAAAGGCCACTTCTCCTGATGGCCTGGGCATCCTTCCCATGGCAACAGGCCCTAAGGATGCTATGTTATCCGTTGTATTCTAACCTCAAGCCCAGTCACAGTAATCTGGGCCCCAAATCCCAGCCAACAGCACAGGCTGGCTAGCCACTGAAAAGCTGAGGCCTGAGTTTCCCTCTGCCAGGCAGTTTTGGCGCAGAACCCTCTGACAGGGCCAACAACATGCCAACAAAAGCAGAAACCAATCCCGCTAGCTTTCACTCTTTATTACTTCCCCTTTCACTTTCCCACAGAGTGGCCATGCAGAAAGGAAACAGGGGCCTGACTGACCAGCCTGACTCTCTAAAGTTGGAAAGCTGAGTCCCTGTTTTCCCTCTCCCATCCAAGGTCTAGATATTTACTAGCCTTTATATTTTGTAGAATTAACAGTTTTTGCTCATCCAACAACAGCGGAACTGAAAGCCTCCACCCTCTGTGGGCTCTAGTGCTCTTTCATACAGAGGACCCTGTCAGATCTCAAAATAACCCAACGAGAATTAATATAGAGGACTTCTTATCCTCCACTGTGGACATGAAGAAACAGGCTCATGGATATGAAGCAATTTGTCCCAAGTCCCACAGCCCCAAGTGACAAGGCCAGGGTTTGCACACAGGCAATGAACTTCAGAGCTCTCCTTCCTCTTGATTACTCGGAGAGAGCAACGAGGTGGAAATGGAATGGGACCGTTTTGGTGTCAAACAAAAGCAAGAAAGATGCTTCCAAGTTTGGTAACTAATAGGATTAGGAGGTTCATCCCCAGAGAAGTAGCCTAGGAACAACTAAGTGTCCTCCTCTTTCCCTGAGGTGCACCCTGACCTAGAAATGGGTCTTTATTTTTGCACTTTTGTACTCAAATTCCAGCTGGGCGCCCAGAGTACCGTCCCGTACTGCCCTGCCCAAGGTGCGGTGGCGGACAGGGAGGGTCTGCCACAGTCACTGAATTTCACCAGGCTGGAAGGCCGGCTAGGTCGTGGGGGAAAGGGGATGACTCAGGGCGCTGAAAAGCGAAAAAAATACGCCTAATACAACGAGCATCCAAAACTTAGAAACTGCCCTGGAGACGCATAAGACAAACTCAAGAAAGAAACCGAAAACCCTCGCCCCGCCTCGCGCATGCGCGGCGACGGAGCACCAGCGCCAAAAGAGTCCCAGGCAGCTACCACTACACCTGGTAGGGGGGCTCCGACTCCTCGCGCAAGCACCATCCGCGAGCGCATGCGCGTCACCCGCAGCTGCCTTTTCCTAGTAGTCCCCTGCCCTCTCGTCCCTGTTCTGGACCCGAATACTGGCTACCTAAGCCACGGCCCTCACTCTACATTCCTCACCTTGCGCCCGGTTTTTTCCCTTAGGGCTTTCAGCCGTTCCTTTCGCCGCAACGCCTCTTCCTCTAGCCGGCCCACACCAGCCGCAGTAGCCGCCATGTTGCCCACCCTCCTCTTCTCTCGTCCTGCATCGCGCAGGCCCGGGGAGTAGATTAACCTCTGGCGGCCAATCCAGTGACGAGAACGGGAGATCAGGAAGTCCTGAAAGCCAATCAATACTGAGTTGCTATAGTAGGGCCCGCCCCACCTTTCCTCGCAACTTGCCTCGCCTGCTGGGGGAGGGCACGGTAAAGAGAAAGGCCATAAGACTCGATTCGTCCAATGCCCATCAATGAGAAAGCAGCAAGTGGAATCAGACCTGAGTGAAGGAGGATAGAGCGCGTCGATTGCTCTGCTTTTGCCTAAGCAAACGCCAACCACGCCCCTCACTCCATACCCGCAGCACGGAATGCGCTGACCCAGCCCTGTCCCCTTGTCCATATTCTTCAAGGCCCGAATGCCTTCAAGAAGTCTTCCCTGACCCTCCACTCTGATCACAGTTTAATAAAAGCTCTGCCTCTTCCTTCCTCTACAGGTCTCAGTGACCTCCTGGATGCACTTGTTCATGAGCCCCTAGGCCCTTCTGTATCCGCTCTCCGCTCAGACAAAGCCTGTGCAGTGCAGGGCTTGGCTGGATGGCCGTTTCCTCCAGGCTCATGAGTGATGCCCTCCCACCTCCAAGTCCCCCCCGGAGAGGCAAGGTACTCAGAGTCAGACTACCTAACCTGGAGAAGAACAAACCCCCAAAGTAGGCCCAGTGGGCCTCCAGGAACCCCCCGAGCTTAGTTCCTGAGAACTACTGAAGTTGATTTGGCCTTGATTGCAACAGGTAGGCAAGAGTTACACTGCTCGCCAGCAGGAGCTGCCAGGGTCTTCTTTCCTGCATTAACCAGCATGTCCTGACAACCAGGAGACCACTTTGGCTGAAGTTAAGATCTTCTTACAGGATGCCAAGGTCCCCAAAGCCAACTAGAGGCCATGTCTCCCTCCCCCCAACACATACCATGACTTGTCTCCCAGCAAAGCTGTTTCCTGCTTAGGGTCTCCATTCCCAGGCTGGTAGCAGGTGGATGTCCACTCCTCCCACTTCCTTTCAGAGGCCCCTGTGCCACAAGACATCTGTCCAGCCCCTCCAAAATGACCCTCTTAACTTCACTAGCCAGGACCTTTTGGTGCTCTGTTCCCCACATCCAGAGGGGCAAATCGTCAGAACCTGTACCAGGGTCCCAGGGAGTACCAGGTAGCAGGTGCTCAGGAAATGTCAGCTCAGAGGTAGGATGCACAGGGCAGGAAAAAAGGCCAGAGTGGAGCGGCTGCCTAAGAAGAAGTCAGGAGGACAGAAAAGGATGGGAACCGGAAAGTGTTTGTCTTCTCTTGGCCACTCAAGGTCTGGGAGACTCCGGACTCCAGTTCCTCTACCTGAGAGTACCTTTCTGGGCTCCACAGACTTCTCCCTGGCTCCAACAAAGGGCCTGACCCCTGCCCAACACCAGGTGGCCCCTCACCTCCCTGGCAGGCTGGCCAGGGGAGGGGGTAGGAAGAGGTCCAGGGGTGATGATGGCAGTGGGCCAGCAAAGAGTCAGTCAGGCCTCCATCCCTGTCTACCCTGTCCACACTGTCCCTGGCTACCCAAGTAATTTTCATTTGGCCCATCTGGGCTTCAATTTCTCCACCTGTAAAACAGAGGCATGAGACATCCTCTTGCCTTTAACCTCTTGAGGTTAAAGAAAACAAAAGATGTGAAGACCACTGCTGGGCCCTTGAGTGGAGGATGCTTTACGGGAGCATCTAGGAGGCTTCTTGGAAGAGGGAACCCGTGAGGATTGCTTAAATCTCCCAGGGATCTGCAGGAGAGATGAAGGGCACTGCTCTCTGATGTCCCCATCCTGCACCACAAACAGTAGGAGCAAAAACGTGGCATGTCGGTCTCCCCATTAAAGCGCTTAGAACAGCACCAGGCACGTGGTAAACTCTACAAGTGGCCGCTGGTTGTTGTTACCATTTGTTGAAGGACTCTGGCCATCTGAACGCGGCCCGCAGCCCCTGCCCCCCACCCTCCTGCCCGGGAGACGGAGACCCCATCCTTGCACGAAGGGAGGCAATTCCAGCCCGGCGCACTGTGAGGGGGGCAAGTTTGAAATACCTGACCCCGACCCACATCCAGGAGGCTCAGATCCACCCTTCCCGAGGCGCAGTGTGGGGCTCGCACTGCTGAAGGCGGGACTGCTGGGCGCCCTCCGGGACCGCCCTGACCTCAAGCTCCTCCTCCCTCCGGGCTCCCCGCCCTTTGCACGGTCCCGGGAGAGGCGGGGCGGTGGTAGCGGCAGCTAAGTGCAGGAAGCCGGGCGGCGGCCGGCCGCGAGGAGGAGGAGCGTGCGGACTTGGGTGGCTCAGCGCGGCGGGGGCCAGTACTACTTCCCCGAGTAGTACCGCGCCGCTCCGCCCCGGAGTGACGCCCTCCGCCCATGGGCCTGGCCGAGGGCAGCCGGCGGGCGGCGCGGAGGAGGCGGCGGCGGCAGGTGGCGCGCAGCAGGGCCGGAGCCGGGCCGGGACATGGCCGCCTCGGAGCGGTTGTACGAGCTGTGGCTGCTCTACTACGCTCAGGTGAGCCCGCCCCGCGCCGCTCCCGCTGTGCCCCCAGCTCCGCGCTCCCCGCTCCCCGCTCCGGCTGCACCTGCGCCCCGCGTTCCCGGGACCGCGTAGATGCACGCGCGCGCCGAGCGGACTCGGGCTCCGCACACACGTGTGCGCCGCCCCCGGCCCGCCGGTGCCTCCAGCGCCTCCGGCGCCTCAGGCGCTTATACCTGGGGGATGACCCCCGCAGGCGTGCATCTCACAAGAGCTTCTTCTGTGGGGACCGCGCAACCTCGGTTGTGCCTGATGAGGAGAGGGGCCCAGGTCGAGACGGCCGGACACCGACCCCCTTTTACAGATGGAGAAACTGAGGCTCGGAGAATAAATGAGAGACTTTGTTGTGTTGGGAGGGGCAGGAAGGCTTCGTTTGCATTTGGGCTTGACTCTCCTGTGGGCGCGGCCCTACTGGGTGGTCAGGGCCGAAGGGTCTGAGTGGGCTGCGGGGTGGGGGGTTGCCGGTAGGCGGGCGTTGGGGGTGAGAGGTAGGGGGGCGTCCCTACTTTGGCCCCGTTTGAGTCAGCTCAAGCTACTCCGCATCAGTGCGCCGGCGGTGATGAGCTCCTCCCTGACCCTGATCCTAGGAGGCCCTTACCCCGCCCCTGGGTGGACCTGGGGGTCCAGCCAGAAGAAAAGATTTGCTTTGGATGCAGAGGGAGGGGAAAGGGGAGGTGGGAAGGTGAGATAGAAGGGATGTTTGAAAGGGGTGGAGGGAGGCCCTTCCCTCCTGAGCTCCCTGTCCTGTCTCAGAGACTACCTCACGGGGCCTCAGAAGGTGAAGGGAATGACTCCCACCCCCGAGTCCTGAGAGAGTTGAGAGCCTGGTGTCCCCCAGACTCTGTGTGTCACGCACCTAGGCTCCCACTTTCCTCTGCTTTCACAGCAGGGAGGGATCCCAGGGTAATGCCCCCCTCCTCTTCATCTAGCATCGGCCTCCCTCCCTGCACCTGCCTGGATTCATGCTCCTGGCTCAGGTGTGCCCTGGGTACAATGGACTATTGTGTGCCCCTGATCTCGTCACTAGGGGGAAGTTCAAGTTCGTGACCAGATCAGCTGGCCCTCTGTGAAGAGGCTGGTGGACTGTCTCCTAGGACTGCAGGCTGGATGTGGGGCCCTAGGGACCGAGAATCCAGGCCACAAGGACCATGGCTTCTTGAGTCCACTGCGGGGGGTGAGAGGTCCAGGCCGCTGGCAGGAGGCAGTGTGTGTAGGGTCTCTGTCTGGTGTGACCCAAGGCAAAAGCTCTTTACACCTGAGTCTCTACTTCTGTGTCTGTAAACTTGTCCCAACCCTGACCTCAGGGCTGGCCTAGACTCTACAAAGGGGTAGCCCATCTGGCTTGTCTGGACCAGGGAAAGCTCCTGGCCCCCTGGGGGCCCCTCACTCAGGCCTCTCTGTCTACATCTCCAAGGGTTGGTCCTTGTGAAGAGAAAAGATTCAGAAGGAAACCTGCATCTGGCCCTCATGCCTCTGATAGCCCCAATGGCTGTGGGCAGATTCTTGGGCCTTGGTTTTGCCACCTGTGACGGGACGAAGGGGGGCATGAACCAGGTAGTGAGTCTGAGGGATGTTAATGTTAGTGCTGCCGGGAGAAGGCCGGCTAGGTGTGGTCTCCCAGGACTGGACCTCCAGGTCCGCGCCCCCATTCCCTTAGGAGGGGCTTAGCACCCTGCCCCAGCTCCTCCTCTCACCAGGGCAGGTCTGGGGCACCGGCTGGCTGGCTGGAGCCCTAGAAGCCCGGGCAGTCAGGGGGCGGCCTAGGGCCTGGCAAACAAATCCAGGATGTGAGTGTGAACCGGAAGCTTCGGCCAACCTCCCAGCGCTGCCTTCCTGCCCGCTTGGTCCTGCTCCTGCTCCCGGAACAGGTCCCCACCCCTCCATGCTGGGCTCCCAGGGAGTGGTGCCTGTGCTACTTTGAGGCCTGCTAGGGACCTATTGTGTGTGTGTGCTTGCGTGGGAGGGGTGGGGGAAGGTGAGGGAAGAGACTGAACTGATAGAGGGTGTCGAGAGACCCCTGAGTTGGCCAGCCACCCAGCCAGAAGGTTCTCCCAACAACCGCGCCCCTCCCCTCAGCTGAGAGAGCTGACATCAGCTGGGAAACCTGTTTTCCCAGTTGTGGGTCTAGGCCCGCCCAAGGGAGCACCCCCTTTCTGCCCTTCCAATCTCCTCACAGACCCCAGGTTCAGACCTGCCCGCTCCCCCTCCCTCTGTGGGCCCTACTCCGTTGGGGGTCACAAGTGGGGAAGGTGGCGCCTGGTGGCTTCTGAGAGAGGAAGGAGGACCAGAGCGTTCCTGGACATCACTTAGTCAGAGCCCCTCAGGGCCCCAGTAGGGAAAGCAAGGCAGGGTCATACCAAGGTCATGGGATAAGTTTGGGGTAGAGTCTGGCAGAGCTCCAACCCAGTTTTCCTCCTGTGTTCCTTTGCCCAGGAAAGGTCTAGTCCTGTGGGCAGGAAGCCTCTGGTGGGTTCTGCACCCTGGGATGGCACAAGCTGTGTCCTCTGCGTGGAGCCTTCTCCCTCCTGCTCGAGGGGGCATTTGTCTCCTGTCCCCCTGACCAAGCTGGACCTCAGCGCAGGTCCCCATTTCACCCTCACTGTGCTTGCTGCTTGGCAGTTTCCCTGCACCCCACACTTTGAGAGGCCCCCTGCATATCCACTGCGTGGCTGGCTGCAGGAGACGAGCCCCCCAGCCAGTGACTGGTTGTCAGGAGGCTGAGTTTGGGTCTTGTGGGCAGAGGGGATGGGAAGGCCAGGAGCAAGCACCTGGAGAGGCCAGGGGTCAGGAGTGAGAGGGAGGCCTGGGTGATGGGTGGGGCTTCCCCAGGAAGATCCAGGATGGGGGCAAGGATCAGAGGACTGGGGCTGGCCCTTGGACGGCATATAAAAGTTATGCAAAATAACATGCAAAGGAGCAGCTCCTTTGGACTGGAGCAAAGTGATGCTCGACAGCCCCCCCAGTGAAAGGGAGCGCTGGGGGGCCTGACATCTGGGGCACTCAGGGCCACAGAGGTCAGGACAGGACAGACATTCAGGTTCCAGGTGGGGAGCCCAGGCTGAACTCTTTCAGTTATGCCACTGGGGACTCAGGGTCCAGAGTCAGAGGGAGGTCAGGTCAGAGCTGGAGTTGACCGTGCTCTGTGCACCCCGCCTCGGTCCTTCACCCTGACTGATGAGCTCTGTTGCCTCATGGAAACCTGGTCAGGCTCTCTGCTCCCTCTAGGACCTCAGCTGGGTCCTATGCCATCCTGTGCCTCAGTTTACCCTTTCGAACCAGGAGAAGGGAATGTAGGCGAGCCTCCTTAGGGCAACCAGGTCTCCCCCTTCCCTGCCTTTATTACCAAGGCAACTGAAGGAGGCCAGACTGAGGTGATGGGGAGAATAGCACAGAGCCCAGGCTTGGGGGGAGGGGCTGGTAATCCCTGGAGTTGTTATGGCAACTGGGGCGCTGATGTGGAAGTGTGGGGTCCCCATGGAAACGGGGTCGGTTACTATGGGGACCCTGAAAGGAAATTCTCGGTTTCCATAGTGATAGGACAAGGGGAAGGTTAAGCCCTGGGGGGCATTATGGAGACCAGAAGGTCCACCCCTTGCAAGACCCTGTCCCCAGGTAATGGGGAGAGACTGGCCCAGCCCCCTGGGCACTTGCACCACTGTGCCTCAGTTGCCCCTGCCTCTGGCAGAGTCCCCATCTTCTAGCTTCCTTCTTTGACTCAAGGTCCTCCAAGTCTGACCTTCAGGCATCCTGGTGTAGCCAGAAACCACCTTTGGCTTGACATTGCCATCTCCCTCCTGATGCTGAGTGGGGAGACCCCCCCCCAGGCCTGAAAGAGGTTATCCTGATCGGACCCCACCCCACTCTGTCCCATTTCTGCTTGTTTGTCTCTGGAAATGGGGTGCTCGCTACCACCCAGGCAATTCTGACTAGGTGGGGTCACCCACTTTGGAGCTACAATCTTCTCTCCTTACCCTGCTCCTAGTTCTAACCTGGGGACCACCCACACCATTCTACCTGCCTGGGCCAGACACCCAGGAGACCTTGGCTCTGCCAGTGAACCAAGGTCTGCTACTTATTGGTCACTGTTGGAAGTGGGTGGGGAAAACTTTAGTGTCACCCTAGAATGCCAGGGTCTTGGGAAGGCAGAGCCCCTGGATTTGGGGAGGGAGCTCCCCCTCACCTTCTCCTGTGCTTGCGGTGGGGGGGTGTGGTTGGAGAGGCTTTACCTGTGAAGCAAGTATGGAGGGATGGGTTTCAAGGGGCAGCTGCAGTGCAGAGAGATGAATTAAGGTGAGTAACAAGCTACGGAGTCTGAGAACCACAGCTGGACTCCAGAATCCGTGCTCTCAACCACTGGTCTGAGTTGGCAGCCCGAACTCTGAAGCACCAGGCAGGGCTGGGGCTCGAGAAAGGTGCCGGCTCTGGGGAGCATTCAGGCAGAGGAAGCACGGAGGGCAAAGCGCTTGTGGACCCATGGGTGTGGGGACAGCGAGGAATGCCCTCGGGCTGAGCCATCTGGAGGGTAGGGGCTGCTGGGCAGACAGTGGTGGCGATGTGTGTGTACTGGGGCACACGGGACGCCGGGTGGTGGTTAAGGAAATTTCTGTGTATTGCACCATTATGAACTCCAAGAGGAGGTGACGGGCTGGGATCGGGGTTTGAAGCAAGGTCTGGGTGTCCCCTCAGGGTGAGCCGGGTGGAGGGGCAGCACAATGTCCAGCAGCTCGGTCGTCCCTGTCCCCTGGCAGACAGCCCCCTAGCCCCCTCCCCCCGTAACATGCTACAGCCACCTGCCTTCAGCCATCCTGGGGTACCTCAGAGTTCTACGGAAGTGGCAGTTCCATGCACCCCCAGTGACTGTTTGGGCCTAACTAGCCCTTGGGAGCCCCGCAGCCCCAGTACTGAGTGCCCTCAGGGCTGACCGGGCATAGACAGAGGCCCATTGCCCCCGGGGTCACTGACCTCCCCCTCCCCACGGCTTGCTCCCCGGACCTCCAGGTCCTCGGTACCACTTACAGCTGAGCCCCAGGGCCTGAGGAGAAGTGTGGCTGCTCCTGCCCTGCCTTCATGAGGCCCTGGCCCCTTCAAGTTGGGGACTGGGCTGGCCCTGCCCAGCATTGCATTCCTGCTCCGAGCTGGAAAGGGAGGGAGGAGCTAGTTGAGGTGTCTCTGTGAAGTGTGGGAAGACCGGGCACTATAGCCGCCTCTTCCAGCTCCAGACCCCGTGGCATGCTGCATGGCCACCACGGCCCTGTGAGTCTCGACCCCTGCAGACATACCTCCCAGCATGGCAGCCACAAGCCTCGGGACCCAGGTCAGAGGCAGGATAGGCAGAGACCCCATTTCTCCCTGGTACCATGCTTTAGAGACCCCTCGTGCTCTCCCAGAGCCCGGAAGGCCACCTTGACCGCCGCAGCCCTGAACCCAGCCCAGCCTGGACCTGCTGGACAGGCCGTGGGTGTGGTTCTGGGGACAGAAAGTCAGGGTGTGCAGAGTTTTGAGGGGCCCACCCAGGTTCTGGAAGGGTCAAACCAGGTGATGGCCACGAAGAGGCAGGGAGGCTCCTGCTTAAGTACCAAACGCCCAAAGCCACGGATGGCAGTGGAACCTAGGATAGACAGAGACCTGGACTAGAGGATGTGACTCAGATGGAGAGGGGCGGAGAGGCTGGAGAAGCAGCTGAGATCGTACTCGGGACCTGGAATGCCAAGCTCAGTTGAGGCCTTATCCTCAGGCTAGGGTGGAGGGACATGGTCAAATCTGGGCTTTCAGGTACTCAGCAGAATGGCAGGGGGGCAAAAGGAACCCGCATTTTAGGTGAGACATGTCTATGGCTTGACTGGGGGTGGTTTGGGGGTAGAAGGGAGCAGATAGTGTTGGGCCGGTTTTGAAGGTAGACCAGGATCTGTGGGGTCACCGAGGCAGAGACCATGTTTTCAGCTCGGACCGGCTGGCCAGCAACCATGAGTGGCCCAGGCCTAAAACAAAGGTCTGGCTTTGTTTCAAATCTGGCACCTCCATGGCCCCAACCCTTCCCTCAGTTGCCTAGGTCTCAGATCTGTGACAAATGCACAAGGAAGGTGCCCAGCCACAGGGTGAGGGCTGCTCTGCCCCGGTTTCTTGTGGACCTGGCCCAGTCTGCTGGGGTCTGACCCCTTCCCTGGGGCCCATTCAGTCCCTACCCTGAGGTCAGGAGCCTACAGCTAGCAGAGAGGAGCCAACCACCCAAGGTAGTTCTGGAAGACCTTGAGTCGAGGTGCGTGGCACTGGGGTCACGGCACCTATGATGTGTCCCTTACCCCTCTGGCCTTCTGCAGTCTGGTCCCTGCCCCACCCCCTGCCCCTGGGAAAGAAATGTGCCTTCTGGGCTCAGCTGGTTTGGGGGAGCCGCAGATGAGGTCAGCAGGTAGGGAAGGAGGGCTGCGTGGGAGAACGAGCTCCAGACCACCACTCACTCTGTGCTTACAGGTTAGAACAGACCGGGCTAGGCTAGGATCTACTCAGCTCTGTTCCAGGAGTAGAGACTAGTAGGGCCAAGCAGGAAGGCCAGGACACAGGGGAGGGGGGGCAGGGCAAAGGTATGACTGAGTCCTCCACATCGATGGTGTTCCCTAGGCCTGAGGCTTGGATTGGGGTCAGGGAGCTGTGGGTGCCTTGAACGAAGGGTTCTATAGCAGCAGGTGTGGGAACCCTCCCTAGACTCCAAGATGGGACCTCATGCCAGAAAAAAACGAGTCTCTGGTCCATAAGCCCTACCCTGGGCAGTGTGGCCCCGCCCCTTTGCACTCCAGGCCCCGCCCCCGGTGCTGGGCCAGGTCCTTCACCGCTTCTCTTGCAGGGCCCTGGGTGCCCCGGTGGGGCTGGCCCCCCCACATCCCTGCGGTCTGCCGGGAGGAAGCAGCCCTCCTCCCCCACCGTGACTCTGCGCTTCCTGCCCCGGCGGGGCGGGAGGGGACGTTTCCCGTTCACACCAAAGTTTCCCTGGCGGCGGGCGCCCAAACTCGGGCTCAGCCGCTGCCCCTCTTGCCCATGGAACCAGCTTTGGGGCCTGGGGTCCAGGTAACCAGCCAGGGTGGGCATTAGGTTCCCAGGGTGAGATAGGGCATTCTGCCTGTATGTGTGGGGAGTGTGCATGTGCATGGGTCCTCCTGGCCCATGGTGTGCGTGCTGCACGGTCTCCTGGAGGTGGTGGCTGCTGAGCTGGAAGAAGGAGCCCAAGGCTTTGGATCAAGGGTGGCTGGGTGGTGGAAGGCCTTCAGCCCCAGCATCAGTGTGGGCCATGGCCCCATCCCAGGAGTGTGCACCCCAAAGCCCCATGTCAGGCTTGCCCAAGTCCCCAAGGGTTAGGGAGGTGGGAGCAGAGACTGGGAGACTGGGAAAAGCAGACAGGGGTCCTGGGAGAGTGGTCAATGTGCAGGACAGCCCTCTGCAATTGACCTTCCAACTTCCTGTCCTCCCTCCTCCCCTACCCACTCCTCCCTCCGTCCACCCACACTGCCCTGCCTCCAATCCCTGTCCACGGCCCCCGGTCTGCCCCCACCTCTGTTGCCCCCCGCCCCCCCGCAGAAGGACCTGGGCTACCTGCAGCAGTGGCTGAAGGCCTTCGTGGGTGCCTTCGAGAACAGCATCTCGCTGTCTTCTCTGGAGCCACGCAGGTGAGCCTGGATCTACCTGGAGGGTGGGGACCGGCGCGGGGAGACAGGGTCCGTGGTGCCCTAGCGACCCCCTCCCTGTAGGCCGGAGGAGGCGGGCGCCGAGGTGCCACTGCTGCCCCTGGATGCGCTGCATGTCCTGGCCGAGCAGCTGGACGCGGGGGACCCGGAGCAAGCCCTGCTGCTGCTCAGGCTCTTCATCGTCCTCTGCAGGTGGGTCCCTGCCTCCTTCTCTGGGGAGGGTGGGCAGCCGGGAACAGGGGGGCCAGAGGCGGGGCTGCTGTACCCCTGGGACCTCTCTCCCCATTCCCTCCCAGGAACCTGGAGAATGTAGAGGCTGGTTGGGGCCAGGTGCTGCTGCCCCGGGTGCTGGCCTTGCTGACCCGGTTGATGGCAGAGGTGAGGTGGGCTCTAGCCTGGGGCGGGGGTGGGGGGTGGTAGGCGGTATCCGGGGCCCAGCGAACCCCCTCTGCCCTCTCCCCATGCCTCCAGCTGAAAGGAACCCCAGCATCGCAGGAGGGCCGTGGGCTGCTGCTGGAGAATGTGGCCCTGCACGCCCTGCTTCTCTGCGAGGGCCTCTTTGACCCCTACCAGACCTGGCGGCGCCAGCACAGTGGGTGAGAGCCAGCCCACCTCAGAGGACCCACCGAGGGTGGCCTCTCTGGCCGGGGTCTGGAGGTGGGAGGAGGCCCAGGGGTAGGCTGGTGCGGGAGGATGGCCAGGGTGGGGTGCAGTGCCTGGCCTCACCCGGGCCCCTGCCCGTTCCCCACCCCCACCCCCAGGGAAGTCATCAGTTCCAAGGAGAAGAGCAAATACAAGTTCCCTCCAGCGGCTTTGCCCTGTGAATTCAGCGCCTTCTTCCGAGGTCAGGCCCCGCCCCTGCCCCATCGGCCCCTACCTGGCCCCACCCCCAGACCCGAGCCCCTTCCTGCAGTTCCCCATCCCAGTGGGCACAGGGGAGGGACACCCTTAGTGGTGGCAGCCAGCAGAGCTGGGAGCGCCACGGGAAACTGACGAGGCCTCCAGGGGCGAGGGAGTTCAGGGCCAGAGAGGAAAGAAAGGGCAGGTCTGGGCGAAATGAGTAATTTCTTTTCTGGGCCGGAGTGAAGGCTTCCATGAGGTGGGGGAGAGCAGTTTCCCTTCCCTCTTCCCTCCCACCCCCTGGGTATGAGAAGCCACTTGGATCTCACTCTGATCTGGACCTTCTTAAAACTCCCTGATCTGATCCCTTTACCGCTGGAGGCTGCCCCCTTCCTTTAGACAATGTCTACACGGATTCTGCTTCCTGCTCCCGCAGTCCTGGACAAGCTGACCCCCAGGACATCTCTGGCCACCTCTGGTCCCTGGGGATCCTCTTCTCTCTGGTCCCCTCTTTTCCTCTCATCAGAGGGAGGCTGGCCAGGACTTTAGATGGGACAGTGCAGGATGGCTGTGGACTGGGGCAGGCCAGGCTCGGTGAGGCGGTGGCCTGTTAGCACAGAAGGTGTGGAAGTGTCACTGGGGTGTGTCATGTTGCTGCAGGCCTGGGGTCTGGAGCAGGGGCCACGGCTCCAAGAGGGGAGACACGCCCCGTCCCCACCCCACACCCCGGGAGCTCCTGCCTCCGTTCTCTCACAACCTGAGTGCTCTTCGCCGAACAGGCTGGACTTTGTTCCTCTTGCCATCAGTCCCTCATCGGTGGCCTGGCATCTCAGGATCCCATCCTGCTCCTCCCATAGCCTTCCTTTCCAGTCCCACTCGCCCTCTGCACCCTGTCCTCTCCCTCCCGAAATGCGCTATTATTCCACGACTTTCCCTACTGCTTTCTCTCCCTTCCCAGACCACCTGCATTCTTATGCTTCAGCTCAGATGCCCTCTGTCCCACCCCATCCCACCCAAATCTAGTGAGCCCTGCTCTTGCCTCCATCCCCCACCATACACACCACTCATGTGACCCAGGGCTGGTCCCTTCTGCTCTCTGAGTTTCAGTCTGTGGCCTGGCATCCTGTCCAGCTTGGCTGGAGCAGAGCCAGGTGGGCCTCCCACATAGGAGACTGTGAAAGCCCCTAGAAGTCCCCAGCAGGGGCATGGGGGGGGGGCATCTGTATGGTAGATACAGCGAGGTCCCCAGAGCAGGTCACAGGAAGCTCCAACCGTCGCAGGGTAGCGGGAGCAGCTTTGTATCTGAGAAGCTCAACTCTGGGTTGCCGGGGGAAGTGGAGTGGGGGTGTGTGTTGCCTACTCTGGGGTCCCCACTTTGGAGGTTAAGGATCTGGGGGACAGGCTAGGCTTTCAGGGCAGGACCACAGGCCTTCAAGTTCCCCAAAGAAGGGCCATGTCTTCCCTAGACCTCCCTAGCAGAGAGCCATGACATTTTAGACCGCCAAGGACAGAACGGGGTCTTTTCCTCTCACACGGGATATCCTAGCCCTCTCCCCTGACCCCAGGGCACCTCCCTCTTGGGTAGTCCCCCGCAAGCTTGGTGACGTCGTCCTGTCCTGCCCATCCACCCTATCCAGAGAGCCTTCAGGGGGCAGATGGCTTGCCCCCCATGCTGCTGCTTCGCCTCGTCCACCTGTTCGGGGCTGTCCTTGCAGGAGGGAAGGTAAGCCCGGAGGAGCCTGTGGACCAGAGGGCAGCCACCTCAGGGGCTCTGCTGCTCAAGCCCCTTGACCATTGCCGTCTCTGCCCACACCTGCAGGAGAACGGGCAGATGGCTGTGAGCGCTGGCTCCGTGCAGGGCCTGTTGGGTGTGGTACGGGGCTGGGACCGTGGGCCGGCGCAGGACCCCCGCCTGGTGCCCCTGGCGCTGGAGGCGCTCGTGGGGGCCGTACATGTCTTGCATGCCAGCCGCACGCCCCCCCGTGGGCCAGAGCTCCGCACCCTGCTTGAGGGCTACTTCCGCATCCTTAATGCCGACTGGCCAGCGGGCCCAAGCCCAGGCCCCGAAGAGGCCCTTGTCGCCCTACGGGTCAGCATGCTCGGTGGGTATGGGCCCCCAGGCTCCTGGGGAGGTGGCTCGGCAGGGGAAGGTCCAAGCGCTGATGGAAGGCAGGACCGGGCAGCGTGGGAAGAAGGCGAGAGGCCGAGCGGGCGGGGTCGCTGACGGGATGGAGCGGGGCTGACCCGAGACCCGTCCGCAGATGCCATCCCCCGGATGCTGGCGTGCGAGGACCGGCCGGTGCTGCAGGCCACCTTCCTGAGCAACAATTGCTTTGAACACCTTACTCGCCTCATCCAGAACAGCAAGGTGGGCGGGGCCCAGAGGCTGGGGCCCTCGTGGGGGCTGCTAGGCGAGCCTGGGCTGGACTGGGCTGGGGTGGTTTGTGGTGAGCAGGGTGGCCTAAGGCTCGGGATGGCTCTGCACCCCATAGGAGGAGGGATGTGATGGAAGGACGGGAGCTGCCCTGGCCCCTCGTCCCCCTTTCTCCAGCCCCAAGGCCAGGGGCAGGAGGAGGGCCCGCTGTTTTAGATACAGTCCCTGCTCCTGCCCACTTACCTGCCCTGCCCCCAGACCTAGGTCTGTTCTGAGCATGGACAGCTCTTGGATCCCTGACTTCCTCAGTGCCTGGTGGGGCTCTCTGCCTGGGTGTCAGGGCACACGTAGCCTTCCCACGGGACAGAGCCCTGGCAGCTGCCCCTGGTCCCGCTCTAACCCCCCCTCCCCCCATCTTCCTCCTCTTCTCTCTCCTCTGCCTCCTCCACCTTGTGCCCTCCCCCTTCCCCACAGCTGTACCTGCAGGCCCGGGCGCCCCCTGAGGGGGACAGTGACCTGGCTACCCGGTTACTGACCGAGCCCGATGTCCAGAAGGTACCACCTTGGGGCTGACCTGCTCAGGCACTCACCTCCTTGGGCACCCACCCCCTGTGGCTCCCTCTTTGAGCCCTTCCTGCCTGTGCAGGGGGAACGAGCAGATATGTGTAAGGCCTGCGGTGGTCTAGTAATGGGGCTGCATCCCCCATGCTGTTTCACCCACCTTCCAGACACTTATTCAAGGGAATGGGCAGGAGTGATCTGTGCCCTACCCAGTATTTGGATTGGGAGCTAGGGTTTGGCTTTGCCAAGCTGGAAGGAACCTTCGAAACTCAACCACCTACCCCCCCCACCATTACTAGAAGGGGAAACTGAAGCCCAGGTACTAAGGGACACGACTGTGACAGAAAAGGAGGTTCCCACACATGGGCCCACTTCTTTCCATGGATCCTTGTGCCGGCCTTAAGCAGGTCACTGGGAGTCCCTCATCCCCTTATGATGTCTCCCTGCCTCACTTTGCATGGGAGCTGTCAGGGGCTCGCATGGAGAACCCTCTCTTTGGGGGCTTACTGCCTGGGACCCAACCCTGAGGGGCCCCTGGCTTTGTCCTCATGAGGCAGCCCCTGTGGCTGTTGCTTTAACCTGTTTTCTGAGAGCCTGCATACCTACTTTTCCACAAAGCAGACAAGGCAGGTGAGACCCCTCGTTTTTACAGATAGGAAACTGAGGCCTGGGGAGGGGAAGGAGGTTGTTCGAGGTCGCTGGGGAAGTCAGGCCCCATGGAGCCAAGACACAGCCTAGCAGTCTGGCAGCTGTGGACACATTCTCTAAGCCCATTCCCAGGGGTGGGGCAGGGCAAGTGAACGGCTTGTTTCCAGCTATCAGGTTCAGCCAGGGTGAGCCTCAGTGCCCTCACCTGCATCTAGGGGCAAGGGGGAGGGTAGGACTCAAGGTCTCGAAGGTTCTTCTGGTTCTAACCTCCTGTGATTGGTTGTCCCTCGATTTCCCACCTCCCCTCAATCATCATGGGTGATGGAGCACTTGCCTGCACGTGTGTGTCTAGCTTGGGTAGGGATGGGCGGGGACTGAGACCTGTAAGCCTGCCGAGCAGTGAGCGACAGAAGGGGCACAGTGAGAGGGTCCCCTGTTGATCTGCCACAGTGAGGGTCTTGGTTCCTTCCCTGGCCTCTTTGTCAAAGGGGGTCTGGCCAAGCTACTCAGAGAGGGCCCTAGGGTCAGGGTGAGGGTCACAGTAGCATGGGCAAGGAGTAGAAGGCCTGGAACCCCACTCCCAAGGCTTCCAGCCAGCTCAGTAATGCGCCTTGGGGCACCTGCTCCTGGCCCTACACCAGGAGCAGGGGGCTGCCAGCTCTGACACATTGGTACCCCCTGCTGCTGACTCCCCACCCCACCCCACCCCAAGGTTCTGGACCAGGACACAGATGCCATCGTAGTACACGTGGTCCGAGTGCTGACCTCCATCATGAGTGGCTCCCCTTCAGCCAAGGTGAGGACATTGCAGTCTGGCTACCAGAGGGGTGTGGGGTGGGGGTTAAACCGAATGCATGTCCCCCGAACAGCTCTGGCTGGTGGCCGTTAGAGCAACAGAGCTGAGGGGGCAGGAGTCTTGCCCTGTGGGGTGCAGGTCAGAGCTGGCAGCTGCATCTCCGGGGTCGGGGCTGGACTGGGGAGGATACTTGGGGGCTGACCACCATCCACAGCCTTCCAAGGGGACCCTTACCCCCGCAGCCATCCGTGGGCCCTTGCCCTCGCCAGCACTGCAACCCGGAGGCAGAGCCAGGTGGAGGAGCCCTGAAAGATGCTCCTTCTTCTGGGATTTCCATGGGGTGTGGGTTTGCCCTGGGGGCCCACATATGTGCTCTCTTCCTCCTGCCCAGGAGGTGTTTAAGGAGCGCATCGGCTACCCGCACCTGCTCGAGGTTCTGCAGAGCCACGGCCCCCCTACCCGCAGGCTGCTGCAGGAGCTCCTCAACATGGTGAGGTCCAGGGCGTGGGCTTGGGGTCCCAGGGGCGGTCAGGACCGAGTCAGGGTTCCCGCGGAGGGTGAGCGCTCCACCCTGGGGGCTCTGTTGGCCATGGCATTACGTAGTGGGACCCGTGGCCCAACCAAAGTGTCCGTGTCCCTGGGATGAAGATCCGGTGCAGTGGAGCGAGAACCCCCCCGGCCCAGATCATCCTGGAACATGCCGTTGGGGTTGAGGCCACCCCGGACCCAAAGCCAGGACTCAGGGGGTTAACGGTGCCCACGGCCTGGTGTAAATAGTGCTGCGTGCCCACGCGCCTCCGTCTCCCTCGAGCTGCGACCTGCACGAGCAGGACAGGGTGGCATGAGTTGCCCTCTAGCACTGGAGGTCGACACCCTGAGCCAGGAGTTCCCCTGGCCAGCAGGGCGGCCCTTCCCATCACCTGCCAGCTGCCCCAGGAACCATCCTGTGCTCTCTACCCCCAGGCTGTGGAGGGTGACCACAGCGGATGTCCGCCGCCACCGATCGTCAACGAGCAGCCCGTGCTGCTGCTGATGCAGTGGCTGCCCGCCCTGCCCACAGCAGAGCTGAGGCTCTTCCTTGCGCAGCACCTCCGGTGGCTCTGTGACAGCTGCCCTGCCAGCCGGGGCACGTGCGTGCAGGCCGGTCTGGTGGGCCACCTGCTGGAGACACTCGCCGCCGGGGTCGCCTTGGGGGCCCACTGCCAAGAGCAGCTTTTGGTGCTGCTGCAAGCCTTGGGCCGAGTGTCCCTGAGGCCCTTGGAGCTGCGCCGTCTGCTGTGCCCGCCACCGGCGCTGGACTCGGAGCCCAGCGGGACAGAGGCTGGGAAGGCCAGACACGCGGGGGCCGTCATCCGTGCATTGTCAGGCATGGCCCGGCGCCAGGGCCCCGCGCGAGCCCTGCACTACTTTGACCTCACGCCCAGCATGGCGGGGATTATGGTGCCCCCTGTGCAGCGCTGGCCGGGACCCGGCTTCACCTTCCATGCCTGGCTCTGTCTGCACCCCACGGCTGCGGCCCCTGCCCCAGCCCCCTCCCGGCCACTCCAGCGAAAGCAGCTATATAGGTGGGTGATGGCCAGGGAGCGGGGTGCGGTGCCATAGGGCCATGCAGGAAAGCCACAGGCGTAACTGGCGCTGCCTGTCCCCAGCTTCTTCACCAGCAGCGGCTCAGGGTTCGAGGCCTTTTTCACGGCAGCTGGGACGCTGGTGGTGGCCGTGTGCACCCGGAAGGAGTACTTGACCATGAGCTTGCCTGAAGTGTCCTTTGCTGACTCCGCCTGGGTGAGCCTCTCTGCTCGGATTGCTTGGGTGGGGGGTGGAGGAGACCCCAAGCACCAGCCTGATACTGAGGCTTCTGTTCTAGCACTGCGTGGCCATTGTCCATGTGCCTGGGCGCCGGCCCTTCAGCCAGAACCTAGTCCATGTCTACAAAGACGGCCAGCTGGTCCAGACGGCAGCCCTTCGCTGCCCCTCCCTCAGTGAGGTGTGCCAGGCAGGGTTTGGGGAGGCCTGGGGTAGCCGGGGCATCTTGGACGCGGTAGAGCCTCAGACTCCAGCCTCTGGGGTCTGTGTGAGGAACTGGATGCAGGCGGAACCCCGGGCTTTGCTGTGATCTGACCACTTGCCCAACCCCGCCCCCGCAGCCTTTCTCCTCCTGCTGTATTGGCTCTGCTGGGCACCGCACGACGACCACCACCACAGGGCTGCCTATGCCACCAGTCCTCACGGCCCTGGCTCCCCCTCACCCTTCCCTCTCCCGCTCACAGTCGGTCCCGGCCACTGCAGGGCTTGGCTGGGGGTCTGGGCTGGTGGCCCCCCTGCAGGAGGGCAGCATCAGCTCCACCCTTGCAGGCACACAGGACACCCGGTGGGGCAGCCCTACGTCCCTGGAGGGTGAGCTGGGGGCCGTGGCCATCTTCCATGAAGCCCTGCCCGCATCGGCCCTGCGGGCCCTGTTCACCTTGGGTATGCAGCACCACCCCCCTGCCCCCCACGCCCTGCCCCTGGCCCAGCTCCTACCTGGGGGGCGGGGGTTCCTACAGAGCCCAGGCTGGAAACTAGGGGTCCAGGAGGGAGAAGGCGTTCCTGGGGGTGTATGTCTTCTGACATATGGCAGGCTCTGGATGGGGTTGGGTGAGACACCCAGCCAGGTCTGAAGCCCCCTGGCCATCCCCCAGGGCCCAAGGAGATGGCACCCTTCAAGCCTGAGGGTGAGCTGCACGAGCTTAACACCAAGCTGCTCCTCCATTACTCACCTCAGGTATTGGGTGGGGGGCGGTTGGCTCAGCCCTGCTACCTTCCCCTGCCCCCCCCCAACTCCTATGCCACCTCCTCTTCTAACTGACCCTGCCTCCCCGCCCACCCCCCCCGCCCCCAGGCCTGTAGGAACAATATCTGCCTGGACCTGTCCCCTGGCCATGGGCTGGACGGCCGCCTGACGGGCCACAGGGTGGAGACCTGGGATGTGAAGGTGCGTGTGCACCCGTGCACAGGCCAAGGGTGCCGGGGACACGAGCACGGGCATGGGCACGCGTGTGTGCAGGGTGGGCTGGGGAGCCACACTATGCCCTGCAAGGTCGTTAGGGGAGGTCCACTCAAGAGAACCAGAGTCCCCTGGACCCAGCTTCCCAGACTGGAAGGTCATCTGGGGCGGAGTGGGGTGGGAAGTGGCTGGGAGCTGCCTTCCCACAGCCAGCCCTTCCCCTAGGATGTGGTGACTTGTGTGGGAGGCATGGCTGCCCTGCTGCCCCTGCTGGAGCAAGTGGCCTCCCAGCCCCAGGAGGCCGAGGCAGGTCCAGCTGAGACACATGACCTCGTGGGGCCCGAGCTGACCTCTGCCCACAGTACCCAGGGCCTGCTTCTCCCACTGGGCAAGTCCTCAGGTAAAGTGGCCCTGGCGCCTGGGTTAGGGCAGTGAGGGAATCTTGGCGTGATAAGGAGGCTGGAGTGCCTATGGCTTCTGCTGCTGGCAGACCCTTGACACACCTCTGTCTCCCTCCTGGTGGCCGGTAGAGGTGCGCATGGAGAGGAACGCCGTGGCTGCCTTCCTGCTGATGCTGCGGAACTTCCTGCAGGGCCATGCGGGGAACCAGGAGAGTCTGGTGCAGTGCCAGGGGCCGGCCATCATTGGAGCCCTCCTACGCAAGGTGGGGCAGGTGACGGGGGATGGGGGGGCGGCTGGCCCTGTCTGGTGGAGGGGATGGTGTCGGGGGGCTAAGAAGGGGAACCTGATGTTGTCGGGGAGAGCCTCCTGGTGGAGGGGCTGGCATCTGAGCAGGGTCTTGCCAAGCTTGGCAGGGTTTGGCCGAAGAAGTACCAGCACCCCACTGGGGCAAGGGACCCACCCAGCAGGCTGGGGAGCTTGCCCCTCGGAGGCAGTGGGGAGCCACGAAAAGGCTTGGAGCAGGCAGGATGCTCCTGTCTGTCTTCCTGTGCAGGGCAGGGTGGATGCTGGGGGGCCTCAGTGGCACCCATCCCGGGCCTGCTGCCTCACCCTGCCTCCTTCCACTCCAGGTCCCCAGCTGGGCCATGGACATGAACGTGCTCATGTCTGCACAGCTGCTAATGGAGCAGGTGGCCGCAGAGGGCGGCGGGCCCCTCCTGTACCTGCTCTACCAGCACGTGCTCTTCCACTTCCACCTCTGGAGCCCCAGTGACTTTGCCGTGCGCCTCGGTGGGTGTGGGGACTTGGACGGGGGGATGCCAGCGGGCGCAGTGGGGGCAGAGGTTCCGAGAAGTTAGAACCCCGCTTTGGGCCATCTGAGGGGACAGCTTGACCCTGGGGGATGTGGCAGGGACACGGCCCTGTCCTGGAGGGACAGCGGAAGGGGCCCAGCTCAGGCGGGGGGGGCCTGAGTCCTCCGATGACGCCCGTCCAGGCCACATCCAGTACATGTCCAGCATCGTCCGGGAGCACAGACAGAAGCTGCGGAAGAAGTACGGGGTCCAGTTCATCCTGGACGCGTTGCGCACCCATTACAGGTGAGGCCGGTGGGGGCAGACAGGCTGTGGGCCTGACACAGCAGCCTCTGGCCTTGGGGTTGGGGTTCAGTCCCCCAGCTCACCTGCCTGCTCTCTCTGTTCCCCTGCGTTCTCCTGGCCCTCGGCGGCTGCGCCTGCCGGTACCGGCCCAGCCCGCCGCGGGAGCACCCCCTAGTGGCTGATGACGTGCGCACAGTGCAGACTTCGCTCCTGGGCCTGGTGCGGGAGTTCCTGGTTCGGAGCTCAGCCGCGGAGGACATGCAGGTGGTGCTTAGCTTTCTGGTGGCCTCCGCTGATGATGGCCAGGTAGGCTGGAGGCTGGGGCGGGGGGCGGGAGGGGCTTGGGTGCGGGGTGGGGTGTGGACCGTGTGGAGGGGAGTGGCCCGCCCACAATGAGACTTTGGATCCCCAGGTGGTGGGAGCCCTGGACCTGTTCCTGGCGCTGCTGCAGGGCTCGCCGGCACAGGAGTCTCTGGCCGTCTTCCTCGTGGAACCGGGAAACCTTGAGGTGCTGCTGGCTCTGTTGGTCCGGCCAAGGTCACTGCCCCTGGTGCCCGACCGAGTCTGCAAGGTACACCCAGCCTGCCCCTCGTGTTGCATTTGTTGTGGCCCCTGCCTAAGGGCCAGGGAGGTAGAACAGGTCCCTTGGAGCCACAGACCTGCGTGGTGACTTCCCCTGCTCCAGTCACTCCTTCCCCATGAGGACAACCCTCTACGCCACCCCCCCCCACCCCCAGATCCTGCGAAAACTGCAGCAGAATGAGCGCTTACCTGAGCGGAGCCGCCAGCGCCTCCGGCTACGAGAGTATGGTCTGCAAGGACTCGTCGCCTGCCTGCCGGAGGGGGCTGCTTCCCCCCAGCTGTGCCAGGGCCTCTACAAGCTATTCCTGGGGGCAGGTACCACCCGGGTAGGGCCAGGAGGCAGGCCAGGTGGAAGGGCGAGACGGGGCCAGGAAACAGGGCAGGCGGATAGAGGGATGGCATGGGCACAGGGGCTGAGGCTGGGCCAGTGGGGAAGCGAGGTCCCCCGCCTGGGCTCAGTCCCTCAGGGCCTCTCTGGCCATCCTTCCAGATTGCCTGAATCTCTCAGATCTGTTGGCTGTGGTACAGTTGTCCCTCCAGGCTGACCTCAGCGTCCGCCTGGACATTTGTCGCCAGGTGAGTATGGAGGGAGACAGCTTGAGGAGGATGGGGCTTCTACCATGGGGGCTTTGCTTTACCTGCCATTGAGGAGGGCTCCCTTGCAAAGGTTCTGGGGTGGGAGTCCAGGGGCAGAGCGCTGGCTGCGTCCCTTACTGGCTGTGCCCTGGCCCGGCAGCTCTTCCACCTCATCTACGGACAGCCAGACATAGTGCGGCTGCTGGCCCGACAGGCTGGCTGGCAGGACGTGCTGACCCGGCTCTACATCCTGGAGGCGGCCACAGCTGGCAGTCCCCTGCCCTTCTCCCCAGAGCCACCCACCTCCCCAGACCCAGCCCTATGCCAGCCACCCACTGAGTCGCCTGAGACTTCGGACGTTTTCCTCCCCTCGGAGACCCCCAGCCCTGACCCTGACGCCTTCTACCACGCTCTCTCCCCATTTTGTACACCCTTTGACCTGGGCCTGGAACGGGCCAGCGTGGGGTCGTGCAACACCGGCGGTGGCGGCGGCGGCGGCGGCGGCAGTGGCACTCTTACTCCCGCCAGCCAGCCCGGCACCCCTTCCCCGCTGGATGGGCCCCGGCCCTTCCCTGTGGCCCACGGCCGCCACAGCTCCAGTCTCTCCAACGTACTAGAGGACGGCAGCCTCCCGGAGCCCGCCATCAGTGGGGACGATACCTCAAACACCAGCAACCCTCAGGTGAGGCAGGCCCGCTCTGCCACTGCCCGGCTCTGAGGGACCCCTCTGGGACCCCAGGCAGGCATGGTATAACCTTTCCAAAGGTGAGGTCCTATCGGACATCAGTCGGCCCCACTGCTGCCCCCTCGGAGCTCTCATCTGCAGCTGTGTTCCTGGTTGGGGTCCCAGAACAGGACAAATGATGCCAAGCCCGAGTGGGGGCACCAGCCAGGCTTTGGGGAGTCCTCAAGAGAGCCCACAGGGCAGAGACTTCACAGAGCCCATGAGCAACATCGCTTTAAGGGATCTGCCTTGTGTTTCCGGATTTGGGGATGGTTTTCTGCTTATACTGTGGCATTCTTCTAGAGAATTCCAGGACAGTTCTGGGGGCCCGTGAGAACTATGGGGTAATTTTGTGAACCACACCTTCTCTCCCCTGAGGAATCACTGAGACCCCAGGGTCCTCCCTGGGATTCAGGCAGCAGCTAAGGCCCCTCCACCATTCTTCCAGGCCCCAGCCTATCTGTTGGCTGAAGGCTGTCCCTCCTGGTAGGGACACCAGGGAGTGGTCGGCAAGGGGTGCTCAGCAAGACTAGCGGGAGAGTCAGCAATTCCCTCCCTCCCCGGCCCACACCCCCCACCTGTGCCCCCAGCAAACCTCCGAGGAGGAACTGTGCAACCTGCTCACCAATGTGCTGTTCTCGGTGACGTGGCGTGGCGTGGAAGGCAGCGACGAGGCCGCGTGGCGGGAGCGCGGCCAGGTCTTCTCCGTGCTCACCCAACTGGGGGCCTCAGCCACACTCGTGCGGCCGCCCGACTACATAAAGCGCAGGTCAGGAGGCCACTCAGGAGGGTGAGGGGCCTCTGGGAAGCCCGTGGGGGAAGAAGGCAGTCAGACAGACACCCAAGTCCGTCATCCATCCCCAGCCTTCTGGAGATGATGCTGGAGTCAGCCCTGACCGACATCAAGGAGGCCCCCGTGGGGGTCCTGGCCAGCCTCACCCAGCAGGCGCTCTGGCTGCTACGCCTGCTGCAGGACTTCCTGTGTGCGGAGGGCCACGGGAACCAGGAGCTGTGGAGTGAGAAGGTGCGGTAGCTCAGAGGCCAGTGAGCCATGTGTGAGCCCATGGGCATCCGGTCCGGGAGGTGGATGAGCGTGCGGGTGCCTGAGAATGTGGTCTGTGTGGGCAAACCCCACCTGGTGCCCAGCCTAAACCTTACCTTCCTCCTTCCCCACGGGCTGCTGGCCCGCGCTGCTGATGGCGGCCTGGAATACGCTGGGCTGCAGCTCTTTGAGGGCGTGTGCAGTCTCCTGGACCGCCTGGGGGCCTGGCCGCACCTAGCCAACAGCACAGCAGATCTCCGAGAGATGGCCCAGATTGGCCTGCGCCTAGTGCTTGGCTACATCCTGCTGGAGGACCCGCAGGTGAGCCCAGGGCCGGCTGGGGTGCGGCAGCAGCAGGTGTGGGGAGCCTGGGGAGCGGCTGAGGCCACCCACACCCCCTTCCGCCCCCCAGCTGCACGCTCAGGCCTACGTGAAGCTGCACTGGCTGCTGCAGACCGCGGCCGTGCCCATGCGGCGAGAGGAGGCCTGCTATGTGCTCTCCAAGCTGGAGGCGGCGCTGGCGCGGGCGCTGAACACCTCCCCATTGAAAACGACCACGGAGGACACGGAGCCCCCAGGTGCAGCGGCCGCAGCGACGGAACGCTGCTCGTGGCTGGTGCCCCTGGTGCGCACGCTGCTGGACCGGGCCTACGGGCTGCTGGGGCTCCAGTGGGGACTGCCTTCTTTGCCGCCCACCAATGGCAGCCCCACCTTCTTCGAGGATTTCCAGGCCTTCTGTGCCACACCTGAATGGCGCCACTTCATCGACAAGCAGGTGCCTGGAGGAGGGGGCGCGGGAGGAGAAATGGCGGGGGGAACTGCGTGGAGCGCTGATCTCCTGTCCCTGCCCGGTCCTCCAGGTGCAGCCCACCATGTCGCAGTTCGAAATGGACACTTACGCGAAGAGCCACGACCTCATGTCGGGCTTCTGGAACGCCTGCTATGACATGCTCATGAGTAGTGGACAGCGGCGCCAGCGGGAGCGGGCACACAGCCGGCGGGCTTTCCAGGTGTGCAGCCTGGAGCCAGGGTGGGGAGCTGCTTCACTCCTGCGCCCAGAGGACGTCTGGTGGGAGGAGAAGCCTGCTGCAGGACTGACCCATTCCTTCACCCCGCAGGACCTGGTGCTGGAACCTGCGCAGAGGCGGGGACGCCTGGAAGGGCTGCGCTATGCAGCGGCACTGAAGCAGCAGGCCGCGCAACACTCCACCGCCCTGCTGCACTGGGGGGCACTGTGGCGGCAGCTCTCCAGCCCCTGTGGGGCCTGGGCCCTGAGGTGGGCGGGGCTAGGGCGGAGTCTGGTGGGGGCGGGGCTTGGGAGGGTCACCAGACTGCGTTTGGGATGAGACACGGGGGGGGGGGGGACGGGGACTTTGGCGGATGCACATGACCACCATCCCGGACGTATCCTCAGGGACCCGCCTGTTCCACGTTGGAAGCTGTCCAGTGCCGAGACATACTCGCGCATGCGTCTGAAGCTAGTGCCCAACCATCACTTCAACCCTCATCTGGAAGCGAGCGCTCTGCGCGACAACCTGGGTGAGAGAGGGTGTCCAGAGCAGTATCTGCCCAAGCTCCTAGGCCCTGCCCTGCCCAGCTCTGGCTGAGCACCCCTGGGCCCACTGCAGGTGAGGCCCCCCTGACCCCGACGGAGGAGGCCTCACTGCCTCTAGCGGTGACCAAGGAGGCCAAAGTCAGTGCCCTCCCCGAGGAGCTGCAGGAAGACCAGCTGGGCGAAGACGAGCTGGCTGCGCTGGAGAAAGCGTGAGTGTGGCTGGGAGAGCCAGGACAGAGAGCGGGCGCAGGAGTCTACCCTGCTGTGCGCATGCCTCCCATGGGACTGACTCCCGAGCCACTTCGTCTTCGGTTATGGGGGTGAACACCCTGCAGGGACTGTCCAGAGTCAGGTGGGCAGTTGGGGAGAGCTGTCTAGCTGAATGGGCAGCTAGTGATGAGGCACCCCAGGGCAGGGCTGAGAAACACAGACCCACCCTCCTTGAGGGCCCAAGGGAGCGGGCAAGCGCTGAACAGGGGAAGCCAGGGATAGGAGCCGGTGTCCTGGCAAGACTTTCAGAGGCCCAGGTTTGGGGTGGGGACCAGGGTTGGTGGGCACTGGACCTTGGATGGTTCCTCCTTTTCCTGTGGGAAGCACAAGAGTCTGTACCCCGTGACTTGATGGCGCTAGGAGAGTGTGGTCCTTGGGCTTATCTGGAAGGGTGTCCCGGAGCCTGGAGCCTAGAGCCTGAAGTGGGTGCTGGCCCCCAGGATGCAGGCGGCGGAACTGGACGAGCAGCATGAGAAGCTGGTGCTTTCTGCAGAGTGCCAGCTGGTCACAGTGGTGGCCGTGATCCCAGGGCTGCTGGAGATCACCACCCAGCATGTGTACTTCTATGACGGCAGCGCCGAGCGTGTGGAGACAGAGGAGGGTGCGTCCTCCTAGGGCTGCTGAGAAGGATGGCAGGGGGTGGATGGGGTCTGTTGGGGCCAGGGTGAGTGACTGCTGCTCCTGATGTCCGTCGGCACAGGCATTGGCCACGACTTCCGGCGCCCGCTCGCCCAGCTGCGTGAGGTCCACCTGCGGCGTTTCAACCTGCGCCGTTCAGCACTCGAGCTATTTTTCATTGATCAGGCCAACTACTTCCTCAACTTCCCATGCAAGGTGGGCGGGACCGTAGCTTCATCGCCTTGCCAGGCCCCCAGGCCCCAGCCCTGCCCCATCCCACTCCATACCCAGGTACGGAACCAGGCTTACTCGTTGCTCCTGCGCCTCCGACCCCCGAGCCAAGGCTACCTAAGCAGTCGCTCCCCCCAGGAGATGCTGCGTGCCTCGGGCCTCACCCAGGTGAGAGGCCTCAAGTTGGGGAGGGGGGCAAGGCTAAGGCCCTGTGGTCGGTAGGAGGGATGGACAGCCCAGTGGACTCACCTCTGGCCTGCCCCTGCCCCCTAGAAATGGGTCCAGCGTGAGATCTCCAACTTTGAGTACTTGATGCAACTCAACACCATTGCAGGGCGGACCTACAATGACCTGTCCCAGTACCCTGTGGTAAGGGTCCACTCCTTACCTCCATTCCTGCCCCTTTGCTCTGCTGGCCCTGGTTCAGCCCGGTGTGGGCGCTGGTGGTGGGCCAGCCCTGAGCCGGGCCTGGGTAGGGGGTGGGTGCTGCCTGACACCGGCCTCTGTTCCCTGCCCCTACCCACCCCCTCCCTGAGCCCTACCCACCCCCTCCCCGAGCCTTACCCCCCCCTTCCCCCTTGAAGGGAAACCTGTTCTGGCCTGCTTCCCTGGTCCCTCCAAGTGATAATACGCCCCCTCCCCTGCTGCCCATGGGCTTTGCCCATCTTCCTGAGGGTGAGGGCTGGGCAGACTGGGCAGGGAGGCCATCAGGACCCTCACACAGCTCCTTCCCTGGGTTGGGTGGCCAGTTCCCCTGGGTCCTGCAGGACTACGTGTCTCCAACTTTGGACCTCAGCAACCCAGCCGTCTTCCGGGACCTGTCTAAGCCCATCGGTGTGGTGAACCCCAAGCATGCCCAGCTCGTGAGGGAGAAGTGAGCGAGTGGGCAAGGCTGGGCTTGGGGGTTGGGATGGGCGAGGGCAGGGCTTCTGCTGATTCCCCCCACCCCACCCCCGACTGTGGCTGCAGGTACGAGAGCTTCGAGGACCCAGCGGGCACCATCGACAAGTTCCACTACGGCACCCACTATTCCAATGCCGCAGGCGTGATGCACTACCTCATCCGTGTGGAACCCTTCACCTCCCTGCACGTCCAGCTGCAGAGTGGCCGGTGAGGCCCAGGGGCTGCCTGGCAGATGACAGGGGTGAGGGTGGATTGCCGCGGATGAGGGAAAGAGGCAGGTCCTCCAGGCGTCCGGGGCCCTTTGGCTCCCTTCCTGCCCCCAGCTACAGCTCTCCCTCCTTGTCCCAGTTGTCCCCCCCCTCACTCTGGCCTGTGCCCCTCCCCCAGCTTTGACTGCTCCGACCGGCAGTTCCACTCAGTGGCAGCAGCCTGGCAGGCCCGCCTGGAGAGCCCTGCCGATGTGAAGGAGCTCATCCCGGAGTTCTTCTACTTCCCCGACTTCCTGGAGAACCAGAACGGTAGGAGCTGGCCTGGGGCACGGGGAGGCCCCAGGGGCGGAGCGCACAGGCCAGGCCTGGCCAGGGAAGCAGGTGGAGAGGGCACAGCGAGACCGCTGACCCCATCCTCCCGGCCAGGCTTCGACCTGGGCTGCCTCCAGCTGACCAACGAGAAGGTGGGTGACGTGGTGCTGCCGCCGTGGGCCAGCTCCCCTGAGGACTTCATCCAGCAGCACCGCCAGGCCCTGGTGAGGAGATGAACACGGACAGGGGACAGGCGGACAGCCAGGGTTGAGGGGCGCCAGGGTTGGGGGTCAGCCGTCCACGAACTAACTGGTGCCTCCCCGCCCCCAGGAGTCCGAGTACGTGTCTGCCCACCTGCATGAGTGGATCGACCTCATTTTTGGCTACAAGCAGCGGGGACCAGCCGCAGAGGAGGCCCTCAACGTCTTCTATTACTGCACCTATGAGGGTGGGTGGCGCCCTGGACTCCTGTGGGGGCCAGGGCACAGCTGCGGGGGGCTGAGTGCGGAGGGCACAGAGCAGGTCCTGACCACTCTGCCTGCCTTACCCAGGGGCCGTGGACCTGGACCACGTGGTGGATGAGCGGGAACGAAAGGCTCTGGAGGGCATCATCAGTAATTTCGGGCAGACTCCCTGTCAGCTGCTGAAGGTGAGGCCAGCTCAGAGGATCATGGTCAGGGATGCCCATGCCGCGGTGCTGACCAGTCACTCATCCACAGGAGCCACATCCGGCTCGGCTCTCCGCTGAGGAAGCAGCCCAGCGCCTTGCACGTCTGGACACTAACTCACCTAGCATCTTCCAGCACCTGGACCAGCTCAAGGCCTTCTTTGCGGAGGTGAGGGGAGGCAGGGCTTTATCATCCTACTCTGTGCAATGGTTTAACACCACTGTCCCTTACCAACCTCTTGGGGTAGATGGAAAACCTAAATCAAGGTCACTGATGTTAGACATCTTTGAAAAAGAGGTAACGGGAGAGGGATGGATGGGGGCGCCTTCTTTGCCGAGCCTGGGACTAGTTGTTGAGCCCCTAACCATCTCTGAAAACCTTAGGGAGACCGGAAGGAAGGCCATCTGGCCGTGAACCATTTCCCTCACAGCCCTCTGAGATGGCATCCCTCCATGAGAAGGCCCCCCCAGGCCTGACCTTTTTAGTTTCCCCTCCCCTCCTGCCAGCGGGCTGGGGGACGTGAAGTCAGAGGCTGGGAGGACCGAGGTCGAGACTGAGAGAGCTGTCTTGTCCATCCCAGCTTGTCACTCCCTCACCTTTGGAGATGTCCTCCTGAAGGCCCACTGAGCTCTCCCGACTGTGTCGCAGAGGGACCTCTGCCTCTGTGACCCCCTAGGCTGTGAGCACTAGGGATGAGAGGAGAGGAAAGAATGGTGCCCCAGGTGGCAGGCAGGAGAGTGGGGTTTCCGGCCGAGCACTGAGGCAGAGCCAGCTCTGTGCTCTGCTCCGCAGGTCATCAGTGATGGCGTGCCCTTGGTGCTGGCCCTAGTCCCCCACCGGCAGTCCCACTCCTTCACCATCCAGGGCTCCTCAGACCTGTTGGTAAGTGCACCGCGCAGCCCCCAGCTCAGCTCCACTCCTGCTCCGACTCTGCCCTACACCGCCCTACCTCTGCCCCCTTTGGCCCCCAGGTGACCGTGAGCGCCAGTGGGCTGCTGGGCATCCACAGCTGGCTGCCCTATGACCGGAACATAAACAACTACTTCAGCTTCAGCAAAGACGCCACCATAGGCAACCCCAAGTAGGACAGAGGGAAGTGGGCAAGGGTGGGCTCTCATTGCCCCGTACCCCCGAGCTGGCGCCCCACCCGGTCAGGGACCAGCCGAAGTCTCTGAGGGCCCGGGTCTTCTATGTCAGCCTGGCCTCACCTGCCCTGCTCCCCCCTCCCCCCCCCGCACTGGGTCAGGATGCAACGACTGCTGAGCGGTCCGTGGGTGCCAGACCGTGGTGTGAATGGGCAAGCTCTGGCAGTGGCCCCCGATGGAAAGCTGCTGTTCAGTGGTGGCCACTGGGACGGCAGCCTGCGAGTGACCGCACTACCGAGGGGCAAGCTGCTGAAACAGCTCCACTGCCACCTGGGTACGCACAGCCCCGGAGCTGGGGGGAGGGATGCAGGGCAGGCTGGTCAGCCAGCGAGGGGGTGACCGCTGCGTTCCGCTTGCCCCCTCCCCTCCCCATGCAGATGTAGTGACCTGCCTCGCACTGGACACCTGTGGCATCTACCTCATCTCGGGCTCCCGGGACACCACATGCATGGTGTGGCGGCTCCTGCAGGAGGTGGGCTGGGTGGGCAGCCCCAGGGGCTCTCCCATAATCCGCACCTGCAGCCCCCATCCACCCCTCAGCTGACTGGCAGTCCTGTCCTTCTCTCTGCCACCGTGAGCAAGGCTGGGGCTCCACAACCCTCCAGTGCTCTGGCTCTGCACAAGGCTGTCACTTCCTGGAGCCTCAGCCTTCTCGGGCCAGAGCAGTGAGGTATCCCCAGTCCTGAGCTGGCCCTGGCTCCCCACAGGGTGGTTTCTCGGTGGGACTGGCATCAAAGCCCGTGCAGGTCCTCTACGGGCACGAGGCTGCCGTGAGCTGTGTGGCCATCAGCACCGAACTTGACATGGCTGTTTCTGGATCTGAGGTGTGTGTGTGCGTGCCTACGCCCAGGGGAGGCTGAGTTTGTTAGGCAGTGCCCCCAGAGATTAGAGACCTATGCCCCGCACCCTAAGCTGTCTTCCTGCAGGATGGAACTGTGATCATCCACACCGTACGTCGTGGCCAATTTGTGGCAGCGCTGCGGCCCCCAGGGGCCATGTTACCTGGACCTGTGTCCCATCTGGTGCTGGGGTCTGAGGGCCAGATTGTGGTACAGAGCTCGGCGTGGGAGCGTGTAGGGGCTCAGGTATGGAAAAGGGGTGCTCGGCCAAGAACAGGGTAGTTGGGATTCTGTCCTTGCGGACACATCTTGCTTTTTCCAGGTCACCTACTCCTTGCACCTGTACTCCGTGAATGGGAAGTTACGGGCTTCATTGCCCCTGGTCGAGCAGCCCACAGCCCTGGCAGTGACAGAGGACTTTGTTCTGCTGGGCACAGCCCAGTGCGCCCTGCACATCCTTCACCTGAACAAGTGAGTTCCGCTTTGTTGGAATTCATGGACCTGCAGGGTGGTAGTCATTGGCAGAGGATACTAGAAGGTGCTAGCCTCCCAGGCCCCCCTCCATCTCCCCGCCTCCACCACAGTGGGCCTACCCATGGCCTTTTATATGTCCATGGGCACATTCTTCAGGGCCTGTCGCTTGTCCTCCAGTGGGTTGATCTTGCCCTGGGCCTCCCTTGGGGGGGGGGGGCACGGGAGAAAGAAGACACAAAGCTCCCTTGCAGCTGAGAGCTCAGATCCCTCCCTCCCTCCCTGCAGGCTGCTCCCGGCTGCGCCTCCCCTACCCATGAAGGTGCCTATCCGCAGCGTGGCTGTGACCAAGGAGTGCAGCCACGTGCTCGTGGGCCTTGAGGACGGCAAGCTTATCGTGGTGGGCGCGGGGCAGCCCTCTGAGGTGAGGATAAGGGCAGGGCGGGCCTCGATCGGGGTGGAGAGCGACGGTCCTGGCCCACCTCTCCCCAATCCTACATCCCCCCACTCCACCCCCAGGCGCGCAGCAGCCAGTTCGCGCGGAAGCTGTGGCGGTCCTCCAGGCGCATCTCACAGGTGTCCTCGGGGGAGACGGAGTACAACCCAGGAGAGGCGCGCTGATAGCCGCCCCGCCCCTCCGCGCAGGCTCCGCCCCTAGCTGCCTCCGCCGTGGAGGCCCCGCCCAGGAGTCGGCGGGAATCCGGAGGAGGAGACCACGCCGCGGCCCTCGGCCCGGCTCCGGGGGTGGGCAGGACCCCACCCCAGCCCAGCTCAGGGATTGGTGGGCGGTTCACTCCAGGAAGTCCCGCCCCTCGCCGGCAGAGGGGCCGCCCGGAGTGTGGCACTGGCCTCCGCGGCCGCACAGCACTTTTTGCACAGTGTGGGGAGGGAGCCCAGGCTCCCAAGCCCCGCGTTCCGGTGGAGCAGGGGCCGGGCTGTGGCCTTAATCTCTAAAAGCGGCCCCCCGCGCTCCCGCTCTCGGCAATAAACCTGGCCTACTTTTGTAGCTGCTTCGCCTCCGAGTGTGCGTGCGCGCGGCGTCTCCGCCTGCCCAGGCCCCCGGCCCGGGCTCGCCTTCCCCCGGCCCAGAAGCCCTCCCGGGCGACTCGCCCCCTCCTCGTGGCCTCAGTTTCCCTAGCCGCGCCGCCCCCGTCCCCGGGGACCCCACCTGCGGATCCTCCCCGGTGGCTGGTTCTCTCGGCCCCAGCGCTCCCTCGCAACACCTCCGCACGTGTGCGCGCCCCTGCGCGGGGTGGGGCCGCGAACTGCCGCGCCCCCCCGCCCCGCCCCCCGCGCGCCCCCGCGCTCCGGCCTAGGCCCCGCCTCCGTGGGCGCTCGGGCTGGCTCCCGGGACCGCCTGCCCCGCCCAGCTCCGCGCCTCGCCGGAGCTGGCCTCCCCAGGGACGGCACGCAGCCTTCCCGGCTGGCCCACGGGAGCCTGGCGGCGCAGAGGCGCGGGTCTCGCCAGCCTGAGTGGATCCTGGGAGACACGAGGGGCGGCTGCCGCAGGTCAGGAGGGGATTGGGAACAGAGCCCGGGGTCTTACCCCCGACCGAGAGCCGGGGGCTGCTTTTCTGTCCCCCACCTCGAGGCCCGCAATCCTGCGGGTGTAGGCCGTCGTGGTGCGGGCGTCCGTGTTGGCACGCGTGGACGTATTTTGTGGCCCGGAGACGAGTGTGTGTGTATGTAGGCGGGAGTGGGGGTGGGGGCTCCAGCCCCGCAGCTCAGGGTGGGTCGGGCAGACAGAGGCCTGGCGTGGCTAGGCGCGCTGGTCACAGGCCCACCTGCCATCCAGGATCCAGGAAAGGGCCCCTTATGTGGTAAGTGACACAAATGTATAACCCTCACTGGTGGCAAGGACCACTGCAGTCTCTGTCCCAAACCCACTTGCTGACTGGGCAGGGAAGTGAGTTTGGAGACCAGGCCGGATGTGGTGGTGGATGTTGGGGAGTTGGAGGGCCTGCCCCCAGGTTTCTTTTCCGTGCCTTTCTGGGCAAGACCCATTCTCAGCCCAGATGGGGCTTTTCTTGTCCAGGCCTTAGGAAGCAGATTCCAGCAGGATCAGCCCCATAGGTCCAGGTGGGTCCTGGGACTAAGTAGTCCTGTCCTTTAGGTTTCTTGCCTCCAGGCCATCTGAATTCCCAGGTGAGAAGGGATCAGGGGGCCTCTGGGCCACCAAGGAACCCTCCTGTCCAGTTTCTGGGCAGGAAGTGAGGGCTGGATCCTGACCCTGGAGGCAGGAGTGGGGCCGTAGTCACAGGAAGCCCTGCCTTGGAGACTTGGGTTCCGCTGGCTCATGCTGTGAAGTCTGGGGGAGCACCCCCCCTTCCCGCCAGCAAGTCTCCAGCCTGGCTCTGATTGAGGTGGGGATGGGAGTCTCTGTGGTCTTCCCGTGCCATCCCTGGACTCAGACCAGGAGTTTGCTAAGGTTTCCAAGCTGCTCTCCTCCATCCTGAGCTGCACCCTGGCTCCTCCAGCTTTGGCCTGTGGGGACTAGCTCTGTCTACCCCACCCCATCTGACACAGGAGGAAACTGGTCCAGGTTGGTGAGTGGGGAGGTTGGGGAGGCGGGGTGGGTAACCAGCCCTGGAGTCAATCAGGATGGAGTGAGCCAGGAGAGGGAGACAGACGACACCAACACCAAGGGACTCCCAGCATCTTGCCTGAAGAATTTCCCCCATCTCACTACACATAGCAGATTTTGGACTCAGAGAAGAAGTCTCCCAGCTCCTTGCCTGAGTGAGTGTTGGCATGACACTCCAACCCCTTCTCCGGGAAATGCAGTCCCTGGGAGCCCTGCTGGCCGGCAGAGCCATGCTTCACAACTCCAGCCACAGGGAAGGCATGCTCCATGTGGGTAAGTGTCTTTTGATCCAGATTTGGGGCACTGGGTAGGCGGCTAGGTTCCACACAAGTCCAGTCACAAACTTTAGGGTCTCTGTACCCTAGGCCCTGCCTGTGCTGGATCGTGGAGATAACTGGCTTCCAGGCAGAAGCGAGCAGCAGCATTCTTTTGTCCTAGCTCAGCTTTATTTTGCAAAACTTTACAAGGTCTCCTGTGCAGAAGCCCCCGTGGGGACCAACATGTATCAATTTGCTCTCACGGTCCAAACGTGGTGGGAGAGACAGGACACACAGTGCGATGCTGCCATAGACAGAGGAGGCACAGCAGGAGCCAGAAAAGGGAGAGACTGGGAGAGATCAAGGAAGCCTTCCCAGAGTAGGCGATACCTGCCAGCTGGAGAAGGTCGAACAGCAAGAGCAGACGTCTGGACACCTGGGAGGAGAACCCCCCGGGGAAGGGCTAGGTGTCTAACAGTGGTGAGCAGAGAGAAGGCTGTTGGAGACGAGGGTGGGATAATGAGCCAATCTTGATGCTGTGGTATGAATTTTTGATTCTGTGAAGTGGGGACTCTTGGTTCAAACCTTTCTGGCAGCAAAGTCGAAGTGACTGCTACTTGGGGCCCTGGCCTTGTTTTCATGCTCTTGATCCTGTTTGTCCTTTTCTCTACAGATAAGACCCGGGGGGTGCTGGACAGGGACAGGGAAGGGGTATGGGTAGGAGGAGCTCTGGCCCCCAATACCTCCTCCCCATTCCCCCCTGAGCCTCCAGGGGCCTCAGGCAGCATTATCCCCGTCTACTGTGCCCTCCTGGCCACGGTGGTCCTTGGTCTGCTCGCCTACGTGGCCTTCAAGTGGTAGGTACTGCGGGCACTGCCCTATGGCGCACCCCTCCCCATCTGGACTCCCGGCCAGCTCCCTCTCTCAGTGAAGGCTGGAACAGGTTGGCGGGTCCCCCCTGCTCCCTACAGCTGGCGCTCACATAAACAAAGACAGCAGCTGGCCAAAGCTCGGACTGCAGAGCTGGGGGCCCTTGACAGGGACGAGAGGCATGGGGACAGCATTGTCTTCCTGGACAATCCCCAGCTACCCGGGAGCCAGGGTAAGCCTCCTTCCCCAATCTACAGACTTTCAGACCCACTCGGCCATACCACCCAGCCCATCTGACCCTCATGTCTCCCACCCCAGGGCTACATCCTGAACTTGGCTGCCGGCTCTACCTTCATCTCCCTCGGGAGCAGCAAGAGGAAGTGGAACGGCTCCTGGAAGTGTCCGGCGAACCTGACAAGGGCTGGCAGGGCCTGGCCGGCCGCCTGGGCTACCACGCTGATGCTGTGGAGATCATGGCCCAGGGCCAGGTGCCAGCCCACACCCTACTGAGGGACTGGGCCGTCAAAGAAGGCAGCGGGGCCACCCTCAGGGTGCTGGAGGATGCCCTGGCCGCCATGGGCCGTGAAGATGTGGTCCGGCTTCTGAGCTCCCCAGCTGAGGGCTGCTCTGTGGTGTGAGCGATGCCACCACAGCCTGGCCTCTCAGGGAACCTGCTTTGGTGCTTCCCCCCCACTCCACATAGGCTTTTCCTTCCTCGAGCTTCCTGGCATTGGTGGCCTCAGCCTGCTTGGATAGGAGGGAACAGAGAAGACCTGGCCACCACTCACCTCCCCTTGTCCTACCTTCCTCCAGGACAGGGACCAGGACATGGGGGGACTTACCAGGGAGGAGTGGCCCTGCCCTCATCCTCCCCACTCCATCTCCCCTTATTTAGCCTCAGCTGGTTTTTCTACTTTTGTATTTCCTATTAAAGGCAACTTTGGACTACTGTGCTGCTTCTGACTTCTTGGGCCTGCGGGACAGTTGGGTGGCTATGAGGCGGAGGCCCAGAAAAAGAAGAGGGTCCCTGGGATGTGGGAGGAGCGCATGAGTGGCTCTGTGTCCCTGTAGAAGACGCGCTCGCTCCGGAGGCAGCGGCTGGCGTTCACGTCCTGCGCCTGCCGTGCCCTGGCTGCGCACAGGAGCGAGCTGGTTTAGCTTTCTGAACTTCAGCTTCCCTTGCTGGAGGACAGTAACTGGAATGACATGTTCAGGAGCACCCCCACCCCCACCCCCCAACCCCTTACACTCTCAGATTGGTACGAGGAGGCCTTGGGCTTGAGACCATTTTTGTGACTTCTGCTGTGACCAGTACCAAGGGGAGGCTGGAGGCAGACGCCCTGGGCCTCAGGTCACCTCTAGATGAGAAAAAAGGGAGAAAGACTCTCTTTAGAAGACTCACGCAAGTTCCAAACATGACTCCAATAGCTGCTTCTGTGATTTTCACACAAGCCGAGGGCCCGCAGGTCAAACCCCCCGCCCGAGGGGCCTGCACCCTACATGTCTGCCCGCCCGGAAGAAGCAGGCAGGTCGGTGACTGCCTTTGGAAGGGGTTGCTGCAGCAGACGGGCCCCTGCCTAGGAAGGAACAGTGGCCACCATCCTGGCATCCACGAGGGTCAGAGTACTGAAGCAACACGGCCACCCGAGCTCAGGGGTTCAGTGGGGGCCCAGGGAGGCCTGGGCTTCATCCTGTTCTCCTGCTGAGCCGTGACCGGGAGCGGCTGCTCTGTGAGCGCCCAGCATCAGACTGCTGCTCCTCAGAAACCCTTCGCCAGGACTGCTTAACCCTGGAAATCTCGTCCTTAAGGAAGGGCAGGTGAAGATGACCGCTGGGCAAAAACCCAGGAAACCCAGAAGGGAAAGCAGGAGGGGCTCGGCGTTCAGTTGGATGAAATCAGACCGGTCCCTCCGGGGAGAGCTCACACTCGGGGGGCTGGGAGTCAGTCCCAGGGCTCCTGAGGACCGGACTGGCCCTGGATGTGCAAGCCGGTGCATAGTGGCACCTGACAGCTTCTCCATCGGCTGGCAACCCTCGTCACAACTAAGGGGGAGCGGAGTCTCAAGGTGTCAAGGGATGTTGTGGGATGGGGAACGTTCCGAAAAAACTCCATAGGGAGCTAAGGTAACACAATCCCTCTCCCAAGGTGTCCTGTCTGAAACTCTGCAACTCCCTGGTCACTCCCCTTTAATGGAAGGCCACCTAAATGTCCTTGGAACATCTGAAACCTGGAGCTTCGGGTCAAACCATGAGTTTGACTTGGTTGGGAGCAGCAGCAGAGCGTAGAGCCGCACCCCTGCACCACAAACCCACCCAAAAGGGAGCCACTCCCTTTTCATGTGCACATTAACGGAGATATTCTCTGTAATAGCTCTCAAATATTAAGAGGGTTGAATTAGAGTCCATCCACTTGAGATAATGTGCTTTAAATAGTTTTGAGAAGGCCGCAGTAGCCTGGGAAAACACTTCCGCTACATTATTAAATAGCACACCTAATGAGCAGGACTTTAAAATAGGTGTTTTTCTCCTCTTTTAGCAATGAGGATATGAGTTCCTGAGCCTCTCTGAGCCTGAATCTCCTCCAAACAGTGCCAGCTCCCATCCCCAGGGTTGGAAGGATCAAGTGAGCCCAACCCGAGCTCCAAGTGCCAAGCACAGCACCCAGCAGGCGAGTGCTGACCGCCATCCACCCTGCCCAAGATTCAGCGGGTCACAGCCCCTTCCCCAAAGGCGTGCCTGCAGGGAGCAAAACAGCCCTGGAGAGGAAGACATGGGACCAACCTCTGAGAAGATGGCTCCAGACCAGCCTGCAGCCTGCAGTCCTCCTCACAGCCCAGGCTACTGGTCCATCAAAGTGGAGGGCAGGGGGGGGTGAGGACGACACTGAACCCCACCTCCTCCGGGTGTCCACTTTTTAATCACAGCCTGGGCACTGTGTGCCACCCCACTGGGTGCCTGGTGGGGGAGGGCAGGGAACCTGCCTATCAAAGGAGCATTCCAGTGAGCTTGGGGAACTCAAGTTCTGGAGGGAAGAGGGTCAATGCATCTCTTCTCAGCTAGGAGGTATAAAGGGGAAGACTCGTGCCCATCTCCTGCCTGACCTATGAACCAAAGTGAAGAAGCCAGAGCTAATGAGGCCCTCGGGTCCGCTTCTTTTGCTCTGGAATACAGGCAGCACAAGTTGACTCCACCCTGAACACACGCATAAGATCCCAAGGACACAAGTGTCAGTCACAGTGAGACCTGTCGGGAGCAAGGCCTGTGGAGAACTCCAAGCTCAAGGGTTAACTCTGAGCTTCAAACAACTACGGCCACCATCTCTCCTCTCTCTCTCCAGTGACACCACCATATACAAATATGCCTGACTAGCTTTTAGGGAACACACATGCCAAGTTCTTTAATTGATTTTATTTTTTACATAAAAAGTTCAGTAAAAATTGGATAAAGTAAAGTGATTTTAAGCAGTAAATCAATCTTATCAACATAGCACAAGGCTGGCCGAAACCACAAGGCAGCCTGCTTTGGAATATTTACATGATAACAAATTAAACCTTGCAGGAGAACTTAAAACCGTCCTTACAAAGTCTTCCTGTGATCTAGCATGTAGAGGCTAAAAGCAAAATGAAAAACAAACGAAACCAGGAAAAAACAAATTATTTTCAATATATTCACATATACATTAAAATATTATACAGATCGTCAGGGTGAGGGGTCGTGGGTGGGGATGCGCATGGGTCTGTGCGCTGACAGCACCGCCAAGGAGGAGACCCAGGTTTGGGAGTGGGGCTAGGCCTGGCCAGGATCTTAGCGGGGTCCTTCCCTAAGCCCTTGCCTCTGATGGGCCTCCAACCACACCCCAACAGCTCATGACCAGGGATCGCTTGTTGTAGAGGGGGCTCATTTTCGTGGCTTTCAGCTGAAATCTGCAGGTCTGAATTCCCCAGGGCGACGTGTCACCAGTAGCACAGCCCTGACAGAAGTGGGGGGGGGGGGCAGCGGGCCCGCAGGGTTACTTCTGCCGAGTCTGTCCCACCTGCTCACCTGTCCTCCCACCCTGGCCCCCCAAGTCACTCTAATTCAGTGTCCTCTTTGGGTTTGTAAACAGCCCCAAACTTCTGCATGTACTTCTTAATGTACTCCTTGGTTTTGTGTTTCACGTTCTCATTGCACTCCAGGTCCTCAGGGTTCTTACAGTACTTCAGCTCCTTGTTCATCACGCCGTGGGTCAGCTGTCCAGGACACAGGAAGAGAGACCAGAGTGGAAAGGATCTCAGGGGGTAAGGCCAGCCTGGTGCCACGGGGCCCTTCTCACCAAGACTGGGGTTGAGTAAAGAGACAGGCTGGGGCCAGCTGGGCCTCGGGTCAGCAGAAAGGGGAGGCTAAGCTCAGCGAGTCTGTGAGAAGCCCACCAGCCCTACCCTCCAGCAGGGTGCCCTCCCTTCCCTAACCTTCCCTCCTTCTCTCCTTCCCCAGCCCTGGCCTCTGGCAAGGAAAACCCACTTTCTATGATGAAGGGTACACAGTTTGCCCAGAACATCAACTGGGCAGAGGGGATACCTTGCGAGCTAGGTGTTTGAAGTCTTCAGTTGTGGTGATCCTTCCCACTTTGCAGTCAGGTTTCCGGTAAGGGTTCAGGCACTGGACGATGAACTGCGACATCTGCAGGCAGGAGAAAGAGCACATGCTGCTCACAAGTCCAGAGAGGGCAAGGGGTTGCGCTGAGGACATAATGAGACAGCCAATCCTTCCCGTTCCGCCACTCAGGTTGGCTGGTTTTGGATAGAAGAATGCTATGAGGCCAGTGGGGTAGAAGAGAAAAGGATCCTAGGTCAGCCCCAAGAGGGACAGAGCTGCCTTGGATATACGAGCAAGCCGGACTTAGAGCAGAAGGAGCAGACCCAGGCAAGGGACCCCACTGCTGAATCTCATGGCAGCCTCCGGTCTCCACTAACAAATCTCCCATCCTTGGCATGAGGAGAGACTATGGCCTTGGAGGCGGAGCAGAGAAAGTGTTCCGGTGCTACCAGCAGGCTCAGCCATGCCACGAACACAGGCATTTGTTGCAGAAGGTCACTTAGATCTGGTGCTGCACGTCACCGGACCCCCACTGCAGCAACAGGAAGCACGTCAGGCCTGGGGAGCTAGCCGGTGCGAGAAGCCTGGGGCAGGACCCTTTCCCATACACAATGTCCAGTGTCCTCCTGAGCTGTCTCTACAGTGTCTATCCTACCAGCAGCTCTCAGAAGAGACCCCCCCGCACAGGACCTCTCAAAGCACCTGCGGTGCTATGATCCCAGAGTACAAAGGAAGCAAAGAGGTCAGCGATCGCCACTTGTCAGGAAGCACCATGAACAGGGTCTCCCCATCCCTGAAACTCCAGGATGCTGCCGACGTTCAAAGGACAAGGCTGTTAACACAAGGCGGGCACTGAACAAACAGCTGCCAGCTGGCTGAGCCGAAACACCAGTAAGTTCACACAGGGAGAACGACAAACTAAATTTTAGCCTTGGAAAGGGCTTTTACTCAGTTTTTGTATGGTCTTCTTCCCAGCTTCCAGCCCTGCACAGGTGCCCCGTAACTGCCCGACACACAGGCCCTAGATGAAGCAGCAGCACTGGCCGGCCTCATCTCCCGACACCCTGCACATGCCCTGCGCTACGGCCTGTGGACTACTTACAATTCCCTCGAAGGGACGATGATTTCTTTTGCTACTGCACGTTCTACTGTCTGAAGTTCCCTCCCGATCTGCCTGGTCCCTTCCTACGCCCGACTCAACAGCCCTTCCTGACACCCCGAACAGTGGCCTCCAGCCCCCAGATGGCATGCTCGGCACACAGCTGCCATTCCTTATTCACAGGTCTGTTTCCTCCAACAGTCGGTGAATCAAGACTGGAGTTCAGAATCTAGATGCCCTGAGACAGACAAGGCTGGTGTCCTGACAGCTGGAGACACACACTTCCAGTAGCATGAAGAGGAGCTGCTTTCTCCCAATCCCCTGAGGATGAGGCAGCCACCAAATGAAAGGCTGTAGGAACAGAACTGGACTTTGAGCCAGAGGGCTGGAGTTCAGGTCTTCTGTCTAGAACTTACCTTCTCTGAACCTTAAGAGGTCCTCCACCTGCATCAGAATGACAGTTCCTGTCTTGCCTACCTCAGGAACAGCTACAAGGATGAAATGACAATGGATATGAAAGTGCTTACCACCCACCTACAAAGAGGACCGTTCCGGCGGGCCCCCCTCACGTGGCAACCATACAGTCACACCACAAAAGCAAGGGAAGACCCAAAGGCAGGGCAGCCTAACACTCAGGACAAGAAAGGAAAGGACTCAGGCTTAAGCCTGTGGAGCTTAGGGCCCACACCCACCAAACCTTACCTCTTTTCTGAATACTTCTTTGCTTTTCTTAGCCAGCTCACTGGAGGTGTCAGCTTCTGCCGTCTTAGGCTTTTTTGAGGTCTAGAAATGCAAAAGAAAACATTAACAGTGCTGGCACAAGAGGTCAGGTCAGTGATGTCCTAATGTTCCAGAACGCTCCTTTCTTTCCCCCAGTTGGGACACCTGACTCATAGTATTAAGATCCACTTAGAATCCTAAGCGGGCATGGCTGGGAGTCAGCTTGGCTGCTGTTACCACCAGTCTCACCTCACGTTTCAATCCTGTCACCTGGCTGTGGCCTCCTTCCTATAAACCATGTTCTCTGCCCTAAGTTAAAGTTACATCCTTGATGTTCCTGGCATTTCCAGTTGTTTCAGAGTCACCCTCTCTGCAGAGGAACGTGCTGTTTGATGGACCTCTCAGGTCCCTGTTCTGAGCTTCAGGACGCACACTGTCAAGTGAGGCCTGGGCTCAGGAAGTTCCACTTCTCCCGGTTCTGACATTCTAAGATTCCAGGATAAGGGCAGAATGCTCTGTTCTGAAGACCTTTCATCACGTAACTGGACAGTCAGACCACACCATGGTCCTCATCCAGGCCTCTCCGTTCCCCCTGGGTACACGTCATCTTTCCTCCGAAGGCAGTATGGCTGGACTGTAGGGAAGAGTCTCAGCCCTCGGCAGAGGCTCCCTGCAAGTTGGTATCTCCAGCTCAGGAATGTGAAGACTAAAGACAGGTCACGGTACGGGGGGGCGGGCCGCGGAGACGAGGACCATCCAAGTCAGTGAACAGATTAATAGATGCAAAGACACAGAAAATACTCTGTCCCAAGCTGGTAAGATGATAACAAACCTAAAAATACTCCTTCCCCGCTGTGCTAGAGAGGAGGCTGCCAAGCTCCCCCTCAGCTGCCACTGCCGAGAGGCCGGCTGGCATTCAGCCCTGGCATTCAGAGCACCTGCCACGCAGGGCCATCTCCCCACACCTTTGCCCACCACCAATCATCAAGCCCCTCACTAGTAAACATAATTTTCCACAGAAAAGATTTACGAGCATTCCCTTCGGAAAGCTTTCAGACGGACAGAGACACCGCAGTTGCTATTATAGGTACTTCATGTTTCCTCTAGCCGCTGAGAGCAGAGAATTTCTCGACTCCCCTACCATCCCCCAGTGCTGATTATTCCATTTCCATAAACAGTCTGAAGGCACTGGTGATGGAGGAGCTGTTCAGCTCCCTTCGCTCTGGACTGGCTCCAGAGAAAGGTGGCACTCCCTTGGCTTTGGGCTGCTACAAATCTGCTTTCTCTGATTTGTTATAAAAACCTCACATATTTTCCATTTTTCTACTTTCTGTGGCTGTGGGAGCAGGAAGGGGAGGGCAGAGTACATACAGATTCAGAACATACAGATTCGACCTGTTTTCAGGAAACAGGACCAAAAAGCACACTGTAACTCTGTTTCCTAATGTTTTGCTTTGGGGTTTTGTGGTTATTTTTTCCAGTGGGGGAGTATGCCGCTGTGCTCCACGGTAAGACCTCAGGTAGCAAGAGCTCAAGAAGGGCCTGAATAAGCCAAGGAAACTTCGACACACCCTCAGCTGCTCTAAAAAATGAGGAGCGACAGGAAGGCTTCCAGAAAGCCCCTGGAGGTAGGACAGCTGTCTCAAGGCTCCTGGCCCTACAGGAGAGGCCAGGCTCTCAGTAAGGGCACTGTGTAAAGAGGTGTGTTCAGCTTCCCTCTGAATGGGGTATGTGTTCAGAAAGCTAGTAAGTCAGTCTAGTGCGTATGTAACAGCTTTCTAATTTAACCTCTGACTTGGTGAGGGTGGTAGGGCATTAAAGACACAGTTACAGAACGCAGCCCACTGAGTTCTGTCTAGCTCTTGTGGTCCTTTTGAGTGCTGAGCAACTGGGACTGAGAAAAGAAAGGCTCAAATGAAGGGTGCCTAGACTTACATCATGGAAATCATTACCCAAAGGAAGTGCTCAAGGGAGTACTTGAAATTCACGTATCCTTTCTTGGTCTGTGGTCGGCAAATGGCATGAGAGAGGATTTCAGAAACCAGCTAACACTTCCTCAGGCCCAATGCCGAGCAACACCTGGAGCCAGAGTCAGAGCGAAGGACAGCACCTGACGGACACAGACATGAAAAACCTCCCCAACTCCAGGAAAGTCCCATTTAAAATGTCAGCCTCTCTATAATCTGTAACTTTTAAAACCAGTGTAGATAACCTTCTCAAATGCCTACTGCTAATTAAAAATCCTTTCACACCAGAAAAGACTGAATTAGCCTGGACCAATGGTCCCAGAAACATAACGAGCTCTACCATGTGGTAGAGAACATCTAGCTGTCATGCAAGTGGTCTTCCTGAGATTCCAGGAACCCATCAGAGAGGGGGAAAGCACTCTGATAGGCAAAAAAACAAAAAACAAAACAAAAAACAACAACAACAAAAAACAATGTTTTCCCAGGGTTTCTGCAATAATCAGCTTGCTTTTCCCACCCACTGGCTCATATGGGGCATCATCAGCCAATGGAGGATTTGGGCGGGAAACCATGTGAACAGCGGCCAGATGAGAGCACGCAATGAAATGTGGGTGGAGGGCCTGGTAGACAGCCAGACCTTACTGCCTCTAGCAGCTCGCCCTGCTGTCAGCCTTCATCAGGGGCATATCTGGACTCCAGGGCATCTGGCTAGAATATGACCAGATATGAATAAAACAGGGAAAGCCTAAGTATCTTCACATTACCCGAGGTGAGGTTTCAAGTCTTTCTAGCTCAGAAAGGGAATGACTTGAAGTGTGATGGGTGGCTCTGGTAACCACACACTGTCTGGCACAACAAACACAAACTCCATCCTCTGTTATATAAGAAATGACCACGTCCCAGAGCCCAAGTGCTTCAGAACTCAGGAGCGCAGGCTGGCCAGGAAGGAGTCCTGACAAAGAGAGCAGGATATACCAACCTAATGCTTCTCTCTCCCGGGATTTTAGTAAATGTCCTTTAGAACATGAAATGTAAAACATTATTCAAGGAGGAACTTTTTTATCTTTCAGGGCAGCATGAATCCAGAAGCAGAAGTTGAGCTTATCAGAAACACTACACGATTCAACCTAAATTCCGCAACATGTGAGCCTGTGTACATCAATTAAAAGGTGAAGTAAGAAGGAGCCTTGAAAATAATAAAAGCTCAGTATATTCTGTGTTGGATTTGCGACCACCTCTGGTAGTAGAAAGAACAAAAATACTTATTTCAGTGTTAGTTCTAAATAAGGTACCACACTTTGTTCTGTCAAGAAAAAAAAGGTGGGGACTGGAGAAGGAAGGACTGGATAGGAACAGAAAGATCTCTAAAGTGGCTTCGAGAAAGAGTGTTTCAAAAGCCTGACTAAATTACACACAGGCCCCATCTACTTCCCTAAAAGTGGAGCTGATCAACCCGGAACGAAGGTCCTAAAGCCATCACTAAGAACCAGAAGGCCTCTTACTCCTTCCATCTGGCCTTGAGTGTAGTACAGTCCTGGGAGTTTCCCTCTGGTCCCCCAGCTATCAGCCAGGCTGTGCTTACTGGGCAACTTAACTATCTGGTCTGCAGAGATCTGGGCTCTGGTTTTTGACAATCCTCTCTCAAATATGATTTCCTGGATCCCTCTCCATTGCTGGGAAGTGATTTCATATGGAATCCTTTTGCAAATTACCCCAATGCCAAAGATGGGACCATTAATTGACAAGATTCTTGGCCTCTGATCCCATCCTCTTCCGACTCCCTCAACCCAACAAACACTCCACATAGTTACACTTAGGACATCTACTACACTTGTGTCTGAACGTTCATTAAAAGCCAGAAAGCAGCAGTAAAAGCTGCTGTCTCTCAATCATGCAAGCAGTCAGGAATGATTCACGTCTGAGGTCCTCAAAGGGAAGGCTTGACATTACACTCACCACATGATGGATGATGGAAGAGAGCACAAGATGACCAAGAGGAGGGAACAACACTGGAGGAAAACAGAGAAGGAGGGCTCTCACAGATGCTTAGACTCAGCATCAAAAGCTTTCAAAACCACCCATCCAGCAGCACCTCACAGCACTCCTCAAAGAATTCTCTGCCCATTACACACCTTACCCATAGGGGTACCATATCCCCCTAATGTTTCAAAAAACCACCGATTTACTGATGACTCAAACCTAGACACAACTGTCTACCAGCCATTTCTTATCCTGGATCCTGTAAGAAGCTCAAATTCCACACTGAACTTATTTCCAAACCTCCTCCTGATCTTTCCTTCATCCCTTAGACTGAATAATGAGATTTTATCTCCCCAAGCCATCGTTAGGCCATCCTTGCCTCTTCCATACCCTTGTTTGTGAAGCCTTGACCACAATGCCTCTTAAACATCTTTGCATGAATCCCCAAAATCTCCATTCTTAACCTGTCACTTTGCCTAAGCTATTATAATACTCCCCAATCTGATCTCCCTGCTACCAATCTTACCTTTTCAAATGAGCCCATGAGTCCCCCAAATGTTTTGCTCAAGGGAAACACATTTAACTGATTCCCCTGCTTTAAAAGCATTCACTGATTCCCAAGTACCTATCATACAGTAATCGCATCAGTAGGACACCAAGATCTTAGACAATTTAAATCTGACCTACATTTCCATATTTCTGTCTTGCTCACTACCCCATATGCACCAAATTCTCACTGTACCAAATTATATTTCCTATATACACTCTGTCTTATCCTGACTTTATGCCTTTGCAAAAACTGCTTTATCTACCAAGAATGTTCTTTCCTGCCTACCTTGGCTACAGGTAAAATCGTGTTTTCTCTGACATATCACTGATGCATCTTCACAGACCATTAATCACTGGTGCTCCCACAGCATTTTATATATATATATATTCTTTTTTCTTTTTATTTATTTATTAAAAAGATTTTATTTATTTATTTGACAGACAGAGATCACAAGCACGCAGAGAGACAGGCAGAGAGAGGAAGGGAAGCAGGCTCCCTGCTGAGCAGAGAGCCTGATGCGGGGCTCAATCCCAGGACCCTGGGATCATGACCTGAGCCGAAGGCAGAGGCTTTAACCCACTGAGCCACCCAGGCGCCCCTCTTTTTTCTTTTTAAAGATTTTATTTATTTATTTTAGAGAGAGTGAGTGAGAGAGAACACAAGCAGGAGGAGCAGTAGAGGGAGAAGCAAGTGCAGGGCTCAATCCCAGGATGCTGGGACCATGACCCAGCTGAAGGCAGACACTTAATGACTGAGTCACACTGGCACCCCCACAATCAAATTCTTAAAAACCAATTATAAGGAGAAAATTAAGGTTTTTCTCCACACAGACAGAAAAGAGGAAAGACATTATATTTGGGGGAACAAAGATAAGTACGGTCTTATTAGAAACAACTGTTAATCAAAGAAAAAATGGAGTAACACCTTTTAAAGTGGTGAAAGGGGGAAATAAAGTATCAACTTAGAAGTCTCTATCCAGTAAAAATATCCTTCAAAAAATAACGGTACTCTGGCAGTTTCTTACAAAACTGAACATACACTTATCACAGGATCCATACCTGTGATTCTCGGTATCTACCCAAATGAATGGAAAATTTATGCCCATAAAAACTTCCACAAACTTGGAAGCAACCAAGATGTCCTTCAGCAGCTAGAGGACAAATACATAAACTGTGGTAGATCCAGACAGTGGAATATTGTTAAGTGCTAAAAAGAAATGAGCTAGCAAGTCATGAAAAGACTTACGTGTATAATGAAGGATCTTTAAATGTATAATGCTAAGTGAAAGAAATGAATTTGAAAAGGCAACATACTATGAGTCCAACTATATGACATTCTGTAAAAAGCAAAACTAGAGAGACAGTAAAAAGATCAGTGGTTGTCAGGAATAGGGATGAGGGAGGTGGAAAAGGAGGGAGATGCACAGAAGATATTTAGGGCAGTGAAACTATTCTGTTTGATACTATAATAGTGGATACATGCCATTACACATTACCAAACCCACAGAGTGTTCGACATCAAGAATCCTAATGCAAACTACAGACTTTGGGGGACAGTGATATGTCAATGCAGGTTCACTGTAATAAATGGACCACTCTAGCAGGCTGTTGATAGTGGGGGGGAAGCCACGCATGTGTTGTGACAGGGGGTGTTATATAGAAACTCTGTTTCCACTCAATTTTGACGTGAACCTAAAACTGCTCTAAAAAATAGTCTATTAAAAAAAAAAGAGGAAAGACAAGAACCTTTTTCAGACAAATGAAAACTGAGAGAACTCATCACCATTAGACCTGAAATATTAAAGGAAATACTAGAGGAAATACTAAAGGAAACTGTTCAGTCTAAAGGAAAAGGGTTCCAGAAAAAGCTCAAATCTACATGAAAGAATAAAGAGTACGAGAAATGGCAAATATGTGGTCAAATAAAAGACTTTGCTCCCAAGTTTAAAAAAATTTCTTTAACCTATAATAAACTATTTAAAGCAAAAAAACAATAATTCTGGGGTTCATAGCATATGAAAGAATAAAAAAATGTATGGCAACAACAGAACAATGGACAGGAGGGGGCAAAATGTAAGCAGGTTCTTAGAATTATCCATAAAATAGTATTTGATATAACAGGACACTCTGATAAGATAAATATTCATATTGTAAGCTACAGAGCAGTAGTTCTCAAACTTTTAGGTCTCAGGATTCCTTTCTCCTCTTCAAATATTGAGGATCCCCAGAGAGCTTTTGTTCATATGGGTTCTATCTAACCAAATTTACCGTATTAGAAATTAAATTCAGGGGTGCCTGGGTGGCTCAGTCGGTTAAGTGTCTGCCATGGGCTCCGGTCATGGTCCCAAGGTCCTGTGATGGAGCCCCACATCAGGCTCCCTGCTTGGCGGGAACCCTCTGCCCCTCCCCCTCAACTTGTGTGCATGCTCTCTCTCTCAAATAAAATCTTTAAAAAAAAAAAAAAAAGGAAATAAAATTCAAACAGAAAAAAATATTCATTTCTTTTTTATTTTTTTAGATTTTTTATTTATTTATTTGACAGACAGAGATCACAAGTAGGCAGAGAGGCAGGCAGAGAGAGAGAGAGGGGAAAGCGGGCTTCCTGCCAAGCAGAGAGCCTGATGCGGGGCTCGATCCCAGGACCCTGGGATCATGACCTGAGCCGAAGGCAGAGGCTTTAACCCACTGAGCCACCCAGGCGCCCCTATTCATTTCTTTTTAAACAGCATTAACAAACCCATCATATGTGAATATAATTTTTTTGTGAAAAGATAACTTTCTTTTCCAAAACTAAAGAAACTGGTAAGAGTGGCACAGTTTTTTACATTTTGGAAATCTCTTTAAATGTCAGGCTTAACAGAAGACAGCTGGATTCTCACTTCCTTCTGTATTCAATCATGTCATGTATCTTTTGGAAAATTCCACGGTATACTTGTGAATGGATGAGAGTGGCAAAGGCTTATATTTTAGCATTATTATGAAAATAGTTTGGCCTCATAGCTCCCTTGAAAGGGTCTTAAAATCCCTAAGGTCCCCACACTACACTCTAATAACCACTCCCTAGAGCAACTACTAAAAAGTAAAAGACAAATGGCTAATAAGCCAATAGAAAAGCCAGTGAACTATTTTAGGCAAAAATATAAATTTAATCCAAAAGAAAGCATGAACCACCCCACCCACAGAAGACAGATGAAAACTTAGAAAATAGTAAGGGGGTAGATCTTAAACCCAGCCTTACTGACACATTTACTAAATGTCCATAGATTAAACACACCTATCAAAAGGCAGAGACTGTTAGAGTCATGGGTAATGAAAAGGTATATTGTAAAACCATTCATAAGAGTTTGAGTTTCTCTGCTTTAGTGCTTACAAATCCCTCTATCTGAAGCGTCATTCCGAATTTTAGGGCTCTGACAAGAGCCTTGAGATATAAACATTGTAGACATCGAGGAGCCACTCAGCTACTCTCCTGAGAGATTCATTCAATCAATTTTTATTTTAAGTACCTCTAGGTCATAGATAAGCTGAATAAACCTCCTTTTATTCTTGATAGGTAAAGCACCTAAAGCCAAAATCTGTACAGAACCTTCTTAAATCTTTAACCTGTGAAAATTTCATATATAGTTTATTTCTTCTCCGTGAGGAGATTTTGAAAAATCTCTGAAGAACAGCTCTCCTGCTGCCCAAAGTGCCTGCCCTTCACCAAGTAATGTAAATATTCCTGAAGTCAGGCATCTCACCCCATCACTGCCCACTCAAAGATTTCCCATATGGAGGGGGCAGCCTTCTGCGGCAGGTGATGGTCAGCCTTCTCCCAGCTTCCACAGTCCACAGCACCTGAGTGGATTTCACAAGTATTCTCTTCTACCCTCTAGGTAATGAACCAAAACAACGCCAAAAAAATTATTCATACTCAAAGATCACTAAACTCTAATTTCATAAAAGCTGAAGGTGACTCAGCTCCTGGCTATCCAGAAATTGATCTTACTGAGTCTGTATGTGAATCACTCACTGAAATCAAGGACAGTTAACACAGGAGTCGCAGGGATCACCCCATGAGCAGGCGAGCTATCTGAGTGGTGGGGGCTCAGGGCACACCACCGTCATCCCTCACCCTCAGCACACAGCGCTTTACACAGGACTCCCAACTACTACTGAGCTGTTCTCCTTAAAAGAATTTCCACATTTGACACTTGCTGTGTTTACACACAGACAGAAGCAGAATCAAAGCTGCACTTTTGTTATTTACAACTGAAAGAGCATTTGCAAATATAAAGGTGTAATATTAAAGATGCTGCAGGGGCGCCTGGATGGCTCAGTGGGTTAAAGCCTCTGCCTTCGGCTTGGGTCATGATCTCAGGGTCCTGGGATCCAGCCTCACATCGGGCTCTAAAAATTCAGAATGGCACTACAGATAGAGGGATTTGTAAGCACCAAAGCAGAGCAACTAAACTCTTATGAATGGTTTTATAACATACCTTTTCATTACCCATGACTCTCTGCTTATCGGGGAGCCTGCTTCCCCCTCCTCTTTCTCTACCTGCAACTAAACTCTTATGAATAGTTTTATAACATACCTTTTCATCACCCATGACTCTCTGCTTATCGGGGAGCCTGCTTCCCCCTCCTCTTTCTCTACCTGCCTCACCTACTTGTGATCTCTGTCTATCAAACAAATAAATAAAATCTTTAAAAAAAAAAAAAGATGCTGCAAACAACAAAACATTTTATATGCAAGAATAGGGAGAAAAAATTTAGACAAAAGCAAATGGCCATAAAAGACAGTTTGTTTTCCTTTCTTCCAAATTACATGGCTAGAGTGTTTCGAGCTGGTTACCAAACGTGCCATTTACATAAAATCTAACATTAGGTGTAAAACCTCAAATTGATTTTTACCTTCTGCTCAGGTAGAAATGGTACACCTATTTCACAAACAGGCAAATGCACTCAAGGAACTGAAGTTATATTATAAAAGTCCTGTTTTGGTCTGACTCTGATTTCATGTGGGAGAGAAAACACCTCTAACTTATCACTATCTGTTCACAATAAGAACTGTATTTGGCAGCCTAATTACTTTGTGCACTCTCACTATGATCTGAATTCCCAGAGAGAGAGTTATGTATGTATTTGTACTAAGGCAAAGAAGAAGAATGGATCAGTTTCTCTCCTATTTTCTCTGAAAGCAGGTATCTTTGTATCTCTATTAGAGGTCTCACTCTGGGGACACCAGTGGCTAAGTCGGTTAAGTGTCTGCCTTTGGCTCAGGTCATGATCCCAGGGTCCTGGGTTTGAGTCTAGCACTCCCTGCTCTGTGGAGAGTCTGCTTCTTCCTTTGCCTGCCGTGGCCCCAGCTTGTAATCTTTATAAAAAAAAAAGTCTCACTTGTAACCCCTCTCAGGAAATTAAGAGGTAGGAGGAATGTTTTCTCTTTCTAATTTCCCACTCCTTCTCATCTTTACACATGCACCATCCCTTTATCCTGACACACAGGGGGCACAGCGATACAGGAGAGTTATTTTTGAGTTAAATGCTGGACTTATATTTGCTTTTGCAGACCCCTGAATGGGCTTCTTGTTGTCTGTTGCTTAACATTCCTGAAATAACTTAATGATATAATTGAAACAAATATCAGGAGACTAGCCTTTAAGAAATGCTAGAGAAAGGCTACACTATGTGAATTGGAGAAAATTCCAGTACTCTTACAAGTATACATTTCAGTCCTTCAGTCAAACATCTCTCTGCTAGAAATCCAAGTGTGCTAATTTCTTAACTTTCCTGGTCTGTCCTTCTGTAAAAAATGAGGCACATCTTGAGGGATGAAATACATGCTCACATATTAAACAGAAAGTAACAAAAATAATAAACCAAATATAATAACCCAAAATATAATAATAAAACAAAAAATAATAAACAGAGTAACAGTATATAGTTAAAATATTCTTCCAGAAGCCTATTACCTGGCTTCAAAAAAAGTATTAAAAATACATAGAGTTCTTTGCAGTCTCTCACATTAGACCACTAATTTAAATTTAAGCTAATGAGTGGTGGGGTACCATTATTTAAAGTTTTTTTTTTTTTTTTTACTTATTTGACAGACACACAGATCACAAGTAGGCAGAGAGGCAGGCAGAGAGAGAAGGAAGGAAGCAGGCTCCCTGCTGAGCAGCAGAGCGCGATGCAGGGCTCGATCCCAGGACGCTGGGATCATGACCTGAGCCGAAGGCAGCGGCCTTAACCTACTGAGCTACCCAGGCGCCCGGGTACCATTATTTAAAAACAAAATCTTCCCTCTCATCACTGATATTTTATTTATTTGTTTGTTTGTTATTTAAAGTGGGGAGAGGGAGAGAGAGAATCTGAAGCAGGCTCCCTCCCCAGTGCTTATGCAGGGCTCAATCTCACAACCCTCAGATCATGACCTAGCTGAAATCAAGAGCCAGATGCTCAACCAACTGAGCCACCCAGGCACCCCTAATTGCTGACATTTTAGAAAATCACCAAGGAACGCTCTTCCATTATTAGATAGGGGAAATTCCACCATTTTGGTCATTCCCAAGTGCAATTTCATCTTGGGGGTCATCTCATTATCTCACTGCACAATTAAAACAAAAATTACAATTTTTAGTTGGTGGCTTAAACCTCATAGAAAGTTATTTTTTTCCTTCTGAAGTTCCTTAATCACAATCAAGTTACATCCACCATACTCTGATCAATTTCCTGGCTGAGGTCTGGCCCTTCAAATTTCACACAGGCTTTCACAACATAAGCATGCAGTAAGAGCTTCATATTTACAATTCATGAAAGGGATACATGCATCCCTACATGGTCCACCTGTGGACTATTCTCTCCCAACTTTCAAATCTGATCAACCAAACGAACGTCTGTTACTCTGCCATCTATTAACAATAGTATTAATTCTAATCCTAACTTTGAACTGATGCTCCAGTATGTTTAGAGATTAGAATTGTTTTCCACTAAATCCTAATTACACAGCCACATATTTTTCCACAGTTGTCACTGTGAATATCACATGAATTTAGAGTACTTTTCGGGAATTCAGTGTATGTATCTACTGTAACTAATCTAGGGCAGGAGTTAAGAACCCACAGCCTTGACTAGAACAGGTTACTTACTTTCTCTGTATGTTACCAGATACAACCTGATAAATACAGTCACTTTGAGTAATATGTATATAGTGAGCTTTTGCATTATACATCTCCTACAATCAGACAGTATTCTACAGACCAAAAGACTGAATCATGATTAGCAGTCAAGGTGCAAAAGGTAGTATCTCTTGACGTGCTTCATAAACTTGGTCTCAAGAGCTCAGCTGTATTTCTGCACCAGAGATCTCTTCTCAAACCTTCTGTTTATTTTTCAAAAGATATAACTAACAGAGCTACAGAAGTCTGGAAAGAGGGAGCTACTGTGGTTTCTTGTTAGTAAGCTTCTGAATACTTTCAATGGCAGCTGCCCAACAATCCTGTGCATATTCCTAAATGAGTCAAGAAAATGCGACAATACCATAGCTACAGTGATGTGGTTAAGTGACTCAAACGATTCTTTTGAAATGTAGCAAGCTCCACATGGATTTAACTTAAGTGCATACTTTTTTGGGCAAATGCCCAATGTATGAAGAAAGAAAAACATTTCTCCCAAACTGAATAAAATGTGAAAGAAGGTATGTTGTTTCCATTTTACTCTCTCACTCCAGCTCCTTCCTTTTTGTCCCCTTCCCTCTCCCAACCTCTCCAACTAGTTAAGAGACTCTTCTTGTTTGGGGGGGAAAAAAAAGTACTATTCACATCTTAGGACACAGAAATATGGTCTTTGATTTCTTTCAGGACACCTCACCCTAGGAGACAGTGAGTCCTGTTACAAATGGGAATAAAAATGGTTGTAAGCAGTCACTAACTATTTAATTTACTTGATCTCTAATTGTATTTACTGCATTGTCAGAGGGAGAGATGAGGAATAAGCTTTTTGCCTTCTAAAATAGTACCTCCATAGTAAAATATTTCTGTTCCAACTCTTTAAAAAAAAAAAAAGTGGGGGGGTGAGGGAGCATGTAGCATATTCCTTTGGTGAGGTTTTATGTAAACAGTTAACCTTTTTCGAGACCCATCAATCCTAAAATGGCAGGACACTGAACCACACCATCTATGTAAGATTTTAGTTATGAGCTAAAACACATTTAAAAAGAAACGCAGAGCATCAAAAAGGATGCAGCATTATCTACAAGAGCTAAGATAGATAGATAGGTTTTTTTTTTTTTTTAAAGATTTTATTTATTTATTTGACAGACAGATCACAAGTAGGCAGACAGAGAGAGAAGGGAGGAAGCAGGCTCCCTGCTGAGCAGAGAGCCTGATGCGGGGCTTGATCCCAGGACACTGGGATCATGACCTGAGCTGAAGGCAGAGGCTTTAACCCACTGAGCCACCCAGGCGCCCCGATAGATAGGTATTTTTAAGATTTTATTTTTAAGTAATCTCTACACCCAACGTGGGGCTCGAATTCACAACCCCAAGATCAAGCGTCGCATGCGCCACTGACTGAGCCAGTCAAGTGCCCTAAGAGCTAAGGGAGGTTAAAGGAGGTTATGATGGAGTACAAATACCATGACTGTATCTGTGTGTTTAAAATGGAAGGGAGGAAGGAGAGAGACACCTGTGTGTGCTTTCCAGAAAGGTCTAGAAGAACATATGCCAAAGAAAGGTTTCACAACCTTGACACTATTAACATTGTGGGCCAGTTCTTTGTTGCAGGGAACTGTCCTAAGCACTGTAGGGTATTTCATGACTTCCCTGGCCTCTACCCACTAGAAGCCAGAAGCATCCCCACAGTTGCAACAAACAAAAATGTCTATAAATATTATTATCAAATGTCCTCTGGGGAGCAAAACTCTCTCAGTTGAGAATTCCTGCACTACTTAACAGTACCTATCTCCACAGAGGGAAGTAAGACGATAGGAGAGCAACTGAAAAGAAAGTGAGGGCTTTTATTTTTTGCTCTACATACCATACTTCTGTACGGTTTGGATGTCTTAGTCCTCTCCAGCCTTTATTACATGTGTTAATTCTCCAGAACAATGAGGAAAATAGAATCACAAAACCACACAGCTACTGGCCCTGCAAAATGACAGGACACAGACTCCCAATGATCAGAAAACATGTGTAAGCCACACTCACCTTCATAGGGTTTTCATCATATGTTGGGGTTCCCAGGTCCATCTCAGCTTCATGCTCAAGGCTGGCGTCATCTCCTGGGCTTTCCCAAGTAGGAGGATCCCACTGAGTCTGCCTAGAAGAAGGTAAGAACAGCCATGCTGTCATGGCCAGAAAGCAGAGAACTCTGGCACAGGCATCTCTGCTCATATACACATAAAACGCAACATATATAATGAGGCAGAATAAGTCAGCATCGTAAGATAGAGACATTCTTTTGTTACCCCTCCAGCAGCATGATTCTATCCCAGAGACATACATTGTTTAGCCCACTGTATTTCTCTAGCCAACGAGGCGGCAGTGTTTACTGGGTGTCAAAGAGAGCAGTAAAACCAAACATCCTATTTCTCACCTGGCTCTAATGTTCTGGAAAGAGGATTCAGCAAAACCTAAAAAGTACACGGAGTCAGTGCTTGCCTCTGCCTCCCCTCTGCAGGTGAGGAGATCAATAGTGACTGTACCTAGCACGTGCTTGGAGCAAAATAAAATAAATCACAACACACTCCTCATAATCCTTGGCCATGTGAGAAAATTGTTCCTTGCTTTAGGAGTCTTCTTGTCTGTGGTTGTGCCCCTTTGCTTCAATGACTGATAACATGGAAAAGACTTGAGGTTAAAAACTTGTGCCCTGGGGCGCCTGGGTGGCTTAGTGGGTTAAAGCCTCTGCCTTCAGCTCAGGTCATGATCCCAGGGTCCTGGGATCGAGCCCCACATCGGGCTCTCTGCTCAGCAGGGAGCCTGTTCGTCCCGCCCCCCTCTCTGCCTGCCTCTCTGCCTACTTGTGATCTCTATCAAATAAATAAAAATAAATAAATAAATAAAAATCTTTAAAAAGCCCAAAAAACAAAAAAGCCTTGTGTCCTGGGGTGCCTGGGTGGCTCAGTTGTTAAGCATCTGCCTTAGGCTCAGGTCACGATCCCAGGGTCCTGGGACTGAGCCCCACGCTGGGCTCCCTGCTCAGTGGGAAGCCTCCTTTCCCTCTCCCACTCCCCCTGCTTGTATTCCCTCTCTTGCTGCCTCTCTCTGTCAAATAAATAAAATCATGAAAAAAAAAAAATCAAAACTTATGCCCTTGGCTCAAAATATTCTCAACTAACTGCAAGAAGGGTTCTACCCTGTTAGCTCACTGCATGTTTATTAGTTGCTTTGAAAATAAGCAAGCATAGATTTTTTTTTTTTTTTTAAAGCTAGATTTGTGAGTTAACAACTGAAAGTAAGACAATTCATGTTCAGGAGTCTGAAGTCAGCTGCCACAGGGAATGCTATAGGGAAAATCACTTAAAACGTCCAAAGCCTCAGAGAACTAGCAGCCTATCTGAGAGGCCAGGCCTGCCACTGCAGTCTTCTTGTGCTCTCCTACCACTCCATCTTTAGTCAGCAACATCACACGCGCTTGATAAAGCATAAAGGAAATTATCTGTATGAAATTTTTAAACTCATAAGGCATTACAAACAAAGACATCTGCAATACTCTTGATAAAAAGACCTAACAATAACGAGAGAGAACAGGGAGATAGATGCTCCCAAACAAGCAATTCGCAAAAGATACAAGTGGCCAATAATTTACTTTAGATAGTCCATTTCAACAATAAAAGAATCAGAAATGAAAATAAGCTCTCTTGCCTATTAGATTTACAAGAGTAGTAGAAATTACATCAAGAAAGACAATACTGTATACTTTTTGTGGAAGTCTACAGTGGTACAATTTTTTTTAATGGTAAGCTGACAATAATTATCAATTTAAAATGTCAATGTCTTTTAACCAACAGCATAGTAAGATTAGTGTCTTTAAGGATATCCAGGGTTGGAGTTATATATAAAACAGTGAAAATCCAACAATGAGGGTGGGTTAAGTAAAATTTCGAACAGCCATATGAGAGAGTAGGAGCTGGCAAACTTTTTTTTTCTATAAATGATCAGAGAGTAAATCATCTCTGACTTTGCAGGCCATATGGTCTCTGTCACAACTACTCTACTCTGCCATTATAGTGTGAAAGCAGCCATAAATAACTCCTAAATAAATGGGGGTGGCTGTATTCCCCCAAAAACTTTATTTGCAAATACAAGTGGCCTGTGGGCATAGTTTGCTGACCCCTGAAACAAAGTATAAGCATGCACTGAAAATGTAGTTCTATCTATCTGTAACTGACAAAAGTCCTCTACAGATTGGTATGATTATAAAACATGTACCCCAACAACTCACATAAAATTATATACCAATGAGTACACACACACACACACACAGAAAGCACATACATTCACATAAAGCTATCTGTCTAAAAGATGTATTTTTTTAAACCTCTAGGTAAGATAAATTGGGCTTTTTGCATATAGCAGGGATCATCAAACTATGGCTTATGGACCAAATCTGGCCTCCTGCCTATTTTATAAATCAAGTCTTACTGGACACAGAAGTGACCATTCATTTATATATGGCCTATGGGCTGTTTGCACAACAATGAGAATTGAGTAGTTGTGACAGAGACTGGCTGGCTGGCAAAGCCTAAAATATTCATTATATCTGGGCTCTTACAGAAAAGGTTTGCTTATGACCCCTCATACCTACATAATATTAGATGAAGTCATTATCTTTTTTTTTTTTTTTTTGACAGAGAGAGACACAATGAAAGAGGAAACACAAGCAGGAGGAGTGGGAGAGGGAAAAGCAGGCTTCCCGCTGAGCAGGGAGCCCGACGTGGGGCTCAATCCCAGGACCCTGGGATCATGACCTGAGCCCAAAGCAGACGCTTAATGCCTGAGCCACCCAGGTGCCCCATCATTATCTTTTTAAACTCCAGTTTTCTCCAAGAGTCTTGCAGATTAAAAATATACCAAAATATCTCTCTAAAAAGGACTAAAGTCTATGGTCTGACATAACATTTAAGACGTGATTCTGGAAATCTGGCAGCCCTCAAGCGCAATGAACAACAGACAACGACATCAAGCCCACACCCATCAATCTCCTCTTCTGACAGCAACTTCTTCCACCAACTGAAAGCTGACCTGGGATACCCACACAGCCCTTCTTACCTTGTGATCACATGGTAGTAATAAATCTTCCCTTCTGGATCTCGGGCTGTCTTCCAGTTGGGAGGTAAGACGATGGTTTTGGGTTTGGGAGGAGAGGGGGGTGGCAGATCCAGAAGATTATTTGTCACTACCATTTCAGGCTAAAAAGAAACACAAATTCTTGATCAGTGACATCTCTTCTAATCTAGCCGAAAAGGACAAAGTAGCCTACTTAATATGTAAAAACATATATCCTCCACCTCTTCTTTTGAAAAACAATAAAACAAAAGTCCAATCTGGGAAGTGATCAGAGATGGCTCTATGAATAGCTTTAAGGATCTGTCAGAAAACTGACAGTTGGCTCCAAGTTCACCATCCAAGAGATCACCTTTAAAAATAGTCAGCAGCTCATTATCTAGAGCAGTATCTTTCAACCTTGATAAAACCAATGCTAAATGACATATACCAACTTCAGGATACTAACTATATAGAGCTCACTCTCTCTCTTTTTTTAAGACAAAAATTTGAAAAGCAAGTATGACAGAATGTTAACATTTATCCATTCTCTATTCTTCTGTATGTTCAAAATGTCATATTTATATTAAAAAATTTAATGCCACATTTTGAAAAACATAAAAACTTCACAGTCACTGTTAGGGATGGAATTATTTCCCCCAAATTCACATGTTGGAGACCTAACTCCCAATGTGACTATTTGGAGAAAGTGCCTTTATAGAGGGAATTAAAGTTAAATGAGGTCATAAGGGTAGTGCCCTAATCCAACAGGACTGGTACACTCATAAGAGGAAGGGACATCAGGGAATGTGGGCAAAGAAAAGGCCATGTGAAGATACAGTGAGAAAACAACCACTTATAAGCCAAGGAGAGGCCTCAGGAGACACGAAGCCTGTTGACATCTGATCTTACAGACTTCCAGCCTCTAGAATGGTAAGAAAATCAATTTCTGTTGTTTAAGTCACTCAGTTTGCGGCATTTTGTTATAGTAGCTCTGGAAGACTCGTAATAAACTGCTGTAAGAATATATGCCCTAAACTGTCCATTTTATGTAAACCAGTTAACATAGAATCATTCTTCCAGCTTTACCTTTGCTTGAGCAATCAAAGAGGAACCCAAGATCCCAGGTGCAGGTAAAATGCAACCACTTTTTTCTTTTTTAAAATGTGACCACTTTTAAGCAAACACAAGTCTTGAAGCATCACTGTTTTGCATATATCACTAATCCCTACTTCATGTAGCTGCTGTTTTTGGTGTCCTATTCAGTTCCGCTTCATTCCTGTAGTCCTCTAGCCTATAAAGTGACCTCTTTTCCCTAAGCTTCTGTGTCACTTAAGAATACTTCAAATCCAGGGGCACCTGGGTGGCTCAGTTATTAAGCGTCTGCCTTTGGCTCAGGTCATGATCCCAGGGTCCTGGGATGGAGCCCTGTGTGAGGTGCTCTACTCAGTAGGGAGCCTACTTCGCTCTCTCCCACTCCCCCTGTTTGTGTTCCCTCTCTCGCTGTCTCTCTCTCTGTCAAATAAATAAATAAAATCTTCGTGGGAGGGAAAAAAGAATACTTCAAATCCAAAAAGAAAAAACAAAACAAAAAAACACTTCAAATCATTCAGAACTTAACCAAATTACTAATCCTTCCCACACTTGGGAATGGTTCTTTCCCTCCTCAAACTAGCTGTACTTTTTTTTGTGATACTAATTGTACTTTTTTGTGATACTAATCCCTACTTTTAGGATTATTCATTGTGATCTTCAACTCTCTAAGTGGAATGTGAGCTTCTGAGAACAGGAATGGAAGCTTAGGTTTGTATTCAGAGTTCCTAGAAGGGCCCAACTCACAGCAAGTCCTCAAATATCTGCTGGAAGTGCAAACGGTCTCAGCCTTCAACTGTCTCACGTGCGGTCTTTATACTCCATCTCCACTCACTGTCCTACCCGCCAAAAGCCACCATCACTCATGGGATCGCTGCAGGAGCCTTCTCTGAACTGTCAGAATTCCAAAGTGCTAATGGGTAAGTTATTCTGTTTGGCTGCTCAGCTGCTTCCAATGCCAGCCTCCTAGTTCCCACTTCAAGATTTCCCCATACCCTCCTCCATATGTGGAAGAATGCCATACTGTACAACGTGTACAGTAAAGTATATCACTCATTTCTATACCCCCAGTCCACAGCGTCTAGTGTAGTATCATATTCTAGGGCTCCGTAAAATAAAAATAGCGACTCGAGAAAACTGTTACATTAGAATTCCTAGCAAAGTATAAAAATACAAGTCAGTCAGCTAAAATTACAAATAAAATGGATAGCAGGAGCAAAATATGTATCTATCAACACTGCTGTAAGTTTCACAGAATTTTTTAAAAAATGATGAGTAATGCTTCCTCCGGGACATAAGCACTTACGCGAAACTGGGGACTACAAAAGTTAGAAACAAAAAACAGAGTGGAAAACAAAACCAAACAAAACCAAACAAAAAAGGAAACCTTCTAAAGATGAGATATGCAGCCAATGAGCATTTTATCAACTGAAATATTTCTCTTACTGGCTGTAAGGGCTGAGGTTGCCCTGGTGCAACTATTGTCGTCACGGCCGCGGCTGGCTGGACCACCACTCCTTGTGGGTGAGCTGTGAAAATCTGCTGTCCCTGGATATACTGAAGACTTGGCTGGGCATAACTCTAAAAGATAAAATGAAGAAATCCAAAATTTAGACTTTTCTAGCTCTAATACAGCAGTAATTAACTTCGAAGTTGGCATCACCTTATTGGAATCCATTAATTTTTAAAAACTTTTAGTAAAGAATATTTGGATACAAATGTGTAAAAGTCTTCTGTTGCAAACACATAAGTTTCTTTTTTTAAAACAATTCCCTAGTCATTTACTTACCTTGGTTTTATCATTAAAAAAAGAAAGAAAGAAAGAAACTCACCAAAAAAAAAAAACAAAAGACTTGGGCGGGCCGTGGGTGGTGCTCCTAAGAGCTGTCCCAAGCCGCAGTACCAATGGTGTGTGGCACTTACGATATCCAAGAGATTGCTCCCCAGGACTCTTTGCAGAGAACCTTTATACCACCAACTCCTAAAAACTACCAGGTATTCTGGGCACCTAGGTGGGGCAGTGGGTTAAGCCTCTGCCTTCGGTTCAGGTCATGATCTCAGGGTCCTGGGATGGAGCCCCGCATCTGCTCTTCGCTCAGCAGGAAGCCTACTCCCCCCTCTCTCTTTCTGCCTGCTTCTCTGCCTACTTGGGATCTCTGTCAAATAAATAAATAAAATCTTTAAAAAAAAAAAAAAAAAGAAAACCTACCAGGTGTTCTGACCAGAAAATGTCAGAGAGTGAGGTAGCAGAGGAAGTAAGATGGTGATCAAATTTTAAACTTGTTTTTTAGCTTTCTGTAGTCTTTGATAATACAATTCCTTCCAAGGAAGACAGCAGAATTCACTTGATCCAAAATTCTTACCACATACAGGTTCATACCGTGCTTTATGAAGCTTAGAAAGAGCCCTTTCACATACATGGTCTCATTAAGTCCTGACCACCATCAAAGGTGGGGGACCTAAGAAAGTGCCACAGCTGTAACTTACACCTAGTCTGGAATTAGTTCTCATTGACAGAAAAACTGCTTAAAGAAGAGGTGACAAACATATCCCAAAAAACAGCTCTGTTGTCTTAAGAGGTGATGAATACCAAGGAAATGAATAGGTATCCTGTACTGAAGGACAGATTTTGATCCTACAGACTGAGATTATACCACATAAAACTATTTCAGAGGCATATATTGACAAACACCCAAAATATAAAATATAACCATTCCAAGTGATACCAGTAAAGAACCGAGGAGTCTGAATAGGCCAATGGAACTAAAAGATTTCTGGATGAGTAAGTACTGAGAGGGCACCAAGAAAAAGAGAAGAGGAGTATGACACAGTTGACCCTTGAACAACATGGATTTAAACTGCATGGGGCCACTTATAAGATGGATTTTCCACAGTATAGTATTGTAAATGCATTTTCTTTATGATTTTTCTCATTTTTTTTCTCTAGCTTACTTTATTGTAAGAATACAGAACATAACACATATAACATAGAAAATATGTGTTAACTGACCATTCACCATTAAGGTTTTCAGTCAACAGTAGTTAAGTTTGGGGGAAGTTAAAAATCATATGCACGGGGCGCCTGGGTGGCTCAGTGGGTTAAAGCCTCTGCCTTTGGCTCAGGTCATGATCCCGGAGTCCTGGGATCGAGCCCCGCATTGGGCTCTCTGCTCAGTAGGGAGCCTGCTTCCTCCTCTCTCTCTTCCTGCCTCTCTGCCTACTTGTGATCTCTGTCTGTCAAATAAATAAATAAAATCTTTTAAAAAAAATCATATGCAGATTTTTGTTTGGTGGGGGAGTTGGTGCCCCTAACCCCTGAATTGTTCAAAGGTCAACAGTACTTGATTCAATATTCTGGCACAGCTTAATCTACACAGAGAAACCAGACTCAATGTTAACTGTCAAGGCAGAATTATTATCCAAATAATATCACAAAATAGAAATGCTTTCATCTCTAAGTATTTGGATACAAGACGGGAAACCTGTGCAACATCAAAGATTTTGTAGAAACAAGTATTATCTCCCAACCTAATTCTGGTCCCAAAGCATGAAATCTGGTTAAACCAAAAGGACTTTTTAACGCTGATGCATACCCAGACAATACTGAATCAGAGTTTAGTACAAAACGATTATCAGCAAAAAAGATGATCAAATACTATTCAAGAAATTTAAAAGTACAATCTTAAAAGTGAAGTATAAATAATTCTTTTAAGTTCGATATCAACTTTGCTGAAAATAAGCCATAAAACAAAACATATCTAGCTGGGTTCTAGTCTATGATCATCACTTTACCCGGGAAGTGAACTTCCAAGAGCCCTGATGGCCAGCAGGAAGAATCTTGAAGAGTGGATACAAGAGGCAAGTTACTGTGCATGTAGGGGGTTAATATATATGCGCTGGTAAATCTGATTTTGAGTAAATACAGTTTCTGGGGGTGCGCCTGGGTGTCTCAGTAGGTTAAGGGTCTGACTCTTGGTTTTGACTCAGGTCATAATCTCAACGGGTGGTTAAGACCAAGCCCCACACTGGGCTCTGTACTCAGTGGGGAGTCTGCTCAGGATTCTCTCCCTTTGCCCCTGTCCCCACTCATGCACACACATGTGCGCACGCTTTCTCTCTTTCAAATAAATAAATAAATCTTTAAAAAAAAAAAGTTTCTGGGGGGCTGAAAAAGGCAGTAAACTGATAAACATGTTATCTCCAGAGTGATCAGGAGGTCAAGCACCCAAATCTACAACAGAAAAATGCTAATACTTTGGAGGCTAAAATTTCCTTTGACCTTCAGTGAAACTTTGCTCCTGGAAAATCTGTCTGACAAGATCAGAGTTAGTAAGTAAGGCTCATCAATGGAGACACTTTAAAGGACCTGATTAATGTGAAGTAATGAAGTAAAGCTATGGTTTCTTTAGCATGAAGACTCTCGCTCCAAATGCTGGCTGTGTGGTAACTTCTGAACTGCAATGGCTTTATAGAGCTGGATCATTCTCTGTATTTGCCAGAGGAGGCTCCAGACAAATTTCACCTGTTTCTAAAAAGCAAATATATATTTAAAGGATGATAATTTATCATCAGGAGAGAATGGAACACATACTGGAAATAACTTCCAAAGGAAATGCCAAAAATATCTGAACCGTATCAGCCATGCTAGACTAAAAAAAAAAAAAAAAAAAAAAAAAAAGTCACCCAAGATAGCAATAATCATTTAGAGGTACAGTCTTTAAAACCCAGACTGTCAAAAAGAAAGAGGAAAATGAACATCCTTCAGCCTTCTATAGAAGCTATCCAAACCAACGGACAAACACATGCCAATGCCAAAACTAACAACAGCAATAAAAAGGGAAAACAGGTTTGCAGTCCCACTGAGATTCATATGGAAGATGTACACACTTGTGAGACACAAACAGCATATGCCGATCAAGTCTGTCTGCTGGGGGGAAATCTGTAGGAGACTGGCTCTCCCCTTCAAGAGACATGAAATTACATAAAAGCTAATTTTCTCAAACATCAATCCAGTCTACAAATATCTTTAAAATGGGACTTCCCATGGCATTTACAAGAGAAATCTAAAAATGTCTAAAATGTTATGGAAGGGAAAACATGATTATTCTGCCCCTACTTCTAGAGAGGGAAAAAAAATCACTACTACTTTATATCTGAGTCACTTCACTTTATAATGTGAAAAATTATAGTCCTTAGCACTGCATTTTTTGAGATGTGATTTAGTATGACTTTGTAAGAATAGGCCACTTAGTAATGTCACAAAACCACTATAAATCACGTGGTCTCTATGGAAATTGGGCTTTTATGTTTAATAAGCAATTACAGCAAAAAAAAGTCACCTTCTGATCACACATCTGCTCCAAATGTCAAAGATATTGCATATGTACATACACACAAACTTGTGTTATATCACCTACTACCTTCACTGTCAAAGTTATCATATCTTAACAAACTCTCAGTAGCCCATGTTGGTACGGTCGATACTATGCTCGAACACAAACCTCAAGGCCTCCTCCTGGAGGTCAAATCGTTAGACCAGACACCAGAAGAGGACCCTGATTAGGAGGATTTCACACCCCACTAACATCAATGCTCTCTCGTATCATTAAGGTAACTGAATAATAACTATAATTAAGCCTTCAAGGTACATGGTACTTTAAATCTACCATTATTACTATCCATTAGCTCATGCAAACCTCAACCACTCTGAGGCATTCAGCTCATTTCATAGATAAGAAAAGTAAAACTGAAGACTATAAATGAAGTACCTGTCTCCAAGACATACAGGAAATGATGGACACGGACTCTAAACACACACTGACAACATGTTCTATGATTCTCATCACCCAAAGCCCAGCATCATCTCTGATAACTAATCTCACAGAGAAGGAAAGAACAATCTGGACCATCCAACTCCATTTACCTGCCACTCTAGTACAAACAAAATAGATTAGGGAGCTAGCACATGACTCCTTGGCAGAACGGAAAGGAAAACTGCAAGCAAGCAAAATTGTAATGCTTGAGTCCTAAGGCCATGCCTAAACCTTCTGCTCAGTGGGATGGAAAAAACAGACTCCATTTCATAAGAATGGCCAAATGACCAGTTAACTCTCTCCTGGCGAGTCTTTAATAAGTATCCTCCACTGCTATTGTTTATGCTCTAAAACCTAGGTTAAGGACATACTTCAGGAATAGAAATGGGACAGCAGTAGACCATACTTCTTACATCTGATACATATTCTCAGGGAAAATCTCAAAATGAATGCCTTGGTCCAAGAAAGAATACGGTAAGAAAGCAGGAGAAGTCAGAATCTAAGAAATTTGATTAAGACACTTAAAACATTCTGTAGGAGGCAACATTAAACATACAAAAAGAAAGACAATACTTAAAAAATTGATACCTAATGGCCAATAATACCCATTTTCTTTTCTCTTTTTTTTTTTTTTTTTTAAAAGATTTTTATTTATAAGGGGTGCCTGGGTGGCCCAGTTGGTTAAGTGTCTGCCTCCACTTCAGGTCATGATTCCAGCCAGCTGGGGTAGGGTCCTGGGATCAAGGCCTGCGGGGAGTCTGATTCTCCCTCTCCCCACTCCCTCCCACCCCTCCATCTCTCTCTGTCTCTAGTAAATGAATAGAATATTTAAAAAAAAAAAAGACTTTTATTTTTAAGTAATCTCTAAACCCAACATGGGGCTTGAATTCACAACCTGGAGATCAAGAGTTGTATGCTCTACCAACTGAACCAGCCAGGCAGCCCCACACCCATTTTCTTATTAGCCTTATTTACAATATTCATTGTAAGCCAAACATGAAAGAAAAAAACAAAAGAAACCTAAGAATGTTCAGTGAAGTACTATTAATAATTATAAAAAGAACTTTTAAATGACTACCCCCAGAAAAATGGGTAAGAAATTATTTGATAAGCAAATGGGATGTTATATGTATGTATGTATATATGCATATGTATATTCACATACGCATATATAAAAATACAGAGTAATTTGGGAAAATGGTTAAGAATCATGTTAAGTAGAAACAATGGGAAAGTTCCAAATCTTCAAAATTACAAATACATAAAATATATAAGCATGTGGATAAAGAGATCGTTCAAAATGAACGTAGTCAACACTTAAAATTTTAGGAATTAAAACTGGATACCTTGTCACGGCCTTGCAAACTAAATTTTGATGCAGCTTCATCACAAAAATAGTGACAAATCACAGTACTGGTCAGTGCTAAGTAATGTGTGCAGGAATTATCTCTGCGAAATCTCCCCCATCCACAATAATTCACCTTTAAGGAGTGATGTGAGAGACGTAGGAATATGGTGAGGATGATGCTTTATACATTCTTTTTTGCTTTCTTAAGCTTAAAATGTACTGCTGTATTCTACAGAAAAGAAACTTGATTTAAAAGCACAAAAATAGGGACACCTGGGTGGCTCAGTGGGTTAAGCCACTGCCTTCGGCTCAGGCCGTGGTCTTGGGGTCCTGGGATCGAGTCCCGCATCGGGCTTCTCTGCTCGGTGGGGAGCCTGCTTCCCCCCGCCCTCTGCCTGCCTCTCTGCCTACTTGTGATCCCTCTCTTTGTCAAATAAATAAATAAAATCTTCAAAAAAAAAAAAAAGGCACAAAAATACACTTTGAAATATAAAATCAGTACACTCAGCTTTTTAAATTTAACATTACTATTTCCTACTACAGTGATAACCTCAGGCTCAGTGCATCACAGACACTCTGGCAAAATTTGTGATGATAAACATGTAGGGGATAAAAAAATATATATACACACCAGGTCTCAGAAGAAAAGAACAAGCCATCTCCTGACTCAATTACCATGACAAAGGTTCTCCCATCGTAGCAATATAAAAGAATTAACTGTGTATTATTCACTGCCTATAAGCGAAAAGGAGAAAAGTATCCAAAAGCTTCTCTCGATCTCTTGCTTTGGGGGAAGTCATCTGGACACTGTAAGAAGCCCTATAGAAAGGTCCATATGAAGATAGAAAACGGAGTTAACTACCATGTAAGTGAGCTTCAAAGCGAATCTTCCATCCTCTGCCTAACCTTCAGATGACTACAGCCCTGGTTAACAGTCGGACTCTAATTTCATGAAAGACTCTGAGCCCGAACCATCCATCCAGACAAGCTACTTCTGAATTCCTGACTCACAACAAAGGTGAGATAATAATTACCAGTTGTCTTAAGCTGCTAAATTCTGGTGTAATTTATTACACAGCAGGAGATAACTAATACATATGCAACTGATTGATATGTAAAAGTAATCAATGGCAGGACTCCCCCTTCACATCAGATTTAACATCCCATAAACAGAACAAGACAGACAAGAGAGGTTCCGAAATTAGTTACCTGTACAATTGGTGGAGTTGTCTGTGAATAGGGTGATGTCACACCATAGACAGTTGGGCAAGTCTGTCCTTGATAATATATGGTTGCTTGAGACTGTGCAGGAGAATACTGCTGCTGGACACTGACTGACTGTTGGTTTGAATCCCAAACACCATAATTCTGTCCTTGGACTGGGCCTGGGGCTGGCACTGGCAAGACGGTGACGCTGGAGTCTTGATGTACCACACCTTCACTTTGGGCCACATACTGTGAACTGGAAACTTCCACAGGGGCTGCCACATGGGGCACCACTGGCACGGGTGGAGGGGCAGCAAGGGGTTCTGTAGAATGTCCCACCAAGGGCTGAGAATGATCGTAAGGAGCAGGAGAACACACGGGGTCCATGTTGGGTGTGGGAAGGAGCACCTTCCCAGCATTAGGGTTGCTGGGATCCACATAGGCCTGCATGGGATAACCTGGTGGGTAGCCGGCAAAAGGGTGATGAGGGGCATTGTAAGCAAGAGAGTCATAGGGCAGTGGAGACGTCATTCCCAGGGTCTGCATCTGCTGCTGTTGTTTCTGAGCCTCCCGCTGAGCCACCTCTTGTTCAAACAACTTTCGACGCTCCTCTGTAGAAAGTTTATTGCGGTCTTTAATTCGTACTTTCTTTTTAGAAGTTGGTGTATCATATCTAGAAAGAAAACAATCAGAGCATCACAAATGTTTTTCCCTAAATCAAGGACATAATCAAAGCATTAATAAAGGTATGTCACTCAATACTAAACCATTAATCACGCCAAATCCAATTTGGCATTGGTTAAAAATCAGTCAAAATTACTTAAGGAATCCTGCAGATAGAAGAGAATCTCAAGAAAACATTTAGAAGAAAACAGTAACTTTTTTTTTTAAGATTTTATTTATTTATTTAACAGACAGAGATCACAAGTAGGCAGAGAGGCAGGCAGAGAGAGAGAAAGGGGGAAGCAGGCTCCCGCTGAAGCAGAGAGCCTGATGTGGGGCTTGATCCCAGGACCCTGGGATCATGACCTGAGCAGAAGGCAGAGAGGCTTTAACCCACTGAGCCACCCAGGCGCCCTGAAAATAATAACTTTTATCTTTTTTTTTTTTAAGATTTTATTTACTTATTTGACAGAGAGAGATAGATCACAAGTAGGCAGAGAGGCAGGCAGAGAGAGAAGGGGACACAGGCTCCCTGCTGAGCAGAGAGCCCAATGCGGAGCTTGATCCCAGGACCCAGAGGTCATGACCTGAGGGGCCAATAACTTCATCTTTATTCTCAGATGCTAGAACTCCAAATTAAAGATACATATAATATTCTAAACACATTCTTATTTACACTTGCATAGTTCTCTATACATCTCTAGGTTTATAAATTCTGAAATTAAAACAAAATACACTAATAAAAGCTACAGAATTTGATGTCTGTCTGACCACATGTATTCATGACAAATTCAACAGAGAGCAGTTAAGTGAAGGATGAGAATGCACACAGAAAAGTATGGGGAGTTATATTCAGCTCCTCTTCTCTGTGCAATACCAAATATAATATATTTTACTGCTAAGCCTAACGCCCTGTGATGGTTTTGACAAGGCCTCCTGGAAACCATCAGCTCTAACATTCACAGGAAGAGAACTGAGGGCTTTTCTTTTCTTTTTTTTTTTTTTTTAAGATTTTTAAAATTTATTTATTTGACAGAGAGAGAGACACAGTGACAGAGGGAACACAAGCAGGGGGAGTGGGAGAGGGACAAGCAGGCTTCCTGCTGAGCAGGCAGCCCCATGTGGGGCTCAATCACAGAACCCTGGGATCATGACCCAAGCCAAAGGCAGACACTTATCAACTGAGCCACCCAGGTGCCCCAAGAACTGAAGGCTTAAAAGAATTTGTTGTGAAGTTTTATGGAGTGAATCAAACTTCTGAGAAAGTGCTCTTTGCAAAAATTTAAAAACAACAACTAATTTCAAGAGGTTTCATTGCAAAAAAACATCTAAGAACAGTTTCACAGACAAGGACATAACATTTATCCAAACAACAAAAAACAAATGGTCTAAAAAATTCTTAAGCTGAAAGTTTCCTTTAAAGTGTTAATGGGGGGCGCCTGGGTGGCTCAGTGGGGTAAGCCTCTGCCTTTGGCTCAGGTCATGGTCTCAGGGTCCTGGGATCCAGCCCGCATTGGGCTCTCTGCTCAGCGGAGAGCCTGCTTCCCCCCCCACCCCCCGCCTGCCTCTCTGCCTACTTGTGATCTCTGTCTGTCAAATAAATAAATAAAATCTTAAAAAAATAAATAAATAAAGTGTTAATGGGATGGTAGTATCCTTAGCTGCCTGGCAGAAACAAATGCAATTAGTCTATAAAAGAAAGCACCTTAAATCCAAAAATCTAGGCTTCAGTGAATTCCCACAGATCAAATTCTAAAGAACATGATGAGTTCATTAAAAAATAAAATTATAAAATTATACATATACCTATATAAACAAATGAGAGGAAGAAACCCACAAAAACTGGTACTGGAATTATCCAACACAGACTCTAAGAGCCATTTATGTTTAATGAAATAAGAAGCTATTAAAAATATTACTAAGGAATGGGACCATAAAAAACTATCAGGTAGACTTGAAAAACCACCTCATGAAACATCTAGAAAGGAAAAAGAGTGGAAATTAAAACTCAATTATCATATAAAATTGAGCATGCACATACCTGACAATTCAACAATTCTACTCATATACCCAAGAGACCCTGTTGCATATGTACCTCATAATTAGATAACAGCACTATACATAACAGAAAATCCAAATGCCTATCCACATTTTACAACAAAATGTTACGCACAACAATGAAACAATCCAAACAAAACAAAACAAAAAACGATCCAAATGCCTATCCACATTTTACAACAAAATGTGACGCACAACAATGAAAAGGAGTAAACTGATACATACAATCGTGGATAAATCTTAGCAATACAATACCAAGTGAAAACAAAATACCCTCAAATTAAACGCAGAAGAGCAGCCTTTTCATAAAGTTAAAAACTAATATATTATTTTAAAATATATATTAGAGGACATAAAATGGTACTTTAAAAAAGGAAAGCCAGGGTATCATGAACACAAGGTAAAAGACAGAGGCATCTCAAGTAGTAAAGGCAGGGGATAGTATAGATACATGGTATGGTTAAGAAAGAGATCAGATCTGAAGAGAATTAGTAACAGAAGACAATCTTCAAATTCAAAAAGCTCAATGAATTTCAACCAGAGAAAAGAAGAAATTCTCATATAAACATAGGGTAGTGATACTGCAGAACACCAAATACAAAGAGAACATCTTAAAAGCAGAACAAGAGAGGGGTGCCTGGGTGGCTCAGTGAGTTAAGCCTCTGCCTTTGGCTTGGGTCATGATCTCAGGGTCCTAGGATAGAGCCCCGCCCGCATGGGGGGGGGGCGTTCTCTGCTCAGCAGGGAGCCTGCCTCCCCCTCTCTCTTTGCCTGCCTCTCTGCCTACTTGTGATTTCTCTCTGTCAAATAAATTAATAAAATCTTAAAAAAAAATAAAATAAAAGCAGACCAAGAAAAAGGCCAGATTACTTAAGGGACAATTAGACTAAGAATTTTCACATGAGAAATAAGGGAGGCCAGAAGACTAGAGAATAACAGCTTCAAAGTGTTGAGAAAAACTTTAAACTCAGCAAAACTTCCTTTTTAAAAATGAGAGTCCGGGGAGCCTGGGTGGCTCAGTGGGTTAAAGCCTCTGCCTTCAGCTCGGGTCATGATCCCAGGGTCCTGGAATCGAGCCCCGTATCGGGCTCTCTGCTAGGCAGGGAACCTGCTTCCCTTCCTCTCTCTCTGCCTGCCTCTCTGCCTACTTGTGCTGTCTGTCAAATAAATAAATAAAATCTTTTTTTAAAAAATGAGAGTCCATGTTCACATAAAGACGCATACATGTACAAGTCTTACACTTGTAATATTCACAACAGCCACCTGAAAACAATCCGAATGCCTATCCACTAAGGAATCTGTAAACAAACTCTGGTATACCTACCCAATGGACCACTAGACCAAAAAGGAACTACTGGAACACATAAAAACATGAATGGATCTCAAACGCAATCTGCTAAGGAAAGACACATCAAATACTATCTAGAGTATGATGTCATATATACATGACATTCTGGAAAAGACAAAACCAGTGGGCCAGAAAGCAGGGCAGTGGCTGGCTGCCAGGAACTATGGGTAGAAGGGGACCGCCTACAAAGAGCTCAAAAGAATTTTCTGAGATGACAGAAATGTCTATATGATGACTGTGGGTGGTTACTTAACTGCATGCATTTGACAAAACACAATGATTTATATACTTATAATATTTCTGTAAGTAATTTATATCTACTGATTAAGTAAAGCTGATTTTTAAAACTGAAGGTGAGCAATGCAAACAAGATTTTTTAGACAAAAACTGAAAAATAAGATGAACAAAAAGTCACTAAACAAAATCTTCTAAAGAAAGGTCTAAGGAGAAAGAGTGGAGAACAAAGAAATTGACAAATGTAAACAAATTAGTAAGTCAGTTTGTGTACACATAAAAAATTGACAATAACAAATGGGACGAAGCAACAAGAAATTACAATGCTGGACAGTAACAGCATATAAACTGAATGATCAGAGTATCCTAAAGTACTAATGTTGTTCAGGATATTGATTAGCTTTAGATTTTATTTAAGTGAAACAACCAGTTAAAGAGATGCCACAAAGAATTAAAAAAATAAATCAATCATCCATAAAGCTATTTATCTATCAGACACAGAAAAGTTAAAAGGAAGGAAAAAATACATTATCAGTTAAATCCTACCAACAAGAAGATAGCATACTTCTATTAACATCAAATAAAATAGATTCTAAAGCAAGTGTCAATAAAATTCTAAGAGCTGGTATAATATAAACTGATTAATAGCAATTAAACTTGAGATTTAACAAAAATAAATTTAAACACATTGCAAATCATAACAGTATCTAGAATTAGGTTATGATAAAACTGCACTATCAGGGGTACCTGGGTGGCTGGGCCATTAAGCATGTGCCTTTGGCTCAGGTCGTGATCCCAGGGTCCTGGGATCAAGCCCCACACTGGGCTCCCTGCTCAGTGGGAAGCCTGCTTCTCCCTCTCCCACTCCCCCTGTCTTTGTTCCCTTTCTCGCTGTGTCTCTCTCTGTCAAATAAATAAATAAAATCTTTCAAACAAAACAAAACAAAACTGTGCTATCAAAAGAGTAGTTCAAATAGTACTTACGGAGAAATTTAAATCCTTCAACACTTTACTTTGAAGAGAAAAATGCTGAAAATTAATGAGCTAAAAAATCTCAATTATTCCAATTAAAAATTTATAAAAAATATATAATAAGCCCAAAAAAGTGGAAGAAAATAAAACATGACTAGAAATCAATTACCCCCTCCCCCCAAAAAACAAAACACTGTTATTCTATAATTTGTACTGGAGGCACTGCTAGCAAAATAGCAAGAGCAAGGCGAAAGGACTAGAAAGGAAAAACAAAAATTTATATGATGGGGATTGTTGACAAATACAAAAAGAAAAAGGGAAAAACCCCTATACTTTTGAAATATCGTTGAGTTTCTATGTGGTCACCAAACATGAGGTCAATATAACAAAAGTCAACTGCGCATCTACACACCAGCAACAAGCTGAAAATGTAACCAAAAATTAAGGTTCTCAGAAATGAATATACCAAGATACCTAAGTCTTTCTGCAGGAAACTATAAACAAATAAGGAGATTAACAAAAAACTCAATATTTAAAAATATTAAAGAAGACCTAACTAGACAGAACATATCTGAATACTCCGTTTGAATATAGGAACAGGAATACTCAAAAAACTGTTAAAGATGTCAGGTCTCCTCAGAATCACCTTGATGGGGGTGCGGGGTGGAGAGAGTAGGAGAAATCTGACAAGCAGATCCTAAGGAGAACAAGTCTCAGAAAAGAGATGACATCCCAGAAGATCAAGCAGGGGTTTGCCCTACTTGCTATCAAGACTTAATATAAGCTACAGTCACATTATGAGCCCCAAAACAGATCCTCCCACATATAAAAGCTTATTAGAGAGAGACAGTGTTGCAGATCAAGGAGAAAGGACAGGCTTTCAAGTAAATGGTGCACAGACAATTGGGTATTCACTTAGAAAAAAATGAAACCATATCCCCACCTCACAACATATACAAAAATTAATTCCCAATAAATTAAGCACAAGAAAAGAAGAGAGTATCATCACCTCAAGGACAGGGAAGAATTTCTAAAACACAGCACTAACCATGAAGGAAACATACACGTGATGTAGTCAATTACACCATAATTAATAAATTCTATGTATCAGAAGATACATAGAATTTATTATATATTTTGACAAAGGAGTCAAAATATAAGTCGCAGACTGGGAAAAAATATTTGCAAAGATTATTACCAAAGCAGAATTATATTTAGAATATAAAGAACCCCTAAAAAATAAATCCTAAACTCAAAAAGATAAAAACTAAACAAACAGCACCTATTAAAAGACACTTCACAGAAGAGGAAACAGGGATGACCAATAAATATATGACAAGATGGTCAATCTATTTAGTTATTAGGGTAATGCAAATTAAAATCATGATGAGGGGCGCCTGGGTGGCTCAGTGGGCTAAAGCCTCTGCCTTCGGCTCAGGTCATGATCCCAGGGTCCTGGGATTGAGCCCCACATTGGGGTCTCTGCTCAGCGGGGAGCCTGCTTCCCCCTCTCTCTCTGCCTGCCTCTCTGCCTACTTGTGATCTCTGTCTGTCAAATAAATTAAAAAAAAAAAAAGATGAATTTACTATTACAAACTCTGACAATCCCAAATAAAAAATTCTGGCAACTGCATTATATGAATGCAATACTTCATGTTTTCAAAAAATAAATTTAGTTTTATTTTTAAAAGTTTTTTTACTTATTTGAAAGAGAGAGAGGGAGGGAGCACATAAGCAGCGGGAGGGGCAGAGGGAGAGGGAGAAGCAGACTCCCCGCTGAGCAGGATTGGATCCCAGGACCTTGAACCATGACCTGAGCTGAAACCAGATGCTTAACCAACTGAGCCACCGAGGCACCCCCAAAAATGAATTTAATTTAAAAAAAAACTTCTCTGGAATAAATGTTTTCCAGTACCCAGTGGGTCACCATGTGGCTTGTTTTTCTACAAGCATGGCAAAGACAGCCTCTGACACAGGGATCAATCAGCATTTTGACTGATCCGCACAAGATTCATTAGAAAACAAAGTTCTGGCTTTAGAAGAGCTACCATTATCTTTAAAGAGTTATCTCCAACCAATCTCTACTCCCCTTTAAAGAACAAATCTTTGGCTCCTCAAATAGCATTTAAATGTTATCAAGTAGAAACCTAGTCTTCACTGTCAAAAGAAACTCTATTTCAATATTTTTCAGTAAAGTTTTATACTCACTCATCAAGAGAACATATTTACTCCAAAACCCCTTGGTGCCCAAAATCAGAAGTATTGACTTGGGAACTTTTTGACTGGCTCAGAAAAGAGAGTAACTCACACAGGCCACTTACCTGTCATCTGGCCTTTTTGTTCCCCGCTCATAGGCAGAAGAAGGTGGTGAGAGAGAGCCCCTTCGTTTCCTTTTCTCTTTATTTTGAGTTTGCTTGTCTGGGTCTCTCTCTCTTGACCTGTTAGGAGTCTTTGGGGCAGCTGTTTGATCTCTGAAGCCAACAGCATCCCTTCCTCGTTCAGTTACTAAGGGAAAAGGGTTTTTAAAAATTTACTTGGCAGACTCTTCTCCATCATGATAGCATGTCAACTGTATAATACAATTTCTATCCAACAAATGGGTCTATAAACTCTCCTCCCTCAAAAGCCCATCTGGAATTTGGATGAGACAGAAGGTGCTGTGTGTGTGCACGCACTCTACATCCTGAAAGCCTCTGCCATGAATTCACTTTTCCACCTTCCCCAACAAAACTCTCAGTCCAAGCCTTCAACATTTCTAACAAGTTCTGTGGAATACACGCATGCAAAATGTTCCCATTACCTTTAACAGGGAAGTCTGCTTGCAGTTCAAAATGTAAAAGCCTTCTACTGCCCCTGTAACTCTGCATAGTTTATGGAAGAGCAGCCTGGCATGTTAAGCATAAAAACCTCGAAGGGAAAAAATCTCTTCAATTAAAAAAAAAAGGTGTGTGTTGGGGGCGGGGGAATTAGACAATTTTTTTTTTTTTAAACAACTACCATTTCAAAAGGAAAATATTTCAAACACAGATGAAGACAGGTGATAAATCAGGACGTTATCCAAGCCAGAGAGCTACATCTTCCCCCCCAAAAATGCCATTTTCCAACTGAAGGATAATACTATTAACCTTTTCTACTCAGCTTCTTTACCTAGAGTGGTCCTCACCCAATTCCACTGTTACTGCTCCTAAAAGTTGTGTATTACTTTTCACTGACCTCACCTCCTACCTTCTTATCCCCCTTCAAAGTCTAAATCCCACCACTGACTATTTCAATATAAATTAACTGGTACTACATGCTGCTGCTTTGTTAGCACTGCCACCCTGACTAATCAGATGGCTCTCTTCTTAAGAGAATTTCTTATAAAATATCTCTCACAGCACAAAGCAGATTCACAATAAACATTAACTGTTTTTTTCTTTTTCTCACCTCAGAAAAACATGCTATTACTTGTTTTCTTCCCTAGTGGCAGGATTAGGTTTATATCCGCCATTCTTATAGTTCTTCTGTTGGTGAGCCCAAAGCTCCATTTATTTGCAAAAATGGTTAATCAGTGGCCATGTATGAGCATTTGTCAGTGAGAACAGAACTCACCTCCACACACTGGTAGAAAACGCTATATAATTAGAACAACTGTTGCAGCTCACAGGGTATTAGAGCACAACATCCTTTTGGGAAGTACTACTATCTAATTACTTCTGGGTCTGCCCATGACTACTCTATTTCCTTCTTAAAACAAGGTTCTTTGGGCTGGTATTAACTTCCTTAAAATGCAGCTATTTCTTCACTATATCCTGGTAAAGTAAGAAAAGGAATTGTACTAACAGTTCATATTCTGACTCTGCATCCTAGAATATGTGAGGTAGAGAAATTGTTTCATTTATTCTGGCTGATTTTTTTTCATTATAAAAGGAAAGTAAAGCTAGACTACATATTTCCCCAAATATTTTACGGTTCTTGGGAATTTTAAAAGTTCTAAGCTCTTTAATTGCTTGACATTGAGGGGTAATACAGAAGCCAGGCTTTAATTATAAGTATTTCCTATAAAATGCCTGAGACTGATCGGGGGGCACATATGTGACGGAGAGTAAAGTTGGCACACAAAACGTGGCATCCTGAAAAGATTAGTCATCGATTATAGACAATTTTCAGAAAGCATCTCTCAGAGGGCACATCAGACTAGATATCTGCAAAATATTGGGGGTAAACCCTCACGGATATTTAAGTTTTGCCCATCTTGCTAATGATTTCAACTCACTGAACCCAGAGAAGCTAGGCTCTGATGACCAAGTTTACAGTGCCACTGGTTTTGCCAACCAGCACTACTCAACCCTGCCTTCTTTCTTATGGGAGAAATTCTCTGTAGCCTTAAGCACGATGTCTGGCTAAAAAGAAACTAAACCAACAGAGTTAAAAATATTCAAAACAAAAATAAAACCCCCACAATGATGCAAAGTACACCTCACAGGGCTTTAACCTGTAAGATTATTTAACCAGTAAGATTAAAATGATAAAAAGTTCTTCATGCTAAAAATACAGAAAAAAGACCAAAAACAACACAAAACAAAAAAAGAAAACAAGAAGGGAAAAAGCCAAAAATATGATCACACTGGCTCCTTCACTCTGTTTATGTTGGGTCAATACTGGCGGGCTCAAGAGATAAACAGCCACGATAACTCTACTGCTTTCATCTTTAAAGAAGCATATTGGGAAATAACCAAGTGGTAAAACCCAGAAACCAGACTACCATGGCCTGTTATCTTTTCTGTAACAATGAATCTTTTTTCTTTTTTTTCCAAGATTTTAAAGTAATTTTTAAGTAACCCAATGAAGGGCTCGAACCTACAACCCTGAGATCAAAAGTCATACGTTCTACTGAACTAACCTGTCAGGCACCCCTGTAATAATGATTCTTAACCTTGTAAGGGATCACTGTCTTCCTGAGAATCTGATGAAAGTTTTCAATTTTCACCAGAAAAATTAATATAAATAAAGGATTCTGCATATAAACATCTACAGGTAAAGACTTACAAAGATATTCAGGAATACAGGTCTAACAATGCCTGCTCTAGAGGAACAAATAAATGAAAGAAAAGCAACTAAAAGCCATGACTTCAAGGAAAGCAACAGCACAGGCAGTATAAAGGGACATCTCCTTTGGCAAAAATTCACTAAGAAAGAATAAAAAGGCAAGTTTCCAAACTTTTACACCAAATCTCTCATTTACCTAATTACATACTATCCGGTTTCAAAAACAAAATAGCTGAAGTTCTTATCATTTACCTCTGCATATTTCCAAAAGAGTATTTGTAAAGCCATATACACAGAGTACCTCTGAATACCTACTTGTGTTCTCCTTTTCAGTTTGACTTTTCTTTGGAATTCGATATACCTCCTGCAAAAATAAACCAAAAGAAGGGTTGTTAGTTTGGAGTGGAAGTGGTGATTGTGTTGAAGCTGACTGATTTCACATGGTGACAAAGAAATAGGAACAGGCTGGTATTTAATTACTCTCCAAAATTTGACTTACATCTAGCTTTAAACAAGGATACTGGTCACTTAAAAACAAGTAAAAATTTGTAGCATATAAGCTACACATATCATACACACAAACATTTATTATGTATATGTATGTTTCATTTTGTTTTTTAAACATCTACCAAGAGGCTTATATGATCTCATTAGCCAAGTAGCAAAGTAAGTAACTGGGACATTATATTTCTGGAATATACTTCCTGATAATCTTCATATCTATATGCTTTCTGCATATAAAATGAAGTCATCCATAGTTGCTTTACTGAGAATATTCCTAAGAACAACTCTAACCCCTCACTTGCCATTCCTACTTAAGGGAAGAAGGGTTAGTAATTAGTTAGCTACCCAAGAACACCTCAGAAAAACTGTATGTGTTCAAGACAATGCGTGTTGTTCATATTTTTCTATAAATGCAAAACCTATTTGGCTAATGGCCAATTGTAATATTTCACTTCATACTGTTGTTATTTAAAAAAAAAAAAAGCATTATATCATTGTTGCTCTTGAAACAGCATCTAATAGCATACCAAAATTGTTCCTGACAAATGTAAACTAAGTTTTTAAGCCCTGAATACCTTTTCTTGATGTAGGAATCTAAGGCTTAGAACATGTTCTGTTCCCTGACAATCCCTCGCTGTTCTAGTCAACAAGCAGCTCAACATTTCCTTATCCAGTCACCTTGTCAGTGGGCAAATAGCAAATCCACACATTCTCAATGGTACATCACATGATACTCTCCCTTTAGAGGAATCTCATATTACTGACCATACCCATATGACTTGGTAATTCCAATTTTTTAGCAATTGTACTCCAAGAAAATCAAAGAACTACTCTTTCCACATGATTATTGGTTCTAGCAGTATTTGTGGAAAGTAAGAAATAATCCAATACCACACAACTGAGGAAGGGTCGAGACTGAATATTCAGTTGCAACTGAAGATGATAAATACAGACCACACAGATTTTTTAGGAAAATGAACACAGATTTTTCAGGAAAAATCCTTCAACACTCCATGCATGCTGACAAATTACCTAATAAAGATGATGACTGCCATGATTAGATGTGTACCTATCCTGTGTGTCAGGTTATCATATAAAGCATTTCAAACACATTATCTTTTTTGAGCTTCAAAACACCTCTATGAGGTAAGTACTATTATCTCCACTTTACAAATGAGAAAACCCACTTAAAAAACTAAGCAACCTGACCAAGGTTATGATGCTATCAGACAGTATGACTCACAGCAATGTTATCTTCTGTATGAGATGACACAGGATATGGCGGACAGTCAGCATTATCTAGGAAGGAGTACCACTTCAGGACTTGAGCATACAACGCAGGCTGCATCCTCTATTCCCCCAACCCCTCTTTCCTATGGAGGACTTCCACTAGAGCCGTGATTCTCACCTCTGGCTGCACAATTAGGCCACTCCAGGAAACTTTCTTAGAAATACTGTGCCAGACAAATAAAATCTGAAATTCCGGGCATGAGTTCCAGGCATCTACTACATCATCATCATCATCATCATCATTATTATTATTATTATTATTATTATCCAGGCATGAGTTCCAGGCATCTACATTATTATTATTATTATTATTTTTGAAGCTCTCCACAGGATTCTGATGCCTACATGTAGAAGGTTGAGAACCACTGAACTACCAGCTTCTCCTAGCAGCCTTCAGTCATTCCTCCTCACAAGGGAGAATTTGACAGAACAAACTGTGTATAGCTGTCCTCAGCTCAAAGCCACGGAGGGATGACTCCGTGGAGGAATGCCTGGAGTTGTCCAGCTGTCACTGTCTAGCTGTGGGTAACAATGAATCAGGGATAAATACAGTAAGGACAAAGCGGACACTCTTAGTTCTGACTCTTCTGTCCACCCCCAGGAGGTTACCAAACTTGGGGAAAATGTAAGAATGCCACCTATCAGCACCTACCCAACACTATAAGAAAAAACAGGTATTCTATTAATTTTTAAAGGCTTGAAACTGAATGTTGCATTCGGTACTCTGTAAATCTAAGCACTCCAGAAGGCAACATGTTCATTCATAAAGGGTGCTTAGATACAGACACGCATGTCTGTGTCAACTAAGAATTACGCAGTATTTCCTTTTGCCTCAGGTCTCGGGCATTACAAGTGTTCATTACAAGCATTTAGAGCAATTTATCACACAGACCTCAAGTTTAGAGCAAATGCTAAGTAGAAAATGTATTCCGAAGTTCACAAAATGGATGATTATTACTGACGTGTGACCAAAAGCTACTGACTTTTTTACTCTGTGCCTAATACTACGGGGAACAAGTTAAATCAACATGCACTCAAGCACTTAGGAGCTACTAACTTGATCCTCCTCTTCATATAGTTAAAGCTGTGTATAAAATTTAAACTGGAAACTCAGATTATCTACTTCAAGGCCCTGAATTTTTCCAAAGTCCCACAATAATGCAACCTGAAAAGGAAGCAGTCATGTGAAGATTACTGTAATATTTCTTAAAATCATTCTATCTTGTGGATAAACAGCAGTAAGTTTAGCTTACATGATATGGAGCTGGAATAATGTCATACACCTGCAGGCCACTGCCGAAAAATGTTTATCTGAGTTGGCTTCACTCACATTAACCCTCCACGTAAAACCACTTTCCTCTGTTAAAGATTCTACTCAAGAGACTGGCATATTATGAAAGAACACTCAATTGTGAGTCAGGAGGCCTGGGTTTTGGGACTATCCCTGCCCTCAGAGGGACCTAAAAGAATCTGGTTCCCCACCCTACCTAATATTCTTTACCTATCATGCTGTTTTATTTCTTTGGTATCTAGGTGCTTCTCCTAAGTAACACACACTCACATGCACTCAAAGCTATAATTCTTATTTTTTTAAAGTGATATTTTTAAAAAGATTTTATTTATTTATTTGTCAGAGAGAGAGTGTGTGTGCAAGAGCAAGGGGAGTGGCAGGCAGAGGAAGAGGGAGAAGCAGGCTCCCTGCCAAGCAAGGAGCCCTATGTGGGACTCAATCCCAGGCCTCTGGGATCATGACCTGAGCCAAAGGCTCAACCAAATGAGCCACCCAGGTGTCCCTCAAAGCTGTAATTCTTAAGGGCTAAGACTGTCTTACTCTGCTGTATCTCTAGCACCAAGAAAATGTCTGACACATAGGCAACACTCAACTACTTGTTCAATGGACCAGTAAGTGAAATTCTACTCATAATTTGCAGAAATCACCACAAAGTGCTAAATAACTTCAAAGTATTACACAGATTGCTTTTTAAAAATCACTACATCTATACCTTCATTCTCTCATCCCTGGCAAGAATGCTCTTTGCGGGCCTTACATATAACTACAAACGTGTTTGTGGGGTTGTACTTCCAGGATCAGATTAATACCTGTGCCTCTGCAACATTTTGAATTCTCATCAATGCTTAGAACAGCCCACCCTTGGTCAATTAATCATTCCTCTTCAAAGGCTCAAAATCAATCTTCAGAAATTATTTGATAAACACTGAATCACTGATAAGCTCATGCACAAGCAATGCATCCAATATCCCTTTATAAAAGTATGTAAATATGTGTGGAGTTGTTTTTAATTTGTAGAGACAAAGACAGTACAAGTTCTTTGATGGTTATTCATGGAAATCTGGTATGCCCATTTATATAACAAGTATTTAGGTAGAAACTAGGTGTTAAAAGCACATTATCAAGAGTCCACTATTTTTAAATACTGGAGATACCTAGGAACAGCCACTAAGAGGTTCACAGGCTAACAATGGTGGCTGACAATTCTTTTACTGTGTGCCATGTCCTTTAACTGCATTCTCATATACTCTTACACTGCTAAGGTTGACTTGAAAGAAAATAAAATTTAAAGGTGGAAGGTCTTTATACCTAATTCATATAGTAGGTTCTCTATTTTTTAATAAACACTTGCCAGCCATCCCACTTCTGAGCATACATCCAAAGAGAATGAAAACAGGATCTCCAAGAGAGCTGCACTCCCATATTCATGGCAGCATCACTCACACTAGCCAAGATATGGAAACAACCTAAGTGTCCATCAACAGATGAATGGAGAAGAAGTACTGTACAAGTATATGACGTGATATTATTCAGTCATGAGAAAAAAAGAAATCTTGCCATTTATGACAACATGAATGAACCCCAAGGATATTATGCTAATGAAATAGTGAGGATGCAGAGAAATTGAAAACCTTATATGCCACTGACAGGAATGTAAAATGGTACAGCTATCATGGAAAAGGGCCTGGCAGTGCCTCAAACGTTAAATATGGAGTTACCATGGTTCAAAAAATCCTCACCTAGATACATACCCAAGAGAAATGGAAACCAGTATTCACACAAAAGTTTGCACATAAATATTCACAATAACTGTATTCCTAACATTCAAAAAAGTAGAAACAACACAAATGTCCATCAGCTAACAAATGGATAACAAAATGGTTTAAAAAATATCTATACAAGGGAGTATTATTCAGCTATAAAATGGAATTAAGTACTGATAAATGCTACAACACAGATGAATCCTGAAAACATTACACTAAATAAAAACCAAAAAGAAAAGGCCGTTATTATAGGAATCCACTTATCCTTGTTTACAGACTGTGCAAATTCACCAACTCACTAAAATTTCTTTGTAATCCTCAAATCAACACATCAGAAAAAACATCACTAATTCTTCCTCAAAAAGTTAAGACCACCACTTGTGTGTTTTGATATACTTTTTCCAAATAATGCCTGATAACATGATGCAACATTCTATTCCCCAGTCTCTCAGAATCCTCTCATTACTCTTTTTGGAAATGCTTCTAGTACACTCATACCCTTGTATATTTTCTTTCCAACTTCTTTATTATCATTTTCACTGACTTTGTGAAATCAATGCATTTTTATTTTGTAACAGCTCTACACTACATTTGTACTGCATTGCCCAATTTTTATAACAGTGAGACTTTAGCTAAGAAAGACAACACTTCAGACAAAGACAGATGCTAATGTTAACAGAGATGGGATGTTTAGATGACAATTTTTTAGTGTTCAGCTCATCAATTAATGTTTTTTGTCATAATGTTTGTTTCTCTAAGCAATCTTGAAACTGAAGATTAAGATACTGACAGAACACCATATATTTGTGTATCTGTGTGTACATATATGTGAATGTGGACTTGTGTATTTAATTACATGTGAGAGAGCAGCTTTTCCAAGGTAAATGAATGAAAATGATTTCAAAAAACCCCATCGAGTGGCAGGATATCAAGTCAACGCACAGAAATCAGCTGCATTTCTATACACCAACAAGAGGACAAAAGAAGAGGAGACAATCCCATTTACAATTGCACACAAAACCAAAAGATGCAAAGGAATAAATCTAACCAAACAGGGGAAGAATCTGTACTCAGAAAATTACAGAATACTCATGAAAGAAATTGAGGAAGACACAAAGAAATGGAAAACGTTCCATACTCATGGATTGGAAGAACAAATATTGTGAAAATGTGTAGACCTAGAGCAATCTACACAGTTAATGCAATCCCTATCAAAATACCATCAACTTTTCTCACAGAAATGGAACAAATAATCCTAAAATTTGTACGGAACCAAAAAAGACCCTGAGTAGCCACAGGAATGTTGAAAAAGAAAAGCAAAGCTGGTGGCATCACAATTCTGGACTTCAAGTTCTATTACAAAGATGTAATCCTCAAGACAGTATGGTACAGGCCAAAAACAGACACACAGATCAATGGAACAGAATAGAGAGCCCAGAAATAAACCCTCAACACTATGGTCAACTTACAGTTTTTTTAGAAAAAGAAAAAAAAAAGATTATTTATTTGACAGACAGAGATCACAAGTAGGCAGAGAGGCAGTCAGAGAGGGGGGGCGGTAAGCAGACTCCCCGCTGAGCAGAGAGCCCAATGTGGGGCTCGATCCCAGTACCCTGGGATCATGACCTGAGCCGAAGGCAGAGGCTTTAACCCACTGAGCCACCCAGGCGCCCCTGGTCAACTTATCTTTGACAAAGTAGGAAAGGATGTCCAATGGAAAAAAGACAGTCCCTTCAACAAATGGTGTTGGGAAAATTGGACAACCATATGCAGAAGAATGAAACTGGACCATTTTCTTACACCACACACAAAAACAGACTCAAAATGGATTGAGATAGGAATCCACCAAAATTCTCAAAGAGAACACAGGCAGAAACCTCTTCAACCTCAGCCACAGAAACTTCTTCCTAGGCACATGGCCAAATGCAAGGGAAGCAAGAGCAAAAATGAACTACTGGGACTTCATCAAGATAAAGGGCAAAATTTTTTACACAACAAAGGAAACAGTCAACAAAACCAAAAGACAACTGACAGAATGGGAGAAGGTATTTGCAAATGACCTATCAGATAAAGGGCTAGTAGTATCCAAAATATACAGATAACTTATCACACTCAATACCCAAAGAACAAATAATCCAATCAAGAAATGGGCATAACACGTGAACAGGCAATACTGCAAAGAAAACATCCAAATGGCCAACAAACACATGAAATAGTCCTTAACATCACTTGGCATCAGGGAAATAAAAATCAAAACCACAATGAGATACCACCTCACACCAGTCAGAATGGCTAAAATTAACAAGTCAGGAAACGACAGATGTTGGCAAGGATATGGAGAAAAGGGAACTCTCCTACAACTGTTGGTAGGAATGCAAGCTGGTGCAGTCACTCTGAAAAACAGTATGGAGGTTCCTCAAAAAGCTGAGGATAGGCTACCCTACGATCCAGCAACTTCACTACTGGGTATTTACCCCAAGGTACAAATGTAGTGATCCGAAGGGGCACGTGTACCCTAATGTTTATAGCTACAATGTCCACAACAGCCAAACTATGCGAAAAGCCTAGATGTCCATCGACGAATGGATAAAGATGTGGTGTGTATATATATATACAATAGAAGATTATGCAGCCATCAAAAATTGAAATCTTGCCATTTGCAACAACAGGGATGGAACTAGAGAATATTATGCTGAGCGAAATAAGTCAATCAGAGAAAGACAATTATCATATGATCTCACTAATATGTGGCATCTGAGAAACAAAGCAGAGGATCATAGGGGAAGAGAGGAAAAAATGAAACAAGACAAAACCAGAGAGGGAGACAAATCATAAGAGACTCTTAATCTCAGGAAACAAACTGAGGGTTGCTAGAGTGGAGAGGGGTGGGAAGAATGGGGTGGCTGGGTGATGGACATTGGGGAGGGTATGTGCTATGGTGAGTGCTGTGAATTGTATAAGGCTGATGAATCACAGACTTGTACCCCTGAAACAAATACTACATTATATGTCAGTTAAGGGAAAAAAAACAAACAAACCCACCATATACCAGGATTTTAAGGCCTTCATGAAGCAAACATACCAAATATTTATCTGGATTTACTGAACACTGCAAATTTAGAAAAAGAGGTAAGAACTTAGAGAAACATACAACAAGAAACATACAACTTTGGGTAAGAAGTTATGACCGTGTCATGGAATCTGATTCATAATTCTATACACTAGTTTAAAGATTAAAAATCAGGGTGCCTGGGTGGCTCAGTCAGTTAAGCATCTGACTCTTAGTTTTGGCTCAGGTTGAGACCTTGGAGTTGTGGGATCGAACCCTGTGCTGGGCTCCATGCTCAGCGGGCAGTCTGCTTAGGATTCTCTCTCTCCCTCTGTCCCTGCCCCTGCTTGTGCGGGCTCTCTCAAATAAATAGATAGATAGAAAATAAAGACTAAAAATCCATTTTCTCAACAACAACAATTTAAAAAATGAACATAAAACATGTTTATGGCCCTACGCCACCCTAAGGCCCAAACAAAGAAAAAAACATTAGTGGACAAATACTGCTGCTATGTACACTAGCTCTTGGGAAAAAGGAGCCAGGGTACAAATCAGCACAAATTCTGTGAAAAACTTTCAGTGATAATGGCTCTATAACCAATATAGCTTTCTTTAACAGAAGGAAGAACTGTTAACTCCTATCATCATGTCCTTGTACAGCATTTAAGAGTCTGTGGTTTTACCTCACAAACTGTATTACGAATGGTAGCAGAGGGATCTCCATTAGGTCACAGAGATCTTGAGGTCTGACTACAAAGAAAATTTAGAGGAGAACACAAATGTCTGGAGATTTCATAAAATCACACACACAAGAGGGGCAGAAGAAGGGAGAGTGAAGAAAAAGTGGAGTAGAGAATAATTTTATTTATTCTCTGAAACCCCTGAAGATACTCTTCTAACTTCAGACAACTGTGCTCCCATGAAATGAAAGATGTAAGACTGAATTTCAGTTTTCACCCCCTCAGACAAATGGGCAAAACATATGGTCACAGTTCTTAAAACAGGAAACAGAAATACAAAGATACTCAACACTTCATGCATAAGAGACATGCAAATTAAAACTACAATAATATTCTATTTCTGTCTATCAGTCCATCCAAGGTAAAGTTAGACAATACTTGGGTTGGCCAGGGTGTAGTAAAATATGCACCCTTATGCATATACATTACTGATTAGAGTTAAATTGGTGTAACTATAAAAATCAATTTGGAAATAACTATTAACTACAGATAACACAAACCAGGACTCAGATATACCACTTTTAGTAAACTATCCAACACGTATATTCCAAACACGTGCATATGTGAATGTGTCTGAATGACCTATATGAAAGTTCCACATTAAGCTAAAGAAAGGAATCAATCACAATGGCCAAAGTAGGGCACGGATAAATATGATTAACAGGAGACTGATTACGCCGTATCTTTACAATAAAGTACCACACAGCTATGAAAACTAAATTCTTTAAAACCTGGTGTATAAAACAAACTTCATAATGTATTAAATAAAAAACAAGGAGCTCAATAGTGCTGCCAGCTTTAAAAAAAAAAAAAAGACTAAATACATGCACACAGCATGCACAAATTATCTCTGGAAGGTTACACAAGAAGTTGGTTGTGTTGGCTGCCTTCAGGGAACAAGACAGGGGGAAGGGCCAGGAGCAAAAAACATTTTATTTGTATGCTTTTTGAACTTTGTATCATGTACAGGAATAGCCTATTTAAAATTTTAAATGAGAAGAGAAAAAGGTAATATGCCTCAGAAGAAGCCCTCAATAAAGTACCAAAAGACTCTTGGCACATTATGGCTGTGCTCATGGTAAAGAACAGCATCTGAGCATTGTGAGGTCTCAGGCAGAGAGGCCTAAGAAACTGAAGTCTCTGGGGCGCCTGGGTGGCTCAGTAGGTTAAAAGCCTCTGCCTTCGGTTCAGGTCATGATCCCAGGGCCCTGGGATGGAGCCCTGCATCGGGCTCTCTGCTCAACGGGGAGCCTGCTTCCCTTCCTCTCTCTCTGCCTATTTATGATCTCTGTCAAATAAATAAATTAAAAAAAAAAAAAAGAAAGAAACTGAAGACTCTCAAAACAACTTCTAAATGCTGCTCTTCAGCAAGTGCCGTACCTTAAAAGCCCTCCTAGGTCACTGCCGTTCACTTTAAACTTGTCCCCCCAGGTCCTCCTTCTTCTCCAGCCTTACCCAGCTTGACTCTGATTCAAAGAATCTATCCTAATAATGCTTGGTTTTATTCAACATACACCTAAATGTGCTGTGTTTACACTAAATACTACAGCACAAGGTGAACAGCAGAGACAAGTTCCTGTTTTCAAGGCCTCTCTAGCCCAATAGCAAATATGTGTATAGAAAAATAAGTGTTTCCACACTGATAAATAATCACTTAAGAATAATCAAGGTCATGGTGATTAAATGTTTCTCAATTTCAGAGTTCTGTTTTCCAGGCAAATTAATTCCAAATCTAAGATTTTTCCTTACACCTTTCAAATTTAACTACCTCTTCTGTAATTTTTCTAATTAAAACCTAAAAATCACCATAGCCCTCCAAATGACTGCTTAGAGTTCTGAGCTGCACTGGTCAATGCAGCACTGCAGTGAAGAGTATGTGGCCATTATTTAACACAGTAGTAGAAGTCTCAGCCTCAGCAATCAGACAAGAGTAAGGAATAAAATGCATCCGAATTAGTGAGGCAGACATAAAACTTTCACTATCCACAGATGACATGGTACTATATATAGAAAACCTTAAATACTCCACCAAAAATACTACTAGAATGATAAATGAATTCAGTAAGGCTACAGGATATAAAATCAACATACAGAAATCTACAGCATTTTTATATACCAATAACGAAGCAATGGAAAGAGAAATTAATAAAGTAATCCCATTTATAATTGCACCGAAGAGAATAAAATACCCAGGAATAAACTTAATAACCAAGGAGGTAAAAGACCTGTACTCTGAAAACTGTAAAACATCCATGAAAGATATTGAAGACAACACAAACAAGTAGGTATTTCATGCTCACGGGCTGAAAGAACAAATACTGTTAAAATGTCCATACTCCCAGCAGTGCCTGCATGGTTCAGTGCATTAAAATGTCCATACTACCAAAAGCAATCTACAGATTTAATGTAGTCTTTATCAAAATGCCAGCAACATTTTTCACAGAACTAGAACAATCCTAAAATTTGTATGGAACCAAAGAAGACTCTGAATAGCCAAAACAATTTTGGGGCGGGGGGAGGGAAACAAAGCTGGAAGTATCACAATTCCAGATTTCAAGTTACATTACAAGTCTGTAGTAATCAAAACAGTATGGTATTGGCACAAAAACAGGCACACAGATCAATAAAATAGAAAAGAAACCCCAGAAATAAGCCCACATTTATATGGTTGATTAATTTTTAACAAAGGAGGAAAGAATACACAATGGGAAAAAGATAGCCTCTCCAGCAAATGGTATCGAGAGAACCAGACAGTTAAATGCAAAGTATTCAAACTGGACCCCTGGTTACACCATACACAAAGATAAATTCAAAATGGATTAAGGACCTAAATGTAAGACCTGAAACCATAAAAATTCTAGAGGAAAACACAGGCAATTTCTCTGACACTAGTCATAGCAACACTTTTCTAAATAGGTCCTCTCCTGAGGCAAGGGAAACAAAAGCAAAAATTAACTATTGGGACTTCATCAAAACAAAAAACTGCACAGTGAAGGAAATAATCAACAAAACTAAAAGGCAACCTATGGAATGGAAGAAGATATTTGCAAATGACACATCCATTAAAGGGTTAGTATCCAAAATATATTAAGAATTTATATAACTCAACACCACAAAAACAAATAATCAAGTTTAAAAATGGGCAGGGGCATCTGGGTGGCTCAGCTGGTTAAGCGATTGCCTTCAGCTCGGGTCATGATCCCAGGGTCCTGGGATCAAACCCATGTCAGGCTCTCTCCTCAGTGGGGAGCCTGCTTCTCCCTCTCCCTTTGCCTGCCACTCTGCCTTGCTTGTGCTCTCTCGCTCTGTCAAATAAATAAATAAAATCTTTTTAAAAAGTTTAAAAAGGGGCAGAAGACATGAACAGACATTTCTCCAAAGACATTACTCATCATCAGGGAAATGCAAATCAAAACCACAATGAGGTATCACCTCACACCTGTCAGAATGGCTAAAATAAAAAACACAAGAAATGCGTGTTGGTGGGGCACCTGGGTGGCTCAGTCAGTTAAGTGTCTGCCTTCAGCTCAGGTCATGATCTCAGAGTCCTGGGATCAAGCCCCACGTGGGGCTCTCTGCTCAGCAGGGAGTCTGCTTCTCACATACCCTGTGCCTCCCACTCATGCTCTCTTTCTCAAATAAATAAAGCCTTAAAAAAAAAAAGAAAAGAAAAGAAAGAAAGAAATGAGTGTTGGGAAGGATATGGGAAAATAGGAACCCTCCTGCACTGTTGGTAAGAATGCAAACTGTCACAGCCACTGTGGAGACGGTATAGAGCTTCCTTAGAAAGTTAAAAATGGAACTACCCTACAATCCAGCAATTGCACTACTGGGTATTACCCAAAGAATACAAAAACACTAGTTTGAAGGGATATATCACCTCTATGTTTACAATTATGGAAGCAGCCCACGTCGATCAATAGATGAACGGATAAAGAAGATGTAGGGTGTATATACAATAGAATACTATTCAGCCATAAAAAAACCCCAAAATCTTGCCGTTTGCAACAACATGAATGGAGCTAGAGTATAATGCTAAGCAAAATAAGCTAGTCAGAGAAAGATAAATACGGTATTTCATTTATATGTGGAATTTAAGAAACAAACAAATGAGCAAAGGAGAAAAAAGTGGGGGGAAGAGAGAGACAGACCAAGAAACAGACTCTTAACTACAGAGGACAATCTGGAGTTAAAATTAAAAACTTTTTAAAAAAATTTAAAAAGGAGTAGGCTGTCAACCCAGCACTGCAGTTAAGAGTAGGAATCCCCCCTCCCTTGGTGCCCAAATCATCTATCTAGAAAATACTTTTGGGACCACAGCTCATTCTTTCCAAACTCACACATACACACATCCCTGTTTGAGAAGCTGCTCATATTTATGAGCCCCTGCCCCACAAAATCCCAGCTTTGCCTATAATTTCTGGGGTCCTGAAAATCCTGAAGTTCAATCATAGATCACAGATTGACAATCTCTGCAGCACTGAGAAGAAAAAGATATTGAACAAAACACTAAAATGGTAGTTTCTATGATTTCAGAATGAATTTGAACTTATTACAGTTTCTAAATCAGAAGCAGATTAAGAGAAATCTGAAGTATTCACCAAAGATACATAATTATGTGAATTGCCTAGCAAGGATATAGAAATCACTACTTACTGAAACAGGAAAAGGAATGGAAAGAATATGGGATTTAAATCAGAAGACTTGAGTCAATTTTCAGCTCTGTCACTCAAAAGATAAGTCACAATCTTGTGGGCATAAAAACAGCACCATTTACTTCACAGGGTTATAAAAATCACATAACACTCAAGCAAATGTTTTCTGATCACCTATCAAGTAAAATACACAAACCATGGATTCAATAAGCAGCGTGATACCATGGTAAAAGACTGACCCTCCTCACGTCTTCATTTAAAGATTTATGAAGTGCCGAAGGACATATCAGGCTCTCACAGTACCCTGGGGAGACCTGAGTGAACAAGACAGAAGTGTTCTCTGCCCTCACACTCTGTACAAGCATTAAATGTTACATGCTATGGCTGGAAAAGATGTTATGAGAGCGTATATAGACAGGGCAGAATAATCTGTCTTAGAGGAATGAGAATGGCTTTCTGGGGGTAAAGGATGAAACTTTAACAAGAGACATCTAAACAAAAGACAGTGTTTTCGGGGCGCCTGGGTGGCTCAGTGGGTTAAAGCCTCTGCCTTCGGCTCAGGTCATGATCCCAGGGTCCTGGGATCAAGCCCCGCATCGGGCTCTCTGCTCAGCGGGGAGCCTGCTTCCCTTCCTCTCTCTCTGCCTGCCTCTCTGCCTACCTGTGATCTCTGTCAAATAAATAAATAAAATCTTTAAAAATATATATATATGTATATAAAAAGACAGTGTTTTCACAACTGAGCGAATGTATTTGTGTGTGTATGAACATTAGTAGCACAGAACCACTGGTGGGTCAGAATGGCTTGAGGTGATATGGCACAAATGAATAACTATGCCATGGTATACAAGCCCTGTAAGAAAAATGGATTTCACTGGAACAGTGTAATGAGGAACCGTTTAAAAGCTTTAAATGGGACAGTGACATGAACAGATATGCAGTTCCAAAAGAAAAAAAAGTAGGGGGCATATAGTAGTCATTCACTATTATTAAGAGGTATTATTATAACCACTACTTAAAGATACCATAATAAAAGTAACCCTTACTCTAAAAATCAAGAAATGGTCCCAGCCCTGGAAGATGTCAAGGTCCAGTGAGGGGAATAAGCATCTGAACAACTAATTTTAGTAGTACAGACACACAGGAAAGGACAAAGCATCACAAGAGATGAACTGCAACTCCAGATAAAGGACAATTTTAAAAAGGAAAGAAAGAAAAGAGATGATATTCCAAGCAAAAAGAACAGCATATACAAGGACATGGAAGGGTGAGTATGTATGAACAGCCTGATGTGACTCATGCACTGAATGTGTAAGAAACACTGCTGGGCACAAAAGTTAGATAAACACAGAAGTACCTCCCAAGCCATACACTAAAGGCTCTATAATTAATAGAAGTCTCTGTGATGCTACAAGAGGTTCCTACTGATCACATCTGCGTTTTTAAAAAGATAACATCGAAGTTTAATGAAGGATAACATGAAGAGGGAAAGAATGTAACAGGAGGCTGTTATAACCATTCTAGCAAGAAATGACAGGAGCTTGAATTAAAAATGGCTAAGAGGAGACAATGTGACCTATTTAACATACAGAACAAAAGAAATCTCAGGTGCTCCAATAAATACCAGTTTTTTTAAAATTAATTTTATTTATTTATTTGACAAGAGAGAGAGAGCACAAGTAGGCAGAGAGGCAGGCAGAGCTTGGCAAGGGAAAAGCAGGCTCTCCGCTGAGCAGGGAACTCCATGTGGGGCTCGATTCCAGGACCTTAGAATCATGACCTGAAACAAAGGCAGACGCTTAACCAACTGGGCCACCCAGGCACCCCGAAATATCACCTTCTAAGGGAAGGCAGAATAAGAATGATCAGTAAGAGGCACAGGGAAAACAAATGATTCAGAAGAGGGTGTGGTCTCAGACTAACAGAAGGAAAGACAAGGAAATTTCAAGTACATGTTCACACATTTACTCATATATAGAAAAACACACATACATATATACATGTAAATATATACATACATATATGCATGGATCTATAAATACACGTGTATATATTTATATACGGATATATTTACAGTCTGCTGACAGCTCCTACAAGCCATGCCCCAGTAACAAAGACTTCTTCATCTAAAGCCCAAATCTTGGTTTCTAAATATCATTTTCCATTACAGGAACCTGAGCTTCTTGGACAAATGGCCAATGCCAGGGCTGGGTAAGGGAAGATATATGATAAGCCTGGAAAGACATACTGTACCAGATTAAAAAAACTAATGGCGACATATCAAAATCACACAGAAGATAATTTAAAGGGTCTCACACTGGCCAAACGAGGACAATTTAAACAAATACATAATGAAATTAATGGGTCACAATTCACTGTATAAAACAAGAATCCATGAGGCTCTGCAGCATAACTTGGGTATCAGAGGAGCTGTGGCTGTCACACTCTACAAGATGGGTTTCCCTGAAGCTGCCAGTTCTTGTAGAACTCATCAAATTGAGGTTGCTCCAACCAGATCTGCAGTTGGTAGATTTAAAGCAAATCTCGTTTTTGAGGAGACTCAGAAGAAGCTTGAAGAGGAAGAGGAGCAGTCTGGGAAGAAATTAGTGTTATTCTTGCCTTTAAGGTGAAGGATGGCCCTGGGGGTAAAGAAGCCACCAGCTCCATACCTATTATGGGGCTTGAACTCATGATCCTGAGATTGAGATTTGCATGCTCCACTGACTGAGCCAGACTGGTGCCCTGAGATTTGTTTTTACATGGTTGTGACCAATTCTGTTCTTCCTAAATTCTGGGTGAACAGAGCCTAATGGTATACTACTGCTTTGCTGAACTGCATACAACAGAGAATATTAAAAAGCTAATACGGTAATTATGGTTTGGATTAAAACTGAGTTTCAGAATAAAATTGGGAGAAGCAAAATCTAAAAGCTATGTAAACAAAAGCTCTCAATTTGCTTATAATGTATATTTAAGGATCATTCTGCTGAAGACCCAATTTAAGTTTTCCTTAAGAAAACTAGGGAAGAAACACCAGTAGCTGGCTGGTAATTAGCATGACGCACTTAATGTTCTTCATCTACTCTCCATTAATAGTTTTTTTAAAATTCTGTATTAAAATGTTTAAAAGTTGGGGCACCTGGGTGGCTCAGTGGATTAAGCCTCTGCCTTTGGCTCAGGTCATGATCTCAGGGTCCTAGAATTGGGCTCTGCTCAGCAGGGAGCCTGCTTCCCCCCCTGCCATCCTTTGCCTACTTTGTGATCTCTCTCTGACAAATAAATAAAAAAAAATCTTAAAAAAAAAAAAAAAGATGTTTAAAAGAAAACCTTTAAATTTTGCATTACATGCCATCAAGTGGTATTTTCTTCCCAAGTCAAAATAAATGTGATCACAGTTTGGGGGAAAATACCTATAGCTGAACACAGGCCTATTTTTAAAATAAAAAAAAATTTTTTTAAGGGGTTTCCTTCTTGAAAAATCAGTGTAGTTTTGTTGTTAAAAATTAATGAACAGGGGTGCCTGAGTGGCTGAATCAGTTAAACATCCAACTCTCAATCTCAGCTGAGGTCTCGATCTCAGTGTTGTGAGTCTGAGCACCGCCCCCCTTGCAAATTAACTGAACAAAAAAAGTTTGCTCTGAGATCCACTTTTTATTTATTTTTTTTTTAAAGATTTTATTTATTTATTTGACAGACAGAGATCACAAGTAGGCAGAGAGGCAGGCAGAGAGAGGAGGAAGCAGGCTCCCCGTGGAGCAGAGAGCCCGATATGGGGCTCGATCCCAGGACTCTGGGATCATGACCTGAGCCGAAGGCAGAGGCTTCAACCCACTGAGCCACCCAGGCGCCCTGAGATCCACTTTTTAAATTATAATCTCATATTTAACTAAATGTGTAAAGCTCTCAGTCCTTTGTTATAATTTTCTTTCTTCATATAAGTTTAATTATCCATATTTATCTTTCTTCCTAGTTTTTCTAATGCTGATGTGATTCCTTATTATCAGTAAGATACAGGGTAAAGTAATGCTTTTGGAATAATGTTTAATAGAAAATTAAAACAGCAACACACACACACAAAACAAATAAACAAGAATCCATGAATGTAAACTTAAATTAATCAACAAGTAAGAACCACATGGGAGAGCAGGAAAAGCTCTTGCTTACAAGAGGGTCAACCAAAACATACAGAAGTTAAAGTAAAGATGGGTTAGAAAATCACCACTTGGCAACCATCATAGTTTTAAGTGATTCAGGCAAATTCACCAGACGTTGAAACTAATGAATAAATTTGATAAAAAACAGAATATTTACATACTTCCAAAGGTGTTTCTCTATGATACTTTTTAATTATAAGGAGAAGAAAGTAACTTTACACTGGGAAAACCTGGCAGACACCACCTTAACAAAGTGATCAAAGCTGACGATGCCAATAGTGGGACAAATCAACATCATGTGACACAATTTAATACTCCTCACAAAATGTATGACCTGAATCCAAAAGAAAACTTCAGATAAGCCCAAGCTGAGGAATATTCTAAAAAATTCAAAAATATTTTAAAAATCTGAAGCTTATAAAAGGCAAAGAAAGACCGAGGAACTATTCCAGATTAAAGGCTACTAAAGAGATACAACTCAATGTAACGCTTTAGCTCAGATTCTGGATCGGAACTTTTTTCCTTTTTTTCACATTAGGTATACAACTGGCAAAATCTGAATGAGATCTGCTCATCAGATAATAGTATTAAGTCACTGTATTTTGCTGGTTTTGATAAATATACTGCAATCATAAAGAAAAATGTCCTTGTTTTTTACAAAATATACACTAAAATATCTGGGGGCAATGGGCATCATATCTGTAACTTATTCCTTAAAGTTAAAAAAAAATTAAGAGAAAATGATGACGCAAATTTGGTAAAATGTTGACACTGGGGAATCTGGGTAAAGGGATAGAGGAATTTTTAGCTGACTTTTTTCTGCATTTGTCCCTAGAATGTATATACCATGCAGAATACACAGAATAGGATTCTTACAGTTTTCCTGTAAGTCTGAAATTACACAAGTAAAAGTTAACAATATTAAGAAGGAAAATCTATACATTTTTATTATGGTTACATATAAGATTAGATTACACCAACTTATCTATACTCAGAAAGTCCCTTAAGTTTCCAACTAACCTGATCATGGTCCTCAGGGAAAAACAATATTCTTTAAAGGTCTCTTGGCCCAGTTCTATTATATATATCCTCTCCCATTTCTCAGTCTTACATCCAAATCATTTAAAGTAACTTTTCCTAAAAAGAGTCAAGACTTTTTTAAAAAAATACTTCATGAGGTATAGAAACATGATCATTATGTCTTTAGGGAAACAGAATTAAGACGTCATCTCAAAGGATAAACTGTCAAAATGACTTCACTCAAAAATCAGAATGTTTTGGGGCGCCTGGGTGGCTCATCAGTTAAGCACCTGCCTTTGTTCTGGGATCAAGCCCCACATCAGGCTCCCTGCTAGCGGGAAGCCTGCTTCTCCCTCTCCTCCTGCTTGTGTGCTCTCACCCTCTCTCTGTCAAATAAATAAATAAACTTTTTTTTTTCTTTAAATCACAATGTTTCAAGCAGCCAGGCTCTGAACTTTACCGTTTAGATCACTTATTGGCAAACTTTCTGTAAAGGACAAGACAGTAAATATCTCAGGCTTTGTTGGCCATTCAGTCTCTGAAGCAACTACTCAACTCTAACCCCGCAGTGCAAAAGCAGCCATATACAATATGAAAATGAGTGCGGCTCCGTTCCCAAAAAATTTTACAAAAACAAGCAGAAGGGCAGATGTGGCCAACCCCTGATTTAGATGAAAGGATTTATCTGATAATAACAAAAGGGACTACTAATAAGTTTTAGACCAGGTTGATCTTTTACCAAGTCTGATACTTACAAAAAAATTTCAATGAAGTAGTATCAAAAACCATGTTCTTTAGGGGCAATTCTTTAGGGGCAAATTAAAAAAAGGATAATATTGATCCTTATGGATACAGAATAACCTCAATGAAGGATTCTGAAATTTATTACAGAAATCCAGGGCACATAATTTCATTTTGAAATGTTGCATAGCAGATTCCACATACAGTATTTGTTACAGAACAAAATTCCAGTAGTAACTCAAAACTTTTCAGCTGGGTAACTCTGTGTTTTATTTAAACTTTCTACAAAGAGTTTAATGCTTAACTTTCCAGGCAAATAATACATTTGTTGAATTAAAGGTAATGTCTTGAGATAAATATGAATAAAAAAGGAGTAAGGATATCATTAAGGGCGCCTGGGTGGCTCAGTCAGTAAATTGTCTGCCTTCAGCTCAGGTCATGATCCCAGGGTAGGGATCAAGCCCTGCATCGGGCTCCCTGCTCAGCAGGGAATCTTCTTCTCCCTCAAACCCTCTCCACTCCTTGTGACTTCTCTCTCTCTCAAATATATAAAATCTTTAAAAAAAAAAAAAAGTATCATTAAGAATAGTGCAACTTGGGGCACCTGGGTGGCTCAGTCTGTTGAGCATCTGTCTTCAGCTTAGGTCATGATCCCAGAGCCCTGGGATCGAGCCCAGTGCTGGGTTCTCTGCTCAGTGGGGAGCGTGCTTCTCTCTCTCCCTCTGCCTTCTGCTCCCCCTGCTTGTGCTGTCAAATAAATTTGAAAAAAAAAAAAAAAAAAAAAGAATAGTCCAACTTATTGCATATACAGAATGTTGCCCCTAAATCATCTAATCCAGGTATAATTATAACTACCCAGATCTCTTTATAAGGAGAAATGCACATCCTGTAATCTCAGTATTTACAAGAGAAGCTCTGGAATCACTAGCCACCATAATCTACTGGGTATTTAACTGAAACAAAAACTGCCAAATTCATGGGAACCTTACCTCTTCTTCTCATGATCCAAGGAATGAAGACTTTTCCAGTCAAATTATAATTAATCACCACTTAAAACCAGCTGTTTTGCCCTGTGAAGTCTAGGGTAGATTTTCAGCATGAGGGGTGATGTACAATAATTCCTTTTGCGAACAGAAATATATGCACATGTCCCTGCTGAAAATGTAGCCTGGTAAATCTGCATGTGAAAAAGAATCCATGCTTATGTGTAGGTATTAGGTGATGTTTCTTGTTGAGGTCTACTTTAGGAGTCAAAATGTGTAAGCCCTGTGAAGCCAAGGCAGCAGTCCTGTGTATAGAGGTATAGAAAAAGTAGCTCACTTAATCCTTTCTCGCCAGGAGTCGGGATTTTCCCAGAACGACATCCATTGTCGGCAATGGACGCACCAAAATAACGCCGGCGCCAGTGAGTTAACCACCTCTGTCCTCTTTTCACCTATTATATTTTTCATGCATCATCCAACTTCCCAACCATCTTCCTGTTTCTTCACAGAATGCACGCTAGGTTCTTGTTTTTCTTCAGCACGAAGTTGAAAATGGAGTTGAGAAAAGGAGACACATGGTCAGCTGGTGATGTTAACAAGCTCCTTGCTGCCCTGAGAAGCTAGATGGAAATGGTTCAAGTTACAAGGGGGATCATCATCAGATCTGGGAGGACAAAGAGTAATTCATGAAGCTTCATTCCCTTCCCTCCCACCCTCTCTCATTTACTGATGATCCCTACGGTCTGCCTTCACCGCAAAATCAAGATTAAGGATCTGAAGCAACCTCTTTCAGTTCTTCACTCCATCCAGTGTGTAGAAAGGCCAAGTGGAACACATGTCCAACAATGTTACAGTGGCCCCAGAAGGTCAGGGAAGCTTGGAGTGCCTAACCACAATCTTAGATCAATGCTTTTTAGTATGATCTTGAAATTAACATCAGCAACTAACACAGTGCTTGGCAACAGGTGCTTAACAAAGGTTGGTTGAGTAAGACATTTTCTTTTCTGCCAATGTCTACTTGAACACATAGGTGGAAGTCAGACAGAAGTAGTTAACTCTTTCAATGCCGGGATAATATGGGTATATAGTAATCACATCAAGTCCATGTGTTTATCTAAGACATGTTCATATTACAGGTTTCTGATTTCAATGTTCTGGTTAAATGCTAGCTAAAATATTTTATTTAAGGTCAACCACAATCAGAGCTTTGAAATTAGAACCATGGTAAATGTTAATTCGAATGACAGATGAATTAAGAGCCCCAGCACCAATGTGTAACAAAACATCACAGTTCAGTCAAGTAACAACCCCTTTCAGTATTCCAATTCTAGATGGGTAATGATTCCAGAGCAAAATAGAAGTGTGAAGAAGGAAAATCTTATTTAATGGCTTCTTTGATGCTAAGAATCAGATAAATCCAAAATATGAAGGTTAAGAAGGCTATATTTTAAAACTATGAATAAAATTTTAAACCTCAAATCAAGAGGATCATCAAACTACGTAGTACTATGCAACTGCTTTGATCTTTCAGATAGGAGGAGGGAGGACGACAAGCAGGGGAAGGAATAATTTTGTAGGACTCAAAAATGTCTAGAGTGTGAGTTTAAATGACCAGTTATAGCTAACTGAGTTAAGGATATCCCAGAGAGTTATTCATACCGCTACCATGACAATAAAAACTACCACATAGAGAAACAAAAGTACTTACTTCTCCTAGATTTTAAGACAGGTTTTTAAGAAATGATGATTATGTCTCATTTCTGAAAATTATGTCAACCAGAGACTTAGCAGGCAGAAGTGTACTACTGGGTCTGCCCCCCACCCTTGCTCTATAAAACCATGTCTGTAAGGCCTTTCTATGTCCACTTATGTACATGTTTCCATTCCCACCTTCCTTATGAAGCCAGTCATGCCAGAGGCTCTACTAGCAGTCTCTGAACACAAGAGGGACTTCTTCCAGACTCCTGTGCCCTCACAAAGCAGGCCTTAAATGAAGGTTCACCCAAACGACCATCCCAGCATCTCTTTCAATTTAACTGAAATTCTGGTTCCTGTAGTTCACATGTCGTATCATAACCAGATTTACTATGAATCCTTCCTTTTACTAAAGTTTATAAAAAGGAAGGATTTCATAAGGTTGAGTTAATGATCAACTATAAGTGGTGAGAAAGAGTAGCATGAATAGGTCAATGAGAGCTGAAACCACACAATACTTAAAGAAGGGTCTCAACGCAGCAAATTACAAATGCCGAAAGTAAGCACAGTGCACAACCAACCCACTACTCATTCTACTCAGTATAAGGCCAGTTTCATATGAGTCAAATTGCAGGATCTACTGGGTGAGCTTTGTAGTCATAATTGGGGACAGAGAGGATTCAGATGTCCATCTTGCTGCACATAAACCTGCACTGCTGGTTTATCTGGCTGCTTCACTTCTGGCAGAAGAGAGGAACAGAAAAACAGAAGCTAGGAAGTAACCTGTTCCCACGGGGTCCTCAAGACCTGAATCCCAGATCCAGATCACTTACAATCAAAACGTAACACCTCTCTCCTAGGCTCACCCATAAACAACTCAATTTGTTTATCTAAGACCCAGCCTGGGTTTTCTACAGAGCAAATTTTACACATCTTGCTACATTCTTTAACAAGAGATTATGTATGTATTAAGCGTTAAGGGCTCCAGACCCCTCTATTTTTCCTCTAGATAACATCTTTTGTCCAAAGAAATAGGCATTTAAACAGCAGGCCTATTTCAAAAAAACAGGGGAACTGAATACCAACTACCTCCATATAGTTATTTTACTGGAACAGAAATTTATGTTCAATCATTTTTGATGAGAAGTTGCTAAATTACCTTGGTTTTCCATTTAATTTTTTATTTTAATTTCTAATTAATGCAATACATTAATTTCCAATCAACTTAAACATTCATTTTTTTTTAACCTAGGATCTTACAAAGAATTTTCAAACGTAGAATCATACGTTTGCTCCTCAAAGGATTTCTGGCCTTGTTTTTAATGTAAAGAGCACTTGAAAAACTGAATTCACTGCTGTGATATGCTCTTCTAAATGAAGAAAAGGGGACATCTGTATATTAGGTTGACTGCTGTATCTCTTGCCAAGGTTTAAAAGATGTTTGAGACATTTATAATCAGCTGTCAGTAAGAGAGACGGCATTCCATTTTTCAAATAGATGTACAGCTAAAGAAGTAGGTAATTCAACGTAAGATTCGTGGAACTCTAGATGTGAGTAATTCAGGTTAAAATAAACAAAAATGTTTTCTTACCTTTAGGTCTTTCCAACTATCCAGGAGCTTGGTGGCCAAATCACTTATATCTACTGTTTTATCTGGCTGTTCCTGGCTCCTCTCACTCTCCACATCAGATACACCCTCCTCTTCATCCTGGGACGGCGTTTCCTCAGCAATGGTTTCTTCCAGTTTCGGGCCATTGCCCTCTTTGGGCTCTATTTCAGTGTCAGCCTCTGGTTCAGATGTGGGTAGCTTACTGGCTTCCACAGTGATTTCACTCTCAACTTTAGATTCAGGTAGCTGTTGTGTGAGTAGCTGCTGTGACTGTAACTCTTCTTCTTCTTCTACAGGGACGTTTTCTAACTGGTCAAGGTCCTCTTTGCCGTCCTTGCCTTCCAACTCACTGGTAGCATCAGAGATAGCACTGTCCATGCTATTTTCACTTATAATTTTAAGTCTCCGAAACATAAGCTTCTTGGGGGTGTCTGTGTCAGCTTCTGTGCTCAGCTTGGCGGAAGGATCAGGTGTGTTGAGTGGTGTGTGAGCACGTGACGTATTCTCACTTGAATATCCATCTCCTTCACTCAACTGAGGAATGGCAGTTTTGGTCTGAGACCAGCGTTGAATAATTGGAAGTACTTTGCTTTCCTCCAACATATTTTTAGTAGGAATGGGTAAGTGTTCCAAAGTCTTTATAATCTGATTAAACAAATAAAAAAAAAAAGTCACATCACTCTACACAGTTGACTTTTCAAATCTCTGCCTGGGACTCAGATCATTTTTGAAAGACCTATGGGTTTTCTTTACTGTCTTATCAAGACCTAAGTCTCTGTAACTACAAAAGGGTTAAATGTTATAATATTAGTTTCCTCTAGAAAGGAAGGAAAACTTTTTAAAGAATGACCAGCAAGAATAAAATGTAGAGCAGGTAACTGCTCCCAATATCAAACAGGATCGATTAATATCTTCTACCAGTAGTTCTCAAACCTGTGTAGATCTTTTAAAATATATATACTAGTGGACCTTATCCTGGCTATGTTTTCCTAAAAAGTTTTCCAAGTGACTGTGATATAGGCTTGGGAACTATGCAACAACATATATTTAAATGATATTTCACCCACAAAAAATGCATCTATTACTTACCGCTTTTAGCCTCTGATAAACAGCTAACAAAGAAAGACTCTCTCTCCAGAGATAACCATCCCCTCCACTCTGAAATCCAAGAATTTCTTCCAAAGTACTCCCCCGTGTAGATCTACAGAAACCCCAAAGTAAGTTGTTCCTCTCTACTTTCTAGATGGAATACAGCTGAATTCATTTAATCTTAATCATAGAATCATTTAATAAAGTCAATTAGATCTGTACAAAAAGGAATGGGGAGGGGCGGGAAAAAGGGAGAAAGGAAGGAAGGGAGGAAGAAACTCCAAATCTTCAACTTTTACTTATTGCCAAATCTCCTGGGAGAAGAAAGGCAAGACAACCACTTACTTGCTCATTCCTGTTTTGTTTTTAAAGTGCATTTTTAAATGACTTCGGTATTATATTAGAAACTATGATTAAAAAGAACTACATTTAAACTAGATTAAAAATATTACTTCATGGGAAGGTATAAATATCACAACTCCACTAAAGACATTGCCAAGGAACATTTATTTAGATCTTAAAACACTTATTGATTCCTCAAAATGTTCTTACTCTTGCCATTCCAGAATTCGGCTCTTCACCAATTTTTTAGAGCCCCCAAAAGTAAGTTTCACTGGTTTCCCGTTTAAAACTATGGCTTTAGCAACAAACTAGATCCTTCACTTAACTATGATGTGATATCTTGCTCTTGCATTTCCCAACTATGCAGTCTCAGCTACAGGGATACTTTAGGAAAAACCATGGGGCAAACTCACTACTAGCAAGGTCTACGTAAAAGGTTATAGTTACAGGAATGACACTGAGATGATATTTATTTAATTCCAATGGTAACTATAATGGTAAATTCATTATTACTCATATTATCACTCAACCTAAGCACTCTATATGGCGGTTTTAAGAAATAAGCAAGTTGATTGTGAACTGACCTCTTCCTGAAGCTTCTGGTTACTTTCCCGGCCATCACCTAGTTCTGCCATCCAAATCCACAACAAAGACAGCCCATGACGTTCCAGAAAAGACTTCAGGCAAGACTGTGAATGTGTGTTCTTCCGTGGGGGAAGGGAAGCAGGATGCAGGGTTTTGGGTTGGGGGTGGGCAATACCAGACAGAACATTAAAAAGGGTCCACAGAGAGGAATAGAAAGTCTGTTTATATTCACAAAACTTTACCTAGAAACTCTACTGTGATTAATGCAACTAAAAGTGTACAAATAACAAATGCTTTAAAGAAATTATAACTTTTTTTGATACCTAAATTGTATCCAGTCAACTTGGACTTTATATAAATAGACTTTATAGAAAAACAAACACCAATATGTCATTTACAATGAAATTCAAATCTGAAAGACCAAGAACCAAATTATATTCATTTTTATTGAAAAACCTAAAACTATAATAGTGTAAATCATTTTCATTTCTCTCTTCCTTTCAGATGTTTTCTCAAAAGGCTTTTTTCTCTTAGTTTTCTTTTAAATCATCCTTTTTTTTTTTATTGTTCAACTTCTTGTGGCATACTTAATAAACTGGAATAAACAAGATTATCATTAAAATTCTTTGCTTCAAGATCCTGTGGTAAAAATGGCCTTGGCATACTAATAATCATAGGGGGGACTATATCAAATGTCATGAATTGTTACACAAAAAAAATCCCACCATGCTCTTTGGCTAGAGAGAGAAAGCAAACAAGATCTACTAAAAAACTAAATGATGCTGAACTCGACATTTTTAAGAGTACAAACTTTCAAAGTCATATAGAATTTTCAAACCATTTTAAAAATAAGCGTAACTCTTCTCAGAGTTATCCCTTCTCCCGTCATCATTCTAGACTGCACTTGAGATGCCCCAACTCAAACTGAGAAACAAAAAATAAATTAATATCAAAGAACTCACCTGTATAAGCTCAAGACAGGTAAGTTTCTGTTCCAAGGTTTCAATTCTAACCATTAGCCGGGATAAGCTGAGCACCTGGTTTTTATCAGAGAGACCTTCACCATTCTCCAGCAGAGCTTCTAGCTCTCCATCCACCTGCCATAGCAAAGAAAAAGTATCTGGTTATAAAAACAACAACAAATGCACCACTAATCTAAGAATCAAACAACCCAAAAAGATGCTCAACCTTGCCAGTGATAAGGAAAACACAATTAGACCCACAGTGGGAAACCACGTCATATTTACTAGATTAATCTGGGGAAAAAATTAAGTCTGATAATATCAAATCTAGGCAAAGATGTAGATCAAAAGGAATTTTACATGCTGTTGATGAAAGTAAAAATTGGTACAATCAATTTGAAAAGCATTTCATTCACTCATCAAATATTTACCAAGTACTTATTATATGTCAAGTATAATCCTAGGTGCTAAAGTCACTGCAATGAACCAAAACAAACAAAAATCTACTCTTACAGGAGACAGAGCAAATTAATGTTAGGTGAAAAGTATGTCAGAAGAAATGAAGCACTGGCTTCAAAAATAAAATATTTGTATCCCCTATGTGTAGCACTGCACACCTAAGAATAAATCCTACAGATACTTCTAGACACATGTTATACCAAGCTCACTGAATGACCACTGTAATAGCAAAGAACTGTTAACAAATATCTGTGGCCAGGTTATATAAATTAGCATTTTCATACAATGGATTATTATAGCACAGTGAAAGGAATCAAGTGCAGCCCAATGCAACAAGATTCATCAATCTTATGAACATGTTACATGAAAAAAGTTCCAGAAGATTACATGCTGTATGACTCTGATTAAATAAACCTCAAAAACAAAATTTTCATAGATGCATGCCTGAAAAATCAATTTTAAAAAGGCAATAGAGGTACGACACAAAATTCAAAATAGTGGTATCCTCTAGGGGCTATGCAGGGAGCACAAAGGAGAGAAGTGCTCACAAGTGGTTCTTTTATAATTATGCCTTGTAACATAAATATTTTCTCTGGAAGTTTCAAATATTACATTTAAATAATGGGAAACAACAACAAAAAACCCACACCAATGGTTGTTTTCCAGCTGTCTTACAAAAGATATAAAGATACCTTACAGAACTTATTATTGGGGAGATAAAATTAATTCATATGAAAACAAACAATGAAGCATTAATTGTAAAATGTTAAAAAACTATGAAGGAAGGAGTGGTTAGAATGAGAGTCACCAGAAGCAGGGCTAGCAACAGGTAAGATAAAGGAGAGAGTGAAGTAAAATCCTGAGCATAGGGAAATGGAAAATTGTGATAGTGCCTAGTTTGGCCAGGCTGGAGCAGATAAGGTATGGTGAGGAAGTAAAAAAAACCTCATCAAAAGGAAGGCTGGTGTTTGATCAGAAGATCTTGGAGGTGTTATATAAAAGAATCTGTATCTGATGTGAATAAGCAAGAGAGCTCCATTACTGAACCCAAAAAAGGGGAATAATATGATCAAAATGGAATCTGAGAATAATTAGTGTGGCAATAACAGAATAAAATCTACACAAGACAGCAACTAACACAGAAGAGATATAAAGACAGCAGTAAACCAATATGGCCTGAAATGATAAAATTCTAGAATGCGCTGATAATAAATTAGAAGAAAGCAAATCCAAAAAACAAGAATCTTTTTTTTTTCTTTAAAGATTTTATTTATTTATTTGACAGAGATCACAAGTAGGTAGAGAGGCAGGCAGAGAGACAGAAAGGGAAGCAGGCTCCCCGCTGAACAGAGAGCCAGATGCAGGGCTCAATCCCAGAACCCTGGGATCATGACCAGAGCCGAAGGCAAAGGCTTAACCCACTGAGCCACTCAGGCGCCCCTAAAAGACAAGAATCTTAAGGAAATTTTCTTTTTCTTTTATTTTTATTTCTTTTATTTATTTTTCTTTTATTTAAAGATTTTTATTTATGAATTTGCCAGAGAGAGATTAAGAGCATGAGCAGGGAGGGTGGCAGGCAGAGGGAGAAGCAGACTCCCCACTGAGCAAGAAGGCTGACCAAGGACTTGATCCCAGGACACTGGGATCATAACCTGAGTGGATGGCAGAGGCTTAACTGACTAAGTCACCTGGCATCCCTTAAGGAAATTTTCTGTTACTTAACTTTTTATCATCTCAACATAATTTTAGGCAATGCACTAAACATTTCTATTTTATACCATACACAAAATTCACCTAACTCTAAGGAACAAAAATAAGAAAACATGAAATGCTACTTACAAGACTCTGAAGAAATGTAAACTCACTTTTTTCCTTCTAAAATGTGCACTTAAGATTCATTTCTTTTTCATTTCCAGTATCACTTATGTTTTGAAGAGATTATGGACATATACAGAAAAACCATTTCATGGTTAAACATTAATCCAGGACAATTTCCTTAATGATGGTTTTCCCCTGCATATCCTAAATGTAAAACCTCCTGTGTCTTAAATTCTAGAGGACCAGAATAGGAAAGACCAAGGGCTTTAAAATTCCACTTTTCCCCCAAGTGCAACAGCCAGAACCTCACTTTGGACAGAGTTTTGAGATAGAAATACTACTGGGCTAAGAGATGGGGTATTCTAGGGCACCTGGGTAGCTCAGTTAAGCCTCTCTGACTCTTGAATTTCAGCTTAGGTCATGATCTCAGGTCACGAGATTGAGCCCCACATGGGGCTCTGCAACCAAGGCAGTCTGATTGTCCCTGCCCCCAGCAAAATAAATAAATCTTTTTAAAAGAAGAGAGAGGGGTGGGGTTTTCTTTTCATAATTAGCCAGGAAAGGCCTCTCTAACTCTGAATACTTAAGAGATAAATTTTTCATTTAATAAACATTTATTGAATAGACACTACAGTATATAAAACTCCACTGGTAAATAAAAACAGTAGCATTCTTTCTTAAGGAAATAAACAGTAAACCTGCAGGAACTGAAGTAAAAATAACAAAACTATGCAAACAAAATACAGAAAGTGAATAACCTTTGAACCTCTCACTACAATTATGAGCTTAGTGGTTGTACTGACATACATAAAAGTTATCATGCCAATCCTATGTATGATACGGCGTCCATAATTTTGGGTACTCAAGTGGACAATCAATTGTGAATTGTGGGATTAATAGCTTTTAGGATACCTGGGAGGAAGGGAGTCAGGAGGCCAACTGATTGCTTTCATTAATTTACTAGAAGTACTTATTTTTAATTTATGCGTCACCACCTTCTGGAAAGGATCTGAAGTAAGTAAAAATCAACATGAATGGGGCGCCTAGGTGGCTCAGTGGGTTAAAGCCTCTGCCTTCAGCTCAGGTCATGATCTTGGGGTCCTGGTATCGAACCCTGCATCAGGCTCTCTGCACAGCAGGGAGCCTGGTTCCCCCTCTCTCTCTGCCTGCCTCTCTGCCTACTCATGATCTGTCTGCCAAATAAATAAATAAAATCTTAAAAAAAAAATCAATATGAAAGTATAAAAATGGTTAAGGTATATTTTAATTACTGATACATGAACATTTATATATATAAAAATGCAAAATTCTATAGCATTTAAAAATTTATTCTGTTAAGTGCTTAATCAGTCCAAGAAATTATTTTTTTTTCTTGAAGATTTTATTTATTTGTCAGAGAGAGAGAGAGAGAGAGAGAGAATGAATGAGCAGGGGAGGGGTAGGCAGAAGGGGAGGGAGAATCAGGCTCCCCACTGAGCAAGGAGCCCTGTACAGGGCTTGATCCCAGAACCCTGGGATCATGACCTGAGATGAAGTCAGATGCTTAACCAACTGAGCCACCCAGGTACCCCTAATTTACTCTTTTTTAATACTTTAGTATTTTGGCCATCAACCATCTTTAATTGCTCTAAGCAGTATTTATAATACTTCCTGATGAAATACAGTACACATAAAAGTATATAAATGATTTGTAAACAAGTAAGTTTAACAAACAGGTGAGCATTATCCATAAAATCAACATGCATGTGATAAGAAGGCCGGAGGATGACAACATTGCCAGCATCCCTTAAGTGCTCCATGTGCCCTCCCCTTCTTATAATACCTCCTCTTTGCTCTTAAGATAATATCTCCTAACTTTTTTAGAAAATCATTCTCTTTTTTAAAATGGGTTTATCATCTATATAAAACCCTAAATATTATAATTTAATTTTGTCTATTTTTTTAATCTTTCTGGAAATTATACTGGACAAAACTTTTGTCATGCTTGTGTTTCATCCTTACATTTTAGGAGTCCTCCGTTCTGTTGCATGCAGCCCTAGTCCTTCACTTTCATGACAAATTTTTCAGTCTAGGATTACATTATAAATTGTCTATATTAGTGTTAATGGATATTTGAGTTGTTTCTACTTTTTCTAATATAAGCAATGCTGCTGTGACTCTAGATACATATCCATTCACTTTCAGTAATTAATTCCAAAGTGTTTTCAAAAGTGGTTGTACCCAGGGATGCCGGGGTGGTTTAGTTAGTTAAGCATCTGCCTTCAGCTCAGGTCATGATCCTGGGATCAAGGTCCAGCATCAGGCTCCTTGCTCATTCTCCCTCCACCTGCCACTCCCCGCCCTTGCACGCTCTACTCTCTCCCTCTCTCTGACAAATAAAGAAAATCTATTAAAAAAAAAAAAAGGTGGCTGTACCCATTTACAACACCCACCCCCCACAGTGTAGGAGATCCTGTTCTTACAATCTGATAGGCATGTAAATGACACCTGATAGTTTTAACTGATACTGCCCTGATTCCTAATGAGGTTGAACATCTTTCTATGTTTATTGGTTATTTGGATTAGTGAAGTATCTGGATGGTGTCTCTTTATTTTTCCTTTGTGCTGGCTTTTTCTTTATTGATTAGTAGAAATGCTCTATATACTTTAGATATTAATACTTGTTTTGTGTTGAAAGCAAGTATGTACCTTTTCACCCTCTTTATTGTGTAAATTAGTTATCATTAGTTTCACAAACTCAAAAGAGACTAAGAGAAGTTTCAGACTATTTCCTGCTTGTACTTTACAAACTACAAATATTATCAGGTTATAGGGACTTAATATATTTCCATCAGCTAAATATTTAGTTACCTAGTAAATTACAATGGGTTATTAGTTACCTGGTTTGTGACATCCCCAAAAAAGACAACCAACTTCAACTGGAAGAGCTTTTAGCTTTGTTAAGGAGATGACTATATATAGATGCAATCATAAGAGCAAGAAATAAAAAAAATGTTTACCAATCAAGGGCTGATATAGAGGTTGTAGGCTATAGTACTATTAACATACTCTTAATAATGAAAATATGCAAAACTACATTTTAAACTGTCCTATCTTGTCCTCTCCATAGCATCCTCTAACCAAAAGAATTCCCAAGACTCTCAACTATAGCTGACTAAAATTCAGAATCTAGGCATGCAAAAGGGAATTTCAGAGGGGCGCAATCCAAGAAAAAGTAAACTAGAATTCAACTCTTCATTATCGGCAGGGCAAATAACCCTCCTAGGAATCTAAAATCGTTCTGGCTCATTCCTCTATCTGGCCAAAGTTTTAGCTACAGCATTCTATCCCAGAATAACTTCAAATTCATACCTGGAGCAACCCATGATGACTGGATTCATGTTACACCTAATTTAGTCTATAATGCCAAAGCCTATACTGATACTGACACACCATAATCAGAATAAACAAAAGCAAACAAAAGAATGCCTACACTTTGGTGCGCTGGGATTGTTCCTGCATCTTATCAGATAGAAAGCCATGTGATAATGGTATGATGGAGTTTTAACACTGCCTAAGAAACCACTGCATTATAAGGATACTCCCCACCAATAATACAGTTTTTAAAAAATATTTATTCTGTAAGCTTTGAGAATAGGAGATAGCCAAAGGGAAGTTTTTATGGAGATTCTAGCATAGGTCAACATGTTTAATGACTATTTTGTGGCTATTCTGATAAACTATCAAAGAAAATGAGAGTTGGGGCGCCTGAGTGGCTCAGTCCTTTAGCGTCTGCCTTCGGCTCAGGTCATGATCCCAGGGTCCTGGAATCGAGTCCCACATCGGGCACCCTGCTCAGCGGGAAGCCTGCTTCTCCCTCTCCCACTCCCCCTGCTTGTGTTCCCTCTCTTGGTGTCTCTGTCAAATAAGTAAAATCTTTAAAAAAAAAAAAAAAAGAAAGAAAGAAAGAAAAGAAAAGGAGAGTTAAAAATAAAAGCAATATTAATGGAGTTTAGAGAAAAATTTTCTGCAACAGTCAAAGTCAAGAAGGCTAACAGGCAGGGGGCGCCTAGGTGGCTCAATGGGTTAAGCCTCTGCCTTTGGCTCAGGTCATGATCTCAGGGTCCTAGAATCAAGCCCCCACAGGCTCTCTGCTCGGCAGGGAGCCTGCTTCCCCCCCTCTCTCTGCCTGCCTCTCTGCCTACTTGTGATCTGTCAAATAAATAAATAAAATCTTAAAAAAGAAAAGAAAAAAGAAGGCTAACCAGCTAGGACCCAGTGACTCCACTTCCATGGATATACCTTACAGAAACATGTACAGATGCTGTGACAGTAAGAGCAAAAGCTTAAAAACACTAGTGTTCGTTAAAAGGACTATATATAAACTCAAATGATGAAAAACTTTATAGTAGTTAAAAATATGTTTACATATTTATCAATGTGGATCAAATTTTAAAATAAAGAGTAAAAAAACAAATTGCAGAAATAAACATATTATACCATTTCTAAAACTCTAAACAAAACAACGTAATAAATTTTAAAATTTATTTTCTAGCACACAGAAACACTGGCTGTTATGACCACAACTGTCTGCGTTGGAAGAGGATGGAACTGCTCTCCACAATCTGCAGTGCAACATAACGGCTAAGAGCAAAGACAAGAGCTAGTTCACTTCCAATACCTACTAGGTGATACCTTCATGTTCTCATCTGTTAAGAAAAAAAAATCCTGTACCCAATTTCAGGGCTTTATTGTGAGAATTACATGAGTTAATGTATCAAGTGCTTAGCAGAGTATCTGGCAGACCATTACGGTACATATGCTCTCCAAAAAGGACAGCTAAAGCACACACAATACTCTAAAGAACGTGTTCATCTTGGGTGGTATTTGTTGAAACTTTCCTTTTGGTACTTTTTAAAAGGCCTTTTAAAATTTTTCAACTGCCCTTTCCAATGCTTTTTGCTATCTATATCTCCTTACAGAATTCAGATGTTCCATAATTAATTCTTTCCAATTAATTTGGGCTTACTGACATCACCTTTTAACCATTACACTTTTATCCCTTTGTCCCAATATGTCTTCTATCTCCTCGTCTAAACAGTAATTTATACTTAATCTATGCAGCCATTTATAATTCTTACTGTATTGGTTCCTGAAAAGCCGTGGCATGAGCTAAATGCTAAAGAATCATAGGGGAATTTGCTGACTAATCCCCTTAGGCCCCTAGCTCCTGCTCCTAGCCCTCCACTAGGATTCATAGATCTGGGGATGGACCCAGAAATGTGCATTTTCATTACGGGCCCTGCCAGGTGGTTCTGAGGCTGAGAAATACTGTTTTGGTGAAGGGATTCAAAGAAAAAGGGAGAGGGGATTTAAAAAAAAAACAAAACAAAACACAAAGTCCTTGTCCCAGGCAAGAGTCCCTTTATTAACAAGATAGTTCCTTCCTCCAGTATAACTGAAGTGAGCTAAGGTATAAAAAAGGCCATCAATTACTATGCTAATATAGTAAATGAAAAGACCACTTTCACCATTCCATTCTCACTCTTTGGTTGCCTGTCACCTCTCAAAACTCACCTTATACTCCAAAGAGGGTTTTCAGAGATTGTAAGAACACTTGCAAACTTTTAAGAGTTCCAAACAACAACCACCAAAAACACCATGAAAAGATTAGGAATGTAGATCAGACTTAAATAAGCTAGTAGATAAACATTTTATTTGTACTTAGGATCAGGAGTTTTACAGGCTCCAAAAAAACTATTAGCCCATGTGTTTAAAACATGACTTCAATAGCTCTCTGTACCTAATTCTAATCTCTATGAACCGGAAATAAAAATAGCAACCATACTTCTTTCCCTGATTATCTCATTTGATCCTGACTTTCTCTGGTTGTAGTTTGACTTCTCAAATTTCATTCAGAAAAGCTACCTCCCTTCTTAAAACATACGTGGTAAAAATTGAAAGAAAGAACAAAACACTTACTGAATCCTTCTTACGGGACCGCTCCTTCTTCATTTTCCCTCCTGCTGCTCTGATACTGACTCTGTTCTCTCCTCCCAGGTAACCTCGGCAATTAGCTGACCCACAGAAACATTTCTGAGCTTCTTTTCTGTTTAAAGGGCACAGGAGACACGTTATGTGAAAGTAAATCATATAAAAACGTCAGCAATATAACAATCACATACGAAAGAGAAGTCTATTCAGCCTAAAACAAGTAATTATTTTAAGAGACTCCAACAAATCTGGTACTATTTAAAGGAAATGCCTGAAAACTGCTCTTAAAAAATATTCATTCTTTTTCCAACCTTCCCTTATTAACATCAGCCAAAAAGTTAATGAGAAATTTCTTCATTTTGTGAGTACCTACTAATATATAAAAATAAAAGAGCATATACATATTTGAGCTGAGAACAAAACTGCTTAAATAGTTCAACATCTTATATGTAAATGTAACAGGCACACAGAATAAACAAAACGTACTGTTATAAATACATATACACAGATATAAAATTCAGTATGTCCAGGTTATTTAAAAGGAAACATGTAAAAGTTACCACATAAGGATGAGATACTAATAAGAAACATTGTTAAGAAGTAACTACTACCACGGAGTTAAGGAAAAGTGGTGGAAAGAATACAGGCCTAGTCTACAAGCTTGGGTACAAACCATCACAGCCACTTATTCTGTAACTTGAGAAAAGCATGAAAAACTATACTAAAGTAAACTGACAGATTCAGTTTATGACAGCAGCAATCAGAGGCATAAAAATAAATCATTCAATAAATAGAGCAGGACATCACAAACACTTGATTTCTAGTACCCTTTCCTTCAAAGAGGACAGGACAAACATAAGAGGAAAAAAATACAGAGCCCTACCATACAACCTGGTCTGGACTCATCCCGTGACTGCTACACCACTGACTGCCTAGATCCATTAGTTCATGAGGTGCTGCAAAACGCTGATACTGTTACTACTTCATTTATTAGCTGAAATGACCTCCAAGAGAACTTCTTCTCATCAACTATTTGGTTTAATCTAAAGCAGAATTCACTTGGGGAAGGCAGGATAAATGCTTGACTCTTTTTTTTTCAACTTTTAAACTACTTTTTAAAAATCATGAATTGATTGATTCACCAATGCTCACTGCAGCATTATTCACAACAGCAAAAAAGTGGAAACCACCCAAAGGTGCATTAACATATGAATGGAAAAACAAAATACAGTATATATGCACAGTGGAATATTATTTAGCCATAAAAAGGGAATGAACTATTGGTACATGCTACAACATGAATGAACCTTGAAAACATTGAATGTTTTCTAAATGAAGTCACAAAGGACCACATTTGTATGATTCCACATATGCGAAACATCCAGAAAAATCCACAGATATAGAAAGTAGATTAGTGTTTGCCAGGGGCTAAGAAAAGGGGGAAATCGGGCATGAGCTTGTTAATTCACATGGGGTCTGCTTTCGGGGTGCTGAAAATGTTCTGGAACTAGACAGTGGTGATAGTTGTACAAAATATGACTGTACTACTAAACTGTATACTTTAAAAATAGTTAAAAAGGTAAATTTTATGTGACATTTTCCACAATTAAAAATATCTAAAACATGGAAAAAAATCATAAATCAGTTCCCTTCTGACTAATGCAGTTTTATTTTTAAAGTATCATTAAATCTCATGGGTTTTACATAGTAAGTTTCAAATCACCATAGTTATTATCCTTATTGATGCTTAAGTGTTAATGAGAACTCTCTCACTAATATGAGAGCCTATTCAAGCTAGCTCCAAGCCCCTTTGACATGACTCTCACCTATTATAACTGGTTTTCTGACACAACAAAATAATCCAAGATCACCTTGTTCAATTTCTGTCTTAACCTGAAATCAACACTCCTCCAAGGAACCCTGTTCCTTTTAGTGGGGTTCTATGAAACCACAACATAGATGCTAGGGGTATTCACTGCTACTGCATCAGTTATTATTTTGGCTAAACAGAACAAGTAAATTATCTTTCACAGTACAATGAGTACAGATCCGAAAAAATTAGTCATGAGCTGGTAACAAAAAGATAAATGATGGATACACAGGGATTATAGTAAATTCTCTTTACATGCACACACAAACATTTCCATAATAAAAAGGGTTTTTTTTTTAAATTACATATGGAACATAATTATATAAATAAGACAGCATGGAATTCAGAGGAAGATTATACAGTTCCTGCATAAATCCCTAATGTCCACAAGTGTCATACAGTAGGAAAAACACAGAAAACTGAAAGAGTAAAGACCTGGAGGCACATACAACTTTTTAGTAGTTCACATCAAAGTTTTATATCTCTATATCTGAACAGTCTACTGCCCCATCAGAAGCAGCAAAACAGAATCAAAACAATACTCACCCGTATCTTTGGAACTGATAGTCAAATGTTAACTCTGAGCCTGAAGTAACCAGTTTGGTGGTAAAAAACCCGACCCTCAGTTGTCCGTTCACAGTCCACTGAGATGTTGTTTTTAAAAGAAAAGAAATTGGTAACTGATTAATCTGTGTGTTTTTCTTTAAAGATCCTCATCTGCCTTAATTATGTGTGTGCCTTTAGACAATAAAAGCTTTTCCAAATAGCAAATAGGGAACTTTCTTTTAAAATAAATGTATTTGTTACTCTTACTTAATATCATCATCTATAATTTGTCTCTAATAAAAGCAACTGCTACTTTAATTTGTATAATATACATTTCCACACAGTAAATATTCACTTGTACTAAAAATAGACAAATAGGGAATGCTTGGCATCACTGACTATAATTATAGGCAAATTGGTATTACCTTATGTTAAAAGTAACTGTATTCTAAAATAAAATGGAGCATGGAACCCGGTAAACAATGATGCCAAATGTTTAATTTCAACAAAAACTGGTGGTCATATGACTGAGTGTAGTGAAAGGGAAGGAAAGCATGAGAACAGCTGCATGAAACTCAAGAATTAAAATGGGACTAAATACACAGGAGTTAGAACTTGTAGTTCCAGAACATGTAAGCTATAAGTCAACTAGAGAGCTCCTGTCCAGACGATGTGAACACATTACTGATGAAAAAACCCAGACTTAAAGAGATAAAGGGACAGAGTACACCTGGAGTCTCACAGTTAGACATGTGGCCACCAGCTACAGGCAAAACTAGAACCAGAATTTTGGTTAAATGATTATGGTCTGGGTTCTCCTATTTATTATACGGCTTGGCTCTTGGAAGAGCCATATCTAAGATCTATTAGTACACAGATTCAAAAGACAAAAAAATTTTAAAAAACACTATTTTAATATGAAATGGAACCACTGATTGAGAACCATTAATATGAATTGAGAACAATTACTTCTCTAGGGAGCAGGTCCATAGCCTTCTTAGCCTAAAAAAGAACCAATGTTCTAACATATATATTGTTCCATCTAAGCTCAAAAACAAATTCAATAAATGAATTTAGTGTCAACTATGTGCCAGGCATAGGGATATCGAGATGAGCAAGACCCAGAGCCTAGCCTTGTCGAGGAGTAGCAGTGTAACCACATGTGTATCACATATAATCCTTCTCATCTGTGGCTATTCAGCCCCTTATGTTATTAAAACAGCCGAATTTGGCACCTGGATAAGAGCTGATAAAAATCTGAATATAATAGTACACGCTGGACTTCATCAAAATTAAAGTTCAGTTTGGTACCTTGAAATAATAGCTAAAATTAGGGCGCCTGGGTGGCTCAGTCGCTAAGCGTCTGCCTTCGGCTCAGGTCATGATCCCAGGGTCCTGGGATCAAGCCCCACATCGGGCTCCCTGCTCGGTGAGAAGTCTGCTTCTGCTTCTCCCTCTCCCTCTCCCTCTCCACTCCCCGTGCTAGTGTTCCCTCTCTTACTGTGTCCCTCTCTATCAAATAAATTAAATCTTTAAAAAATAAATAGATAAAATTTATGGGCAAAGAGAGGTGACAATTAAATGCAATGGGAGTTCCTGGATTGGCTCCTAGCCAAGAAAAATGACAGATAGCAAAATCTGAATAAAGACTTTAGATTAGTTAACAGTTAATAGTATTTCTTGGATTGGGTAACTGTATAATGGTTATGTACAATGTGAACATTTGGGGAAGCTAAGTGAAGCATATGGAACTCTATACTGTTTCTGCACTATTTTGTATATTTAAACTTATTTCAAAATAAGATTTTTAACAATAGAGTAGGAAAAAACAATTCAAATGATTGAAAAAATAAAATCCACAGGTACCCTTAATGTAGAACAGCAATTTTTTTTTTAAGATTATATTTATTTATGACAGAGAGAAATAGCGAGAGGGAATACAAGCACAGGGGAGTTGGAGAGGGGAAAGCAGGCTCCCTGTCGAGCAGGAATCCCGATGCAGGGGCTTGATCCCAAGACCCTGGGATCATGATCTGAGCCCAAGGCAGATACTTAACGACTAAGCCACCCAGGTGCCCCAAGAGAACAGCAATCTTGAACAAATATCCCAAACTCTAAATCTACCTCAACTTACTTTTTGAGTTTCACAGTTTGGTTCACAGCTGTGATTCATGAAACGAGAACAGTTTCCTTTCTGAGTGGCATCTATTATCTAGGGAAAAGGATCATTTTAAGAGTTAGAAATGAGACTTTAAAATACATGTATATTTTGTGAAGGAAAGGCATTAGGCAAATGTACGGCCTATATTTCCAATCCCTCCTCCTCTTTGTCTCCAAGAGACAAATATCCAAATATCCTCCTCTAGGAGATCTGCTAACTGTAAACGTCTTACTTATAAGCAAAATTGCTTACTTATAAGCAAAATTATCTCCATATCTAACCAATAATTCTTCCATTTACTTTTAGCTACTTCTTATATCCTCTTATATTCCAATCTCATTTCTCATGTACAAAACTCCATTTTAAAGTGCACATTATACCACAGTGCAGGAGCTCTCAAACTACAGTGTCTATCTGAATTCCCGGAGGGCTTGTTAAAACTCCTGCTGGACACACCCTCAGAGACAGATTCAACAGGTGCTGGGGTAGGACCTAGAATTAGGTTTTCCAGGACTGAATAAAGAGACAGATATGAGAATCTAGCTAAATTTTATTACACCAGACATTAAAGAGATTTGTAAAAATGTAAAACAATGGTACTCATGTTTAAAACTAAAATCATTTGAAAATGCTTTATTTTTCATAAAAACATTTATGTCAACGTATAATGGGCTTGTTGCTTTTCAGTGGTTTAGTAAGTATTTTTCCATTTCTCAGCTTTAATTTTTATTTAAGTATTCACAAATATAACCCACATCAAAAAAAAAAAAAAAACCCAACCCTCTTTAGAGATATCAGTCATTTTTAAGAGTTATAATATGAAGCATGTATGTTCACATTTACCTATATATGTAAATATCTCCCTCTCCCACTCTTTTTATAAACAAAAACTGTATTTACTATTCTGCTCCTCTTTTTTGTCACTTAATGTCTTTTAAAAATCTGTCCGTTCAATGACCCTTTCAAACTCAACAATTTCCTGATCTGTTTCAAAGCAAACACATTCATGCTGCTCACCTCATCATTCTTCAGGGCCATGAAATAGTAGTGGATGTTTTTGTTCCGTGCATACTCCTTTACCCGGGCTTTAAACTCTTTATGATCAAGTACTTCTCCACAATATTCTAGCACAAAGGTGTTCCTGGCAAAACAAAGGGGAAATGATAGCACTTCCTGCCTAGGAGCTATATGGAAAACATACATCCATGTAAAAATAATGGATTTAACAAAATATAAGTGGATAAATTTGGTATCATACGAGATATAATTAGAATATATAAAGTACCCAGCATCTAACTGAGGTTTTCTCCTTCCTAATATTTTTCAAAAAATGTTGATTATAAGACACTTTTACATTTATACACACTACCAAAATATGTATTCCTGATCTAACAGATATTAAAACACTCAAGTCTGGTTTATGATCATGAAAACAGTGATTTACAGCTGAGATTTACAGCTGAGAAACAGCTCTGAGGAAATCAGGAGGCACTGAAATATTAAAGGCTTTATGCTCAGGGCGCCTGGGTGGCTCAGGAGGTTAAGCCTCTGCCTTCAGCTCAGGTCATGATCTCAGGGTCCTAGGATCGAGCCCCGCATCGGGTTCTCTGCCCGGCGGGGAGCCTGCTTCCCCCCTTTCTCTGCTTGCCTCTCTGCCTACTTGTGATCTGTCTGTCTAATAAATAAAATCTTTAAAAAAAATTAAAAAAAAATAAAGGCTTTATGCTCTAAGAAAAAAGATGGCAATTTAAATATAGCGGCCCTTCTACTGCCTTTATTCAAAGGTCTCTGAAGATGTTTAAGGTCAGATAGACCTTTTCTCTCACAACATCCTCTGTGAGTTTTCTCTAGTATCTATCAATAATCATGATTAATCACTCTCCTTGGCGTCTCTCAGATACCTTCCATCCCTGATTGGTCTTTCCTTGGTTATTTAGTATCTTCAATACTGGAGAAGAAATGAGTATACTATATACAGGGAATGTCATGGTATTTAACAGTAACTAACTAGCAGATTAGCTCCAAAGCCTTCCTCACCCTGTGCATATCTCACAATATATCCTCTTTGAGGGGAATGATCTACCAGTGAAGATCTAAATAGTTTGGAACTAAAGCATGAAACTGACACTACCATCAGCATATGGAAGTTATATGAGTAGGAAAATGTGGGAAACCTGGAAACATTCAGTGCCAGTGTATTTTACCAAAGCAGGGTTCTTTGTGAGAAGCTTAGAAAGGTTAAAGAGCTTTAGGAAACAATGGAAAATATTCTCTTTTAAAAAAAGAATTTTAGGGACGCCTGGGTGGCTCAGTCGGTTGAGCGGCTGCCTTCGGCTCAGGTCATGATCCTGGCGTCCTGGGATCAAGTCCCGAATCGGGCTCCTTTGTCCAGCAGGGAGCCTGCTTCTCTCTCTGCCTCTGCCTGCCACTCTGCCTGCTTATGTGCTCTCTCTGACAAATAAATAAATAAAATCTTAAAAAAATTTTTTTTATTTATTTACTCGTCAGAGAGAGAGAGCACAAACAGGGAAAGTGGAAGGCAGAGGGAGAAGCAGACTCCCCACTGAGCAAGGAGCCCGACTCAGGACTTGATCCCAGGACCTGGGGATCATGACCTGAGTCAAGGGCAGATGCTTAATCAACTGAGCCACCCAGGCAACCCCATAATAATCATTATTAAACTTCAGTGTAACAAACACATTATTTTCCTACAAAGTAGCTAACCAACTTCAACAATACAAAAATAAAGTGAAAGGGGATTAAGACATAACTTACGAAGGAAGGTCTTTGGCAGCTCTCAAGCCCCAGCCTTTCTTTTCTGTGAGTATGACTTCCACATCTGCATGCTGTTTCCTCTGAAACCGTCTATTGGAACAATAATCCCCATTTGGACACCGAGAAGAACTAAAATGAGAAGCAGAGAAAATTAAATTCTTCAAAGCAGAATCTCTAATGACACACAGGATGTGGATAAAAACGATCAAACAACAAGAACAACAAAAACAAATAAGAGATACAACAATGGCACCTGCCTCGGTGCAGAAACAGGGAACAAGGCCCACTTGCGGAATGGAGAAAACAGCAGGTGACTGGTAAAAGAAGTGGGCTGCAGGAAGACTGAAGGGCAGGTTGTTGATCTATTATATAGAGTTATGAACACCAGCTTAAATTTGAACCTGATCCTGACAACTACGCTAAGTCTGACTGTGGGAAACACATAAAGAAAGGTATCCTATACTTCCCATCTCTTTAGCAAGGTTGGAAGGAAAAGTCAGAAAAGTGCAGAGGCCAGGGCAACGATGTCAAGTTAGGAGGATAGTGCTAACTCCTCTGTCTCCTCTTCTTACATGTGTATGTCATCTCTACTTTCAGTTTAATAAAGGAATATCAAAGTGCTTTCCCTTTATTTTTCTGAGGTATAGGTTTTATTCTCGTAACACTAGAACATGAGCAAAACAAAAAACTGAGTTTGAAAGAAAACACTTTATTAACACTAAGAACAAAATATCTACACTATAAATCACCTTCATATTCTCTTCATGTTAAAAAATGATACAATTTTTCATCAATCAAATTGGCAAAAAAAAATTAACCACACTTTTTTTAATGTAAAGATGTTTATGGCTTATAAGAAAAATATAGAAGAAAATGTCTTAAGAGGAGATAAATAATTATGAGTTAACTATAAACAGACTATATAAAGCAACCTAGAGAAGATTAAGGTATGTCTGTATGTGTTGCTCTGAACAGGCATCCAAAACATATTTAATTATGTGTTCATGTGTGTTTAGGCCAGGGTGAGGGGATAAAATTTTTAAAAAGTACATATGGTAAAGATTTCATTTCTATATGTAAAAAGTGGAAATATCTGTGAATGTTGGTATAGGTATAAAAAGTACTGGGAAAGACCAGAAATAGAGGGATTGGGGTTTGGAAGACATTTTACTTTATGCACTTTTGAAATGCTACGGTTTTATCTCATCTTATAGGAAAAGCTAAAAAATACCAACATTCACCTCTCAAGACATGAACATTATAAGAGATAAAAGGTTACGACGTTAGTTTTAGGGCTACTTTACAGAGCACTGACAACGTATACTATAATGTACAATGCAAGGGAAATCTATCTCCTTATAAACACTGTTATACATTGGAGATTTCATTGCTTATAAATACTCAACGATAGGTAGAAGGAGAAAGGTTAAATCTGTTTCATCACTAATTCTCTCTACTATTTTGAGACATTTAATAGAACGACTGAGCAAAATCAGAACACCTTAATTTACTTACCATTCAATCATGAGGAGACGATTAAGACAATCTTCCCCACATGCTATTTCACCTTGAGCTCTTTCATCTTTAGAAAGAGGTGTACACTCACACTGCATTCGCTTAATATCCCGATGGGATTTATTCTTCTTTCTATTAGGTAAAATTTTGTAAGAATTGGTTTAAGAAATCTCCTGGCAATGATACAACATACACAATCAAATATGTGCTAAATCTCCTTAGTTTCACATTTAATGATTCTGGTTAAGTCAAACATTCAAAAGGAAGAAAATATCTCCTCACTAGTATCTGTGAGACTAAAAACACTAAGACTTATGTTGCAAAGAGAACGAGAGGCAACCTTCAGCCTGGACAAATGAGAGGACTGGGTAATTTCAAATCTATCATTTTAGACTCAGCCCTCATTTCCTAGTCCATTTCAGCTAAGTCTCAAATTCTGAGCAATTTCGAGTGTTAATAGTCATATTTGGCTCAGGAAAAAAATGAGAACCAAAAAGTGACACAGCTGATTAAAATGAAGTTTAAGAATCAGTCCTCCTGGGAATGTGTGGGGGCCTCAGTCGGTTGGGCATCTGCCTTTGGCTGGTTATGATTCTGGAGTTCTGGGATCGGGTCCTACATCAGGCTCCTTGCTTAGAGGGGAGCCTGCTTCTCTCTGCCTGCTGCTCCCTCTGACAAATAAATAAATAAATATCTTAAAAAAAAAAAAAAAAGAATCAGTCCTCCTAGATGAGCAAACAATGGTTGAGAAAAAAAAGATATTTAACTTATAAAACATAGAGACTGAGGAAGGAAAGAAGCTGCTAAAAAAATAAATTAAAAAATACGTTTTTTTTTTTTCTTTCAGAGAGAGCATCAGAGCATATGCACACACAAGCAATGGAGAAGGAACAGAGGGAGAGGGAGAGAGAGAATCTTAAACAGGCTCCATGCCCAGCTCAGAGCTCAATGCAGGGCTCTCTCTCACAACCCTGAGATCATGACCTGAACCAATATCAAGAGTCAGACAATTAACAGATTGAGCCGCCCAAGCACCCGTAAAAAATAAGACTTTTAATTAAGAGTTTAAGTCAATAAATCTTTCAGAGAATCTTTCAGTAACAAGGCATTTCTAAAAATCTTATTTAAAATAAAATTAAATGATTAAAAAAAGAATGAAGTATAATTTACAGAACTGTATTACAGAATAATAAGGCACTGCAGAATAATCAGAGGACTAAACTTTCTCAACAGACTGATTTGGGGGTAAAAAGGGAAACTGTTCAAAACAGACTGGGTTCATAAATACCTACACCAGAGATTGCAAAGAAAGTGAAAATGTGATTATTTCCTGGCTTTTATGTTGAACTTTCTTTCTGACCCTTGTCCAAAAGGGAGGAAAAAAAATCAAAGATGGTTGAAGAAGATCGCCTTCTTAAGATCAGGGCAGTCTGACTCCAACTATCAAACAGTGAAGAGCACAGCTGCTCTATGCGGCTGTCTTAATCTCCTAACTAATCTGCTTTCATCTTCAACATATGGACTATTACAGTCCCAACTTAAAAAGTATCTGAAGAGTGTCCTGATAGCTTCAACTAAGTTTGAGTAACAGGAATGACTCATCTGGATCAATTCAAGGTATCATTCATTAATAAGTGTATGACTATTCTCAGCCTGAAGAAACAGAACTAAAGATAAACCATATATCTATTTACAAGTACTTTAAGAACTGTAGTTTTGAAAAATCAGCAAAAGTTTTATTTTGTATTGCTCTGTAAGGACTAATGCGCACGAACTCAGATAACCCTATTTTCATTAAACCTAAGAACATTTTTTCACTATACTCAATACCATTGCATAATTTGTGTTCTTGGTGGCTCCTAAAGGCCCAGCATGTAACAATAGGCACTTTAAAAATGGTGAATATACATAAATGCTTCCTACTCCAAAAAAGCTCTCCAATGTTCCCACCAACCAGATCTATATGTATGGTGTTACATGTATCTGGATCTCACTGCTGAGCAAATCCCAGAGGACTGGGTTGATTAGTTTTACTTTAGTCTTTTAAAGACCCTGTGCGTGAATACTCACACAATTCCTAAAAACTACTACTTAAAATATTCAATATTTTAAACTTAAACCTAATTTACTAGATGTAAATTATAACTGTAAGAGACTCTCTATATCATAAAAAGGTTTTTATTTTTTCAAGATTTACTTACTTATTCAGAAAGAGAGAGAAAACGTGTGAGCAGAGAGAGGGGCAGAGGGAGAGAGAGAATCTCAGACTCCAAGCCCATCACGAAGCCTGACACGGGGCTCAATCTCACAACCCTGAGATCATGACCTGAATTAAAACCAAGAGTTGGATGCTCAACTAACTGAACCCAGGAGCCCCCAAAAAGTTTTCTTGTTTAAATACGAAAAACTTCTCATGAGACCTAATTTTAACTTTACCTTAACCACAGTGAAAAAAATTTCATTATAAAAACAATTTTTAACACTTAAAAGGATGATGGTAGAGACTTAGATAGAAGAGAAATTTGCAAAAGGAAAGACTACAGGTTTTTTTGTTTAAAAAGCCACATTCAACACATATTCATATTGGGAAAACAAGAGGACTGTCGAGGAAAGGTGAAAGAAAGCGGGCTGTGCGGCTCTGCTTTGGAGGACTATGTTTCATTACTCCTATTCTCATTATACTTGCTTCTTGTTAGGGATCTGTAGTAAACCATTTTATCATTTAATTCTAAAATAGTGATTATGCTATTGCCAAATTTAATCATTTCATCTATTAGCAATAGACTAAAAAACCAGACAGAAAATGGTGTTCTAGTCCAGTTCCAATTTTATGAAGTACCTTTCAAAGATACATCATTCTGAGCATTTTTGAAAAGGAAAAGAAAAAAAAAATCAAGCACAACTACTTTTTTCTTTTTCTAAGAGCAGACTATTTTGCTGAGATTTTGTTTCATTGTTCATCATAGTTACACATGTAAAAGGAATTTAAGAAAAATAGGGCTGGCCTAAATCATACTTTCAGAACCCAAAAGGTAATGAGACTCCCCCCTCAAATAAAAATAATTAGACACCCCCTTCCTGGGCAGGGGGGATGGATACTGAGGGAAGGACCCTATAACATCCAATCTAAATAGGTAAATACTTTTTCAATTGTTCAATGTATATCTTATCACAAACCTGTATTTCATACAATTGACCTCATACAACGTGAATCATTGAAAGCTGATTTTTTTTTTAAACAAAAAGAGGTTAAAATTTGTTGGACAAGTATTAAGCAAGCTTACCTTTCTGTTAAATAAACATTTTCTTCAATCAGATCGAAGTAACAAGGCATCTTTCCTTGCTTGGCATATTCTTTCCATCGCTGTGGGTCCCTGAAGTCCTCCATGACACAAGAAGGCCCAACCAGGGCTGAGCCTGGAGGCACTGCTGTTTCCCCCGGCTCTACCGCCACTCGAACTTTCTTTCTGTCCTGAAGTTCACCTTCACTTTCAGAATCACTCTCCAATTCCTGTCTCCTTTTTTTTGGAGGCCCTCTATCTTTCATATCATTTTTTTCTAAGTTTTTTGAAAGATCTTTCTTTTCGTTCACAGTTAAAGAATCCTTAATGGAATTGCTGCTTATTTCAGGTGCTTGCACTGACCCCTTGTCCTTCTGAAGGGACAGAAAAAACTTACTGGACTGCATTGAAAAATGAGATCCTCCACGTTGATCCCAATTCTCCTCCTCTTCACGGTCATCTGTTAAGGAATCTGGTACCTGTCCTTGAATTCGATCATACACAACCCCAGTTCCAGGAGGTCTACCTGCTGATCTTGGATCCCAGTAGCCATTGCCTTGCCAGTAATTACGTGTCCCACCATAATGTTCTGCACTTTGCTGATACTTGTGTCCACCACAGGCTCCATAGCTGCTATCAGGTTGTTGATATGTGGTAGTAGGCTTTTCTTGTTGAGAGAATTCCCACCCTAGGTTTCGGAGCTCTTCTGATGAACGGAAACCATCCACTCGCTCACAAGAGGAAGAAAAACTCAACTCTGTTTTTCCCAGTCGACTATCTGGCCTGTTAGGGAAAGTGATCTGTTGCCGAGACTTACTTGGGACATCTTCAAAATCATCAGAAGAATAAACTGGCAGCTCTTCCTGCTGCCTAGAAGCTATTTTGGCTTTTGTGGTTTCCTCAGAATTTGGATGACCTAGAAAGTCAGATTTCACATCTGTATGACTCGTACTATCAACCCCATCACTCTGAGGATGAGCAATTTCAGATAGGTGATTATCTATTTGTTTTCTGCTAGGCTGTGAGAAAGAAACTTCCAGATTCTTCTCTGTCCCTTTATGATGGAAGAACTTCTCGGTTTGAGAACAGGATTTGCTTGCTACACTCTCGAATTTTTCCTCATATGAATGTCTCCTTGACTCCAATCTCTCATCTTCCCAGTGGTCAGAATAGTGTCTGTAACTCTGACTACTCCGAGAAGAACAAGGACTGGTTTCTTCCATGGGCAAAGTAGAATTCTTTGGCACTACCACAACAGACTGAAGACGGTTTCTTGGAATACTGCTATCATCAGAATCTGTATCTTCAGAGTCACTTTCATCACTTGAACTTTCAGAAGAACCAGAATAATCTTCATGGACAGTAGATACAATCTCTGAGGCATGCCCACTACTGTCACATTTTAAGGTGTATGTTACACCATCACTGTCTTCCATGGTTAAATTCAAGTCACAAGATGAAAATACAACTTCTGAATCATCAGAGGTATGCACATGTCCCCTTCCTCCTTCTTCATCTAAAGAGATTTCTGCTCTTCCTCTTCTATCAGGCAATATGGAATTCCCTTCTTCTTGAGCCTCTTGCACGCATTTCCCAGACAACCCATTATTATGCCTATCTTCCCAAGAAGCAAATCCTCTTCCTGAATCAGGCAGGCCGCTATCTACTTCTGCTACTGTTTCTTTCTCTGCATGCTTTAAAAACTCTGTGCTTTTACTCTTTAGCACAGCATCCAAAACCGGAGATGTGTTCTCTCCACAATGCAACAGAGTTAAACTGTCCACTTTTATTCCTGGTGGAAGACTTGGAAGAGATGAAGCAATGCCTGAACTCTCAATAGGTTGATATAAATCATCAAAATGGTTAACAGAAGCCGAACTAGTGCTACCAACATTCTGTTTATATTCTTCACATGCAAATTTTGAGTGCTGATCTGTCAGATTTCTATTATCACATATAACTGTTTTTGATTTCAAATGCACATTCATAAAGCTATTTGAAGAAATCTTCATAACTGAAGGCTCAATCTTTTCAGCTTCAGAATGATGCAACGAAGGGTTCTTGTCATTTGAAGTACAGCATATATCTGAATCTTTGGTTTTACAGCAAGAAACTGTCATATCAACTGGTTCTTTAATTACAGTTTTAGAATAATCTATAGTCATAACCGGCAAAGACATAAGTTTATCTTGGTGTGGTGACACCGGAGGTTCTGCTTCTCTAAATGGGCTTCCTGACTTACTATGCAACATGCAACTATCATCCGTGTCTTTTTCTTTACATCTATTAACACTCTGAAATCCATTTGATGGAAGCATGCATCCTTTGACCAAAGGGGACACCTCCGATCCAGTCACACTATCATCAGAAGACATCAAAACAGTGTCAGTTTTAGAAGTGCAAAATGTTGCCAAATCAGATTCTGCCCCAGGAGATCCATTTATATTTAATTCTATGGGGCAATAACTTCTTAATTGATCATTCTTCACTTTAGATAAAGAGTCTAATTCCTTAATACTATCATGGCTATCGTGTCCTATAAATTCAGATTTAAAAATAAGTGATTCATCTAGCTTTTTAAAAGTAGGTGAATCATTTAATCGATTTGATGGAGATGGAGACCCAGTCTTTTCTCTTTCAGGAATTTTACTAATCATTCTTAAATCACTACCTTTTGAACAAGGAGCCTGTAAATTAGAAGAATGAGATGGTTTGATTTCCTCATTTAATTCTGTACAACAGAAAGAATTTTTAAATTTATCAGACTTGGATATAGATTTTGAAAGGGTAGATTTGTAACGGGAAGCACTGTTATCATGCTTGGAATAGGAGGACCCCCGTCGGAATACCAGTTCATTAGGGGGAGAACAACATCTTTTCATTGCTTCATTTTCTGAAGTCCTTTTCGATTCTCTTTCTAATTTTGAAGAATACTTTCCTCTCTTCTCCATCTCTAAGTAAGAGGACTCAGTTTTGCAGTCCCTATCAGATTTAGAATAGGATGATGATGTCCTTAGGTCTCTGTAAGAGAAGGAATGAGAGGAGGTACGCCTTGAGTAGGTCTTCTTATACTCCTCTTCTGAGTCAGAACTCTCTCGAGCTCTGTTATCTGTATATGGCCGAGAATAGCGTGCCCTCTCTCGATAAGGGGAACTCCGATGGTAGCGACGATCGGAGTCGTAATAATGGGATCGCTCCGACCGGGAATAGGATAAACTAGTTCTAGAGCCTCTGTCAGATCTGGAACGAGATCTGCTCCGCCTTCGCTCTCTCTCTGATCTACATCGAGAAGATATATACCGAGCATCTCTTTCAAGTTTTGAGTAGCTAAAATATTTATCATCTCTCTCTGTTTTAGACCGTGAAGATTTCCCTAAATCCTCATTTTTTAAAGGTGCTAAGCTCTTTTTTGAATCTCTTTCCTTTTCAATGCTTGCTGAAAATTTTAAATCATGTGATCTTTGACTTGAGGAAGTCCGTACAGAATCTTCATCAGATTCTGAAGCAAGAAAGGTGCCTTCAGATTGCAAGGATTTCTTCTTAGGACCTGTTTTTTTGGAGCCCAGATTACTCTTAGAACTATCTGGAATTTCTTCTTCCTTCCCAATATGGGAATCCTCTTTTTGTGAGGGAATATCTACTTGCTCATTCAAATTTTGAGTTATGTGTTCTTCTGAACTATTAGATACAGCAGCCTCCTGCTTAGTGTCCACTTCTGAAGATTCTGGTACAGTTGTAACTGGTGGTTCCTTCAGTGCTCTAACTGCTACATCTACTGGTGCTGTCATCAGAACTGGGATTGGTGTGTGTGGCAAGGCCACTGGCTCTGTTACTGGTGCTGGTGGTGAGGGTGTTGTGGCCTGAGGAGGTGGAGGTGGTGGAGGTGGAGATGAGGGTGGCGAGTCTACAGTTGTTGATTCTGCTATGACTGCTGGTAATGGTGCTATGGGAGGAGGTGGAGAGGTCACTGCTGTGGCAGGAGTCAGCAGTGGCCTGGATGTCACATGAAGCAGATGTTTCTTAAAATGAATTTTGCCCAATTCTACCCTTGATTTTGGTGGGGAAGATTCTTCGGTAGTAGATAAGGTATCTCCAATGTCCATTTTAATTTTAGGGGTCAAGTCTACTTGAAGAGGTCCAGCTGGGGAGTTTGGAGTATCATTTTGCTTTTCATTGCCAAGTGCAGTTAGAAACCTGTTCTGCAAAGTTTTCTTTGTAAGGCTGAAACTGAAAGACACCTTCTGTCGTCCCTGTTCCTCCAAATTAACTTTTGTCTTGGTGCCTTTGGGTAAAAATCGACTAGAAGCAACACCTTTGAACATTGGTCCTTTGATGAAACCTGTTTTCTGCACATTTTCAATCTTTGCCTATAAATGAACAAAACAAGCAGTTACTACAACAATAAAGTTACTTTCAAATGACTAGCATCACGGTTTAAAATGTCAGAAAAATGAAAAGTCCTTTTTAAGGACAGTATGAATTTCACTAAGCTAGATAAGCACTTCTTTATTATAGAAAATTTCACACACACTCAAAAGTATAGAGGATAGTATAAAAAATCCCTAAGTACACACCTCAGTTTCAACAATTACCCGTATTTTTCTATTCTTGTCTGTTACACAAAGAATTTATCCATTTTACAATTTTCCCCCCCAGGCAGAATTTTCAACAAGAATGAAAAAAAAATCCTATGTAATTCAAGACACAACACAAAAAGACAAACAGATAGAGAGCAATAACTAACAACTCAATGAGAATAGTCTAGTCCTATGTCCTATCTGAGAAGAAAAAGCAGAAGTCATTATAACTAGTGGTCTCCCGACATCACACAGAATCACTTAGGTGCTTGGTAAAATATGGATCTGCAACAAAACTCCAAGCAATTCAACAGCAATTCACTGGTTCTAAGTTAGGCAAGAAAGTATGTTTTGTTTGGTTTTGTTTTGGGGGACTAAGCATGTGAGGCAATTCCAATGGACTTTCCAGATTTGAAAACCACTGGTCTATACCAGCAGTCTCCCATCTTATTTTACAGATGAGGTAAGCAAATGAGGACCAGACTTTTCTGCTTCCTGTAAATTAATCCGCCCTTGCACACTACCACTGTCTCTGCCTGGGCCTCACATACTCAGGCCATGCTAATTTATAGTCCAATCCTACTGTATAAGTATACATCTAAGATTTTTCCCTCCCTTATTTGCCAAACCACCAAAGGAAATAGTGGGCTTTAGAAGTTTAAGGCATAACCTAGGTGGTAGAGAGAACAACAGGAAACTATCACCCTCAAGCCTCGATTAAAGACGGTACACTGGCCATCTGCAACACTTTTCTAATTGATATTCTTTAATCAACTCTCGCTGTTTAAGAGAACAGTTTTCCCCTTCAATATAATAAAATCTGAAATCAGTTTTCAATATTATACAGTAACAATTCAAGTGGGAAAGTAAATGTTTCCTCACGCATTATCATAGAGCAGTGGTCTTCAAATACTTTTAAGAAACAGAGTCCACTTGACAAACGACATCTTACATGGTAGCTCAATACATAAAAACAGGTAAAATGCTGTCTCCAGATCTGCCAGTTTCCTCTACCTTGCCTAAAGCTTTTGAAGCTCCAAAGTTTAAAAACCATTTTCTCGAGATATAAAGCGTTCCTCACTGGAATGAGTTACTACAGATCTTAAAATTCAGCAAAAACAATTACTTCATTTCACATTCAAAATGATAGCTATGGTTGCCTGGCTGGTGCAGTCAGTAGAGTGAGCAACTCTTGGTCTCAGGGTTGTTGAATTTGAGCCCCACATTGGGTGTAGAGATTACTTTAAAAATAAAAACTTAAAAAAAAAAAAAAAGACAGCCAAATTCTGAGTTACTGTAGGGGGTTTTGTTTTTTGTTTGAGAAAACAAACACACATGCGAAAGCAGGGAGAGGGAGAGAAAACCTTAAGCAGGGTCCATGTCCAGCTCCTCAGAGTCCAACGTGGGGCTCAACCTCACAACCCAGAGATCATGACCCAAGCCAAAAATCAAGAGTCAGGTACTTGACCAACTGAGCCACCCAGGTGCTCCATCAATTCTGAATTTTTAATCCAATAATTACTGAATATCTAGTTAAAATTATACTTACCTCATTTTCTTCTTCTCTATTGCCATCCAGCCAAGAAAGCATGCAAAAGAATAAACAGAAATCGTAAATACTTAAAACCAATTGAAATCAAAGTTTTTTTTTTAATTTTTTTTTTGAATTTTTTATTTACTTATTTGGCAGACAGTTCACAAGTAGGCAGAGAGGCAGGCAGAGAGAGAGGAGGAAGCAGGCTCCCCGCTGAGCAGAGAGCCCGATGTGGGGCTCGATCCCAGGACGCTGGGATCATGACCTAAGCCGAAGGCAGAGGCTTAAACCACTGAGCCACCCAGGCGCCCCCAAAGTTGTTTTTTTATTAAAACCTAGGATACCGACAACCTATTCAATATGGTATTCGGTAAAGTTTCAATTACATTTGCTATAGCAAATATTTTTTGAAGATAGCACCACAAACTGTGAAATAAAAAGGTGAATAAAGCAGAGTGCCTCCCCTTAAGAAGCCTACAGTGTCCTATAAATACAAAATGTAATTGTTACAAAAGTTAATTCCAACATAATAAAATACACAAGGATAGAAATATGTACAGTGTAACAGCAAAGAGGGAGATAGCTCAGTTTAGTAGGAAGATAGGAAAGCAAAGAATCCTTCCTAAAAGAAGAGTAGTTTCTGAAGAATATACCTGTAGGGAGATTCTAAGCAGAGGGAGAGTCTCCACAAAGGCACAGAGATGAAAACATAGAACAACATGCACAGTTCAACATTACCTGAGTATAAAGTATAAGGCAGAAAGAAGCCAATAATTAGGTGAAGTAGGGGGCAGTAGCCAGGTCCAAAGGCCAGTTTCTCGTGAGGCGAAATAGATTTTATCTTACAGATTAGGTGTTCTTAATCCTTTGTGGTGTCCATTCAACAGTCCCTTTGCTGATTACAAGGTATATACTCTATTCAAGGTCACAGCATGTGGCTCTCTGAGCACATAGTTATGTTCTAACAAAGCTAACCACACTGTGTCTTGAGACTGTGGAATCAAAAGCCGTAAGTCTGGTATACACCAGTGCACCAAGGCATACTGGAGAAAGGGAAGCTACAAAAAGGGCTTTAGGTTATGACAGCCAGATCAGTACTTTAGGCAGGCCACTCTATAGGCTATACGGCAAGACTGGAATGTAATAATCCGTTTTAAATGCCCCTTAAAAGAAACGTACAAAAATCCTGTCTCCAAATGTACGCCTGACTCCATCATAATTCAGTCTGTTCACCAATGTCTATGTAGCCCTACAAAAAAGTTGGCAATACATGGATGAGATCTGAATCAGGGTCAAGGTTAAACACTTTCTTCTACTCCAAAACCACTAAAAACTTCACAGATGCAATCTATTTTTTTTTTTTAAGATTTTATTTATTTATTTATTTGTCAGAGAGAGAGAGAGAGAACACAAGCAGGTAGAGCAGCAGGCAGAAGCAGAGAGAGAAGCAGGCTCCCTGCTGAGCAAGGAGCCCGATGTGGGACTGGATCCCAGGACCCTGGGATCATGACCTGAGCTGACGGCAGCAGCTTAACCAACTGAGCCACCCAGGCGTCCCCACAGATGCACTCTTAGAACAACTGTATTTCATTAATTCTGTGATGTACATTTCCCCACATATAATACTTCTGCATCACACCATCAATAACATCATAGTTTGACAGGCAGCATTTTTTCCTTTCTTAGTGGTTCATAAGATAGTTGTGTCTTACAACCTACGACATTCTAGATTTGGGGACACCTGGGTGGCTCAGTGGTTGGGGCATCTGCCTTCGGCTCGGGTCATGATCCCAGGATCCTAGGACAGGGCCCGGCGTCAGGCTCCCTGCTCAGCGGGGGGCCGGTTTTTCCCTCTCCCACTTCCCCTGCTTGTGTTCCCTCTCTCGCTGCCTCTCTGTCAAATAAATAAATAAAATCTTAAAAAAAAAAAAAAAAAGATTTGACTTAAATTAGTACCATGTGGAATTTTTTCAAGAACATCAAAGGTACCTGGACACACCCAAGCGTTTGGAATGTCATTCATATTTGTACTCTCCTTTCCAGTATACATTTAAGAATGTTCATGCTTGTCCCATGCTTGTATCCATCTATATCCATACAGAAGTGCTGGAAATACTGAGGTGACCAGAACTCTTTCCTAAGCCTCAGCAGTTCTACTTTGGACAAGCAAATGAACAGGATAATCCTGACAAACTATAATCAGCATCATCACATGATCAAAAAGCTGGTGAAACATTACAGAAGTAGGATTCAGGGGTGGGGGGGAATAATGATCCATTTCAGAAATCAGAGAACTGCTTAACAGAGATGGCAAGACATTTCCCAGAACATGATAATAAAATGTTTATAATAATAATAATATAGGCATGTACAGAAAATATGGGGGACAATAAAAAATTTTCTCATTGTAAAGACATGTCATGTTAATGGAGAAAGATCAAATTACAAACAAGCAAAAGGAAAAGTCCACAATCCAACATCCAGAGACAACTTCTATTAACACCTTGATGTGAAAAGCCTTCCAATGCTGCTTCTGTGTATGTGATGGTGGTGGGGAGGAGAAGGATAAACAAAGATCTTCGTTTTCAAGTATAGCAATCATACCATACAAGCCATTCTGTATCTTACCTCCCTCCCTCATCATAAACAGAGCAGGGTTGTGAGCAAACAAGCTGCTTAGATCACAGAAAAAAATATGGAATCACTACAACAGACTGAAGGGAATGATCTTGAAAGAAGGGGATACAGATGAGTGAAGACATGGTTAAATTTTAAGACAAAGCAAGCATATCCTTTTGGTTTCTATTTCTCTCTCACATCCTCACTTGAACATTGAGAGAAGGAACAGAGCAAAATAGTTAAAATTCAAGTGTAAGTAACAGAAATGGAAGTGGACTATAATCCTCAATGTTGCTGCCCAAAGCTGGACCTTATTAATTTATAAAAGAGCTTATCAGCACATTTATTCTACTTTTGCTGGCAGCATTAAACTATCTAGAAGCAACTAAAGGAACAACTGGTGAGTTACTCCAGAAAGTTGGGTGGGACAAGCCGGGTAGATGACAAGGAGATGAGAACTGAAGGCATTCCCAAGAATACATAAATGAGTGACCTAGTAACCCACAGATAACAGAAGAGAGTGAAATTTGAAAGCAGCTGATAAACTGAAAGAACAGGGTAGGGGCAAGATACTAGAAGCTTCAAAGAGTAAATCTTCTGGAAACCAGAAAGGGAGGTAGAAGGGTAAGGTGAAAGAATTGGAAATTATGGTCAGAGCACCAGAGTTAGGGTACATTTCCAGGAAATGACAATACCCAGGTGCGGCCACAGAAGCAGACTGCCATTGCAATAAGACAAGACTTTTCTGAAGAAACAAAATTCTGAGCCCACAATTAGTAGCAAGAATCAGCCACAAATGTTTTCTAATAAAAGAACACTTATTTTGGTAAATAGTATAAAATAATGTTGAAGGAAGGTTGACAGAACTAGGGTATGGAAGCCAGAGCTAGGAGTACAGAGTCCCCAATATCCCTACCATGAAAAATAAAGAGGCATGCAGAAGCAGCCATTTAATTCTCTAGCAAACAATCATGTTAGAATGGCCTTATTTCTTCTTTTGAAAAGCTAATATAGAAGAAAAAACAGGAAGACTGAAGCCAGTTGTCTGTCAAAAACGTATAGTATAAGTATCTGCAGCTTGCTGAAGAACTACCTTTAAAGACTGTTGATTAGTCCGTGTCAGCACAGTGCCAAATCTCCACTAGGCCACAGAGTACATGTGGAAATTATTCAATTAAGAGATATTGTCATAGCAAGTTCAAAGAACCAATGAATAGCATGACTATTAAAATCAACCAACTAACTACCCAATCTCTCTGGTTAGGACACAAAAACTAGTTTCCAAAGGGAAGCTTGGTATGGGAGATTTGGCCATATCAAGAATATTCGCAGATGGGGACACCTGTGTCCTGAGACTGCTTGTGCTCCCTCTCTCGTGTGTCTCCTTCGTCAAATAATAAATAAAATCTTAAAAAAAAAAAAAAAAGGAGAATATTCACAGATGAATACTCACAGCTGGATAGTAAGGGAATCTATTCTGGATACCATGTCACATAAGAAATGATACAGTTAAACAGAAGTTTGTTGTTCTTGTTGTTTTTAAAGATTTTATTTACTTGTCAGAGAGAGAGAGAGAGAGAGCACAAGCAGGGGGAGCTGCAGGCAGAGGGAGAACCAGGCTCCCTGCTGGTCAAGGAGCCCGACTCCAGACTCAATCCCAAGAAGCGGGGATCATGTCCCGAGCCAAAGGCAGATAGATACTCAACCGACAAAGCCACCCAGGTATCCCAAACAGAAGTACTTTTATTTACACTGGAAAAAAGACCACTTACAAGACCACAGTGATTTATTTTAAAATATCAGAAAACTTAGAAGATAAAATAAAATAAAAGATAAAATTAAAAAAAAGATAAAATTATTTTGCACAGTACTTTTATTTACACTGGAAAAAAGACCACTTACAAGACCACAGTGATTTATTTTAAAATATCAGAAAACTTAGAAGATAAAATAAAATAAAAGATAAAATAAAAAAAAAGATAAAATTATTTTGCACAACTCCAGAAGTTGGAGCTGTGATGTACAGAATAACAGATTTTAGGTCATTTTAAGTCTGAACATTTTAAATTCATTTTCTTTCTCTGAAAAATACATGCACTTAGGGGAAAATTTGTAATATAAAGAGATACACAACTCAAATGAGATCTCTTTCTCTACTGGCAACTAATGTTAAGTTCTTCACACCCTTCTGGAAATTGTGTGCATAAATGAGCATATGTATCTCTTTTTAAGGAGAAAACACATACACGAAAGGAAACATACCTTTCTATAACTTATTTTTCTCCATTTAAAGCCTTAGATATCATTATATATCAATACATATACATGTAGCTTCATTTTTAGTTCTACCATCATAATAGCTTTTCATGTTTCTAGTCACTGGTATTTTCTTTCTGCTGGGAAGTGCTTTTTCAGGTCCTCTGCCAATTAACTGAGTTGTTGATCTTTCTTACTGATTTATAAAAATCAGATGTGAGGCATCTGCAACTGGAATATGTCACTGTATGGGACACTAAAGTTTCCTTGTCATCAGAAATGCCTAAGAAGAATCTGGATGAGAACTTACCTCAAATGAGACAGAAATTCCTGTTCTAGATGTCAAGCTAAAAGTAAGGTCCTAGAAGGTCTCATTCCAGGCCTTCAGTTCACTGAGTCTCCTGAACCACAAATCAGAAGCAGCACTTAATTACTTTATCTTGATTTTAATAAGACTTTAAAGATGACATGGGGTGGGGGGTGCCTGGGTGGCTCAGTGGGTTAAAGCCTCTGCCTTCAGCTCAGGTCATGATCCCAAGGTCCTGGGATTGAGCCCCGCATTGGGCTCTCTGCTCAACAGGGAGCCTGCTTCTCCCTCTCTCTCTGCCTGCCTCTCTGCCTACTTGTGATCTCTGTCTGTCAAATAAATAAACAAAATCTTCAAAAAATTAAAAAAAAAAAGATGAGGGACGCCTGGGTGGCTCAGTTGGTTAAGCAGCTGCCTTCGGCTCAGGTCATGATCCCAGCATCCTGGGATCGAGTCCCACATCGGGCTCCTTGCTCGGCAGGGAGCCTGCTTCTCTCTCTGCCTCTGCCTATACTCACTCTCTCTCTCTGACAAATAAATAAATTAAAAAAAAAAAAAAATCTTAATAAAAAAATAAAAAAAAAAAAAATAAAAATAAAAAAAAAAAGATGACATGGGAGTGACTCCAAAGGTTTCTCACTAAAATTCATATACTCAAATGCTCAAGGTTAGTGTTCCTCACATTTGAGTGATATATGGGCCTTTTTTAAAGAGACAAAAAATTGTCAGATATCGAAGGCTAGATCTCAACTTAAGAACACTGACTTAAGAATCTAAAATATTAAAATTTACTTTACTTGAAAATTACCACTTAAAAATGGTAGCTTTCAAGTGAAATAAATTTTAAAACTTCAAACTGGTCAAAATAATTTTTAAGGTGCGTGAGTTAGAAAGTAGTATTGTGTTGATGTTAATTTCTCAAAATTGATAACTACACAGTGATTATATAAGAGAATCCCTTTGTCTTTAGAAAATACACATTGGAGGATATGAGGATAAAAAGGCATCATGACTATAACTATCAAACATTTCAGAAAAAAAGTAATGTGTGCATGTGTGTATGTAGAAAGAATGATAAATGGTAAAATGTTCATACTGGAGTGAAGAAAGTATACAGGAAATCTCTGTATTATTTTTGACCATTCTGTAAGTCTAAAACTATTTCAAAGCTAAAAAATTGTTTTTTAACTTAAAATAATCAAACATGAAACACTTTTAAATACCCTCACAAAATCTCCACCCCTTAAGAATCTAAGAAAAAGGCTATATGGACTCAGAGATCCTAGAGCCTCAGCTAGAGAAACATTACCTCTAAATTTCCCAAATTCCATATTCTGAAAGGCAGTGATGAGAATAAGCTACATAAAAAACTAGACCCTATGTTAAACTAAAATTCCAGATTCAGGATATTGTGAAGAGATAAAAACTCAAAAAGAGATAAGACAAGAGAACTGCTGATAACAAAAGGAAGGAAGCCTCCAATGACAACCTGAAGAGTATTTCCCAACACTGCTTGGGGCAGGAGTTGGTTTATCTTGTTGACAGCGGCATTTATCTTATTTTATTTCTTCAAAGATTTTACTTCTTTAAGAGGGCACTCCCATGAGAGAGCAGGAGTTTGGGGGGGTGCAAAAGAGAGAGGGAGGAACAGACTCCCAGCTGAACAGGAAGCCCAATGTGGGTCTCAATCCCAGGACCCTGGGATCATGACCAGAGCCAAAGGCAAGCGCATAACTGACTGAGCCACCCAGGCGCCCCAACAGTGGCATTTAAATGCCAAACACTACTCAGAACATAGGAAATAATAAATATCCAACAACATCATTCCCACTTTCCTATGTAGCTAAGCTTGCTTTACACTAATCCCCAGAGGGAATTTCAATAGTTAAAATGGTCTCCTCCAAATTCAAACATAGATCAGTCTCCACTTCAAGTAATTTTTCATACTGCCCTTCATTCTACCATCCTCCTCCCTCTCTCCCAGCCTCCATACACATATATCACCCTCCCAAACCCCTCTTAATCTGCTGAGCCACTTCAATCTCACTTTCATTTACTTGGCAATTACCTGGTATGTACTCAGGACTACACTGCTTGTTGCTAGCCTTTTCCTTACCATTCCAGACACTACTACTAAACTCAACCCCTACACCATGTACTTTGCAGAGTGAAAATCACATACAACCTTGACTTCTGTTTACTGTTTCTGCCTTCCCAACTAGGGTTCAAGTTACAAAGAGACAAAAGTAACATCTTGCCTTTATTGTGTTATCTGGGTTGACCTGGGTTGACCATTCCTGGCATTAATTCTCATTACTTTTTGAAACAAAAAAATTCCTTAATAATAGTACCATGTTTTAACTTTCTCATTTCAAGCAATTCTCAAAGGAAAAGAAGGAAATACCTAAAGAGTGACCTGTAGGAAAAAACAGGCCATAAATTAATTTATAACATCTGCCATACTCTCTCATCCAAAACATAGGACCCAAGAGGACAAGTGAATTAAAACATCCATGAGAAATATATGTAATTTATGTAAACAATAAAGTTATGAATACCACCCTGCTTTTTATGAAAGGCCTGGAAACTTTAGGCAAAGCACTTTGGGATGAATACGCTAACCTGAACCAGTGCCAATGGACCTAATAAACAGAAGCACTATTTCTCACTTGCTTTACATCCACATCTTCAACTAGCATAGTATCTCAAACATACAGAGAGCTCCTGACAGAGGCTCATACATACAGATTAAATCTAGAAAAAAATCAGTGAAATGTTATTAAAATTAAAGGCAAGAGTATTCTCAGAGGAAATAATTTAATCCAAACACTATCTCTGATATATACAGATCAAAATAACCACTCTCCCCCCCCCAGTGTTATACTCATCAACCACTCTCATATCCCAAGAATTGAAACTTTATTTTAATATAGTGTCTACATATGATACTGAGTAAAGCTAATAACTTATTTTCTTTAAACAAGCAATCACTTTGTAAACAAACACAGATGATCTTAAATGTATCCTTGTGGAGTTCCACAGTGAGGAAAGGTAAGAATATCATCCCAAATGTTAACAATTACATATTTACTTGAAATGTTTCTAAATTTGTCTTCCAAATTGATTTGCAGGAACACCTGCATAAAGTGAATTATGTTCTCCCCTTCAAGCAATCTGCTTTTTCCAAAACCCATAAATTAGAATGTGTGGTGATCTAATTTGAACATTTTAGAGCCTATTATATACAAATCAGTTTCACTATTTATTTACTATTGGGAGTTAAATCTCTTAAATTACCGGTTTTATTTTCCTCATTGGGTAGATGTGGGAGGGGGGCACCCATTACTAAATAACCTTCAAAAGACAGAAATGTGTAAATATTGAAATTCAATTTTGGTACCAGCCAATGAATCACAACAGAAAGAGTTGAGGATAAGTTCTTAGTGAGCTGGTCACATTATACTATTGTCTTATAGAGCCCATTACTAGACCACCATCACCACTATCAGCAGCTAACAGAATATTTTCTATTTTGGGGATACCAGGTTAAATGCTTTACAAACATCTAGTTCATCTGCAATCCTCAAACTATGAAGGGTATACTATTTGTATTCCCATTTTGCAAATGAAGAAACCTAACATCACAGTAGCAAAGTGACAGAGCCAAGTATCCAGGCTTTTTTACTGCAGAGCCCTTCTCTTTAAATCAAATATTTATCAGCTATTACACAGAAATGGGAGCAAAGAGCACAAAGTTTCAGAGAAACGTATTTTGATTCAGTGTACTAGTAAATTATTTGCCTAGCAACAGAAGCGGTTGTATCATGAAATAGAGAGTAACAGTCCTGCTGATCTTGTGCCTAAAGAAATTCCCAAACTATATGCAAGAAATCACTAGGTTTTGGGTCCCCCCCCCCCAAACTTCAGACTAGATTCTTCTATGAAGAAATACTCTACTGAAAGCAATGTGGAATACTAAGTCTGAGGGCGACGGCTTACTATAGACAGACTGTAGGATATAAAGTAGTGAATGTTTAAAAAGCTGTACCTACCCTGTATTTTACCAGACTGAATACTTAGCCTTCCAGTCCTACTTTTGCTTAACCACATTAAACAGAAACATGAAAATAGATGGCAGTCAGTTCCTTCATGTGGTTATAGACCCTGATGCAAATTAGCTTAAAACCCAGCTTCAAATTAAAACAATGAAAGTAAAACATGTGATGTGATGAAATCTACACACATGAGATAGAAGGTATTTCTCTTTTCATACACAAATATAGTTAATTCAGGATATTTCTCTTCCATAAACACCTGCTTTCTTTGGTGTTAATATTAAAAATGCTTCTGAAAATAATTTCATTCTTTCATGTTTCAGAAGCAAGTTTTTTGCTGTTATAACTGTAAAAAAATCTACATGGGCTGGATTTTTATTTTGATAACACAATGAATATAGCAACTCAGAAAGTTCCTAGAATAAATTACCACCAGACCAAAATGAAAACACACCAAAGAGGAATGAAACTCAGCTTAAAAAAAGAGAGAAAGAGAAACTCAGTTTTCTTCAGGAACAACAGCTTAAACACAATAAGACACCTATCATTTATTTTCTGATTGTTGTGAAGTTTAAGCATTTTCCCAAAAATAGCAAATTAATGTTCAAGGTGTGAAAGAGAAAGGTTTAAAGTCAACTAACACAAGCACAAGTATGACAAAGATACCCATACCTCAAAACAAACAAATCCTGAAACTCTTATTTTTACAAGGCAAAGCCAATGATAATATAAGATTACTGTGAATTACAATACACTGATTACACCATCCCTCACCATTTCATGCATGGAAAAGGAAGGTTAAAATAAAATGCAAAGGTTATCCATGTGATAGCAGAAGACTGGAACTAGCCTAAATCTTCATCAAAAGAGTGGCTGAATAACGGTGGTACATCCATTCAATGAAGCAGTATATAGCAGGACAAAGCAATGATGAAGAACTCTGTATACTGTGCTGGTATGATCTCCAGAATATATTGTTAAATGAAACAGCAAGACACAAAACAGTATGTTTTGTATGCTTCTATTTTCAAAATCAAAAACTGAAGGCTCAACAAAATTAAACATATTAAAGGAAATGGTGAAAGAAGAACAGGAATGGAAGTTACTCCTCTTTGAACATTCTTTTATTGCAGTAACTTTGGAAACATGTAAAGCCTTGCATTTTTAGAAAATGAGAAAGTAAAAAAAAATAATTTCTAGAAACTCAAACTGTAAAAAAACTATACCAAATTGGTGACTGGCATAAACACAAAGAAAAGCTAACCTAAACTATTTTGACTACAAACACCTTACTGAAATATATCCTGAGGGAAAAAAAGCAAAGAAATCTGTTAGTAGTCTTACTGTTATAATAATACCAGTATTACTACGGAAACTGTCATATATAAATAAAGCAAATAAGTCATTACATTAATGTCATTAGGAACTAAGATTTTCAACATAAAAGTGATAGAAGTTTTAAAACAAAAACTCTTAAATATGAATTGGAAAAATCCATATGAACTGAAAAGTTTTGTTGTTGTTCTTTTTTCCTAAAAAATACATATATCTTGGGGCACCTGGGTGGCTCAGTGGGTTGAGCCTCTGCCTTCAGCTCAGGTCATGGTCTTGGGGTCCTGGGATCAAGCCCCACATCAGGCTCTCTGCTCAGCAAAGAGGGGCGTGCTTCACCCCCACCCTCTGCCTCTCTGCCTACTTGTGATATCTGTCAGATAAATAAAATCTTTAAAATATATATATTTTATATATATTTTTATATATATATTTTATATATATATTATATATATTATATATATTTTATATATATTATATATATTTTATATATATATATTTTATATATATTTTTTATATATATATTTTAAAATATATATATTTTAAAATATATATATTTTAAAGATTTTATATATATATATATATATATATCTTTTCTGTCCAATGAAGAGACCTAAGCACTGACAACCCAGTAGCCATAAGTAGCATGACTAGTATCTAGATTATGGTCTCTAAGTACCATTTTCACTAAAAGTAACCAAGGCTCACAGAAGAAATGGTGGCTCCAAGACTGAGGCAAAAAGTGTATAAATGAGCTAGGGCCAAGATATTTACTAAAGATTACCAGGATCATGCAAAAGGTCACAGAACCCAATCTGAAAAGACTTCCACTGGACAAAAATGAGGCAATTTGAGCAACATGAAGAACAAAAAACAAGTGCAATGCATCAAAGTACAACAAATATATAAAGATAAACTCATAAAAAAAATAAGTCCCCATTGATCACCTTTGGAGGTTAGATTACCAATAGGACATCCACTCGTTATCTGAAAATTGACAAAGGAAAAGAACTCAGTACTTGTCCTGTCTTTCTCATATGAACTGTATTTCAGCATAATCAGTAGAATTCTATCTAATAAATCCAACAATCATCAATGGCAGCTAAAATCAGTAGGTGAAAGGTTGATGGGGAACTGTGTAATAGATCAGGATGACTACACCATAATTACTGATTAAATTTGCTATCACTAAAATAAGAGAACCTGGTATTTTCCCCCTGACATGATGCAATAGGTAATCAATAAAAAACTGGAGTAGGAGTCTGATGTAACTACCAGTCTCCAAAAATTATGGGTAACAGAAAAACATGTTAAAGGTTTGGTGTTAAAGGACACCATAAGGATGCACAGAGCCGATAAATGTAATAAGGGTACTATTACAGATTGAGAGATTTGAAATCTGGTAATCACATGATTATTTAGATCCTAACTTTAAAAAAAAGAAACTAAGTATCAGTAAAGAATTATTGCCATTGCAGGAGGCATGATAATGCTACTGTGGTTACTTTTCTTTTTTTTTTTTTTTTTATTTCAAAGAGAGAAGGGAGAGCAAACGCACAAGGGAGAGCATCAGCAAGGGGAGAGGCAGAGGGAGAGGGAGAAGCAGGCTTCCCACTAACCAGGGAGCCCAATGTGGTCCTTGATCCTAAGACTGGGAGATCATGACCTGAGTTGAAATTAAGAGTCCTAACAGACTGAACTACTCAGGCACCCCTACTATGGTTACTTTTTAAAAAACCTTTTATCTCAGGGTGCCTGGGTGGTTCAGTCAGTTAAGCACCCAACTCTTGGTTTTAGTTCACATCATGATCTTATGGTTGCGGGATCGAGCCCCATGTTGGGCTCTGCACTCAGAGCAGAGTCTGCATCAGATTCTCTCTCCTGCTCTCCCCCCACAAATAAATAAAATCTTTTTAAAAATAAACAAAAATATATCTCTTAAAGATATAAAAGCATGAAAAAATATCTGGGGTGCTTCAAAATATTCCAGTAACACCAACAAAAAAAAGGGGATATGAAATCAAGATGGCAAAGTGTTAGTAACTACTGAAGAGTATACTGGGCAGGGGCAGGTGGGGTATTCATTGTACTGTATATTCTCTTGTATGAATGTTTGAAATTTTCCATAATAAAACAATGTTAATGTTTAATTGGAACATAAGAGAGGATAACCAATCCCCAAATAAATAAACCTCAAGAGACCATGTGTTCACAAGCAGCAAGTAAGGGTGGGTGGTTAGAAGCATACTGGCAAGTGCTTACTTCAGCAGCACGTATGCTTAAAAAAAATAGAAAATAAAAAAGCATGCTGGCAAAAACTTACATATTCCTGTAACCATCCAATCACCAACCTACCCACAATCAGGGCCCATTCACCTGGTTGTGGCTGAGCATTAATCTCTTTATCCAAGCAGAAATAATCCAGGATTTACCCATCTGATTTAGACTTTATTTCTATGGTTGCATAGAATTACATTCCCCAACAATAATAAAATATGTATCATAAATATGTAACCACAGTGGACATTATGCTATGATGGAAAATATTCTCTATAAATTAACTTTTGACAAATAGCATCAACACACAGTTCTACTTTAGGGGTCATTTAATTTGCAAAGACTCATGGTTGAGAAAATTTTTTAAAAAGGAAAAATTCAGAAACAGTAGATATAAAACTATTTTGTATTTGGGAAGGAGAATATTAATATTCTGAATATTTAAATCTATCTTCCACCCATGTGCCAATCCTTTAGGATAAGTCACCACAGTGCCGTATTTCCATTTCCTGAGAAAAATCTTTTTGAGTTCTCAAGGTAAACATAAAACAATACAGTATTTTGTACATCATTTGGCAAAATAGAAATCTGGTTACAATTTCCACTTCTAGATACCAAATTCCAGATATATAAGATTAATAAAATAATGTAGAATATAAAATTGGTCTGTTTCATCTACAAAACAACTGTATCAGAACTACTATCCCATGGGTTTTTGTTTATGTCTCAAATGTCAAGTTACACTATACAGGAATTTAAGAAAATGCAGTTGGTCCACAGCCCTAGCCAGTAAGTCCTTAGCTACTTAAAAATATTCCAGTAATCACAGAGATGTTAAGTGACATCAAAAGCTCACTAGAGGGGCGCCTGGGTGGCTTAGTGGGTTAAGCCTCTACCTTCCACTCAGGTCATGGTCTCAGGGTCCTGGGATGGAGGCCCAAGTCAGGCTCTCTGCTCAGTGGGGGTCAGTGCGTCCCGCCCTCCCACCCTGCCTCTCTGCCTACTTGTGGTCTCTCTCTGTCAAATAAATAAATAACATCTTAAAAAGAAAAAAAGAAGCTCACTAGAAGAGGTCCAATCTTATTCTCTATGATAGAGAAATACTACAAATTGACAAGGTGGATGTACCCCTCACAGAAACAACCAAGGGTAAGATGACAGAAGGACTTGGACTTGGAATTAACAACACTAGCCAGTATCTTTTTCTTTTCTTTTCAAGTAGGCTCCATGCCCAACGTGGGGCTTGAACTCATGACCCTGAGATCAAGAGTTACATGTTCTACCAACTGAGCCAGCCAGGCACCCCAACAGTAGCTAATATCATGTATAAAAGTCAAAGTAGGCAGCTGGTTTTCATTATTTACATCTATACTGATGAGAGCAAGGAAAACCAAAACGGACACTGTAAACATCGTACCTAGTATGATGAAAAAGACGTAGGAATACCTGGGCAGCTCAGTCCATCAAGGATCTGACTCTCGGTTTTGGCTCAGGTCATGATCGACACCTACATTGTGCTCCATGGCCAGCACAGAGTCTGCTCGTCCCTCTCCCTCTGCTCCTCTCCCTGCTCGCTCACTCTCTCTCAAATAAATAAATACAATCTTTAAAAAAAAAAAGAAAGAAAGAAAGAAAAAGACCTATTCAGCATAAGCTTTCCACTCTAGGGCCTTTCTAGTACCTTCCTACCAGAAGGTATGTCCCAATTCCTTTTCTCCTCCATTACGTGTTTTCAAAATACCAGATGGGGAGGCATTATAGTTTAAGAGGTTAAGAGGTTAAAGCAAAACCCTGAAAGTCAGTCAACCTGGATCTGAATACCAACTCCAGTACTTTTTAACACTCACTAAGAAAAATGGTAGCCAAAGAGTTTATCTATGAAACTGAAATAGTAGTACTGTATTTACTTCAAATAGAGGCTCAAAGGAGAGTATCTATTTAAAATCCTCTATACAGCGCCTGGTATATAGTTAGTACTCAATAAATGGGAACTGTTAGCAATTTGTATTACATATTTGTAAGATTCTTTCATTAGCAACAGTCTTTACTCATAATGTATAAAAATATGAATCACTATGAAATACATCTGAAACCAATAAGATATTGCATATCAATTATACTTCAATTTTTTAAAGTATCCACTTTTAGGAAATAAGCATAAATAGTAAGGACCTTGCTCACTTTTATATCCCCAGGTCTTGGCACTAAAAAGGTGCACAGTAAAAAATTCTGAATAAATGAGCAGAGGTAGAAGATGAAGGATAGAGATTGAAGAGAATGGTAAAAATACAGAGAAGCTGCAGAAGGAAAACAGAGTTAACACTTAACTGTAGTCTTCCGGCCCGTGCCAACTGGCTAAGTTTGTTACACATCCACAAGTACAGAAATTGAGACTAGAGTTTGCAAACTTTTATAGCAATGTGACCTTGACCAGTGATCCATAGGCTTATACTTTTTTAAGCATTTTATTTTGAAATAATTACAAATTGACAGGAAATTGCAAAAATAGTACAAAGAGTCTCTGTACACTTCACCCAGCCCCCTCCCATGGTGACATTTTATGTAGCTGGAGTACAATATAAAAACCAGGAACATTACTGTTAACCACACTAGATCTAATTCACTTTTCACCATTCTTCCCAACCTGTATTCATAATCATTTGTGTGTGCATGTAGTTCCATGCAAAATTATTCCATATATAAATGCATATAACCACCACCACAACGAATACATATAACTGTTCGATCAGTGCTAGATTCTGAATGATTTCTCACTTCAGGGGCACCTGCATAGCTTAGTCAGTTAAGCCTCTGCCTTTGGCTCAGGTCATGATCCCAGAGTCCTACGATGGAGGCCCACATTGGGCTCTCTGCTTGGTGGGAAGCCTGCTTCTCCCTCTGCTGTTCCCCTTGGTTGTAACTCACTCTCTGTCAAATAAATAAATAAAATCTTTGGGGTTTTTTTTCCACTTCATTTTTCTAGGACTTCATTTTTATTGTATGGTTTTTTTTAAAGATTTTATTTATTCATTTGGCAGAGAGAGAGAGCGCGTGTGTGCGTACAAGCAAGGGAAGCAGCAGGCAGAGGGAGAGGCAGAAGCAGGCTCCCCACTGAGCAAGACTCCAGGCTCAATCCCAGGACCCTGGGATCAGAACTCAGCAGAAGGCAGATGCTTGACTGACTGAGCCACCCAGGTGCCCTTTAGCATATGTTTAAAATATACCAATCCATGACAGACTAACAGTTAATTTGAGAAACACTAACTACAAGATGTACAAATTGGCTTTATACTCTTTGGAACCCCTTATTTCCTAAATAATTGATAACTGGATTTGTTTTTCTCCTGTTAGGTAGCAGACAATCAAAATTGAAACATATACAGAAAGTCCCCACTTTTTGTATATTGGGATTTTACTGCTATCTAACAAAGTTCAGATATTCTTCCTTCCTCAGGCAGGATTTCACCTTAAAACAATTCCTCCAAAAGAATGCAATGTGTGGGGCGCATAGGTTTGTTAAGTATCTGCCTTAGTTTGTTAGTTTGTTTGTTTGTTTGTTTGTTTTTAGTTAGTTTGTTAAGCATCTGCCTTCAGCTTGGCTCATGATCCCAGAGTTCCAAGACTGAGTCCTTTGTCAGGCTCCCTGTTCAGCAAGTTATCTGCTTCTTCCTCTCCCTTGGCTCCTCTCCTCAACTCATGCTCTCTCTCTTGCTCTCTCCGGCTCGTGCTTTCTCTCAAATGTGGGAGGGGGGAATGTTTAAAAAAAAAAAAAAGAAGAAGAAGAAGAAGAATGCAACATGTGGGGAATAAAAGACATGACCTAAAAAAGGGGGAAAAAAAACACAAAAAAACAAAAAATGAAAACTCCAGATACTTCACAATCCTCATCCAAAATTCTTCAAATTGGATTTCTTTTTTACATTCCCAGATTCCTGAAAATACACTAGAATCATTTCTTACCTGGAGTTTGGAGAAATGTTTCTCTTAAAAAAAAAACAAACAAAAAACACAAAAAACGATTTATTCATTTGAGACAGAGAGAGAGAGCACGATCAGTGGGGAGAGGCAGAGGGAGAAGACGACTCCCTGCTGAGCAGGGAGCCTGCCATGGGGCTCCATCCTAGGACATGAAAATCATGACCTAAGCCAAAGACAGACGCTCAACCATCTGAGCCATCCAGGCACCCCTTGGAGAAATGTTTCAATATGTTTAGACCACCTGTCCTTTATTTTTTTTTTTTTTAAGATTTTATTTATTTGACAGAGAGAGATCACAAGCAGGCAGAGAGGCAGGCAGAGAAAGAGGGGGAAGCAGGCTCCCTGCTGAGCAGAGTATCCAATGTGGGGCTCGATCCCAGGACCCTGAGATCAGACCTGAGCTGAAGGCAGAGGCTTAACCCACTGAGCCACCCAGGCACCCCTAGACCATCTGTCCTTTATTAAGGTATTTTCTTTTAGCTCCTAGCACACACTTTCTACACTCTTGTTTGCGACAGTATGATTAGGACTCTGTAAACTACATTTTTCCTCTGGCACAAATAGCTTGTACTAGAAGAAGACTGAAAGGCTGCGAGAGTAAGAGTGAATGTGCTCCTTCCTGTTGGTCACAGTTTCTACGAGTACTAACCCACTAATACATTTTCATCCTGACATTGATTCCAGTTTCTACCTTTTTTTCCACAATCTCAGACTAGCCTTACTGCAACCCCTCAGATGCCAGCACCAGTTGTCAGGTACCCCTTCCTCAGAGGCCTCAGCTCCAGGAGGCCCTATCTACTCCAAGCTTCTAGGTTCTGAGAACCACACCCCCTTCCTTTCTCCCTCCAGCCCTAGGATAGGCAGCTACTTCCTGCCTTTCTGCTGGTGTTACCTTCAGTGTCCCCTTTTGATTTTCTCAGTTCTCCAGCAGCCCTTTCAACCAATTCCTTACATTAAATTCTACCTTCTGACTGATAAGAGAAAAACAGCCTGAAAGCTTAAGAATAATTAGAATTATTATTCTAATATAACTATGAGATTCATCACTAATGCCACACTGGGGTACAGTGAGCTTCTTACCAAGCTACCCTAAAAAACATAAAACTAGGATGGGCCATGTCTTCCTGAAAATTTAACATATTTTAAAACTGTACATAAGCAATCTTGCAAATTAGACACTCAAGTGTAGGCAAATTTTCCATAAAGACCCAGGAAGTAAATATTTCAGGCTTCACAGGCCATGCAGTCTGTCAGAACTACTCAACTTAGATATTTTTGTGGGAAAACATCCATATACAATAAATGAATGAGCATGGCTGTGCTCCAATAACTATTAACTGACACAAAAACTTCAATGTCATATCATTTTCATATACCACAAAATACTATTCTTTCAATGTTTTTTAACCATTTAAAAGATATAAAATCAGGGGTGCCTGGGTGGCTCAGTGGTTTAGCCTCTGCCTTCAGCTCAGCTCTGCCAGGGAGCCTGCTTCCTCCTCTCTCTCTGCCTGCCTCTCTGCCTACTTGTGATCTGTCAAATAAATAAATAAAATCTTAAAAAAAAAAAAAGATATAAAATCATTCTTAATTCATAGGCTATACAGAAACATCCAGGCAGACTGCATCTGGCCCACTAGCCAGTTTGCCAACCCCCATTCTAGACAGTACTTATTACAAAAGTCAAAGTATGATGTTCACTGGTGGGCTCAAAAAATTGAGTTTAAACCTAGGCTTAAGCTATAATTAACCTTAAACTTCACGGAGACAAAACAATGTTACTTATGTTCTTCAAACTTTAAGATTTTATTTATTTGAGGGAGAGAGAGAAAGCACAAGCAGGGGGAGGGGCAGAGGGAGAAGCAGATGCCCCACTGAGCAGGGGGTCCCAACAAAGGACTTGATCACAGGACCCCAGGATCAAGACCTGAGCCTAAGTCAGACACTTAACCACTGAGCCACTCAGGCACCCCAAACTTTCTTTTGATGAAGACAAAAGATTAGAAAATTCACTAACCAGGAAATTTCGAAGTATGATCTAGGCTCAATTTAAACATTCACCAATTTTTATAACTTCTTTCTCCTTCTATAACACCATAAAAATAAGCACTGGTTTTTGTTTGTCTGGCCTGTATGTATGTGGCTGTGTTCCAATATAACATCGCTTAAGAGTAGTGAAATTTGAATTTCATATAATTTTCATACGTCACAAAGTATTCTTCTTTTGAAGAAAATTAAAAATGTAAAAACCATTAAAAAATGTAAAAACCACTCTTAGCTCACAAATACAGGTGTTCAACCAGATTTGGCCTGTGGGCCACAGTTTAACAACCCCTGTTTTATTTTTATTTGTTATTTATTTTTTTACTATTCATCTCCATGACTTAAGCATTGTCTTTTGTTGTGGTAGTGGTTGTTTTCTGAGATGGGTGTAAAGGCAGAAGGAGAGAGAAAATCTTAAGAAAGCTCCAGGCCCAGCGTTGAGACACTCACACAGGGTTCAATATCACCATTCTGAGATTGTGACCTGTGCTGAAATCAGGAGTCAGACCCTCAAGCAACTGAGCCACCCAGCATCGGTTTTTAAACTGACCTTGAGGGGCTCCTGGGTGGCTCAGTTGGTTGGGCAACTGCCTTCGGCTCAGGTCATGGTTCGAGTCCTGGGACTGAGTCCTGAATCAGGCTCCCAACTCCACAGGGAGTCTGCTTCTCCTTCTGACCTTCTCTGCTCTCATGCTCTCTCTCTCTCTCTCTCTCTCTAATAAATAAAATCTTAAAAAAAAATTAACTTTGAATAATGCAAATTTCTGAATCAGAGAATCAATAAGTAAGGGTCTTGATGTTCAACTTAGAAAAACTTAAGTTAGAGCAATATGGTCTCATTTCCAAAACAATTGAAATAGAAAAAATATTACAGACATCCAAGCAAGTTAGGTACAAGTTTATTTCAAAGTAACCATGATTACACAGCCTCCCCAATTAATCTACAACTACTCTGATCAGCACCGAGATATGATGTCTCTGGAATCTTATGCTCTCACAAATATGTTCATTATTGCTACTTGTGAGCTCTGTCCATTTGTCAAAAAACCGTGAGTTAAAGTCCTAAGAGAACCCCTGAACTAGAACTACCTCATCATGTGGACAGAGCATGAACTGCTAATACAAAAAAAGCACAAGCAGCAGTGCAGTTTCATGCAGGACATGAAGAAAGGCAAAAATAAACATTAGCCCTCTTCACAAAAGTCAGGTTATCTGCCCATGTACCTCTCCTGGTTTCCTTAATATATGGAATGACAACAAACCAAGGCTGGTGTTTCACTTTAGTACAAGTTCCTAGAAGCTCATTTCCAAAGAAGATTTCAGACTATTTAAGGCACTTGGCCAAAGGAGCAGATCTGGATGGTTTACATATCCAGTGTACCTTTTGCTGCAATTATGTTCAGCCATCTAACCCCCAGCATACATATTTGCAAAGTCAAAGAAAAGAAATAACTCAAGGAGGAAATTCTCTGCACCCTCTGAATTGAACTATTACAAGCACCTCAAGACTCCAGAAGACCCCCAGGAAAACAAGTTAACTCAGAATACAGAAATCCAGCTGATTACTAATGGCTGCTATTATGTTATTCCTTAATTAGTATCATTAAAAAGTTAGTCTTGAAGCAGCTGGATGGCTCAGCTAGTTAAGCAACTGACTCTTGATTTCAGCTCAGGTCATGATCTCAGGGTCATGGGATCAAGCCCCTCCTAGGGCTCCAAGCCAGGCACGGAGCCTGCTAGAGAGTCTCTCTCTCCCTCTGCCTCTCCACTCCCTCTTAAAAAAAAAGAAAAAGAAAAAAAAAAAAAAAGGCAGTCTTTGACAAATTGGTAAATGAAAATACCCTTGCTCAAGTTGTGGTATCATCACTAGCTAGCAAGCATAGCTTGAACTTCTTTGGGTCTTCTTTTCCTACCTTACTCATAAAATCAGAGGCACTATCTTCCATGCCCTTTAAAATCACAGCCTTGGTAAACCACAATAATGAGTTGGGGGGAAAGAGTGAGAAGCCACAGTATGAGAAGTCATTAATTAAGGTAATAAAGCCTCCCTCTATGAGATACCGCTTAAGAGGCTCAGCAATTTACACTGGGGCAAATGCAGGAGTCTAACTGGAAATGGACATAGGGACAATCTTCCCTATGTACCCCACCCTTCAGTATGGCCCTTGAGCACCCCCCATTCACCCTTTTTACCTAACTCCCATCTTTCAGGCTAAGTATACATCCTTTGGGCAGCCCTCCCTGCCCACCCACCCCTCTACTCCACCAGTCTGGCTTAGCCGTCCCTGCTCTAGCTCACTGTACTTACTTCTGAATCCCTATCACAAGGTAGGAATTCAATAAATGTTAGCTGAATAGCCAAGAGTTCAATCCAGCTAGTTTTTCTTAATCAACTGGATTTAAAAGGTTTGATTATAATGAAAAAAAAAGAATATAATTCATAATTATTTCATAGAGTTTAAGGCTTAGAATGTAATTTTTTTTCAGTTCTAAATATAAAAAGCATCAGCTATCCCAGAGAACAAAAGCCTCAATTTTAGGGGCACCTGGGTCGTTCAGCCATTAGGCATCTGCCTTCAGCTCAGGTCATGCATGATGCCAGGGTCCTAGGATCGAGCCTCACATTGGGCTCCCTGCTTGGTGGGAAGCCTGCTTCTCCCTCTCCCACTCCCTCTGCTTGTGTTCCCTCTCTCGCTGTGTCTCTCTCTGTCAAATAAATAAATAAAAATCTTAAAAAAAAAAAGCCTTAATTTTAGAGTATCAAGTCTTCTACCATTTTTCAGTGTCACGGCCTTATGGTATATCCCAAAATACCCCTTGATTTATCACTGCATCTGTAGTTGCCTCAATTCCTTTTGGCCCCTAATATTCACAGAGAGATAAATGAGGCTACTGATCGAAGGATTTGAACAGAAAGACAACTAAGCAAGGGGAAAGGGGTATAATTTAAATAGATTATCCATCCTGGAAAAAACACAAATATACAAAACAACAGCTAAAAAGGCTGGAGGAAAAAACTGGTCTAGCACAGAACACAATAGGCTATCCTACCATGAGGAAACACTCATGGTTCTCTCTCAGACCACCACTATGAGATCTCCAATTATCATCAGTCTGTCTCCACAAAGACCAACAGAGGAAGCATAAAAACTTCTCTCAGCACTAATCATTCATTAGCCCAACTCATATACTCAATTCCCTGACTTTCTCTGTCCTAATGCAAGTTATTTAAGAATGTCTTACAAAAGATGTGAGTAATTACTTTTTTAATATTTTATTTATTTATTTGAGAGAGGAAGACACAGCGAGAGAGGGAACACAGGCAGGGGGAGTGCGAGAGGGAGAAGCAGGCTTCCCACCGAGCAGGGAGCCCAACACGGGGCTCGATCTTAGGACCCCAGGATCTGCCTTAGGACCTAAGCCAAAGGCAGATGCCCAACAACTGAGCCACCCAGATGCCCCTATGCCAGTAATTATTAATGCTGCTATTCACTCTATCAGAAAATCAGATTGACAGTTATGAAGAATCAGGTCAACTCAAACATTTATTAAGCACATACTATATGTACCCAACTGCTAGTTACCAGGATTCCTCCATCTAAAAGAGTAAGTCTCTATAACATATTTGTTATGTTCCCTGGATTTGGTAGTACATGGGACAAAATCCTTTAGGTCCTAGCAATAGACAGAACCAAAAAAGTCTATGTGATCCAAGAGAATGGATGAATGCTTATATAGAGAGGCTCCAATGAAATGGTCAGCCTTGATGCTTCACATTAGTAACCACCTAAAGGATCTTAAAAGTTGGAGAATTGCAAAAATACACATGCAGGCAAATATATCTTTTAAAACATTAATATGGAAAAACAGTAATTATGGAAATAAAAGTACTAAGCAACAGGTACACTTCACAAAAAACACACAGCTAACAAATTTTGCAGCTATCATATGCACAGCAGAAAAAATGTCAGGTTCCAACTCCTGCCCCAATTTTGTATCTTCCTAACATTATCATTATCTTCTCTAATAAGTAAAAAAGGTAGTCAAAGAAAGATAGATGGACATCAAGTATTTCTTGGTAGTCTGTCTCTCTAATGAACACAAGCAATATAATTGGGGAAACACTGGTTTTATATTTAACTACCACTGTTTCGATGTATTAATATTCTGCTGTTAACATTATTTTATTATACAAACTGCCATTAATCTGCCCGAAAGAATACATTATACTTTTCATGATTGTAGCAACTGGTTTCCTGAATAATTACAATAAACAGTTTTCTAATGGACATGGTAAACTTAAGCTAAAGAGCACACCTATTAAGGTTATCTTGGGGAAAACTTCAATAGTGTATTTTCACCTATTTCTAACAAAATGTTTTATTGTACCTCAACAAAATTCATCTCTTTACTACAGATAATTTTCAGCATAGAAGAAGTACCATAAAACGTGTAGCTTACGTTTTAGAGTTGAAATAGATACTCCTGTCTAGAACTGATAAAATAATGGAAGAGGTGTATTTTTAACCAAGTAATTTTAGAAAGTCTGTGTGTGTTCCAGATTAGAATAAGTGGATTTCCATAGAAAGGGTCTGCAGCCATCTATGTAATTCATGAAAAATAAGGCTAGCTCTACTTTACATTCACACAAAATTCATTTAAATTTTAACTTTGGCATCATCTGCCTACTACAGTAGAGAGTATGTAATTAAAAACTATTCACTTAAGAGGCCAAATATTAGACAAAAGACTCAAAGTACAAGTTAGTCCATAGGTCTCCACAAAGAGCTAATCATGAAACAAATACTGGTGATTACTATACAACTAACCCTCCCCCAAGAGAGGACCTAACTGCACATGGCAGGAAGCGGGCAGCAGGAAGAGATATAGTCAGAAACCATCACTTGCTCCAGGTTCTTGCAAGCCCACAAGCAGTGCTCCCAGTAAACAGACCTCCCAGCCCCTGCCAGCATGATCACACTTCTAGCAACACCCACACCATCCCAAGGATATTCTCACTTGTGAGATGTTAGCATCTGACAGAAAAAGCACTCTAAAATAAAAAGCATCTATAAAAATTTAGACCAACTTTAAAATTTCATCTCAATGGCCAATCTATTTGCTTAGCTGGAAAAGATACTGATGTAACCACTAGTTTGATTTAAAAAAAAAAAAAAAGAAATCAAATTAAAATACATTGTACCTGAATTCCAAACCTAAGGAACTCGGATACAACATTCCACTAGTATATGATAACCAAAAATTACATGAGTTAAACTGCCTGTCATCCGAATCCATGAAAGTAGACTTCCAAATACACATCCACTATGAAAAACAACAAACCTAATGAATTTTCAGTTGGCCAGCTTCAAACCAACGATTTTCAAAAAACTGTACTTAAATGCCTTGAGCTTTCTTTTCAAAATAACCAAGCAACTAATCAAAGTAGGGCAGGAATAAAAACTACTTAATCCGGGGCAGCTGGCTGGCTCAGCCGATGGAGCATGTGACTCGATCTCTGGGTCATAAGTTCAAGCCCCACACTGGGCATAGAAATTACTTAAAAATCTTTAAAAAAATAAACAAAAACTACTTAATCCATCAGCACCAGACAGAGCCAACAGTAATATATATACATTTTTAAAAAGAAAAAAAGTGGGGCGCCTGGGTGGCTCAGTGGGTTAAAGCCTCTGCCTTCGGCTCAGGTCATGATCTCAGGGTCCTGGGATCGAGCCCCGCATCGGGCTCTCTGCTCAGCGGGGAGCCTGCTTCCTCCTCTCTCTCTCTGCCTGCCTCTCTGCCTACTTGTGATCTCTGCCTGTCAAATAAATAAATAAAATCTTTAAAAAAAAAAAAAAAGAAAAAGAAAAAAGAAAAAAAGTATAAAATTCAAAGTCTAAACAAAATCATGAAAACACTATTATAAATTAACCAGATATACTCACTCAGTGGGGAAACATATTTGCAAGGACACCTACCACAGCATATGTCCTAAAGCCTTTTTAAACTGCTTAACATGACAACCAGACACCGTAATAAAGCAACTCAGTATTTCCTGTTAAAAATGAGTACATCTTATAAGTAAATGCAAATATGTAGAGGATACAGTATGTAGAAAAAAGGTAGAATAATATATGTAGTATGATTCCATTTATATAAAAACAAACAAACAAAAAAAGGAAAAGGTCTGGAAAGGTATACACTAAATTGTTAGTAGTGGTTACCCTCTTGGATAGGGGATTTGGAGAGCTGGAGCAATGAAGAGATGTCAAGGGTGGATTTTTACTTTTTCCTCTATTAATATCTGTATTATCTTACCCCTCTGCCATAGGCCTTTATTGTTTAGGTAATTTAAAAAAGAAACCATTTAAAACATACTACCAGACACTGTTACTATTCTTAAAATAGCACCCTTATGGTACATCCAGAGATAACAGTAATATACCTCCAAAGCTTGAATTTTAAAGCTCCATCCTCAGAGATTAAAGAGGACAAAGAGACATCACAATTATAATGCAACCCTAGACTGAAAAGAGAGGACACTGTTGAGACAACTGGTATAATGTAAACATGAACAGTAAGAGTTAACAGTATCATTACAAATAGTAAATCGCCTAGTCATTGGTTATCCAAGAGAACACTTTTGCTTAAGTAATACTATGAAATATTTAGGGGTGAAGAGTCGTGAGGGCTGCAACTTGATTGAGCCAAAAATAAAATCATGTATATTCTTTTATATAGAAAGATAAACCAAACGTGACAAAATTTTCAATTACTGGTGAATGCAGATAAATAGTATATGGAAATTCATTATGCTATTCCTGCAACTTCGGTTCAAGTTTGGTATTTTTTTTTTAAATAAAATGTCTCCCCACACCCTGCTTTGGCTCCCGCCCCCCTGCTACCCTACCCCTTGCCCTGGACCTCTCTCAAAGAAGGAAGGATTCTAAACTCGATGCTTGGTAACTCCAGATGTAATAGTTCAGTTTCTAATATGAATGGTTTCTGAGGGCCTTACGATAATAGCTCTTAGTGCATTACAAAATAAGGTACTCTACAGTACTCTGGAAGAATTAACAGAAACAAAGCTGGTCAACTTTTGATTCTGTAACCCAGGCTATTCATTCTTTGCCATCCAACATATGACTATTCTAACTTCTCTGCAAAAACTGACAACAGTCATGGAACACCATCAATTATCAAGTCAAGAAAAATTATAAATATCTGTTAAAGAGTAAATTATAAATTATAATACACTTTAATTTTTTTAAAGGGAATAGATTTAATCAGTCAGTACAGTGAAAAGTGGCAGAAAAGATTTGGGGATATCAAAGTTCCACTGAGGAAACTAAGAAAGTATGGTCAACTAATAGGTTAAAAGTATGTCTTGGCAGTTTGAGCTTCTCTTAGTAAAACACAACTGTATCAACAGTTGCTTGATACCTAAAGACATAATGTGTCAGTATAAGAATGGTCGGCCTGAAATCTGGCAAAGAGCACAGAGGAACATGAATATTGTAGAGATATACTCTCTCCTAAGTATGAGAATAGTTCATCAGGCTTTCTCACCAGGAAATCCTCCCAGTGGTATTTCCTCTTAGTTGGCTTCCTATGGCATCTCCGTTCCCCCTGTTAACTAAGGTGAATTACAAGAATTCTATGAGAATTTGACTAACCTCACTGCTTTATATTTTATCAGAACATGTAGAAATATTTTTTCCCAGTCAATAAACTTTATTTTGGCCAAATTCATCATGCTTTTCTTATCATGATGCCTTGTACTCTTCTTTCTAGCTGCATCTTTCCATCCAGTACTAATAATAAAAGAGCTAACACTATCCTAATTCTTAAATTCTCATAAAACCCTTCGCAGAAAATACTATTATGATTCCCACTTTATAATGACACCAAAGCACAGAGTAATTATGAAACCTGCTAAGGTTCATAAAGCTATTAAGTAAAAAAGAGGTGAGATTCTAAAACCTAGCTCCAAAGCCCAGGGTTTAACTTTTTTTGTGTGCTTTGGACAAAAAAATTTTGGCAGTCTGATGAAGCCTGTGGATTTCTTCTCAGCTTAATATTTTTAAATGCATAAAATAAAATACAAGGATTACAAATGAGACCAATTATGTTGAGGACAAAGACCCCAAATGTGTGATACAGTAATACATATGCTTCTTAATGTAGTGGTAGATCTCTTCTCTACTATAATGTAGAGATGTAATGATGTACATAATGTAATGTTTACATTACATCAATGTTTTGATGTAATAATAAACATTAATATTTTGAGGTATCTACAATCACAGCATATTATAAAAAATATTTTACTTGTACTAATAGTAAAATCACAAGTACTGTTGGTAGTCCTGTAGTTTGCTATTTATATTGGCAATTAAAAGAAATGCTAACTTCTAGTCAGAGGTTAGTGAAGAGGTAATTTTCCCAAGTTCAAGGATGCCATCCAAGTTAAGAGCCCTCCCCCCAACATTGCACACTATAATAAAAGCCTCTTAATACTGCAATTTAAAGGGATCACTCCAGGGTCCTTGTCTCTTTCTTCCCAGGCTCCCTTGGTGATCTCTTCCAGTGCTGTGGTTCTAATACTAGGTTGATGACCACAAAATGTATCTCTAGTAGTCCAGACCTTTCCCCTGAACTCCAGGGGACTATCAATTCAACCCGAGTGTCTAACAGGCATTTCAAACTTAACCATGTCTAAAACTGAACTCCTAACCTATTTCCCAAACTTGTTCTTGTCACAATCATACCTGCTACCTTGGTTGATGGCAATTCCATCTTTCTAACTACTCAGTCAAAAAACCTTGGAATCATCCTTGGCTCCTCTCTCACATGTCACATCTGATCAACAAATCATTTTCTTCATTCTTCAATGTATACCCAGAATCCAATCATTTCTCACCATCTCCTGGTTACCACTTTTACAAGTCACTAGCACCTCTCTTCCAGATTGCTAACTTCATTACAAGTCTCCCTGCCTCTTCTGTTCTCCCCTGCAAAGGGGGTGATCCTTCCAAAGCTGAAAGCAGAGCATGCATGTCACTTCTCTGTTGAAAACTCTGGACAAAGTCCTTGTGACTCTACAAAGCAGTGTGAAATCTGCATCCCACCCTGACCCGAATTACTATTTATTGCTCTTTTTTGTTCATTCCGTTTTAGCCATACCAGACAGAATTCACCAGGTCTGCCTTAGCACCTTGGAACTATTCCCTCTACCTGGAATGCTTTCACCCCAGGTACTAATGCAGTTAACCCCCCCCCCTTTTAAGTCTTTGCCTAAGTATCATTCTCAAGAAGGTACACCCAGTCTACCTCATTTTAAAATGTCACATCTTCCCCAGAAATTCTGGACTCCCCCTTACCCTGCTCCATTTTTCAAAGCACTTTCCTTTGACTATTCTGTATTATTCATTACTACCCATCACTAGGAGGGGTGCCCACAATGGCAAAATTCTGTTTTGTACAACACTCACCTCTAGTGCGCCTATGTTTGGCACAAAATAGACATGCATATGTTCAAAGAACAGCACTTCTACAGCTGTTAAGTACTTGCCTCTCTTATTAGAAGAGTTCCTTAAAGACTTTAACTGGATCTAATTTGCAGTGTCCTCAACACCTGGCCCCAACAGCAGACACCTAATGCACAGATACTCAGGTGATTACAGCCATTTTCACCTGAAACACAATCCTATATGCCACAGGAAAAAAGGCCAGGTCTCACAGCTGTGACTGATTAAAGAGTGCAAGACAAACACAGAACATCAGGTTCCAACAGTTACTTCAATCAAACTGAATTTATGTTTCCTGCCTCAATTTTTTCACGTGTCTAAGAACCATTCCAAACTACCTAAAGTCTAAAAGGGGCACCTGGTCATTCCTTCCTCCGGGCACATCACCCCCTCAAGTCCACCTAATCTTTCCAAGCTTGATTTTAAATCCTACCTCTTAAGTTTTCCCTGATGACCCCAGCTAGAAGCATTTATACATGCCACACTCTGTGCCAAGGGCTTTTCATACATTCTTCTTTCTCATCCAAAGCCCTATGAGGTTGCTACCATCACAATCCCTATTTTGAAGACGGGAAAACCCAAGCTTAGAGAGATGAAGACACTTGTCCAAGGTTCAACTAGTGTTCAAACCCAGGGATGTCTGACTCTGAAATCCAAGTTCTTTAACCCTACACTGTACTGCTTTCCCCCCTTCCGTGGCATAGTGACTGACTAGCTTCTACATACTACCTCAGAGGGCCTCCTGTCACTTCATTTCTCTGGGTTTCAGTTCCTGCATCTGACAAACAGGTGATGTTGTTCAGGATGCCTACTAAGACCCCTTCTAGTTCTTACAGTATTATAACAGAAAACATGTTATAATTCTTTTTATACTCCATGCAGATTAATACACACACACACACACACACACACACACACACACTTTGGAACTTAGTCACTTAAAAATGCAAAGCGGTGGCGACATAAAAGCAGTGGAAATAACTCCAAGACCTGTGTCAAACAATAAACATTCTTGATTCCTCCCCACCCAGGTCCATCAAAGATGCACTTGAGTCCATTTTCCCACATTATGAAAAATTATATTTTCCCCAAGAAGTATAAGGATGTGATCCTTAAGGCTTCTGGACTTCACCACATAAACTGATAAAAAGAAAGGTAAGCAGGCACTTAGTCCAATCAGGGGCTAGCATGTTGTTTTGTACAGGGCAACTGTTCAATAAGTGTTTATTGGATCATGATACAGAATGGTTTGAGGTTCTCCAAGTCTCATACAAAAGCCTATACAACATGAGCTTTGTAACTGGACTGACGATGGTGCAGTAAATTAAAACAATCTAATTGAGGTAATGTTAACCTAAAACCAAAGAACCCGAGAAAGGATAAAGCCACGTTGAGACAACTTACTATCAAAAATGAAAGCTGGGTTTGTCTAGAAAGGTAGTGTAATTATTTCTCTTTGTGTGCAGAAATCACCATCAATATCCCAACATCATCCTTCTGTGTTGCAAATGAGTCTAAGAACTACCAAGTAAGATCCAGACATTACTGGACCAAGTGGAAAAGCTTTGGCAAAGGGTTAAAAAAAAAAAGATAGCTGAGCTAATAAAATGTGTCAAAAGGGCAAATCTCTTGGAATCCTTCTGCACATAAAAGTGACAGTTTCATCTGAAATCCCTACCAACCGTTAAGTTTGAAATGAGTCGTATATTCGTAGGTCTAGACTTCAACCAACACCAGCAAATGGAGTTTCAGACAGCTTTTTAAAACAATAGTCTTGTGAGGGCGTAAGGAAAGAAGTGAATCCAGGCTCTCGAGTGGAAGCTCTCCGAGGTATCAGATACAGTAGCAGATACAGCCCTACCCAGAAATTTAAAAAAAAAAAAAAAAAAAAGTCCAACTCTGAAAAAATACTATCGGGCAAAACTGTATTTCAGGTTTCTAGACTGCTGTCTCTGCAGAGAATCCTCAAACGATCCTCGGTTTTTAAGTAAGTCTTTATGAGAAGTAGAAAGTCATCCATTTAGGGTAAAAGGGTCCTGTTATCGAGGAAGTAGTGTCCGAAAGTGTGCAAATCCCACAACCTGGAAGAGAACGTCTGCCCCTCCGAAGGCTTTCATTTTCGGGCGGAAAAACAAACCCGGTGTCACCTCAACATCGGGGCCACACAAACCTCGCCACCATTACAAAACCGAAGTGCCAGAGGTGCAGAAGCTGAAGCCGGAAGCACTGCGAGGCCAGGATCGAGTTCCAGGAGGGAAAAAATCAAACCCGAGAGTGCAGCCCGGAGCCTCCGCGGCCCCAAGCCGAGGGAGGCACGCTAGGCCCTTCCGGTCCGAGCCGCCGTCGCCGGGAAGCCGGGCGACAGGCCGGGCGACGGGCCGGGCTTCCACCCGAGCCCGGGGATTCGCGGCCTACCCTCGCCGGTGCCCTCTCGCTGACTCCGACACCGGCAGCTCCTCCGCCTCGGCCCCTTTGCCTGCGGCGCGGCCTGCGCGCACCGCGAGGAGCCGGAGGAGTCCGCCGAGCCTCGGGCCGGCCGGGTCGGTGCGGACGCGGCGGCGGCGGCGGAGGCCGTGGCCGCCCCTCCCCCACCGGCCCGGCCCAACCGCCGCTGCGACGCGAGCAGCCGCGCCAACGCCGGGCCCAACCGCCGACCCGCCGCGGCCCGGGCGAGAAGCGGCGGCTGTGGCGGCGCGGGCCTGCTCCCCACGCCGACCGCGCGAGTCCACCGCGGGCCCGTTACTCCTCGCGCCGGCCAGCGCCGCCGCCCGTCAGGACGCGCCGCCCTCGGGGCTCTGGCGGAGGGCGGCCGCGGCGGGCCGCGGAGCAGATACTTACTCAGGGGTCGGGTGCTCGGGGTCGTAGAAATCCCCCATCTTCGGAGGCGGCTGCGGCGGCAGCTGCTTCATCAGGAGCGGCTGGAAGCGGCGACGCGAGCCCCCTCCCCGCGGCAGGGCGACGCGCGGGAGGGGAGGGGAGGGGAGGAGGCCGCTGGTCCGACCGCGGCGGCGGCGGCGGCGGCAGGGGCGGCCCGCGTCGCTTGCTCGCTCGTTCGTTCCCTCCCTCCCTCCAGCGCCCGCCCGCCGCTCTCTCCCCCACACACTCACACGGGGAGCGACGCGCACCCCGCCAGCCCCTCCGCCGCTCAGGCCCGGCCCCTTAAAGGGACACGCACGGGCCGCGCGTCCGCCGCCAGTCGGCGCTCCCGCAGCTGCCGGGCGACCCCAGGCGGGGGCGGGTCGGCGGGCCAGATCCTGCCCGCCGCTTCCCGGAACAATAAGCGCCGGACCCCGAGCTGCGAAGCCGTCGCGACCCCTCCCTCGGGCCCAGCGAGGCGGCGGGGGGCTGAGGCGTGACCCGGCCCAGCCCCGGGCTGTTGGCTGGCAACGTCAGGGGAACGGCCCGAGCCCGCCGGGACTCTACCCTTCCTGCCCCGCCGCCTGGGAAGACCTGCCCGCCCGGAGCAGCGGAGCCCGCTGTGGCGGCGTCGAGGGCCCGCCTCCCGGGCCTCCGAGCTCTGAGGTACCGCGGTTGCCCTGCCTCACGAGCCTCTCGTCCTTCTCTTTATTTCTCCTCCACGCTTTCGCTCCCCCTTGCCTCTTCATCTCCCCCACCTCAGCAGGTACCGAGACGGAGCCAGGCCCGGGATTCGCCCGGAGGCCGAGCTCCCGGGACGCCGCCTCCTCCTCCCCGCCTCCTTCTGGGTCTTCTGCCCCCTCCCCAACTCTGCAAGGCCGCAGCGCTCGTCTTCCGCGGGGCTCTTAAGGCCTCGGAGCAGATGTCCTCGTCCAAGGCTGTTGATCACTTTCCTGCGAAAATGACGAGGTGAGAGTGAACAGGACAGCTTGAAAGTGCTACGGTTTTTAGTTATTTGGGGGAGGAGAAACAAGAATGCACAAAGCCTTTAGCTAACATTCAGGACATTGAAGAGTTTACGGCAGTTGATCATTTTGGAAATTGGGAGTTCATACGATCGACCGGCTTTGTCAGGTAGTGGTCTGGAGTATGTGTCGTGGACTGACTGTGTGCCTCCCACCCGCTCTGTCTGTACGTTAAAAATCCTAACTTCCCGGGTTTTAGGAGGTAAAACCTTAGGGTGATTAAGCCGTAAGGGTGGAGCCCTCCTGAATGGGATTAGTGCCCTTATAAAAGAGACCCCATTGACCTCTTCCTGTCTGCCTTGTGAGGGAAGATAACCAGGAGAAAACAGCAGGAGGCTACAACCTCGAAGAGTTCTCCCACCAGAGTTCAGCCATGCCTGCACCCTGCTCTGGGATTTCTAGCCTCCAGAACTGTCAGAAATAAATGTCGGTTGTTTATAGCCACCCGGTCTGTAGGGTATTCTGTTACAGCAGCCTAAACCAAGACGGTATGTGTCCTAATTACTGAAATGTGATCCAAGTGAACAGACACCTTTTACCAGCTCTTTTTTATATCCTGTAAGTGTGTGTGCATGCGCATATGCATATGCGGGTAGTCTCTACCAGCGTTTTATCATTTCTCACTTGGGGATCATGTTAGCATTTTTTTCTATTGCCTTTTGGCATAGAATCCAGGTACAGGGCCCATCTGATTCCCTAGGTTCAGGTCTCTCATGACCACTTCTTGACAGACCATGAATGTTACATAATTTCTCTGTGCTTTTTTTTCTCATTGTAAGATGAGAATGTTAATGTCCTGTCACTCTTGCAAGGATTAAAGGAGAGAATATTTGTAAAGCCCTAACTTCCAGTAAATGTCAAAAGTTAATCAGACCTTTTATTTTAGTGCAGTGGTTAAGAGCTGACTCTGCTTTGTATCGGATACCAGCCCTGCCACTTTCCAGTGTGTGACACTGGGCCTGGTTACTTTTCATGCAAGATTGTTGGAAGATTGAATACTGTTAAATGCCCTCATCTGTTATTGTACCAGGGTTTTTGTGTACATATTTTAAATTCAAAGAGAATGCATCCTCAGGCCTCTTGATCAAAGCCGTGGAATAATTTTGTCTTTAGCATTATTAGATAGTGACTATCTCCTACTTTGTTACCTAAAGCCTTCTTCAAATGTGTTTGAGGGGAAAATGTCAAAAGTCTCAAGGCGAAACATAAGAGATAATTCATTCCTAGAGTGCTGAAAATAAAAACCTTCCTAATTGTTTCTGCCATTACTGCTTCCTGTTGACCCAGACCATCCCATCCCAGGGTACCCTAGGGCATGCCGCCTTTAGTGACCATGAAACAAACTTGACTCTGTCATCTCTTGCCTTAGGGGACCCTTTTGGCCCCAAGTTGGACAGTTGATCTCTTGAGCACAGTCTCCAAACTGCTACTTGTAAAAAAAAATTTTTAAGTAATATATTAACAAGACTGTTCTTAGAACTGACACCCACAAAAGCCATACAATGAAGATAGTGAGGTACTCTAAGTTGCCACCAGGTAGTACCTTTTTATTTTTTTCAGTGTACCCAGGCCAAAGCTATTCTACCTTATGTGGGAACGTGGCTAAAGCTCTAGGAGAGAGGGAAATGGTCATTCCCCCTTGAACCCACAGCTGGAGCTGAATGGAGAAGCCACTCCTACCCACTTACTGTTGCTTCTTCCCATCCCACTCATCTCTAACTAGATCTTTTCTCCAGATGGGGATTATCAGGGTACTGGTTGTGCTCCTCAAGAGATGCCAATTTGGAAAAGACAAGCAAGCCCTAGGCCTTCAGTCCTAGAACTCCTCAAAGTTCTTTGCTTTGCCGAGAGGGGGCAGGGTTGGCAGTGGCAACAAGGCCAACATTGGGAGTGTAGGCAGGGCAGCGTGGGAAATTATATTTGTACCCACATGCTCTCTCAAAAACTCACCTTGGCAGAGGCAGGCCTATTCCTGGCAACCATAGATTGGAGTTAATAGTCATCTGCTGATACATGAAAGGTTGAATATAGTATGAAAGAGGCAGTTTGGGAGTATACATGAATAATAGACACAAGCTGGGTTTTATCAAAATCAAATGTTTGAAAGTTCAGGCTTGCCAGTATGAGACTTGTGTAAATCACAACAATTTGTGAGATACTAACTCAATTTCCTTGACCATTTAAATATTATCTTGAATCTGTTCCCAGCTGTCAATGATCCTTATCATCTATTCGTTCTTTTCTCCCCCAGTGTACTTTTGAGTAGAGGAATGGTCTGTATTACATATTCCAAAAATGTGTTTTTCTTTGTTTGGTCTCTGGAAACCAAAAATTGCCTGATACTGTAAGTGTATATTAACCATAAAATCATACATACATACATACATACACGTCCGTCCTAGCATTAGAACAGAAACGTGATTGGTTGTGGAGCCCACGTAAGGTTCTTTCTCTTTCCCCCTCTGCTGCTCTCCACCCTTGCGCATGTGCGTGCTCTCAAAAAAAAAGAAACATGAGTGGATATTTAGAAGCTGTTACATACAACTTTTAAAGGTGTTTTCCTGTTTAGTTTTAGTAGATCAAAAAATTATTCTGTTATAACTGAAATGAATTCATTTCCATTAATTAAAAAATATGAGATCGTTTTTAGAACAATGTGTATTACTGTACAAATGAAAAACTTGGATCAAGTGGTTCAAATATGTATTTACTTCTCTGTAGGATAGAAAAAAAAACCCAACATCTTAGTATTTAAGGAACATGAAATGTGATAATGTCTGAGAAAGAAAATTAGTACATGTAAACTAATAGCTATGCATTAAAAAGTTAGCTACCTTACAAATTTATATATTTTCCTAAGGCTCAACATACTTGAAAGTTATTTTAGATTTAATCAGTATACAAAAGAACGGTAGCATAATTTAGAATAATGGTTATTTTAGCTGTTCTGCACAAATCTTGACACTCTTTGGCTCTGGAATTCCTTAGAGGGAAAAGGATAATTACAATTGATTTTTAATCATGTTCAATCTGCAGATCTCAACACAACTTAAGAGCAATCTAGAAAACAATACACAACCTATATTGAACCCTATCACATACATTATTTGTATCAAATTAGCACCTCCCTATATAGTGGTATTGTACTCTGTAGTTGCCTTTCTCTCTTTCGTACTTCTTTGTTAACTGACTTTCATTACATAAGTCTAACTTCCCAACTCATAAGTTCATTGATGGCAGAAGCATTATTGTCTTTAATATTTTATAGTGTTTGGCCCTGTATATACCAGGTGTTTAATGAATACTTACTTGGCCACTCTTTTGAAAGCCTTACTTTTTTTTTTTTTTTTCTTTTTCTTTTAGGAACTCTGAAGTGTTTATGTTGGATTTTTCTGTCAAGACTAGATTGTTGAGCAGCTGATAAGCTACTGACATCCAGGTAAGCACTGTCTTCTGTGAAGACTCCTTTGTAAGCTCCTAGGAGCCAACCATGTTATTGGTCTTGAAAGTGCTGACTTGAAAGAACCATACACTTAACCCTCAAGTACACAGGAATAGTATTAATTTCTTTTCATTGTGTGTTAATCTTGTCTTCCCTACGAGAGTATCAGACACTCAGGCAAGTTTGTAGTGTTTGTTTTGTTGTGTTTCGGATCTTGGCACCCTTCCAGAGAATTCATCTCAGGAGCTGCTTATTACATCTTCCTTCCCAGTTTTGTCTCTCCCAGGAAAGGATGAAACTCAGTTTCACAAATTAGTAAACCAAAAACCCCAGAGGTTAAGGTACTTATCTAGGGTCACATGACTAAGAAAAGTAAAGCCAGGATTTGAACCTGGCTATCTGATTCAAGACATTTTCAGACAAAAAAATCTGGAGTTTACTACCAACAGAACATACTCCCTGATAGAAAAAGGAACAATAAGCAAAGAAATTGGTAAATAAGTGGTTAAAATTAAAAAAGTAACAAAATAATAATAATAATAATTTGTGTGGTTAAAAGAGTAAAGCAAGATAGAACTCGTATCCTAGACAACAAAATCATAATTTGGCAGTGGGAAGAATGGGGTGATGATTGGAGTTAAAGTTTTCCAGTGTCCTTGTATTGTTTGGGAAACGGGTAAAAATATGGATTAAGCTTTATTCTTTTAAGTACTCAAGTTAAAATATCTCATCTTTGGGGCACCGGGGTGGCTCAGTGGGTCAAGCCTCTGCTTTCAGCTCAGGTCCTGATCTCAGGGTCCTGGGATTGAGCCCCCCATCGGGCTCTCTGCTCAGCAGGGAGCCTACTACCCACCCACCCACCCCCCCGCCTGCCTCTCTGCCTACTTGTGATCTCTCTCTGTCAAATAAATTAAATAAATAAATAAAATCTTTAAAATATCCTTTTAAAAAAATTGTAAAACAGACAAGGAAACAAAATTCAACCATATGCTATTTCTGAGACATTCTTAAAACCAAACATAGAAAAACGTAAAAGGATGAAAAAACACGTCAGGCTAATATATCAGTAGAAAGATGGTAACATCAGACTAAGAATAAGTGAAGGGTACTAAATAATGTTAAGTTCAGGACCCTAGGACTTCAGAATTCCTTTTTTTTTTTTTTTTTAAAGATTTTATTTATTTGAGAGAGAGAGTGAGCCAGAAAGAGAAAAGGAACCAGTGGAGGCAGAGGGAGAAGCAGGCTCCACGCTGAGCAGGGAGCCCAACATGGGGCTTGATCCCGGGACTCCAGGATCATGACCTGAGCTGAAAGCAGATGCTTAACCGTCTGAGCCACCCAGGCACCCCAGGACTTGAGAATTCTAAACATGCATGCACGTAATTACATGTCCTTAAGATACAAAAAGCAAAATTTGACAAAACTACAAGAATAATGAATTTCCCAGCATAGTGGAGTTTTTAACACACCTCAAAATAATGGATAGATATTATAGACAAGAATCAGAAGATATGAACAACATAATTAAAAAGATTGAATTAATAGACACATCTAAACTGTTAAACTCAACAGAGCACTCATATCTTTCTAAGGTGCATGTGTGGAATGTTTATGAAAATTGACCACATACATGTAAGTCTATGTAGTAATTGTCAACAAATTTCAGATGATTGATGTTGCATAAGCCATGTTCTCTGACAAATAAGCAGTTAAGTTAGAAATCACTAAGGAGGCGCCTGGTGGCTCAGTCGGTTGACTGTCTACCTTTGCCTCAGGGCATGATCCCAGGGTCCTGGGATCAAGCCCTGCACCAGGTTCCCTACTCAGTGGGGAGCCTGCTTCTCCCTCTACCTCTGCCATTCCCCCAGCTTGTGCTCTCTGGCTCATTTTCTCCCTCTCTCTCTCTCTCTGTCAAATAAAAAAAAATAAAATCTTTTTAAAAAGAGAGAGATAGGGACATCTCGGTGGCTTAGTGGGTTGAGCCTCTGTCTTCGGCTCAGGTCATGATCTCAAGGTCCTGGGATCGAGCCCGGTGTTGTTGTGGGGAGGGTCTATGTCAGTGGGGAGCCTGCTTCCCCCCTCTCTTTCTGCTTGCCTTTCTGCCTGCTTGTGATCTCTCTCTCTCTCTGTCAAATAAGGAAATAAAATCTTAAAAAAAAAAAAAATAGAAATCACTAGGGGGAAAAGAACACATTTGAATATTCGAAAGCATGCTTATAGTCAGAAAAAAAAAACAATGGGAATCACAAAGTAATCGCAACTAAAGAACAATGAAATGTAAATCCTGGATTCTCATGACTAGGAAAAAATTTTTTCTTGTTTTTTCTATATGAGAAGATGAATGTTAGCAGAACCTACTGTAGTAATCAAAATATATGTAAATCCATCTTGCTATATGCCTTAAACTTATATAGTGATTTATATCAATTATTTCTCAATAACACAAAAATAGTGAAACAAATAGAAAAATCATAGAATATAGCTAAAGCACTAAGTAGAGGGGAGTTAAGACAATACTTATGTTACAGGGCAAAAAAGACAAGATTGACAAATCACATGTCAAACTTAAGAACTAAAGTAGAAGTAAAGAAAAAGTGAGATGAGAGTACAAAATCAAAGAAATGGCATACAATATAGAAGATGCACAAAACCAATAATTATTTCTTTTAAAAGACTATAGACCCAACTCCTGACAAATTGGGAAAAAAATAGAAGATACAAGTAAATAATGTAAAGGAGAATAATGTAAAGAACATACAAATAAGGAAAAGAGGGACAAATTATGGAAACTACAGGGATTATAAAATTAACCCAAAAAATGAACAATTTGATACCTTAAATCAACTTGGGCAACTTTCTAAAATAATACAAAGTAGCAAAACTGACTCAATGAGAAATGGAAAACCTATCTGGTCCTAAAACCATTAAAAAATGAATCAGTAGTCAGTTTTCTCTCAAAAAGAAAGGAAGGGATGGATGAACAGATGGACAGACAGACCCAGACAGACCCAGACAGGCAAGGATAGGACAAGAAAGGAAAAGTTACAAGCTATTCTCATTCTTGAACAAAGATGGAATAATCCTGAACAAAATACTAAAGCAAATCTAGCAATTTGTTAAAACGGGTAAAAAATCAGGATCAAGTTGAATTTCAGGAATGAAAGTTGGGGTTCAATATTATAAATTTTTTTAAGTAATTCACCATATTAACAAATTATGATAATGTGGTAGGCAGAATAGTTCCCCAGAGGTGTCCACTTCCTAACTCCTGGAACCTGAGAATATGTTTCTTTGCATGGCAAAAGGGACTTTGATGTGATCAAGTTCCAGACCTTAGGATGGAGAGGTTATCTTTGGATTATCTGTACCCAATCTAATCACAAGTCCTTAAAAATGAAAGAGGAAGGCAAAAGTGTTGGTCAGAGATGAAAAGGACAAGGACACAATCTGCCTGTTGCTGGCTTCGAAAATGGAGGAAAAGGACCATGGGGCAAGAAATGTGGCAGCCTCTGCAAGATGACAATGACCCTCGCTCATTTTACAGGCAGCAAGAAAACAGGGACTATGGTCCTACAACCTCTAGGGACTGAATCCTGCCAATAACCCAGATGAGCAAGTAGATTTGCTCACAGAACCTCCGGAATGGAATGTAGCCTGACAACACTGTTCTTAGTTCAGTTAGATCCATACTGGACTTTTGGTGTGCAGAACTGTAAAAAAGTAAATGTGTGCTGTCTTAAGCTTCTAAGGTTGTAATGATTTGTTACAGCCACAACTGAAAGCTAATAAAGATGGTACAACCAAATACTTTTAGATGCAGGCAAAAATATTTGTTGAAATTCAGTAACCGTTATTTATTTTTTAAAAAATTTTATGTATTTATTTGACAGAGAGAACAAGCAGTGGGGCTGGCAGGCAGAGGGAGAGGGAGAAGCAGGCTCCCCGCTGAGCAAGGAATCCCCATCAACACCCACTCCCACCCCCCCACATCCCCCCCCACCCCGCCATGCAGGACTCCATCCCAGCACCTGAGATCATGACCTGAGCCAAAGGCAGACATTCAACTGACTGAGCCACTCAGGTGCCCCCATTCTTAATTTAAAAAAAAAGAAAAGAAAGAGGAACAAAAAAACCTTTAACAAATCAGAAATAGAAAAAAATTTCCTTAACCTGATAAAGACCTAGAGCAATCATTATACATAATTATTAAATAAAGCATTTCTTTTGAAATTCAAAATAAAACAAAATAGTTGCTGTCACCATTTCTATTCAACATTGAATTTGAGTCCTAGCTAGCAAAATAAAACAATGAAAGAAATAAAACATGCAAGGGGCTTCTGGGTGGCTCAGTTGATTAAACTTCCAACTCTTGGTTTGCTCAGGTCATGACCTCAGGATCATGGAATCGAGCCCTGCATAGGGCTCTGCACTCAGTGCAAAGACGGCTGGAGAGTCTCTCCTTCTCCCTTCTCTGTTTCTCAAATAAATAAATAAATAACATGTCTTTTTAAAAAAAGGAAATAAAGCATGTAAGGAATGAAAAGGCCAGTTGTTATTACAGGTGGTATGATTGTCTACTTAGAAAACCCAAAATAATTTACAGAATAATACCTAGAATGACAATTTTTCAAGTTTCTCAGATAAAAAAAATCAACTACATTTCCATAATCCAGCAAATAGAAGGCACAACCAAATAAATCATACCATTTACAAAAACAACATCAACACCAAACTATTAGAGCTGGGTTATCTTACTGCTTATCCATCTGGGGAGAAAGTAAAAATGGATCCTTATTTTGCATTTAACCCAAAAGTCAATTCCAGATAGATGGAAGACTTCAGTAGAAAAGGCAAAACATGAAAAGATTTAGAATAAAATATAGAATAATACAATATCTTTGGGACATGACCATGTGATTGAAAAAAATGTTCTTAAAATTCAAAGTACAAGCCAAAGAAGTCAAAATTCAGCTCCCTTGAAACTTTGTCTTCAAAAGACAAAATGTGAAAGGAAAAATCATAAACTAGAAGGAAAGATCTGCAATACATATAACAACAACAAAAGTACCTAGAGTTATACCCCAGTACAGTAGGTACTAACCATGTGTGGCTGTTGAGTACTTAAAATGTAGGTAGGCCAAATGAAGATGTGCTGTAAGTATGAAATAGATTCCAGATTTCAAAGAGTGCCAAAAAAATGTTTTTATATATTACATCTTGAAAAGATAATATTTTGGTAAGTAGCTTGTATTATTAAGTAAAAAAAAATATTAAAATTAATTTTGCCCAGGGATTCCTGGGTGGCTTAGTCGGTTAAGTGGCAGACTCTTGATTTCAGCTCTGGTGATGATCTTTGGGGTCCTGGAATAGAGCCCTGCATCAGGCTCCCCACTGAGCGGGGAGACTGCTTCAGCATTCTCTCTCTCCCTCTGCCCCTTCCCCACTCTCTAGAATAAATAAATAAATCTTTAAAAAATAAAATTAATTTTTTCTGTTTCTTACCACTTCTTCAAATGTGGCTACTAAAACACTTTAAATTACATCTGTGACTTGCATTTTATTTCTATTGGACAGCACTGATCTAGAATAAACAAAGAATTTGTGCAAATTGGAAAAAGGCAACCTAATTTTTTAAATTGGCAAATACCACTGAAGAAGAAAAACTAATGGCTAAGAAACATTTGAAAAGATGTTTCAGGGAAATCAGGCACAATCCAGTGTTAGTGGGGATGTTAATTGGTATAATGGCTTTGGAAAACAATTTGCCATTACGTTGTAAAGTTGAGTATGGGCATACCCCCATGGCCAACAATGATGCTCTTGATATACAAACTACAGAAACTTGCACATGTACACCAAAGGCCATGTTCAAGAATATCCATAGCAGTATTGGCAAATGTCCATACAACATAGTATATTTATATAATGAATGATTAAACAGCATTGAACATGAATGAAATTTTCAGCTCCATCTATCAAAATGGTTGAATCTCGGGAATATAATGACCAGGAAAAAAAAGGACGTAAAAGAATATATAATTTTTTTCATTTATATGAAGTTTTACAAATCAAAATTAACAGATTATGCAGGGAATTGACCATGATGAAACTCAAAAGGAAAAGTAAAAAAAATTCAGGTGTTTTTTTTTTTTTTTTCCTAAGGGGGAAAAGGAAACATGGGAGCACCAAGGAGGCTCCAGAGAATCACTAAAGCTCTATTTCTTAAACTAGGTGGTAAGTCCATAGTTATTTGTTTTACTGTTATTTTGTCTACCCTCTACTTGATTAATAACTATCTATTTACTATTTAATAAAACTTGTATGTGTCCTTTGACCAGCAAATTCTATTTCTGAAATTCTAGTTTATAGAAATAAAAGTACTAGTACAAAGAATAAATGTACAGAGATATTAATTGTATCACTACCTGTGTTGGGGGAAATAAAGAGAATGCTCATAAATAAGGGAATGGAGGAATACATTTTACAATATCCATGCTAAGGAATATTACACTGTCATTTAAAAGGATGAATTTTCACTATACTAGATAATTCTGGAGGAGTTCCCATGAGGTTTTGGAGTTTGTTGAGTGGGAAAAACAAAACACTTAAACTTATATATACATGCATATATTTGTTTGATTTTATGAGTACAGGGAAAGATACAAGTAGATATATGCCATTTAGTTGAGTCTTGACTTGAGAGTGGGGAGAAATGAAGGAAGGGAGGAAGTGACAGAAAAGAAGACAAAGGCAGAGGGTGCCTGGGTGGCTCAGTCAGTTAAGCATCTACTAACTTCGGCTCAGGTCATGATCTCAGCGTCCCGGGACTGAGCCCCATGTCAGGATCAGCACTCAGTAGGGAATCTGCTTCTCACCCTCTACCTCTCCCTCTGCCCCTCCCCCCCATTCATGCATGTTCCCTCTCTCTTAAATAAATAAATAAATAAAATATTTTTTAAAACAAAGAAGAAAAGAGGGGTGCCTGGGTGCTCAGTGGGTTAAAGCCTCTGCCTTCAGCTCAGGTCATGATCCCAGGGTCTTGGGATCGAGCCCCTCATTGGGCTCCCTGCTCGGCAGGGAGCCTGCTTCCCCCACTCTCTCTGCCTACCTCTCTGCCTACTTGTGACTTCTGTCAAATAAACAAAAAATCTTAAAAAAAAAAAAAAAAGAGAAAAAGGGAAAATTACCACCATACCCCAGTAAATATATTGTGGTCCATGTATATATATAAACTACAGATGTTTGTATATATCTGGAGATCCATTAAGAAATTGGGAGAAGGAATGCAGAGTGGCTCGGTTGGTTAAGCAGCTGCCTTGGGCTTAGGTCATGATTCCGGGGTCCTGGGGTCAAGTCCCACGTCGGCTTTACTGCTCAGTGGGGAGGCTGCTTCTCCCTCTCTCGCTGCCTGCTGCTCCCTCTGCTTGTGCTCTCTCTCTCTGTCAAATAAATAAATAAAAATCTTAAAAAAAAAAAAAAACTGGGAGGGGAAAAATTTGAATCTGTATTTACTGATACGGATATATCAACTGAAAAAATGTAAGTTCCAGAGTAATACGTTTTTGGAGTTGATTCCAGTAAAGCCAAAAGCCATATATGTGCTTATTTATGTAAGTGCTTGTGTAAGTATATTTAAACAGTGAGAGATGCAGAAGGTTACACACCAGTCTTAATGTTGTTGATAGTCTGCATGCAAAGAGTGAGAGAAAGAAATCAATCAAAGATAAATCCTAAATTTTTTACCTCAGCAACTGGGTGATTGGTGGAGACTAATGGAGACTGGGGGACAAATAGGTCAGGGGATGTGGGATTAATAATTCTGCTTTGAGGGGCATCTGGGTGGCTCAGTTGGTTAAACATCCAACTCTTGATTCTGGCTCAGGTCATGATCTCAGGATTGTGAGATGGAGCCCCACTTTGGCCTCTGTGCTTGGCAGGGAGTCTGCTCGAGATTCTTTCTCTCTCTCCCCCTGCTCTGCCCCCCACCCCAACCATGCACTCTCTCTCTCCTTCTCTCTCAATATAAATAACTCCTTTAAAAAAGTGATTCTGGGGCTCCTGGGTGGCCCAGTTGGTTAAGTGACTGCCTTCAGCTCAGGTCATGATCCTGGAGTCCTGGGATCGAATCCCGCATCAGCCTCCCTGCTCAGCAGGGAGTCTGCTTCTCCCATTGACCCTCTCCCCTCTCATGCTCTCTCTCTCACTCTCTCAAGTAAATAAATAAAATCTTTTTTAAAAAATTTAAAAATAAGGGATGCTTGGATGTCTCAGTGGGTTAAGTCTCTGCCTTTGGCTCTGGTCATGATCCCAGGGTCCTGGGATCAAGTACCACATCAAGCTCCTTGCTCGGCAGGGAGCCTGCTTCTCCCTCTGCCTCTGCTGGCCATCTGCCTGCTTGTGTGCATGCTCTCGCTCTCTCTCTCTCTCTCTCTCTCTCTGACAAATAAATAAATAAATAAAATCTTTAGGAAAAAACTTTTTTTAATAAATTAAAAAGTGATTCTGGTTTGAACATAGTAAGTTAAAGAATGCTGCTAAACATTTAAATGGAGATATGAAGTGATCAGTTCAAAATACCAGTCAGGGGGCACCTGGGTGGCTCAGTGGGTTAAGCCTCTGCCTTCAGCTCAGGTCATGTTCTCAGGGTCCTGGGATCGAGGCCCACATCGGGCTCTCTGCTCAGCAGGGAGCCTGCTTCCTCCTCTCTCTCTGCCCGCCTCTCTGCCTACTTGTGATCTCTCTCTGTCAAATAAAGAAATCAAATCTTTAAAAAAACAAACAAACAAAAAACAAACAAAATACCGGTCAGGAATTTAGAGAAATGCTATAGATAGAGACATAGATTTTGAAGTCACCAGAATACAAGTCTGCATGAGATCTCCTAGGGAGAAAGTACAGCTAGAGAAGAGGGCAAATAAAAGGACAGGGCCCAGGATTAAGCATTTGGGACCATTAGTATTTACAGGTCATAAAGAATGATAAGCCAGCAAAGGGACAAAGGTGAAATTGAAAACAAACAGAGAGTGTGGTCTCATGGAAGCCATAAGAAGAAGGCTTTTAAATGAACGGACAGAAATTCAGAAGCAATATGCTTCCCACTCTCAACTATTTTTCAGATTTATCTTTGTATCATTTATCAATTGGTACATAACAAAATAGTGATTTAAAACAAAAATAGTGGGGTGCCTTGGTGGCTCAGTCAGTTAAGCATCTGCCTTTGGCTCAGGTCATGATCCCAGGGTCCTGGGATCGAGCCCTGCATCAGGCTCCTTGCTCATTAGGGAGTCTGCTTCTCCCTCTCCTTCTCCCTCTTCCCTTTCCTTACCCTCCCCCTCCCCCGCTCATCCTCACTGTCTCTCTCTTCTTTCAAATAAATAATATCTTTTTAAAAAATTAAAAATAAAACAAAAATAGTCATTGATTGTGCTCACAAATTTTCAATCTGGTCAGGACTCAGGCAGGGAAGGTTCATCTCCCATATGGGATCCCCCGTATGGGATCAGCTGGGACCACCCTACTGAGAGCTAGCAGACTGGTTTCCAAGGTGGCTCACATGTGTTGCTGGCGAGCTGGTACAGGCTGTTGGCTGGCAACTCAGCCAGGGCTGAGGACTGAGGTCCTTAGATCTTCCTGTTAGACCTTTTCATGTGGCCTGGGCTGTTTCATTAGTATAGTGGCTGTTTCTAACAGTGAAGAGAAGAGGCAAGTGAAAATGGCATTGCCTTTTGTGAACTAGCTTTAGAAGTCACACATAGCAATTACTTCCACTGTACTCTATTAGTTGAAACAATCACAAGGCCCACCCAAGTTCAAGGGGAAGGAACATAGCTCCACCTCTTAATGGGGGGAGCAGCAAGGTTTTAGAAGAGCACCTTTGATGGAAATACTGTTGTTACTATTTGGGCAAAATATCTACCCAAACCTGGTCAGACATGATAGCTAAAAATCAATGCCTAGAGATGTCTACACAGATGGGTACCAAATTTATTGACAGAGTATGTTAAAAGAAATATTGCAACGAAGTGTATAAGAATCACATTTAATGTGGTAGTTCAAAGTGTTCTGTTTGATACATATTTCATAATCAAAGGAGGAGATCCTGGGTATAAGAGGGGGCATAGACTAAGCAGATGTTTATTTAATGTTAGGGGACAATGACCACAACATTATTAATGTTAACAATTATCATTTAAATTTAGTATATCCATATAAAATCTTGTTTGGTATTCTGAGTTGTTCTTGGCTATTCATTTACATTTTAAAAAAATTTTAATGAAATAAAAAGTAGATAATGGATGATATTCTTGGAAAAATGAAAATTCCCAAACTTGAATCAAGAAAAATTGGAAAAGAAGAATAACCACAGGAGAAATAAAGGGCTGGGGCACCTGGGTGGCTCAGTCATTTAAGCATCTGCCTTCAGCTCAGGTCATGATCCCAGGGTTCTGGGATCGAGTCCCACAACGGACTCCCTGCCCTCCCCCTGGGAGGGGGAGGCCTGCTTCTCCCTCTGCCTCAACCTGCCACTCCTCCTGCTTGTGTGTATGTGTATGCTCACTCTCACCCTCGTGCTCTTTGACAAATAAATAAATAAATCTTAAGAAAAAAAACAAAAAACTAGAAACATAGGTATACTGGTAGAATCATATAGAGGGCCTAACATTAAAGCCTATAAATAGGAAGAGGAAAATATTACACATTTTCTACAGACAATATGATCCAGAGCACTTAAGAAAATCAACTGGTAAACTATTAGCTCTCATAAAAATTTAATAACAATGTGGTTGGATATGAGATTAGTCTATTTTTTTAAGGTTTAGGAGTCCCATGACCATTCTCAAGTTAGCTGGTTTACTAGAATGATTCACAAGACTTACTAGCAGGTTATACTCATAGCCAAGGCTGCAAAAGATACAGAGTAAGAGCAACAGAACAAAAATATATATTGGGTGGAGTCCAGAGGACACACACATGGACTTCCAAGTCATTCCCCTCCAGACCACACAAGATATACTCTAGCAGCAAACTGGAAGTTCACTCTGGTCCAGGGCTCTGAAGCTTTTATCAAAGGTGGGAGGCATGTAAGTAGCTATTCTGGCTTCACGACTGACCATCCATGGTAGCTGAAACTCTGGGACCCTGACAGCTAAATGAGGCACATCATCAATAGTGATGTTTACGGGGGCGCCCGGGTGGCTCAGTGGTTTAAGCCTCTGCCTTCAGCTCGGGTCATGATCTCGGGGTCCTGGGATCGAGCCCCGCATCGGGCTCTCTGCTCAGCGGGAGCCTGCTTCCCCCTCTCTCTGTCTGCCTCTCTGCCTAGCTCTGATTTCTCTCTGTCAAATATATAAAATCTTAAAAAAAAAAATAGTGATGTTTACGCAAAACAATCCTAATAAAGTGGTACGGCATCATCCATTGCCCTGAGCATACAGAATGTCATCAGAAACATAAAGAGCATTCTGAAGGCCATATTCTCATGGTTGGCCAAGGGTTAATAACAGGGTTCTGGGCTTCCCAAAGACATACAACTAGACCGCCTGTATTAACTCTTCTCTTCACAAAAATTACAGTATTAGCCAATTTTTAAATGTAAGAAAGAAAAAGAGAATCCCATCCCTAATGGCAACAAGTTATAAACAAGAAATAAGCGCACCCTATATTAAGAAAAGTTGAGGAGTAAAGTTTTAAGAAACAGGGAAATATATGTTGTACCTAGAAGGAAAGACAACATTGACTTCTGCTTCTGGATAAGGGTATAAACACACATCCTATTCCACTACAAACAGCAGCTAAAAAAAAAACAAAAAACAAAAAACAAAAAACCCTGGACATTAAAAATAGAATAAACCAAAATGACTCTGGAATCTTACTGGCTTGGGACCTTGGGATCCCAAAACGACACAGTGATGAGATGCCTGGTTTTTCTCTTTTGTCTACTGTACCCTAGACTGGGTGCTAGAGTAGCTTCCAACAGGAAAGCACAAAAATGCTCCCCAACCTGCTTCTCTAGCTAATGACCCAAGAAACGTGCAATCTACCAATAGGGAAATACACAATACTTCCCTGTCCTACCAAACAACATGGAACAAAACTATGGTCTCTCTTTATTTCTGTCAGCAGTACCTTGGGAATGGGGAGCCTAGAGTTCCACTCTGTCCCAGCTGTAATGTGGGTGCTATCAGAGAAGATTAAATGGGAAGTTGCCTAGTAGTACTGAGGCCCCTTTATAATATCAGTGGAGGCCACATGGGGATTCTGGACTTCTCCCTACCATCTATGTAAAGGTACCCTTTATCCTTCAGTATCAGAGGAGGCTGAGTGTGAAGATAGAACTTTGACTAACACCCATCAATAATGAGGCCTCTCCTATTACAGTATTGCAGGATCTAACAAGTCACCCCCACCTTCCCAACCAAGGTGATGTCAGGTATAGTGGGAGGCAAGATGTCCAGCTTCCATACAAAGGAACAAGGCACCAAGGTATCACACTTCCCTCTGAGATGCCAAGAAAATTAAATGGGAAGTCCGGAATTTCACCCTCATCTGGCAGAAAGGAGGTGGGTACCCCATTCCTCTCTGGCATGGTGTCAGAAAGAACTTGCTGAAATAGAAGATTTATATAAGATCCAAAGTCTCATGTCTCTAAATGTCCAGGATACAGTTTTTTTTTAAGGATTTTATTTATTTATTTGAGAGAGAACACGAGAGCAAGCAGGGGGAGGAAGAGGGACAAGCAGACTCTGCACTGAGCGTAGAACCTGATGCAGTGCTTCGATCTCAGGACCCTGAGATCATGACTTGAGCTAATATCAGGAGTCAGACACTTGGGGCACCTGGATGGCTCAGTCGTTAAGCGTCTGCCTTCAGCTCAGGTCATGATCCCAGGGTCCTGGGATTGAGCCCCACATCGCGCTCCCTGCTCAGTGGGGAGCCTGCTTCTCACTCTTCCACTCCCCTCGCTTGTGTTTCTCTCTCGCTATGTCTATCTCTGTCAAATAAATAAATAAAATCTTAAAAAAAAAAGGGGGGGACACTTAACTAACTGAGCCACCCAGGTGCCCCTATCCAGGATACAATTTTTAAAAAATCACCCAAGAACCAGGAAAATTTCAACTTGAATAACAAGATATAATTTTTAAAATGCTGACACCAAAATGAATCAGATGTCAGAATTATCTGACAAGGATTTTAAAGCAACCGTCATAAAACTGCTTCATCAAACATTTATGAACCCATTTGAAACAAATACATTTAAAAAGTCTCAGTAAAGAAATAAAATACAAAGTAGAACTAAATGCAGATGTTCAATTCAGTGGGTGAACTCAACACCTGAAAGGAGAAGACAGGAAAGAACCAGTTAACTTGAAGATAAGATAATACTACCCAATTTAAACCACAAAGAGAAAATAAGCTGGAAAAAAAAAATGAACTGCTCCCCAGGAACTAGTGGAACTATAACAAAAGATAAACATTTGTGGAATCAGAGCCCCAGAAGAAGAGAATGAGGGTGGAGTCGAAAAAGTATTCAAAGAAATAATGGCTGAGATTTTTCCAAATTTGTCAAAATACATAACCCTATAGATTCAAGAAGCTGGACAAATCATAAACTGGACAGACCCAAAGAAATCACCCCAAGATACATCATATTTAAACGTCCTAAAACTGGGGTGCGTGGGTGGCTCAGTCAGTTAGGCATATCTTTTTAAAGATTTTATTTATTTATTTGACAGAGATCCCAAGAAGGCAGAGAGGCGGGCAGAGAGAGAGAAAGGGAAGCAGGCTTCCTGCTGAGCAGAGAGCCGGATGTGGGGCTCGATCCCAGGACCCTGAGATCATGACCGGAGCCGAAGGTAGAGGCTTAAACCACTGAGCCACCCAGGCGCCCCAGGCATATCTTTTTAAAAATAAATAAACTTCCTAAAGCTAAAGACAAACAAAATCTTGAGAGCAATGACAGAGAAATAACACCTATAGGGGAACTTTTTTTTGAATGACATCAGATTTCTCATGAGAAACCATGGAGGTCAAAAGAAAGTAGCCTGTTTTCCAAGTACTCAAGGAAAAGAACTGGCAACCCCAAATTCTATATCTAGTGAAATCATCCTACAAGAATGAAGGGAAACTACAGAAAACTTAGAAGAACTAAAAATTTGTCACTACTAAACCGACTGTAAAAAATGCTAAAGAATGTTCTTAAAATATAAGGAAGAAAGGGGCACCTGGGTGGCTCAGTGGGTTAAAACCTCTGCCTTCAGCTCAGGTCATGATCCCAGGGTCCTGGAATCCAGACCCGCATCGGGCTCTCTGCTCAGCAGGGAGCCTGCTTCCTCTTCTCTCTCTGCCTGTCTCTCTGCCTGCTTGTGATCTCTCTCTGTGACAAATAAATAAATAAAATCTTAGGAAAAAAAAATTATGTTTGACAGTTGAAGCCAAAATGTAACATTGTCTTACGTGGTTCTCAGTGTATGTAGGAGAAACATTTAAGATTTATAAATAGGAGAGGGTAAAAGGACTTAAAAGGGAGGTAAGGTTTTTATACTTCATTTGAACTAGTAAAATATTAAAACCAATAGACATAAGTAATGTATGTATGTATAATATCTAGAGCAACTACCAAAAAAAACTGTACAAAGAGACACACTCAAAAACACTATAGTTAAATAAAAATGGAATTTTTTTTTTTTCCCTTAATGCAGGGCTCAAACTCACAACCCTGAGATCAAGACCTGAGCTGAGATCAAGAGTTGAGGGTTTTTTTTTATTTTATTTTTTTTTAGATTTTGTTTATTTATTTGTCAGAGAGAGAGAACACTCGTAGGGGGAGTGGCAGGCAGAGGGATAAGCAGGCTTCCTGCTGAGCAAGGAGCCCGTGCTGGATTTGATACAGGACCCTGGGATCATGACCTGAGCTGAAAGCAGACCTTAACCAACTGAGCCACCCAGGTGTTCCACCAAAGTGGAATTTTTTTTAAAAATATCAATTAACTCACAGAAAGGCAAGAAAAAGAGAAATTAAAAAGAGAAGGAATAAACAAAAAAGAAAAAGGCAGATTTAAGCTCCAATATTTCAGTGATTGCATTAAATATAAATTCCCTAAATATAGTAATTAAAAGACAGATTAGGAGAGTAAATTAGTAACAATAACAAAAAGATCAATAACCCAGGGTTTAAAAATGGGCAAAGGAGTTGTAGGGTGACAGATGGTAGCTACATTTGTGGTGAGTATAACATCACAAATAGAGTTGTCAAATCACTATGTTGCATACCCGAAACTAATGTAACATTGTGTGTTACCTATACTTCAATAAAAATTGCTAAGAGAATAATAAGATTTATATGGAGAATTTAAAAGCACAGGAAGAACCATGGTTTTAACTTTGTAACTATAATGTATCAAATATTAATTTTAGAAACTAAACTAATTTTTAAAGTTTTGGGGTTTTTTTCTAAGTAATCTCCACATCCAACTTGAGAATTGAACTCACAACCCCAAGATCAAGAGTGACATGCTCCACTGGCTGAGCCAGCCAGGCTCCCCAGAAACTAAATAAACTTACGAGTAATCTCTTCTGTGCAAAAATTATTAATTAGGGGACGCCTGGGTGGCTCAGTCAGTTAAGCCACTGCCTTTGGCTCAGGTCGTGATCCCAGGGTCTTGGGATCGAGTCCCACATCGGGCTCCTTGCTTGGCAGGGAGCCTGCTTCTCTCTCCGCCTCTGCCTACCACTCTGCCTACTTGTGCTCTCTCTCTCTCTCTCTGACAAATAAATAAATAAATAAAATATTTTAAAAAAAGAAATCTCAAAAATCAACAGTAAGAAAACAACACAATTTTAATTATCAAAAGATTTGAACAGGCACTTCATCAAAGAAGATATCCAGATGGTAAGAACATGAAAAGATGTTCAACATCATGCAAATTAATTATGCAAATTAAAAATGGAGCACGAAACTACTACACAGCTATTAGAATAGCTAAAGTCAAAAAGACTGACCATACCAAATATTGGCAAGGATATATTGTGCTTTCTTCTTAATGGTAGGAGGTACAGGATGCAGTAATTTGTCTTTCATTGTGGAGGTGATGTCCCAGAATACTAGAGTCCTAAAAATTTTACTGAATATGATGGACACCTGAGTCTTCATAGGATTCACCTCCCAGCCATTGTAGCACATGAGTCTCACCAAGGAGCTTACAGTGCTATCCATTTATTGCTTATTTTGTTCAATTAACATGACATCATCAATATGGAGAACCAATGTGATATTCTGACAGATGTCCAGATTGTTTAGATCTCTCCATTTTATTTTTTTTTAAAGATTGTATTTATTTATTTGACAGAGGGAGACACAGTGAGAGAGGGAACACAAGCAGGGGCAGAGGGAGAGGGAGAAGCAGGCTCCCCACCGAGCAGGGAGCCCGATGAGGGGCTTGATCCCAGGACCCTGGGATTGTGACCCGAGCCGAAGGCAGACACTTAATGACTGAGCCACCCAGTTGCCCCTAGATCTCTCCATTTTATAATTTGACAGAAGTCAGGAGAGTTAGGAGAGCTTTGGGCCAAACTATGAATGTGTACTGATGTCCATTCCAAATGAATGTGAACTGTTTTTGAAATTAGAGATTATTTAATATTTATAACTGCTACCTTTTAGCACTATTGTAATATGCACAGCTTTTGTCTGTTTAGTTCACATTATGTAACCCTAGCATATGACTGAACATAATTCAACCAAGTGCCCCATATGGCAGAGATAATTCAGTGTCATTTTATCCCTCTGATACTCTAATTTCTGCCTCCCTAGACAGTACTCACAACTATTTGTATCTCAGAAAGAAAAATAATATGTACACTCTAAGGAAGTACAGTAATGTCCTGTGCTTTTTTTTTTTAATCAAGAAATTGGTTTGTCTGATAAATGGTGCTCAACTCTTACTGAAAAAGGCTAATTTTTATTGAGTTACATAGATGTTACTTTTTTTTTCATTGTTTTATCTAACGCAAGCTATTTTGCCCCTACCATGAGAAACCCAAGCAAGTCAAAATTAATCCCAAGCTTGCAGCAATAAATTAGTAGATTCCTGCTTCTCTCTGTGTGAACATCTTTTATTTTTATTTTTCGGTTTCCCAGGTATAGTACCTGCCAGTAGAACTTTTCCAAAAAAGTGTTCTCTCACAGCAATTATTGAATGCTTTCTATGTGCCAGCTCCTGTGGGTAGAAATAGAGGATATGGAGATAAATGAGATCATCTCTGCCTTTGGGGAGCTCTCAAACTAACTGGGAAACACTTCTAAACAGTTAATATTTCCAGGCAGTGAATGTTAGCCCTGATGAGTTTGTTAATAACTTTAGACCATACTTGAAGCCAAGAGCATTGTTCTCTTATTTCCTACAGAGAACCAAAGCAGTAGTCAGCTTAATGTGCTAAGTTAGGGGTATCTGAATGTCAACACGGACTTTCAACAATGAAGCAGCAGGTAGCCCAGGCAGGGGCTGAGATGCAGTATTGCCTAAAATCATTCTTAAACACATGCTCATGTGAGAATGTCTGGCTCACCTGGCATGTCTGGCCCCCAGGGTTTGTACTATGATGTAATATTACAGCCATCGGGAAAGAGCCTCCCACTCCCTTGGAATACATTTTCCACAGCTTTTTCATTTAATTCTTTACAAATCCACCAAGAATGAGGACTCCAATGGCAATTCAGAGTTGAGCTTCTTGTTGCAGTGGGGGCTGATGTTTTTCCTCAAAGGACACTGAACTACTATTAGTCATTGGGTCATCACAGCTGAATCCTGGCAAAGTAAAATTTTCAAAAAATTGAAAACATCAGGATGCCTGGATGGCTCAGTTGTTTAAGCATCTGCCTTTGGCTCAGGTCATGATCCCAGGGTCTTGGGATCGAGTCCTGAGTCGGGCTCCCCGCTCGGTGGGGAGCCTGCTTCTCTGTCTTTCCCTGTTTGTGCACTCTTTCTCTCTCTCTGACAAATAAATACATAAAAATCTTTTTTTTTAATGATTATTTATTTATTTATTTATTTGAGAGAGAGAGAGAGAGCATGAGAGGGGACAGGTCAGAGGGAGAAACATACTCCCCGCCAAGCAGGGAGCCCGATGTGGGACTTGGTCTCCGGACTCCAGGATCATGAGCTGAAGGCAGTTGCTTAACCAACTGAGTTACCCAGGCGCCCCATAACAATCTTAAAAAAATAAAGCCACCACCCTCTGGAGTGCCTGGGTGGCTTAGTTATTAAGCGTCTGCCTTTAGCTCAGGTCATGATGGTGGGGTCCTGGGATTGAGCCCTGCCTCAGGCTCCCTGCTCGGCAGGAAGCCTGCTTCTCCCTCTCCTACTCCCCCTACTTTTGTTCCCCCTCTCGCTGTCTCTTTGTCAGATAAATAAAATCTTTAAAATAAGTAAATAAATAAATAAAATGTTTTTTAAAATTGAAAACATGACTTATACAAATATAAGGGAACTAGTAAGATGTTAAAGCGGGTTCAAAGAGCATGTTGAGGAACTGGGTATTCACAGACATTTACAAAGGAATACTGGGAGAGAAAAAAAGGATGTTAGAATTAAAATGTTGGATAAGTATAAAACTCGTTCGTGTTGAGCAGAGCAATCAAACGGTTACCTTTGGGGTTATCTTTTCCACTGGATAATATTTATCATCTAACTAGAGTAATTGATAGTAAATAACAGAGGCACATTCCTTTAAGATAGATAATTAAATAACTCTTAGATGAAACCAACATCCCCCTTAATTCCCTAATTCCCAGTATGACATTGAAAGTACACATCAATTACCTTTCTGCCTTTTTTTCCAAGTAATTTTTCTTAACAACATCTTTATATTTCTTCAGCCAGGTACCTGAGCCCTCTCTCAGCCACCTATCCATCCCAGCATGCCTTTATAAGTCCATCTTCCACCTACACCTTTCCCATACTCACCTATGTCAGAACAACTGCCCACCCTCCTATCAGCTGAAGACCCTGTGGCTCATTGTCAGAGGCCACAGTACTACTTACCCCTCACGGGCAGTGCAGCTGGCACTGCTACCCACTCCTCAGAATCAGTGCGGTAATGAATTGAATCCCCCTTGACACTACTCCAAATTACTTAGTAACAATCTTTCTTGGCTGGTATAAATTAAAGAAAAAGAGGTTTCATGGGATTTCACCATTTCATTTGCTTGGAACCTCTCTAGAGACAGCATGATGAAAAACTAAGTCTTCAACTATTAGGCATTTGGTCCTGTTAAATTGGATTTGACAGCTTGGGCACACCTGCACAAAAGCTTTCAAACGAAATGTGCATTTTGTTGCATGAGCCTAATTTAGAACTGACCCAAGGGGATATTTTGTATGATTGGTGGGAAATTTATGATATCATGTTGAAACTTAACAATTTTTAGTTTTAACAATGTTGGTGAAAAAAAATCACAAAACCTTGGAAACTGGACCACAGAAAGAAGAATTTAGACTGTTACCTCTGGCAGTTGATAAAGGGACAGTCACATATCTACAATCAAAAGAATGAATCTGATCTACCTCCTCACAAAATCAACTCAAAAGAACAAAAACTGTAAAACTCTTAGAAGAAAACATAGGAGTAAATCTTCATGACTAGGGATGTGGCAGTGGTTTCTTAGATATGATACAAAAAGCAAAAGTAACAACAAAAAAGCAGGTGAATTGGCCTTCATCCAAATGGAAAACTTATGTGCTTTAAAGGACACCATAGCGGGTGCCTGGGTGGCCCAGCCGGTTAGGCGTCTGCCTTTGGCTCAGGTTATGATCCCAGGGTACTAGGATCGAATGCTGCATCAGGCTCCCTCCTCAGTGAGGAGTCTGCTTCTACCTCTGTTGCTCTCTCTCTCTCTGTCTGTCAAATAAATAAATAAATAAAATCTTTTAAAATAAATAAAGGACACCAGGGAAGAAAGGGAGCCTACATATGGGCAAGTATAATTATAATATAATTATAATATTTGCAAATTATATATCCGACAAGGAACATGTATTAGACTACATAAAGAACTCTTACAACTCAATAATAAAAAGTTAAATAACCCATTAAAAATGGACAAAGGATGAGATAGATATTTCTCCAAAGATATACAAATGGCCAATAAGCACATGAAAAGATGCCCAACATCATTAATCATTGAGATGCAAATAAAAACCACAATGAGATAGCACTTCACACCCAGTGGGATGGCTATGATAAAAAAGATAATAACAAGTGTTGTTTAACATGTGGAGAAATTGGAACCCTTCAACACTGCTGGGGGCTGATAAAATGGTACAGCCACTTTGAAAAACAGTCTGGCAACTACTCAAAGGGTTAAACACAAAGCTACAATATGACCCAGCGATTCCACTCCTAGGCATATACCCCAAAGAAATGAAAACATATGTCTACACAAAAACTTGTACTGGGTTCATAACAGCACTATTCATAATAGCCCCAAAATGTAAACAGTCCAGATATCAGCTGATGAGTGAATGAACAATTGTGGTATGTCCTTACAGTGGACTATAATTCAGCTATAAGAAGGAATGAAATACTGACACATGCTACAACATAGATTAACCTTGAAGACCTAATGCAAAGTGAAAGAAGCCAGTCATATACTGTATGATTCCATTTATTTGAAATGTCTCAAATGGGCAAATCTATAGACAGAATGTAGATTGGTGGTTGCCTATGGCTGGGAAAGTAGCATGAGGAAATGAGGAGTGACTGCTAATAGATACAAGGTTTTTTAAGAGGTGACAAATGCTCTAAAATTAGATTGAGGGGATGATTGCACAACACTGAATATACTAAAAACAGAGTTGATGGTTGTGACAGTTACAGTCCACAAAGCCTAACGTACTTACTGTCCAGCCCTTTATAGAAAAGTTTGCCAATCTCTCTCTTATAGTAAGTTTTAGATTGGGAAGTGTGGGTCCCCCAACTTTGTTCTTCTTTTGGCGGATGGTTTTGACTATCCTGGCTTCTTAGAATTTCCATATAAATTTTAGGATCAGCTTGTCGATTTTTGAAAAAAAAAAATCCAGAAAACAAAACCCTGCTGGATTTTGATAGTAATTGTGTTAAATTTGCAGATTAAATTAGGAGATCATTTTAAAAAATTAATCTTAAATTATCTCAGATTTAACTAGTGAAACCTCTTCCACTGCCTTCTATGTCCTTTTGATAAAAACCATATCATTCTTTGAGCACTTCCTTGTTGTCTGGCATAAATTATTCCAAGCTTGTCTCATAACTTCCCTTGTCACACCCTAGGAATTCTTTTCATGGAGGGTGGTATTTAGAAGCCAAGATCTTGGTACTTGGTATTAGATCTGGCACATTGCTGTTGGAGGTGTTACTGCACCAAGGCCCCCTCGGTGCCCAGGGCTAGGGAATATTTGCATGTAAATACATATATGCATACTGTATTAGTCTATATTATGTATATGTATGTATGGTAGGATTGGATTGTCCACCACTTCGTGGCTAGCAGAGCTAGCCTGTCTTCTTTCCTCATGTACTAATTGGGAACCCAAGAGGTCAAGGAACACTCCCAAGATCAAGCTATTAGTGATGGACACGGGCCTGGCTGAACACAGAGCTCTCTACCCTCTGATGGGTTTGCTTGTTTCCTGTGATTCTGTAGCAAGCACAGGTCTGACTCCTAGTAGGAAGATATCTTAGCTTGGCTTCCCTTGAAACGGACTCTGAGCTACAGAGAATTTGTTCAGCAAATTCTGAACAGCCAGTTTGTTAGAGAATGTACTCAGTAGACATAACTATAAGGGGAGGAGGGAGGCAGAACTGGGCAAAGGGAGAAGCTGGCCCCCAGTGAGGTTGCAGATGGGACTTCAGATAACCCTACAAGCAGATCTGGAGCTGGGGAAGTCCCTCAGAGTTGACTCAAATTGTGAGATGAGGAGCAGGCCGTTGGCTGTGAGCCTGGAAGGGGGCAGAGCCCGCACGGGCAGTTCCCTAGAGCTGAGGGCAGTTTCGGGTGAAGAGTGTAGCTATGAACCATCAGCTACTGTTATTTCCAGCAGTGGAGTGGTGGGTGCATCACCTCTGAAGAGGGAATGGAATAGAGCCCCCCAGAATCCACTAGAGAGAAAGAGGTCCAGCCTGCAGGCAGTGGGTCAGACAAGCAAGCCCCGTTGCACCGTGGGTAGAGCTCAAAGAGCAGAACTGGAACAGGCCAGAGCAGCTGGTGTTTTGGCTCTGGAGACAGACTGGGCCCAAAGAGGCCACACGGTGTGAGGAGGCTCTAAGCTAGAACTTTTACCTCTGGCTTGTGTATTCAGGGGCTGGATGGTCTGAATTTAAAAACAAAACAAAAACAAAAACACAAGAAAAACAAGCCCACAGGGTCTCCCGAGTTGCTTCCTTCTAGAGCATCAGCTTCAGGTGGCAGTTGTGATTCAGTATTCAGTGTTGCCTTCCTCCTTTCATAGTTGAACAGGAGACAATTGATACATTGACCTCGTAAAGAAGCATGAAAATCAACAGAAAAATTCTGATTCTTACAATGGAGTCTTAGTCTGAGACTGGTTATGACCCTTGGTTATGACCCCTGGATATACTCCTGCCAGCCACATAATGACAGCCTAAAATTGTCCTGATGCTTCCCTTTGTTCCGCTCAGCCCATAGGGAAAGCCTAGGAGGAGGTGCTTTTCTGCTCTGGCCTGGAGACTTTGGTGTCTGGGCCTGTGGGATTTGTGCCTGTTCTCCCCGTCCCACTGTTAGCCCAGTCACCGCCACACTTCCAGCGTGATTACTGAGTGCTGCTCAGACTTTCTAAACGGCTGCTCTAGAGAGCCCAGGCCCTCTCTGGGATTTCTCACCCAAACCCAGAACTCTTGCATCCTTCATGCATATTGTCCTCTTACATTCAACCCTGAGGAAAGTGTAGAAGTAGAATCTTACCTTGGACTTTTTTTCTTCCTTTTCCTCTCTTCCAAAAAATCATAAGAAATTAAAAGTCACTCATTACCCCACCCTACAGAAATAGCTACTGATGATATTTGCATAATATTTTTATTTGTATGTGCATGTGTATTTGAAATGGAACATTATATATGTTTTTTTAATATTTGCATTCAATACCATATTGTTTATCTTTTTTTTTTTAAGATTTTATTTATTCATTTGACAGATCACAAGTAGGCAGAGAGGCAGGCAGAGAGAGAAGGGAGGAAGCAGGCTCCCTGCTGAGCAGAGAATCCGACGCGGGGCTCGATCCCAGGATGCTGGGATCATGACCTGAGCCGAAGGCAGCGGCTTTAACCCACTGAGCCACCCAGACGCCCCTGTTTATCTTATTTTTAACGGCTGTGTACTCTTCCAGAGTATAAATGTACAACTCATTTAATTAATTCCCTCATTTTGGGTGTTAACAACTGTTCACTCTTTTTTTTTTAAAGATTATTTATTATTTGACAGAGAGATACAGCGAGAGAGGAAACAAAGCAGGGGGAGCAGCAGAGGGAGAGGGAGAAGCAGGCTGCCCACGGAGCAGGGAGCCTGATATAGGGCTCGATCCTAGAATCATGACCTGGGCCGAAGGCAGACGCTTAACTGACTGAGCCACCCAGGCACCCCACAATTGTTCACTCTTAAACATTGGTACCTTTCCAGATAAGTCTCTGTTTATCACCATGATGTTTTTGTTAGTAAATTCCTAGAATTAGAATTTCTGAGTCAAGGGGTGCCTGGGTGGCTCAGTGGGTTAAAGCCTCTGCCATCAGCTCGGGTCATGATCTCAGGGTCCTGGGACCAAGCCCCACGTCTGGCTCTCTGCTCAGCAGGGAGCCTGCTTCCCCCCCCTCCCCCCGCCTGCCTCTCTGCCTACTTGTGATACCTCTCTGTCAAATAAATAAATAAAATCTTTAAAAAAAAAAAAAGAATTTCTGAGTCAAGGGATAAACAAGTGATACATGCTCATCATAAAAAATCTAGACAACACAGTAGTTTATATTGCTAACAGGTGTATATCCTTCCAGGCCTTTTTCTCTACATGTTCATTCACATTTATGCACATGCAAACACATGTTTATAAAAGGTAAAATGGTTTCATACTATGCCTTTTGTTCCACAGCTTGCTCTTCTAAAAATACTAAAACACATCATGAACATCTTTTTAGTCACTATAATTTTACCTCATTTTATGTAAGTTGCAAAGTATTCCAGTGTACTATTTTTCATGAACCTTTCCCATATGGACAGACACTTCATTGCCGGTAACTTCTCTCTCATGGGAATCATGTGGCACTAAATATTGTTGTTTGTATACATTTGCACAGTTGTATGAGTAATTTGGTAGGATAAATTTCTAGAATTGGATTGCTGGGTCAAAGGGTGTTAGAAATGTACTGAAGTTCAGTCTCAGTCTTGGCATCCTACCAAAATCTGATATTTGAGTCTGGCTTTACCTAAATAGCAAAATGCCTACTTCATAATCACTTCTGCCTTCCCTGACCTTGTCACCAGTGATCACATGGTAGCCCTGGACATCAGCAAGTCCATCTAGTCCACGAAGTTCCTTCTTCACGTGATAACTGTGGTGGGTAGAATAATACCTCTCCCCACAAAGATGTCCGTGTCCTAAGTCCTAATACCTGGAGCCTATGAAGATGGTAGATTACATGGCAAAGGTGAATTAAGGTTGCAGATAGAACCAAGTTTGCTAATCAGCTGGTTTTAAAAATAAAGAAGTAATCCTAGATCATCTCGATGGGGACAGTGTAATAACAACGGTCCTTAAAAGTGGAAGAAGAAAAGGATAGTCAGAAGGAGACATGACTATGGAAGAATTGTCAGAGATGGCTTTGGGGATGGAAGGGGGCCTGTGAAAATGAAGTGTAAACTTCCTTTAGAATGGGAGTCAGGAGGCCAGCAGGGGGAGCTTTCATGAGGAGTCCCTCATTGTCCATTGCAGACCCAACAGGAAGAGATGTATTTGCAAGTACATACTATTATAGCTACTACTTTACTCCCCAAGCAGGAGGCTGAAAGGCTTTCCTCCTCCCCTGGCAACAGCCCAGCCAATGAGAAAGTGTCACAGCTCAGCCAATGAGAAGCTGCTTTACTTTGGACTCCTGGTTTAGTCCAGTGGGCTTTCTGTTTATAACAGCTTTCCCAAGTTCTCCCTTCCGTCTACCTCTAAAAGACGGTTCCCCTCCTTTGTTCTGCAGGACTTACCTAGGGTTTTTCCTGCAGCCCACCTGTGCCAGATTGAAGTTTTCTGCTCTTCCTAAACTTATTTTTGCCAGTAAAATAACTGGCAGTTTTATTTTGAAGGTTAACAGAGCCATGAGCCAAGGAATATAGGCATCCTGTAGAATCTGGAAAATGCAAGGAAATGGGTTCTTCCCTGTCATCTTGATTTTAGCCCCATATCAAACTTCAAACTGTAAAATAATAAATTTGTGTTATTTCAAACAACTAAATTTGTGGTAATGTATAATAGCAGCAATAGAAAACTAATACAGTCACAAGAGATTTCCAAGTCTAACAACAGAGTGAATCTTGCTAAGTAATATTTATGGAATGGAAAATCATGGTAAAGACCATGAGTGTTTTTGGAATCATACAAAGTTTTGTTCACACCCTTCAGATATTTGTTCAGACTATCCCTTCAGTGCAGCAGGCTGTAACAGAATTACTGGTCAAAGGCAGAGAGTGGGCTGCTTTCACCATTTTTCTTGGCAGAGACATTACCTGACCTGTCAGAGATTTGGGAACTGCCTTGTCATGCTTATACAAGTTGCTCAGGCAAGATGAAATGGCGGCCATTAGGTGTTAACGTACAACAAGACGACTTGTCACTGTTTTTTTTTTTAACAATAATACTAGCATAAGACTTATAAACAACCAGTGGTCGCTTACAATGAAAGTAGTTTGCAGGAACCTGATAAAGAGAACTAAAACCAACTTAATTTCCTGTCTCTAGGTTAAAAAATACCAAGCATACTTTCCTCTCCTTATATTAAATAATATTAGGAACAAGCAAAAATAGCTTAGCTATTTGCTTCAAGAAATACTTGATCCCAGAAAACTATGAACTAACAAAAAGAGCTTACTTACAGAAACTAAGTCATCAAGACTTGCTTAAAGATTGTTGCCTCACTGGGTATTATATGGAAGTGTTGAATCACTAAATTCTACACCTAAAACTAATATATTACACAGTATGTTAATTAACTGGAATTTAAATATTAAAAAAAGTCTGTTGCCCACTGTGCCTACCAATCCAAAATCGTTGTTATAAACTCTGCCTTCTCTCAATCAGTTTCCTGCTTTGCAAGTCCCTCCTTAAAATCATCCAGTTTAGGCCCTAACATCCTAGAAATATCCTCTTCTTAATTTCCCCTTCTGAGAAATTTTAATGACTTTCTCAAGTTGGCATTCTTAATGCAGCAGGTTTAATAAATTTAGCTCTACTTGACAAATAGCTTTCAGGTAGTCTTTTGGAGAGTCTACACTCAATTGAAGTAACCTTGAGAGTGCTAGTATGTCTCCTGTGAAACCTGCTGTACAGATTCTCCAAATTCCCACTCCAGGGAAGATGCTAGAATTGGTGTGTATGCAATGGAGGCTGACTACCACATGGATACTTAAGGACAATTTTGTAAAATGACTTACACTGCTCCACAGCCACAGTTCGAGGTCCAAGGTCAAAGGATGGTATAATGGGAAACTATTAGAAAAAAACAAAACAAAACAAAACAAAAAACAAAAACGTAAGCGGAAGTAGCAATGTTGCACCTAATATTCAGTATGGGACCTCTCCAAGTAAAGCAGAACTCTACAGTTTGTGTGTTTGCTTCGAAGAAATTGTATCCGCACCCTAACCTCAAGTTCAGGAATTATAGAGGAGATAAATCTTTACCCAAATACTATTAGAGAGGAAGGAAACTTGAGTAACTTGATGACATCATTGTCGATTAAACCCTTTACTGCAGAACCTATGGAAATAAATCTGGCTCCTCCACTCACCTTAGTTGAAGGCCAAAAAAAACAAAATTCAGCGCAGTAAATTTGAGTATCTCATTGGCTTTATTCATTGATTCATGAATCAGGCAGCAGCGCATTCAGCAAGTAGAAAGGAACTCACTCCAAGGAGCTATGCAAAATGGAAGTCTTTTGTTGACAGAAGGGCTGGAAAGGGAGTTTATAACAAAGAGTGGATTGTCTCAGACAAGGTTTCTTTGGGGAGGAGGGTCTCTCATGAAGATGACCTCACTGGTGCTGACCAGGTAGTCCCAAATGGACTGGTTAAAGGTCACATTCTGGGAGTGGCTGAAACTGCAGTTCGGTCTTGGTTTGCTGTTGGGGACAAGTGACTTCATTTGGGCGTCTGTTGTTCCTTTTTGAACAACATGGATGTCTTTTTAGTATCTCGGAGGTACACATAGCCGTAAGGTGCTTGGAAATTATGGTGCCCGTAAGTATTAAAATGTTAAATTTTTACAAACTTGGCTACTAAAATAAAAGTTATAATTATTATATGTTATAAGTAAAATATGTGTACAGTTAATTAAATTATATAATATATAATTACATGTCATGTATTATAATTATATCTTAATACTATATGCATTATTATCTAATATGTAATTATAATAATAAATCATAATTATTTTAAATTTAAATAATTAACATTTGTGTATATGTATTTGTGGTATAACTCTGGTAGACACACAATTATGTTTTTTTGTTTTTTTTTTTTTAAGATTTTATTTATTTGACAGAGAGAGAGACAGCTAGAGGGGGAACACAAGCAGGGAGAGTGGGAGAGGGAGAAGCAGGCTTCCCGCTGAGCAGGGAGCCCGATGTGGGGCTCAATCCCAGGGCCCAGAGATCATGACCTGAGCTAAAGGCAGACGCTTAACCCCTGAGCTACCCAGGTGCCACCACAATTAAGTTTTAAGGTATAGCCATATTTTTATCCCAAGTGTAGGTACTAATGCATACATGCAGTATGTGCCAATATGTATATATATATATATTTTTTTTAAAGATTTTATTTATTTATCTGACAGACAGGGATCACAAGTAGGCAGAGAGGCAGGCAGAGAGAAAGAGAGAGGAAGGGAAGCAGGCTCCCCCCTGAGCAGAGAGCCCGATGCAGGGCTCGATCCCAGGACCCCGGAATCATGACCTGAGCCGAAGGCAGAGGCTTTAACCCACTGAGCCACCTGGGCGCCCCCAATATGTATATTTTTAAGGCTCTGGAGAGACACTGCCTAATAGTCCTCCAGAAAACATGAGCCAGTTGATTCTCTCTCCAACACTAAAGAATGCCCATTTATCTGTTGTTAGAGGAGAATTTTTCAAAGAAATTATAATCATATAGTCAAGGTTATCATATAGATATAAAATGAACATGTGCCAAAGATTTTTTTAATTCACTGATTAATGAGAACATCACTAACATGTTACAGCTAGTCCAAAGGAGAATATAATCCATCCTCCTCTCCAACCAGCTGTCCATACTTCCATCTATCCATCCCTCCATCCATCCATTGATCTACTCCAATGGTTCTTAACCCAGGGTGATTCTGTCCCTAGAGAACATTTGGAAATGTCTGGAGACATTTTTGGCTGTATAACCGGGGGGATGCTTCTGGCATCTAGTGAGTAAAGGCCGGAGATGCTGCTAAACATCCTACAACACACAAGATCACTCCCAACAAATAATCATCTGACCTAAAATGTCGGTAGTGCCAAGACCGAGAATCCCCGGATCCCCATCCAACCACCCACCCGTTCATAGAACCATCCATTCATCCACACCCATCTATTTAAATGTTTATGGTGCACCTGTAACAGTGCCTCTCAATCTTGACTGCAAATGAGAATCACCTGTGCAGCAGATAAAACATACACTGCCAAGGTATTACCTTTGAGTACTTGGACTTTTATAATCAGAAACTATGGAAATTTGTGAATTGTAAGTTAATCAGCAGAGAAGCTTCTGTGCTTGTTTCTAAGACAATATATGATATTAAATAATAGCTAATTAAGATTAATAAACAATTTATCACCATATTAGGTAAACAAGAGCATACCAAAGGTGAAAAATAAATGTCCAGGTCTCCTACCAGGGCGGTCTCAACTCATTCTACACATTAGAATCACTGGGGAGCTTTTAAAGATTACTGATCTCCAGATCTGAGGCTCTGATTTAATTGGTCCAGGATGTGGCCTAGGCCTCAGGATTTTATAAAAGCACCCTAGGTGATTATAATATGCAGCCAGGAATAAGAACAGCTGTGTCAGAACTCAAAAAAATGCACTTCTCTTTTTCTATATTGGTTAATTTTTGTGTTTTTTTTTTTACATGTACAAACACTTTTTTCTTTTTCTCTTTAGAGTCCAATCTTAAAATAATGCTTGAGGTAATAATCTGCATCGGTTTTGCCCTTGGAGTCTTGGTTTGCTTTATTTATTGTGTTTGTGGGGGGTTGACCTAGAATCACAGGCCCCCAGGATCGCCGGACTGCCAACCATCAAGGGAAGGGCTCCTAATTCATCTTCTGTCTCTGGAGCTTTTCAAGGAAGTGGCATTGGCAGAAGACCACAAGGCTTGTTTCAGGAGCTAATTATACATCTTGACTAATATTAGAATATTCGGACAGATGGTAACAAAATTTAGATGAAAAGACTTAAAGGGCTGGAAACACCTAAATACCATTAGATGTTCTCACTAACATCCAGTCATCCATCTGTGTTCAGGAGATCCTGGTTTCTTGTCCGGTTTGAATAAACTCATGGTTCAGGTACAAAATCTTTCTTAGACTTGGACACCACTGGGCGCTGCCGCCGCCACCACCACCACACCATGTTTTTCTATAGCTCTGGGAATTTTTAATGCTCTTACTGGGTGTCAAAACTCCCACTCTTTTCTGAGACTCTAACCCAAGAGAAGAGATTCTTACCTAATATAGCTTCCTGCCATCCTGAGAGAACAGGAATAATAATATATTTATGGAAGGCTTTAGACATTGTAAGGTCTTTGTAGACATTATCTCCTGTGATTCTCTTAGCATCCCTGTAGCGGAGAGGGCAGTGAGAGCTGCTGCATCCATTTTACAGATGCAGAGATTGAGACTCAGAGAAGGAAGAGCACCCAAGGTCCTGAGTGGCAGCATCTGGACTTGGGAGGTCTCACATCCTGTGCTCCTTTCTCATATACGTGGCGCCATTTGTGGCTGTGTTCTCTATCCTCTCGGCCTCTCCGGGAGCCTTCCGGGTCGCTCCCTCAGCTTTCCCACCTTCCGCAGAAGGCCAGGGCACAGCCCCATAGCACATCAACCCCCAGTTTAAGAATAGCACTTGTCTGCTCCACACATGCAAAACCCCAGCCTCATAATGCCTTTTACAGCTTTTTTGGACAGAGAGGATTCTCCTTCAGGGGACTTGTAAAAGGAAAATCCCATCTGCATCCAGAAATCCACTTCTTTCTTTTCTTTTTCCATTTCTTAACCAGCCACTTAGTCATCAAATCACACAATCATGGCCAGCCCCAAGGTGAACCCCTTCCCTACACGTAAGACCCCCTTCCAGAATTTGAGGATACATTTCTGCAAACAGAGTGCCTCTCCCTTTATCGTTGTAAAGCTGAGCTGCTCACTAGAAAACTGTTTTTATTATTAAAGTATTCTCTAAATTTGATATTTCTGTTAATAAAAGCAATTAATATTTAATAAACTAAAAATTCAAAAGAAAAGGAAATCCTGGTTTCATCCAGAAACAACCACTGAGCTTTTGACGTTTTAGTCTTTTTTACTCAAATATGAATATGTCTTACATATATGATGTGATTTTCGATTGATACATTAAATAACTTTCTACAGCTGCTTTTATAGAATCACAGAATTTAGATTTAGAAGGAATCCGGGGGCCTCCCAAGTCCTCACTTCCTGGTTTAAGGATTTCTTTCACATGGACCTTGACTGGGGCTGCCCGGATACTGCTTGCATCCTCCAGGGACCCGGGGCCCAATTTGCACCAAGATCATCCATTCCAGGTTTAGAAAACTCATCCTGGGGACGCCTGGGTGGCTCAGTTGGTTAAGCGGCTGCCTTCGGCTCAGGTCATGATCCCAGCGTCCTGGGATCGAGTCCCACATCGGGCTCCTTGCTCCGCAGGGAGCCTGCTTCTCCCTCTGCCACTCTGTCTGCCTGTGCTCGCTCGCTCTCTCTCTCTCTCTGACAAATAAATAAATAAAATCTTAAAAAAATAAAAAAAGAAAGAAAGAAAACTCATCCTGTTTTTCCCTCCTGAAATGACAGAAGATCTGCCCCCCCTTCACTTCTCAGATTAAATGTTTCTAATTTCTGTGACTATTCCTTGCTTGACAGTTTTGGGGTTTTGGTTCGCTTTATTGTTTTTAATATTTATTTATTTGAGAGAGAGAGAGCACAAGAGGGAGGAGGATCAGAGGGAGAAGCAGACTTCCCTGCTGAGCAGGAAGCCTGATGCGGTACTCAATCCCAGGACTCTGGGATCATGACTGGAGCTGAAGGCAGTTGCTTAGCTGAGCCATGCAGGCGCCCCAGCTTGACAGTTTTTTCAGAGCCTCTCATGATGCTTGTCGCCCTCCCCTGGGGAGTCTGTCCAGCAAAAACTGCCTCCAGCCACCAACATGAAGTTCCAAGGCAGCCTGGCAGATGTGGTATATAGTGGGACTACTACTTCACTGACCCAAGACACTTGACCTCCAGTAACACCGCCCAGGATAACACTGGGTATATTTTTAGCAGCTACTTCTCTGTACTTCAGCTTTTGGTCTTTAAAAATCACAGTCAGGCTTAATTGGGGAACAATAATGCCTGTCTGAATGCTGCCTTTTCAAATTCAAAATCCATTTTGGGGAGTGGAAAGGGAGCCTAACATTGGGGGCAGGGGTGTATATATTTACCGTCTATCAGGCATAATGCTGGGCACTTTATTACTGTTATTGTTAATGTCATGGCAGTTTCAGTTGGTTGAGGCCCTGCTGTGCACTAGACATACACGGTCCCAGGGTTATTAATCATTGTTTTACACATGAAAAATGGCTGAGAAATTGGACAACTTGCCCAAGGTCCCACGCCATTAAGATATGGAGTTCCAATTTAAACTCGTATGTCTTGGCCCAAAGCCTGTGCTTACCACTCTGTTGTATTGGCTCAGGAAAATGCAGCCCTCTCGAGTCAAGTGCAAAGTGAGACTCCCGGGGCCACTTGGTGGGGGGGGGGGGCAAGTAATTGGAACCTCCATTACAATGCCGGAGGAAACAGTAACAGGGGTGTCTGAACCCTCCAGATTAAAGATCATGAAGGACAGGGAGGACTACCCTGAGTTCTTTGTCCTATCTTGAATCTCCAAAGAAACCTTGGGTGCTACATTCGTCCAATCTTATCCTTTTCATTATACTGTTATATATGATTAAAAATTATATCATTAGCTACTTTAAATATTTTGTGATATTATTTCACTGATAATTCCACTAAATATAGCAACCATCTTTTTTTCCTTTGGTTCCATTCATCTGTGTGTGCATTTGTACTTTATTGGGAAGTCCCAGGAAATAGCAGACATGCCTCAGAAATGTCCCATCCAGGGGAGAGGTTAGGATGCTCATCCGCCAACTCAATGGCTGAGGGTTGCTCCTCAATGTTAACTCCCTGGCATTTGGGCCCCCTTTGCAGCAAATACGTCCCTATGGTTGAGAAAGCCTTTATGTAGAGAGTTGCAGATGCTTTCAGTAGGAACCCACTAGCAGGAATGGCAAGTGCAAGGGTCTATGATCAAGGGATGACAGTATCTGCTACAGAGGGTGACATTTAAGCAGACTTGGAGGAAGTCAGAGTGAGCCACGTGGACATCTGGGAGAAGATTTCAGGCAGAAGAAACAGCCAGTACAAAGGTCCTGAGGCAGGAGCTGCCTGGCATGTCTGAGGAACAGGGAGGAGGCCCACATGGCTGGAGCAGAGTGAGCAAGGGGGCAGAAGAGAGAAGAGAGTAAAGTCACAGGAGGCAAGATCACGTGGAGCCTTCGAGCTGTTTTAAGGAACTGGGTTTCACTCTGAGAGAAACAGGAACCATCTGAAGTCTGCAAAGATGTATGATGTGGTCTAACTTAGATTTCAAAAGGATCAACCAGGCAGCTGTTATGGAAACGGACTATAGAAAACAAGGGGAGGAAGCGAGAACACGGGAAGTTGCTGAGATACCCAGGCAAGACAGAACAGGGGCTTAGATCAGAGTCGGGGCAATAGAAGCGGGAAGGAGGCCTGAAGGAGGCAGAAGGGTAAAGTCCACTGAATTTCTTGACAGATTTGACGTGGGGTGTGAGAGGAAAAGAGGAGTTTAGTATAAAACTAAGGATTTAGCCTGAGCAATTGGGCTGAGATAAGGGAGATTGTAGTGGGGCATATTTGGAGGCCAATTAGGCATTTAATTTTAAACACGCTGATTTGCAGATGTCTTTTTTTTTTTTTTAAGATTTTATTTGAGACAGAGAAAATGAGAGAGAACACAAGCAAGGAGGAGGGTCAGAGGGAGAGGGAGAAGCAGACCCCCTGCTGCGCCGGGAGCCCAACATGGGGCTCGATACCAAGACCCTTGAGAACATGAACAGAGCTGAAGGCTGACACTTAACCGACTGAGCCACCCAGGCGCCCCTGATTTGTAGATGTCTTTATAGACATTCAAACGGAGATGCCAAGTGGGCTGTGGCTGTTACAGGTTTGGAGTTCAGGAAAGCAGCCTAGGCTAGTTGTATACGATTGACAATTGGCATATGAACAGACACTTAAGGCCAGGACACTGGATGAGCACACAAGACCATGATGTCCCTGGGATCGCCTCTGGATCTGTGATTACATGTATCCTAGCACTTCTCATTCTGTCCACCACATTTCTCAGCCACACTTTCAGTTTTCTATCTTGCTAACCCTCTATGCTCTAGTCCAAGCAACTTCTTCAGATCCAACATCCAGGTCATTGATTCTCTCTTTTGCTGTTTCTAGTCTGTCATTTTAACTTTTAGACCATTTTTTCACCCCTAGACGTTCTGCTTTTTAAAATATGTGTGATTAGGATGCCTGGGTGGCTCAGTCATTAAGCGGCTGCCTTCGGCTCAGGTTATAAGCCCAGGGTCCTGGGATCGAGCCCCACATCAGACTCCCCAAGCCTGCTTCTCCCTCTCCCTCTGCCGCTCCCCATGCTTGTACTCTCTCTCTGTTAAATTAATAAAATCTTTAACAAATAATAATAAATAAAAACTTCTACTTGAGCTAGCATTTCTGTTTGTAGCAAGAGTATTGTCAGGTTATCTTATCTGTCACATGATGGAATTGGAAGGCCCCTCAGGGGTGATTTTAGTGGTCAGATTAGCTCAGCAGGAACTATTTTCTAGAACAGGCCCATTTGAGTGGATATGATGCCCCCTAGCTCCCTGTCATGTTGGAAGCATCTATGCGGAGTTCGCGTGAAGGGTGATCTACCGAGCACCATCCTGGCTTATTCCTGTGGCTCTGCCCATGCTCATGACTACCTGTTTCACGTTGTGCCAAAGAGGCCTACAAGGTAATGAATGAGCTAAAGATGAATGTGCCCAACTGCCATGACAGAGGCTCCGAGACTGGCCGTCTAGGAATCCTGTGGAGTGATGTCCAGCAGGGCCGTGCCATTCCAGCCTTTGGCAGGGAATGAGGGGAAGGGGGACTGGTCATGCCACAAACAGTTGCTTCCTGTGGCCCCAACAAGACGACGTAACCTATTTGTTGTGTCCTGTTTCCCGAGATGCTCCAGAGACCTGGGAACCCTCAACAAGTCCTGGTTGGACAGGGACAGCCAAGGAAGGAAAGAATCAGAACTCTCTGCCTAAGGCCTCCACTAGCTGGGAGGGTAGGCAGAGCCTGGGCAGACTTGTCTATTTGGCCCCAATCGAAGGAAACATGAGGACAGACCAACAGGGCTGAGTGCACACCATTAGTGCTGGTCAGTGACAGTTCCCATGTGTGTCATCCAGGAGGATGAAGTCGGGGCACTGCTCTGCGAAGCCCTGGCGGAGTAGGGGTCTCTGAAATCTCTTTTAGGATCATCGTGTATCAGTCAGTGAAAGAGGAAGGGGCTGACCTCAAGGATGCCTTTCTACTTTCTCTCTTCTACAAACCCCCATCCATCTGCTCACTGACAGGCTGAAGTCAGAGTCACAGGGTCTTTGGACCAGCGCCGTCCAGTTCAACCTTCTATGCAGTGCATGGTCTGTAACCTCCTTGCCAGAGAGCCTCCTACTGTGGGGCTCTTGCTGCTAACGTCATGGTAAGATGGCTCTCATTTTAAGCCTCTTCTTAAGTGAGATGAAAATCTGCCCTTCAGCCATTTCCACATGGACCCATTCCTCTTCTGGTAACTGAGGAAGGAGGGCCTCCTGCCTTCACTGGCTCAGGAGCACAGACAGGATGCCCTGAGGGAACCTACAGCCTGAAGGAGCTGTGAGAACCGGGGCTCCTTACAGCCAGCTCACCCCCAGGACGTCCATCCAGGGAAGGAAAGGCGCTGGCTGGTGGGACAAAGCCGTGCCAGGAGGAAGGCGGCTGAACTACTTTTTCGCCTTCTTCCTGGAGACTCAGTTCTGACCCCACCTGTACACAGGAAAGACATCCTCCTGGACAGGAAATAAAAGCAAGTTTTTGAGTGAGCATCAAAAGTCCAGACTAGAAAGTGGATTTTATCCTGTCCCTGCATACAAGACAGTGAACTGAAACCCCAAGCATTCTGTGAGGATGACAAGGGTGTCCGGTGAAGGATGTTCCCGTCGGGAGGCAGGCTATCGCGAGTTCTCTGCACGGGGCCCCAGCCTCCGAGCAGAGCGTTTGGAGCTCTGGGCAGGTGGGTCAGCAGCGCCACGAGAGCAGGTGGGAGTTCCCAGGAGTCTCATCCTTTAAGGCACTGGCGATGAGTCCCTATTTCCTGTGTGCCTGCTGGAGGCCCATCATGGTTTTCAAGTAATTGCGCTGGACACAGAGAAGAGGAGAAAATGGGAATTGATTAGGAGGCATGGACTTAAGACTCTGAAGCCATGCCACTTACACCCACGCCCTCATTCTTTCTGCAAGCATCACAGTCTGGGAATAAGGATGCCCTCTGACCAGCCCCAATTCTGTGAGAAATATGTTCCATGCATCCCCTTTCATTCTTTTGTCCTAAAGAAAGTGTGTAAAACCGTTTTAAAATGGTGTGGTAGGGGGCACCTGGGTGGCTCAGTCGGTTAAGCCTCTGCCTTTGGCTCAGGTCATGATACCAGGGTCCTGGGATTGAGTCCCATGTAGGGGTCTCTACTCAATAGGAAGCCTGTTTCTCCCTCTCCCTGTGACTTCCACTCCCCCTGCTTGTGCTCTCTCTCCCTCTTTCTCTCTTTCTCTCTCTGTCAAAGAAATAAATCATTTTTTTAAAATGGTGTGGCAGGCATGTTTTTTATTTTTTATTTTTAAATATTACTTGAGGGGCGTCTGGGTGGCTCAGTAGGTTAAAGCCTCTGCCTTTGGCTCAGGTCATGATCCCAGGGTCCTGGGATCAAGCCCCACATCGGGCTCCCTGCTCAGTGGGGAGCCTGCTTCCCCCCACCTCGCCTGCCTCTCTGCCTACTTGTGATCTTTGTCTGTCAAATAAATAAATAAAATCTTTAAAAAATATATTATTTGGGAGAGAAGAGAGAGAACGAGAGGTATGGGGAGAGGGGCAGGAGGAGAGGGAGAAGCAGACTCCACTGAGCAGGGAGGCCCACACAGGGCTCCAACCTAGGACCCCGGGATCATGACCTGAGCCGAAGGCAGATGCTTAACTGACTGAGCCACCAGATGCCCCCAAAAATCATGTGGCAGGCAGATTTAAAAAGAAACATGCATGTTCCAAGGGCCCACTTGAAAGTTTCTGGCAAGAATTAGGTTCAAATAGAAAACAAGAGGTTTCTCTCTCCAGAGGCATGGACGTACATGCCTCCACAAAGCAACTAAATGTTCACTGCTGGGCTCTCAGAAAGCAGCGGGGGAGTGTGCGGATACAGAAACACTGGGCAGTAAACAAGCGAATGCAAAACCCAACCGGAAATGTAGGTATGAGTCCAGACCCCCCACAGCTCCCATGTTAAACTGGAATTCTCTTGTTCACCCCGGTGTTTTTATTGTGGCAAAAGACACATTACATAAAAGATACTGTCTTAACCTTTTAAGTGTACAGCTCAGGAGTGTTAAATACATTCCTAATATGCAACCGTCCCCACCATCCATCCCCCTGACTATTTTCCTCTTGCAACACTGAAACTTCGTGCCCATTAAGCACGAACTCCCCATTCCCTACCTCCCCCAGCCCTTGGCAACCACTTTCTTTTTCCTGTCTCTGGTTTTGGCAACTCGAAGTACCTCATGTGAGTGGAATCCTATAGTGTTTGCCTTTTGGTGACTGGCGTGTTTCACTTACTGGCTGTACCACTCTACATTCCCACCCACAGCATGCTCACTAGGGCTCCAATGTCACCACATCCTCACCAAACTTGTTATTCTCTGGCTTTTGGATAGTGGCCATCCTAACAGGTATGAGGTGGTTATCCTGTAGCTTTGATTTACCTTTCCCTAATGAGTGGTGACCTTGAGCATCTATCTTTTCATGTGCGTACTCTCCATCTGTATATTTTCTTTCCAGCTATATCTATTCTTTGCCCATTTTTGAGCTTTAAAAGTTCTCTATATATTCTGGATATTAATCCCTTCTCAAGCTGTAATTTTTTTTAGGATTTTTTTTTTAAATTTATTTGACAGAGAAAGATCACAAGTAGGCAGAGAGGCAGGCAGAGAGAGAGGAGGAAGCAGGCTCCCCGCTGAGCAGAGGGCCTGATGCGGGACTCGATCCCAGGACCCCGAGATCATGACCTGAGCCGAAGGCAGAGGCTTTTAACCCACTGAGCCACCCAGGCGCCCGAGCTGTAATTTTTTTTTAAGTAAACTCTACACCACACATGGGGCTCAAACTCATGACCCCAAGATCAAGAGTTGCATGCTCTACCCACTGAGCCAGCCAGGCGTCCCTCACATTGGAATTTTTGGAGGAGGTTAAAATGGTCCTGCATTGGCAATGCCCCATGGCTAACTGCAGAAGCAAGTACAAACACTGTGTGTGGCGGGGGAGGGAATGCACTAATGCCCTCGAGACTCCCACAGCTGCAGGCCAATCGACTAGGAACTTATGATTTAAACACACACACACACACACACACACACACACACACACACACACACACACGAATAAAAGCCACCAAGAGAGAAATTCAGCAAAATGGAAAACGTTTTGACCTTGACAAATCTGATCCTGTCTATTGGATGTGTAAAAATACATGGGACAAGGTTTCAATAAATGTAAGATGGAATGGCTCAAGGTCAATATGTGCATATAAAGCATGTGCGTGGGCATGTCTTCAACAGAAGACGTCCAATGCAGAGAGTTCTAGAGATTCAGGGAGGGTGGGAGAATATAACACTACCACAGAAATTCAGGATTCCTCTGCTGAATGATTTAGAATTTAAATGTTTATCTGAGACTTTGGAAGTAATTCAAGAAAACGCAAGATTTGTCCGGAATATCAAGAGAGAAGTTCATGGTGGCAACCACGCAAATCACTGTGGTTCGCCTTTTCTATGATCTTGAAATAATTTATGCCAGTCAAAACAAGTTTACAACAATTTACAATAAGGAATAAAATTCTGGAAGCCAAACCCAAAGACCTTTTGGTCCTCTTATTTAACGTACAGTGTGACTGTAACCTACGGATTAAAATTAACCTCACCAATAATGGGACAAAGCAACATCTTGTGCCTCCTGTTACAGACTGTTTATATTCCCTCAAAATACATTTGTTGAAGCCTTAATGGCCACTGTAATGGTATTAAGAGGTGGGGAACTTTGGGGAGGAAACGAGATTTAGATGAAGTCATGAGGGTGGAGCTCCTCATGATGGTTTAGTGTCCTTATAAAAAGAGGAACAGAGAGAGAAATAGCTTGCTCTCTCTCCACAACACAGGCCTAGGAAAGCCATGTGAGCACACAGCAAAAAAAGATGGCTGTTTATGAGTCAGGAAGAAGGCCTTCACCAAGAAGCAAATCTGCCAGCACCTCGATCTTGGACTTCCTAGCCTCTAGAACCATGAGAAAGAAATGTCTGTTGTTTAAGACCCTAGCCTATGGTGTTTTGTTATAGCATCCTAAGCTGACTGAGGCACCTCCTGATACGATGGGCCATAAAGAATATAACATCATTTCTGGGTATTCCTGCCCAAAATGCACAACTTGAAGTCATGAGAAAATATCACACAAACCTAAACTGAGGGACATTCAACGAAAAAAAAACTGGTCTGGACTCTTCAACACATGAAACACAAGGAAAGACTGAGGAATTGTTCTGGATTAAAGGAGCCATGGCAACTAGATGTAATGCATGATCCTAGACTGGATCATGAACAGGGTGGGAAGGGAGAATAATTATAAAGGACATCATCAGGACAACTGCCAAAAGCTGAAATACAGATTTTGGATGAAATAATGTGAATTTTCTCACCCTGATGAAAGAAAGGTTCTATGAAGGAACTTCATTTCTTTAAAGTTTTTTTTATTTATTTAATCTCTACACCCACTGCAGGGCTCAAACTCACAACCCCAAGATCAAGAGTTGCATGCTCTTCTGAGCCAGCCAGGCACCCCCTAATAATGAACTTCAAAGTGTGCTATTCAAAGGGTATTCCCTGGCCTAGCCACATAGGCACCATCTGGGAGTTTATCAGAAATGCAGAATCTCAGGCTCCACTCCAGGGCTGACATATCAGACTGTATTCTAACAGCCTGGTGACTCAAGTGCAGTCGAGTGAGAAGTTCTACTCTAAGGCTCTTTTTTTTTCCCCCTAGGAAAACCCCAAAGCTAACATCATACTTAAGAGTGAAAGAATGAATATCTACCCCGCTCGGGTCAAGAATACGACAAAGATGGCAACGTTCACCTCTTATTTCAACCTTGTACTAGAGGTTCTAGCCATGCAAATTAGGCAAGAAAAAGTTATAAAAGGCATCAGATTGGAAAGGAAGAAGTAAAACTATCTGTATTTGTAGATGATATGATCTGGTATGTATGAAGTCCTAAGGAATCCACTAAGAAGCTATTAGAATTAATAAATGAATTTAGCAAGGTGATGGAATACCACATTGTTATACAAAAATCAACTATATTTCTATACATACAATGAACAGCAATCTAAGAATGAAATTGAAAATATAATCCCATTCATAATAGCATCAAAAATAATAAAATACTTAGGAATAAACTTTTTTAAATACAAAACTTATACTCTGAAAAGCACCAAACTCCACAGAAAGAAAATAAACACCTAAATTAATAGAAAGATAGCCTATGTTCATAGATTTGAAGACTTAATATTGTTAAGATGGCACTATCCCCCGAATCAATCTAGAGATTCAACACAACCCCTGTCCCAGCTGGCTTCTCTGCATAAACTGACAAGCTGGTCTGCAAATCTGTATGGAAATAGAACCCAGAATAGTCAAAACAATCTTGAAAAAGAAGAACAAAGATGGAAGATTCATACTTTGTAATTTCAAAACTAAGTACAAGTCTATAGTAACCAAGACATTACAGTACCGGCATAAAGACAGACTTCCAGATCAGTGGAATAGAATTGAGAGTCCAAATATTAAACCCTCACATATATGGTTAATTGAATTTCAACAAGGGTAACAAGATCATTCAATGAAGAATCATTTTTTTCAATAACTGGCACTGGGAAAACTGGATATCTGTCTGCAAAAAAATAAAGCTGGACCCCTGCTTCCTACCATGTGCCCCCTCCACTGAGCCCAGCAGGGACAGGCCTCTTTGTAGCCAGGGAAGGAAGCCCCTACATGGCGGTCACAGTCAAATGATTTCTGAGGGTAGGCTATCTAAGCCCACTTGCCCCTACTCTATTCTTTCCCTAGTCCTCTGGGAGAGCCCCACCTTCCCACAGAGAGATTTTCATGGACAACCCTGAGCAAGCTTTTTGGAGGCAGCCAGTGGGGTCCGTGGGAGCAGCCTGGCCAGGGTTGCCTTCCCCAGCCAAGTGATTGGGTTCCAGCAAACCTTTCCAGAGAGACAGGGCCCTGCCTACTGATATGGGCCTCCCTATAGCCACCGGGGTTACTAAGGCTTGATGCTCACAGCCTAAGGCTATTTGGCTACCTGATAAAGCACCCCCCCCCACCCCGCGCCATCCTCTCTCCTGCTGAAGGACTGGGGCCAGGCAGCTGGGCTGGGCAGGTGCCTCTCCACACTGCTGCTAACTGAACAAGGAATGTACACTTAACCCAAGAAGAGTCAACTAGGTTTTCCCTCCGGAGAGACACAAAATAAGCAGTCAGGGGATACGGGGCATTGGAGCTGGGAAGTCTTAGAAAATGGAAGCATGACAGGGCAAAGACTGGGGCAAGAAAATGAGAAGTGAAGGGAGTAGAACAGATAGAGGAAGGAACAGACCTCAAGGAGAAGCTAAGGCCAGGTCTGGAGAGAGAAAGGCCTGGAGGCCTGGAGGGCCACTCAAAGTGTGGTCCCGGATGGCAGCATGACTATCATCTGAGCCTAGTTAGAAATGCACAATCTTGGGGCACCTGCGTGCTCAGTAGGTTAAGTGTCCAAATCACGATTTCAACTTAGGTCAGGATCTCCGGGTCCTGGGATAGAGCCCCGTGTTGGGGGGGGGGGTCCCTGCTCAGCGGGGCGTCTGCTTTTCCCAAACCCTCTCCCTCTGCCTACCCCTCCCCCTGCTCATGTGTGCTCTCTCTCTCTCACTCAAATGATAAATAAAATCTTTTAAAAACTCAACAGAGGGGTGCCTGGGTGGCTCAGCGGGTTAAAGCCTCTGCCTTCGACTCGGGTCATGATCCCAGGGTCCTGGGATCAAGCCCCGCGTCGGGCTCTCTGCTGCTCAGCGGGGAGCCTGCTTCCTCCTCTCTGCCTGCCTCTCTTCCTACTTGTGATCTCTCTCTCTCTCTCTGTCAAATAAATAAATAAAATCTTTTTAAAAAAAACAAAAAACCAACAGAATAACTACAAAAAAACAGAGATAAACACAAAAGACAAATGACAAACAGGGAAAAATATTTGCAACTCATATCATGAAGGGCCAATCTCCCCAGTATATCAAGACTTCCTATAAGTTAATAAGAATAAAGACCAGAAAACAATAGAAAAATAGGCAAAAACAGGAATAGGCAATTTACAGGAAAAGAAATGAAAATGGCACTGAAGCATAGGAGAAGCCCAACTTCATTCATAGTAACAGAAATGTAAATTAAAGCCCCCCTGCGAGACCTTTTTTCACCTTTCAGATTGGAAAAAAACAAAAAGCAGGATAACATATCTTGTGGAGAGGCTGTGGAAGTACAGATGGGTCCAGCTTCAGGCAGGGGATCTGGCACCACCCACTAAAGCACACACGTCCTTGTGACCAAGAAACTCACTTCTATAAAAACTGAACTTTCACATATATTCACTCATATGTGAATGTGCATTTGTATGAGATTATCACAATATCTGTATGGTAAAGCAATGGAACCACCCAAATGTTCCTCAGTATGAGGTGGGTTAAGTACCTTTTGATACCTCCTTACAATGGAGTACTCGTGTACAGCTTTTTTTTTTTAAAGATTTTATTTATTAATTTGACAGACAGAGATCACAAGCAGGCAAAGAGGCAGGCAGAGAGAGGGGAGGAAGCAGGCTCCCTGCTGAGCAGAGCGCCCAGTTCGGGGCTCAATCCCAGGACCCTGGGATCATGACCTGAGCTGAAGGCAGAGGCTTTAACCCACTGAGCCACCCAGGCGCCCTCATGAGAGTGAGAGTGTACAGCTTTAAGAAGAAAAGCTTTAAGAGCCCCGCATGGGGCTCCCTGCTTACTGGGAAGTCTGCTTCTACCTCTCTCTTTGCCCCTCCCCCCAACCCCCATTTATGCTCTCTCTCTCTCAAATGAATAAATAAAAATCTTTTAAAAAAAGAAAAAAGATGAGCCTATGTGCACAGAGAAGTTCACACCACAGGCCCTCGTGTTCTGGCTCCAGACTGAGCCTCAGCAGAGCGAGCCCCACTGCTCCAGCCCCACCTGCTGAGGGAGGAGAGTACAGGCCCAGCCTGTGGCCAACACCCTCTATCTTTGCCTCAGCTGCATGTGGTCCTCTGTCCCCTTCCTCCTGTTCATGGTGGCCCCCACTGGAGAGGTTGTCCCCAACAGGCAGCGGTCTCAGAAGATTCCCAGACGCTGCCCTGGGCTGTGACCCACACATGGTGCCAGCTTAACTCCCAATAACCATATTCAGGCCTGGCTATGGTCTGTAGGACCCCTGCTGGATTTAACCCAATCTAGGACTCTGGAGTTGGCAAAAGATACCCACTGACTCTGGGTGACTCTATGTTTCCCTCGGCTGCCAGAGTCCTCCTTTGCCTCTCCAAAGTGGGAAGCGTGATCTTGGGTGTCCTCCCTGAGCCACCACCCCCACCCCACCAAGTTACCTTCTGTTCTGTCTTGACTTTGGCATTGTAGAAGGAGATGGAGTCCGGGCCCTCGGGCAGCATCCTCTGCTGCAGCTGGTTGAACTTGTCCTGGTCATCTTCTCCCTAGGGGAGGCTCAGCTCAGTCCCTTTTGCCTGCCATTGTTAGGATCTACCCCAACAGGGCCTGTGGGGGGCATCAGCCTCACAGGGTGTGCAAACCCCCACACAGCCCGTGGCACTCACCGGAGATACGAGCCTGTTGACAGGCACCATGCCCGGCCGGATGCTGCTACCTGGCTTCAGGGACACTTGCATGTCCTCGGGGATGAAGAAGGATTCATTGTACCAGATATCAAATTCTGCAGGGAGGCAGGAAGACAGCACTGTGAGGTGCTGGGGAGGCCCCGAGGAAGCAGGTAAAACCTGTATGTGTGCTCGCCGCAGGCTCACCCTCCGTCCGCTTCCTGCTCTAGGGTCTCACCCTTTCCTGCCTCCCTCTCCCGCTCTCAGAGTCCTGGGAACACTTTGGAAGCCCCTGCCCAGCCCCAGACTCTGTCAGAGGGAAGCTCTGACACGGCTTCCAGAACCCAGGTGGTGGCCTGGCCCTCCGCCTCCTGCGACCTCAGGTGGCCCGCCGGCCTTCCCAAATGGCACACCCGTGAGCAGGCGGTGACGACACTGATCCACCAGGTGCTGGCAGTACTGGATCTCAGCCCTGAGGTCACGCAGGTCCTGATACTCAGCCCGGTACTGCTTCTTGAGGTCTTTGAGCTTCAGGATCAGCAGGAATTCCTCCTCGTCGATGATCATCAGCCCCTTGTTTTCATACTCGCCTGCAGGGACAGAGGAGGTCAGAGAACGAGGTGCTCACCTGGGGCGTGGGGAGGAAGGTGTTCTGGAAAGAAGGAACAAAGTGCTGGCAAAGCACGAAGACCACAGACTAGAGGAAGGGCTGGGGTGTGGGGCGGGGGTGGGCAAAGCATGAGGAGGCCAGGCCACCAGGACACGTCTCACCAGAAGAGGGAGTTCAGCTCAGAGGGGGCCACAATGGCAACTTTAAGAACAGGATGGGTGGGCAGGGGAGAGGGTAGAGATGGCGCATGCTTCACACTTATTTTGATCTTAAAACTCACTGGCCAAAGATAGTTCAGTAATCACCTCAACTGAATGGACGTTTGCATTTTTTGTGAGTCGTAGACATGAACTGCCACCACGGGCTAGCACCCCAAGGCACCTGGGCAAGGTTATTAATAACAGAGCGTGTGAATCTGTATCATGTCAAAAGGCTATCAGAGGTTCCAGGAGGAAAGGAGTCCGTTGTGTTGTTTTGTCATCTCATGGTCTCTTCATGAGCTTTTAAGGTCTGTCAGATGAGGGTTTCTGAGTTAAGACAAAATAACATGGTCTGTGGAGCCATGCACTCAGCCGGCCACTGCCTACGGGACCTTGAAATCTCAGCATAGGCATCAGGTCAACCTCACCAGGGCTGTGGGGCTCCCACCCCCGGGAACCCTGGAGAATGAGTCTTCCATGTGACTGAGGTGTGTGGCCAGGGGAGGGGGCCGGAGGCGTGAGGCAGTCTCCAGGTGTCCTTCCACTGATATTTCCTGGGGAAAAATTAAGGTACATATTCACTGACACCATTTATGGAGAAGCAATTAGGAATCTTGAATTGGTCCCAATTCAAGAAGTCTAGAATGGGAGGGGGTATAGAGTGCCCCCCAGGTCCCTCCCCTTCAGTGCAGAGTGGCCTGGTCTGTGTGCTGTGGGCAGTCCCCAGTGTGGTCACTGTGACAGACACAAGTCCTTCACAGAGTAAAGTCTTTACAGTATTCTGTTAACATGGGGAGGGACCATGAACACTTCATGACCCACTGGGCGGGGTAGGGGGGGTTCCTCTGATTATCGCCAAGGAAAAAAACTTCAGAGAGTTGAACCTAAAATGATTTTTCATTTTTCCTTCACAAAACACTAATTAACATGCCAAATTTGCTGACCTTTCTGGGCCAATAAGTGGCTATCAATCAAAATGAATCAAAAAATAAATTTTCTTGATCTATTCCCTCAAGATAAGAGTATTTTATTTGGTATTTTAATAACCGATGGAAAAACAACTGATATTGGGGGGGGAAGAGCAAAAATGTGTTTTTTTGGATGCCTGGGTGGCTCAGTCGGTTAAGCATCTGCCTTTAGCTCCGGTCATGATCCCGCAGTCCTGGGATTGAGTCCCATGTCAGGCTCCCTGCTCAGTGGGGAACCTGCTTCTCCCTCTCCCTCTGCTCCCCACTTGTGCTCTCCCTTAAATAAACAAAATCTTTTAAATAATGTTTTTATACTGATAGATAAATTTTAAATATTTTAAGTTTTTATTTATTTGAGTATCTCTACACCCAACACGGGGCTCAAACTCATGACCCTGAGATCAAGTCACGCGCTCTTCCAACTGAGCCAGCCAGGTGCCCCCAAATGTTCACTATTTTAAAATACTGTTTATTGGGACGCCTGGGTGGCTCAGTTGGTTAAGCCATTGCCTTCGGCTCAGGTCATGATCCCAGGGTCCTAGGATCGCGTCCCACATCGGGCTCAGTGGGGAGCCTGCTTCTCTCTCTGCCTCTGCCTGCCACTCTGCCTGCTTGTGCGCTCTCTCTCTCTCTCTCTCTCTGATAAATAAATAAATAAATAAAATATTTTTTAAAAAGTAAAATAAAATACTGTTTATTTAATCTTCATCTCATTCTTTAAATATATCTGTTTTCAGGGGCGTCTGGGTGGCTCAGTGGGTTAAAGCCTCTGCCTTCAGCTCAGGTCATGATCCCAGGGTCCTGGGATCGAGCCCCACATCAGGCTCTCTGCTCCGCAGGGAGCCTGCTTCCTCATCTCTCTCTCTCTCTGCCTGCCTCTCTGCCTACTTGTAATTTCTGTCTGTCAAATAAATAAAATTTTTTTTAAATCTGTTTTCAGGTATATTTAGGCATAAATGATATGTCAGCATAGCATGAATATGTATCATCTAAGATATGTAAATAGGTAATAAGAAGTTGCATTCAAAGAAGGTGTGGGCAGAAGGGACAAAGAAGTCCTTGGTCCTGTAAGATGTTCACCATGGAGGTTCTGGCTGGAGCCACCATTGCCAGCCCTCCCCCGTGCCCAGACCCATGGAGGCTTAGCCCTCTGGAGCAGTGTGTCACTGTTGGTCTGTAGGGTATAAGCAGAGTGGCCTGAAGTATTTGGAGCTGCCCGCTGAGAAGTAAACAAGTAAAGCGCACATCCCACTGTGAGATGATCCACCTGGCCCGCCGAAATAAAACAAACGACATCTGGAGATGCCCCAACAGCTTGCCTCCTGGGCGGCCCGCCTGGAACAGGGCTGTGACTTAGCCAGGGGAAGCCCGCTAACCTCTGGTGTGCCCTGTCGGGAGAAGGACAATGGGACCAGGACTGTGAACAAGAATGTGGCTTCTGAACCTCTGGCCTCCGAGTCGGGATGGTTACTCATTAAAATGCAGTTCTGGGGCCTGCTCCAGATCTCCCGAGTTAGCCAGTAGTCAGGGCCTGGGAGTCTGTGTTTGATCGGCCCTCCCCGATGAGTCCTCTGCACGCTCAAGGTGGGAGGGCACCCCAGGGCAGGGGTGAGCACTGTCCATCATTGGGACAAGGGCACTAGGGTCAGGGTCACCAGGTAAGCACCCTCCCCACACTGAGGTCTCTCCTCTCTGAGCCTGAGGGCCCCCCAGACACCACCCGCCTTAAGAGACGAGACTGCCAGGCCAGCATGGGTGGTGAGGGATGGGCATGAGGAATGGTCTCAGTGACAATGGCTCCTTAAGCCCTCTCTTTCCCTCCTCAGTTTCTTGTCTTCACCAGCACCCTCACGCCAATCAGACCACCCTGGGCAGTGAGACCACGCCAGGACCTAGGGCCCTTGTGGGGGTCACCAGCTACCCATCTCCCTGGGGAAGTGTCTGTAGGACCAAAGGCCTGCTTCTCCACTGGGAGCAGCACACACCAGGTAGAAGGTCCAGCACCTAGGTCTGAGATAACAAAATAACGGGAGACCCACAGGCAAAGGTTGCCTGATAGGGAAGGAGCCTGTGACTCCCCAGGGCTGACTAGACCCACACGATGACCCAGGCATGAAGACCACAGCCCCCTCCTGTTTCCATCCTCCGGTGCCCAAGGATGCCCCGTTTAGAGCAGGATGACTCAGCTCCCACCGCCACCGCCACCTTCCCACCACATTCACCTTGCTTCTCCCACCGCCACCGCCACCTTCCCACCACATTCACCTTGCTTCTCCCACCGCCACCGCCACCTTCCCACCACATTCACCTTGCTTCTCCCGGATTGATTTCTGAAAATTTAGTGCCTCCTTGGTCAGGTCCATCTCCCGCTTGATGGCATTGATGCGCTGCGTGGTCTCGCTGGCCCTTTTCCTCCGCTCATTCAAGATGGATTTGTTCTCTTTGAAGATGCGGTTGATCTCACTGCCCCGCTCATTCTTAAAGTCCTCGAAGGCCACAGGTTTGGGGGGTGGGGTACTGGGCCTGAAGACAAGAAGGGGAAGGGAAGGGGAGCCAGAGCCACTAGGCACTTTGCCCCTCTTCCTGGGGTGATTGGTGGGGGTCTTCTGTGGGCAGGTGACCAGAAGTCCCAGGCACCCTGTGCAGGAACCACGCCCCCGTGTCTGTCTCTGACTCCCCTGCCCCCCTCCCCCACAGCAATGGCACGTGACCATCGCAGCAAGTGAGGACAGCAAGGAAAAGTGTAAAAAACAGAAACAAAGCAAAAAACCACTCACTACCTATTGACAACTACCGTTTGGTGTATCTCCTTCAGGGATTTCTTTGATACATTATTTAATGTTTGACGTCACACAGCAGACATCATTTTACAACTTGTGTTTTTCACAGAGGCATTCCTTCACACTGTGAGGATGTAAGGTGAATCGTTGGGGCCGGGGATGTGGACTGTCTGCAGCTTCCTTTGAAATGCACTGGGGGCGCTGGGGTGGCTCAGTCAGTTGAATGGCGGTCTCTTGTTTTTGGCTCAGGTTGTGATCTGGGGTCCTGGGATTGAGCCCCCACAGTCAGGCTCCCTTCTCAGCGGGAGTCTGATTCTCCCTCTCCCTCTGCCCCTCCCCTCTGCTTGTTCTCTCGCATGTTCTCTCTCAGATAAATAAATAAGTTTTTTAAAAGTTAAAAAAAATACATCAGAAAAATAAGAGGGATGGAGAGAAAGATGGATGTGTGATGAAGTAAGTAATGTGTTCAATGCAGGACCAAGAGGGTGTCGGCTGTACAGTACTTTCAACTTCTCTGAGTTCTTGGAAATGTTCATTTGCTAAGGAAAGAATTCTTCACGTATATCCTTGTACATCCCAAGGGCAGAGACAATCATTCACTTAGTACCTTTTCAGTAACATTAGCTACTGAAGGTGTTTCCAAAACTCGTTTTTGGCTTTTTAAATGAATGATGCCATGAACATCTGTTTGCATAAATCTCTGTCCACAGCTCTAATCATTTCCTCAGGCTCCACTGCTGAACACTAGATTACTGGCTCACCAGGGAGAGGAACCGTGTAGCTAGAGGAAGGGGTCTCATACCTTGAAAATATGGGGCCTTCTGAATTAGTTATTTTTAAGTTAGTTATTTTTTTAATGTAAATACATTAGTTATTTTTTTAAATGTAAACATAATTCTTTAAATGACTACTCTCTGAAGAGCCTAAAATGATTCCACGTATAACTGTGTATCTTGGAGGCTCCTGAGGCGGGACCGGTTCACGTGTGGATCAGCCATCACATTGCTTCTTTCCAGACTGGGCTCCTGGCCTTTGCCTATTACACCCTCTTTTATTTCTCATTTATCTGTAGGCACTCTTGACATGACCACACTCGGGTTTTGAGTGGTCTGGTGAACTGGCCTGAGGTGCTTACCTGGGTGGGCGCCACTCCTCCTTCGGGGAGTCTAAAGGAAGGGGCTCAGTGCTGGAGGTCTCCCTGTCCCGCAGGGGCAAGTCTTTGACATCCCCCTCCTTGGATGATGGGGTCGCCTGGGTCTTGGAAATGGAGACCTCCAAATCCTTGCCACTCACAGGGCTGCTGGCACCTTCCTTTCTTCCTGAGGAGCTGGAAGGAGAAGGCAGGGAGGCCCCAGGGCTCAGTCATAGGCAGTAAGATGTCTCTGGTACTTAGGGGAGTGACATTTCCCAAACCCTCAGACCGCAGAAGCCCCATCCCATGCAGTCCTCGCTGGATCATACACCCAGGCTGAAGGGCAAAGGGTATGACCCTAAGCCACGTCGATGGGGAGGAAGAAGAGCGCATTCTTCTCCCCCTCATCAGAATGAGGAGCTCTCCTTTAGCAGTCCCTGGCAAGAGACACCTGGGGAAACTAAGCAGTCTCTGGGTCTGAAAGCGGCTGGGCCTGTGAGGAGGGCCACAGGCTCCCGGGAGCATCCGGGCTGCGGAGGTTTTCATCACACAGCCATCCCGGGAAGGCAGAGCTGCCACCCCGCATAGGTCTGTCTGGGGACCAAAGATAAAGCAAGACATGTCTTCCCTGCTGCCCTGATCAGTCCACAACCTGCTCTCCCGCCTTCATGAGTGCCCACAGCCTCTCCCATCACTCTCTCTCCAAGTGACGGCACCCGGGGTCCTCTTCCTCAGAGAGGCACATGTGAGCAGGCCTGAGCCGTCAGGAGGAGACCAGGGGCCTCGGCAACCCCTGCTACTCGACTCCTGCCCCACATGGAACAGTTTTCTACAATCAGCTCCCGCCCGTGACCTCTGACAGACAATAATAATAGCAACACCCATTTGCACAGTGTACTTTCTAGGTACAGGGACTGCCTTCACCCGTTTATCTTCCCAACAACCCTCCTGACTTTGAAGCTATTATGATTAGGGAGAAGGAAACGGAAGCCCAGAGAGGCTGCCATGCCTCACACAAGGTGACCTTTTCACTGAGAGGAGCCTCCTAGAGCCCATGTTCATGTCCACCACTACCAGCACCTTCCAGGGAGGGCATCTCATTTAGCGAGCCTTGACACTCCTCTCGCCCGGTGCACACAAATGATTCTTGTCTGGAAGGTGAACTGGGGCTTTCAGGTGACATGAGTACCAAGGAGTGGGTCACAGAAGGACTCCGGTTAGGGGTGGTTTCCACAGGTAGGTGCTGGGGCGGTACCTGGCTTCTCTCTTCTACTCTCACTCGTCAGTGGTGTGACTTCCCCTCTCCGAGCCTTGGTTTCTACATCAGTAAAATGGAGCCATGACTCCTACCTCCTGGGGTTGCTGTGTGGACAAGAGGTAACCACCGCAGCCTGGACCCCACAGATGTTGCTAGTATTCTCAGCAATAGGAGCAACGGGGACCACCCAGTAGCGAAGACACTAGCTTGTGTCGTCTCTTTCACCAGCTGAGGAGGGCCAAGTGGTGAGCAGGTAAAGCAGCAGGAAGGTTCCTCACCCGAGCTGTTCTTTGAACATCTTCTTGGACTTGGGTTTCTTCCCAGGTTTGGTAGAGAAAGGCATGACCCCAAGTCCGAAGCTTTGTCCATCAGGCTCACCCACGAGGTGGCCGTCAACGTCCATAAGCCCTGCCTGGATAGAGGCCAGCCATAGGGCCGAGGGTTAGATTAAGGGTTTTGGTCTGTGGGGGACCCAAGTATCTCTTATGCTCAGGTGGGTATATTCACCCCACATGCCAAGATGGCAGGCCCAGGTTGCTAGCTTGAGGCTGTCTCCAACAGCACTGTCTCTGACCACCAATGTCCATGTTCCACATCAACTTCACTCAATGGTCTGGTGTCTCATGCCAGCCCTTGAGGATCTTAAGGCCTGTTTCCAATCTAATTCCAGGAATTGGTCTTGTTTATGGTCATGTTTACAGTCATGACTCCAATCCTGGAGACCATTCTGAATTCATATACGGCTTACTCTTGCATGGGTCACGCTCATCCTGGTGTTCCCTTTATCTGTTGCAACCCTAGATCTGCTCGAATGCAGAGCCCCTGCTACTTCTGGAAAGGTCTGGGTATGGAAAAAATCTGACATGAACGCTGTCAACAGGAAGCAACCATGCATACCTTCTGGACTGCGGAGATGGCGGCAAAGTCATTCTTGTCTATAAGGGTATACTTCCTGCGCAAAGTGGACTCTACTTCCTGCTCCTGTTGGCTTGAGAGAGAGGAGAGAACACCTTGCACCTTGGAGCTAGGCTGAACTTTCCAGATCGAGAACCAAGTATGAGAACTAGAAGTCATCTGGGTGTGGCCCCTTGTGATGGAGCCACACCCTCATCATGAACCAGACAAAACAAGCCCATTCCACACCCCAATTCCTCAGAGCACATACCACCTGTTTACCCCTCAAATCGGCAGTGGCCACCCTTGTATGCCAGGGACTTCTGCTCCAAGAACACTTTAACAAGGACTGTAAGCCTGCCTCAGGACCATGGTTTCCCACCTAGGTTCTATCTTTAAAAGGCCCCAGGGAATCATGTGACCCATGCCTGTGCTACCTACCACCCAGCACAAGCTGCTCACTGTACAGGTATGTCTGCACCCCAATACATCACAAATGCCTCCTGAGGTGGGGGTGGGGCACAGGGTGTATTCACGATGCCCTGCTCTGGCCACACTCAGGGCTGGCACTCCAGAAGGACCTCCCGTCTAATTCATGAACTCAGGAAACACCCATCAGGGATCACTTCTTCTCTGAGTTGTCCTTGAACAGACAGCTCTCCTCCCGGCTTCCCCCAGGGAAAGGGGAGGGCTGGAGGTTCTGAGATCTCAGGGGCCTGCGCACACCCCAAGGACTCTGAGGTAGCTTCTCATCCATGAGAGACAAGGCCATGCGCTGAGAGCCACACCCTGACCACCGGAAATGAAAACGGCAGCCTGATGTAGGAGTCCGATGGGCGGGTGAGGGTCCCTTACCTCAGCACCACCCGGAACTGGTTGAACACCTCCTGGATCTGTCTGAGGTTGATGATCTAGAGGCAAGACAGCAAGGCAGAGATTGGGCTTCAGGCTGCACAGGGCTGAGGGTGTGTCTACATTCAGAAGAGAAACCAGGACTCCTTGGCCAACCCTTTAATCATGTATGACTTGAGAATGGAACGTCTGGAACCACCTCAAGAACAGAGAAACAGGGGTGCCTGGGTGGCTCAGCCGTTAGGGATTTGCCTTCAGCTCAGGTCATGATCTCCAGGTCCCGGGATCAAGTCCCTGCATCGGGCTCCCAGCTCAGCAGGGAGTCTGTGTCTCCCTCTCCCTCTGCCTCTCCCCCCGCTTGTGCGCGCTCTCTCAAATGAATGAATAAAATCTTAAAAAAAAAATGAGCAGAGAAACACAACTGATTCATAGTTTTCAAACTAAGTAAGTACTGAGGCTATAAAAATGACCTTCCGTGGAGTGCCTGGGTGGTGTAGACAGTTAAGCAGCTGACTCTTGATTTCTGCTCAGGTTGTGATCTCAGGGTGATGAGTTCCAGCCCTGCACTGGGCTTCATGCTTAGCAGGGAGTCTGCTTGAGATTCTCTCTCTCTCTCCCACTGCCCCTTCCCCTGCCATGCTTGCGTGCTCATGCTCTCTCAGATAAATGAATCCTTAAAAATTATGTTTTCTAAGTGAAGGTCTCTATAAAATTGACTCTAGTTCTTGAAAATACTAAGAAAAAATTTTTAATAAAATTTACTGTCTTCAGCTCCCTCCTGTTTCTATAAGGTTCCATCATGAACTTTCTGTGTAGCACATACATATCTGTGGCTCAAGGAAGGCCACTGGCTTCCCTCTTGGCCCTACAGACCACAAGCATTACCCTTGACAGAGGGTCATTCTGGGACTAACCCTGCTCCAAGGCCAGAAGAGCCCACCCCTCAGTTGTCCCAGGCCTGCCAGTTAGAGCTGCCACAGTAACAAGCCCAGGGTGGTGGGGACGGGGTGGGGGGGAGGGCTGCCATGTAGCTCCTCAGTGAGGGGGTTCCCGGCCTGCACTGTCAAAATAGAATGCATCCTTCCCCCTGAGGACCCTTCCCTGTGTGGCCGCTGTCTCTTACTCCTTAGCTTACTCCAACACAGGCCCTGCATGTCTGCCCTGTCAGTCCACATGACGGCCACCCTTGAATGGCCTCATTCCGCCCGGCACAGCTGAGCTCCTGAGTTAATTCCACTTTGATTTCCCTCTCATTCTACAGGTGTGGCCACCCCAGTACATGAGGTCGAGCATTTTGCTGAAGTCACGCAGGAAGGAGACATCGGGGCTGGGACGTGATCCAGGGCAGACGGTCTCCAGCGACCCCTGTGCCCACAGTGATGGACCACCCCCTGTGTAGTCAAGGCTATTCAAGGCTGCTGGCCACTCTGAGGGGCACACCCATCCTTGTAACCCTAAACATGAATGCTGAGGCCTCGGTAGGATGTAGGGCCCAAGGCCAGGGGTCCAGCACCACCCACCCATACCCACTGCACCCATTCCGTGTGAGGTTCCAAGGCCAGTCCAGCCCAAGTGGGAGGATGCCCAGGATAGGGAGGGCATGGTCCCAAGGAGAGGCTCCTTACGTCAATCTCGTCCAGTGTCCCCTCTAGGTACCTCCGCACCTGGGAGTTGATCTCAGCAATCTGGATTTCATCCATGGGATCGTAGTTCACAAGGGTGCGGTTGGCCTTGAAGGAGGATGAAGAACATGTCAACAAGCTCCAAACACCTGAGCCCAACAGGGGTAGCAGGGGTCGTTCTGACAACCAAGGTGGGGAGGTTGGACACAGGCCCTGGCCAACTAAGCCAGCTCCATTCCCTTGACCACTGGGTTCTGGCCAGGTGCTGGGGTCACAGAAGGACAAGTAGGTCTTGAGAGCTGCCTGTCATGGGCTTGCCACTCCAAGCAAGGGGGTTGAGACTCAGCAGACTCTGTTGCATGAGGGCTGTGGGGCGGGGTGTGCGGGGGTGTCTCCCTCTGCCTTGAGACCCTCCCTGGACCATGAGTAGGCCCAGGCAAGCCATCAGAGGTCTCCAGTTCCCACCCTCTGCCCTCAGGGCACTCTACTGCTGCCCCTCCCCCCTGCCCAATCTGTCCCACCTGCCTGATCTTGACCCCCATACTGTCTGCCCCTGCCCTACCTGCCTGCCACCTGCCCCTCATTTTCCTGTCAACTGTCTGCCTCTGCTCCCTGGTATCCGACATCCCTGCCCACATCCTCCTGGTCTTCTAGTATCCCTAGCTTCCAGGCATCCCTGTTCCCCAGCCCCCTTCCCCACGTCTCCCTACCTACTTGGCTCGCCTACCCATCTGGCCCTTGTCTACCCAGTCCCTCTGCCCACCTGGTACCCTGACCACACCCCCTCTAGCAGTCCAGCCAACCCCGCACCCCAGACCCCTGCCGCTAGCCCCTTACCAGGCTGTCATGGATGGCCAGCTCCTGCTTGAGCAGCGCCAGCTCCTTCTCCAGGTTCTTCACCATTCTCTGCCAGGAAATATAGTTTGGGGTGGGGCAGGGAGGACCGTCAGAGAGACCACCCTGCCTCTCCCACAGCAAGCCCACAATTCCCCAATCTATGCCTGGACATCCAGGCACCTCCAGGAAACCCATGGGGTGTGATGTCAGCATCTGGACAGCTCCCTCCCAGCCAGTGACTTTTCCCCAACTGGGGTGAATTTAGGGTCTCCGGGGGCCTCAGCAGTCCCCTGGCCTCTGCCTCTTAGAGCAGAGGAGACAGAACACAGTGAGCACAGGCACCCACAGGGCAACCGCATACCCCAACTCCCAGGAGCTTCAGATTTCTGATCTACCAGGGTGGTGGCCCTCTCAGTGCAGCCAACTGCCTCCAGATGCTCTCCAAGCACAGTCGTACCTTTAACCCTCGTCCTTCCCAACCATTGCACAGACATATCACCATTCCCTGCTGATAATTGTACGTCATCTCTAATATTTTTGCTGCTTCAAACAACGCCGCACAACATTTTTGTCCTTAGATCTTTGGGTCTTTCTAGGTTTCTGTTGGGTAACGTCAGCCCTTTGTGATCTGCCCCCATTACTTCTTCCCTGCTGTTCCCCCCAAGCTCATTCCAGCCCTACCGAATTATTTGGCACACTCCCGCCTCTGCCCTACCTGTCCCCTCTGCCTGGGACACTCTTCCCCCAAGTACTGCCCGGGCTCACCCCCGCACCTCCTTCAAGTCTTTGTTCAAGAGCTTCTAAATTAAGCACACTTCAATCACCCCGTAGAAAACTGCAATGCCCTTCCCACGCCCCCACTACTCTTTTTTGCAAATCTTGCTCTAATTTTTTTCATAGCACCTATCACCAACATACCCCAGAGCAGTGCTGTTTCACAGAACTTTCTGTAATGATGGAAATGGTCTCTATCTGTGCCGTGAGCTACATGTAGCTACGGAACACTTGAAATGTCACTAGTGTGACCCAGGAAGTGAACTTTTATTTTAACTAATTTAAATAGCCCCAAGCAAGCAGAGCTAATGTACTGAGTGGTGGAACTCTAGAACTTATCTATTTCTTTTTTTTTCCCCCTAACGTTTAAAAAAATCGTTCGAGAGAAATTGTAGGCAGGCATACCTCATTTCATTGCACTTTGCTTTATTGAACTTCCCAGATACTGCACTTTTTACAGATTGAAGGTTTGTAGCAACCCTGTGTCAGGCAACTCTATTTCATATCATTTTTCCAATAGCATTTGCTCACCTCATGTCTCTGCATCACATTTTGGTGATTTTCACAATATTTCAAACCTTTTCATTATTCTTGTATTTATTATGTGACCTGTGATCAGTGATTACAACTTGCTGAAAGCTCAGATGATGGTTAGCATTTATTAGCAATAAAATATTTTAACAGTTATTTACTTATTATTATAATTATAATAATAATTATTATTATTTTGCGTAGGCTCCCCAACCAGCATGGAGCCCAACATGGGGCTTGAACTCACAATCCTGAGGTCAAGGCTGGAGCTGAGATCAAGAGTTGGATGGTAGGTGCCTGGGTGGCTGAGTGGTTAAGGCCTCTGCCTTCAGCTCAGGTCATGATCCCAGGGTCCTGGGATCAAGCCCTGCATTGGTCTCTCTGCTCAGCGGGGAGCCTGCCTCCCCCCACCCCCACCTCTGCCTGCCTCTCTGCCTACTTGTGATCTCTGTCTGTCAAATAAATAAATAAGATCTAAAAAAAATAAGATTAAAAAAAAAAAGAGTTGGATGCTCAACCAACTGAGTCAGCCAAGAATCCCACTGAAAAACCATTTTTACATTAAGGTATATACTTTTTTTTAGACACGATGCTACTGCACATTTAGCAGACTACAGCATGGTGTAAACATGACTTTTACAGGCACTGGGAAACTAAAAAAATCATTTGACTCACTTTATTGTAATAGAAGGTATATTATGGTGGTCTGGAGGTATGAATATTTATGAATACTTAAGGTATACAACAGGATACACATATATATAGTGAAATGATTGCTACAGTCAAGTTAATTAACATATCTATTTCCTCACCTAGCGACCGCACCTAGCGACCGTTTCTCTGTGTGTGCTAAGAGCCTCTGAGATCTATTCTCTTAGAAAATTTCCAGTATACAATACTATTAACTATGGTCACCATGTTGTACATCAGATCCCAGAACTTATCCATTGCATAAATGAGAATTTGTGCCCTTTGACCAACATCTCTCCTTTCCTTGGCCCCTGCCCCTACTCTTGGTAACCACCACTCTACTCCCTGCTTCTATTAATTTGACCTTTTAGGTTTCACATATAGTGAGATCATGCATTATTTTTCTTTCTGTATCTGGTTTATTTCACTTGGCATAATGTCCTCCAGGGCTATCCATGTTGTTGCAAATAGCAAGATCTAGACTCACTTCCTGGTTTGGTTTTTTTAAATAGTTTATTTATTTAAGTAATCTCTACACCCAACATGGGGCTCGAACTCACAACCCGAAGATCAAGAGTCACATGCTCGGGGCACCTGGGTGGCTCAGTTATTAAGTGTCTGCCTTGGGCTCAGGTCAGGATCCCAGGGTCCTGGGATCGAGCCCCGGTGGGAAGCCTGCTTCTCCCCCTCTTGCTCTCCCTGCTTGTATTCCCTCTCACTGTGTCTCTCTCTCCATCAATTAAGCAAATAAATAAAAATGAGACACAGCGAGAGAGGGAACACAAGCAGGGGAAGAGGGAGAGGGAGAAGCAGGCTTCCCATTAAGCAGGGAGCCCAATGCGGGGCTCGATCTCATCATGACCCAAATAAATAAAAATCTTTAAAAAAAATAGTCACATGCTCTCCCAACTGAGCCAGCCAGGTGCCCCTAGACTCACTTATTTCTTATATTTATTCTCTCTCTCCCACCCCCAGCAGACCCTCAGCTCTTTGGGGACAGAGACATGTGTTTACTTGTATACTAACATTCCAAGTGCTTCAAAAAGTGTCTGGCACATGATAAGTGCTCTGTTGAATTTAGGTGAATGGATAAATGATATATTTCTAGAAACAGAATTGCTGAGTCATTTTTACAGTTGATAGATGAGAGGCACATGGGATTTTATGCTGAGAACCGTCACTGTGAACAGGGCTTTCTTCAGTTGTCGAAAAATGGCCACTGGAGGGAGCCCCTGACAACTACATCTGGGACTGGCGACCAAAGCTGTGACCAGTCTGTAGCTAGGAGTGACAGAACCCTGGCATCCTGGTGGCTCTGTGGCAGTTCAGGGCACAAAGCCTGGGACTGGAAGCACATGACCAGGGTCCAAATCTGGCTCTGCCCCTCTGGGAAGCCAAAAGATGGTCTCTTTCAGGTAGACTTCCTCTGAGGTCAACAGGAGAGGCTTGGTGGCCAGCCCGTCCTCTCAGCTGAGGGATCTCCGCTCTGGAAAAGACGTCATGCCCCAGCTAGAGAAAGTCTGGTTGCACCACTGAGGGCCTCCAGTGGGATGACTGTCCAGTGTGGCAGGGGGAGCCAGCTTAGATCTCTGGGCCAGTCAGGTGATGTGGGGAGATGCGCCCCCCGCTCCCAGGGGAACCAGCCTCCATGTCACATCATGAGAGCGTTGGAGCTGCTTCTCCTAATGCCTGGCAGTCTGACTGGAGAGAAGCTGCTTGGAAACACAGGGCGGGAACAGCGGGCCCCACAGAACAGGACCTGGCAGCACCTCCTAGCTGACTGACTCCTTTTTTTTTGGTACCCCAGGTGGAACACAAAACCTGGCCAAGTCCTTTAAAGCTCAGGGCCATTTTCTGGATGGAATCAGCACAGACTCACATAAGTTTTCTGATGGTCAGGGGTTTTCAGCATAAGCGTGATGAGAATAATTCAGAAAGTTCTGCTGAAGGAGCACAGCAGGCTATGAGCGGCTCTCCGCCCAGGAAGCTTCCGTTGTTGACCCCCACCCCTCGCGCCCCGCGGGTGCTCTCTTTTCTCAGCAGAAGAGAACAACAAATATTGCTCTGCTGCCTGTTTATGCCCGAGGCTCGCAGCCTTTACACCCCCTCACAGCATCACAAACTCACAGAGTAGGAGGGTCACGGGAGTTCATCAGTCCCAACCCGACTTCAAGGGTGAAAACCCCAAGGCTCAGAGACAGCTGGTGGCAGAGGCAGATCAGAAACTCAGTCTCCCGCCTTACCGCTGGCCCCACCGCCGGGGAAATGCCACGGAAGCTACCCCACCGCCTCGAAAAGAGGCATCTATGCTGAAGATGGTGCTAGAAATAACACTGGCAGGCTGGCTGTGGTCCAGGGAAAGGGGCAACCAAAGGAATTCCTCAGGTCTCAAGAATTCTTGCTTATAAGTGCTGATCATAAAGATTATACACACGGCCATGGGGTGACACGGAGACTGGCTTGGCTGGAACCAACCATGCCGATTTCGGAACAAAAATTACACAGAAGGGGAACCTGGGTGGCTCAGTGGGTTAAAGCCTCTGCTTTCGGCTCCGGTCATGATCCCAGGGTCCTGGGATCGAGCCCCGCATCGGGCTCTCTGCTCAGTGGGGAGCCTGCTTCCTCCTCTCTCTCTCTCTCTGCCTGCCTCTCTGTCTACTTGTAATCTCTGTCTATCAAATAAATAAATAAAATCTTTAAAAAAAAAATTACACAGAAGGGCATGGAAGTGCTTGCTGTCCGGCGCAGCCAGGTTAGCATGTGGCGATGCGGGGGTTCTGAGTTCAGAGGACACCGGATGAGGAAATTAACAAAAATAAATAAAATCCCCAAACTACAGAAAAGCATAGCAAATAATGCCGTGAAACCCAGGAAGACCACCCCAAAACTGGACTTGAACAGCCGGATGTCCTATTGGGTTCAATTTTTGTTTCTGTTTTTCATTTTAAGAGATAAAACATGGCAGGGTGCCTGGGTGGCCCAGTGGGTTAAAGCCTCTGCCTTCGGGTCAGGTCATGATCCCAGGGTCCTGGGATCGAGTCCCGAATCGGGCTCCCTGCTCAGTGGGGAGCCTGCTTCTCCATCTTTCTCTGCCTGCCTCTCTGCCTACTTGTGATCTCTGTCTGTCAAATAAATAAATAAAATCTTAAAAAAGAGAGAGAGAGATAAAACATGGCAGATAAATGTGAAGCCACTATGAGCCTCACTCCAAGTCCATACCCCCTGACATCCCGGAGGGAACCCCCAACCTCTGGGTGGTCTTCCCACCCCCATGCTTTTTTCTTTCACTGCCCTCGCATCTATCCATTCATGATCTTCAGCTTTGCTGTGCACATTTTTAGACTCGGTGGAAACGACAGAAGCTAGCGTTTGGCCCGCTGTGGTCCCACTTGAGATTATCCAGACAAGCAACTCGAGCCTGGACTCCCTCCCTCTGTAGCTCACTTAGCTAGTCTCCTATTAATTAAAGGCTACTGATCCAATGAGCAGTGGGAGCCCCGTTCTGTCCCGAGGCCATTCACACAGCTATGCGAAGAACGCTTCTAGATTGTCCACCCAGAAAGGGACCCTGCTGACCTGTACGAGTGAGTAGGACTAGCTAACATTTACTGAGCATTTACTCCACGACAGCACTGTGTTAAGGGGTTTCTCCCCGTGAGCTTATTGTTCACCACATCTCTTTGAGAGTGGATTCTGCTACTTCTCCAGTTCACAGTCAAGGACACTGAGGCTTAGGAAGGATAAGCATCTCAACGAGGCTAGGCAGCTGAAGGAAGGAAAGAGCAGGTCGCCACACCACGACAGCCCACTGTGGGGACCATGGCTCTTGACTACTGTGGCAGTGGTTCTCAAGTGTGGCCCCAGAACAGAAGCAGCAGCAGCAGCAGCAGCAGCAGCAGCAGGGAACTTACTAGAAATGTGAATCCTTAAGCCTCACCCCTCCACCAATGGAACCAGGAACTCTGCGAATGGGTCCAGTGACTTGATATTCTGGAAGCCTGCCCAGGGTTCGGATACCCGTGCGTGTTTGAGAGCCACAGCTCTAACCAACCCAATACTTTCCTCTGCCTCCAAGCCATGGGTTAGCTCTAGGGAGCCACAGGGACCATTATTTTCCATCAGGATTTAGACTCTGGAAGGTCTAATTAACTGCTTTGTCATGAGCTTAGGGCACACATATGCTCCTGTCTCTGGTAACTGTGATTCTACAAGCATCCTAAAGGAAAGACAAGTTACCAGTAAATGAGTTTTGATTTGGCGAGATGTTGCCAGCATGCTCTCCACAGCAGCTGGAGAGATGACACTCTGGCCAGAGACTGACACATGCCCCTGTCTCTGCACATTCCCACCGTTATTCTCCATCGTCCGAACAATTCTAGTTTGGGCTAGTCTGAGGGTGGAATTCCACTAAGCTTTCAACCTGCATTTCCCTGGGCAGTGGTGATGCTGAGCATGACTTCTGGTTGGTCAGCTCTGCTTGCTTAAAGGCATCACACAGGCTGGGACGAAAGAGGTTCTGTGGTGACATAACCAGATGAGTCTGAGAGTCTGTCCACACTTACTTCCCTTCGAAACAGTTAGCTCTAAGGAACTCTCACCTAGAAGCCCCAAAGCCTCACATATGAGCTCGGTGGTAAACTGACTTAGCCCTTTCATCTGTGTGCTGGCCCCCTAGGGGGTCTCCAGGGCCTCTGAAGACCCTGGTCTGCCCCAGGGTGTAAAAGGACAGATCCAAGATTGCATGGGGATCTTCAGTTGAGGCAGAAAGGGAAGTGAGGCTTGTATGACCCAGGCAGCACACCCACACACCTTCCCCCCAGTGAGACACCTGCCCACAAGCCCCTTAGTACCTCAGCATCATACTTTTCATTGATGGCAGGCTCTGTGGTGACCAGCTTCATCCTGCTGGCGAACCGCAGTGAAGACAGCTGAAAAACAGATCAGACAGACCTCTGTGTCTTTGGCCAATGGCTCGTGAGTGGAGATATTTGCAAAGGAGGTCCAAGGAGCCCACCAGAAAAGATGAATCTCTGCATATAGACATACTCCAAAGTGAAGGGTGGGGTCTCTTTCTTGGGGAGAAGGGAGGGGCAGCCAGGCAGGGGTAATTACAGCTGGAGGCCCATGAGGCAGCCACGTAAGCAGGCACTTGAGAAACGGCCCCAACGTGCTGCTCCACAGCACTGCTGTTGCATGAAAAGTGGAGGGCTGCTCCCCGGCAGTGGGGAACAGCCAGTGGTAGCACAGGGCGGGCCCTGAGATCCCAGCCTCACACCATGCCGGGCTGACTCGGGGCCCTGAAACAGGGAGGCAGACTTGGGGATGGGGGCAGGGTCACCCAGGAGTGGCCCAGAAGAAGGCCCGAAAGGGCTCTTCCTTCAAGCAGTCTGGTCTAGTGGTTAAGAACTCTGCCCTGACCAACCGTGCAACCTCTGCCAGGCTTTGGAGCTTCTCTGTAAGGTTGGGAAAAGCTGCCTCCCAGGGCCCAGGAGGCTTGGTGAAGAGGTCTTTACACGACTGGCCCACAGCAAGCCCTCGGGAGGAGGCCCCGTCCCTGCAGCTCGAGTGGCTTCTGTGTGGGCTGGAATCAGGCTCTCTTGCTCTGCGCACAGCAGCAAGTGTGGCCAGGGTGCCCTTGCTGTATCTACTCCCACACGTTACAAGCAGTGTCACTGAATAAAGCAACATGATCCTTGACAGGAATAGGGTGGAAGGTTTAAAGCACTTGAAAAAGAGAAATCATTAGCTTCCACACCCCAATATGCCTTTGTCCCAAACCCCCGAGGCCCTTCCAACAGCAGCTCCGGGCTCCGTGGGCTGTGTCCTGGGTCACAAAGCTCTGGGGATGCCAGGTACCAGGTGAGCTGCTTCCTGTGCGGTGACCATCTCAGGGGTGGAGATAAGGAGAGAGGGGGGCCTGTCTCAGAGGGCATTTCTCAGCAAGGCAGTCAGGAGGCCTGATTTTCATATGGCTCCTCTTGGGGTTCACCCGTGCTTTGTCATGCTATGAGACTGGGAGGTTCCTGAAGCCTTCCTCTGGGGATGCTACCTGCACGTCAGCAGGAGCTCCCTCCTGGCCTCCCAAGTCCCAGGGCACCCTCTCTGGACGCAGGCCGGTCCCTAATGCAAGAAACAGGGAGGGCCTGCAGTGTGCCTGGAAAGGACCTGTTTCGCCTAAGTGGATTCTCCAGACGACTGAAGCTTGCCCTAACCATCCACCCTTGACAAAACAAAATGCCTACAGAGAGCTTCCCAAATCTGCCTGATTATGATAAGTAACCCTTCAGAGGAAGACCGCTGCCGGGGTGCCCAGCTACACGAGCTCACCCGTGTTACTGCCTCAGCCATTATGTCCTATATGACTGCCTCTGGTTCTCATAAGCTTGTCCCCTCCCAGGTCACCTGGGTCCTGCAGCTGGGTTAATGTCCCTGAGTCACAATGCTGGCCACAGCCCTCCCTTACTCAAACGCCATGACACCCCAGCAACCGGCAGAACAGTGAAAGCATCAGCCTGACCACCAGTGCCCGTGTAGCCTCTGCAGTTTTTTCTCCCCTTCTCCTTCCCGGGCCCTCCCCTGCAGTGGCCAGATGTTCCTGGCATGGCCCACACCTTCGGGCCCACAGTCCCCTCTGCCAGGAGCACCTCAGCTTTCTGTACCACACATCCTCTAACTGCAGCCGGCTCGGTGCCCACCTTCCTCACCCCAGTTTCAGGAAAAGTCCTGTTTCCTCTGAAGGGCTCCTTCATCTGGGCCTTTCACGTTACTGAGGGCCATGGCGAGGAACCCTGTGGCCTCAAGCCACAGGCACCTCACCTCGCCCAAGCTGCTCTTCCCAGCACATCCCTACCACCCTACACACAGCGCACATGCTTAATGCCTGTCAGCTCACACAGGCCTTATAACTACAGCGCAGAATCTTTGGTACTTCTAAGATTTTTAAGTGTGTAATTATGAAGAACAAGAAATCAGCTGTCCTAGATCCCAGTTCACAGGAGCAGCACCCCAGGGAGCACAGTCCTTTCCCCCTGAGAAACTCTCCTCACAGAGGCCCCCACACTGTGCCTGGTTCCTGCCTTGTCTCCTCCTCAACACAGCCTCTGCCCCTTGGTACTTGGTATGTGGATCCTGCCTGGGCCTCCCGCAGCAATTTTGGCTGATTCATCCCCTGGATCCCTTCCTTCTTGACAATGTCTGTGGCTAAGTATGCCAGCTTAGCCAGCCCAGAGCCAGCCTTACCCATCCCTGGAACCCGTGAGAAGGATTCCAAGTAGGCCTTGTGGGCTGTCTTTACATACCGTCTCTTCTAACTGGGCAGCTTCTCCATAGATGTTCGTCAGGAGGACCATATTGCAATTTCCCCCTGCAGAAAGCAGGACACAGAAGTGCCATGAACCATGTGGGTTTTCTGCCAAGAGATTCCTTTAAGGCTGGTGGGGGTCTGTTATGGATTGAGTGTCTGTGTCCTGTCAAAATTCCTATGTTGAAGTCCTATCCCCCAATGTGATCGCATCCAGAGAGGGGGCTTGTGGGAAGTAATGAGGTTTAGATGAGGTCCTAAGGGCAGGTCCTAATCCCATAGTGGGATTAGTGGCCCTATAAGAAAGAGAGAGAGACCAGAACTCTGTCTTTCTGGTCCCTCTCTTGTTTCTTTCTTTCTCTTGGCCATGTGAAGGCACGGCAAGAAAGCAGCCGTCTACAAGCCAGAAACAGAGTCCTCACCAGGAACCATCCATGCCGAACCTTGATCTGGGACTTGCAGCCTCCAGAGCCCTAAGAGATAAATGTCTGATGTGTGGGTCCCCCAGTCTGTTATGGCCACCCAAGTTGACTCAGACAGGGTCACAGGGGACACATCCAAGCATGTTTGAGGCTGGAGGAGGGAAGGGCAGGGGAGAGGCCACAGGATGTACCTAAAAGAGGAGCAGGGGAGAGCAGAGGAAAGCTGGCGTGGGGCAGGGAGGGGTGGGGAGACGGCTGCAGGCCAGGGTTTTGCTACTGGTGGCACTCCACCAATAATCAGACACCCATAACTGCGCCATCAGGCCCAACACGAAAGCCTGGAGACAGAAGGATGAAAAGACACAGCCCCTGCTCCTCTGTTACAGAGGCTGTAGGGGAAGAGAAGGCAATGTAGGGAGAGGCCCACCACGATCTCGAAGGCCGTAAAGGATTCTGCCAGGTTTGGGATGAGGGGAAAGGAGACGGTATTCCCAGCAGAGGGAAAAGCTTCCACCAAGGTTCTGCGGGAATAGCACGGCACACTGTGGGTGATAGAAAAGGATATCACTCATGCTTCTGCCTTTTCCGCTGTGTCTGTGTCTGGGGTCACCGAGAAAAGGCCGCAGGGAAGTGCAAGCCAGCGGAAGGGAGCAATTCCGTGATCACCAGTGGCAGCAGGCCCAGCCTATCCCTCCTCCCGGGTACGGCCCGCACCCTCACCTAACGAGTCCTTCAGGGCGTGGGTGAGCTTGCTTTGGCGGAAGGGGATGTGGTCCCGCTTCTGGTCCCCGAGGGCAATGATGGCCTGCTCCAGGAATGACAGCGACTTGTTGATGTAGGTGGCTTCCTTCAGCATGCGGCCCTCAGACTACAAACCAAAAGTCACGTTCACTTCACACCAAGTGGGGAGGCGGCCCCGTGGAGAACCCTGCGGGTGGGTGGCCAGGCCAGAGCCTCCTTCCCAGGGCCCGCCATCCTCCCAGTGTCATGGGACTGTATCCCACCTCGGGCTAATACTAATACTCCAGGAACGCTTCTGAAAATATTTATAGGGCGTTCACGTGCATGTGAATACGTACGTGAATATTCCTATGCAGACTCACTTAAGAGTCACACCAGCATGAATCCACCATGGAATATTTGCACAGATACGTGAGCACATCACCCTGAGGCTATCATACGCATAAAAACACATAGACAGGGGCGCCTGGGTGGCTCAGTGGGTTAAGCCTCTGCCTTTGGCTCGGGTCGTGGTCCCAGGGTCCTGGGATCGAGCCCCACATCAGGCTCTCTGCTCAGTGGGGAGCCTGCTTCCTCCTCTCTCTCTCTCTCTCTGCTGGCCTCTCTGCCTACTTGTGATCTCTGTCTGTCAAATGAATAAATAAAATCTTTAAAAAATAAAACAAAACACGTAGACAAATGCACACAGGAGGGGCGCCTGGGAGGCTCAGTCAGTGAAGTGTCTGACTCTTGATTTCCACTCAGGTCATGATCTCAGGGTTGCAGGATTGAGCCCTGTGTCCCGACCTGTGCTCAGCATGGAGTCTGCTTGTCCCTCCCCCTCTGCTCCGCCCCACCTGTGCGCATGCTCCCTCTCACTCTCTCTTTCCCTGCCTTGTTCTCTAGCTCTAAAATAAATAAATAAATCTTTTTAAAAATGCGCATAAACTGGTGATTCACAGACCTGTACCCCTGGGGATAAAAATACATTCTATGTTTATTAAAAAATAAAAAAAATTAAATATAAAAAATGCACATAGAAACGCTTCTCAGCCTTTTGGCTAAGATCAAGTGTAAATATGCACGTAGAATGCATTCAGTGAATCCTGTGAATTCTTATGCTACTACTCAAACTCATATGAATGTCTGAGATGAAATGCAGCAAGACTCATGGGGACACCCCTCTCCCCATACACAGAGGAAGGCTATACTAGCACAAAGCATTTACTGAGCACTTCCTGAGGGCTGGGCACCTTGCTAAGAATTTAGGTGCCATCATCTCAATGTTCACAAAAATCCCATTAGGTAGGAACTACAACTATGTTGCTGCTGGTTCACCTCTACTGATACCAGATCCCCCAGCTCCACAGGGTCAAGCCCACGTGCTCTAGCGTGCCTAGCTGAGGACTGGGCTCTCAAAAACCCCCTGAGGGACAGCCTATGTGCACAGGCTCAATGCCGGAAACAGGCTGTGGCTTGCTGAGAAGGCATCCCCTGTTACCCACTTACCCCAGACTTCCCCAGCCTTTCCGAGCCCGCTAGATCCACCAGGTTAATTTTGGAAGTGATGTACTTTTCATCTGATAAAGTCCGTGAATGAGCCTACAAAATATCCAAACAGAGGTTAGATCACAAGGAGAAGCTTCTGACAGAGCAGGTCCCCGGACTCAGTCGCCCCTCCTGGGCTCTTCAAGGAACTCGTACTCACCTCCACATAGATGGTGAAAATGCAGTGTGACCTGGATGAGTTTTTGTTCATCGTGTGGGAGGCTATAATCCTGTTGGTCTCTCCCTGAAAAGGAGGGGGAACATAGACAGCATTTTGAAAAATTAAAATAGTAAGATATTCGGGTCATTTTTAACTATACCAACAGCTACACAAGTGATTTCATGTTACTGCCATCAGACCTTCCAGAGAAATCTCATTTATAAACTAGTAGAATGGGAGACCAACCCAGAGTCCAAACCTAGACCTTCACCCTCCGCTAAGGTGTGTGAATCTGTAGAGCATTCTGAAAAGCAAAGTAGCAATAAATATTAAGACTTTTAGAGGACACCTAGGTGGCTTAGTCGGTTAAGCATCTGCCTTTGGCTCTGGTCATGATCCCAGGGTCCTGGGATCCAGCCCCACACTGGGCTCCCTGCCCATCAGGGAGTCTGCTTCACCCTCTCCCTCCTGCTCATGCCCTCTCTCTATTAATAAAATCTTTTTTTAGAAAATGAAGAGCCTTAGAAATGTTCAGGACTCACAATCGACCTACGTATTCAGTGATTAGGGAATGATCTGTCTGTACAATGGAATGTGACACAGCCAGGAAAATGTTAACAAATATTTTTTAATCATAGAGAAACATAGAATCCAAAATCATAGCAAACTAACTTCAATGGCACATTAAAAGGATCATACACCAGGATGATGGGGGACTAACCCCTGGGATGCAAAGATGGTTCAGCACATGCCAATCAATCAATGGGGTGCACCACATTAACCGAATGAAGGGTGAAATCATATGGCAGGGGAATCTAAGGAACACAAAAGCACTCCCACAAGAAAGAATACACAGATGCTTCCAATAAGATGTTCAGAATGGTCACTTCTGGGTTGGGGTTTAGAGGTCATTTCTTTATTTTTTTCATTTTTTAAAAAGATTTTATTTTTAAGTAATCTCCACACCCAACGTGGGGCTCGAACTCACAGCCCCGAGATCAAGAGCAGCATGCTGCATGAACTGAGCCAGCCAGGTGCTCCCATGTGTTCTTTTTATATATGTGTGCGTTTTCATGTTTTTACAGTGAACATGTTATTACTTTTTTTCTGAAGATTTTTTATTTGAGAGAGAGCACACATGTGTGTGCACGCACACAGAGATGGGGGGAGCAGCAGAGGAAGAAGCAGACTCCCCACTGAGCAGAGAGCCTGACATGTGGCTCATCCCAGGACCCTCGGATCATGACCTGAGCTGAAGGCAGATGCTTAGCCAATTGAGCCACCCAGGTATCCCTAGTGAATGTGTTATTACTTTTGAAAAATTATGAAAAATGAGTAACTTGCATTTTTTTAAAGATTTTATTTATTTATTTGACAGAGAGATCACAAGTAGACAGAGAGACAGGTGGAGAGAGAGGGGGAGGCAGATCTCCTGCTGAGCAGAGAGCCTGATGTGGGGCTCGATTCCAGGACCCTGAGATTATGACCTGAGCTGAAGGCAGAGGCTTTAACCCACTGAGCCACCCAGGCACCCCCCCACTTTTTTTTTTTAAAGATTAGTAACTTGTATTTTTTTTTAAGATTTTTTTTAATATAAAAAATAAATTATTTATTTATTTGTCAGAGAGAGAGAGAGAGACAGCACACAAGCAGGCAGAGTGGTAGGCAGATGTAAGAGAGAGAAGCAGGCTCCCCACTGAGCAAGGAGTCCGATGAGGGACACGATCCCAGGACCCTAGGATCACAACCTAAGCTGAAGGCAGTGGTTTAACCAACTGAGCCACCCAGGCGTCCTGTAACTTGTATTTTTAAAGGGACACCAGGCTCTCGCTCACAGGATTGGGCCCTATGATCAGAATACACCTAAAGACGTGGAAGAAATGGCTGTTCGTAGGAGAAAAAGGTCCTGTGGGAGGGACCCCGGTCCTCTTAAAGGCCCTAGAGAAATACTCTGAACAAGGCCCAAAGCAGTGGCGACAAGGTCCCCTGGGGAGAGGAAGGGAAGCCCTAAGCCATAGAGCAGACCTGGCTGACCTCCTCGCTCACCCCTATGGCCATGTCTCCACAGTTTCTCACTGTCGCCTATCCCACAAATTCAGTGACATTCACCTAAAGAGTAAGGGATCACTACAACTTCATCCTTCAGTCCCCTCTTTTTGAAGTGCTTTCTCCCCTTGTCTTTCTGGCTTCTACCAGGCAAGCTCTGATGGCCTGAGAAGTGCGCTTCCCTCCATGAAGAGTCCTGTGCTAACTGCTCCTGAGCCTTCCTTACGCAGCATGGCAGTCTAGAAACTTCCACCTGACCTTCCCTCCTTTCACCTGAGGCTTGCATCATGGCTTGACAGCTGACCAGCCTTACCCAGTTTCCTCCCGGCCTCCTTGATACAGGAAATTCCCCTCATAAAATCTGCACATTTAATCCCATCTTGGCATCTGCTTCTCAGAGAATCCAGACTAACATACTTTGAAAAGACTATTGAATAGACTGACAGTTGGCTTCTTACTACTAACGATGGAAACCATAACTTTGCAATGATATCTTTAATATGGTAGAAGCGAACAAATGCCAAAATAGAATTTTACACCCAGCAAAACTATCTTTCAAGATTTAGGAAAAATAAAGACATTTAAAAATACAAGAAACTCTTTGTTGCCAGCACACTCACTGTAAAGGAGGCATAACAGAAAGAAAGAAAACATCCTCCAGTGGAAGGTTATGAAGAAAAAAAGTGGTAAATACGAGGGTAAATGTAAAAGAATGCAGACTATATAAAACATTAATAATGATTCCCTTGAGGAGTCAAAAAACAAAAATGTAAAAGACAAGGCGACAATCCTAAGGTTCTTACAGAATCCAGGAGGAGGGAGAGGTTTTCATGAACTTTAGATTTTGAGAGGTTTTATTTTAAAATAATTGTTAACACGATTAAAATGGCAATGTTATAGTAAAACATAATGTTGGGGATAAAATGACATTTTATTTTGATCCACAGGAAGTTTCAAAGAAATGTACAGGCAGGTCCTCTGTACCCTTCACTCAGCCTCTCCCTGTGATGATATCTTGCTAAACTATAGCACAACATCAAAGCCAAGAAGCTGACACTGGAATAATCCACAGAGCTGATACAGATTTCACTAGGTAGGTACGTTCATTTGGGTACGTACACGTTAACTAAATGTGCAAGTTGTTATTTCTAGGATAAACTGAGAAGGCGAGAGAATATAAATATGAATGAACATTTATCCTCTAGATTAGTAAAGGGGGCAAAAAGGACAATAAGATTTAAATATTCAATTAAAAAGAAGGCAGGGGGAGCGCCTGGGTGGCTCAGTCAGTTGGGCAACTGCCTTTCACGAGGATGATGGTTGCAGGGTCCTGGAATCAAGTCCTGCATCAGGCTTCCTGTTCAGCGGGAAGTCTGCTTCTCCCTCTGCCCCTCCCCCTGCTCATGCGTTCTCTCTCCCTCTCTCTCAACTAGGTAAATAAAAATGTTTAAAAAAAAAAAAAAAGGAAGAGGGCAGGAGCACCTGGGTGGTTTAGTCAGTTAGACGTCTGCCTTTGGCTGAGGTCATGATCATAGGGTTCTGGGATCGAGCCCCACATTGGGCTCCCTGCTCGGCAGGAAGCCTACTTCTCCCTCTCCCACTTCCCCTGCTTGTGTTCCCTCTCTCGCTGTGTCTCTCTCTGTCCAATAAACAAATAAAATCTTCTAATAATAATAATAATAATAATAATAAAAAATAATAAATTTTTTAAAAATTGAACTATGCTGTTGGAGGAAACACAGGTAGTAAACCTATAAAGAAGACCAAAGAAATGATCATAAGTCAGGAGAGTGGTTATCACCAAGGGAATGAATAAATACTTATTCATGATTAAAAAAACCCTTCCCAAACTTGGACCTTCTTTAACCTGAAGCCACCAAAAACCTACAGCAAACATCCTTCGTCACGGTGAAATGTTCGGAGCAACAAGAGGACAAGAAAGCCCAACCGCTGCCTCCTGGGATGCTACCTTCCCTGTAGATGCAAGGGCTCCACGTGTAAATCACCCCAGAGGACACCTAGGTGACTTTTTAAAAAAAAGTTTTGTTGACACATAATTTAAATAGCATAAAATTCTCTGTTTTAAAGATACGATTCAGTGATTGTTTTTAGCACATTTACAAAGTTGTGCAACCATCACCACAATCCTGTTTTACAAATGTTGTGTAACTCGGAAAAGTTCCCTGGGCCCCTCTGCAACCATTTCCCACTCCTTCCCCGGGGCAACCGCTAATCTGCCTTCTATCTCTAAAGATGTGTCCACTGGGACATTTCAAACGAATGGAATTATACAGGATAGATCTTTTGTGTTTCTTTTACTGAGCATTTTCTTGAGATTCATCCATATTGTACCATCTATTGCTACTCCACTTTTTTTCTTTTTAAGATTTTATTTATTTATTTGACAGACAGAGATCACAAGTAGGCAGAGAGGCAGGGAGAGAGAGAGGAGGAAGCAGACTCCCTGCTGAGCAGAGAGCCCGATGTGGGGCTCGATCCCAGGACCCTGAGACCACGACCTGAGCCGAAGGCAGAGGCTTTAAACCACTGAGCCACCCAGGCGCCCCTCCGTTTCTTTTTATTGCTGAATAGTTTTCCATCATATGATTGTAACACATTTTTTTTTACCCATTTATCAGGTGATGGATATTTTGATTATTTCCAGTCTTTGGCTATTATGAATGACGCTGCTATAATATTTGCCTACAAGTCTTTGTGTGCACACAGGCTCTCATTTCTCTTGGAACAGAATTCCTAGGTCCTATGATAAAATTAATGTTTACCTTTTTAGGAAACAGCCAAAATGGCTGCACCATTATACATTTCAGCAACAAAGTATAAGAATTCCAACCTAGGGGTGCCTGGGCGGCTCAGTCCATTAACCATCTGCCTTCAGCTCAAGTCATGACCTCAGGGTCCTGGGACTGAGCCCCATAGCCAGCTCCTGGCTCAGTGGGGAGTCTGCTTCTCTCTCCCTTTGCCCCTCCCCCCCATGCTTATTATCTCTCAAATAAATAAATAAAATCTTTTTTAAAAAAAGAGTTCCAACCTATATGCCTTTTAAAAAAATAGCATGCGTTGGGGTGCCTGGATGGCTTCGGCTCAGGTCATGATCCCAGGGTCCTGGGATCGAGCCCCGCACTGGGCTCTCTGCAGCCCCGCATCGGGCTCTCTGCTTGGCAGGGAGCCTGCTTCCCTTCCTCTCTCTCTGCCTGCCTCTCTGCCTCCTTGTGATCTCTGTCTGTAAAAAATAAATAAATTTTAAAAAATTTAAAAAAAAAAGCATGCGTTGAGGAGTTTATAGATTTCTAAGAGCTCTTACATACTAAGGATGATAATCCTTATTTTTTTCTATATTATAAATGCCCATGATTTAATGTTAACTGCAAAAAAGGACAATTTCAACTATGTTAAGAAAAAATTGCACGGGGAAAAAAATACTAGAGGAAAATAAGCCAAAATATACATTATTGTTGCTGTATGTAGGAAACAGACAAGTGAATTCTTTTTTTGTTCCTGTATTTTTTCTTTACTATCTGAACTTGCTAAATGAGCATATATTAATATTTATTCCGATTATCAAAGTAAGTGAAAAACTAAAGGAGGAGGGAGGGAGCAAAGTGAAAAAGGGAAGAGGGATGCCTGGGGGGCTCAGTCCATTAAGCATCTGCTTTCAGCAGGGTCCTGGGATCAAGTGCTGCATCGGGCTCCTTGCTCAGTGGGAAGGCTGCTTCTCCCTCTGCCTGTGGCTCCCTCTGCTCTCTTTCTATGACAAATAAATTAATAAAATCTTTAATACATAAATATAAAAATATTTAAAAAGGAAAAAAAGAAAGGAGGGAAAGAAGGAGGAAGGGAGGAAGGAGAGAAGGAAGGAAGGAAGGGGCCCTTAGACTTGGTCATCTCACCTCAAAAAGGAGGCTGAAGGCATCCTCCTCTTGATTTGTAAGGTGGACTGACAAGCCCTTAATGAAGACCCCTTGAGGGTTTTCCACGATGGTCATTGGTGTGACTGATGGCCCAACATAGGGCAGAGTAGACAGGAGATCAAACAGACTCTCATTGTAGATTTCCAGGTAGGAAACACGCACAGTGATGGCATGTGTGGGGCGTTCTTCGATCATCCTAAAAACCTAGATGGGGGATTGAACAGCAGTCACCAAGAGCAAAACTCCAATGACCAGCCCGTGTTAGAAGGATTCTGGCCTCGGCAGGGAACATCAAAAAGTACAATTAAAAAAAAAAAAAATCTTTGTCCTAAAAGAATTTATAGTCTAGCTGGCATGATGGTCATCATCAACAATTACTACTATTAGTCTATTGAGTGATAATTATTATCATGTAGTTTTTTGAGGCCTGACTTAACAGATTGAAAAGCCCCATGACATGATGAATGGAAAAGGAGTGAAGATCCCTTATTTTATGGGGTCTCAACATATAGACGCCTCTTTCACATCCATTATTTAATTCCATGCTCACAACTCCCCTGTGACTGAAGCAAGGCAGGGGCAATGCCCACCTGTGGCAAGCTCCATGCAATGAAATTATTTGTCTATGGTCACTTAGCTACTGAGAGAAGCCAAGCCCAAACTCAGTCTTCCCAGCTCCAAATACCTTCCCTGGTACTTATGGGCAAATGACTTTGGACTGGTCTTTCCCTCTCTCTGGACCTTAACTTTCTTAACTTTCAAATGGGCAGTGGGGGTTGGGCTAGGGGATCCCTTAGGCCCCCACCTTGCTCTAACAGTCTAGGTCTGTGCTGTCCAACATGGTAGACACCAGTCCCAAGTGGCTGCTGAGAACTTGAAATGTGGCTGACACAAATGAGAGACAGAATTTTAAATTTTATTTAATTGTAACTAATTTGAATTTAAATTTCAAAGCAGCTCCTAAATTCAGTTACTGGTAAACTTTTCAGTACGTTTGGAACAACTTGGGTTTATAAATCTACTTCTTCAACAGTAAATTTTATGAAATGTAAATACAGATCAAGTATTCCTGATGAGTATTTAGTGTCTAAATGGAAATAGGCCATAAGCATAAAACACACACCACAAACACTTGGTGTGAGAAAAATAATGTAAAATATCTCAAGAGTTTTCACATCGACATATGATGTGGAGATTATATTTTGCATATACTGACATAAAATATATCAAAATCACCTTTGCCTGTTTACTTTTTAACCTGTGGTTATGGGAAAACCCCAAATTGCGTGTGTGGCTTCCGTTATATTTTTCTGGGCAACACTACTGAAGCTGAAGATGCTGAGATCTTGAAGCTTTGACAGTGAGGCATGAAGGAGGCTGCTTCACCAATGAGAGCTGGGCAGTCTATACAGGGTCCTTTCCATTTCTTACAGGACAGGACTAGAAAACCTCAAGATGCTTTTGGGAAAAAGCCCTTTGCCGCCTACCTCCCAAAAGAGGGTCCTCACAGGACTCCACAGGAAGGCCCCTCTATGCTGCATTCAGTCAGAGTTCCCAGACCCCCCAGGGCTGACTCAGTCCTACACGCTCATGTTGTGCCTGCTTCTTCCCTTTGGTCTTTCTGGGGCAATGGTGGTGGTAGAAGCCAGAGCAGGCCAGTAAAGCAGTTCTCTAAGAGTCCATATCCCCCTCATTAGAACAAGAAAGGAACATGATTAGGACCTCCAAATCCTTAATTACAGGATCACAGACCAGTGCGGGAGCCAAGAGGCCAGTTGACACGTCCTCACAAATGAGGAAATTGGCTCCGCGTGGGCTTGGGTCAAACTCTGAAACCCAAACCCCCGGTTTTCTGAGGCCTCTGCACCCCCACCCCCTCAGTGTGCATCCTGTGTCTGGTAGCAGGCCTAGGGTTGGCAGCAGCTGTGGTAAGAGGAGGGACCCGTGCAGCACCCCGCCTGTGGGCCCACTCCCTACCTGCTGTAGGGCACGAGGAAGGATCCCCCGGTGCTTGTAATTCTCAGTTGCTCCTGTCATGGTGTACGTCTTGCCAGCTCCCGTCTGCCCATAACACATAATGGTACCTGCAAATATTTGGAAGCACGTCTTGGTGATGTCCAGGAAAAGAGCTCCAAGGATAGCTCTTTCTATTTTTTTTTTTTTTAGATTTTATTTATTTATTTGACAGAGAGACACAGTGAGAGAGGGAACACAGTAGGGAGAGTGGGAGAGGGAGAAGCAGGCTTCCTGCATAACAGGGAGCCCGATGCAGGGCTCGATCCCAGGACCCCGGGATCGGAGCCGAAGGCAGATGCTTAACGACTGAGCCACCCAGGTGCCCCTGAGGATAGCTCTCCTATCCGCCAGCATGCCTGGTGCCAGCTGGACCCGGGCGTGGAGGTAGCCATCAGGAGCAGCCGTGGACATGAGGAACTCCTGCTATAGGGGGGGATGGGTGGGCAGGGAAGTGGGGACATAAATGGTCAAAACACAGACTGCTGTTCTGAATCTGGCCCATATGGTGATCTACTGCTCCCTGTGCCAAGAGAAGATCCCACCGTCAGGCTTCTGAGCAGAGCAGGTGGTATCAAGGAACAGAGAAACTGGGAATTTTCCTAGCAGGTGAGGAGGGAGACAGGAACATTGAACTCTAGCCTTTCTTTAGCAAAGCCATGAACTGCCAGTCTCAGGCGTAGCCTCCCTGGAGCTGGCCAGGCCAGAGGCAGGAAGAGGTTTCAAAAGCCCAGGAAGAAAGGGGTGTAGACTGCAAGTTCCCACAGGATCAAACGGGGCTGCTAGTTGGTCCCCTGCCACTTTCAGAAACAGACCACCATGACAGGTCTTGACCTGGTCCCGCTGTCCTCTCGGCGAAGACTTCCGTTTGTACCTGTCACGTCTGTGAGATTTACCATTACTACCAGGCTCTGGTGCTCCTGTTCCCATCCACCCTTCCTCCTGGCGTGGCCAGTTTGAGCCAGACCCATCCCAAACGCTGCTTCAGGGCAACATGGAGCCATGGAAATCAGCGTCTGCCTTCCCCACAGCAATGTTCTAGTTCCTGGGATTGGTAGGTTTTACACAAGGGGCTCTAACTCAGCATGGGAGCCAAGGTCAGAAACAGTGTCTACTAACTTAAGTGTGCAGGAAGGAGTCACAGCTGGTAGGACTGAGAGCCCATTTGTGATTCTACAGCACCCAGAGCCCAAGAGACTTAACCTCCTAGACCTTCTTAGTTCCTTGGGGCCAAATCCCCCCAGGGTCAATGAGGACCATACCTATGTGTCACAAGCAGGATACATTACAATACATGGGCCTCAAAACTAAACAGACTTTTAAACCAAAGACCTTAAACTTGCAGACAGGGAACTTGAAGACAAGCAAAGTTTACAAATGGTGATACATTCTTTCTAAAGATTTTCAAGCATCTTAGACTGAACTAGCTGGTAAAACCTTCCCAATAAAGCTGCTTTTAATTTGTTAAGACAATCAAACTCCACTCCTTTTTTTTTTTTTTTTTTGGTGCTATATGTAAATAACCCTATACTAGAACAGGAAGAGTAGACTGATTTTGCTGGTAGAATGAATGAAAGTAGCCCCTAGCAGGTAACCAAGAGAAAAGTATTTGGACTCAGTCAAATTCATAAGGACATTATCTTCCAAGCTAATATTTGAGAGATCTGAAACAGGATATAATAGTTCAATTCCCATGACCTACAAAGAGCCACAGCCTTTGAATCTTCCTATGAAGGTAGGATCCCAGAACTTTGGATCAAGTCATGCCCACTGTATCACCAAGCAAATACCTAGTTTTCCACCACAAGAAAATGGAGATAGACAAAGAAGCAAACAGGAGTTAGCATGTGAGGTTATCTTTTCTTTCATCCACCATAAAATACTTGCATCTCTTCTTCCAGCAAGGGTTCTGTGGGTTCTTATGTAAATCAACCGACAATTAACTAAATTACCGTTGTATCCATCGAGGGCCTGAGCAACCAAGTCCTTTGCGACTGTCTCATAAACCAAGTCCTGGGAGGCATTGTGGAGAACTCCATCCAGCTTGAATGACCAGTCTGTCTGCTTGTTATTGACAACCCCTCTCTGAAGATCTTTTTTTAAGTGAATATCAATGCTCTAGGAAGAGAGGAAGAGAGAGAGTGTTTAGGAAACCTGTATGAAAAACTCACTGCTAGCTGAGGCCTGACCTGGAGAAAATAGAGGAAGTGAACTTTAGGAGGAACAGGGACTCCCACCAGTGGCCGATATTCCAGTGAGTTCTTGGGGATAGGAGAAGGTAGCTCCTGCAGGAAGATCACACAACCCTTAAGGTGGAAGGATCGGGAGACTAGAGCATGTCATAGTTTCAGGACTTGTCACCCTAGGTTACTGGGTGCTGTTTGTCTTGGTTCCCCCATCTATGATACTGGGTCAAGCACATTTATCCTATTTCTATTAAACAAGCTTTAGACACATTCACTAAGCACAGGGAGGCCTTGAATCAGGCCAGAGAGAAAAGTGGGCTTGTTGACAGATGCCTGGGCTTGAGCTATATCTCTTACATGCTATGGGCCTTTGTGAGTAATGATGAATTAATAGCCACAGAAAAGGCTCTTCTGGGTTTCTCAGACATAGTTCCTCACTGGTGTTACAGCAAATCCAAGGTGCCTACATACTTGTAATTAGCATATTTTTAGATGCACAGATTTCTTAAAAAAAAAAAAAAATTAGACGTACTATGGCAGAGCTAAGTTAGGAACCCATTGAATTAGGTCAATGATAAATTCCAAATCTTCACTATGGGGACTTCTGATGTAAAGAGCCTCTTGTTGGAATTTTGTCCTGGCTGCCCTAATCCAGGAATCAAGACACAGTCACATGCAGAAAATGTAAGATCAAGAAAGAGAGGCTCAGTCCGTTCACACATTAAATGTTCTGTGCTTCCATGTTCGCTGAAACCGTGCCCAGTGTGAGCTTTTTTTCTGACTGCCAAGACTTGCAAAGCTTGGGGAGTTTGCCCTTGAATTCCTCCCTTAAAGAACATCTCACTGCTGGCCAGGGTGGATTCACAGTTGTTTGCTGAATGAAAACATAGGACTCTCTCAACCTGTCCCAAGCCTGTCATGGGCTTCAGAAAGATGGTCATGACAGTGTTAAAGGCATGGGGACGGATAACTCTTTCCAGTTATCTCGATAAGAGTTTCTCCCAACGCTTTGGTAAGTTTAACAGTTATTTTAAGACATTCTACCTGGACCCCCGGGGAGATTATGTAACAGCAGATCTGATCACCAGAAAGTTTTATGAGTGTGCACAAATGCCAGCTTTTCTGTACAAGATGCAAGGATGAAGGTAAACGTACTAAGGAAAAACATAATTAATAATGGGAGTTTCAAGAGTTTCCTCATCAAAAGCGATTCAGGGGAGTGGTTTGGACTTGTTGGACTCTGGAGTCCATCTGAACTTTTGTCAGTTCTGTCTGGGTCCCTTTAGGCTGTTTGGAAACAGGGTCATGTGGTAGCAAGGGGGGACAGAGGGACCCGGCCCATGACGGCAAGCGTGTTCCACTTACTTTGTTGTCATCTCCATATTTGATCATTTCGTGAGCAAAGTCGTCAGTGGGTTTGACACGGACAAATGCATGAACCTTTTTCCTAGTGCCCATTCTAGCTAAAAACGAGAAAACAGTGCAACTTTCAGTGGTCGTCATCAAATGACAATCAGTGTGTGTGTGGGGGGGGGGTTGTGTCGCTTACGAAGAAGAGTAGAACACAGTGACATGCAGTCTACGTTTTCCTATCCTCAAGAGCCAGTTTTCCTTTTAACCCCCTAACCTGTCAGTGCTCTACTCAAGGACACTGCTCAACACACACAGGCACTTCCTGCTATAAAGGCTGACTCATCATTTTCCACCAATGGTCCCCTAAGAGACAGACACACAAGGCAAGAAGAATGTTCCCTTCAGTGGCCTAATCTTAGATGTGTCTCCTAAAAATGTTCTGTAATGCAGTTCACTTACGCTTTACCTCATTGATTATATTTTCCTCTAAAATATTTAGGACGTGCATTTAAACTAATTTTCTTTTCTTCACTAGCATACACTACTACAAATGCTGCATCTCCTCCTCTACTTCCATGTGACTGACTTAGACCAGAAAAATGATTCCCTAGAAATATATTTAATCTAGCCCATAATCAAATATTCTTTCTTCTCTGGCAGTCCATTGAGAAAAAAATCAGAGAGTCCTCTACCTCCTCTTCCTCTCCCAAACCTAATTGTATTTTCTTTCCGGTAGATACACTTAAATTTCTATTTATTTATACTACCATGAATAATACGATGTGTAACAAAATGTTAAAATAAAACCTTGGGGTAGCTTCATGGAATAGGATGTAAGGTTATAGGCGTAAGGATTAGGGAGGCAGATTCAGGTAAGTGACCTTCCTACTATGTAGAGCTGTCCTATAAATGGAAAAAACTCAAGCAAAGTCAAGATGCCAGCTAACAGAGATGCCACCAAAGGGACTGTTGCATTGAGGGGAGAGTTAATTAATCTCTTAGATTCTGTCTAACTGAAGTATTTTATAAAAACATTTTTAAAGGGCGCCTGGGTGGCTCAGTTGTTAAGCGTCTGCCTTCAGCTCAGGTCATGATCCCAGAGTCCAGGGATCAAGTCTCGCATCTGGGTCCCTGCTCAGCGGGAAGCCTCCTTTTCCCATCCACTCCTGCTTGTGCTCCTTTTCTTGCTATGTCTCTCTGTGTCAAATAAATAAATAAAATCTTTAAAAAAAATTTTTTTTAAATCGAGGGCACGTGGGTGGCTCAGTTGGTCAAGGGTCCAACTCTTGGTTTTGGGTCAGGTCAAGATCTCAGGGTCGTGAGATGGAGCCCAACTGACTCCACTCTCAGGGAGGAATTTACTTGAAATTCTTTCCCTCTCCCTCTGCTCCTCCCCCTACTTGCATGCTTTCACTCTCTGTTAAATAAATAAATGAGATCTTTTAAAAAAAATTTAAAAATTGCATTATACAACCAAATGATAACTAATAAAATCTATTTCTTTTTTAAAAAGATTTTATTTATTTATTTGACACAGTGATAGAGAGCGAGCACAAGTAGGCAGAACCGTAGGCAGACGGAGCAGGCTCTCTGCCAAACAGGGAGCCCTATGTGGGGCTCGATCCCAGGACCTGGGATCATGACCTGAGCCAAAGGTAGACGCTTAACTGACTGAGCCACCCAGATGTCCTTAAATCTCCTATTTCATCGGGTATCAGTCTCATTGGTGAAATTACATGAGGCCCTCTCCTGGCAGTGACTGTCTAAAAATATTTAATACTAATTAGACAGAAAATTTTGGTTCCAGCATTGACACAGAATGGAGAAGCAAAGACGGTTATTAAACAGAAGGAACGATTGTGCTATTTTTATTGCTTTGAGGGGGAACTTAAAACTTAGCTCTTGAGGTACCTCTCATATACTGATGACAAATGATTAAATACTGAGAAAAAATATGAAGAGCTCTAAGGAAAGCTAAGGAAAAATCAATCTCTAATCATCATCAATTGCATTAAATCTAGTTAAGAAATTCTAGAAAATAAGATGAAACTATGAAACTATGAAAATATATTAAACTTCACTGTTTGAAACTACTGGGGAAATTAACATAATTTTAAGTTGTTCAAAGAGAAAACATTTCTAATTTTATGTATAAGTTTTCCTAATACCTATCTAATATGTTTTTTTCTTTCCTTCTTTTTCAAATAATGTGAATATATCATCAAGTAGTCTATGGTCGTGTAGTCCTAACACTGGGCTTTTGATAATTTTACTTTTATGGAACTATGCATATAAAGAAAGAATGTTAAAAACTCATTTAGAGTTCATGCTCCAAATGTACAAAACACACTTGGAATAGAGACAAGGCCCAAGAGTCTGGATGTGTGCTACATGGTACGCTTCTCTTCTGACCTCCCTCTCGGGCTTAAACCAGTTCAAGAAGAAACGAGGCATTTACCACTAAAATAACCTGTACCTTCAAAGGGCAGGAAAGGGGAGTTGAAGTCAAAGAAATCTCCTGGGTATTTTTAGAAAACAAAACAAACAAACACAAAAAACAACCAGCAAAGGATTTGTTGAATTCACGAGGAGTTAGTGAAACATGAGACACAGAGGAAGCTGATTCAATTTCATATTCAAATTGGAAAATAGCAAAAGCATGGTGATTAAAGAAAAAAATAGTTTGCTTGAACTATTGCAAAGAACTCTACAAATAAATAAAACTAATTGTTAAGACCTTTACTGTAAAGAAAAAGTCATGCATGACAGAGATTTCTTCTCTGAATTACAGTTAATTATTTCACTTTTTGTTTAAAAAGATTTTCACCTATTTATTTGAGAGAGAGAGAGCACAGAGGGAGAGTTAGAGGGAGAAGTAGACTCCCCACTGAGCAGAGAGTCTGATGTGGGGCTTGATCCCAGGACCCTGAGATCATGACCTGAACCAAAAGCAGGTACCCAACCGACTGAGCCACCCAGGTACCCCTAATTATTTCACTTTTTAAATTTATTTTTTATTTTTGAAATATTTTGTTTATTTATTGGACAGACAGAGATCACAAGTAGGCAGAGAGGCAGGCAGAGAGAGAGGGGGAAGCAGGCTCCCCGCTGAGCAGAGAGCCCAATGCGGGGCTCGATCCCAGGACCCTGGGATCACGACCTGAGCTGAAGTCAGAGGCTTTAACCCACTGAGCCACTCAGGTGCCCCTATTTCACTTTTTTTTTTTAAAAAAGCACATTAAATAAAGGATATATGCATAATCCAAGAGAGGTTCAATGAATGTTACCTGATAAAAAAGATTGCAGATTTTAAAAATATTAATGTCTCTCTATATTTCTAAATACAACTTGCAATGACCACGAGATTTCCTATTACAGTTATGTTAATTGTCATCAATGGCATAACATATCTCTACAGAAGCAATTAAATAGGCCCTCCCCTTTGTTCACAGTTTCAATGATGTCAACAAATGAAACTCCAAGCCCTGTTACAAGGCCTTCGGATGTCAAATCAAATAAACAAACACGTCACTCTTATATTTGCCTACTGTAGACCTGTGTCCACTTACTACATTCCTCAAGTAATTATTTCATGGAAGTCTTTTCCCAGCCACTATGGGACCATTCAGACATTTTCATTTTTAGAAAATGGATCTGAAAGGTATTCAGGTGGTCAAGGGTGCTGGCTTATCCAATTTCAGTCCTAAAATTTTTGTCTGCAAAATTGAGCTCAAGAAATACAAAGCCACAAATGGCTCTAACGTGGATCCCAAATTGAGGAAATTGAAAAGGAAAATCTCAACTCCATTTTGATCTAGGCTATTGGGAAGTTGAGAGTGGAGGAAGGTATGTTTTGACACAAGCAAACTTACCCTCAGTTTCTAAAGCTCTGGGAACCATTGCTCACACCAGTCTGAGGGCCTGGCCTCGGGCTCTGGGTGCCTTCAGAATGGAACCAGCCCGGGTGGCAGGTGCCCAGGCCTCCCTCCTGGAGGCCCCCACCCACCCAGCACAAGAACAGTACAGGAAAGCCCAAGTACACCCTCCCCTCAGAGTGGGGCATGCAACTTGCCCATGCACATGCACATGCCCATGCAGTCCCCCTATCTTCCCAAGGCCCACCCCACACTCACATCCACAGCTCCAAGTATGTCAGGAGCTATATCCACCTAAGGCAAGCCTTCTCTATTTTATTTTTTTACGTAATCTCCACACCCAACGTGGGGCTTGAACTCCCAGCCCCAAGATCAAGAGTCGCATGTTCTAAGGACTAAGCCAGGGAGCATCCCCCCAACCCCTTCTGTCTTAATCCATCCTGTAAGGCTGCTGTCCAGCAGACACTCAACACCCAAACATTTGAGACCCCATGCCATCTTGCACTTACTGAAATAATGCTTGTTACCATTCTTACGCCGCATCATTTGAGTGGGTTTCCGCTCCCAAATTAAATTACAAGTTGCTTGAGGGACAGAACTGTGCTTTAATCTCTTTTGAATCCCCCCTCAATGTCCAGAACTGTGCCCAGCACAGAGCAGGAACTCGAGAAATGGTGATTGGTAGTGATGGTCATGGCTGGAAGTCAGAGGACGGCTGAATCTCCACCTGTGGGTCCATCTTCCGTCACTACTGAGAGAGTCCCAAAGGGCATATGTCACTCCCCTCCCACGCCACCTCCAATCCCTGAGCCCAGAGCCTTTCCAGGACACTTAGTTTCCAGGCACCACTTGCAAGAAGCCACATTCAGCCCCTCACCATGCCCTCTCTTTTAGCAGTGTCTCCCCCACTCCCCCCCACCCCCCGCCGCCCCAGTATCTTGTCGGGAAAGTGACTCTCTCATGGGCACCACCCTTAGACAGTTCTGGTGTAAATAAGTGAACCTCTGAGTGGTCACCAGGAGACCTCTCTGAAAGGCACGTGGTTTCCTTACTTGTTTTAAGGGTGGAAATGAACAGAATTGTTACCAAGCACCTCTGAAGGCTGGATAAAAGGAAAGGGAGCGGCTGCTGGGACGAGTCCCTAGCTTCCAGCGCTCCTGCCCAGACCAGGCGCTCTCAATATGGAACCCTCATAGTTGTCAGAGCGGCGGCAGCATCTGAACTCCAAGACAACAGGGTCCAAACGCACCCGGCCTCTATTCCAGGCAGATCGGGCCTCCTCCCTTTTCCTCACCCAACATACCAGACCCCTGAGTGGATTGTGGGTGGCAGTTGGCCTTGGGGCCATTCCTGTCCCTTTCTGGAGCGGTTTCCTCATCTGTAAAGCGAGCGGGTCGACCTGGAGATCCCGAAGCCCCCTCCAGTTCGAAAACTGACGAATACAGAAGGGTCCAGAATACTTCTGTTCCCCCACTTCGCGCCCTCTCAACCTCGGCAGCGACGCAGAACCCTCGTGGGGCCAGGAAACGTTAGATTCGAAGACCCTAAGCCGGAGCCAGCCCGAAAGGGCGCCCACGATGCCGCGCCCCCTCCTCTGCTCGGGTTTCACAGATCAGCGAGCTAAGCTTGGGGACTCCCGGGTGGAGCGGTCTTCGGCTCCCAGTCGCTGCCAGCCGCCTCGGCGTACACTCCCTCTCCAGCCTTGCTTCTCCCCACCCGGGCGGCGCGTGAATCCGTTCACTGCTCCGGAGGCAGTGGTCCTCCCGCCGCCCGACTGCTGCAGGTGCAGCGACTGCAAGCCCGCACTCGCCGCCGCAGAACTGTGTACATAGCCGCCATGGCAACGGATCGTTTCCGCAGATTCCGGAAGTATCTAGGTAGTGGCGGAAATGAAGTCCGCGGCCCTGGGTCGAGCTGTGATATAGGTCAGGGCCGAATCGGAAAGACGGGAAATGGGACCGGTTAATCTAGAAAGACTGAGGCAGCTGCAGGCGTGAAAGCACGGTAGGGAAAGCAAGGGAACGAAGACTAGACTTGCACCAGGAAACGGGGCAGCGGGGCTTCCGGCGCGGAGCCCCCTGAGACTACGGCGGCCGCGCAGGCCCTTCTGCTCCAGCCCTGCGCTCCCGGCGGCGGTTAGCGCGCGCCCTCGCTCCGCCCCGTTTAGTATCGAGCCGGCCGGCCAGGCCTGCGCAGTCGCGGCGGCCGGGGAAGATGGTGGAGGACGGCGCGGAGGAGCTGGAGGACCTGGTGCACTTCTCCGTGTCCGAGTTGCCTAGTCGCGGCTACGGCGTCATGGAGGAGATCCGGCGGCAAGGGAAGCTGTGCGACGTGACGCTCAAGGTACCGAAGACTGGGTACCGTGAGGCTGAGGGATAAGGAACCGAATGGGAAGGGAAGAGGGGCGGAGGGTAGGGGAAGAGAGGAGGTCTAGTGGGCAGAGTGGTAGGGCAAGGAGATTGGAGAGAGACCGAGTAGGGGAGAGAGAGGTGCGGAGTGGGAGAGGGGAGTTGGGGCTGAGTGGGGAGACGGACAGGGACAGCCCTCAGCCCTTAGAAGGACAGGCTGAGAGGTGTGCGGCTGAGGCCCTCAGGATGGGAGACATTGGGGTACTCGCCTCGCTTTTCTGTCACACAGACGGGAGAAAATGAACTTGCACCCCCTCTGGAGAGGAGGGGGCGGTGGCCGCCTCTACATTCTGATGGGCACCCTCTCTTGTCACCATAGACATTTCTTTGTGGTCCTCGAAGTTAGCTGTGCCGTTGTAAGGCACAGCCTTCTCCTTAGCAGTCGTTGCTTGTCCTTGATTGTTACATTACTATTTTGTCTCTTAAGAGCTTTTAAAATAGGATCTGGACACCTTTTGAAGTGGGCATCTACTCTGCTCCCCACTAAAAGGTGCACCATCACTACTACCTCCACAAAGGTCTCGGAGGATGGACTGGGTCCGCGTGGGGGAGAGGGATCCCTTAACCACCTGTTCCCTACTGGCATCGTGGACCCAAGAGCCAGACTTCCTCCCGTGCTTTGCATCCATTCCTGCTGGAGAGGCATGCAGCGCTGCTCCTTGGCCTAACCCTCTGAGCCCTCTGGAGCCCTCCACGTGGGAAGGTGCTGCTGTGAACTGTGCTCCCTGTTGGGCTTTGGCTGGAAGGCTCTCAGCATCTCTGTGGGACCACATGAAATATATATACACACATGCAGAGATCTTTTCACCCTGCTTATTTTCTACAGAATTAAGGAAACTTTTCTTCGTCCCATAGTTGAGTCAGACCTCTGGAGACAGGAGAGTAGAATGGTTAAGAGTGTGGAGATAGGAGGATTTGGATTAAAATCCTAGTGGTAACCTTGGGCAAGTTTCTTAATCTCTCTAAGCTTCAGTTTTCCAAATGTAAAAACCAGGATGATTCCTAATTCTCAGTATTAGTGTGAGGATTCAGTGAGAAAATGTGTAGTATTTTTTGCATGATGCCTCGCTTAAGTTTTTCATCCTCCAAAGGAGGTTGGTTTTCCAGGAGGGGGGTGAAGTGGCCTAAAGAGGGAAAAGGATCTTTGGTGGGGAACCAAGGGGTTTGAGAAAAATGAACTGGACTAAGGGAGGCCGAGGAAGTCAATATAAATGGGAGATTTTTGTCCATGGTGATTACATGGTAGAAGATGTCAAAGCTACTAGAGGTTGTAAGCAGAAGAATGATCTATCTGGTCATGGCAGTAATGCTTGGGGTGAGTAGAGACTGCTGAAAAGTGGTAATGGGGAGAATTTTGGGGTTAAGAGTTAGACTGTAAGGAAGAGGCAGGGAAAGCTTGTGAGACAAAGAGAAGCAAAAGGGTATGATAGAGGGGAATGGTTACAGATATTGCTACATAAATTGAAGCAGTGCCTTTTGCCTTTGCATTTCATGCAAATACAGAATATAACAACCTTTAGCATAACAATGCTTGAATGATTTTTTTCCATTACAATGCTTTTTGTTCATTCATAGGAACAAGAAAATTATTAGAGGTAGTTCTAACCGAGATTGTTGGTCTGTCTCTCTCTCTCTCTCTCTCTCTTTCTCTCAGGATATCAGGATAGAGTCTTTCCTGAAACTTCTAATGTTTCCAGACTGTCTTCTGAATAAATAGGTACTGAGAAGTCAGTTGGAGCTTTTAGCTGTGGGATAGAATGTATTGACTAGTGGGCCTCCTTGCAGGGCAGTGCTTCTCAAGCTTTACCAAGTATTAGAATCACCTGGTGGCCTGTTCACACACTGGTTGTTGGACCTCATCCGGGAATTTTTTATTCAGGACATCTGGCATGGGCCTGAGAATTTACATTTCTGACAAATTCCCCAGTGATGCTACTCCTGGCCTGCGGCCACATCCTTAGAGCCAAAACTGTAGGGTGATGGGCCTCCCCTTTTCAATGCAGTATGTTCAGAGTCCGTGGACCTTCATTCAGGCTTCTGCCTGAGTGGAATAAGTTGGCTGTTCCCATTCTAGGAACCTTATGATGGGAGGGGACTGGGGGCTCTTGCTTCTGTATGCAGACTTTCACTTAATCCCTGAATGGTGCCACTTCTTTGTCTTCAGTGGTTGGTTCCCTGGTTGCCCAAGTCTGGAGTCTCTGGTTCATCCTGTCCAGATGATAAACCTCCAGTCTTCTGCCGGGGTGGTGACCACTCCTGCCTGATTTCAGCCTCCCTTATGCTCACACCTACAGAGGAAACCTGAGTCTCCAGCAGTTGAGCTTTGGAAGGGACTCCAAAGTGGCTTGCCATGTGCAGTGCTCAGTGTCCTCCATGGAAGTCAGTCACTACTCACCTTCCAAAGTTTGGTGATATATTTGATCTGCTCTCTTCCAGCTGCTTTTTCCTTGGGAGCTTTGCTGTTCCTAAATTGTCAGTCGGAGAAGTGGTATAGCACAGACGCAAGCCAGACTGCCTGGGTTAGAATCCTGACTCTGCCACTTATTAGCTGTGGAAACTTAGGCAAGTTCCTGAAACACTGGGGACTCAGTTCCTTCATCTGTAAAATGGGCGTCATCACCTACCTAATAAGAGTGTTAGGGATTCCATTAGTTAATGGACTTAAAACAATCATGTAGTAAATGCTCAGTTGCAGCGGATGTTTATGAGTAATGACATAATTATGAATAATAATGGTGGGGTTTCTAGAGAGAGAGGAAATAAATGGGTATGTTCAACCTGCCATTTTGAATTTGTTTAGCTTCTGATGAATTCTGGGTGATTTTATCTAAACATAACATTCATTGTCTTAAGAGTATGCAGACCGCTGCTCTGCTCTAGTAGCCTACATTTTACAGATGAGGACCCAAGCCCAAAGGAAGGGACTTGTTCAGAATCAAGGTAGTTCAGAATTGAGGTAGGCAGAGCTAGGACTAGAGACTGGACTCCTGGTCTCTGTTCTCCTGGCCAAATGTCCTTCCTTGCTCTCCTGTTGCATCTTCTATCACTGGCAGTGATGGAACTGAATTCCAGCTACTACCTGAATTAATTTACCCCAGGTCATTTGTACTCACTGTTAACAACAGGTCATCTCTTCTATCTTGTCAAGCTTTAGGGAGTGTCTGAAAGTTAGTGTTAGCAGGTATGATGTATTCTCAAAATTCACTGCCAACTCTCAAGCCTTACTTAATTTTGTTTTTGGAAATATTTGAAATTTAAATTCCTTGGGTACCTGTTGGATAATTAAGAAGAGGCAGAACAGAAAGGGTAATAATATTAGATTTTAAAAATCATATTCTATGTCTATGTTGACATGAATGTTTTTTAAAAAACTGAAAATGGGGCACCTGGGTGGCTCAGTTGGTTAAGCAGCTGCCTTCGGCTCAGGTCATGATCCCGGAGTCCCGGAATCAGAGTCCCGCATCAGACTCCCAGCTCCACGGGGAGTCTACTTCTTCCTCTGACCCTCCCCCCTCTCATGCTCTCTCTCACTGTCCCTCTTTCAAATAAATAAATAAAAATCTTAAAAAAAAGAACTGAAAATGATGAGCCCTCTCCCCAGAAAAGTGCACATACTTAACATACATGCAAAATTTTGTGTTCGAGCTTAAGAGCAATTCCCAGAGGCCTGCTTCTGGCTCATGGGTTATGAATCCAACTTGAGTATCTTTTTCCTATCAGAAAAAACCCATGGTCCGTCTACATGACAAATCATTTTATCTTAAAGGTTAGGAGGGTAGCAGTGCAAGACTTCTGGACAACCTATAACATTGGGCTTTGTCTGGGCAGAGAGGTTTGCTTCCACCTCGGCTCTCATCCCCTCTTCCCATCAGCCTATTTCCTTTCCTTTCTTCTGGGCTGCCAGTTGCCTAATGCTCAGGCCTCATCTGTCAGGTTCACTGGGGCCCTGTGAGTTAGGCAGACTCCCCAGATTCAGTGACTGTTCACAATTTGTTATTCATTAATAAGATCTAGACCCACCACTTGAACATTTTTCTGTTCTCCCCTCACCTCACATTCTCCTTTTTCTTTATTTGTGAGAGCAGAAGGGGGTCACCAAACCTGCATATTATTCACTGACCCATAAGCTTAGGAGAGAAGCTTCCTTCTCTCTCATTGCTCGATCACTCTCTCTCTCTCTCTCTGTTCTGCAGCCACTAGTGAACTTCACCAATAAGCTGGCATTGGCCTTCTAGCATTTTCCCAAGGCCCCTGCTAAGGTTTTGAACCCAGATCTGGTAATTTGTCCTCCAGAAAGAAATGCCTTTTCCATGGGTAAAAGGCATAGTATTAGAATATTTTCCTTTGATCCACTAAATCCAGGTACACAATTCTCATTGAGACTGGCTTCAAGAGCCACACATTTGAGTCTGGAATCTTGCCTCATTTGCTCTCACACTGATTTGATGATGAAAGAGTGTGGAAAAGGCTATCAGGAAGTGAAGTAAGGACTTGTTGATACATGCCATTTTGATGTTCTGTGTGGTATAGTGAGTTACACAGGTTTAATTACAGAGCTGGGAGAATCCTATGAAAAGGAGCCATAGAGGTCCTCTATCAAAGCCATTCATTTTAGAGATTAAAAAACCCTGAGGCTTAGAGATGTTAAGGGATTGCCCAAGGGACAAAGCTTTATTATCTGGAATCCAGCCTAGCTGTTGGTAGAAGGAATGCTTTTGCATCCTCTTCCCATTACTCACCTGCCCTGCTGATGTTAGGAAGCAGAGCAGGAAACACACGCCATCTGCAGTGTCATTTTCAAGCATGGAGGACAGCGATGTCTATGTCCTGATGCACCACCATTGCTCTATTTCAGGAGAGAGGAAAGATGCAGGCTTTATCGGCTAGTCTTTTGCACATTTGAATTCTGGACTCTCTTGATTTTGAAATGGCACCGCATTGGAAAACTTATGCTTCTGAGTATTGTTCATTCCTGGTGTTTTCTACTGACTTTCAACAAGCATTTATGTTCATTTCCAGCCTTGCCTTTTCTTAGTGAACAGTTAGAACCGAGCAGAAGGATGTGCTCCTTGAGAGCAGAGGTGCGCTTAGATATGAATGCATGTTCATCGGAAAGTCGGTTTTGCTTTCTTCCTCAAGTTGTGTTGTGGTTCATGCTGTTACATTTGGACGCCAATCAGAGGAGGAGAGAGCTTGCCGCTGCCTGATGTGAAAATCAGTTACCACCGAAGCAGCATTCAGGGGGTTCACTCTGAGGCTTCTGCGTAAATTTAAGAAGCCTGTGTTTGGGGATGTTTCTCACAGCGGGCGGTTCCTTTACGGTTTTGTACAGGAGACTCCATTGTTTGCCTCTTGGCCACACCTGGTTCAGCTTAGAGGCTGGTTGACGGCAGATGAGATCACATTTTTCTAAAGGTGTGTTCTTAGCCCCTTCTAAATTTCAAGCCTGGCATCTCCCATCCTACTTTGGATTTGTGGAGTGTTGGCATTACTGTTGCCTCTTTGTTATAGAGCCAGCCGGTTTCCCCAGTTTAGGAAGGCCTCTTCCACACAAACAGCTGACCCCTTCAGCACTTGTTTCCAGTTGGGGAGAAGAGAGTGAACCAAGATGTGTGAACCAGGAGTTGGCAAGCATTTTCTGTAAAGAGCCAGATAGTAAATATTTTACTATTTTGTGGGTCATACAGTTTCAGTTGCAACCGCTCAACTCTGATGTCGTGGCACCCAAGCGGCCGTACAGAACACATACATGAATGGGTATGGCTCTGTCCCATTAAAACTTGATCTACGAAAACAGGTATAGGCCAAACGCGCTGGCTGTGGCTGGCGGACCCCTCTTGTATAGAAATATGACCTCTGTCAAGTTTAAGGCCTTGGAAGTAGGTTACATTTGCCTTATGGCCCCAGTATACACTTCTGTTGTTCCCACACAGCATCTAGCAGTCGGAAGCATCTCTTATTAAACAGTGCAGATGAACCAGAAGTGAAGAACTATCTCTTTCCAGCTCACTGCAGGTGATCATGGGACTGTCCTGGTTGGTGACTGTGAATAACTGACATAGGAGAAGTTACTGGTAAATTTTGCATTTCATCTTTGAAAGTCTTGTAGCTCTGCTAGAGCTTGAAGCAGACTGTTTCTGAAGCATTAACTAAAGACACCATGCTCCCTTTCTGTCTCAGTTGAAGCTGAGGATGCTTAGCTGCTTGCAGAATGGCAGGCCAGAGGAGACCGTGTTGGCTCCTGTGTTCCAGTGGACCTGACCGGCTGTGTTCAGGGCCGTGAAGGTAAGGGCCAGAATTGGGGCTTCTGGCAGGCAAAGTAGATAGTTCACCTATGGTCCAGTACATCTGGGCAGAGTGTGCTGCATATCTGATCAGAACACAAAAACGCTTTTCAAAAAAACAAGCTCAAGAATAGATATTTGTATATATTCATAGAAGAATTGCTCACGATAGCCAAAAGATGGAAGTAACACAAGGTGTACCAACAGTTAACTGGATAAACAAAATGTATTCCATTTTGTTGAAAGGCATACAGTGGAATATTATGCAGCCTTAAAAATGAAAAATTCGGGGTGCCTGGCTGGCTTAGTCAGTAGAGGGGCACTGGCCTTGATCTCAGAATCCTGAGTTCAAACCACACATTGGGTGTAGAGCCTACTTGATTAAAAAAAAAAAAAAAAGAAAGAAAGAAATTCTAACACTTGCTCCAACGTGGGTGAACCTTAAAGACTATGCTAAGTGAAATAAGTCTGTCATAGAGGGACAGACACTCTATGATTCCACTTAAAGGAAGTAACCAGAGTACACAAAGAGAGTAGAATGGCGGTTACTTAGGGACTGGGAGGTGGAGGGAATGGGGAGTTAGTGTTTAATGGGGACAGGGTTTTAGTTTGGGAAGATGAAAAAGTTCTGGAGACAGATGGTCGGGATGGTCACAACAACGTGAATGTACTTAATGTCACCGAACTATAAAATGGGTAAAATGGTAAATTTTGTTATGTATATGTTACCACAATTTTTTAAAAAGCTGATAAGCTCAAGATGGGCAAGTGGGATTGCTTATAGTGCTGTGATTGCAGAGACCCTGAAAGCAGAAGCTGACTCTGTGTCCAAACCCACTGATGAGAAACACGGGACACTAAGGAATAACCTTCCCTGTTCTTTCACTTTCATAGTGTGCTGCCTCAGCTCTCGGGAGCCAGATTTTATCAGCTCAGCCCTATAGCTGCTCTTCCAATGGTCACTTAAAAGGAATCGATTTCTAGGAGAGACATATTTGAATGACGTACGCATGCTGTATGCTTATTTTTTCTGTGCCAATTTGTAAAGTTTAAGTGTCCCATAACCTTGACAGAGCTGTCCTGAGGACCAGTGAAACATGCTATGCTGACCTGTCTTTCCAAGTAAAGGTTTGTTGGCATAGTCTATAAATTACAAATGGCTTTCAAGTCTATGTTTGTCTTGCTTATTTTGCTCCTAAATACTAGACCTGCATTTCATTTGTCCTGTTGATCCTTATGCTAATTAATGTCTCAAATGAAGGCTCTTTCCCTCCTAAACCATCAGCGCTTTTGTTGACTTTGTGCATGGATGGCATATGATCCATGTAGCCAGGATTGAAACTCTGGAATCAGCTTTGCTCATCCTATCTCTTTCCTGTGTATTTTGTGTCATTTATCACAACGACAATGGCATAATTATTTTCCAGAGTTCGTGAAGAGAGCACAGGATTTCACCTGGACTTTTCCTAGGAGACATGGTGCTAATGGCCAGAGCTAGAGAGACCAGTTGTGGCTTGTTCTTGAAGTCACTTCTGTTTGCACCACAGAGAGAATCAGAGGTGAGAGATTTGTCAGGCGAGCAGGAAGTAGACCTGGGCTGCTCAGCTCTTGGTGGTTTAAAAGATGCTCATACTCATGTTCGGGATAGCTTGTTTTCTTTCCCCTATCCATAGGCTATCCCTTTAAGTGAGCAGGGCTTCTGGAGAGAGCCACCGGGCTGTGGGAGTGCCGGAGCAGCAGGTGCAGGCTGGTTTTCAGAAGGATTAAAGGAAAGGCTGCTGATTTAACTGCATCTCTGATTATTCTAAGCTGCTCACAGAAATCGGTCACTGCGTCACTGCATCCGGGAAGCAGACGTAAGAGAGAGAGGCTTAAGCCTGTCCTGTTGGAGCTGACCGCCGCTCTTGGTTGACTTTTCTAGGACCCCCGGTCCTGTTCTTGATATTCAGGATCCTCCCAACCTGGCCCCTCTCTCTTCTCCCCTAGTTGCCCACAGACTCCTCCAGCTGGCTGTGTCTTCACAACCCGTGGTCTCCCAACTCCTGAGCTGTGGCTCTAGCGTTCTCTGGCTTGGAGTATCGCTCACCTCTACCAGCAATCTTACCCGTGCTCCAAAACTGCTTTCATTTCCATTTTTTTCCTCAGGGATAAAGAAATGGCCAGACACTCCTTCCTCTCTTCTGCTGAGGCACTTTGCATTGTGTCTGTTCAGCATTGTCTTGTGGTCACAAGCCACACACCTGTCTGCTTCTAGGAAGCACAGACCTGAGCCGACTTCTTTCTTTCGTGCTGCCCTGTTACAGTGGGGTGTGGTGTGAAATCCCATCTCTCGAGGAATCTTCTCATATCCCTCCCGGTGCACTCAATCCTTCCCTCTTCCTGTGGACCTTGACCCTTCATTCCTTAGAGTATCGTCCCTTGCGTATCATCCTTACAGCCCATTTGGAATGCAAGCTCTCTGGCCCCGCATCAGACCTATCGAACCACAATCTGGTGACTCTTGAACCCTCTGCACTTGAAGATTTGAGAAGCATTGCCTTCACACTTTGCACCTACTCCCCTTACCTTACTGAACAGTGTGGAAGTGTTCGCTTATTCACTCTTGCCGTCCAGATGTCGATCTCCTGCGGCCTGTGAGGCGTCCATTATCCAGCACAGTTCTTGGCGTGTTTTAGGTGCTCAAAAGTGTTTGCTGTGTTGCCCGAAAGGACCCCTGGTATTGTGTTTGAGATGCTCCTTCAGTCAGCCTGTTAATGAAGTGCATGACTGCTCAAAGCTTTGCTAGGTGCATGAGGCACCCTGCTGTGGAGTGGGCATCGGCCCCTATCTTTGGCATTTCCAGATCGATCGGTGGGGGAGATGGATGCCCATAATTAAATATGAGAGGCAGGGTCTGATCCATCTTGTAACTGTACAGCTATTACCAGAGGCCTAAGGGAACACCAAAGGAATGGAAGTTATTTCCAGTTCATAGGGTTTGTGATGGTTGCACCGAGAGGATGGTGTCTGATTGGTGCCTGGAAGGATGAATAGGACTTTGACAAACAGACACTGTGGGAGGAGGCATTCCTGGCTGGGGTAAGCCTATTCTCGGGCCCAGGAGTGAAAGTGCACAGACAGGATGTTTCTTGAACAAGTAAGAGATTGAGATGGAAGGTGTGATTGGGAAGGTGGGTGAGTGTAGGCTGAACTTGAATTCTCGTGATGTGGCGTCTAGACTGGTAAGGAACATCTGTAAATCACATGCTGCTGGTATAGCTCATACGTGTGGTTTCTGGGGACTCTGCCCTCCTATCTCCCTCTCTCCTTGCATTCTACCTTGCTGGACATGGGTAGGAGGCAGGAGGTGGTTTGGGAAGGATGGGAAGGATAGGAAGGTCTGAATGTTTTAGCTGGCTCTTGACTGGCTCGGTATGAGACCACGGCCCACGTCTTTTTTTAGTCCTAGCTGGTCAGCCACTTCCTCCCTCACCCCCTTCCGGAGTCACTTACCCAGCGGGGCCCCCTCAAAGCAGAGAGATCTAAAGCTCCATCAATACAGGGTTTCACACAGTGTGCTTTAAAATGCCATCAAAACTCCAGACTGAACCCAGTTTGTTTTATTATACTTTCTGTCTGGTTCTCAGCCCCATGGGTTTGTGAGATTAATCATTTATGCTTTTGGTAGAATGGACTAGCTTCCCTCTGCCCATGTTGTGGACTGTGGGCAGGTCATCCAGCATTCAAGATGAAAGGACGCTCCACTTTCCTTATATGCCAGCTTGTTGGAAATGCACCTGAACAAGGCTACCATAATGTGGCTTGTTTATTTCTTCTGCTGTTGGGAATACACTGTCAGCCTGGATGCCAGGTCCTCCTCAAGTCATCCCTAAGCCTTACCATCTTTTTCTTGAGCCTCTTCAGCTAACTGAATTTCCAGATAAGGTTAGATAGTCACCCTCTTGATGCGTCAGTGTCTTCTTCCCACCAGCTCAATCAGTCCCGAGCCAGAAGATCAAGGTTAAAAAGAAGAGATGAAACTCATCAGAAGTTTTATTATATGTTTGTATCTCAGATGAGAGCTATCCCTTAGATGAAATGGGTTCTAGGATTCATTAAGTACCCATGCAATGAGGCACTGTGTTAAGTACTTTATTTCTGTGGGGAAAACACACATTCTGGAGGGGGAGACCTTCTTTAGGGACAACATAATATATGCTACAATGTATGCTGGAGGCTTGTACCAGGTGCTACAGGATGGAGAGCAGACTGCCTGGGAGTCTGGGAAGTCCCTCAGAAGAGGGAGCATTTGAGCTGGATACTCATGAATGAGCAGAAAAATAAGGGATAAGGATCCAAGTAGAGGAAATAGGGTGATGTAGGGGAATTGCCAAGAACCGAGAAGAAAGACATGATGGCGGATGAAACTGGTTGGGGTAGATGGAAGCCAGTTTAGGATTTGACTCTGACTTGTAAGCAGTGGGGAGGCCAACAAAATGGGGACTGACATGACAGACTCAATTATATTTTGGGTTGATTCATTCAGAAATTTGATTCATTCAACAAATACTACATGTTCATTGCTAGACTATCCCAGGAAACACACAAAGATTGCTCCATTGGTGGAACTCGTGTGTTAGTAAGATAATTAAGTTACGTCGATCTGCCACCATTGACACTTGTCAAGGTTACATGTGACCTCCACATCCAGAAGACCTCCACAATATAGAACTATTCTGTAACCATGAAGATTTTCCTTGTGCTGCCCCTTTATAGTCACACCCATCCCCCTCCCACCCTCCATTCCTTGTCTCTGGCAGCCACTAATTTGTTCTCCATCTCTCACTTCAAGAATGCTATATAAATGGAATTATAAAGTATGTGACCTTTTGAGATTGGCTTTCTGTACTCAGCAGAATGCCTTTGAGAGCATTCTCAGAGTTGTTAAATGTATTGATAGTTTTTTCCTTAATGTTTCCAATTAGTATGCTGGGATATGGATGTACCACATTTTGTTTAATTGTTTAAGACATTTAGGTTCCTTCCAGTCTGGGGCTACAAATAGGACTGCTATGAATATTCATTTATTTGATTTTGCATGAAGATAAGTTTTCATTTTCTCTGGGATAGATGCCCAAGAGCACAATTGCTGGGTCATCCAGTGAATTGATTTTTAGTTGTTTTTGTTTTTAAGATTTTATTTATTTATTTGAGAAAGAAAGCACGAGTGGGAGGGGCAGAGGGAGAGGAGGAGAGAGAGAATCCTAAGCAGACTCCATGCTGAGTGCAGAGCCCAACACAGGTCTCAATCCCACAACCATGAGATCCTGACTGAGCTGAAACCAAGAGTCAGAGACTTAACCGGCTGTGCTACCCAGGCACCCCTGATTTTTAGTTTTAGCAGACATTGCCAAACTGGTTTCCAGAACGGCTCTACCATTTTACATTCTTACCAGCATGTATGAATACAATGGTTAATTTTATGGATCGAGTTGACTAGGCACTGGTTCCCAGTTGTTTGGTCAAACACCAGTCTAGATATTGCTTGTGAAGGTATTTTTAAGATGTGGTTAACATTTAAATTAGTATATTTAGGTTACCTTCCATAGGGCGCCTGGGTGGCTCAGTGGGTTAAGCCTCTGCCTTTGGCTGGGGTCATGATCTCAGGGTCCTGGGATCGAGCCCCACATCGGGCTCTCTGCTCAGCAGGGAGCCTGCTTCCTCCTCTCTCTCTCTGCTGCCTCTCTGCCTACTTGTGATCTCTGTCTGTCAAATAAATAAATAAATCTTTAGCTTACCTTCCATAATGTGGTGGGCCTCATATAATTTTTGAATGCCTCACCCCAAAAAACTGAGGTGTCCTGAAGAAGAAACAATTCTTTGAGATTATAACAGGGACACCCTGTCTGATTTTTCCACTTGGGAGGCCTGCCCTGCAGATTTCAGACTCTAGAATACAACATCAAATCTTATCTGAATCTCCATCTGTCAACCCACCCTATAGATTTCAGACTTGCCAGCCCCCATAATTGTGTGAGCCTATTCCTTAAAACCAGCCTCCCTGTCCTTCCCTCCTTTCTCTCGCTCCCTCTCCATATGTGTACACACATACCACTTCTGTTTCTTGGGAGAACCCTGACTAATACAATGTTCTACATCCTCACCAGCAACTGCTGTTGCTGCTGTTTTTTCTGTTGTAGCCATTTTGTTAAATCTGTAGTGATATCTAATTAGGATTTTAAGTTGCATTTCCTTAATGGGTAGTGTTGTTGAACATTGCATGTGTTTGTTATTTGCCATCTGGATATCCTTTTTAATGAAATGTCTTTTCCTGTCTTTTGCCCATTTTCTCATTGGATTGTTTTTCTTTGTTTACTATTGAATTTTCGGAGTTCTTTATATATTATGGATAGAAGTCCTTTGCCAGATGGACTCATATTTGGCAAATATGTCAAAAATATACTACTAACTAGTATCAAGTCCTGTTATTAAATAGTATTGTTTGCAAGTAATAGTACAAATTTACAAGTATAATTTGCAAATAATAATACTTTTTTTTTTTTTAAGATTATTTATTTATTTATTTGACAGAGATCACAAGTAGGCAGAGAGGCAGGCAGAGAGAGAGGGAAGCAGGCTCCCTGCTGAGCAGAGAGCCTGATAAGGGGCTTGATCCCAGGGCCCTGGGATCATGACCTGAGCTGAAGGCAGAAACTTTAACCCACTGAACCACCCAGGTGCCCCATTTTTGTTTTTATTTCATCACACACCTCTCAGAGTGTGTATTGGGAGGATTTCTACAGTAGCCTGGTCTACCATTGTGATAAATCTGGGAATCTGCCGCCCATTCAGTTCTGGGGAAGCCTGTTCCTGCCATTCAGAAAGCATACTCTTTGCTGATCCCCTGTCCTTAGATTCTTACAGAGAAAGCACAGGATCCAAGGTCTGAGCTCTTGAGATCCTGCTGAGTGTCTTTTTAATTTAAAAGACCTTTTCATTTCTCTTCTATCATTTAATCTTGAAAAAAAAATCTGTTTTCTTTTGAAAAAAAGATTTTCTTAAGGTCAATATAATTCTCCCCATTCCACAGCAAAGTTGAAACCCAAAGAAACCAGGCCTGTATTTAATTTGAAAACAAAATTTAATTATTTATTTTGCAAGTTTGCAAATACTTCTCCCAGTTTGTGAATTGCCTTTTAATTCTCTTAACAGGATCTTTCACTGAGCAAAGTTTTAAAATTGTGATTTAGTCTAATTGATCAAATCTTTCTTTATGGACTGTAGTTTTGGTCTCATATCAGATCTCTTTACCATGCCCTGGGTCTTAAAGATTTTCTCCAGTGTTTTCTTTTAAAAGTTCTGTATATTTATTTTCCAAGATTTATTTATTATGAGAGAGAGAAGGAGCGTGCATGGGCACGTGTGTGGGTGGAAGAGGGGCAAAGGGAGAGAATCCTCCCGCAGATTCCACACTGAGCGCCCAGAGCCTGAGGCAGGCCCCAGTTCCAGAACCCTGAGATCATGACTTGAGACAAAATCAACCTACTGAACCACCCAGGTGCCCCTAAAAACTCTATATTTTTAAGTTTTACTTTTAAAAATCTGTGATCCATATTGAGTTAATTTTTATATAAACGGGTGTAAATTGAAGTCTTTCTTTTGCCTGTAGATATGCAGTCGCTCCAGTCCTATTTACTCAAAAGACTTCCCTTTCTTCCATTTGAGGTACAGATGCTTTTGTACCTTTGTCAAAAATCAGTTAGCCATACTCGTGTGGGGCTTCTTCTGGGTTCTTGGTTCTGTTCCTCTGGTCAAGGTCTGTATCCCTGCACCAGTACCACGCAGTTTTGCATATTCTGGCTGTAGTAAATCTTGAAATGGGGAGAATGGTTACTCTCACTTTATTCTTCCATTACACTATTTAGATAATAATAATATATTAATATATAATAATATAATGTATATAATTATATACATAATATATATGTATAATATTATTATTACTATTTTACCTTTTAAACCATTTTTAAGTGTATAATTCATTTGTCATTATGATGGCAGCAAGCTGGGTCCAGGGACCCAGAGGATGGATGGAAATCCAGTGCAAGCCAGCAGGAAGTAAAAGCGGAATTTATTGCAGGTATAGAGCAAGTACAGGTACAGATAGAGTATCTGGGAGACTTGTCTTTGTATGGGGCCTGGGAGTTTTTATTGAAGAAGGTGGTCTGGCATATGTGTCCCCTCAGGCATCTAGGAACTGGTTGGAACAAGGATGAGGACTCAGATGCTGTTCCTTGGAGTCATAGGGCCTCGGCATCTAGATGTCCAGAGCCAAGGTGATCTGAAATGTGCACATGATGGCTTCCGGTCATTCTCACCTGGTCCTTCCTTAAATATTATCTATTCTAAAGAAATCATTGGTTCCTTGTCCGTTACTTACATGGAGGACATAAACTATTTGCATTATGCAGCATGTGTAAAGTGGGGTGGGGGTACAGGTACTAGCAAGAATAGAAGCAGGAAAAGAAGCAAAAAGCATATTTTTTATGGAGTCCTTTAGTCTCCCTGACTCAATTAAATGCGTTTACAATGTTGTGTAACCATCACCCACAGTCTATTACAAAACATTTTCATCACCCAAAGCAGAGCCTTATAACCATTGAGCAATAAGTCTCCATCACCCCTTCCCCTGGCCCCTTGTAATCTCTTTTCTATCTCTGATTTTGCCTCTTCTAGACCCTTCCTATAAGTAGAATCCTACAATATTGGTCTTCTGTGTCGGGTTGATTTCGCTTAGTATAATGTTTTCAAGGTTCATCCACATTTTAGTATGTATTAGAATTTCATTCCTTTAAAAAAAAAAAAAAAAATTAGGCCTAGAGTGCCTGGCCGTCTCAGTTGGTAGAGCATGGGACTCTTGATCTTGGGGTCGTGAGTTCAAGCACCATGTTGGGGGTAGAGTTTCCTGAAATTAAAAGAAAAAAAGCCTCTGGGACACCTGGGTGGCTCAGTTGGTTAAGCTGCTGCCTTTGGCTCAGGTCATGATCCCAGGGTCCTGGGATCCAGTCCTGCATCAGGCTCCTTGCTCAGCAGGGAGCCTGTTTCTCCCTCCGCCTGCTCTGCCCGCAGCTCTCCCTGCTTCTGTTCTCTCTCTCTGACAAATAAATAAATAAACTCTTTTAAAAAAAAGAAAGGAAGAAAGAAAGCAAGCCTTTGTTTTTTAGAGTAGTTTTAGGTTCATAGTAAAGTTGAGCGGAAGATGCAGAGATTTCCCATAAAGCCCCTAACCCCGCAGCACACACAGCACCCCCCCACCACTAACAATTCCTGCACCAGTGTGGTACATTTGTTATAATCGAATTCAGCTGAACACATCATTATCACCCAAAACCTAGTTTTCATTAGGGTTCCCTCTTAGTGTCATATGTTCTGTGGTTTTTGACCTATATAATGACATGTAAGCAGCATTATTGTAACGTACAGAATAGTTTCACTGCCTTAAAATTCATCTGTGCTCCCCCTATTCATCCCTCCCTCCCCACAACCCCTGGCAACTGCTGATCCTTCAGCGGTTCAACATTTGTCCCAAATGTTGGGATCATGCAGTATGTAGCCTTTTCAGATTGGTTTCTTTCACTTAGTAATATACATTTAAAGTTCCTCCATGTCTTTTCATAGCTTGATAGCTCATTTCTTTTTGTGCTTTATGATGCTCCATTGTCTGGGTGGACCACAGCTCATTTACTCATTCAGCTCCCGAGGGACATCTTGGTTGCTTTTAACTTTGGCGATTATGGATACAGCTGTAAACATTCATGTGCAGGTTTTTGTGTGGACATGGGTTTTTAACTCCTTTGGGAAGATCTCAGGGAGTGTAATTGCTAGGTTGTATGGTAAGAATGTGTTGAGTTTTGTAAGAAAATGCCGAACTGTCTTCCAGAGTGGCTATACTATTTTACATTCCCACCAGCAATCAGTGAGAGTTCCCTATGCTCCACATCTTTGCCAGCATTTGGTGTTGTCAGTGTTTTGGATTTGGGCCATTCGAATAGATAATCTTGTTTTAATTTGCATTTCCCCATGACATGATATGGAACATCTTTTCATATACTTATTTGCATTTGTGTATCTTCTTTGCTGAGGTATCTATTAGTCTTTTGCCTATTTTTAAAATTCACTTATCTTCTTATTGTTAGGTTTTAAGAGTTCTTTGTATGTTTTGAGTAACAGCCCTTTACAGATAGGTATTTTGCAATTATTTTCTCCCTGTCTGTGGCTTATTTTCTCATTCTCTTGATTCCATTCCTTTTTAAGGCTACATAATCTGTTGTATGTATAGATCACATTTTGTATATCCATTCATCTGTTGATGGGCACCTGGGTTCTTTCCCCCTTTTAGGTATTATGAATAATGCTGCTGTGAATATGTGAACATACAAATATCTCTTCAAGACTCTGCTTTCAGTTCTTTTGGTTATATACCTAGGAACAGAATTGCTGTGTCATACTATTATTCTGTGTTCTCCAAACTTTTCTGCAGTGGCTGCACCATTTTATATTCCCACCAGCAGTGCAAGCAGTGCCCAAGTCTTCAAGTTTCTCTGCATCTTCACCAACACTTGTTATTTTCTGGGTTTTATTGTTGTTGTTGTTTTGGTTTGGTTTGGTTTGGTTTTTTGCTAATAGCTAGCTATGGTCTATGGAAAGTGGTATCTTACTCTAGTTTTGATTTGCATTTCCCTGATGACTGATGATGTTAAACATCTTTTCATGTGCTTATTGGCCATTTGCACTTTATTACTCAAAATTGTTCCACCTATTTTAGTTCCTTTGCCTGAAGAGTCTTGTCTGTATCTATAAAAATAATCTTGCTTTGGTCTTGATAGGAGTTACATCAGATTTGCACAGCAGTTTGGGGAGAAATGACCTCTTTACTGTGTCGAGTGTTCTAATCCTTTAAGACCCAAATGGTGAGCAGAATGGGGGCCTCGAGGCACTGTAAGGGCCCATTCAGAGCTAAAGCCACCTTTAGATGTAGCCCATCTACTAAAGCCAGGAAGGAGGCTCCCCCTCTTCTATTTCCTCCCGGGCTTTCTCTGGACCATGTGCTTAGAACTCTGGCCCCTAATAGCAGAACTACCTTCAGCGAGACCAACCATTTATTGGTTCATGTAATCAAACTCCAGGAAAGACAGTGTTGATGGGGGGCCAGGGACTGAAATGCTGCCAAGACACTTTTCCTCTGTGGTCAGCACCCTCCTCCCCCTGCAGACTGGGTTTTCATACATGGGGGTGGTGAGTATCTGATGGCTCCTTGCTGTGCTCGGGGTATTGTCCCTCTTCTTTCTCATTTGAAAAGTCTTGAGGAAATGCCTCATTGGTAGGGCTTAGATCATGTGTTATGTAGTGTGGTTGGAAGGGAGATGGACGATCCCAGGAGGTAAGGAGCACTAGACAGAGCTGACATGAGATGGAGTCTATAGCTAGTCATGTTTTTGGAAAATTTTTAGTGGCATGTGTTGAACCACCAGTGTTTTCTATTAACCTTCAAGTAACCTAAAATAGTTTAGTAATGGATCATCATCATTATATTATAGGTAATTGATAGTTAATGTATTATACATTGTTAACATATAGTTAATAGCTTTACCTATATTACGTAGCAATTTAGAGAGATCTATCTGGTTAATGTCAAGTGATAGTAATAGATTTTAATAGTAGCCCTCAAGTGTTACAGTTATTGGAAGATTTACTGTATCTATTTATGTATGTAAGAAAAATTTGAAGGACATGGGTAGAAAGTCCTAAGGCCCCCCCTGCTTAATCTTCATTATGCTTTTCTAAATTTAACCAAGAGATCGTGCTGTCCATCTTTATGTAACCTACAGTGAAACTGCCATTCTTCTCCAGGGTTAATTTATTTTCACAGGGAATTGTTGACTTTCTGGGCTGCTATTGAGGATAGAATTGGTATTTTAATTTCCATGACTATTTACTGAGCTATGTAAGGGGTGTACAAAACCCTTAATCCCCTCAGGGAGTCTGAAGTCCGCCGGAGTGGATAAGAACAGAAAAATACGGTGCTAGTGACTGAGGCTTGACATCTGCAACAGGGAATAGCCCTACTCGTCTAACGTCTGAGTCAGATTTTGTTTGGGGGATGGAGTGCTGGCTTGAGCTGGCTTTGTGCTTGGTGCTTGCTCAGTAAGGTGGGGCGATGGTTGACTCCTGAGGTAGGAAAGCCAATGCTTCCAGGCATCTCCATGCAATTCACCTCTTACATTTCTGATGGACAAGGCTGCTTTATTGCTGAGCCTAATTAGCATTGAAACTCCCTGGGGGTAGGGGTGGGGGGCAGAAAGAAAATAATTGTGTAACTATGGTTAAGAAACTGAAGTTCCAAAAAAAAAAAAAAAAAGACACATTGGTGGTGGGCAGGCCTGTACAGGCCATTAATGGCTCCAGTGTGAGTGGCTCTATTTCAGGCTTAGCTCATTTCCTTTTTAAAAGGAGTATTTTGTATAAGACACTTTATCTCCGTGATGGAGTCCACAGTTCATACTAGTTCAGCAGGAGGAGTTGTGAATAGCAGCAGATCAGGTGTGATGAGGGGGGTCTTAAATAAGTGATCAGCATCTTCTTTCTAGAGAATGTATTTACATCCCTTTTCGTAATATGTGTTCCCTGTGACTCTAGAGCAGAGGTCAGCAAACTCTTTCCATGAAGAGGCAGATAGTAAATATTTTTGGTGTTGCAGGCCACCGATCACTGTCACAGCTTCTCAAATTTGCCATGGTAGGGACATGTCTGTGTTCCAATAAAATTTTGTATGTGGACACTGAAATTTGGATTTCATGATTTTTACATGTCATGAAGTATTAGTCTTCTTTTGACTTTTTTCCCCAAAAAACATATACAAAAATTTGAAAACAACACTTAGCTCATACCACACAAAAACAAGAGGTGGGGGGGGGCACTTGGGTGGCCCAGTCATTAAGCATCTGCCTTTGGTTCAGGTCATGATCCCAGGGTCCTGGGATCAAGCCCCACATCGAGCTCCTTGCTCAGCAGGAAGCCTGGTTCTGTCTCTCCCACTCACCCTGCTTGTGTTCCCTCTCTCTCTGTGTCTCTCTCTGTCAAATAAATAAATAAAATCTTTTTTTTTAAGATTTTATTCATTTATTTGACAGAGATCACAAGTAGGCAGAGAGGCAGGCAGAGAGAGAGGAGGAAGCAGGCTCCCTGCTGAGCAGGGAACCCGATGCGGGGCTCGATCCCAGGACCCTGGGATCACGACCTGAGCCGAAGGCAGAAGCTCCAACCCACTGAGCCACCCAGGTACCCCTAAATAAATAAAATCTTTAAAAAAAAAAAAAAGCAAAAAACAAAACAAGAGGTAGGCTGCATTTGGGCAGGTAGACTGTAGTTTGCCAACCCCTTTTCTAAAGGTCTTAAAAGTAACTTCTATAGTTTTAAATTTGAGGACATTTTATTTATTTAATAAGCAGTTTTATCGTACTCAGTATGTGCTGTGCACTGTTTTAAATGCCTTACAGATGTTAGCTAACTTAATCTTCACAATAACCCCATGAGAGAGGTACTGTTTAACCCCATTTTGCAGTTGTGTGAATTGAGGCACAGAGAGGTTGACTAACTGGCCCATAGTCACACAGCTAGCAAAGAGCAGAATCTAGATTTGAACCCAGGTCATCTAGCTCCAGGGTACTTGCTCTTTGTTTTAAGATTTTATTTGTTTATTTGACAGAGAGAGAACATAAGCAGGGGGAGTGGTAGGCAGAGGGAGAAGCAGGGAGCCCGATATAGGGCTTGATCCCAGAACGCTGAGATCATGACCTGAACCAAAGGCAGACACTTAACTGACTGAGCTACCCAGGTGCCCCCAGAGTACTTATTCTTATCTACAATGATATGCTGTCTGTCTTAAAAGATTTATAATTAATGATTTTTGAGGCTAAAGGAATTTTAGAGATTAATCCATCCCTGCTACCTATCCTTTTCATAGACACATTCTCACACACACCAGCTTCATAGCCTTTATGATTCAAATTTGTGCCTCAGTAAAATTATGGATTACCATTATGCACTTTAAGCATCTCTTGTGACTGTCTGAAAGCTTAGTCTTAAATCCCACTTATCCCATGGGTAATCTGTCTGTACAGGCTGGGCACTTAACTGTTCACTTAGTGTTTTATTTATGTTTATTGTGAGATGCTTGAAAGTAGGAGCAATAGTATCAAAATGTTTTCCATGAGTATCTTTTGCTTTCTTTGGGAACACCTGTCTCAGATTACTCCCAACTCAGATTTTGCCCTGCTGCTTTTCCTGCTTGAATAAGCAGCTGGTTGAATCTTGAGCCCCAACTGCCTGTTGATAGGGAACAGAATTTGTGGTGTCATGCTACACTATCCTTGTTGATCTAACGATACCACCAAACCAGGGCTGTGAAAGGAAAATTTCCCAGTCTTTTCAGGGAAGAACATGGAAGCTGGGTGTGCATGCGTGTGCACACATGTGTGCATGTATGTTAAGGCAAGTCAAAACTTAGGTGGACGAAGAGGTGCTCAGGATTTCTGGTTCCTTTTGCTTATAGTCTCAGACTCAACTAACCAGGAGGGCCCTTGGAGAACGTCTGGTACAGAGGTTTCTGTGCCCCAGGGCAGAGTTACTGCCAGGGGCCCTCATATCCACACGTACTCCAATCTGTTGGCCAGAGAAATGATGCCTTTAAGATGTGTGTATAATTACTTTTTGCATGTATGTAGATGCCATCATGATCAAAAGGAAAAGCTTTACCAAATCTGTGTTAGACTACTGTTACGAATATAATGGCTACCTGTTGAGAAACCTGACCCAGTTAGAGCCCCTTATGAAGAAACGGAGGCTCAGGGGTGAAGGGAAAAGATTTACCTGGATCATTACAAAAAGAACGGCTGGCCTGGAAGCTGGCGCGATACGTCTGTGCCGTATAGCTTGTGGTCTCTGTCTCCCCTGGGATGAGCAGATAAGAGAGTTGGGTATGTATTTTGACCTTTAATTCAGTGCTTTCTAATACTGTCTGATAGCCTGGTTGATCACAGCAACATTTACCAGTATTTATAGTGCTTCTCTTGAGAATCTCTAATTTTTTTTTACTATACTCCTTGCTATACCACCATAAGTAATACTCCTACCTAGAAATCCAGTCCAACCTGGAAACAGACCATAGTAAAACTGGGCAGCTTCCTTCTGTCTGTAGTAGAGCTGGCTCTGAAACTCAGGAGTTTTAATCTCTATGAATCCGACTGAACTCGTGAGGATTTCAGTTATTTATATCTTAGTCTCATAGGAGGCTAAATAGGGCTGTGGCTCTCAGCTGGGTGCAAAACAATATTTTTGTTAAATCTCTGCTAAGCACCTGACACATGCTAGGGTATTTGCATGTGTATCATATATCACTTAATTTAATAAGCCCAGCGTTGCAATTAGGAGGCCCCACTCAGGAAAAGCTAAGTAGCTTCAATCTTCTCCAGAGTCCCTGCGGCTGGTTATTTATTCATCTGTGTCCCATTGTGGAGCACCTCCGTCAGGTTTGTAAATGTGCCCTTGAGTCCTATCCCATTGGTGGCCCAGCTGGGACAAATCAGCACAGATCCATCCCTCCAAACAGGACCCAGGATTGGCAGCAACATCAGCATGGTCTGCACAGGTCTGCACACCTTTTTTCCCACTGGAACTTCAGGAATTTGGGATGACTGTGGTGATTAGGTCAGATGACATTCATAGCAACCATTTTCATACTCCTTTATATTTGATCTTCTTTAAAACTCCTGAGAAGTCAGAGGAATAGGAATGACCTCATAAGTTGGGAAGCCAAGGACAGAAGAGACCTGTATGAGGTGACCTTGCTGGTACCTGCTGGTACGGGGCTTCTAGCTTCCATGTGCACCACACCGCCTGTCTGGCAGCAGTGTGCACCACCCCAGCTCCCACGCCCTTCTCTTCCTCCAGGCGTCCCCTTGCTTCTCTTCCTTTCTGTACTTTCCTTCTGCTGCCTTGCCATGGCATCTTCTTCTAGATGAGCTTTAAATATTAGAATTCCTCTTAAACCCTCTTTGGGCTCTGAGCTCTCTCCCTCAGTGATCTCTTCTGGTCTCAACCTGACAACTCTCAAAGGTGTCATTTGAGCCTAGTCCCCCATCTCTCTGTGTTCCAGACGTACCCATCCACTTCCTACACAGTATCTCTGCTTGGATGCCTCCCAGGCACGTGGTGGCATCTTGTCTAAAATTTGACTCGATCGTCTACCCCCAAGCTAGCCCCTCTCTGTCATTTGTGACCTAAGCGAATGGCAACTCCCAGTTCATGCTCTCCCCACAGAGTGGCCCCGTTGCTTTGGAGACCCTTCCTTAGTACTGTTGCCTGGTTTCCTAATACTCTTAAAGCAAAATGTAGAGTTCTTGAGTACCGTATCTACTTTTCCAGCTTTACATCACATCACTTTCCTTTTCATATCTATCCTTGCATCATAGAGGCCACTTTGATTTTTAACATTTATCGAGGAATAGTGTGTTCCATGATTTTTAAAAGCAAGTATAGAGAAGTTGAAGCACATGTGGATTTAAGCTACCCATTGACTTTTTCTTTTGAAAGATTTACTTATTTATTTATTTGACAGACAGAGATCACAAGTAGGCAGAGAGGCAGGCAGAGAGAGAGGGAGAAGCAGGCTTCTTGCTGAGCAGAGAGCCCAATGCGGGGCTCAATCCCAGGAACCTGAGATCATGACCTGAGCTGAAGTCAGAGGCTTTAACCCACTGAGCCACCCAGGTGCCCCCAAGGGCTTCATAATTTAAAAAATATATGGAGGAGTCCTATAGGTGAGCAGGAATGCTTCGGTCTCCTCTTCAGATCCTACTATGCAGAGCCCCTGCTTAGAAAGAGGTTCTGCATCCACTCTTTGTAGAATCCAAGTGGCATGAGTGCTGAGTCTTTGCTGCAGTTTTAGTGGAGGCTGTTTGGGCTCTTGGCTGGAATTGTTTGTTTGTTTGTTTTTCCCCTTGGAAGCAGATTTGGAGGTGTTTATGTACCCAAAAAGTCCTGTGATTGCCCCTAATTTGCTTTGCAGAGACTAGTCATTGCATATCGTCCCACAGTGGTTAAGTGGCTGGTGCTGATACACACGCTTACAAAGTGGCAGTGTGAGCACAGGCACCAGGTGTCTGCCGTGTGCACAGAGACCTGAAACCCTGATCCAGCCCAGGCAGCTTCCGTATGTGGTCATGAGTTGAACTCGTTCAGCTCAAAGTGTTTCGATATACCAGATTCACTTCTTTCCTTCTGCCCTAGCTTGGACTTGGTACCTGACTCTTTCCAATACTTTAAATGTACGGTCTGATTCCATTCTAAGGGTAATACTTTTATAACAAGTATTGTCTGAGGGTGGACATAGCAGAAGGTGATTAAAGGTAGGGATGTGTTCCAAGTAGTATTGCCCTTTCTGAGCAACCGATTATATGTTGCTCATTAATTATTTTTCTGTAAATTCTGTTGCACCATTTCACATTTCTTTGCCACCTTAGGAATGGAGAAGTGAGGAGATTTGAGGTAAGAGTATAATTGCAGATCTATTACTGGAGAAAGTGGCCTTTGCATGGGCCTGTGTAATTCAAGATGTTAAAATAGGGAACACACGTGTCTTCCTATGTAGGTCATAATTTATAGTATTTAATCAGTAATAAAAAAAGTTTCTATTTCCCATTTTCTTGGTCCCCTTTTGAGTTTATTTTTTATTTATCTGTGTGGTTTTTTTTTTTTTTTAAAGATTTATTTATTTATTTATTTATTTTTAGAGAGAGAGAGGGAGAGAGAACATACAAGTGGGAGGAGCAGAGAGAGAGAGAGAGAATCTCAAAGCAGACTCTGCTTTGATTATGGGGCTTAATCTCACAACCCTGAAATTGCTACCTGGGCTGAAACCAAGAGTCAGATGCTCAACCAACTGTGCCACCCAGGGGCCCCTGTCCCTTTTTTTAAGTGAACTTTTTACTTTGAGATAATTTGTAGATTCACATGTAGTTATTTGAAATAATAAGCAGTGAGAGCCTGTGTACCCTTTGCCCAGTTTCCTCCATGGTAATAGCTTACAAAACTGTAGTACAACATCACAACTAGGGTATTGATATTGATTTAATCCACCACTCTTACTCAGATTTCCCCAGCTTTACTTTTATTCACTGGTGTATATGTGTGTATTTAATTCTGTATAATTTTTATCGTGTGTAGGTTTTTTATTATTTCAAAAATTTCCCAATTGGCTGAGAACTTGAGCTGAGGGGAGGCGTGTTATTTACTGGATCCCTCTCAAGCTTCACTAGTAAACAGCTCAAGCATAAATCCTTCTCTTTCACATAGAAGGCAAGTTATGTAACTTCAGAATCTTGATTTCTTCTTCTACAAAACGAATTTCACAGCAGCTACTTAATGTAGAAGGTTGCCATGAGGACTAAAATGAGAAAAGAATGCATAATGGGCACTTAGCAAAAAGGAACTCAATAAATGATCATCTTTTTTGAGTGACTTTTAAAGCTGAGATTATAAATGAGAGTATTTGGGTTTAAAATTTTTTTTATTTTATTTTTATTTTATTTATTTATTTTTTTTTATTTTTTTTATTTTATTTTTATTTTATTTTATTTTTATTTTATTTTTATTTATTTTATTTTATTTTATTTTATTTTTTATTTTTTTATTTATTTATTTTTTTATTTATTTTTTTATTTATTTTATTTTTTTTATTTTATTTTATTTTATTTATTTGTGACAGAGATCACAAGTAGGCAGAGAGGCAGGCAGAGAGAGGAGGAAGCAGGCTCCCTGCTGAGCAGAGAACCTGATGCGGGGCTCGATCCCAGGACCCTGGGAACATGACCCGAGCCGAAGGCAGAGGCTTTAACCCACTGAGCCACCCAGGTGCCCCAGTATTTGTTTTTTTTTAAAAATTTTTCACAAAAATGTGATATCCTAGTATTATAGAATTCGTAGGCCCTTTAATAGTTTTGGAACTGGTGAAGGACGTCCCTAAACATTCTTAGATGACAGGTTCTTACTCTTTATAATAAACTAGAGTCTGCCCCCCTAGCACATCTAGATCTGCCCTCATCCATGTGATGACCCTTCTAGGGTTTGAGGACAGCTACTGTATCCCCCCTCCCCCATTATGTTTTACAAATAAGCTGTCCTTAACCATTCCTCTTAAAATGTAGCTTCCAGACCTTTTCCTACTTGCTCTCCCTCTTGTAGATAAGGACAAATTTGTTCTTCCCTTTAACAGAACGCAGAATCCAGTTGTAATCTGGCTAGCATATCCCAAGATAGGTCTGCCTTCTCTTTAGCTGAGCTTTTGGGGGAAACCAGGTCACCTAGTTTATGCATGTACAGTTTGTTCTTTTGTCTTCTCCTTTCCAGATGAAAAATAAATGCATGGCAATTTAACACAACTAATCAAACGCACATTTTAAGCCCTGTGCCGTTAAAATGATAGTAAGAGGGAGAGGAGATGTCAGCAAATGATAGATCAATGGAATGTTGAAGCCAGAAAGTCTGAAGTGTGATGAACTTTGAGGGCAGAGGAACTGAAAGTGCCTGCTGGGGGAGAAATAAAGAAGAAAGAGGATTTGTAATGCAGAACCCTGGAATAACTCCAAAATTGGAGAAGCAAAATACTGAAAACAGGAAGATTAGTTGAAAGTCTGTGTGAAAAGCAATTAGTTGCCTACAGCTCCTCCCCCACTTTGCCAGGAGACAGGAGTTTTAGTCTTCCGTATCGAACCTAGGGCATACCAAGCATAGAAGAGAGGAGACAGACTATGGGGCAAAACTTAAGGGCTTTAAGGCAAAGTCTAAATAGTGAATGGTAGGACCATCCCCCTCTCTGACCCAGTTTTCAGAATACCTACAGGCAGGCACTCCCGTGCAGGAGATTGGAAGATCTGTCTCTGATTAAGTTTGCCCCAGAGAAAAAGTTCCAAAGATACTGCTTTTAGTAGTCCTCAGTAAAATGGCAGGTTCTTGCTTGATCTCCCTGATGTGCAGTCCACAAGTTGATGAGCCTAGCCACCCCCTCAAAAACTTTCAATTTCTGAAAATATGAACAGATAGCCAAGCGTCACAAGGCATTTAAAGCAAGCCACTAGAATAAAAGACAGAGACTAAAACAAATGGGGAAAAAGAACTCAGAGGAAACAGTAAAAGCAGGGAAAAGGAGAAAAAGATGAAAAAATTTAACTATAATATCTTGACAAAAACAAATGGGTTGGGGGGAAGGAACTCAGAGGAAAAGGAAACTCAGGAACTCAGGAAACTCAGGAAAAGGAACTCAGAGGAACGTAAAACCAAGGAGGAGGAGGAGAAAAAGAAAAAAAATAATATCTTGAGAGAGGTTAGAGAAAATACAGCATTCATGAAAGAGGAATAAGAGTCTTTCAATAAAAAGTGGGGTGGGACACCTTCAGAAAACAAGAAAGACCTCTTGGAAATTAAAAATACCATAGTCTTATAAAAAGCTACAACACAGAAATATTGAAAGATAAAGTTGAAGAATCCCAGGAGATAGACCCAATGAAAGAGGTGGGAAATGGGGAACAGGTGAAAAAATGCAAGGTTGTTCCAAGAGGCCTAACACCTGACTCACGGAAATTTCAGAAGAGAAAAAATAGACAATAGAGAGGAGAAAATTATCAAAGAAATAAGATGGAAAAGTATTCCCAGAACTAAAATAAAGTCTATAGATTGAGACAGCACAATGAATGAAAGGACACCAAGGTATTACCCTGTGAGAGTTCAGAACTCTGAAGATAAAGAGAAAGCACTAGAAGCTTCTAGAGAGAACAGTCACATACTAAGTGTTAGTGTTCAGAACGGCATTAAATTTCTCAAAAGCAACAAAGTAGAAGACAGTGGAGTAATACCTTCAGAATTCTGATATAAAAAATATTCCTCAACTTAGAATTTTATAGCCAGCTAAACTATCATCCAGGTTGAAGGCTAACAAAGACATTTTCAGACATATTGTGCATATGCCTTATGATTGTGTGATACAGTAAGAATGTGTATTTGGAGGACACCCGGGTGGCTCATACAGGTAAACTCCTGCCTTTAGCGCAGGTCGTGATCCCCTGCTCAGAGGGGAGCCTGCTCTCCCTCTGCCTCTGCCCCTTCCCCCTGCTTGTGCGTGCATGCAGCTCTCTTTCAAATAAATAAAATCCAAAAAAAAACAATGCACAAAACAGTTCTTTGAGGAAAAAAAAAATATGTATTTGATTTTTTTTCCCTGGTTCCTGGCACAGACCTTCTAAAACCCTTGGAATTTCCTGAGTGGTAGGGGTGATAAGAGCATCTTTTATTATAATATTTGGTCTTTGTTCCCAGTTCCTGACACAAGAGCTTCTAAAACCCTTGGAATTTCCTGAGTGAGAGGTGTGTCCTTTGTTTTTCCATAACAAACCTCTTTCAACCACACCTGAGTTTATGCTAATAAGGTGACTCTCTGTGGACCCCTGGAAAGCTTCAGGATAAGGCTGGTTGCCAGAGGGGGCAACCATGTGATTAGAGGGCTGGAACTTCAGTCCCACCCTTTGACCTCTGGGGAGCTTCCAGGTTGGTGAACATAGCCACGTGTGGGGAGGGTGGCATACCTCAGTTCCACGGGGACAGAAGATCCTGTGCTCAGGACCCTTCTAGACCCCGCCCTATGTACCTCTTCAGCTGCCTGTTCTTTTGTATCCTTTGTGATAAACCAGTAACAGTAAGTAAACTGTTTTCCCTGAAGTTCATTGAGCCGTTTTACCAAATTATCACACCTGAGGAGGGAGTTGTGGGGAACACTCTTATCGCCCCCCCCACCCCAACTTTATTGCCGATTGCTCGGTAGTACAAGTGGCTCAGGCTTGCAGTTGGTGTCTGAAGCAGAGGCGGTCTTGTGGGACTGAGCCCTTAACCTGCACTAACTCCAAGTAGTTCATGCCAGCTTCGAATTATAAGGATACCAGTTGGTGTCTGGAGAGTTGGAAAATTGGTTCTTGTGTGTCAGAGTGCTGTGAGTAAAAACAGTTTGTAGGATACCTTTCCTTAGGCAGCTCTGCTAGAAGATGCTTTTCATCAGAACAGGGAATAAATCAAGAAGAGGACTCAATGGGCTTCAGGAAACGGGTTCCAGTGTAGGTGAGGTGAAAGGGATTCCTATAAGGACAGAGTTCTGGTAGGGATGCCTCCGGGACAACCAGGAACATACTGCTAGGGTACCCGATTGAACGTATTAAAAGGAGTTTTATACTTCATTTTTATCTCCAGGGGAAAAAATTATACAAGAAAAGAAATGTAATCATAGCACACATCATGGCTTAGCTACAAATAATATTCACATAGACCTAATAATGCAACCCTTAATTTAACCAAATGTGGACATAATTATATTGGAAAGACAGAGGGAGTAAGTGGAGTTTTATGTGAAGAGAATGTTGGAACAAAATCCTGACCTTCCATCACAGAAATTAAGTAGCTAATATAATAGTTATCTTTTGCTGTCTAACTCAAAATTACCCCAAAACTTAGTGACTTAAAATTATAAGTATTTATTATCTCACAGCTTCGGATTTCAGAAGTAGCTTGCAGTCTGAGTGCCATCTTGGGCTACATTCATCTGAAGGCTTGACTGGAGCTGGAGGGGCCTCTTCGAGGCTCGCTCAGATAGCGGTAGGAAGAAGCCTCAGTTCCTTTTCACATGGCTCTCCTCAGGATATGTTGTTATCTGGCTCCCCCAAGAGCGAGTGATCTGGGAGAGACAGTAAAAGGAATGTGCAGTGCCTGTGTATTTATTTACTTATTTTAAAGATTTTATTTACTTATTTGAGAGAGATTGAGACAGAGACCAAGAGAGCACGAGCAGAAGGAAGAGGCAGAGGGAGAAGAAGCAGGCTTCCCACTGAACAGGGAGCCTCATGTGGGGCTCGGTCCCAGGACCCTGGGGTCATGACCTGAGCCGAAGGCAGATGCTAAACCGACTGAGCCACCCAGGCGCCCCATGCAGTGCCTTTTATGACCCAGCCATGAATGTAACATACATTCAAGTGACACCATCACTTCTGTGTATTCTGTCGGCCGCACTGACCAACCCTGAGACAGTATGCGAGTGGATCGCTCAATGGGGTGAGTGCCAGGAGGCAGGGATCATTCAGGGCTCTTTGGAGACATCCTACCACAAGTAATAACTAGAAGTGAAAATTCAAGAACTACTATTCTAGGCACATTGCTTAGAAAGGTGGAGATGGGGATGCACGGGCGGCTCAGTCGATTAAGCATCCAGCTCTTGATTTTGCCTCAAGTCATGATCTCAGAGTCATGGGGTGAGGCTCTGCCCGCCGCAGGGAGTCTCAGCTTGAGGATTCTCTCCCTCTGCCCCTTCGCCTTCCTCCCCCTGCTTACTCATGCTTACTCTCTCTTTCAAAGAAATAAATAAGTCTTACTAAAAAAGAAAAAAAAGTAAAGAAAGAAAGGTGGAGATATATACCAGAAGAAAGAGGTGGCCCCTGAGAGCAGGAATCAGGGAAACTGCTGGTTTTAAAAACTTTGTAGAACAACTTTAAGAAATAGTTCTGTGTTTTACTGTGATTTTTTTTTCTAATTATGCAAACCTCCAAAGTACACAGCCATTTCATGTCCCCAACACCAGTAGACGAGCCACACATGGATTTTGTGAGGAACTCATTGAATCTGAGTCAGTCTTCATCGATCCTTTGGTATTTGAAAGATTGTGTGATCTTGAAGGACAGCTTACAGATAATAAACTGAAAGCAATGAAAAAGAGACCTTAGTGACAGGACCTGAACTAGAATCCTTGAGTAAATGTGACTGGGAAGAGCTGATATCAGGTAGTGAGATGCTCTGGCATTTTACTAACGTGGAATCGGGGAGGGGGGGTGCGGGTGGAGGGAGACTGTTTTGTTCTTTCTGAAGACTAGAAAGTTCTTAAGTGGAAATGTTTACGTGGCTGGAAGCTATAAATGGCAAAGCTTGTTAAAAGGACTATCCTTTTGGCAGATGGTTGGAAAGCACATTATGGGACTCCCCAGGCTAAGGATGTGTCTATTGGGAGGGTTCGATACAAGTTGGAGGGAATCTGCCTCTGTCCCCATGTGGCCTGAGACCTGTGGACTGTGTGGGGCACCAGTAGTACATAGTACCAGTCATTTGAGCTGCTTGCTGCTGCGGCCGTTTTCCTAAGAGGAACTCTGGCCTCCTTGTAGCAGCCCACAGCCCGGTTGTTGCCCCCGGACCCCCCAACACTTGTGCCTACCATGCCCGCTCTGTCCTTCAGTGCCCCTATTCAAGTCTGGTCTTGTTTCTTCTTATCTCTTCCGTCACTGTGTATTTACTCCTCTGGAGGAGCCTACTGTCAGGAGTTCCCGGGTTCTTGGACAGTTTGTCTCCTCCCTCTGCCTTTAATAAATCTGGGATCGGGATCATGTGTTAGAGATGTCAGGTCTCTAAGTTGGTGGGAAGTCAGTGAGATTGCATATAAGTAAAAACTAGCACTGGAAGCATTCGGGCTTCCATTTTTTTTTTTTTAACCATTTTAATGCCCATGAAACTGTGTTGTTTACATTCTTCCCCTGCCACTGAGTATGTGGAACTGATAAGCTCAGCTGTCATGTACCGGGATTCTGCCGGTGCCATTGCAACAGGCAGAGGCTTAAGCCGGGGAAGGGGCCGGTCGGGTTTTGTATTTGCATTCCTCAGTATCTCTCTTTGTATTTCGATTTGCCCACAGATTGGAGACCACAAATTCAGTGCCCACCGGATCGTCTTAGCAGCCTCTATCCCGTACTTCCACGCTATGTTTACAAATGACATGATGGAGTGCAAGCAGGATGAGATTGTAATGCAAGGAATGGATCCCAGGTACTCAATTTCTCCACTGGGTCCCTCGGTCTTCAGGTTCCCAGGCGCAGCTTCAGCCCTGTGCATGGTGCCATTGGCGGGCCCATGGCGGGCCATAGCACTTGTTAGAGCAACACGTTTAACAGGAACTAGCACCAAGATATTTTTTTATAACGAGGACTGGGTACAAAGGTGGTGAAACGTTATCCTTTTCCCTTTTCCGTTACAGCTGACAAAATGGTTTTCCAAACAAGGGTCTTCATTCTGTATTCTCCCCGGCAGTCTCAAACAGTGTTGGCCATTAGAACTTCCGGCACTGATGGGAATGTCATATTTTTACTCTCCAGAATGGTGACCACCATATGTAGCTAAATGTAGCTACTGAGCACTTGAATTTTAACTAGTGGGATTAAGGAACTGAATTCTACATTTTCCTTAATTTTAATTAACTTTAGCATAATTTGGAATTGCCATTTGTGGCTCATAGCTGCCACAAATGGGATTAAGGAACTGAATTCTACATTTTCCTTAATTTTAATTAACTTTAGCGTAATTTGGAATTGCCATTTGTGGCTCATAGCTGCCACAAATGGGACAACACAGATTCAGAAAATGGCAAAATCGTGGTTATTGGATGGTTGAGAAATTGAAGCCCAAGGAGGGCAAGCCCAAAAGTTATCCCATCTAATGCCTTTCAGTGTCCAAGACAGCCCTCCCTAGCAGGCAGTTCCAGGCCCCAAATGTCAGTGCTGCCAAGGCTGAGATAGTCTGCCCTAGATGAATTTTAGGGGCAGGAGGTGATACCATAACCGCTGAAATCATGTCATTCAGGCACTTACTTACTTAACGTTGTCCTGACATGTAAAGTCACTTACTAATGGACGTTCTTTGTGGAAATACCTTCCTAATTACTGTATGAAGACTTTATATAAACATATTCCATAGTATGCCTTTTTGGGCCTTGAAAGGGAGAAGAATGTTTATGTGACTGATTCTGTGTTTGATTTTGTGGCAAGTCTATGAACTGAGGCTGTATGTTTATAACCTAGGCTGTATCCAAGGGTCCGCTGTACACCTACTTACATGCCTGGCACTGTTCGGAGGTCTAGGAATGCAGTAGCGAACGAGACACCCAGGGTGACTCAGGGCAATGACATTCTTGTTGGAGGAGAAACAATAAAGCAATGATTCTGTGACGTCAGCCAGTAACCTGTCATTTGTTTCCTGCCTTCTTAATCTCACCGTGGTGGGAGCCTAGGGGTGAGGGAGCCGGGAAACTGTAGTAACCTCTGGATGATTGCAGTGATCTGCTCCCGCACGTGGAGAGGTTTTATATCCCCACTGCAAGGCAGAAATCTCAGGCCAGCTACTTCTAAGGAAAGATACAGAAGTAGGTCTACAAGGAAACTCGTGCGCTCTCTTCTCTGAGGTCTGTGTCTGAAGGAGCTGTGCTCATTGTCTATGCACAGTCCAAGTACTTCATTTTTCAGAAGTAGACTGAGCACCTGTCATGTGTGTAGCTGTAAGCACTGAGCTATAGCACGGAGAAAACAGTGCCTCTAAGTGTGCCAACTTTCTAGTCATGGGGATCGGGCCATAACCATAACTACACACGTGCATGATAGGGCTGGCAAATGAGACCAGGGCGAGAAAAGTAAAGTGAATGATGGTGGGGGTCTGTGCTATTCCAGGGTGATCAGGGAAGGCCTCTGTGATGAGGTGACACTTGAGCTGAGACCTTAATTGAAGTGAGGGAGTGAACTGTCTGGTGACAGAGCCCTCCAGACGGAGCAGACAGTACAGAGGCCCCGCGGTGAGAATGTATTCAGCATGTTGGGATAGAGTGAGGGCTCGGAGTGGAAGGCATTGAGGTCAGAGCCGGAGAGGGGCCAGACCACATACAGCCCTGAGACGGAACTGGGAATTCTTTCCCAGTGGGAATTGAAAGGCAGAAAAATTTCTCGGCCTCTCATTCCGGAAATGTATCCCAAAGAAATAATAAAAACACTATTTATGACGGCAGTAAGAAGTTATTAGCTATGAGGCCTACCAGTAAAGGAAATAAATTACGGTGTGTTTACATGTTGAAATACTATATAGCAGCCACTAAAAATGATAAATGTGAAGACAGTGTAGCAGCATGGGAAAGGACTCAATAAGTATTATGTGATTATATTCGTACCATTTGTGCATGCAGGCCCTGAAAATGAACCCAAGAAAGTAACCACTGTTGACTCATTCAGTAGTGAGATTGTGGGTACTTGCTTTCTCATTTTAGAATTTTCTGTAATGAGATTATTTGGGCAATGAAGACAGCTTAAGAAGTAGAATGAGTCTTCAGCTCTGGGGAAGTCATTATTCCTGTCAGATTCTCGAAGGGCCTGGGCTTAGAGATGTTAGATGTTAGATGGATGTTAGAGCGGGGGCCCACACATTCCCCAGGTAGGCGTGTCAGCTCGGCAAGGGCCAGAGTCTCTGAAGCGGCTCTTTCCTCCTTTCTCTAGCGCCCTGGAGGCTCTGATTAACTTCGCCTACAACGGCCACCTTGCCATTGACCAGCAGAACGTGCAGTCTTTGCTGATGGGCGCGAGCTTCCTGCAGCTGCAGAGCATCAAGGACGCCTGCTGCACATTCCTCCGAGAACGGTGAGGCCCCGGACCCGGCCCACGGTGGGGAGCGCCCCCGGGTCAGTCCTGGAAGCCCCTGCCAATCTGCTCCGTGAGGGAGTGAGCCTGCGAGCTGACTCTTCAGATTGCAGCCGAGCGGTGCCCGGTTCTTTGAGGTGAACCTTTGAGGAACATCTTTATGGACCCCTGCCTCTGCCCTCTCCTGGCCTGAAATGTACCTCTTCTGGTCCTCCAGTCTGACCAGCTGCGGACTTAGCTGGCTGTTCTCACCAAACCAACGGATTCCGTGCTGCTCACTCTTCCATAGCCCATCTCCTTCTTTGTGTGGATCCTTTCCCCTCCTTGAATATCTTGACTTCTTCCTTCAGCTCTTTAGGGGGGCATCCAAATTTCACTTTCTGGAACTCTCTGTCCCCCTAAGTCTTCTGGAAGCAGTCACTGTGTGCTCTCTTAGGGTAAGGACCATGGAGTATATCCCTACCTAGGTCCAGCATTCGGCAATGCCCCTTTGATGACTGAGCTGATAAGAAAGCTCTTTTTCTCCCTGAAGAGGGGGAGCTCTTAGCCATAAGGTCAAAGCTGCCCCTTAACCACTAGAGACTTGGGGGTGCAGGGTAGTGCTGGGCTTCACACAGTCTCTGTCTGTGGTGCTCTCTGAGGCCCGGCCTCCACCTGAGCTACTGTGATCACAAGGTCCCTGGCCTGAAGACCAGCATTTTTCTTGTCTCAGATCTGCCCTCCTGAACCTCATTTCCTCTTAGAGCTGATGTCTCCCTCTCCCGTTCTGGCTCCACCAGTCCAGCTCCCTCATTAGCTCTGTTGATCCCACCTGCTATCCCTATCCTGCCCCCGTGGTGCTCATGGACATCACTGAGCACTGCTGTGCAGCTAGTCTTAATAACCGTGGGTATGATGCTTAGCACACGCGGCACTCTCTACTGGGTGCAGGGTGAGTGGTTTCATCGTGAGGTGGGTGGTCCTGTTTCAGGTTTTACAGATGAGACCACATAAAGACAGCATAGCCCCAGAGCCTGGCTTGATCCTGTGCTGGGATGGCTTCTGGGTCAGACTGGAGGATGCACGTGGGGGTGTGAGGCACCCTGGCTCTCCTGCTCACTCCTGAGCTGCTTAAGGATACAGACCAGTCTTGGTTTATCTCTCTGTCCCCACAGAGCTCAGAATGATTAAGTAGGCATTCTGGAAAGGATGAAGTTGGCCACTCTCACAAGGGGACAACAGCTCCACCTAGGGGCTTTCAAGGTCATCACTCAACACTGGACCCAGCTTTTGTTACAAAGCAGTGTCGCCCAAAATGTGCTTAGAAAAGTGATTTTTAGACCAGTGGAATTTTTACATGCATCAATGACATTTTAGGAAGATGCACTTAAGCACAAAGCCTGACATTATGAGTCTGTCCTTGACATTTTCCCATTCAGCCCTGCAAGATCCCTTCTGAAGCCTCACTTCACACCTTATTCCTGTCTTCATTCCTTCCCACAGGCCCCAGAGACTTGACCTGCTTTCTGTTTTCCTTCCAGTAGTTACCATCACTGCCTCTGTTCCTTGGAGTGGTTCTCCCTGAGCCTGGCTACAGAGTGTGTTAGGGCCCCCCCACCTGTCCCTGTCCCATGTATCCATATTCAAAGACAAGCATGTGGGCCCTTCATCGTCGAGCTGTGATTACTAACGACTTGAGAGAAACCGTTCTGAGCAATAGTGGGAAAGACAGGATTTCACAGAGCACAGAGAAGCTGTAAAGCTGTCAGAGTTTTCCATGAGGTTGGAGCTGATTTTTTTTTTTTCTTGTGACCCCTTTCCAAATGTTCAGATGTATGGGCCTCCTTGTTTTTAGGTGAGCACTGGAGCTGTGTGTTCTCCAGAACTCTTCTCTCAGAATTGAATCAGAACCTCGGATGCATCAGTGAACCAAGCCAGTAACGTACTTAATTCAGGTCACTGCTTCCTGCCTCTGATAAAGCATTACCTCTTACTGCTGACAGAGTCAAGCTGTGCTGCAAGGAACCTGGTTGCTGGTTGTGAGGTGGCTAATGAAAGATGTGGGTCTGTCTCCACCCTGGGGGTTCATTTTCCCTCTTCTCTTCCTCCTGCTCCTGAATGGGGCCCTCTCCTACATGGCAGCTCTCCCTCCTCTTTCCCCACCAGCTGCCTCACAAGCAGGCTTCTCACATCCCATTGACATGAAAGCCCAATTCAGTTGAAGGTGTGTTTTGCTCTCCTTATTAGGCCAAGCCAGTCAGAGAGCCAAAGGCGAGGTACAGGAGTCCTAACCTGAGAGGGAGCACATGGAAATGTGCGCCAGGCAGCTACTTGGCCATCTTTCTCCACGGCCCTAGACTCTCTCCAGTTCCCAGTCCATGGCACTGAAGCCTCCTCTTGAGGTGATGTCGCCGTGGTCGGGGTCAGCGAAGCACATGGTGTAGAGGCCCAGGGAAGGTGGAGACTCACATCGGCCATATGTGTGTAAAGGCCTTTAAACAAGTCTCATTCAGTCCCTGTAAGTGCTCCAGGAGAAAGGCGGGATTTGATGACTGAGCTGACCTTCTGACCTTGAGCCCTGTGTTCCTCACTGGCTCTGTGGCCTTGCCTAGGTGTTAGTCAGTGCTCGTGCTTCCTGGCCTTTGTGGAAATGCACACAGATTTCCAAAGCACTGGACAGAACCAGTTCAGGCTGGAAGGGAAGCAACAGCTTGTGGAATTTAGATTATATCAAAGGCAGGCTCCTGAGGGACTCTGCCCTTCAGAGACTCTGCAGCTGGGGGACAGTGGTGACTGTTGACTAGTGAATATATCTCTGCCTGTTACTTTAAACAGTGTGGTGGGGTGAGGCGCTTGGGTGGCTCAGTTGGTTAAGTGACTGCCTTCAGGCTCAGGTCATGATCTTGAGGTCCTGGGATCAAGCCCCACATCAGGCTCTCTGCTGGGTGGGAAGTCTGCTTCTCCCTCTCCCTCTCCCTGCCACTCCCCCTGCTTGTGCTAGCATGTTCTCTCTCTCTCTGTGTCAAATAAATAAAATCTTTAAAAATAAACAAACAAACAAACAACATGGCCGGGAAGGAAAGCAAGCAGTCTAACAAAGAAAACCTGGGCACCTTCCATCCGATAAACACCCTCTCCCTCCACAGATTATCAGTCACAAAGTCAAAACAAGAAAACCCCATCCTCAGGGTCTCCCGCTGTCACCAAGATTTCAGAATCAATTTGGGTGCATTTGAGATTTTGTCAGATGCAATAGTAGTAAGAAAAACAACCATGATAAAAGATTAAGACAGTAGCTGACTTTACGCCAGGCACCATGCTGAGTGCTTTTGCCACATTCTTGCTTAAGCATGGCCACAGGTGCGGGAGCCGGCTAGCTGTTGTCCTTACCTTTTTCCAGGTGAGGCTGTTACGGACACTTGAGGAGCACTCCATGTCACCTGGTGGGACACAGGGCCCGAATGTACCCAGACGGCCCCAGCGAGGGCAGGTCTGCCTCCAAGTCGTGGGAATGGACACGGGGTTCAGTCCGCACCACTGCTTGCTTGGAGAGGGCTGGGAGCACATTCTTAGTTTCTCTGAGCCTCAGTTTTCCATCTAAAAATGGAAATAATGATTGCTCTGTAGCGCTGTTGAAAAGATTCTGGCTGGAGAAGTACTGGGTGCCCTGATGGTGCTGAGCGAGCGGTAGCTGCCGCTGTCGTTCCTGGGTGTCCTGTTAGACCTATAGAGTTTCTTGCCGTTGACAGAAGAGAGAATGTAAGGATCCTGATGTTAGACAAGTCATCTCTCTGCATGGTTTAATCTCTTATTCTAGGGGTACGTGGGTGGCTTAGTAGGTTAAGTGGCTGCCTTCAGCTCAGGTCATGATCCCAGACTCCTGGGATCGAGCCCCGTATCAGCCTCCCTGCTCAGCAGAGAGGCTGCTTCTCCTCTCCCTCTGTCTGCCGTTCTACCTGCTTGTGCTCGCTCTCTTCTGTTTCTGTCAAATAAATAAAGAAAATCTTCAAAAATAAAAAAAAAAAAGACAATAAACTCTCATCCTACAACTTCAGTGCCCTCCTGGGGAACAGCTAAGTGTTCGACCAAGAGTGTCAGTGGCCGGGGTGCCTGGGTGGCTCAGTCGGTTAAGCGTCTGCCTTCGGCTCAGGTCATGATCTCGGGATCCTGGGATCGAGCACCACATCAGGGTCCCTGCTTGGTGGAGTCTGCTTCTCCCTCTCCTCCCCACTCATGATCTCTCTCACTATCTCTGTCTGTCTCTCTCTTTCAAATAAATAAATAAGATCTTAAAAAAAACGAAGAAGAAGAAGAAGAATGTCAGTGGCCTAAGGGAAAGCAAACAGGTTTTCCAGTGCATGTTCATCTACTGTCTTCATAGTTGCTTCCCAGGACTTCCCAGAGAGCTCATCCCACCTAGATGCACTGAGCACGAGGTCCAAGAGGCAGTGTCTGTGAAGATAAAACTGTCTTCATTGTAAGCCTTCACAATTGAGTCCCTGAGCAATGCACCTGGGATCGTGTAGGGAGTTTGCGGCCAAGCTGAGAGCAAAGCTGGGTTTTCTGCATTGTGTAGCTCTCCCCAGAACCAACCTGAGAATGATCGAAGATACCATTCTTCCTCTAACTTTTTTCTTTTCCTCTTTTCTTATGGCAAAAGTCTTCACCCCAAAAATTGCCTGGGTGTCCGCCAGTTTGCCGAGACCATGATGTGTGCCGTGCTATATGACGCGGCCAACAGCTTCATCCACCAGCACTTCGTGGAAGTGTCCATGTCAGAAGAATTCCTGGCCCTGCCCTTGGAAGACGTGCTCGAGCTGGTGTCTCGGGACGAGCTGAACGTGAAGTCAGAGGAGCAGGTGTGTAGAGCGCGGTAGCAGTGTGCAGGGGACGTGGGGGCTGCTGCTCTAATCCTCTCTGTTTTTTTCATGAAGACCATAATGCATGTGCGGCTTGTTTATTATGGGTTTGTTTCATTATACTGTGTTCGTGTTTTGTGAGAACTTTATATCCATTTCGGTGTCTAACATTCAGTGGATTTTTTTTAAAGATCTTATTTATTTATTTGAGTGAGAGAGAGAGGGAGAGGATGAGCCGGGGGAATGGGAGAAGGAGAAGCAGACTCCGTGCTGAGCAGGGAGCCCGATGTGGGGCTCAGTCCCAAGACTGAGCTAAAAGCAGACACCTAACTGATTGAGCCACCCAGGCGCCGGTCAGTGGATTTTATCAACATCGCGCCCCTTATTCTTAGAAGTTGCAGTGATTTCCCATATTTACTATTAGAAGTAATGCTGCCACTGGAAATTAGCATAGATCACTCTTTAAGAGTCTTACTCTAAAGGGGAGCAGAGCACTGGGGCAATCACTGGGGAGGAATATGAAGTTGGAAGGGATTGGTTTGTTTTTTAAGGTGAGAGAAATGCAGTATATTTGACTACTGGTGGGAATTTTCCAGAAGAGAGGAAAGAGTCGGTGATGCAGGAGGAAAGGGAGAATGGCTGCTGGCGTGACATCCTGGAGGAAGCAAGAGGAGGCTGAATCGAGGGCTTAAGGGGTGTCCCTGCTGGGAGTACCAGCCACTCCCGTCCACCCCCGCGGAAGGGAGAACCTCCATAGCCAGGGGCACAGGGAGAAGCTGGCAAAGTCTGCTGACATTCTCTTCTGCTGCGTGTCTATTTTCTTAGCTGGGGACAAGGATCGGGAGGAGGGCGAGAAATGTGAGAGATGAAAAGGCATGAGCCAGCCCTCTGGGAGCAGGAGAGGAAATAGATGACACCAGGGAAAGGAAGAGGGGCTTGGTGGGAAGTAGGGCCTGATGAGATTAGCGGCCACAAAGTTAGAATGGACCCACCAGGGGGTGCCTGACTGGCTCTTGATCTGGGGTTGTGAGTCTGAGTCTGATGTTGGGCATAGAGATTACTAAAAAGAATAGATAAACTTGAAAAAATAAGTAAATAAAAAGGAAAGGAAAGGACCAGCCAGCTCCTGCAGCTGCAGTGTGCTCGTGTGGGGTCCACTTATGGAGCTGGACCTCACCAGGGAAGAGACTTTTTCCAGATGGGTGTGATTAAAGGAGGAAGGTATACAGCATGAGTGCTGAGGGCACCCACCTCAGAACCCGCAGAGCCCATGCTGGGTGAGACGGCGGGCAGGAAGCAGGCTAGAGGGGCCCTGAGCGCGAGGCTAGGGGAGACGGAGCAGCATCAGAGGCCCATTGACATCAGTTACTGAGGGGAAAGGATTGGAGGCAGTGGTGAGCACGGCAGACTGAAACCGATGGAAGGGGCAAAGCGTTTGAATGACTAGGGTCCTCGAAGGACAAAGAAGACCTCTTACGGGGTTGTCGAGAAGAGTGAATAAAGGAGAGCACAGGGTATTAGCAGTCAGAGAGGAGCAAAGGGAAATCCCTTTGGTCAGCAGAGGTGTGGTGCAGGCACCCGAAGAGGACAGAGTAGATGTTACTTGGAGCAGAGGGTGGCCAGGACTGGACGGTGAAGGGCTCTGGCATGCGGGTGAGATGCTCAGACCCGCCCCTGCAGGCACCGGGAGCTCGTCTGCGGCAAGGCCTCCACTGCTCCGGTCGCTGGGAAGCCTAACCCAGGCCCCGGGCAGAGCAGCTCAGGACGCTTGCCATGTGGGGTCCTGGCCTGCCGGGAAGCTCTGCTTCAGCGGGAGGAGCCCCGGGTTCCAGGAGGCAAGCTGTTGGGAGGTTAGTCAGCTCATTTCCCTAATGTCCGAAGAACAGTAGAAAAGGGCGACCCGAGTGTGGCCGTGTGGGCGCTATAAGGTTCAGGGAAGAGCCTGTCCCAAGAGCGAGCCCTGTCCCGAGCTCTTCCACTGATGAACATGGCGCGGGGCAGCTCGCTTTTTGGTGATACATTGGATCCAGGGTTCTGGAGGGATGACCCTTGTGGCTGGTGCCCTTAGGGAAAGCTCCAGAGAATGTCGATCTGGAACCAGGCCTTAAGGAAAGGGGGGCGTGTTTAGATGAAGAGGAGGATATGAGGGGCCTTCACAATGCAGGGGTATGTGTGGACAGAGAAGTAGCCAGCCTGGGAGAGCAGAGGGTGGAAGGGGCCGAGGAGGGAAGACAAGCGGCCAGTGTGGTGACATGCAGGAAGGAGTAAGGAACCACTGGCAGCTTTTCATTAGGAAGACGTAATGAAAGCCGGGAAGCTGTTACAGTCACTGAGGCTTGCCTTTCAAGAGGCTGGGCCAAACGGGGAGATTGGGGAAGCAGAAAGCAGTGACTTCAGGAGACAAGTGGGAGGAAAGATGGAGGGGCCCAAGGGACTGCCTCCGTATAGGGAGTGCAGGGGCTGGGACTAGGGGCCCGGGGACGTGGCCCCAGGAGCGAGGGGCTACTAAATGGCTTGCACTCTCCGCCACGGCAGGTCTTTGAAGCTGCGTTGGCCTGGGTCAGATATGACCGGGAGCAGAGGGGGCCGTGCCTCCCTGAGCTGCTGTCCAATATCCGCCTGCCCCTCTGCCGGCCCCAGTTCCTGTCAGACCGCGTGCAGCAGGATGACCTGGTGCGTTGCTGCCACAAGTGCAGGTGAGCGAGGGCCGGCCCGCATAGGACACTGCCGGCAGCAAGGGGGCCAGGCGGAGAAGGGGCTCGGGGACCTAGGCTGTTTGTGTCCCAGCTCAGGGGTGGAAGAATTTGACACGATCAGTCCTAATTCACGGCACACAGATTGACCTGCCTTGTGTCTAGACCATGGAAGAGCCCAAGTCGATCCCTTGGGCAAATAAATGTGCCATGAGGGGGCATGGAGGCAGAAGGGGCCTCCTCCCCTGAACTCCCTGAGGATCTCCTAGCATCTTCAGGAGCTGACTTAGTGGTGACTCCCTGGGGCTCCTTGTTGTCTCCAGTAAACATTAGTGCACTGGCCTCAGGTGGGTTTGGGCCTGTCTATAGTGATAGGCAAGGGGGGAGGAGGTATTTACCAGCAGGGGAAACTTACCCAGGGTACATCAGTGATGACGTGGCATAGCAGAGCTCCCGAAACAGCCAGGAAGGCAGTAGCCATATGGGAGGGTCATTATAAAAGTAGAACAGCAAAGGAAAATGTTCACCTTCCCCCAAACAGCCTGTCATATTCACAGCAAGTTCAGAGGAAGTCAGTGGCTATGTGCGAGCCACGTGAAGGCGTACGGCAGGAGGGGGTGGAGGTGTGGCTGCAGGTAGAGGGGACCCCGTGATAAGCAGTCCAAGAGGGCTGTTAAGTTTGAACTTCGTTCTGAAGGCAGCGGGGAGCTATTGAAGGTTCTTCAACGGCTTGGGCGATAGTGTGGGGGTGGAATGGAGAGGCAGGACTGGAGGCAGGGCAGTTGGTCAGCAGCAGTCGGCTTCTGCCACAGTCTAGGTGAGAAATGGCACTTTGCAGGGTGCGAGCCAGAGGGATAGGAAGGAAGAGCTGGGTCTTGGCAGACAGGAGGCAGGCTGCTTTTTGAACTCCCCAGCGCCAGCTGTCGTAGCCACTACCCTGTTCTCCTGCCAGCGTGTGCCTATTAGAAGATAGTCGCTCTGATTACTCTGCTCATCTCGCCCCTCTGATTCTGAGCATGTTTCAGTAGCTGTGCTTCTGCCTGGACTCACCAGGGTTCAAGACCAAACCTTCCAGAATGCTTCTTCTCGCATGTTTCCCCTCCAGTTGGGGCTGGGGCGACCAGACTCGGAAATACAAATGTAGACCATGTGGGGAGGATACCTGGCTTTGTAACATCCTGCACCTTATTCCAGGGACCTGGTAGACGAAGCCAAGGACTATCACCTCATGCCGGAGCGCCGGCCCCACCTGCCGGCTTTCAGAACTCGGCCTCGCTGCTGCACGTCCATCACGGGCCTTATCTATGCCGTGGGGGGCCTCAACTCAGCAGGTATCTTGCAGCTCCCCTTTGCAGGGCCCTGTCTTGGACTTTGGATGAAAAAGCACCAAACAACCTAGCCTGGTCTTCTGGCTCCCTTCCTCTGTGTGTTGCTGCCCTGGTCCCTCCTGATTGACGCAGCTGTTATGCTGTACAGTGAAAGGGTGTCAGATGTGAATACCATCGAATCAGAGTATCAGAGCTAAATACCAGCCCTGGAGAGCGTGCAGTCCGAGACCCGGCTCTGTTACCCGCTGCCTGTGATGAGAGTCACATTTGGTCATATGGATCTCTGGGGTTAGACTAAGTCTGTCACCATGAGAAGGGAAATTCTCCAAATACATAGGGTCGTCCCTACCCATAACCCCACTTTCTTGCCACTTGCTGCCTCCTGTGCAGCGCACAAAGGCTTTAGAGTCGGCATGTTCTTGGCCGCTCATCCAGCCAGGTTCTCAGGCAAGCCCGTGAGGCCCCCTGCCCTCCTGCACGCCCAGGCACGGGGAGGGCAGTGTGCACTCCTGGATCTTGGTGGCACAGTGGCAAAGGGCGGTGTCACTTCCCACGTGAAGGCCAGGCCTTTCCTCAGGGTCAGTCCAGGCTCATGGAGGGGGGCAAGTGGTGGGCAGTCCTGGGCAGTTCTGTTTTTAATTGAAGATTAATGAGAGGTGGGTGCTAGCCTGCTTACCCTGTGCTTGTTGACCATGTGTCCTGGAAAAGGGATGACCTCAGCTGGTAGATGCTGGGGTGTGGTAGGTGTGAAGTGCCCCACGGTGGGATAGAATAGGGAGGAGAGATGATTTTATTTGATCCAAAAAAACCCTGTTGTAAATGTCAGGGTTGGACTCATCATTCCTGGCGACTGTAACTACCATTTGTTGAGCACATAGTGTGTTCTACAACTACGCTAGGTGCTTTTCTGCCATTTAATCCTAACGACAGCTTTGCCATAGAGATTATCTCCATGTCGCATGTGAGAGTAGAAGGTGGGGATACAAAGCAACTTGCCCAGGTTCACACGCTAGTAAGTGAAAGCAGCAGGGGAACCCAGGCTCTTCCCTCTGGGCATGCCCCCTGCACTGGGGGGAGAGTGTGTCCATTTCCCTTCCGCTTTGGCCTTAAGCAGGTGGAATACCTCATTGTAGCTTAAAACTAAACACCTCGTGTCTGATTCTGATTTTCCTTAAAGAATTTGGTTTGAGGTTAGCATGCCTGAAGCGTCTTAGTGGGCCCATGTGGCTTGAGTATTTCTGTGGGAAGAGCCCATAGAGCCAAGTCAAACGTTCCATGTAATCAATGCCCGACAGCTGTGATCTAAACACGTGGTCTCATTTGTTTTAATTTGAGTAGCAAATTTTTATGCAGGTGATTCCCTGAATGTGGTAGAAGTGTTCGACCCCATTGCCAATCGCTGGGAGAAGTGCCATCCCATGACGACAGCCCGCAGCCGCGTCGGTGTGGCTGTGGTGAATGGGCTTCTCTATGCCATCGGGGGGTATGACGGCCAGCTGCGGCTGAGCACCGTGGAGGTCTACAACCCAGAGACGGACACGTGGACCAGAGTGCGGAGCATGAATAGCAAGAGGAGGTATTCCGGAAGCCACTTGGGCAGCCCGAGCACACACTCTGAGCATCTGGGGAGCGCCATGCTAGACGGGCAGGGGCACGTGGTCATACAAAACACAAGCTGGCCTGGCAATTTCCGGTGGCCAGGCCTATCACTGCCAGCACCTCCCGGGAGCTCGCCCCCATCTGCTCCAAAGTAAAATCCTTGCCTTGTCTGTTGAGGAGCTCGGGGAGACGAGACACGGACATGTGGAAGTTGTATTGTTATTTAAGTGTCAGATAAGGACTGAAACATATGTTATGGTAGATTTCCAAAAAGGCAAGAAATTGGATGGAAACATCCGGACATTTCAGGTAAAAGGCGGGATTACAGGTGAAACTTGAAGAGTAAGGAGGATTTAACTTTATTAGTGATGAAAAGACATGAGAGCTGTTGTCCTTTATACCCTCGCCCCACCCCCACCCCTGGATCCCTGCCACACACGTGCTTCTCCCACCCTGCGAGTACGTGAGCCATAGCAACATGCTTCACTTCAGTCCCCTCCTCCCTCCGCCAGGTGTGAGCACATAGGTGGACCGGGTTTATGTCTCTTAACACACTCCAGATACTTGTCTCCTCTGTCACTTGCCTGCTAGATTTCCTGAAGAGGAGTTGGAGGGCATCTGAATGGCGCCTCCATTCAGCCTTCTGAGTGCTGCAGGGGCAGGCGGCCTTTTCCCTTCCATCAGGCATGTGGGGAGCATGTGCACAGCTGGGCTCTGGAGTAGGAGGGATCACTGGACAAGGTCGTCTGTTCTTCTGCCCTCCGTGGGGCCACCCTGGGTCAGTGGTTTCTAGTGGCGCTCAGCTCTCTCTTCCGGGGCTGACAGAGGAGAGGAGGTAGTTCGTACCCCAGTAACCAGAACAGTTCTGCATTTTTCTCATGAGTTGAGCATCCATGACAGATGCCCAACTTTAGGGGGAAAGTTACAGGAGTTGTTTTTGAAAGGGGCAGTTTGAAAACGACTGGGGCAGATGCTCTTTGAGGGCCTTTCTGCTTTGTAAATTCTGTGGCCTAAGCATTTGCCTGATAGGCCCCTTTGTCTGGCCCTGCTCTGGGTGTTGTGAGTGTAAGATCAAGCGACTGCCTGTGTGGTGAGGAAGAAGAAGTGTCAGGCCATGAGACGCACGTACCATGTTTTGCAGTGTTAGCATGTGGCCTTGAGCTGGGAGGAGTCTGCCTTTGTACCAGTAAGGCCATATTTGCAAAGGGTCACAGTAGGTTTGTTTGGGAAGAAAAATTTGTATACATGATCTGCTCCTCCCTGAGCTAACACTCTCCCGGTTCCTTCCTCCCCCTACCTCAGTGCTTCCCTTTTCTGCTCCTTGGGCATCTTACAGCTTTCTGTGGCCTCGGATGACTCATTGCTCCATTTCCCCAGCCATGAGTGCCTTTTTTGCTTTCACTGCAGCCCGTTCTTCTCCGGGTGTCTGCTCTGGGCAACTTCCTTGCTTTGATGTCACAGAGTTTGAAGTGTTGTCTGGGAGGAGAGTCCTCCAGGCATCCCCTTCCCTCGCTGTGGTTAATGCCCTCTTATTAGCAGAGACCCGGCTCCATTTCATCCCTTTGAAATTACAGGCTGCCAAAAACTGTTCTGAGTCACTTCTTTCCTACCATCCCACACGGCTCTCTGTCCTGCTGGTGGTCACAAGCTCCTTCCTGCCATCATCCTTCCCCTCGCCTGCAGTGTTCAAGGCCATGCTTCCTCTGGTGGACCTAGCAGGCCCCCTCCATCTTCACCCTGGCTTTATCACCCGGTTGATAGTTAACCTCACTCAGTTCTATGGCTCTTCTCCCTCATATGGTTGTTGAACTCCTGTGTTGTTGCTTCTGTCCACTTCTGGAAGCATGTGACAGTGTCTAGTGAATTTGTGGTCTTCCCACCATCCTTGCCTGAGGCAAAAGTCCTTTTCCTCTTCCGGGCCAGTTGAGGGGGTCTGTTACAGTGTCACTCGAAGGGACATTGCGGGGATCAGCTTGGTTTCCTCTCTACGTTTGAAAGGTGGGAGTTAAGCCTGGCATATTTTATTTTCCTGTTTGTCAGCCACCCAGATTCATTTTGAATCTTCTCCAGCATCAGATTTGAAAACTGAATCGGGCAGCTTGGCACACATGTCTAATTTCTCTTGAGGCATTGTGTAGAACAGATTTTCTGATTATGCCAGACTGCTGGGGCTTTGATCTGGGAAGAGGGGGACACGGTGGGCAGCGTGGGAGTGGGCTCGTCTCATTTAAATCCGAGGCGTGCCTCTCACCGGGCAGCCCAGAGAAGGAGCCATCCTCCCCAGCCGCGGCTGCTCGCCTGTACCTTGAAGATGGTGCCACTTCCTTGGCAGGTGGGGGGGGGGGAGCGGCAAATGGCGAATGTAGAGGACCTCCATCAATGCACAAGGGGAGCATAGCGTCACCCACAGGGACAAAGCAGGGGCTGTCAGCACCACATCTGTCAAACTTCACAGTGAATTAAATAGGAAAATCAGGCTAACACAATAAACCCATATTGAAGGCCTGTCCCGTACAAAGCACTACATGAAGTATGGTCAGAGTCATACAGAGGGAGACCCTGTCTTCTAGGAGGTCCCCACTTGTTAAAGAGGCAACAGGTGACTTCCCAGCACCCCCAGGCGCCAGAATGAGCCCCTGCGGACAGGAGCTTTGGCTCGCTCGGCACTGTGACTCTAGGGCCCAGGACAGCACGCCTCCTGAGTGCCTCATGGGACGCCAGGGGTGAATGAGTAACCACGACGACGACAAGGCCTGATATAAAGAAGCTGCTCTGGCAGCGTGGGGCTAGGAGGGACTGATCGTTGCTGAGGCAAGGACGGCTTTTTGAGCAGGAGGGGGAGAGGACTTTGATGTAATGAGACCTTGAGCACAGCGAAGTAGAAGATGAACGTTTCAGATACGTCCAGGGTGGAGAGGGTCCCCGAGGGAACCCCAACGGGGGGCACCGCAGAGCAGCTGCTTTCCCCTCTGCTGTATGCTTAGGCTCACACGTGGGATTTGGGTCTGCTCTAGAAAGAGGCTGTGGTGGGCAGGTGGATCTCCAGGCAGTATGCAAGGCTGGCCCGAGAGGTCTGAGGCCTGTCTACATGACAGCTCTGTCTTTTTCAGTGCCATGGGGACGGTCGTGCTGGACGGACAGATCTACGTCTGTGGGGGCTATGATGGCAACTCTTCTCTCAGCTCTGTGGAGACCTACTCGCCTGAGACAGACAAGTAAGGAGACCTACTCGCCTGCAGCTCCCCCGGGAAAACTGGAACTGGTTAAACAGACAGTATGAGAATTAGAACTGCAGGTTCTTATTATATTAAACTTCTCAAGGATACAGAGTATCTGACCGTTTCAGTCTCTGTAGTACTTTTCATACAATAGGTATTTAATAACTTCTGGTTCCTGAATGAAGGATTGAATAAATTTTAAAAACGAACAGTAGTCTACCTAGGTGGTTAAAGATGTTTATTTAATAGTGTGTACTTCTTTGTTAAATCGCCCATTTTAATGGAAATGCAAGTGGAAGGGGATGAGGAATAAATGAACAGCACTTTCCCAAGTAGGAGAGGTATGATTTGGGTAGGATGTGATTTGGGGGGGGCAAGAAATGTTACGTCGGGGACGCCTGGGTGGCTCAGTTGGTTAAGCGGCTGCAGTCAGCTCAGGTCATGATCCCAGTGTCCTGGGATTGAGTCCCACATTGGGCTCCTTGCTCGGCAGGGAGCCTGCTTCTCCCTCTGCCTCTGCCTGCTGCTCTGTTTGCCTGTGTGCGAGCTCTGTCTCTCTCTCTCTCTCTAACAAATAAATAAAATCTTAAAAAAAAAAAAAGAAATGTCGTTGGATAAGCTTGGAAGACATTGATGATGAAATTAAGAACCACCAGAGTTCTTAATTTCCATCAAACATAATAACAATTTAAAGACTGACAAATTCCACAGTAAAGAAACCTGTTGAATCTCATCTTACATAATGCCTGTCACCATCTTATTTTGCGGACTACTCTTTGGAAAACAGCTGGCAAGGTTAGCCCAAATTTTTCATTTCAGTATTTGAATCTTCTCATAAGCCAGTTCGTTGAATGGCTTCATCAGAATGCTTTTCAGCCAACATTCCATTCACTTAACCAACTTACTGTATATCAGGCAGGGTGTCTGAGATCCTTAAAAGTAGCAGCTGGTCTGCTGGGGTCCCGGGCACATTGTGATTAGCCTACCCTGTAGGGCCTGCCTGGACCTCTCGGGTGCAGGGCAGGGAGCACCTTCATCTCTACCACAGCTGGCAGGGAGAGGCAGGGCGGCAGGGATGACTTCTGAGAGGAGGCCCATCACGGACAGTGGGAGATGTGCATTGTAGGCAGGGAGACAGCATGAGGAGAGGCCCAGAGGAAGGAAGGTGCTCGTTGTGAATAAGGAGCTGCGTGGGTGGCACATGGCAGGAGGGGAAAGTGGAAATAGGTGAGGCCTGAGAAAAAAAAGCCGCTCAGGGAACTCAGACTCTGCACTGGAGGAAACAGTGAGTAGCCACCCGAGGGGCATGCCACACGGCGTTGGGATGGGCGGGGTCTGAAAGCCAGGCCTCCTGTACAGAGGCTGTGGCAGGTTGTGCGAGGGGAGGCCCAAGCTAGGCCAGCGGTAGTGGGGGTGGGAACAAGCAATGACTAGAAGGCAGGCCAGGGGGACTTGGTGACCACAGGAATGTTGAAGGTGAAGGAGAAGAGGGCCATGAAAACATTGAATCTCAGAAGGACAACTAGATGGCCGATTGTCCCATTCCCAGGACCGGACAGGAGTAAGAGGGAGGGGACTTGCCTACAGAGGTGGGGAGATTGTTCAGGGTGAGAAGGAACACTGCACAGTTTGCCTCGCCCCTTCCGAGCTGTCCTGGAAGGACAGCAACACTGCATCTCATGGCTTCCCTCGTCTGGCTCTTTCCTGCAGGTGGACAGTGGTGACCCCGATGAGCTCAAGTCGCAGTGCTGCAGGGGTGACGGTGTTTGAGGGCAGGATCTATGTGTCGGGCGGCCACGATGGGCTGCAGATCTTCAGCAGCGTGAGTCTGGGCTCCCCTGGGTTAAGGGCACTCACTCCTCCCGTCTTCAAGGAATAATTCTGTTTTTAAAGATTTATTTTGAAGAGAGATCACAAACTCAAGTGGGGTGAGGGGCAGAGGGAGAGGGAGAAGGAGAGAAGCAGACTCCCTGCTGAGCGTGGAGCCCAGCACAAGGCTCAGTCTCACAACCCTGAAAGATCATGACCTGAGCCAAAATCAAGAGTCAGATGCTTAACCGACTGAGACACCCAAGTGTCCCCCACCTTTGAGTGTAATTTTGAAAGGCAGTTCTTTGGAAGAAACTTCAGCCTTGCCGTAACTGGGCAGAGCATCATCTAGGGAGGTTTCGGGCCATCTGCCATGCGCTCTGAGATTCTTCCGAGAATGGAGGCAGTGTCTGCAGAGGAGGGGAAGAGTATAGCCTCGCGGTCCCCACCTCGCCCCGCTCCGTCCTCCACTGAATCGCTGCCCAGAGTAAGCTCAACTATAGACAGTGCGGATTTGCGAGTAGTTGTATTCTGGATAATTTATTTGAAATTACATTTATTCTTTTTTTTTTAAGATTTTATTTATTTATTTGTCAGAGAGAGAGCACAAGCAGGGGGAGCAGAGTGAGAGGCAAGCAGAGGGAGAAGCAGTTGCCCTGCGGAGCAGGGAGCCCGATGGTAGGGCTCGATCCCAGGACCCTGGGATCATGACCTGAGCAGAAGGCAGACGCTTAACCCACTGAGCCACTCAGGCGTCCCATGAAATTGCATTTATTCTTTAAAAAAACCTCAACCGCCATCTAGTGGTAGTTCCGTGACGTCAGTCAGTGATGCACTCTGGACAGATTTCGGGAGACCCTGCTCTCCTCCCGCCCCTGGCACTCCACAGGAGTGCCTCCTGGGGCAACGCCGTTGTTTCCCGGGAAGTAAGACAGCAGGGGTCAGAGTAGGTGCTCTCTGTGGATCAGCCCAGGAACAGGGGTGCTGCTGTGGAAAGTGGGCATCAGAGGCAGTGCGCGGGCCTCTCCCTGCCTCCAGGTGAGGCCCCGCCACGCGCCGCATTCGGGCTCAGACTCTGACTTGCGGACCCGGGCCTCTCTCCCCGCCGCAGGTGGAGCACTACAACCAGCACACAGCCACCTGGCACCCAGCCGCCGGCATGCTCAACAAGCGCTGCCGGCACGGTGCCGCCTCCCTGGGAAGCAAGATGTTCGTCTGCGGGGGCTACGACGGCTCCGGCTTCCTCAGCATCGCCGAGATGTACAGCTCCGTGGCCGACCAGTGGTGCCTGATCGTGCCCATGCACACTCGCCGGAGCCGGGTGTCCCTGGTGGCCAGCTGCGGACGCCTCTATGCTGTGGGGGGCTATGATGGACAGTCAAACCTCAGCTCGGTGGAGATGTACGACCCGGAGACGGACCGCTGGACATTCATGGCCCCCATGGCCTGTCACGAGGGGGGCGTGGGTGTGGGCTGCATCCCCCTTCTCACCATCTAAGGTGGAGGGGGGATGTGGCGGGGTAGGGATCTGGTACAAACATAGGCACTCCCTTCCAGGGACAGGCCCTCTTGGGAGAGGGGGTAGACCAGAAGACGGGGTGTATGTGAGCTCGCTGGAGGTACAGGTTTTCCAGGTGCTTACATCCTCCCTCACCGCGCTGCCCTGGGGACCTTCAAGCCTAGGTCACCAAGGTGCACCGCGTGGGGCAGAGCCCTTCTGGGTTCCGCAGCTGGCGACACGGGACTGCTGTGCTGGTCCACACATACACGGGCTCCATCCAAGGCCAGCTCCCACCAGCCGCTTGCAGAAGGCCTGCCGTCTGACACTCCTCCTTACCTGCTGCTTTCCAGCCGTGCTGTGGCCAGAGGAGTGGCTCTGGTGGCCCAGCCTGTTAGCAGCTGGGCTGCGGCTGGGGGAGGAAGGACGCACTTGGGGTGTCCTCGTTGCCTGTGGTGGTGGCGCCCCAGCACCAGGCTGCTTGCGCACGAGCATCTCCCTCTTCCATCTGAGGGCACAGAGGACTGGGTCCTCACTGCTAGGTAACCAGGGAGAACAGAAGCTCTTCCCATGTCGAGCTTCAGGATTTCAGTGAGGTCTTTTCATCTTGTTGAGGAGCAACAGAAGAAGAAGAAGGAAAAAAAAAAAAGATACTTGAAAGAAACGAAGGAAATTGAAACAAAGAAACACTTGAAAGAAACTGGAAAGAAAAGTACTTTTTTTTAAGTGAACATTCTTTGGGAGAAGAAAACGTTGAAAGACACTAAAGGGGAACACGTGTCTCCGTGGAAGACCGCCACCACGAGAAGGGCGGCGTCCGCTCCCACGTTCGGGTCCCAGGGTCCTGAGGCCTTGCATGGCACTCGGGGTCGCCTCTGAGCCCTTGCGTGTCCGGGCCCTCGCGTGTCCGGGATCAGTGTATTCTCCACTGGTCCTCTAGCAAGGTGCTCACGGGGTTTGCATTCACACCCACCATCCGAGGACTTTTTTTAACTGTAGGCTTAGCAAGTGGGCTGCATTACGACCGGCCGCTCTTCTAGGTGGGAGTTCCCAGCCGGTCACTGGAGGCTCCGGGTGCCCCTGTGGTCACCTCCCACAGCCACCATGGCACTCACTCAGATTCCCCACCCCCACTTTCATTCCTCATCTGACCAGCAAGGAAACAGCAGGTCCGGCCAGACTCTCGCCCATCTATCTATCATTCTTGGATCGTTTTCCTCATCGTGATGCTTCTAGGGTACATCGACCGTTGGTACCTCTAGAACCTAACCAGGGACTTGGTCCTTCCACCAGCCATGGCCAGCTTGGACCAGAAACCTCGTCTACCCCGCCAGTCCACTGCTTTTCCATCCCCTCGCCAATTCCAGGGGCCTGACTTCCCTCCAGCCCTCGGCAGAACCACCAGCAAGGTGGGCCTTTACATTCGAACAAAGCTGACTTTATAGCAGAGAACTAAAGGCCGAAAGAATCTCTTGCTGCTGCAAAGAACAAGATTTTATATTTCTTCCTCTGATCTTAGCAAATGACCTCTTGAAGAGACTCCATGCTCCTTCCTCCTCCTCCCTGGACGGGACCTTGGTGTCGCACAGTGGAACCCGAACAGGAGGACCCTTGTGTTACCAGTGCACTGGGCAGTGGGGCTGTCCTTCAACTGCTGCTGCCAAAATCTGGTTTTCTAAAATGCTTCCAGTACAGACTAAAAGAGGATATAGTTCCTTTCATGCAAGACTGGCTCTTAGGGCCCCATTCTCCACCTGGCTGGTCTCCCATCCCTTGCTGCCTGCCTGGGGTGACCTGGAAGCTTGTTCAGAAAGGCACAGTGTGGAGCCTGAGACGTCTTTCCCACCCCAGCACCACAAGGTTTACGAGTGTGTGCAATCGCCATGTATCCAGAGGGAAGTACCTTTGTTACCTGCCACTTAGGAGCTGGGCCTCTGCTACAAGCACTTGAAAATTATGTTTTTATTTTAAAAGACTCAGCAGTCTGATATAGTTGAGCCTGGGCTCATGGCAGAACCCCAGCATTTCTCAGTCCTTCTTGGTCTGCCTACAGAGGTAGACTCGGAAGGCAGTGGGGTCTGTGTTTCCTGTTAGAGAGATGTGTGTCCGTTCCCATCTTGTTAAAAGCCCTTCTGTGAACTAGAAGCAGTCCTGACCAGCCCAGATCACAGAGGGGTTAAGGATCAGTGAGTGGGCTAACAAGCAGGCCTCCCAGCTCCTCAGGACGGTGGCACAGATTTTGCCATTGAGGCTGATAGGTCATTTCCCCGCACAATCTGCTGCTCTTGTAGTAACCTCCCAAACTCCACTCCCATCTCCTGGTGCGGAAGGTACACTGCTGCACCTGAGGCCCGTGTTTTGATCTGGGTGAGCTCTGAGCAAAAGTGAGCCAACACCAACATTTGCACACTTCAACAGTCGGCTCCGTAGTCTGAAGAGGATGTTTGCAAATGGCTGGGCTGGCTCTTCGGTGTTGGAGCCTTTCCAGGAGCCCCAGTGAAGAGTCCTCACCCAAGGATACTGTGAAAAGGGTGTAACCAGCAGGTGGGGGAGATGTGCTCAGTGGACCATCACTGAGCACAGGACTGTGGCACTCACTGTCCTTGGGCCTTTCCCCTTCCCAGATAACACACAGAGCCTTGTCTTCCAGGTTTCACCTGAGATCAAAGCCAGGATGGGAGCTGAAGACCAGCCTTTTGACTCGGCCACAGAGATGGGAGTAGGTAGCAATTCTGCTCCTCCCACCCCCCACCAAGTCATTGTCCCCCAGCAAATCTTACTTCCTTTTATTTATAGAACGCATGTCTTTTGTGTTAAGAAACCAAAGAGAAATAAAGAGTACACTCCTAACACCTTCTTGTCCTTTCTTGTTTTATTTTTTAAATATTAGAAGTAAATCATCTTTTCTTTGCCTTTCAGTGAGAAAATACACTGGACAATGTAAAAATATTCCTCTGAGAATAAGAGAGGAGCCAGATGTGTAGCAAAAGCAGTCCTTGGAGAGACATGTGTGTATTTTATAAGAACGGGTTCGAGTGAAAAATACGCATGTTGCATACTTGCTGGTGTCCAAATCAGCACTCCTCTCGGCTTTCCCCTTTTCTTACTCAGAGCCGTAAAACATGAGTTCCCTGATGGAATGCGGCTGACCCATTGACTATCTAGAACCAAAATGTCCAGCTCCTTTCTAAAACTCTGGGCCTGGTGTTTTGTTTTTTTTTTAAAGATTTTATTTATTTATTTATTTGACAGTTGGAGATCACAAGCAGGCAGGGAAGCAGGCAGAGAGAGAGGAGGAAGCAAGCTCCCTGCAGAGCAGAGAGCCCGATGCGGGGCTCGATCCCAGGACCCTGGGATCATGACCGGAGCCAAAGGCAGAGGCTTTAACCCACTGAGCCACCCAGGTGCCCGAGTACCACACATTCATTCATAGATCCCTCCTTGGAGACCTACAGCTGGGGTGCAGCTCAGGCACTCTGGTGCAGGCAAATTCCTGTGGTGGTTTGTCTGCTCCTCAGAATGGGAGAGAACCAGACTCCCGTGTTTAGTTTCTACTTCTCCAAATACAGCCACATTCCAGAGCTGCCTTCCTGAGATTACACGCTGGTTACTGGTTGTGGATGTCAGGAAACTTCATTTGCACTTTTCCAGAAGTCAACTATGGTCAGTCTTAACCACTGGGTGATGATTATACCGGCAACTTGTTTTTCGTCTTTGGAAGGGTATGTCTCTCCCACATAATATCCCACCAGCACACATTTCACACATAAACACTATAAATTCTCACCAGGGCCTCTCAGGAATCCCCACCAGGTAGTTAGCGTGGCTCATTTTAGTATGAGGAAACAGCCTTAGAAGGGCCCACTGACCCGATTCATCAGCTAACTGGTAGCGTTGCCAAGAACTGAAACCAGATTTCCACACTCAGTCCAGCTCGCTGCATGGGAGCAGCGTCTGGTCCAACCAACCTCGTACCCGGTGTACGCGGGGCCGCTGCCAGTACTGTGATGGACTTTGCATTATAGACGTAAGTACCTTCATGCCGAAGCAGAGGAAGCCAGGTTATCTGTGGGTTCTATGGTGTAGGAGAAAGTCGTTTGCCTCGAAAGAACAGCCCTTTCCATGGAACCACCCTCTTGCTCAGAAGTCCAGCTACACTCAGCTAGACTCATCTGCTGGACTCCCCATGTCCTTTCGTTGTGGTCCCATGGATTCCTCTCCCTTCACAACCAACAGCAGAGCCCACTCCTCCTCACCTCAAAGGTGAACACGACTGGTTTTTGCTCCTGCTCACGATGACATAACATCGTACAACCAAAAACTGCCAAGGGCATCTCTCTGTTCTCACAGTGATTAGCCCAGGCTTGCTGTTCCCAGTTTCATCTCTAGTGATATCCAAATGTTTTTCTCTCTAACGGAGCTGAGCCCCGGCTCCCTATTCTCTTTTCCTGGCTTGACAGTTCAGGATAAAAACCCCACATGACATAGAAGGCCATGTGACCTGGCACTTATCCCCACTTGGCCTCCCTGAAATAGTCCTTCAGGGTGTCAGCGTAGACGTCCCTCCTGTAGGAGAGCATCTCTTGTCAGCGCAGTGCCCCTTTTCCATGCTTGTCCCCACCTGCTGTATCCCACCTGGGAAAGGCCTGTTTGCCTGTCTTACCTGGTGGATAGTGTTTTTGTCGTGTACTCAGCACTGGGTGCATAGAGGAGGCGTTGTAACTATGTTTCTTGAACTTGAGGACACTTGGGAATATCAGATGAAAACATTGCTGATTTTTTAATAGTTTATTGAGGCATGATTTGCATACCTTAACATTTACCCTTTTTTTAAAAAAAGATTTTATTTATTTATTTGACAGAGATCACAAGTAGGCAGAGAGGCAGGCAGAGAGAGAGGAGGGAAACAGGCTCCCTGCCTAGCAAAGAACCCAATGCGGGGCTCAATCCCAGGACCCTGGGATCATGACCTGAGCCAAAGGCAGAGGCTTTAACCCACTGAGTCACGCAGGCACCCAACATTTAACCCATTTTAAGTGCTCTAAGATTTTTGGCAAATAGAATCGTGCAGCCATGATCACTGTCCCATCTTAGAATATTTTCATAATTTCAAAAAGTTCCTTCCTCCCGTGTGTAATTAATCCCCACTTCCACCGTCATCCTCAGGCAACTGCTTTCTGTCTCTACAGCTTCGCCTATTCTGGACATTTCCTATGAATGGAATCATATAAAAGGGTGGTCTTTTGTGCCTGCTTCTTTAGAATGTTTCTTTTTTCTTTTTTCTTTTTTTTTTTTTTTAGATTTTATTTATTCATTTTGACAGAGAGAGAGATCACAAGTAAGCAGAGAGGCAGGGGGAAGCAGGATCCCTGCTGAGCAGAGCCTGATGTGGGACTTGATCCCAGGACCTGAGATCATGACCTGAGCTGAAGGCAGAGGCTTAACCCACTGAGCCACCCAGGCACCCCCTTTAGAATGCTTCTGAGGTTCATCTAGGCTGTAGCATGTATCTGTTTGTTTCCTTCTTGTTCCTAAATAATACTCCACTGTGTAGATACACCACGTTTTGTTTATCCTTTTTTTTTTTTTTCACTAACTGATGAATAAGTTTTTTCCAGTTTGTGGCTGTTACAAAAAATACTGCCCCAATGTACAAGTCTTTGTGGACATGCATCTTTACTTCTCTGGAATAGATGCCTGGAAGGTGCCTGTCACATGGTAAGTATTTGTTCAACTTTTTAGGAAACCAATGAGCTGCTCCACAGTGGCCGTACCATTCTGCCGTGTTCCCATCAGCAGCCGGTGAGCATTCAGTTGCCCCGCAGCCTTGCCAACTCTTGAAATCATCTCTCTGATTAGAGCCATTCTACTGGTTGTGAAGTGGCATCTCCCCAGAGTTTTAATTGCATTTTCCTGACCACTAAAGATTTGGAGCATCTTTTCATGCCCTCGTTGGCTATATCTTCGGTGAAATGGCTATTCAAATCTGGCCCATTTTTAAATTGGGTCATGTGTCTTTTGAATGAACTGTAAGACTTCTTTACATTTTCTGGATACCAACCCTTTATCAGATACAGGACTTGTAAATATTTTCTCCCAGGGTATGGTGTGTCTTTTCATTTTATCAGTGGTGTGCGTCTCTTGAATTGTCCAAGATCTTAATTTTGACAAAGTTTGGCTTAGCAATTATTTGTTTTATGGATTATGCTTTTGGAGTCATAGTCTTAAGGACTTTTGGCATAAGCAAAGATCACGAAGAAATTCTTCTAGAAGTTTTATGGTTTAGCTCTTATGTAGGTGTATGATCCATTTTGAGTTAATTTTTAAAATTTCATTTTTGGGGGGGCACCTGGGTGGCTCAGTCAGTTGAGCATCTGACTCTTGATTTCAGCTCAGGTCATGATCTCAGCATCCTGAGATCGAGCCCCAAGTTGGGCTCTGTGCTCAGTGGGGGGTCTACTTAAGATTCTTCCCCCTCCCCGCCCCTTCTGCTCATGAATGCTCATTCATGCTCTCTCTCTCTCTGTCTCTCAAGTAAGTAAATATTTTTTTAATTTTTCATTGTTTTGTGTGCATGGCTATCCATTTGTCAAAGTACATTTTGTTGTAAAGACTACTCCTCCATTGAATTGCTTTGGCATCTTTGTTGAAATCAGTTGATCACAAATGGAAGGGTTTATTTCTAGCTTCTCAGTTCTGTTCCATTGATCTTACATGCTTGTCCATGAGCCAATACCACACTGACTGTGTGATATTGATTTCTTCAGCTTTAAAGTAAGTCTTAAAGGACACCTGGATGGCTCAGTCTGTTGGGCAGCTGCCTTCAGCTCAGGTCATGATCCCAGCGCCCTGGGATCAAGTCCCACATCGGGCTCCTTGCTTGGTGGGGAGCCTGCTTCTCTCTCTGCCTCTGCCTGCCACTCTGCTTACTTGTGCTCTCTCTTTCTCTGACAAATAAATAAATAAAATCTTTTAAAGAAAGAAGGAAGGAAGGAAAGAAAGACTTAAAATTGGATAATGTTAAGTCCTTAACCTTATTCCTTTCAAAATTCTTTTGACTATTTTAGGTGCCTGTATTCTCATACCTTTTATGGTCAGCTCATCAATTTCTACAGAAAAACCTTCTGGGGTTTTAATAGATACTATGTTGAATTTATGAATGAATTTGAGAAGAATAACCATCCTGACAATATAAAGTTTTCCAATCCACAAACACAGAATATTTGTCATTTGTTTAGATCTTCCTTAATTTCTCTCAGCAATATTTTGTCATTTTCAGTGTATAATCTTACACTTCTTTTGTTAAAATGTTCCTACATATTTTTATTCTTTTATTCTATTGTCAATGGAATTGCTTTCTTTATTTTCAGATTTTTTTGGTGTTATTTAGAGATTATTTTTTATATTGGTCTTATATCCTGAGACCTTGTTAAAGTCATGTATTAGTTTTTATCCTTAAAAAATAATGTACATTCTTTGGGATTTTCTTTTAAAAAAAAAAGATTTTATTTATTTATTTGACAGAGAGAAGGAACACAAGCAAGGGAGTGGGAGAGGGAGAAGCAGGCCTCCTGCTGATCAGGGAGCCTGATGAAGGGCTCGATCCCAGGATCCTGGGATCATGACCTGAGCAGAAGGCAGCTGCTTAATGACTGAGCCACTAGGCGCTCCTGGGGTTTTCTATATAAGATATATAATCTGTTAATAAAGGCAGTTTACTTTTTCCTTTCCAATCTGGATGGCTTTAACTTTTCCCTGCTTATTGCAGTAGCTATAACCTCCGCTGTACAAAGTGTTGTATACAACTGGCAAAAATGAGTATCCTTGCCTTCTTCTCAGTCTTAGGGAGGAAAACATTCAGTCCTTTACCATTAAATATGTTAAGCTATGGGTTTTTTTTTTTAAGATTTTATTTGTTTGTTTATTAGAGAGAGAGAGCATGGGGTGGAGCAGAGGGAGAGGGAGAAGCTGACTCCCCACTGAACAGGGAGCCTGATGTCAGGCTCAATCCCAGGACCCTGAGATCATGACTTAAGCTAAGGTCATGACATGAACTGAGGTCATACACTTGACACTGAGCCACTCAAGACGCCCCAAAGCTGTGGCTTTTTCATCAGTGACTTTTTCTTTTTTAAAAAAGATTTTATTTATTTATTTATTTATTTGACAGTGAGAGAGCACAAGCAGGGAGAGCAGTAGAGGGAGAGGGAGAAGCAGGCTCCCCACCGAGCAGGGAGCCTCATGCGGGACTTGATCACAGGACCCTGGGATCATGACCTGAGCCGAAGGCAGATGCTTTACCGACTGAGCCACCCAGACACCCCTTTCAGTGAGTTTTTTCAAGCAGAAGAAATTTTATTCTATTCCTAATTTGTTGAGAGTTTTCATCATGAATGAGTATTAGATTCTGTCAGTTGATCTTCCCGCATATCTCGTGATGATTATGTGGTTTTTGTCCTTTAACCTGTTAATGCTGCATATAACACTGATTTTCAAGATGTTGAGCCAACATTGTATTCCTGGGGAAAATCCCACTCAGCCATGGCTTTATAATCCTTCTATGTTGTTGGGTGTGACTTGCTAATATTTGGTGAAGTATTTTTTTTTTTTTTAAGATTTTATTTATCAGACAGAGATCACAAGAAGGCAGACAGGCAGGCAGAGAGAGAGAGAGAGGAAGGGAAGCAGGCTCGCTGCCGAGCAGAGAGCCCGATGCGGGGCTCGATCCCAGGACCCCGAGATCATGACCTGAGCCGAAGGCAGAGGCCTCAACCCACTGAGCCACCCAGGCGCCCCTTGGTGAAGTATTTTTGTCTCTGTGTTCACTAAAGATGTTTTCTGTGGTTTTCTTTTCTCGTGATGTCTTTGGCTGGTAATACTGCCCCCATAGGAGGGAAGTGTTTCCTACTCCTCTGTTTCTGAAAGAGTTTTTGAGGGATTGTTTATTTATTTATTATTTCTAAAATATTTGATTGGGACACCTGGGTGGCTCAGCTGGTTAAAGAGTCTGCCTTAGGCTCAGGTCATGATCCCAGGATCCTGGGATTAAGCCCCGCATCGGGCTCCCTGCTCAGTGGGGAGCCTGCTTCTCCCTCTCCCTCTGCTGCTCCCCCTGCTTGTGCTCATTCTCTCTCTCTGGCTTTTTCTCAAATAAATAAATAAAATCTTTAAAAAATAATATAAAATATTCGATAGAATTGGGGCTCCCATGTGGCTCAGTCTGCTAAGCCTCCAACTCCTGTTTTCGGCTCAGGTCATGATCTCAGGATCATGAGACTGAGCCCCATGTCTGGCTCTGCACTCTAATCGGACTCTGCTTGAGAATCTTTCTTTCTCTCCTTCTGCCCCTCCTGCCCGTGCTCTTTCTCTCTAAAATAAATAAATAAATAAAATCTTAAATATATATAAGACCCCCTGAGGTAGGCATCTGCTTCTCTGAGGGGGCTGGATCTTTGTGGTTAGGGAAATTCTTGCCCCTTCAGCGGGGATTGAGATGGTCCTCTCCCTTCTTCACTAATGCTTCCATCTCTTTGTCTCAAAGATCATCTCTGTTCTCCACTCTTCTATTGCCCACCTCTGCCTCTCTCTCACTTCCAAATGTGAGAGGCCTCAACGCTCTGTCCTGGGCTCCGATTCCATCCCGTACATTCTCCCTAGCTGACAGTGCCCTTTCCCAGGTGTGAGGAAGGCATCTGGAGTCCCATCTCTGGACTGGCACGGAATCGCATACTCACTTGTCTGTGTCCCAGTATGACCATGTCCACTTTGGAACCTTGGCTGGTCACCCCCTCGTTCTCCCCCTCCTGATAGTGTATCTCTCGTCTTCCCAGTTGCTCACTCAGGAACCTAGTGGTGGGTTTGGGATTGGGGAAGGGATGAGAGTCATTCATCTTTTTCTTCTCCATCAGCCAAGCTATGACCTTGTTCTCTTGACTCTCCCTCCAGTCCAAGTCTGTCCTCTGCCTCCACAGCAGTCCACACCATCAGAACATCCCTTAGAATGTGGATCGCCATAATGGTTTCCTGACTGGCTTCCCTGCTTCCACCTTGAGCTCCCTGTAGTCCACAGGCAGCACGGCAGCCAGAGTGAAATTGTAAAGCTGTAAATCACATCTCGTCACTGCCCTGCTCAGACCCCCCCAGAGGTTCCCCAGGGTCTCAGGGCCTGCTCTGTTGACATGGTTTCTGGGGCAGTTCAGACAGAGCTCCTCTAACAGGTAAGATGTGTGGTCCCTGGAGATGGAGGGTCGAGGACACTTAGCTCCTCCTTTCCAAGCCAAGCTCTCCTTGGTTCTTTTTTTTTTTTTAAAGATTTTATTTTATTTTGGGGCGCCTGGGTGGCTCAGTGGGTTAAGCCTCTGCCTTCAGCCCAGGTCGTGGTCTCAGGGTCCTGGGATCAAGCCCCACATCAGGCTCTCTGCTCAGCGGGGAGCCTGCTTCTCCCCCTCTCTCCCTGCCTGCCTCTCTGCCTACTTGTGACTCTGTCTGTCAAATAAATAAATAAAATCTTAAAAAAAAAAGATTTTATTTTTATAAGATTTTAAGATTTTATTTATTTGACAGAGAGAGACAGCGAGAGAGGGAATACAAGCAAGGGAAGTGGGAGGGGGAGAAGCAGGCCTCCTGGCTAGCAGGGAGCCCCATGTGGGGCTCGATCCCAGGACCCTAGGATCATGACCTGAGCCGAAGGCAGACACTTAACAACTGAGCCAGTCAGGCGCCCCTCCTCGGTTTTTATAGAGTATTTGTCCAACAAGTCTTGTTGGATCCTCCCAAAGAGACAGCCGAGATATCCCCATTTTACAGATGAGCAAACTAAGAGTGAGAGAGGGGAAGAGACCTCCCCGAGATCACTCAGTAATGAGCGGCAAACAAAAACATCAACAGGTAGACAGATAACAAAGTGTGACCGTCCCATCCGTACCTGGCCATACAAGGAACGAACTATCGGTGCAACATAAATGACTCTCAACGTCACAATGCTTAGTGAGAAAAGCCAGACATGAGAAGCACGTACGCTGTGTGATTCTGTCTTAGTCCATTTGGGCAGCTATCACCAAAGGCAGTACATGAATGGGGTGTTATAAACAACATGAATTTGTCTCGCGTGGTTGTAGAGCCTAGGAAGTCCGAAGTCAGGGAACTGGCAGACTCAGTGTAGAGTCAGGTACTGCTTCTCGGTTCACAGACGGCCAGTCTGCTGCTTGCGTCCTCGCATGGTGGGAGTGGCAGGGGAGCTCTCCATCTCCTATAAAGGCAGTAATTCCATTCATGAGGACTCCACCCTCACAACCGACTCACCTCCCAAAGGCCCCACCTCCACAGACCCTCCGTGGAGGGGCTAGAATTGCAACGCACAAATTTTGAGGGGGACACAAACACCCCTTCTAGAGGCTTCCATTCATATGTAACTCTGGAAATTGCAAACTAAACTACAGCAACAGAAAGAAGTGGTTGCCTGAGAACAGCAGGACTGGGGAGGAAGGTGTCAGGGAAGAGGCAAGGATCATAAACCAGTCTGAGAAAGCTTTGGGGGACAGCAGATGTGTATACTGTTTTGATTTTGGTGATGGCTTCAGGGGCGTATACTATGTCAAATGTATCTAACTGTACACTTCGAATACATACGTGCAAGTCATTATATGTCAGTTATAGTTCAGTAAAGCTGTTTTGTTTTGTTTTTAAGGATTTGTTTTAGAGAGAATGTGAGTGTAGGGAGGGGCAGAGGGAGAGAGTCTTCAAGCAGACTCCCCACCCAGTGGAGCCTGACTTGGGATGGGGCTCGATCGCACAACCTTGAGATCAAGACCTGACCCGAAACCAAGAGTCAGATGCTTAACCGACTGAGCCACGCAGGTGTCCCTGTTTTGTTTTGTTTTTTTAAGCAACAAAACACTGATTCCCAAAAAACAAAAACAAAAAACACTGATTCTCACTGTAGCTTCTGCGGCCCCTAAGGTCTACTGTCTCTTCTGGGGCTCCAGAGCCTGGCGTGGGGTTCAGGCCTGGACAGTAAGGGGGCCTGTGGGCTGTCGGGGCACTCTGGTCTCCATCGCATGGGGACAAGCCCGGCTCAGCAGCTCCCAGGCTGGGTCCTGCTGTGTCCACCCATGTAGGTAAACTTTGGGGCCCTGCTTTAGCCATTCGACACCAACACTTTCCTTGATGTTACGTGGTCCTCAAGATTGCTGCTGTTTTAAAACGTCCGACTTCTTTATGCCTATGCTCCCCTCATACCTCCCCCTTCCTAATTCACACGAAGAAGTGTGCCTCAGAGTGAGGCTTTGCTCCAGTGAAGCTCCCACTTTTTTTCCTTTTCTGCTTGACTCCCCCTCATTCTCCTACCACTTACATCAGCAGCTCCCCCAAAAAAGACCCCTACTAACACCCATGGATTTTCTTCTCTACTTTTCTCCATATTCATACAAGCCATCTGGGTGCATCTGCATGTCCATATTTGGGAGTTTTTGTGTATTTTACAGAAAATGGACTCTACATAATTTTTTTTTCTGTACATAATTTTTGAGCCTTCTTTCCCCCCACCTTCTGCCAAAGCTCTAATCTAGCCCATGTACTTGTCCCACTATTTATTCAGTCATTCCCCTCACCTTTTCTGGTGTCTTCTTCATTCCCACATTTTGGCCACTTGGTTTTCTTGAAAGATGTTGTATTTTTTACACCTGTGTGTGTAATCCGACTGGAATTAACAGATGTTACGTGTCTTCCTCCAGTTTGAAATCTATCCTTTTCTAGGGCACCTGGGTGGCTCAGTCGGTTAAGAGTCTGCCTTCGGCTCAGGTCATGAACCCAGGGTCCTGGGATCGAGCCCCGCTTCAGGCTCCCTGCTCAGCGGGGAGTCTGCTTGTCCCTCTGCCCTTCACCATGCTTGTGCTCTCTCTCGCTCTCCCTCACTTTCTCAAATGAATAAATGAAGTCTTAGAAAGAAAGAAAGAAAACTACCCTTTTCCCACCAAAGTGTGCTGCTGTCATTGCCACCCAGCCCTTCTCATACGTACAGCAACCTGCTTCCTGGTTCCCTCCTGTCCTTCGTCCCCCTTCTGGACCACAGTCACTTTGTCCCAGCTCATTGTTCCTTTTTACAGTTTTCTTAGCTATTCCTGGACGTTGCTTCTCACAAGTGAATTTTAAGATTATTCCCTTCAAAAACACACAAACCCTTTAGGATCCTAATGGAGTCTAATATATTGAGTTTATGTATTTTGGGAAAGTGGACTTATTCATGATATTAAATCTTTTGACTGGTTCAGGATTTATTTTTAATTAACAAGCCCTGAATTTTAGTTATGGAGATAAAGCAGCAAACAAACCGATCAGACACTCCTGCCTTTTGGAGCTTAAATTACTAGGCTTCTCTTTCCATTTTTTTCAGATTTTATATTGTGCCTTTTAGTCAGATTGGGCTCTAATTTGGTTAAATTTAACCTGCAAAAATCTAGAGAAAGCCCAGACTGGGCGTTTTAGGATCAGAAAGGATTTGGCTTTTTGTCTGCTAGTATAACAGCCTGGGAAAAGGACACTGGATTTCAGATCCTGGGAAGGGGAGACAACACACTATTACCAACATTACTGTTATTATTAGTTGCCAGTAGTCTATGGAGAATTGCTTCATAAGTGATATTTTATACTCTCTTTAGGTTTATATGAAGTGTATTCTGAGACTAATAAAATGAATTGAGGAGCTTTCCATTTTTTTCCCTTGGTTTTGAATTAAATAACTATGATATATAGACAGAAGTGATATCGTGTATATTTTACATAAACTACATATCTTCCTTACGATGGGGTCATGTCCTGAGAAGCCCACTGTAATCTGAAAATATTGTAAGTCGGAAATGCTTTTCATACACCACCTAATCTACTGAGCACCACAGCCTAGCCTGGCCCAGCTTAGACAAGCTCAGAACACTTACAGTAGCCTGCAGTTAGGCAAAACCATCGAACAGCAAGTGTATTTTATAACAAAGCATTAAGCAGCTCGTATAATCTATTGAGTGCTGTAGTGGAAGTGAAAAGCAGCCTGATTCTATGGGTACAGAATGGTTCACCCCTTTGATCACACCTGCTAGCCCTGCCCTGCATCAGAAGAGAAGATCACACTGCACGCCCTTGCCCAGGGAAAAATCCAAATTCAAAATTTGAAGTACGGTTTCTACTAACGCATATCTCTTTTGCAGCTTTGTCGAGGAAAACCGTAACTCGAACCATCATTGAACCATCATTGAGTCAGGAATGTCTGTATTAACAAAGTTTAAAATAACTTTGGGATGAAGTTGTTCAAAGCCTCCCTACTCCAAGTGCCGACCAGCAGTGGCAGCATCACCTGAATACGAGCTGCAAAAGCAGATTCCCGGGGCTCACCCAAGCCTACTGGATCAGAATCTGTATTTTTTTTTAAAGATTTTATGTATTTATTTGACAGACAGAGATCACAAGTAGGCAGAGAGGCAGGCAGAGGGGGCTGCAGAAAGCAGGCTCCCCATCTAGCAGAGAGCCCGATGCAGGGCTCGATCCTAGGACCCTGAGATCATGACCTGAGCCAAAGGCAGAGGCTTTAACCCACTGAGCCACCCAGGTGCCCCAACAGAATCTGTACTTTAAGGAGACTCCTCTGGGGTCTCTTGTGGGCATTGAGCAGCCCCTCTCTCCAGCCTAGGTAAATCTCAGCTGTGGGCCATCTGGTGCTGGAACTCTGAATCACCTTTCCAGGTTCTTATGAGAAAACTGGCCTTTTCATGTCTTCCTGCATCTAGTCCCAGGTCAATGCTGATCATTCATTTTTAGCTAAGAAATCATTCACTTCCTCCAGCTTTTCATTCTCTGCAGCAGAGTTGCAAGTAGTCACAAAACTTTTTTTTTTTTTTTTTTTTTTTGCAGGTAGTCATAAATTCTTAAATTCCATCAGTCTGGTATGCGGGTGTTTGTGGCTCTTCCCCTCCCATATCGCCTGAACACGTTTTGCCTCTCTCTTTGTTAGTCAGGCTTATAAAGTCTTCACGTACTCTAACACAAGCATTTTCCTTGATGTAACACTATCCTCATATTTATTTCAAAAGCTGCACAATATTCCATCCACCGGTTTTATAACATAAGTACCTGAATCATCCCCACTCTTGGGGAGGGGAGCAATTCCCTTATTCCCAGCAGCACAAATAAAACTGCCTAAAGACCTCTACCCCGGCCTTAGATGGTAGCTTAGCAGTGCATTCACTTCTTAGAATGGCCACACATCTGGAGACCCCAGTCCCTTCCTAGGAACTTCCTGTCGTCTCAGCGTTGTTTGCAACAATTTCAAAACAAAAGAAAACAGAAACAACTTCTGTGTTGACAGTTGGGGTGACTTCAATCGGGAGGTGGAGCCACCCAGTAGAGCATCAGGCAGACAGGTGGGTCAGTAGTGACTGAACGGCTAAGTTACAGGAGAGTAAGCTCGTGAAACGGAGCGTATGCCACGAAGTCGATTTTTGTTTAAAAAAGAAAACTCAGGGCTCCTGGGTGGCTCAGTGGGTTAAAGCCTCTGCCTTCGGCTCAGGTCATGATCTCAGGGTCCTGGGATCGAGCCCCACATCGGGCTCTCTGCTCAGCGGGGAGCCTGCTTCCCTCTATCTCTGCCTGCCTCTCTGCCTACTTGTGATCTCTCTCTCTGTCAAATAAATAAATAAAATCTTAAAAAAAAACAACAACAAAACCTCACGTGTGTGTGTGTGTGTGTGTGTGTGTGTGTGTGTCTGCCCGTATGAGGCATAAAATTGGATTCCCATGACCATTTAAATGCTGCCCTAGAGGTTGTTCACCCTTTGCACTCCCCCTCCCAAACCCAGTGAACTCTTCCTCCTTAACCTTGCTTCTGTGGGCCTGAAACCTCTCCGAAGCTGCCAGGCCAAGAAAGCAGTTTGGAGCCTCTGAGTTGTCTCAGGGGCTGTGAGAGGGCATCCCTGTGGCCCCCAGCAGGGCCCGTGACCGACCTTCTAGGCGCCCCCTCTCCTGCAGGTGACAGTGTGACGGTCCAGTTTTCCCCAGGCCTTGTGTCATATGCTACTGACCCCCACACCTAGGCCTGGAGCTTCCTGGGAGAAGTTGCTCAGCCCAGTCCCATAGAGTCCAGGGCCCAAGGGGGAAGAACTGGGAGAGGCCTGGGAGTACTCCCTTTCAGGAGCAGGGCTCAGGCAAGGAAGTGGCCTGGGGGTGTGAATGAGGTGCTGGTACATTCTCTGGGGCCACAAGGATTAGAGGTGACCTCCAGCTGACCATCATTTCCCCACCGTGGGGAGAGGGGCTGAGGGTCTAATTTATCCTGCTCAGCTCAAACTTGCCCATTTCCCAACCCCACCCAAAGCTCCCTCCCTGCAGCATCCCTCCCCACTCTCCCCCAACGGTGGGTGCTACCCAGGATTTAGGTGGCAAGGGGAATGGAGTGTAGGCTGCCATGAGTCAGCCAATGTCCTTGAGACTTCGTTCACCAGAAGTTGTAGAGGGTACATGCAGCTTGCAAGGCAGTTCAGAGAAAACTGTATGGGAAGTGGTATTCATAAACAATGGGCAGCATTATCATTAATGAAGATCTCCCCAATCTCCCCAAGGGGCTATATCCCATAGCCCCTCAGATGAGAGAGTTTCCCTTAGATATTTCTGTAGCAAAGACTTTTTTTTTAAAGAATTTATTTATTCACTTGAGAGGGAAAGCACACAAGCAGGGGAGCAGCATGCAGAGAGAGAAGCAGACTCCCCACTGAGCAGGGAGCCCAATGCGGTACTCAATCCCAGGACCCCCGAGATGATGACCTGTGCCAAAGGCAGACGCTTAACCATCTGAGCCACCCAGGAGCCCTGTAGCAAAGACACTTGAAGAAGCAGGCTAGTGAGAGGGAATAAGCATACGTCCAGTCAACAAGCATTTATGGAGCATTTATCATGGTGTCCCAGGAGCTGTTCTCAAGGCTGGGTGCACCCGTGACCAAGGCCAGGGCTTTGCTGGTAGGCCAGGTGCAGGTTGAGAGAGAGAGCAGGGAGCCAAGGATGACACCTGGGTTTCTGGATGAATGAAGTCACTGGCTAGACTGGGGTGGGCTTCAGGAAAGGCAGGTTCAGAGGGAAGATACTGAGTGTGTGATACCCTTTGGACATCCATGGGAAGGTGGCCAGGAGGCAGTCTGCTACACAAGTCTGGGGTTTAGGGAGATAGACAGAAGGAGGCACAAAGGTAGTAGAAAGGAAGTAAAAGCAGTTGAGGAGGCTGGAGCAGGTTACTCTGCCTTCCTGAGCCTCCAGGGCAGTCCCCAGACGGCCTCCCTCTGTCCTCATCCTGTTTCTCTCCCACATCCCTTCCCTGGCCTCAAGGAGTCTGGGTTCCTATGATGCACAGTGGAAAGGCCCCCAGGACTGCCTCACTGGTCTCCTCCCCTCAAGTCCAGCCTGTCTCTAACCCTCTATTCATTCACTCATTCACTGGATCATTTATTTTAGAAACATTTGATCGAGCTTCTCTCCTGTGGTTCTCACCAGGGGGTGGACTGACCCCTGGGAGGAGCCCGGAAATGTGAAGGGACATTTAGTTGCCCCAGTGACTGGGCAGGGAGCAGAGGTGCTTAGGGTCCTGCACAAAAGGAATTGCCCTCCTGGGGGATTCCAGGGGCACCTTGTTAGAAACCCATTCCACAGCCACACCTGCCACTGGCTCCGGAGGGCCCAGCTGTGAGTAGACACAGTGTGATCTGGCTGGGGGCACAGTGGGTAATGCCAGCATGGTCTGAGGATTGCGGAGGCACAGATAAGGAAAGGACACTTCTGGCTGGGGAAGAGCAGGGAGGCTTCCTATAGGAGGTGACTTTGGAGCTGTGTCTTAAAGGGTAAGTAGGATTTACAGATGGGATGAGACAGGAATTCAGGCAGAGAAAGTAGGTGTGCAAAGGCAGAGGAGTGTGGGCTCAGACTGTGCAGAAAAGGGGGCAGTGGTCCCCAGTCAGCCCCTCCCCTAGCAGCCCAGAGGACCCAGCCAGGCTTGGGCTGTGACACTCATTTCTGCCCTGGCTCTTCCACCCACTTGCAGGAGGCCCCACCTCTGGCTTCTGTTTTCCCAAATGTGGGACAAGAACGAGGGTCAGTTTCCAAGGAGTCGCTGGGGCCCAGGGCTCAGAGCCAGACCAGAGGCATTGTCCTGGGAAACGGGAGGCCGGCACCACCAGTCTTCCCTCCTTTCATGACCTCCCAGCCCTTGAGCAGTCATCTCCTTCCCCTCCTGACAATTCACCTTGAGAAGAGCTTGGTGGGCCCATTTTCCAGGTGAGGACACTGAGGCCCCTTGCGCTGTCCCCTCAGTGGTCGGATGGTTACCTGGCAGAGAGCAGTCAGTGCTGGGAACTAACTGAGGGGAGGAGGTGGAGGGGGGGATGGGGAGTGGGAGGCATGGGGGGTGGGAAGAGTGGAGGGAGGACAAGGGTTGGAGGTGTGGAGGGGGACAGGGGATGTGGGTGTGGAAGGGGAGATGGAGGTAGGGGGGAGTGGGGAAGGGTGGAGGGGAGGTGGGGCGGCAGAGGCGCAGACAGCAGGAAGGCGAAGGGACAGGCTGGTCCGGTGCTGTGGGGGTGCGATGGGGGGACACGCCGAGCACAGGGCAGAGAGCCCCGCAGGAACGCACCTGCTGCCTGGCCCACTGCAGCCCTAGCCTCACGCTCCTCAAGGCAGGGATGCAGACGGAGGCTGACCACGGAACCAGGCAGGACTGCGAGCGCTGGGAAGCGAGGGAGAGGACTACAGGCGCGGCCACTAAATCAAGGACGTTCAGTAAGTGACGGAATGGGAACAGGCCTCCATAAGCGAGCATGCCGGAGGAGGCCGTATTTGTGGGAAATAGAAGTGTGCACAGAGAAAAGATGCAGAGGACGATACACTAATGGTTAATGTCTGTCCCTGGGTGATGGATCCCGGGACATTTTCTATTTTATTTTGCTTCTCCACATTTTGTTAATTTGCTATAATAAAATGTTAGTTTCCTAATTTTATAAAAGCAGTTATCTCTAGGTGGATTATGGTCCCACTTTATTCTTTTTTTTTTATATTCAGTTATTTTTTAAAGCGTGCATTACTTCTTTTTTTTTTTTTTAATTATTTATTTGACTGAGAGAGAGAGTACAAACTGAGGGAGCGCGAGACGGAGAAGCAGGCTGACCAGGGAGCTGGACATGCGGCTCAATGCCAGGCTCGATCCCAGGACACTGGGATCATGACCTGAGCCAAAGGCAGACACTTAATTGACGGAGCCACCCAGGTGCCCAGCATGTGTTTCTTCTATAATAAGGACTGATAATTGACGTAGGAAAGACAATGTTAGGGTACAAACCTGTTGGCCAAAAAAGAATTCTTGAGACATCTTTGGTGCAAAAAGGTGATTTTATTAAAGCACGGGGACAGGACCCGTGGGCGGAAAGAGCTGCACTGGGGTCATGCAGAGTGGCCCATTATATACTTTCAAGTTGGGAGGGGGTTAGGGATAGCGTAAGTCTCTAAGGAATTTTGGAAGCAAGGTTTCCAGGACCTTGAGAGGGCTAGCTCTTGTTGGGAAAAGGTCATTTAATACCGTTTAATAAAACCTGAGTCATGAGACCTTTCAGTTGTATATCGGTGGACCATATGCTTGGGGGATGTTTGCCAAAACATATCTTGGGGGGTTTAGAGATAAAAGAAGTTTCCAAAGGAATTTTTCTATGTTAAAGGGAACTTACAGGACCTTGGTGTGGGGGGCGGGGGTGGTGGGGGGGTGGTGGTTCGGGCTAGGATTGTCTTTTGCCCTTAGCAAAGTATTAACATCAAGGCAGTTGAGTCCCTAGAGGAATGTCATTCTGCCTGTTTCAAGGACTTGCCTGTCAATGGGCTATAAGTAGTAAGGAAATTTAATAATTTCTCTTGTGCCTTTGATTCCCACATCATTCCTCCCTGAACTGTTTCGACCTTTAAATCTTTAAGGTCGCTGAGGGTGGAAGGTCTCATCTTCTGCAACTTCTTCCTGCTAAATAGGACATAGAGGTGTCCCTCCCTGTGGGTCAACATTGGTCAGTTGTGGCTGATGTAGATACAGGAGTTACCAAAGGCAGAGGCAGCTGAATCCAAGGGCGACTGCATGGGTGGATCTCCCTGAGTGGAAAGGATCATCTGTTGGCTTGAAGTCATGGCAGCGAGGGTGTCTTGGCACCAAGTGGAGAGACATGGGAGAAAGCAGCAAAACGTGATAAGAAGCTCAAGTAAGAGTTCTTTAGTAGTTGACAAAAATCCTCTTCCTGTCCAGGTGTTTAACCGATCATTAAAGGAAAGAGAGGGATCTTTTCAAGTCCCAATTTGAGTATTTATGTCAGACACCCAGAATTATTTTGGGGTAATCTGGAACATATACGTAGTATTTTGTTTTGTGATGGCACAACTTTCTACCTTGTGTAGCAGTTGAGACGTCTGATGTCATTCTATTTTGTAGATTGTAGGGCTTTGACCATGTACTTATTAAGAACTTCCATGTGCCAAACAACATGCTCCTACCAAAGAGACACAGAACATGTTCACCACTGTTTTAAGTTTGGTTTTAAATTTGGAAGGCTGGCTGGGTTGGTAATGGTTTTAGGAATGCATCCATGCATCCAGGAAAAACCCAGAGTTCAGAGGCCTATCCAGCCGGGGGGAAGCCAAGTTGAACACAAGTTAGAGCCACATGGCCATTGGGTCCTGTTAGAAGACAGTCATCTACTTCTGGGCCTCCTTTAACTGCAGTCAAGATATGAAGGGCTTTTCTGGTTTTGGAGGGGCATCTTTTGAATGTGTGATAAAAGGCAGTCCGTTGTTACTTTGTAGGGACCAAGGGAGTCCAAATCTAGGGACAGTTTTTCTTAGCAAAGATTTTGTCACCTCCATGGCCTGTTTATCCAAGTCAGTAGCCTGGTGTAAATCCTGTATTACTTTCAATTGGTTATTTTTGGATATAAAGACTTTTCATTATTAACAAGCCAGTCCTGTGCATTTCTTGGTCTGAATAGACTGAACTTACGGACTTTATTGGAGTTCAAACTGGTAGAAGACTTAATTTCGGGCCCATATTTAATTGCAGAGTTATGGCTTGATAATAATCCCCTTCTCTTCCAAAATTCTCCGTGAGCATGTAGGTCTAGGAAAGCATATTTGGAATCAGCATTAATGTTGACTTTTAAGGCTTTGGCAATTGCCAAACACGAGTGAGAACTACAGCATACCCAGCTTTTCTTATTCCTTTTCCCATGAAACTATTGTCATCAGTAAACCGACTGTCGTCTGCATTTTTGATAGGGGAATCTTTTAAATCTGGTTGACTAGCATAAACAAGATCAATAACCTCTGAACAGTTATGCTCTGTAGAAGGACGATGGTCAGGTCCAGGCATAAGGGTAGCTGGGGTTAAAGTTTGACAGGTTTCAAGTATTATTTCAGGCATATCTATAAGCGTAGCCTGGTATTTAGGGAGTCAGCCTCCATCATCCATTGGTGGCCTTTGGTCTCTAAAACACGCTGGACTTGATGTAAAGTCCTTCCAGTCAGGGACTGTCCCATAGTAAGATCTGAGGTTCCCCTTGTTGTGTACTTGGCTAGAGCCTTTGTTTGCAATTGTATCTCAGTAGAGGTGATTCTAGGATAAATACATCTATGAGGGATGAAGCCATCAAGAAGTCCTCTTTGTTTGAGGTCCAGTGTTAAGAATATCCTAATTATAAGGAATCACTGGCAAGTAGGAGAAGACTTGTCAAGAGGTAAGGGCATCCCCAAGTGCACCATCCAATCCAGCCATAAAAAAGTGGGGTTATCCATTATCTCCACAAGCCCATAGTTAACCCCACTCTGTAGGGGTTAAGAGCTCTGGCTCTTAAGGACAATTTCATCATCCCAGCCACATAGAATTGGTCAAGGTACTAGTTGAGTTATACAATGATTGGGGAATCAATCCCATTTTCCAACTGTTTAAATAATCATGTGCCCATGGGGTCCTGTTACTATCCCCACAGAATAATAAGATTGTCTATACGTGCTATTGTGCTAATTTCTCTGAAGTTTACCTCAAGATGTCTAGCTTAGTAAACAAACATTTAAAGACAATCAGATCTAGAAGTTAACATCCACAAAGGTGAGTTACTGAAACATAATTTTTTTCTCTAAAATAACCCTCATTTTTCATCAGAAGTAACCCAATCAGGACTAATTTGTTTGCAAAACAAGTCAAGTTTTAACAAACGGCGTAATTTACATAAGCTCAGCAAGAATAGTGGTTGATCGTATAGATCTTTGAGAATCTGCATTGCTCGAAGTTTTTATAAGGAATCTCTAAGTTGAGTTTTTTTTTTTTAAGATTGTATTCATTTATTTGACAGAGAGAGAGATCACAAGTAGGCAGAGAGGCAGGCAGAGAGAGGGAAGCAGGCTCTCCGCTGAGCAGAGAGTCCGAAGAGGGGCTCGATCCCAGGACCCTGAGATCATGACCTGAGCCGAAGGCAGAGGCTTAACCCCCTGAGCCACCCAGGCGCCCCTAGGTTGAGTTTTTAAGAAGCCAGGCCAAGTGCTTGCCATCAGACATGCCTACAATACCTGTCAATTTGGGTGGATTCTTCTTCATAAGGTCCCCAATATATCCTGAGGTTCCTGTACCTGCCAGGAAGCGACATTCTTGACTCACCTGGTGAGGCTGCTGGGAACTCTGTAAGCAAAGTATCAGGCCAATGTTTCCAAGGAGCTTTATGGTTCCAGGTTTCATAAAGTCAACCTTAGTTTCTTAAGGCTGTCTGGTCATACTGAGTCTACGCATGTCTCTCTCAAATATGACATTCCAGTCCAAGCCGTGGTAAAATAACCAACGTTTTCCAATGATGTCCTGTTACAAGGAGAACAGATTCTAATTGAATTTATGCAAATGACTATGATTGCCATGGAAGAGAGAATACTTACTGAGACTTTTTGAATTTTGGAGGGTTCAGGTAGAGAGAAAAGTTAAACGCTTCAATTTGTTCACATGATAGTTTATCATGTTTCTGTAAATCATAGATATCTTAAAAGAAAGTTTCCTTAATCTGGAACAGTAAACATTAGAGAACCAGCACAGCAGTGTTTCAACCAAGAGTTACAAAACTATAATCATCCTTTTAGCTCATTTAGTCCCATGTTACTAATTCTTATTCAGTTTGAATGCAGCTTTTAGTTAGTTCTGGAAATTCTTACTCATTTCAGTTTTGATCTTAAAGATATTGAGTACCTGTATTTGTCCTAAATGTCCTTTATATGAACCTCCTTGAAGAGGAAACCCATTTTGCAAAACAGTAAGAACAATTATAAATTAAAAAAACTCAGAAAGGGACATTGTTAATAATCTGATACGAGAGTTCATTATGATACAGTTGACAAGGAAATTCAGTTGTTCTGTGACACACAACATCTTATGCCAGAACATAACATACCAAACAAGCCTAATTAGTCAACAAGACTTTGTTCTCATTTAAATCTTGGGGAACTTTGTTAAAACCTTAGAAAGTTTTTAAAGCACAGGCTTAAATAGGATGAGGGATGTTAAAGACCTGATAAAGGCAAAACATAGAAACTGGTTTTTCTGGGAAGGTTAAGAGAAAACAACTATTTATATTTTCTTATCAAGAGCAGACCAACAATTGGAGAAAACTGTCTTTTTGAACAGAGAGAAAGCAGACTTTCTTTTTTTTTTTTTTTTTAAAGCTTTTATTTATTTATTTGACAGACAGAAATCACAAGTAGGCAGAGAGGCAAGCAGAGAGAGGGGAAAGCAGGCTCCCTGCTGAGCAGAGAGCCCGACGTAGGGCTCGATCCCAGGACCCTGGGACCTCGACCCAAGCCGAAGGCAGAGGCCTAACCCACTGAGCTACCCAGGCACCCTGAAAGCAGACTTTCAGTCTTATACCAGTGTCCTGTAAAATCCATTTATTTCAATCTCAGTCCCTCCCGACCACATCTAAAATTCCATTCCAAAGTTTTCCCTTCATAAATCTTCTACAACTTTCCTTTGCATTCAGGTTTTGTCCCAAGCCATTTCTCTCCAAACAACCATCTCATTTAGGACAAAATTACCTTCTTTTACCTTCAACAAAAATGCATTTCCATTCCTTATATCCTTCTTACATATCTTCTACTTTTCCACATATGGAGTTGTTTCCCTTATTTCATCAGTCTTAGTTACAGTTAGCAGAATTTTGCACTCTTTAGAAACCTTAGTCTCCAGCAAAGACTAAGGTGTAACTGGTTGTGAACGGTTATACCAGAATTCTTTAGATGGCAAACTTATAAATCAGTTAAGTACAAAACATGTTTACCAACAGATTTAAATATCCTTAGTTTCTTTGCAATAAGAAGTCAAAAGCACACAGACCTGTACCCCTGGGGATAAAAATACATTATATGTTTATTAAAATAAATTAATTAATTAAAAAAAAAGAAGTCAAAAGCACAAACCTACATCCAGTTATCAATGACTTAGCACTTTATCCTATTTGGAAAAGACTGAGATGTCCAAAGAATTGAATTCCATTTATCATCCAAGCAAAACTTTGAAGTTTCAGGTTACCAAAGACTTTGAAAGCTATTTTAATAATTACCCATGAAAACTTTGATGAGACAGACAATTGACCATCATTTTTGTCATCTTTTTGCCAACAAATTGCAACAGAGATAACACGAGCTTATTTGACCTTCAGTACACCTCAATAGTATAAAAATTTCACATTTACTACTGATCACTTAAAAGACATGTCTATCTTAATTCAGCCAATAAACTTAACTTAGTTTATTATGAGCCACCTGGGCCCACACCATTTTCAGTTTTTACCTGAGACCCTGGTGGGGAAATCTGGAGTGGGTGGTGTTAGGTCCCAGGGTTGCTCTCCTTGACAATGAAGGAGAAGGAGCCACGGTGCAGGAGGCATCGAGCACGGTATGGGAGCCAGTTATGTGGGCCGCACCCAAGGTGGTGCAGAAACAGGAGGAATGCGGGGGGTGGGGGGGACGAAAGAGGCAAAGTCCTGCCAGAAGGCAGAGAAAGTATTCCCAGTTCTAGAGTTCATCAGCTCTAGGAGCAGATGCCATGTTTTCCCACCAATAAGGAGGAATAGGCAATCCATGTTGGGACAGAGAAGATCGGGAATTTTCCCAGAACAAAGGGAGTTTCGGCAGCTGCTTGGGAATATTCCTTAAAGTCCCCATCTCAAGGGATGCCTGGGTGGCTCAGTCCCTTAAGCATCTGCCTTCAGCTCGGGCCAGGATCCCAGGGTCCTAGGAGCAAGTCCCGCATCAGTCTCCCTGCTCACGCTCTGCCTGCTGCTTGCCCTCCTTGTTTCTCTTCTCTGGCAAATAAATAAATAAAATCTTAAAAAAAAAAAAAAAAAAAAAAGAAGTCCCCATCCTGAGGGAGACTAACCACAGTTGGCTCCAGTTAGAGCCATTAATCCAGGAAGTGAGTGAGGGAGAATCCCCCACAACAATTACGGGGAGGAACAGAGAGGAAGAGAGCTGGGGCCCCCTTTGCTAGGGAAGGCCTGTGTCTCCTCCAGCCACCTGGCTTTCTTGGGAGGAGGCCCATTTAGATAATGATCATCCAGCATGTCAGGAGGGAGTTTACTAGCCGGCACGTTTGGGCAAACACATTCTGCCTTACTTCCCGCAAAAGAGATCTAAGAACCCACTGAGGCCATGCAGTGTTACAGGAGCTCAATCCTTTTGTAAGTTTTGCAATCTGGATTGTTTCCAGTAGGTTAAAAGGCACTCCAAGGGAGAGTCCTTGGGAATTGAAGAAAAGAGAAGGTCCATTACCTAGAAAATACCCCCTGACTCCCAGGCAGCGTCCCATGCACGGGATATGTCAGAGGTTCCTGGGGTCAAAGCGACCCGGGGTGTCCCCCTGAACAAAATCGTTATGACCACCACTGCCGATAAAGGCCCCTGTAGGAGGGATGTGAGCGTCCCCCTATTTCCCCATCGCATCCTAGGTTATGGATGGGCGCCTGTCCTATGGACCAAAATACCGTACCTTGAAGGTCATGCCATGAAGGTCACGCCTTATTTCACCTTGCCTTAAAGGTCATGCCATAGAAGGTCATGCTTTATTTTCCTTCCCTTGAAGAACCCACTGTTTTAACCTATGAAGAATACTAGAAAAATTTTAGAAGGACAATTTAACAAATTTTGTAGCTTAAGTAGTTAGTAGAGGAAATTGATGGAAAATAGTAAAGATGGAAATCAATCATGATCTAAGCGACACTCCAACCCATACAGTCTTTACAGCCAACTTCTCAGGGAAACGTCCCTGATGGGTTTTAATTCAATCAGGTACTGGTTTTGGCCAGCTCCCAGTGGAGGTCCTATGGCCAGAAGTGGCTGGACTAGGGATGGGAACAGTGTCACATTAGATCAATCAGGAGGAAACCTCACACAGGAGTCTTAAGATTGGCAGCCATCCCGGTGACTTAGGTGGCTGTCCTGTGCCCAGCACAACTTTATATAAGAACAGGAATATAAAGAGGGCATCAAGTTTCTGGGTCTTATTACCATTCTGGCCAGGGTACTAACTTCCAGGCAAAAGGCAGGCTTTCTCCTCCGCGGAGGGTAGCCACGGGCTAGAGGATTACAGCCTGAGCAGTCGACATGCAAGTGTTCCAGTAAGACCACACTCCTCGAAGAGTCCCTGGAATGAGAGTAAAGAAAGAGGAAGTACTCACTAAGTTTGCACCGCCGCTCAGAGTCCAGCTGCGACCCTGAACTCAAAGCCCCACACTGGGCACCATATGATGTAGGAAAGACAATGTTAGGGTTCAAAGCCAATGGCCAAGAAAGAATTCTTTTTTTTTTTTTTTTTAAGATTTTTTTTTTTTTTTTTTGACAGACAGAGATCACAAGTAGGCAGAGAGGCAGGCAGAGAGAGAGAGGGAAGCAGGCTATCTGCCGAGCAGAGAACCCGATGTGGGGCTCGATCCCAGGATCCCAGGATCCCAGGATCATGACCTGAGCTGAAGGCAGAGGCTTAACCCACTGAGCCACCCAGGCACCCCAAGAAAGAATTCTTGAGACGTCTTTGGGGGCAAAAAGGTGATTTTATTAAAGCACGAGGACAGGCCCCGTGGGCGGAAAGAGCTGCACTGGGGTCATGCATAGTGGCCCATTATATACTTTCAAGTTGGGAGGGGATTAGGGATAGGGTAAGTCTCTAAGGAATTTTGGAAGCAAGGTTCCCAGGACCTTGAGGGAGCTAGCTATTGTTAGGAAAAGGCAATTTATTACTGTCTAATAAAACTTTAGGCATGAGATCCTTCCGATGTCTATTGGTAGACCATAAGCTTGGGGGATGATTGTCAGCATGTATCTTGGGGGGTTTAGAGATGAAGTTTCTGAAGGAATTTTTATATGTTAAAGTAGATTTACAAGATGGGGGCGGGGGTCAGGCTAGGATTGCCTTTTGCCCTTAGCAAAGTATTAACATTGAAGCAATTGAGTCCCTAGAGGAATGTCACTCTGCTGGTTTCAAGGACTTGTCTATCAATGGACTATAGGTAGTAAGGAAATTTAATAATTTTTCTTCTGCCTTTATTTCCCACACCAATAATAATCATTTATAATAGGAAAAAGTAGGGCACCTGGGTGACTCAGTGGGTTAAGCCTCTGCCTTCAGCTCAGGTCACGATCTCAGGGTCCTGGGATCAAGCCCCGCATCAGGCTCTCTGCTCATCCGGGAGCCTGCTTCCCCCTCTCCCTCTGTCTGCTGCTCTGCCTATTTGTGATCTCTCTGGGGCAGGGAACAGGGTGGGGCGGGGGTGTTGGAGATTCATCCTGCCCTCCCTGAAGGTACACATCTTTGATCCTGAAGTTGAAGTGGGTGGTGGGCTGGACTTCTAAAGAAGCCAGAGAAAACTGGTGATGGAGTCCGTTTTACGGATATGGAAACAGAAGCACAGAGGGGTCACGGTTACAAGTTGGAAGGGGCTTAGCCAAGGTCTGCACTTCCCACCAAAACCTCTTTTTTTTTTTTTTTCTAAGTTTTTATTTACTTGTCAGAGAGAGAAACCGAGCACAAGCAGGGGGAGCCACAGGCAGAGGGAGAAGCAGACTCCCCACTGAGCAAGGAACCCAATGTGGGACTCGATTCCAGGACCCTGGGATCATGACCTGAGCTGAAGGCAGACACTTCACTGACTGAGCCACCCAGGTGCCCCCAACCAGAACCTCTAAAAGGGGCCTCCTAAGTGACTTCCCCAGAGATTGAAGATGGGCGGGGCTAGAGACTAGCTGAAGGATACCACTTCCTAGTTGTGCCCGACCTTGAAGGGTCACTTCCTGTCTTTGCCCAACCGTCTCCACTTCTGTGAAGTAAGAAGAATACCTGCCTTGCCTGTTCAGCTGCCCATGGAAGGGCAGTCAGGCAGGAGGGGGACGCTGGAAGCCCTCTGGTGAGGCACGAGTGAGACCCGTCCAGTTCCTTGCCTGTCCTTTGAAACAGCTCATTCCCTAGTGCCCAGGGCCTGAGTAGAGGCTGAATTCCTAGACCCACATTTCATCCTAGGGCAAACCCCCAAATTTACCAGCTAGCCAGCTGTCAGGCCTTGAGATTCCAATCTCTGTTTTACCTTACCGTGCAAGAAACGTTATCATAAAAACAGCAGTAGTTAGCGTTAACCCAGCACTCGGTACCCATGCCAGGCATTCTCTCCCACCTGCTGCCCTCACTGGCTGCTCGTTATAAAGCAGGTGGCACCTGCTTCCCCAGCCTGGATGGCACCGAGGACACCCAACACACTAGGTGCTGGGTTGGCTTCTAGAAGGCTGAAGAGGGGCTGTCTTCTTTGCCCCTTATTGAAGAACCCCAAGTCTTTGTGACCGTCTCCTCATAGCTCGGTTGGCCCTGAGCCACACAGGCCACCGCTGCCAAGCCTACCACTAGCACTAGCATCCTCCAGGCCCCTGCCATTGTCCCTTCTCTGATCCACTGCCACTTGCTCCTCTGGCTGCCTTGCCCCAGGGCTGCTGGTGACGTGTAGGACTGGTGCCTTCCTGAAAGTGCTCTCTCCTTTCCTCTGTTACAAATCAGGCAACCAGCCCAAAGGGACACTGAGTCCCCAATTTAAAATGGAACTTCAGAAAGAATTTTGGGGTGGGCTCCCTCCACCCTAGATAGGAGCTGGAGGCTGGCTGGTGGACCAGAGGCCTGGAAGGACTCAGCAGCCAAAGGCCAGCCGACATAGTGCAGACTGCGCATGAGTGGGCAGCAAAGGTCAGGAAGAACAGGGACCTGGGACAGGTCAGCCATGGGGAGGAGGCCGGGTCACAGGAGCAGACTAATCGGGGTAATAGGCAGCTGCCTAACTCTAAGTCTTACCCTATCCAATAAGAGAAACCAAGCTTGTTTACTTTTTTTAAAATAGATTTTATTCGTTTGAGAGAGAGAGTGAGAGAGAGCAGGGAAGGGGAAGAGAGAGGGGGAGAAAGAGAATTTCTCCAACAGACCCTGCACTAAGCAGGGAGACCCATGCAGGGCTCAGGGCTCAGTCCCACAACCCGGAGATCATGACCTGAACTGACACCAAGAGTTGGAGACTCAACTGACTGAGCCACCCAGGCGCCCCAGGAAACACCAAGTTTAACATAGCCTCAGAAAGATTTCTGCAGCCTGGACTCTATACCCTGAAGCCATGGTGGTTGGCGGCAGCTGGAGATCCATGGCCCCAGAGTGCCCCCTGCAGGCGGAGGCACGCTAGTAACATGCAGCCCGCACAGGGTCCCCCGGTCAGGCAAGGCCTGCTCATGGGAGGGCGGGGCGCTGGTGGTGGTGGTGGTGGTGGTGGTGGTGGTGGTGGTGCTGTGGAGTGGTCTCTGGCACAGGCCTCATAGCAAGCCTTCGCCTACACAAATATGCATCTTCTCCCTGCAGGCAAAGCTGGAGGAAACGGCACTACCTTGCCAGGCTCAGCCCAGCATACCTGGGAGCCTTGATTGCCCCAGAAGCCCGGGACCCTATTGGGCAGCCTGTCATCTGTAAAGCAGAGATGACACCTCTTACCTTGTAGGAGTGAGAAGATGAAAAACTAATGTGGGTTGAGGACATGGGCCAGCAAGTAAGGCAGAGGAAGCCTCAGGTACGGCTGTGATGGTTTTTAGGTCAGTGATGGCCCAGAAATGCAGCTGAGGCCATTAGCAAGTATGGCGCTCTAACCCCTCCAGGATCTGAGCAGGACCTGATTTTGCAGATGAAGAAAGGCCCTAGGAGGTTAAGAACTGGGCCCCGGCACAGAGCTGATAAGTGGAGGCACTAGAGTTTGGAACAAAAAACCATCACAAGGGCCAAGGAATTATGAAGAAAGAAATGCAGTGGCTCCTTGGGCAAGCCTCTGCCTATCTCTGACCTCAGCTTCCCTCTTGCTGTAATGGGGTGGTCAAGGGGGCCACAAATTCTAGGAAAACTTAGCCCTTCCCTGGATGCCCTGCCTCAGATGGGCAGGAGAAAGTGGCCATAGCCATATTGGGCCCATGGGAACACACACTTGATGTTCCAGAACCAGAATTATGGCCCCACTACCCACAGATACTGAGACCTCGACTAGGAAGACCCTGGCATCTGAAAATCCCACAGGTTGACCCCAGCCTGACCTATCAGTTTGGGAAACATTTTCCCCCCTCCCACCCCCAGATGGTGCGGCCCAGCCTCCAGGCTCCCACTGCAAAAGCCAGGATATCTCAAAGTTGTGCCAAGTTTGGCTGGACATCCACCCTGGAGTCTCTCCCTATCAATGACCTGAATAAGGGTGTTTGTCTTACGCACGGGGAAGGATAAATCTTCTATTGCTCCTTGTTTATGCACAAACACTGGTACAGGAGGGCCCCTCACCCAAGAATTAAATCTGGTCCTGAGCAAAAAATAAAACAAACAAACAAACAAACAATAACAAAAAAACTCGTCATGTCAAATCTCCTGGGGGTTTGTGCTGCCAGTGACCCCTGGGATTGTGGCTGTGTTGGCTGTGACACTGTTGGCTTTGGTGCCATCTGCTGGCCAAGTGACCTCTGGGCGCTAGGGGGCAGTGTGGTTTCCTGGATGAGCCTCAGAGGCCCCTGACCTTGCATTATTTGCAAACCTGTCCTACAGGAGCATTTTCTAGAAGAAAGTAACAGATGCTCCAAGGGTTCCCAGAGGGCCTGGGACCCTCCAGAGAGTGGAGGAGCGGCACTGAGTCCCTGAGCATCTTCTCTTTTGCTGCTCTCACGGGAGCCTTTTCCGGGTCAAAAGGAGGGGAGCTGCCTCAGAGTCCCCTCCCCAAGCTCCAGGAGACTGGATAGTGGCTGGAAGGGAAGGGGTTCCATGGGGACCCCTCAGGTTCTGGCCTCCAGTTTGCCAGGTGTGAGACCAGGAGAGCTCTGTTGCCCTCCCCATCTTTCTGCCTCTTCCTTCCTCGCTCCTCCCCTCCCCTCTTCTTTCTCTTTTCTTTTCTCCCTTCCCCTGCCACACCAGATCATTCCCCTGCCTCAGAGCCCACGTGGGGTTCTGGGCAGCCTCTTTCCCTCTCCATGCCTCAGTTTCCCCACCTGTAATGCAGTGGTTCTGGATTCTCATCCAAGGAGGGTGGCAGGGGTGGGGGTGGGGGTGGGAGGGCCTCATATCTCCTGTTTGGGTGGCTATGACCATTTCTCCTGGACACAGCTCCTGGGGTGTGTGGGAGGGTGTGTGGGTAGGAGTCTTTCCAGGCTATACAGATACCCAGCAGTGGAGTCACTGGGGCACAGGAAACATGTACTGTCAACCTGACTAAATAATACCAAATGGTTTTCCAAAGTGGTGGTGCCAATTCACAACCCCATCTGCAGTGGCCGAGAGTTCCTGTGACTACACATCCTCACCAACACCAACGCTGATGTGTCCTCATTCATCTGATTAGTATAAAGTGGACTTTCATCATCATTTGGGTTTGCATTTCCCTGGGTATCCATGAGGCTGGACATCTTTCCATGTGTGTCTGGCTGTTCCTGTAAGTTTTCTTGCAAGTCCTGTGCCTATTTTTCTATTGGGCTTTTTGTCCTTTTTTTTTTTTTTTTTTGTCAGAGAGAGATCACAAGCAGGCAGAGAGGCAGGCAGACAGAGAGAGGGGGAAGCAGGCTCCCCTGCTGAGCAGAGAGCCCAATGTGGGACTCAGTCCCAGGACCCTGGGATCATGACCTGAGCCGAAGGCAGAGGCTTAACCCACTGAGCCATCCAGGCACCCCTGTAGGTAGAATTTCTTGAATTACAGACACCGGTTGCTGGGTTAGAACCCACCCTAACCCAGTATGATGAACCTATCTTAATTTGATTATGTCTGCAAAGATCCTATTTCTAAAGAAGGTCATAGTCATAGGTACCTGAGGGTTAGGATTTTCACATATCTTCATGGGGGATACAATTTACCCCATAACAGACTCCAACGTAATTGTTTCCCTGTGGGGGACTAGTTGACCTGCGTCATTTAGTCGGCAACCCTCCCTTTCCCCTCTGGCCTGCTGTGCTCTAACTCTGGAGTCCACTGAGTGGACATGAAAGGCTTTGATCTGTTGCTGGGTTTTCTACCCCATTCTGATGGTCTAATGTTACATTCCTGAACAAATACTCACCTGTCCCAATTACACAGTTTTCTAACAGGACTAGACATCAGGTAGAACAGGTCTTCTCATTTTGTTTCTGTTCTTTAATACTATAGAGGCTCTTCTAAAGCCTTTGATTTTCCACATAAATTTGAGAAACATCTTGTCAACTTACACACACACACACACACACACACACACACACACACACACACACCACCCCAACTGGGAGTTTGATAGGCATTGCACTGAGCCTAAGGATCCCCTTTCTTCTTCTAGAAAGACTTCTCTCCTCACCAACCCCATTAGTACTCAGTTTCCTGTAGAGTCACACTTTCCCCACCCTGTTCTGTGGAGGTGATTGGGCCTAAGCATGCCAGACCCCACCCTCCCTCTGCTCCTGTGGTATATTCTTTCCTCAAGTCCCCCTCCTACGTCTCCTGTGTGTGCCTGTATCCCAGACCTCTCTGTGAAGATCCTGAGGCAGCAGTTCTGGCCCCTGCCCCTCTCTAGAGGGCCCAGAACAGAGTCCTGGGAATCCCTAATTCTTGGTATGGGCCTTCCTCTGAGGCACTACCCTCCTCCACAGTCCATCAGTATAGCAGCCGGTGTAAACCTGAAACCCAGGTCAGATCATACCCTTCCTCTGTCCCAAAGTCTCCCGTGGTTCCCCAGGTCATCCAAGGAAAAGCCCAAACCCTCACCATGGCCTTTGAGACCCTATACCACCAGCAAACCCCTACCTTACCTCCACCCATTGCCTCTCTGACCCCATCCCTTACAGTTTTCCATACGCCCTGGCCTCCTTGCTATTCTCCAGGCACAGTCTAGGTTCAGGGTCTTTGCCTTTGCTATTCTTTCTAGAACTCTCTTCCCCTAGCTATGGGCCTGGCTTGCTCCTTTACATCCTCGAATCATACCTTCTCCTTGAAGCTTTCCCTCACCACCCTGTATCTCTATAAAAGATACAAAATTGCAGATGTCCCTTCCTCCCATCCTCCTTTCTCTGCTGCTCTATTTTTTCATCTTAACCGTAGCTGTTACTGCCATCAAACACAGTATATATTCTTTCTTCTGTTAATGTCTGAGTTCTCTCATTAGACTGTGACCTCATGATGGCTGAGATCTTCGCCTGTCTTATTCAACAGCACCTAGAACAGTGCATAGAGCACGGGGGCTGTGGAGTAAATAACTGTTGAATAACTGAACTGGGAGGGAGGATACCCTGGCCCAGCCTGGACTCTTCCATTCACTTGCTGGGGGATTTGAGGGATCCATTCACCAATCCAGGTCTCAGTTTCCACGTCCATAAAATGGGGCAGGATGTCTGTGTCTCTGAGGCCCTTCCAGCTCTACCGAGTGTGATGGGGTTGTCTTGAGAAAGGGGTGAACTGACCTGGTTGAATGGGGTGTTTGCTGCCCCCTTGTGATGGGGCCTACTCTTCTTCAGGTACTGTGGCATCTTAGGCTTCCCTAAACTCCCAACTCTGTCCCTCCCTGTGAGGAAGTACATGTGTTAGGAGGGTACCTCTTGCCATGGGGGACATCTTTCTGCTGCCTCGCCCTCACTGGCCTGTCCCCCACCCATCTCCTCAGCATCTGAGGCCCCCTCACAGGGCCTCTTGATCTTTGATACCTCTCACACCAATTGCCCTTTATATCACCGACCCTGTGTTATGGGCTGAAATGTGTCTCCCTCAAATTCATATATTCAAGTACTAACCCCCAGTAGCTCAGAGTGTAGCTGTATTTGGAGAAAGAGGTAATTAAGTTAACATGGGGCCCATGACAGTGGGCCCTTGTCCAGTATGACTGGTGTCTTAGATTAAGACACAGACATGCACAGAGAGAAGACCAAGTGGAGATGCAGGTAGAGGATACCCATCTATAAACCAGAGTGAGGGCTCAGAAGAAACCAACCCCGCTAAGACCTTCATCTCAGACTTGGGGCCTCTGGAATTGTGAAAAAATTAATTTCTGTTGTTAAAGCCAGTCAGTCTATGATACTTTGTTATGGCAGCCCTAGTGAATTAATGCATCAATTTATTGGTGCCCCAATATTTGTCCTTTTTGTTCTCCGTTCTTTCTCAACATAATGCCTTCAAGTTCATTGATACCCTAGCAGGTGTCAGAATTCCCTTCCGTTTTACAGCTGAGTTAATAGTCCAGGGTATGTATTTGCCACATTTTGTTTATCCATCCATACACTGATGGACATTTAGTTTGTTTCCACCTTTTGGCTATTGTGAATAACACTATTAGGAACACTGCTGTGCTTGCATTTTCTTTTGCTCTAACTCCCACTGACATGAAGGTAGACCCTTGACTGAGTGTTACAAGATTTGGGGTCAAACTGGGTCCGGCATTTGGGTGAATCCTCTCTTGTGAGCCCAGACACCACGTCCCATGCTCTCCTTTACATCTCCTCTTAAATGGCTCAAAGCTTAACACTAGACAGACCTGAGCTTTTGCTCTTCATGTTTTCACGTCAGTAAGTGTTCCTGCAGCCACCCAACTGTACCAAGTGGAAACTTGGAAATCATTTTTGACATTCTCATACCCCTACATCCATCCATCCCAAGCTGTGACACTTTTTCTCCAAAATGTTTCTCAAATGTGCCCACTTTTTACCTCCCTCTGCCCCAACCCAGCATCACTAGTGTTCTGGAAGACTACAAAAAGATTCTCACTGGCTTCCCAGCTTCGACTTTTGCCTTCAGGATCTCCAAACCATTCTCCATCTTATTTATAAAGACGGGTAACACAGACATGATTTAAAAATTCCAGCTCTACAGGTCACCCCTCTAGAGGTTAACTTCTCTATTTTGTGGTTCCCCCTCCAGTCTGGGCATCCTAGGTACTCACGTGGCCACACATATTCACCCCAGCCCATCAACCCACATGGCTCTTAGCTTTTACACTCTAGCGAGGCGTTCTTTTCCCATCAGAAGTGGGATACCTCAGTCCCTTTGGCAGTCCCGGGCCTTTCAGGCTGGACCGAGTGCACTAGTCTCTAACTAGTCACTTCTTTGTCCCAAATCTCTGCAACCTGGGATAAAACCCTTTGCTCTCTTCTTAGCCCCATCTCCCACCTGGCCAGGGGGTCCCTCCCTCAGGGCTGTTTCCAAATCACCTCTTTTGGGCCTCCCACCCGTCACGTTATCTCTATCACAGCACCCGCCCTGCCCCTGCCCTCTGTGTTCCTCGACTCTACTTGGGACTGCAAGCTAATGGGTGAGGTCTCTAACGCCCTCCCCGCCCCGACACCGGAGCGCCCGAGCGCGGCTGCGGAAGCCAGGCCCGCAGATCCGCCCCGCCTCAGAAGAGAAAACCAGCCGCCACCTGCTTCGCAGCTTAGTGAAGGAAGACTATCACTCCCAGAAACCCTTTCGCGGAGAGCTGGAGATTGGTCCTCCACGCCCTTCCTGCGGAGGAAACTGAGCATGCACAATGGCAGCTGCGCCTAGCCCTAAAGACTGCGCAGGCGGGGACTGCATCTCCCAGCAGGCCCTGCGGCCAATTTTCATCCCCGCGTGACAAGTGACTTCCGGCGCGGAGGGGCGGGGCGCGCGGCTGAGGCAGCAGCTGGGGCAGCTAGGGGAGCGGCCCGGTGGCCGGCGGGCGCCAGCCGCCATGGAGGCCGTGCCCCGCATGCCCATGATCTGGCTGGACCTGAAGGAGGCTGGTGACTTCCTCTTCCAGCCGGCCGTGAAGAAGGTAAGTGCTTCCCCCACAGCCCCCACCTCTCTCGCGTAGCGCCGTCTGCCAGCGCGTGACGCCCCCTGCGCGTCCATCATCTCCCTAGGCCCTGGTCGTGGGGTTGGGTGAGGCCAGGAGGGGCCTCCGGTGGATTTCCTCAGCCTGGCCCACCCCCCGCAGACATTCCTGGCCCCTCTTCGCCCGCTCGGGGCTAATACCCACAGTCTAGCCGAAACCGGCTTTCCGACTTCTGCTCCGGGCCAACTGCCGTTCCCACTGAGGCACCGCACTTCCTCGGGGTGACGCTCCGGACCTAGTTCGCCTCGCCCCTCCTCCACGCCGGGACCGCCCCGCGGGGAGAGGCGGGCTTCCCTGGCCGTCTCGTTGACCTGTACCCTAGGTGCGCGGTCCGTCCAGGACCCTCCTGTACGGACTCCGGGGCTGTGGCTCCGCTTGTGTGTTTTGAAGGTGGGAGCCAGAGGTATGCCTGACCTCTGCGATTGGGGTCTCTCTGACAGTTGGTGCAGTTGTCTCTGGGCTCTTAAGAAGAACCATGTTCGGGAGCCCCCTTGGACCAGAAGATACAGTTTCTTGTCATTTTTGGAAGGGTTACTGCTTTTCTTAACCTCTTGGAGGGGAGAGGAGCCTGTAGCTCCCGGAGAAACTTAGCAGTTGCTGTGTTGAACGTTCAGTTGGACGGGGGAGACAGGCAGGTCTGGTGATGGAGGCAAGGGAGCTCTGGCGAGATCAGGTGGGGCTGGCACAGGGGCCAGGCGTGTGGAATGAGCATCAGGTGCCCTCTGAGACATCAGCCTTGGGGAGGGCCACCTAGCACTGGGTTTCCCTCCCTCTCTTTACACTACCAGTAACAGATTGAATTCCTTTGATTCCATCATTAAACTAAACTTCTTTGGGCACTTGTTTCCTCATTTGTAAAGACAGGAAATTAGATTTAATCTAAACCTGAAGAATTTTGTTAGCTCTTTCCCAGACTCTGGTCTTCTCTCCATCTGCTCTTTCAGGCAAGTTCAGTTGGATGAATTTTTCTAAAACACAACAAAACTCCTTTGTTTTCTCATTCAGCCCTAACCCATTTAGAGTTCTCCCTGACCAACCCCAGCCCTTTCAGTACTTTTTGACGGCCAAGTGTATGCTTGATCTATGTATCTCTGATACAGATTCTGTTCACAGTCAGCCATTTGTTGTTCTCTTAACATTCTCTGTATTTTGCTCTTCTGTGCCTTTGGTTGTGGAATTCCTTGCACCCAGAAGAGCTCTCTTCTTTGTCCTGTGGGATGGGGATGGGACCTCTCTTTAATTTCTTGTATATTGGTTCTGTCCATCTTTCAAGGCCCAGTTTAAGTTCTTTCTCTTCCAAAAGCGTTCTTTAATCCTTTCATCTAGATGAATCTTTCTCTTCTCTGAATCCCTTTTTCCATTCTTTTGCCGGTGTTAGTATGTGTGCTATGTTTTAACTATTCAATTCTAAGTGACCAGAGAAGCATCTCCTTGTCCTCAAAGCCTAGTGGGGTCCCCTCTACATAGTTGGGCATTCAGGAAAATGTTTCTCAAATGACTGAATGACATTTGAGAGGGAATTTAGACATGGTGACCATAAATTTATGGAAATCCAGTGGATAAAGTCTTAGCACAGAAAATCTTAGGAGATATATTTGTTGGAACTTAGCCTTTGATACTCTGGTCACTCTTTCCTAACCAACAGGGTTTTTTGTGAGTAATGAGTTTCTGGAAGGCTCTCTGAGCCTCCAGAGAGTAGTTGCTCGTTAGCCGTTCAGCCTCAGGTGGTCTCAAATGCTAAAGAAACTATTCATTTCCTAGACACGAATAGTCTGTTTTTTTTCTTTGTTTCCTCTTCTTTGGGGTTGGGAAAGATATGCCATTTATTTGATAGGTTAAGATTGTGGCATGTATTTGCAAGAAGCCACTGAGAAGGAATAGCAGTGTGTGGGTAGGCTGGGCTTCCTCAGGGTACCCTAGAACTCTGCCTGAGGGAGACTGCAGAAGCCACTTGAGCCTGGGAACTCTTCCTGACCCGGACTCCTCTCCCCAACCCTAGAGCCCCTACTCTGCCTCTGCCATTTGTATGCTTGTCCTCTTCTACCCTTTCTCTCAGCTGTAGGAACCTTCACCAGTGACTTGGAGCTGAGAGGTGGAATTTAATTTAGGATACTGGGGTAAAAATGGGTTCTGTTGAGGTCAACCTGTTGAGCACTATTATTTTGGTAATACAGATGAATAAGAGGCAGTTCTTTTTTTTCTTTCATGGAGTTCAGTTTAGTAAAGAAAGTTTAAAAATTAAATAGCAGTATCAGAGGAAGAGTATATGCAGTGTGTATGAAGTACCAGCCTAAGGAGGGGCCGTCAGAGAAGGCTTGGTGGGCTTTGAAGGATGAGTAGGAGTTTTCCAGATAGCTAAAGGGTTTGTTTCTTTGTAAGGCCTGGGCTGTTGAAAAGTTCTTTCTTAATGGTTAGTATTGGTTTTTGCTCCTAATGAACATGCCTTCAGTTATGGAGTAACGTGAAATAAGAGCCAGGAGAACAGCAAGCTGTTCAACTGTTCAACAACTGCAGTGCCAAACTTTAGGTTGGGATACTGGGGCCCACATAATTTTTGAGTGGGAAAATGCTGCTGTCTCTGCACCTTCTTACCTGTGCTGTGGAGCCCAGAATGCTGACTCACTGGAAGCTGATGAAGGCTGATTTGTATTCTACATCACCGAGTGATTTGGTGACAAGTGTTGGTATTTGAAGTTGTTTCCTCTTCCGGTCCCAAACACCTGCCCTTAATCAACTGCACTAGAGCTTAAGTCAAGCTCACTTGGACTTAGGTGTTAACATCCATCTCGGATTCATTTATTGAACAAATAGTTATTGAGTGACTGTATGTGCCAGCCCTGGGAAGTCAGGGCTGTATGTAATGACAAAAATCCCTGCTTTCATGGAGATTATCTTTTTTTTTTTTTTTAAGATTTTATTTACTCATTTGACAGACGTAGCAAAAGAGGGAACACAAGCAGGGGAAGTGGAAGAGGGAGAAGCAGGCCTCCCGCTGAGCAGGGAGCCCCATGCGGGGCTCGATCCCAGGACTGTGGGATCGTGACCAGAGCCAAAGGCAGACGCCCATCAGACTGAGCCACCCAGGCACCCCTGGAGCTTATCTTCTGAAGATCCACATAGTAACTCTTCCTCAAGGGCAGATATATCATGTGATAGCTGTCCTGCCAACTGAGTGGCTTCTTGGCTTCACCTCTCCTCCCACTCTGGCTGGATTGATCTCTAAATCTCCACTTTTCCACCACATTCCTCCAGAGAAACTGCCTGCTATTCAAGGCCTGCCACCACTGGCTTCAGCCTGCCTCTCTCTAATTCGTTCCCCCAGGCCTCTCCTGTAGGAACTGTCAGCCTCTTTTCCTTCCACATCCGGTCATTGTTCTTGCTCTGGTCCTTACTGGAATTCCTTTCCTCCTGTTCATTATTCTGGTTGAACCCTATGTCCTCCGGGCCCCTTTAGCTGTCTAGCTGTTGTACCACACTCCTCCAAATTCAGTCAGGTCTGTGACCTGCGGCACAGAGTGCACACTCTTACTACCTCTTATGGTTCATCTTACTCACTTGTCGTGCCTGGTGTTTAGGTTTGTGGAATTTTTCTCCCTCTTCTCGGTAGCCGACTCCTTTGAAGTACTTACCACATACACAGAAAAGAAAATGAGACAACCGGGGGCCTAAAAGGGGACTCTGCCTCCTCAGCAGTGGGGAGCATGGGACGTTGCCGATTACCTCTGGTGGTGACCTGGCTTTTCTGTTATCACAGATTTGGAGTCACCAAACCTGTCTGCCCAGTTGTGTTTTAAAGCTGAATGGCTCCAAGAGCAGATGACTTGCATTGTCCAGGTCATCTCTCTGACTTTAGTCTCACACACCAAAAACCTGTATCCATTTCACTCCAGATTCTTTCCTTTACTTGGGAAGTCATAAATACTTTTGTGTGGAGAGTGCTTCACAAGTGTTGGTTGAATGACCTAGTCTAGTTCTAGCACCTGCCAGGAGATGTAACTTGAGTTATCCTTGCTGGTGTTGTTAGATGTGGGAGAGATTCCTTGAGTGTAGGGTCACTCTGGTCACTCTGTTCTTATCCTCGGTGCTGTTGGCCTGTAATTTGGTTTTAGGCTTGCTGACATCAAGAGGCAATAAAACTTCTTTATCTGAATAAAATTAATCTCATTTGAAATTCAGTAGCAAAGCATATGTTGTAATTATTAACTCTCCTCTATGTGGGACTTAGTTTTATGTGTGTTTCCATGGACCAGCCCAAGGAATGCCTCATATTTGAGTAAATCCTGCAAGTGGGGGAAAAAAGAAAAAAATAAGTGTGTGGTGAACAAAGGTAATGTTAACACATGTGTGCCTTTTATTCTCTTTTTTTCTTGGCTTATTGCTTTAATTAGCACCATGGAATTCCAAGATGTTGTATCAAATTAAGAGCAAAAGCTAAACACCTCCACGGCCTGGTGGGGAGGGGGGACACAGACACAGAAGAATGGGAACATGCTAATAGAAGAGAAAGAGATACAAATGGAATATCCCTGGGTCAGGAGTCAGGAAACCTAGCTTGGGGTTCCAGCACTGCCATTGCTAATCTCTTGTTCCTTTTTTTTTTTTTTTAAGATTTTATTTATTTATTTGACAGAGATCTCAAGTAGGCAGAGAGGCCGGCAGAGAGAGAGGAGGAAGGAGCCTCCTCACCAAGCAGAGAGCCTGACCCCGGGCTCAATCCCAGGACCCTGAGATCATGACCTGAGCTAAAGGCAGAGGCTTTAACCCACTGAGCCACCCAGGTGCCCCTCTGGTTCCCATTTTTACAATCTGTAAAAGAATGGCAGGACCTAGGATGAATGTTTGCATACAAAATCCTGTGCCATTTGTTGCTCAGTTAAAGAGTAGTATCATGCAAATAGCATAGACATTGGAATCAGACAGACCTTGGTTTAGGTCCATCTCTTCCACTTAATTAGGTGAGCTTCAGCTGCTACAAATAATTATATAACTAATCTGGTCCTCATTTTTCTCACCTGTAATATGGAAATACTCTAACTCATAACCTTGTGAGAATCAAGAGTTAATGCATGTGGGTTTCTGTTAGAGGTCTTGACATTATATTGATCTCTCTGGAGATGGCCTTTCCATTCTCTTACTATTTTGCGCTTGTAACTCCGTCCTTTCCTTTTTTATCCCCCCCACCCAGTGGCTTTGATCCCTGGACATGCTCTCAATTAACATAGACCCATCCGTAGGTCTTTTTGTTCCCCCAGGAAAGGATGGCCAGCTGCTCCAGAGCCGACCCAGGCTCTGGAGGTTCTCTGGTCCTTTCAGCCCTAACTCACTGTTGGTTGTGTAGGTGTACTGGTGTCCTGTTGTTGCCTTCTAGTTTTTTGCTCCTGGTCTGTGGTGGCAAGGTCCGAGGTCTACTTGCTGCTGGGCCTTTTCTCAGGTTCTGTCAGGAGCTTCAGATCCTGAGCAGACTCTCTTCTGAGCTCTGCAACTGTAAAGAGTTTGATTTCAGGGAGCACCTGGGTGACTCCGTCAGTTAAGCATCTGCCTTCAGCTCAGGTCATGATCCGAGGGTCCTGGGATCAAGCCCCACATTGGGCTGCCTGCTCAGCGGAGAGCCTGCTTCTCCCTCTCCTCCCTTGCTCATGCTCTCTATCCTTATCTGTGTGTCTCAAATAAATAAATAAAATCTTAAAAAAAAAAAAAAGAGTTTGATTTCACTGTATTTGTGTGTTCTTATTTTGTGTGTGTCTATGTATATATCCCACAAAGCTTTGAAAGTAAGTTGTATACATCTCAGCACATCCTCCTGTGTAACCATATTATCATCATACATAAGAAAGTCCACAAACATTTTCTACTATAATATATATTAAAATTTTACCTGTTGTCCCCAAAGCATTTTTTTAAAGATTTTGTTTTTAAGTAATCTCTACACCCAACATGGGGCTCCAACTTACAGCCCCAAGATCAAGAGTCACATGTTCTACCCACTGAGCCAGCCAGCCCCCCCAAATATTTTTATGACTTCCCCCACCAAATTCAGATTCAGTCAAGGTTCCCATGTTGTATTTAGTTCTGTTTCTTTAATCTTTTAGAATCTAGACTTGTTTCTTGTTCAGCCGCACTCCCATGACATTGATTTTTTTTCAGAGAGTAGGTTAACTGTTGGGCAAAATGTCTCATCTTCGGAATTTTCTTGAGTGTCTCCTTTTAGTATTTTCAGTTTGTTCATCCATTCTCTGCATTTCCTGTAAACACAACCTTTTGCTGAGTATCTAAAACACCTAGTAAGACCCCTACCATTTCCGATGCTTGGTGGGGGTTGGAGGGGTGTAGCTCCAACTCATTGTTTGATGGGGGTTGGATGGGTGTTGCTGGCAGGACCCTGCCACTATGTCAGGCACAGGTGAAGGCATGTTTAGAATGTAGGTAGAGCAGCAGCTGAAGTTCAAGGAAGTGACGTCTCAGCTGAGTCTTAATAGAGAAGAGGGGACAACATGTGAACAAGCGTTGAGACCTGAGAGCAGCAATTCCACAAGCCTGGTGGCTGGTGGTCCCCATGAGTTGCTAGAAGACAGTCCTTGAAGGCTGTTGGGAGTGATTGTGAAGAGCTGTGAACTCTGTGCCCAGGAAATTACCTTTCGTTTTGGAGGCTTTGGGGAGCCATTGTTACACATCCTTTTCAGATTACGATTTTTCTCTTTAGATTGCAACTCAGTTATTACTCATAATCTCACTATCCTGAGAAAAGTATGTTCGGGTTTTATTTTTTTTTTTCCCCTAGCTGTGTATGTGTTTCAGAAGGCTTTGAAGTTAGGAGTGACGGTGGATTTTGCTAGAAAGAGAACTCTGGTCTCCAGGTGAGGGGTAGATTTGAAGGGGTGAGAATAGAGCTTATGGACACGTGGGTCTTGCAGGAGGTAAAACCAACAGAAGAGGGTCAGGGTTGGAGGTTTGGGAATGTGACTGGTTGATGCTGAAAAAAGCTCAGCAGGAGCCTCCCCTCTGCCTGTCCCTCCTCTCCCTTTCCCTGCCAGGGCAGGTAGGAGCTGTCACGTGGTCTGGGTTCCCACATGGTTAATGCCTCAGCTGTGTGGCATAGGTTCTGGGAAGGGACCTCAGAGCAGGTGAGTGGGCCGCAGACGCTGTGTGAGTGTGCTACCGGAGAGAGCTGGCCACCTCTCTTCAGCCTTTTTAGCTTCCTTCACCGCTTCACAACCTTGGTTTGGGCCTTAGGGAACCTGTGAGGTGGGCATCAATGCCTTAGTATTTGTGGAATGGGTATATCTGCCCCCTGCCCCCAGATTGCTAACGCTGGCAGCAGGCACCGCAACAGGCTTCCTGTTCAGTGGCCTTAGTCTGCTGATCTTAGATGGACAGGGGCTCTTTTGGTCCAGGCTATGCCTCCAGACTGATGAGTGTGCTCATTTCCGAGAGTCCGCTCCTGAGGTGGTTGAGTGCTTTGGGGCCAGGCATGCCAGTCCCCTCTCTGATGTGGGCACTGATTTTTCCTTCTCCTTTGTGGATCATTCCCATCACATACTTGTGGGCCTTTCTTCAAGGTGAGGATGATGTAAATTATTTGTACTGCAGTGCCCTTCCCTAGCCAGAACAGCTGGCGAAGAAGGCTTCTCACTCCCACTCTTGTTTGGTATGTCGTGCCTACATTTGTTGTTGGGTTAGGATTATGGTTGTGATCCCAGAACACAGCAAGGTCCAGTCCTTGAAGGAGGCTTGAATCGGTGGCCTCTTTTGGGATGCTCAGTGGGATCCCGTTTCAGCCAGCTAAGTTCCCCAGCTTCCTGAGCTGCCAGAGTCCTGGACAGAGAGGGCTCAGCCTGATGAAGACCAGCCAGCGTGTTCACATAGGGTGGCCCAGTCGTATTTCCCATTTAGCTCAAAGGTAGAGGCTCCCATGGTCAACATCTTAGTGCTGCCCCGTTATTGAGGTAGAGTTCCCAGTGGTCCAGGAGATAGGCTCGTGGTTGTGGATGGTGACTGCCAAGGGCTCAGGGCAGGAGTGAGAGCAGGGGAGTGTTCTGTGTTCATGGTTTACATTCTCTCTCTCTCTCTCTCTCTCCCTCCCTCTCTCTAGTTTGTCCTAAAGAATTACGGAGAGAACCCAGAAGCCTACAATGAGGAACTGAAGAAGCTGGAGTTGCTCAGACAGGTAGGAGGACAGTACTTTTATGCACTTGTGAACGGGACAGGTTTGATAGGGAGGTAAAGAAGCCACCTGGAACTGTGTTCTTATTTTATTTATTTATTTATTTTTAAAGATTTTGTTTATTTATTTGACAGAGATCTCAAGTAGGCAGAGAGGCAAAGAGAGAGGGGGAAGCAGACTCCCCGCTGAGCAGAGAGCCCGATGCGGGGCTCAATCCTAGGACCCTGAGATCATGACCTGAGCCGAAGGCAAAGGCCCTGTGTTCTTATTTTAATTTAATATTTTTTCTCTTTAAAGCAGCTGACTTAATGATAGAGAAGTTTGAAAATGCTTAAAAGCCAAAAAAAAAAAACACATAACCCTCACAAAATTTTGAATATATATTTTAAAATTTTATATGTAGTTGATCCTTGAACAACATGGGTTTGAACTGTGTGGGTCCACTTACATGCAGGTTTTGTATAGTACAGTACTATAAATGTATTTTCCTTGTGATTTCTTTAACATTTCCTTTTCTCTAGCTTACTTTATTATAAGAATACAATATATAGGGGCGCCTGGGTGGCTCAGTGGGTTAAAGCCTCTGCCTTCAGCTCGGGTCATGATCCCAGGGTCCTGGGATCAAGCCCCGAATAGGGCTCTCTGCTCAGCAGGGAGCCTGCTTCCTCCCTTCTGTCTCTGCCTGCCTCTCTGCCTACTTGTGATCTGTCTGTCAAATAAATAAATAAAATCTTTAAAAAAAAAAAAAAGAATACAATATATAATATGTATAACGTAAAAAATATGTGTTAACTGACCATGTTACCACCGAGGCTTCTGGCCAGCAGTAGGCTTATTAGTGGTTAAGTTTTGGGGAAGTCAAAAATTATAGTGGATTTTTGACTGCTTGGGGGATCAACACCCTGAACCCCACAGTGTTCAAGTGTCAGCTGTGTATACTGTAAAAAAAACACAGTAGGACCCTCCACTGCCTATACAGCCTACATAGTCTACTTTCTTCATTTAATGTATTGTGGGTTTGTTTCTGTATCAGTGAACATAGAACCATATTATTTGTAACATCCTGTGGTCATTGCATTGCACTGTGATTTAATCAGTCTGGTGTCAGAGAACATTCGGTTATTTCCATTTTCCCCATTGTAAGTATAAGCCGTGTCTGTGCATGCTTGACCACTTCTGGGATTGTTTCTGTAGGAATTAGTGGGTGAAGAGGATGCACTTGCTTTCATTTCCACTCCCTACTCCTGCTGCTACTTTGCAGTTCTGGCAATTAGGTGAAAAGGGTATTTAATTTTAATTTTCAGTTATTTGGTTAATAGTAAGGTTTCGCAGTTGTTAATGTGCTATATATCCTTTTAGGACTTGCCAGTGTCTTCTGTGCATTTTTCTCCTAGACTTAGATAGGCTTTATTGCATTTCACAGATAATCATATGTGTTTGTTTTTTGCTTTTTGTTTTTTTAAAATGTTTTATTTATTTATTTGACACAGAGAGAGATAGTGAAAAAGGGAATGGAAGTAGAGGGAGTGGGAGAGGGAGAAGCAGGCCTCCCGCTGAGCAGGGAGCCTGATGTGGGGCTCAATCCCCACACCCTGGGATCATGAGCTGAGCCGAAGGCAGATGCTTAACGACCAAGCCGCCCAGGCACCCCTGTGTGTGTGTGTTTTATTTATTTATTTTTTAAAGTAATCTCTGTACCCAATGTGGGGCTCGAACCCACAACCCCGAGATCAAAAGTTGTATGCTCCACTGACTGAGCCAGCCAGGCGCCTCTAGATACTGTGTTTCTTTTTTGTTTGTTTGTTTGTTTTTTACAAATTGAAGGTTTGTGACTGTCCTGCGTGGAGCAAGTCTTTTGGTTCCATTTTCCTGACAGCAGTTGTTCACTTTGTGTCTCTTTGTCACATTTTGGTAATTCTCACAATATTGTAAACTTTTTCATCTTTATATTTGCTGGGGTGAGCCGTGGTCAGTGATTTTCGAGGTTACTATTGCCGTGGTTTGGGGGTACCATAAACCCCATCTAAGCATGTAAATTTAATCAGTAAATGTTGGGGGTGTTCTGACTGCTCTACCAACCAGCTGTTCCCCTGTCTTTCTCTCTCTCCTTGGGCCTCCCTGTTCCCGTGAAACACAACAGTATTGATATTAGGCTAGTTAGTAACCTTAGAACAGTCTCTAAGTGTTCAAGTGAAAGGAAGAGTTGCACATTTTCATTTTAAATCAGAAGCTGGAAATTATTAAGCTTAGTGAGGAAGAGAGGTTGAAATCCAAGGTAGGCTGTTGTACCAGTTAGCCCAGTTGTGAATGCAAAGGAAAAGTTCTTGAAGGAAATTCAGTTTTTACTCTGGTGAGCACATGAATGGTAACAAAACCACCTCAGCAGTGGCTGATGTGGAGAAAGTTTGAGTGATCTTGTTAGAAAATCACACCAGCCACAACATTCCCTTAAGCCAAAACCTAGCCCAGGAGCAAGACCATGACTCTTCTATTCTGTGAGGGCTCAGAAAGCTGAGGAGGCTGCTGAAGGAAAGTCTGAAGCCAGTGGAGGTTGGTTCATGAGGTTTAAGGAAAGAAGCCGTCTCCCTAACATCAAAGTACAAGGTGAGGGGCTCCTGCGTGGCTCAAATGGTAAAGTGTCTGCCTTTGGCTCAGGTCATGATCTCAGGGTCCTGGGATCGAGTCCCGCATTGGGCTCCCTGCTCAGCGAGGAGTCTGCTTCCTCCTCCCCCTCTCCCTTTCCCTTTGCCCCTCCCCCTCTCCCTTTCCCTTTGCCCCTCCCCCTCTCCCTTTGCCCCTCCCCCTGCTTGTTCTCTCTCTCTCTCTCTCTCTCAAATAAATAAACAAATATATAAAATCTGTAAAAACAAAACAAAACAGAGTACAGGGTGAAGCAGCAGGTGCTGATGGAGAAGCTGCAGCAGGGGATCTAGAAGATAATTCGTGAAGGCGGCTGCACTGCACAACAGACTGGAGAAACCACCTTTTAGACTTTCATAGCTGGAGATGAAGTCAGTGCCTGGCTTCAGAGCTTCAAAAGACGGGCTGACTCTCTTGCAGCTGGTGACTGTGAAGTTGAAGCCAGTGCTCATTTACTGTTCTGAAAATCCTAGGGCCCTGAAGAATTATGCTAATTCTACTCCACCTGTGCTCAAGAAATGGAACAACAAAGTCCAGATGGCAGTACATGTGTTTACAATGTAGTTTGCTAAATTTTTTTTTAAAGATTTTATTTACTTATTTGACAGAGAGAGAGAGAGAAAACAAGTAGGCAGAGAGGCAGGCAGAGAGGGGGGGGGGAAGCAGGCTCCCTGCTGAGCAGTGAGCCCGATTCGGGGCTCGATCCCAGGACCCTGAGATCATGACCTGAGCCGAAGAGCAGAGGCTTAACCTACTGAGCCACCCAGGTGCCCCTGTAGTTTACTAAATATTTTAAGGGTCCTGTTAAGACCCACTGCTCAGGAAGAGAAGATTCCTTTCATGATATGACTGCTCATTGACAATGCACATGGTCACCCAAGAGCACTGATGGAAATGTACGAGATAAATGTTTCCATGCCTGTTAACACAACATCCATTCTGCAGCTGATTTTGACTTTCAGGCTTATTCCTTGAAAAATGCATTTCATAAGGCTGTAGCTGCATAGATGATGATTCCTCTGATATGGGTAAACTCAGTTGAATACCTCTTGGAAATGATTCATCATTTTAGATGCCATTAAGAACAATGGTGAGTTATGGAAAGAGGTTGTCAACATGAATAGGAGTTTGGAAAAAGTGGGTTCCAGCCCTCATGGAAGACTTTGAGTGATTCAAGACTTCAGTGGAGAAAGTCACCACAGGTGTGAAAACAGCAAGAGAACTTGAACTAGAAGTGGAGTCTGAAGCTAGGACTAAGTTGCTGCAATCTCATGATAAAATTTGACCAGATTCTTATGGATGAGCAAAGAAAAGTGGTTTCTTGAGCTAGAATCTGTTCCTGGTGAAGGTGCTGTGAAGTTGTTGAAATGACAAGAAAGGATTTAGAGTGTCACGTAAACTGCATTGATAAAGTAGCAGCACGATTTGAGAAGACGGACTCCAATTTTGAAAGAAGCTCTGCTGTGGGTAAAATGTTCTCAAACAGCATCACATGCTCCAGAGAAATCATTTGTAAAAGGAAGAGCTAATCCATGGGCAGACTTCACTTACCATACTTAAGAAATTGCCACAGCTGCCTGCAACCACGACCTTGATCCATCATCAGTATGGTGGCAAGACCCTCCACCAGCAAAAAAGTTACAGCTCACTGAAAGCTCAGATGATGGCTAGCATCTTTTAGCCATAAAGCATTTTTTTTTAAATTAAAGGTTTTATTTATTTGACACAGAGAGAGAGCAAGAGAGACTGCAGGCACGAGCAGGGGGAGTGGCAGGCAGAGGGAAAAGCTGGGAGCCCGATCCGGGGCTCCATCCCAGGACCCCGGGATCATGACCCAAGCAAAGGCAGATGCTTAACAACTGAGCCACCCAGGTGCTCCTAGACTTTTTTTTTTAAATTGTTGTTGCTATCGTTAAGTGTCCTTCCCCCTTTTATATTTCCACCTGTTACAGTTAGCGTGGAGAAAAGCAGTTGAGCAATTTTTGTTTTTTAACTTATAATTAATCTCTGCATCCACTGTGGGGCTCATACTCAAGACCCCAAGATCAAGAGTTGCACACTCCTCCGACTGAGCCAGTCAGGTGCCCTGAGCAATTTATTTTGTTAATTGTTTTTTTCCGATAGTATTTGAGTTCATTTTCCTGGTGGGGGGGGGGTGCGGGGAGAAAAGCAACAACAAGGTGCCCAGTGAAAGAGAAGCGTCATGATGGATGGATCCGGGAAGCATGACTCTAGAGTGAGGCTTTCATCTGGCAGTTTGGGGTGAGGCCTTCATGCTTCCACATGACTTACTGACGCCTCCCGAGGTGGTGTGGTCCCAGCCATGCACATGGTGGCTCATCAGAGACACAGTGGGGCAGCGGGTGTGGGAACCAGAGCTAGAAGAGCTGACTCAGGCTCAGTTCTCAGGCGAGGAGCTGCGGTACTACCTACAGCATTGCAGAGACAGCTTTACCAAGGCCAAGTGCGGGGTGGCTTATTTTATTTTGGAAAAATTGGCCCAGGAGTTTCTACAGTGGAAGGCTCCAATTAAGGGAGCTACACAGGAGTCCATTGCAGATCTTTTTTTTTTTTAAAGACATATTTATTTATTTGAGAGGGAGGGAGAGAGAGAACATGCATGCGTGGGCAGGGCAGGAGTAAGAGAGAGCGAGAGCTCAAGATTGGGGAGGGCCAGAGGGAGAATCTCAAGCAGACTCTGTCCTGAGCACAGAGCCCAGTGCGAGACTTGATCCCACAACCCTGAGATCATGATCTGAGCAGAAACCAAGAGTCTGATGCTCAACGGACTGACCTACCCAGGCGCCCCTTGGAAATGGAAGGCAGATAAAATTTGGGGAGCTGTAGGAGATCCTCTTTTGGTGATCTGGCCTCAGTATCCTCATCTATAAAGCAGGGGCTGGAAGAGTTGTCTCTAAGAAGACCTTCCGGCTGCAACTCTGAGATCAGTTCTTGATTTATAGGGCATAAAGCTGGCAGGCAGGTGAAGGGCTTGTTGCCGTCTCAGAGCTTCCTTTCCTCTCTGCTGTTGGCTCAGCCCCTGTGGTTCTGCCTAGCTGCTCCCCATGCAGAGCCCGGGGGGCGGGGTGGGGCGGGTAGGGTTGAGGGGGCTCATCCTTGGCCGGACTGAAAGATTAAAAGTGACGCGGAGTTGTGTCGCTTGGAGGGAGATTTGCTTCCATTGTTTCCCAAAGATGGTTTTGGAAGCACAGAGACAAATGTTTTCTGCTTTAATCTTTCTGTATATGCTTTAGTGAATATTAAAAAAACTGTGTAGCTAGCACACGGACCCTGTTGTTTCAGAGAGGCGCCTGCTAAGGATGTGGTTCCACTTTGACAAATGGGTCAGCCTAAAGGAAGATGTTAAGTCTGTGTGGCATTTGGTTCTGGCAGCAGTTCTGATGGGGAGTGGGTGGTGACTGGATTCCAGAAGGCCTGCCCTGAGGGATGTGTCCCACGAACATGCCTGATCCTTGTTTTGGGTCCTCTGGAAGCGGCTCTGGAGGGAGTTTACATTCCTGCTCAGAGAGGAGCTGGAGGCACTGGGGAGTGCTGTCAAGTGGGACTGGGGAAGTAGCCCCGCCCTTCCTTCTGAGAGCATCCCAGGCAGAGGCCTTGAGCCCAGCTGTGGAGTGTGGTGTCCTCCAAGGAGGGTTTCTGCTAGCTGGTGCTCGTCAGCCCTCCACTGGGCCCAGTGGCTGCTGAAGTCCCCAGGGGGCAGTAGGGTGCTGTGGTTCTCTCCAGCAGGTGGGGTGAGGGTGTGCACAGTGCTTCTAGCCTGTCCCTTCTTTGTTTTGTGCACCTGCTTCTTGGAGAGGATGTTGTCTGTTCTTCTGTTTGTTTGAGTGCAGGGTTCATCTGCTTTGTTTTATTTCCCCCAAATGGGAATAGCTTTATTGTTTTTTATTAAAAAGTGAAAGCGGGGAGGGCTGGGTGGGATGAGGTAACTGGCTGATGAGCATTAAGGAGGGCTCGTCATGTACTGAGTGTTGTGTACAGCTGATGAGTCACTGACCTCTAGCTCTGAAACTAATAATCTGCCATATGTTAATTAATTTAAATTAAAAAATTTTTTTAAAGGAAAAAAGTGGAAGTGTTCAATATAACGAGTAAACAGTACAAAGAAACAGATGTCTCTGTATGTATGGATAGAATAAGTTACTTAAACCCTGTTACCCAGTGGTATTCACTTAATGTTTTGGTGGTTAACCTTCTAGAATCTTTTATCTTTGTTTATATATCTAGTTGGCTGTCAGTATCTATACGCTTTCACATAAATGAAACTATACTGCTCATGTGTTACCTTTCTTTTTTGGCTCAATAAATGTGTCATGAACATCTAAATGTAATAGAGACTCGTCTTCAGTCTTTGTGGCTGTGTTCTCTCTTGGGGGTGGCATTGACGTAATTTATTTGAACAGTCCTCTTCGGTGGCGTGCAGTATGTGACCCTGTTAATAACGCTGTGATAAATATCCATGTGTGCTCATCAAGCATTTGCTTCGCTGCATATCTTTTACTGTATGTTCTAGACACAGAACCATGGGTCAGCGTCAGGTACATGAACATTTTTTTTTAAAGATTTTATTTATTTATTTGACAGAGAGAGATCACAAGTAGGCAGAGAGGCAGGCAGAGGGAGAGGGAGAAGCAGGCTCCCCACTGAGCAGAGAGCCCGATGCGAGCTTGATCCCAGGACCCTGAGATCATGACCTGAGCAGAAGGCAGAGGCTTTAACCCACTGAGCCACCCAGGCACCCCTACGTGAACATTTTTTTTTTTTTAAGATTTTATTTATTTATTTGACAGAGATCACAAGTAGGCAGAGAGGCAGGCAGAGAGAGACAAGGAAGCAGGCTCTCTGCTGAGCAGAGAGCCCGATGCGGGGCTCGATCCCAGGACCCTGGGATCATGACCTGAGCCGAAGGCAGAGGCTTTAACCCACTGAGCCACCCAGGCGCCCCTACATGAACACTTTTAATGCCTGTTGTAGAACTGCCTTCCAGGAAGGTGGCACCAACTCAGCCAGCCCCGGCTGGTGGGGCGGTGGTTGAACAGCTACAGCCTTAGCTGTGGGCTTTCTCTGGGTCCGTTGGAGTGTGCAGCCTCTATCTCAGATGCAGATTTCTCCCTGGGGCCTCTGTGGGCAGACAGACCTGCCTGTACTCTACCTCAAGTGATGGTGGGACTGCTTCTCCCATCCGTCCCCCAGAATGCTGTCCGTGTCCCACGGGACTTTGAGGGCTGCAGCGTGCTCCGCAAATACCTGGGCCAGCTCCACTACCTGCAGAGTCGGGTCCCCATGGGCTCGGGCCAGGAGGCCGCCGTTCCTGTCACCTGGTGAGAGCTGGCAGGCAGGGCTGGGGGGATGCCTGGAGGGAGCCTGGGCCGGCCCACAGTGTTTGGATGGTGGGGATGTCCCCTCCCCTTCCCTAGCCCCCTCCACTTTTCCTTGCCACAGAGGATGGGGGTGGCTTGGTGTGGTCTCCTTAGGCCTCCCTCTGACCTAACTGGGGTGGCTGGTCCTCTCACCTGGCCTCAAGGCTTTGGCCAGCTCCTTCCCTTAAGATGATGGGGGTGCCATGTCTGCAGGACCGAGATCTTCTCTGGCAAGTCTGTGGCCCATGAGGACATCAAATACGAGCAGGCTTGCATTCTCTACAACCTTGGTGAGCTGCCTGACCCTTTCCCCATGGGCCTACCTCTCAGCTCTGCCAACCCAGGATCTCAGCTCAGCAGAAGTCCGCAAAGGCAATGGGCTCATGGACAGAAGACCCCTGGGTTCCGATCCCTCCACCGCCTTCCTCATAGCTCTCCTAGCACCTTTTTTCTGGGCCATGGGCACACTGCTGGGGGAGAAGCTCTGCTTCTGCCACATGGTGGTGCTGCTGTGTGCTCTGGCCAGGAGTGGTGACCTCTCTCTGGACAGCTCCAACCCCCCAGTGGCTTTGGGCTGTTCCGGTCCGGAGAACAAGGCTGGCCTCAACTAGCCCTGCTATCAGCCCTGACGACTTAGCCTCAGTGTGGCTCAAGGGAGAAGCCTGGGGAGTCCAAGTGCTGTGTAGGCATCCTTGGGGCCTCAAGACTGGAACTGTAGGCTGGATGCTGTGGCCAGGAGTTCCTCCTTCCTTCACCCCATGTCTGCCTGGTATATAGCGCAAGACACTGAGGGGCTTGGCTGGACTTGGGAGTTTCCCATTCTGGGTGTTCTTGGACCAACTGCCCCAGTGATCAGACCCTGTCTTCCCCTGCCTTATGCTCGACAAAGGTGTGGGGCAACTCAGGGAACAGCCCCAGGCTAGCTCTGACACCATGTCCTCTGACTCCCCAGGGGCGCTGCACTCCATGCTGGGGGCCATGGACAAGCGGGTGTCTGAGGAGGTGAGGAGTGGCGGGCAGGACACAAGACGTAAGGGTGGGGCTAAGTGTTCTTCGCCTCCAGAGTCTGTGTCCTGTCCCATCGGAGTGGACACACGGGCAGCTATGTGGCTCTGCCTCTGGCCATCGTCCTCTTCTTCCCTCCCAGGGCATGAAGGTCTCCTGTACGCATTTCCAGTGTGCAGCAGGCGCCTTTGCCTACCTGCGTGAGCACTTCCCTCAGGCCTACAGTGTGGACATGAGTCGCCAGATCCTTTCTCTCAACGTCAACCTCATGCTGGTGAGGAGGGACCCTCGTTGGGGCCCAGTTCAGTCCAGGGGAGGGGGCAGCCAGCGCTGGATCCTGGACCGGCCCTGTGCACATGGCAGTGGGGACGTGGCTTTGATCTTTTGAGCTGCAGGTTGGGCAGAGTAGGAGGGTGCTTCTTGGAGTAGGGAAGGTGGGAGGAGAGGACAGGGTTCTCTGGTCCCCCTGATGGGAAGAGTAAGATCTCTGCATTTGTCGGCCCAGGGCCAGGCTCAGGAGTGCCTTCTGGAGAAGTCAATGTTGGACAACAGGAAGAGCTTTCTGGTGGCCCGCATCAGTGCACAGGTAGGGGCAGGGGTGGATGGTGGCCCTCGGGACTGAGCAGGCCTTTAGTTTATTCCTGACCCCCACTCACAACCCCATCCTGGCCCCCAGGTAGTAGATTACTACAAGGAGGCATGCCGGGCCTTGGAGAACCCCGACACCGCCTCACTGCTGGGCCGGATCCAGAAGGACTGGAAGAAGCTTGTCCAGATGAAGATCTACTACTTTGCAGCTGTGGCTCATGTGCGAGCACCGTGACCACTGGGGCGGGGCGGGGCAGGGCAGGGCAGGGCAGGCACCGCTTGGGAAGTAAGCGTCTCTTCTTTCTTCTCCAGCTGCACATGGGGAAGCAGGCAGAGGAGCAGCAGAAGTTCGGGGAGCGGGTGAGTGAGCTGTGGCAAGGAGGGGTTCGGACTGACTCCAGCCTTGTTCACAAGGTGCTAGAGGGCTCCCTTCCATGACAGGATGGGGAGGCTCTCCTCACTCCCACATTCTTGGCCACCCCCCAGCTGCAGGCCTGGTGTTTCTTTTGTGTTGTCCTATCTGCTTCATCTTTGTCCCCAGGGTACTGAGGTGGGGATGGCTTGGCGGGGGGTGGGGGAGGTGGGGGAGTGGGGGTGTGGGGGTGTGGGGGTTGTTGGCTAGCTGTAAAGTGGAGCCAGCTGGCCTGCCAGACTCAGTGCTGTTGGCTGGGCTGACACCTGGCTGCTTCCTCTAGCTTTTGGTCTTCTAGTGGGTCACCTTATGAGCAGGCAGGGCTTAGTGGGGTTGCAGGAGGAGGGAAGGATGGACCGGGCTCTGCCTACTGCCCCCCCACAGGTCGCATATTTCCAGAGTGCCCTGGACAAGCTCAATGAAGCCATCAAGTTGGCCAAGGTAAAGCTGAGGAAGAGCCTGGCTGGCCCTCAGAGCCCCGAGAGAACCTGGAGTGAGCCTGCGGGGGCCGAGGACTGTGCTGGCACTGGCTTTGATTGGTGCTGAATCCCCTCCCATCCCTTTCCTCCAGGGCCAGCCTGACACCGTGCAGGACGCACTGCGCTTTGCTATGGACATCATTGGGGGAAAGTGAGTCTTGGGCTGGGAAGGGTCTTGGTCCTCTGCCTGCCTCGTTGGGGGGAAGCCACCAGTAGCTGAGAGGGTAGCCTTATTGCTGGACTCCTCACTGCCCCCTCTGACCCCAGGTACAATTCTGCCAAAAAGGACAATGATTTCATCTACCACGAGGCTGTGCCAGCACTGGACACCCTTCAGCCTGTAAAAGGTCTGGAGCTGAGGGAAGGCTGAGGATTGGGGGAGGGCGTGAAGGCAAGAGTATAGAACAGAGGCAGACTCGAGGCTTGTGTGGGCCTGGTTTCCACCGTTCTTCCTCTCCCTCCCAGGCGCCCCCTTGGTGAAGCCCTTACCGGTGAACCCCACAGACCCTGCTGTCACAGGCCCTGACATCTTTGCCAAACTGGTACCTATGGCTGCTCACGAAGCCTCGTCGCTCTACAGGTGGGTGGGAGGGGCTGACCTGTTCTTAGCACAGATGGGGTTGGGAGGTCTCAGGACCTAGCTTCCAACACCTGCTTTGTCACTTTGGCAGTGAGGAGAAGGCCAAGCTGCTTCGGGAGATGATGGCCAAGATTGAGGACAAGAATGAGGTCCTGGAGTGAGTACAGAGCTGGAGGTGGGAGGCAGGGCGGGGGGGCAGGATGCGGTGCACCTCTGCAGGGTCCCCAGTGCTGCTTGCAACGGGGAGAGGAAGAGTGAGTATCTTCTTGCATCAGGTTTCCTAGCCTTCCCCTTCCTGTGCATGGTCTTGGGTGCCAGATTTATAGGGGAACAGTCGCGTGGCTTGGGACTGTTCTCAGCAGTGCCCCAGGTGTGTTCTGTGGGGCTAGGCCAGACCTCCAGTGGTGGAGGTCAGGATGCTGATTTACCTCTGCTAGAACCTCAGACCTGGTTTCAGTGGTGGGGCTTACCCTCATGAGAGGAGGGAGAATTGGGTCGATGCCCACCTGGTCCTGTTGCCCAACCCCCCCCCCCCCAGTCAGTTCATGGATTCAATGCAGCTGGACCCTGAGACTGTGGACAACCTTGATGCGTACAGCCACATCCCACCCCAGCTCATGGAGAAGTGTGCGGCTCTCAGTGTCCGGCCCGACACCGTCAGGAACCTTGTCCAGTCCATGCAAGGTGAGCAAGGGGGAGAAGCACTTGGGTGGCGGAAGTCCTCTGCAGTGGCCTTCCAGTGTTCACTGAGGACGGAGGTTGTGCAGGCACCCACCCTCATGCTTCCATCTGTCCTGCTTAGTGAGCCTGGGGCCGCACACCAGCCCTTGACCGTGTGGGTGGTTCTGTCTCCTTGTGGACGGGCGCAAGGTGGGTGCCTGGTGTGGCTGCCTCAGGAGCTGTTCCCCTCCTGCAAACAACCCCCAGCACTGTCAGGTGTGTTCACGGATGTGGAAGCCTCCCTGAAGGACATCAGGGAGCTGCTGGAGGAGGATGAGCTGCTTGAGCAGAAGCTGCAGGAGGCCCTGGGCCAGGCCGGGGCTGGCCAGGTGGGCTCCAAGGCAGAGCTGGCTGAGGTGAGGCGCGACTGGGCTAAGTACATGGAGGTCCACGAGAAGGCCTCCTTCACCAACAGCGAGTTGCACCGGGCCATGAATCTGCACGTGGGCAACCTGCGCCTGCTCAGCGGGCCGCTGGACCAGGTCCGGGCTGCCCTGCCCACGCCAGCCCTCACCCCGGGTGAGCCCCTTCGCCCCCCCCCCCCCCCCCCCGTCCCGTGCCTGTGCCCGTGGGGAGGGACGTGGAGCTGGAGCCTCTGGTCTCACCGACCACTGCTGCTCGCAGAGGACAAGGCCGTGCTGCAGAACCTGAAGCGCATCCTGGCCAAGGTGCAGGAGATGCGGGACCAGCGCGTGTCCCTGGAGCAGCAGCTGCGGGAGCTGATCCAGAAGGATGACATCACGGCCTCCCTGGTTACTGCCGACCACTCAGAGATGAAGGTGGGGCTGGCGAGTGGGGGCCGGTCTCTGATGCTGGGCTGCCCCCTGAAGTGACGTGGCCCTGAGTGTCCCCTACTCCCCAACCCCCTTCCTCAGAAGCTGTTCGAGGAGCAGCTGAAGAAGTACGACCAGCTGCGGGTCTACCTGGAGCAGAACCTGGCGGCCCAGGACAATGTCCTCCGGGCACTGACCGAGGCCAACGTGCAGTATGCGGCCGTGCGGCGGGTGCTCAGTGAGCTGGACCAAAAGTCAGTGCCTAGCCCCGCGCTGCAGCCCAGACTCCTGCCCGGAGCTTGGCTCCGCTCCTCACCTGCCGCTGGCTTCTGCCCACCAGGTGGAACTCCACACTCCAGACCCTGGTGGCCTCCTACGAAGCCTATGAGGACCTGATGAAGAAGTCCCAGGAGGGCAAGGACTTCTACGCAGACCTGGAGAGCAAGGTGGCTGCTCTCTTGGAGAGGACGCAGTCCACCTGCCAGGCCCGTGAGGCTGCGCGCCAGCAGCTCCTGGACAGGTGGGTGTGGCCTTGGGGCAGCTCTAGCCCAGACCCAGGCTCCCCAATGGCAGTCTGGCTCCACTCCTTCCTGACCTTGTCCTGCAGGGAGCTGAAGAAGAAGCCTCCCCCGCGGCCCACGGCCCCAAAGCCACTGCTGCCCCGGAGGGAGGAGGGGGAGGCAGTGGAGATGGGAGACCTGCCCGAGGAGCTGCACAGCCTGCCCCCTGACATGGTCGCCGGCCCACGGCCACCAGACACCTACTTGGGAACTGCTGCCCCACTCCACTTTCCTCCCAGCCCCTTCCCCAGCTCTGTGGTCCCAGCACCCCACTATCTCTCAGGTCCCGTACCTCCTTGTACCTACTCAGGCCCCAGCCAGGTGTTGCAGCCCAGGGCCCCCCAGGTCCCAGGCCACCCTGCAATGGCCATGGCGCCTGGACCTGCCCTCTATCCTGCCCCTGCCTACGCACCGGAGTTGGGCCTTGTGCCCCGGTCCTCCCCACAGCATGGCGTGGTGAGCAGTTCCTATAGGGGCGTAGGGGCCCCCCCGCCAGTTGCAGGTCTGCCCTCGGCCCCACCTCCCCAGTTCTCGGGCCCTGAGATGGCCATGGGGGTTCGGCCAGCCACCACCACTGTAGATAGTGTGCAGGCCCCCATCTCCAGCCACACCGCACCACGGCCAAACCCCAGTCCTGTTCCTCCCCAGCCCTGCTTCCCGGTGCCCCCACCACAGCCGCAGCTCCTGCCTGCACCCTACACGTATCCTATGGGAGCCAAGCCGCCCCTCACAGCTCCCCCTGCCCAGCACCACTTTCCTCCTGGGATTCCCCCGGGTTTTCCAGCCCCTAGGGTTGGGCCCCAGCCCCATCCCGCAGGAGTGGTGTTTGGGCCCCAGCCCCCTCAACAGCCCCTTCCACTCCAGCATCCGAACCTCTTCCCACCCCAGGCTCCACCCCAGGCTCCAGGGCGGGTCCCCCCACAAGCTCCCTACCCTTTTGCCCCTCAACCTGGTGTCCTGGGACAGCCAACACCACCCCTGCACACCTCCCTCTACCCAGGCCCCTCTCAGGACCCTCTGCCCCCCCACTCAGGGGCTCTGCCCTTCCCCACCCCTGGTCCACCTCAGTCTCCCCATCCCACCCTGGCATATGGTCCTGCCCCTTCCCCCGGGCCCCTGGGCCCCCAGGCGGCCCCTCTCTCCATCCGGGGCCCCTCACCTGCTGGCCAGCCCACCCCCAACCCCCATCTGGTGCCTTCACCTGCCCCGTCACCAGGGCCTGGCCCGGTGCCACCTCGGCCCCCTGCTGCAGAGCCGCCCCCATGTGCACGCCGGGGCACTGCGGCCGCAGACCTGTTGTCCTCCAGCCCGGAGAGTCAGCATGGAGGCACGCAGCCCCCTGGGGGCGGGCAGCCCTTGCTGCAGCCTACAAAGGTGGACGCAGCTGAGGGCCGCCGCCCACAGGCCCTGCGGCTGATTGAGCGGGACCCCTACGAGCACCCTGAGAGGCTACAACAGTTACAGCGGGAGCTGGAGGCCTTTCGAGGCCAGCTGGGGGACGCGGCGGCCCTGGACGCCATGTGGCGAGAGCTGCAGGATGCCCAGGAACACGACGCCCGTGGCCGGTCCATTGCCATCGCCCGCTGCTACTCCCTGAAGAACCGGCACCAGGATGTCATGCCCTACGACAGTAACCGTGTGGTGCTGCGCTCGGGTAAGGACGACTACATCAACGCCAGCCGCGTGGAGGGGCTCTCACCCTACTGCCCGCCTTTGGTGGCCACCCAGGCGCCACTGCCCGGTACAGCCGCAGACTTCTGGCTCATGGTGCATGAGCAGAAGGTCTCGGTCATTGTCATGCTGGTGTCTGAGGCTGAGATGGAGAAGGTGAGAGGGCGAGGGGAGGGGGCGGCCCAGGAGGGGCCCTGGCAGAGCAGCCCTTACTGCCTTGCCTGTTGGTTCCTCAGCAAAAGGTGGCGCGCTACTTCCCCACCGAGAGGGGCCAGCCCATGGTGCATGGTGCCCTGAGCCTGGCCCTGAGCAGCGTTCGGGCCACCGAGACCCACGTGGAGCGCGTGCTGAGCCTCCAGTTCCGGGACCAGAGCCTCAAGCGCTCGCTCGTGCATCTTCACTTCCCCACTTGGCCTGAGCTGTGCGTCTGCTGTCCCTGGGCGGGTGGGGGGCTCGGGCACGGGCACTATAGCGGCGGCCGCTGAGCTCGGGCTCATGGGTTCCACCCGCACCCGCAGGGGCCTGCCGGACAGCCCCGGCAACCTGCTGCGCTTCATCCAGGAGGTGCACGCGCACTGCCTGCACCAGCGGCCCCTGCACACGCCCGTCGTCGTGCACTGCAGGTACGGCCCCACGGGCAGTGGCCGCGTGCCCCACAGTGCCTCAGCTCTGGGCCCCGCTTATATCCCCTTCCTGCCACAGCTCGGGGGTGGGCCGCACGGGAGCCTTCGCGCTGCTCTACGCCGCTGTGCAGGAGGTGGAGGCTGGGAACGGGATCCCTGAGCTGCCTCGGCTGGTGCGGCGCATGCGGCAGCAGAGGAAGCACATGCTGCAGGAGAAAGTAAGGGTTGGGGGCAGAGGGGGTAGGTGGGATGGGGTGGGGGAGGGGCCCTCCACCCTGGGCGGCGAGGCCCTGCCCTGCTGACTGAGCCAAGGGTCTTCTCCAGCTGCACCTCAGGTTCTGCCACGAGGCGGTGGTGAGACATGTGGAGCAGGTCCTGCAGCGCCATGGTGTGCCTCCTCCAGGCAGACCGTCAGCTGGCACCAGCGTCAGCCAGAAGGTGAGGAAGGAGCCCCTGGGGCTGGCAGGCAAGCCCCAGCCTTGCAGACTGATCTTCACCCACTTCTGTCTTCCCAGAATCACCTTCCTCAGGACTCCCAAGACCTGGTCCTCGGTGGCGACGTGCCCATCAGCTCCATCCAGGCTACCATTGCTAAGCTCAGCATCCGGCCTCCTGGGGCCCTGGATTGTCCGGCTGCCAGCATCCCAGGCTCCATAGAGCCCCCGGGCCTGCCACCAGTCAGCCTCCCAGAGTCCACTCAGATCCCGCCCTCCTCCCCACCCCCCCTCTCTTCACCCCAGCCCGAGGCCCCCCAGCCTGAGGAGGAACAACCAGTACCTGAGGCCCCCAGCCTGGGGCCCCCCTCCTCCTCCCTCGAGCTGTTGGCCTCCCTAACTCCCGAGGCCTTCTCTCTGGACAACTCCTTGAGAGGAAAGCAGAGGATGAGCAAGCAGAACTTTCTGCAAGCCCATAATGGTCAGGGTCTGAGGGCTGCCCGGGCCACTGATGATCCCCTCAGCCTTCTGGATCCGCTCTGGACACTTAACAAGACCTGAATAGGCTTTGCCTGCTCGGTCCGTACACTACACCTCCCGCACCGGTCTGCCCACCCTAGCAGGGCCTCTCTGGTGGGCCTGGTCTCTTATTCCCATTCCTGCTGCCTTCAGCCCTGCCTGGCCCAGCCCGCACCCCTGTGGGGTGGAGATGCCTTGCGGGCCTTGGGTTAGGTTCTGCTCCTTTGTGGGACCTGACATTTTTTTCAGCTCTTTGCTATTAAAGTAATAAACCAACCTGTTCTGTGGCCAGTGTCTGCCTGTTGCTGCCTTAGGGGGGACCTGGAGCCTCAGCAGCATTGCCTGAAATGTGGTGCTTTTAGGGAGCTTGGATGTGGCCAGGTGGTAGGAGGACCACGGAGCCGCCCTTGGCTTCCACACCTCTGAAGGGTGAAGGAGGCAGGCCCAGAGCTGCCCCTGTGCACCATGCAGGGCTTGTGCTAGGGTTTGGGCATGGAGAGAGTGAGGCAGGGGTGCGGCAGCTCTAGGGGAAGATGCAAGTGGCTCGAAAGGTCTGTAGCAGATGGGATTTAAAAAAAAAAAAGTTTAATATTACAGTCATGAGGCAGGACAGGACAGTTCAGAGACAGCTTCTGGAAGACTCAGCTGTGCACCGCCAGCTCCCACCCCTGCTCAGTCCAGCTTCTCCAGTACGGAGGGCACGTACACGAGGCTGAGCTCACTACCAAAGTTGCAGACAATGGCGGCATTGTCCAGCACCAGGATCTGGCGAGTGGGCTGGGCCTCACTGTTTTTCCCCAAGTAGACAGTCTGTAACAGATCCCCGTAGTTTAGGTCCCAAAAGGAGACACAGCCCTGGCCGCCAGTCACCAGCAGGTTGTCAGAGATGACCCCCAAGCTTGCACCACAGCCCAGGTCCTGGAGACAAAGACAGGATCAGTTTAGTGCCTCGAATCCCTCCCTAAAATACCAAGAGTCCTGTGGCCCCGGATCTGCCCACCTGCTGAATGGAGTAGAGCTTGATGCCGGTGCTCCGGTCCCAGATGCTGATGAGGTCATCCAGGCCACTACTGATGACGCAGGAGGTGGTACATGTGAGGGAGGTGACGTCCCCACGGTGAGCGAACATGTGGCTGACCCGGCTGCCCGTCAGCACATCCCACAGGCAGATGGCCCCATCTTGTCCTCCACTGGCCAGCACCATGGTCTAGGGGAACAGACCCGGGGGGCCGGGTCACTGAGGGAATGCCTCTGTCCACGAGAATATCCCAGTGCCCTGGGGAGTGGGGGTCCTCCCGTTCTGCTTCCCCAAAGGTTCTGGAGGCCAGCTGTCCCAAGTCCAAAACAAAGGCCATGGCTTGGTATCTAGTACCCGACCCGTGGCCCCCTCACCTGGTCAACGTACACCGCTGTGATGGCCCCTGAGTGGCCCTGCAGGGTGAAGAGGCAACACGAGTCCTCCAGACGGAACACCTGGGGCAGGGGTGGGCATCAGGTTCTGGTCTCGGGTGGTTTCCCAGTTCCATTTTTGGCCGGGAAATCCCTTCTCTGCCTCCTCTCCCTGGGTGACCCCAAAAGCTCGCCATCCCAGGCTAGGCCACCGCAGCCCCCACAAGACGGAGCCAACCCTCACTCTCAGTGTGTGATCCTGGCTCCCGGTCACGAGTCGCCCGGCTGCGGCCTTCAGGGCTGTAATGGGTTTCTGGTGTGCACAGGGCACGGTGTGGGTGAGGCGACAGGCTACCGCGTCACTGCTGCTGTACACAGGGGATGCGGGGGAACTGCTCCGCCCTGGAGTCCCTGCAGACAGCAGCCCAAGTGCTCGATCTCTGAGGAAACACCTGCAGGCAGACCCCGCACTCTGCACCCCTGCCCCCCGCCGGCCGCAGACACCTGCCCAGCACAGGCCCTCTGACCTCGGAACTGCAGGGGGCTGAGGGCAGCGTGGGTCTCCAAGGAGAAGAAATCCAGCGAACCGTTGAGCCGGGCAGCCACAATCCTGGAAGAGAAGACTGGCTGCTGGGGGCGCTCCCTCAGAACACCCCAGCCCCGCCGCCACCGGACGAGTCAGCTCCGCTGGGCATATGGGAGCGGCCGTAGGGACCACAGCCAAGAGGCAAGCGCAGGTGCTGGGAAACATGCTGAAGCCAGGGGACCCAGGCTGCAACTCTACTCTGCCTCTGTTTATCTGTGAAATGGGGACAGCTACCTGCCTCACAGGGTGGTCACGAGGGTACATGAGCTGACGTGTAAAGTGGCACCTGGAGAACAGGTGAGACTGAGTTAAAAGCCCTCACAGCCTGAAGCTAAAGGAAGGGCTTCTGAGAAGGGAGACGGGCCCCAAGGGAACTGTGTGGGAGCCACAGGAGGCATGTGGTCTCACCAAAGAAAAGCAGCTTTGATCTAAGCACCACCCACTGCACTCCCTTTTTCCACAAAAGAAAAGGAGGATTTCTTCCCTGCCCAGGAACTCCTAGGCAGAGACAGGGCATTTGCCCAGGGGTCCCACCGGCACAAGGCAGGGCCTGCCTACAAGGCCTGAACCAGAAAGCCACAGCAGGCCACAGCCTATGAAGGCAGGTGCAGGGGGAGCAGGAGGGCCAGGAGGAGAGCCCACGGTCACCAGGAGCTCTGAGGGGTGGGCAGACACCCTAGGGTCGGGGACGGGAGAGAACAAGCAGAGCAGGGATGAATCTCCCAAGTGTGAAGGAACTGAAAAACATGGTCAGGCTGGTGGGGAGGCTGTCAGCACTTCAGCTGTCACCCTCACTGTGGTGGCCTACCTGCTGCTGACAGGTGTGGGGCTGAGTACTGAGAAGGGCGATCAATGACACAATGGGGAAGGGACCAGGAAGGGCACAGCTGGGGGTTGGCCAGGCTGGGCAGCACTCTCACCTCTTGTCCAGGAATACGAGGGCCGTGATGCCCGAGGACACCTCCTCGCTGCTGCAGCGCAGTGTGCCCTCAATGGCGTCCCACACCTGCAGGTCCAGAGGCGGTGAGCACCTGCCTGCCCCCAAAACCCTAAGTGGATGGCCCTTCCCCCATCCCTCCATCCCCCCCAGCCCCCGCCCACCTCCAGGCGGCCGCTGCTCCGCCCCACCACGATAAGGCTGCCCTGCAGCTCCAGGCTCCAGATGGAGCCATCTGCGCTGGGGGCCCAAGCCAGGGAAGGGGAGCCCTTCTCAGGAGGACAGCCCCCCTCGTCCTCAGGGGTCGGGGGCGACCCGGGCCCAGGGGAGGCCGGTCGCAGGGCTGGCGTGCGGCTGGGCGCCAGGCCGTCCTCCTGGTACACGCGCTGCACTAGGCGGCTGAAGTCGTAGCCCGGGCCCTCGCGAGCACGGCTGCAGCCCGCCCGGTGCCGGGGCTCGGGCTGCGTGGGTTCCGAAAGCCTCGGCTGGGCCGAGAAGTTGGTGTCGATCAGGCAGGTGAGGTCTGGCTGGTCGCCGAAGAGGGCAGGTGGCTGGGGGCCCCGGGGCCGGTGCCGCAGGGGAGGGCTGTCCCCTGGCTCCTCCAGGCCCCCCTTCCCGCTGTCCGACAGCCGTTCCCAGCTCTCCTGCGCCTCGAACACGCTGCCAACGCCACTGTCGCGGCGCAGCCTGCCGCGGGCCAGGAGGATGGAGTGAGGATGGAGGGAAGATGGGAGTGAGGACGGAGTGGGGTGGGGGTAGGGGTGGGGCCGGAGGGGGCGGGGCGGGACCGGAGGGGAGCGGGGGCCGGAGGGGTAGGGGCGGGGGCAGGCACCTACCCCAGGCGCGGGATGCGCGTGAGGCAGTCCCCGGTCTGCGCGTCCCACACACACACGTGGCCCGCCAGGCAGCAGCTCACCAGCAGCATGCCGTCGCTGGCCAGACACTCGATGTCCTGCCGGGAGTGGGGGGAGGGGGGTGTCAGCACGTGGGCCCCGCCCCGGCCCCTCCTCCGCCCGCCCCGGCCCTGCCCACCAGCTCACCATGAGGTGCCCGCGCAGTACCAGCGGCACGATCTCCGTCTCGGGTGGCGCGTAGCCGTAGTCGTCGCAGGGTAACTCCCCGCGCCGCCGCCGCCCAGGCCCGCTGCCGGGCTGCCCGTAGTTGCGCGGGCAGAGCACGCGGTAGAGGCAGAGCAGCAGCAGCACGAGCACCATGCCAGCGGCCAGGCCGAGCGCCGCCACCCTGCGCGTGCGGGAGCGTGGTCACGCGCGCCCCCACCCCTGCATCCCCTCCCTCGACCACTTCCCTGGGGAGCCTTACTTGTACAGGGTGATGTCGCCGTGGGCCGGCAACACCCCCGGCGCCCTGGGGCTGGCCTCCCAGAGCCCCCCGGGGCCCTGACGCTGCGGGGTCCAGGCGCTGCGGCCGTCCTGAGGATGCCGCCCCTCCAGGGCCTCCCTGGGGTTCAGGCGCAGGGTGACCGGGATGACAGGCAGCAGGCTGATGTACCTGGGTGCCGGTGGGGTGGGGGTGGGGGTCAGCGCGGTGCCTGCGAAAGGGCCCCTCTCCACTTCCCACCAGGACTGGCTCAACCTGCTCCACTCCAAGCCCACCTTCTGGGGACAGGCAGAGCCAAGTCCCTCCCAGCCCAGAACCGACCCCAAGCCCTGCTCTGTGATAGGCACCCAGTGCCCATACAGCCACCACTGCATGTGGGCTGCCTCTGTCCCCCATCCAGGCACAGAGTGGGTGACAGCCGGTGGGTTGATGTCATTCCGGCCGAGGAGCTGGCAGAAACCTGTGAGTTGCCGGGGTGGGACCCAGGGCCACTGTCTTGGGTTGTGGCCACCTGGAGCATAGGTTCCTACCTCACAACCCTATGGGTGTTTCTTGGAAAGGAAACACCAAATTCCAAGCAATGGGTCTCCCGCCTGAGGGGGAAGGGATGCTCTGGGTACGATGAGCTGACACCCGGTGGGAAGGCGCCAGCTGGCACAGCGCAACTCACCTCTTGGCCAGTGTGATGTTGTAGTAGCTGAAGAGCGTAGGCCAGTGGCGGAAGGAGAGGGTCCTCCAAAGTTCCTCATCCTCAGGCCCCCAGGTTACCTCTGGGACAGGGCTGTCAGGGGCGCCCTCTGCTGGGCCCCCAGGCTCAGGCGGCTCTCCAGGCAACGTCTGGTTCTCAGGTAGCTTAGGGGCATCAGGTGGGAAGATGGAGAAAGCAGAGTCCGGGTGGCTGGCGGGCAGTACGCCACTAGGCACAGGCATGGGAGTCAGGGCGCCGTCGCCCAGCGGGCTCTGCTCTGTCACCTGGGCAGTGAGGTACGTGCGCAGCCCTGCTGGGTCTGTGTACACCAGGATGCCGATCCAGACGACAGTGCCGGCCTGCAGGGGGGCCAATGGGTGCTCAGAGGGACCTCCGGGTGGCCCTGACCCCCAGCGGCCTTGGCCCTCATGCCAGAAGGAAACAGCGTGGGGACCTCAGGCCTGGGGGTGGCAAGAAGACGCAGGCCCCAACCTGTCCTCCCTTCTGCCTCACCAAGTCCTCCCACTACCACCTGGGCCAACTGTCATTGGAGGGACCGAGTCCCCTTTTCATGGCCAAGATTTGGGTTTCCCGCCCTAGAAATACAAAGAGCGCCCTTAGAACTTCCCCAACCCCCATCTAACAGCTGGGGCCAGAAAGCAGGCACCATTCCCATGGTCAGCACGGCGAGAGGGACCGGCTAACTGACCTGCTTCAGAGACGCCCATGGGTCCCCCAGTCCTCAGAGGGCCTCAGCCTTCTCCCTGCGGCTCCATGGGAGCGCCATGCCGGCCAGTAGCCAGCCCTGCTCCTCTCCTTCCACGCAGCCCAACAAGTGAATGATTTTGGCCAGCATTTTCTGACGCCGGGCACTGTTCCATCCCAGAGCACCCCATCCACCAGGCTCCTGTCCTGAGTCCCTCTAAGGAGACGGTGACTCTTCTACCCGATGCTCCCGGGACTGCTTCTCTCAGGGATAGGCTTATCACCTCTGAAGCCACCAGGATCTGGGCAGGAGGGTATGGTGGGCAGCTTCCCAAAGCCCAGCTTCCTGGGGCCGTGAGGGCCCGAGGAGGACCCCCCACCTCCCAAGGCAAAGCGCCGAAGTCCAGAGGGAACAGAGGGCTGGCCCTCAGAGGGCAGGGTGGGGGTGGCAGGTACCATGATGAGGCGCTGTGCCAGGCGGGTGCGGGCCAGGAAGTAGATGACGCGCAGCCTCTTGGGGAGCCGCAGGTTTCGGAAGGAGGACGGTTGCAGTGTGATGGTGTGGGGTGTGGAGGGCCGCACGGCCAGCTGCCGCTCGAAGCGTGCTGGCCGCCCCACTGGTTTTGCTGGGGGCAGGCAGGCCTCTGAGGGCAGCCGCTTGTTCAGGTCTGCTAGCTGTGGGGGGGTACAGTGGTCAGGGCTCGAGCTTGCTGTCCAGAGGCAGCCCACGACCGAGATCTGAAGCGCTCTCACCCTGAGCCACCCTGAGCATGGCCAGGAAGGGAGGTGGCGCAAGGCACAGTGCACTCCTACCTCCATCCGGCGGATATCAATGGAAAGGACAGTGGTGAAAAACAGCATCTGAAGGAAGAAGTCTGACACCAGGCCCACAACGGCGAAGAGACAGAACTCCTGGAATTAGAGCAGTTGAGGGAACACGATGACGTCATGGCCCAGACCCTGAGAAGCAGCTCCCTGCCTGCAGGCACCTCAGAATCTGTAGGGCAGTGGCGGGCAGAGCCCAGCCAAGAGATAAAGAGATGCTGCTGTGTTCTGAGTCTGGGAGTGACCGAGGAGCAAGTGGCAGTGCCAGCTGCTCCCTCCCTCCCCACCAGGGGGCAGCAGAGACACTCCCCCCCCACCCCCGCCCCGCCGAAGGTGGAAAGGGTAGGTGCTCTCCCTACACCTTCCAACCCCCCTAGAGAGGAAGGCCTGATCCAACCTGAAAAGCTCTGAGCCCCAACATCCTGCTCCCCCAAAAACCCTCCCCCACAGACCCTTTGGCCCTGCTTAAGTTCTATGACCAATGCCTACATAGAGCCCAGGCCTGACCCAGTGTCAGGACTCCCAGAAAGCTTCCTGGCCAGTGACTGCACAGTACCAAAGGAGGGAGAGAGGGCAGGAGGGAATTATTTCTGCCCTGAAACGGAATACGGGTAGTGCCTCTGCTCTCCAAGTTCTGTCCACAGATGGAATCTGCTCAGATTTCAGTTTTCCTTCCCTGCCCTTCACCATAGCTTCCACTCACATCCGGGGTAAGATAAAGGACCCAGCTCATGGTGGCACAGTGCTCACGGCAGCTCTAATGTCCCAAGATGGCACTGTGTCCTGCAGATGCCCTCTGGGTCACCCTATGTTCTCTGCTCACACCACAACTCAGCAGGCCTGCCAGCTCTGGGGGACGGACGGGGAGGACAAGATGCACAGCTCCCTTCCTGCAACCCCTTAAGTCAAGTCTGCGCTCCGATTTGGCATAGGTCCCCCTCCACCTGCTCGCAGCCCCACAGCTGCGTGGGGGCACTTGGCCAAGAACAGGAGACACTCGGAGCAGTGGGTGGTGGCCCTCCTATGGTAGGGGGGGTTTGTGCCTAGAGGCTGCAGAAGTGGGTCCGGGCTAAGCCCAGGAAGGAGGAGAGGACCAGTGCAGCACAGGGCTTCTGCCTGAGAAATGAGAAACAGGTCTGACTGGAACTGGGTACAACTTCTGAACCAGGCCTGCCAGGAGCACTCTGTGCATGGAACGGCATCTGGGCAGCAGAGGTCCCAAGGCCAGGGCGTCTGTGCTGAGGGATACCCCTGCAGAGGCAGGCCCTGGGGTCTTACCTGGATGGCGGGCACCAGGGTGAAGTAGCCAATGAGGATGATGCCCAGCTCCGTGGCCATGTTCTTCATGATGGACCAGCTCTCGCTGCTTAGGCCTGCAGGGGACAACAGGGCCATGGGGCCAGCACACGGGCAGGGTACCCAGCCTTCAGAGGCAGCCATTCCACCACAGTGGCCCAGTGCTCAGGACTCTCCCAGTGCCCGGGCTCCAGGTGCTGCCAGCACGGCACAGCTGCTGCAGGGAAGGGGCTGAAGAGTACCGAGGAGAGCTACGGCCATGAGACGAAGGGAGAAGCAGGGTGCTGAGATGAGCAAATCCAAGAGCAAAGCCGAGTGCCACCCACTCTGGCACACCCATGTACTATACTGTCTGGTCTGCAAGGGCCTGGCCACAGCCGGCGGAAGGGCCGAGCGATGCATTGCTGGCTGTGTTCTTCCTCCAGCCCCTCCCCCCAGAGCAAACCCCTGCTGGGTACCGGGCCACGTCCCCTCGCGTCCTCAGAGCTCCCCATCTAGAGGGCCTGGCCTCTCACAGCAGCTCACAAAGGCTTGTCGAATGAACGAACAGCCTGCCCTCGGCCCCGTTCCCACAGACCGGGGGTTACGCAGAGGAAGAGCAAGAGTTCAGACTTCCAGGTCTAGGCTCTCTGCCCACTCTCCTCAGAATCCTGACCCCCAGCTCCTGGCACCGAGTCCCAAGGGCCTTTCGTGGCAGCGGTGGAGGCAGTGTCTCCGCAGTGACCAGCCACAGGAGCCCTCGCCTGGTGCGGCAGAGTGAGGCAGGAAGAGGAAGCACCAGGTGCCAGTCTGGACAAAGGGCCAGAGCACACTTGAGGCCTGCTGTGTTCTGACTGACACATGAACCAGCACAAAGTCCAGTCTAGCAGTTCCATGGTTCCTCAGGGCACATGCTAATAAGCCCCCAGGGCCCGGCAGTCCACACTGGAGGTCAGAGCAAGGGCGACCTGTAGGGCCCGCCCCCCCCCCCCCCCCCCGCCGTCTCCTCCACAGCAGGAAGCGCAGCACAGAAGGCCCCCCCGCCAGCGCCCCCTCCGCTGCCAGCCATGTTACCTTGGGCAATCCGCAGCTTCACCTCGAGGTCCACCGGGGTCGAGACCACAGACTTGGTGAGCACCAACACGTTCTCCAACCCAATAACCACCACAAGGTAGGGGAAAATCTCGCTGGGGACAGAGAGGGAGAGAGTGAGGACAGGGCTGAGGAGGGCCCCCAGCACATGCTGCTTCTCCACAGGCTTGGGCCCTGGGAAGGCTGTGGGGTTTGCAGCCTCTAGCGGGAGGCTGCTAAGTGACTTCCAGAAGCACAGGGCACAAGCCCCAGCCCCCTCTGCCGCGCCACACAGGCCCTCTGCCTGCACAGCTCTCAGCTTTCAGGCAGGCCTGGAAGCCCGGCCGGGGGTCAGCAAGCATCCCAGCCTCCATCTACGCAGCACACAGCTGCTGCCAGAGCACCACTCTCCCTGTCCCTCCCACACGGGACTTCGCTGGCCAGAGCAAAGGGTGGGGAGCCCTTGGCAGCACCACAGCCAGGCCCTCCTCACCTCTGCAGAAGCTATCTGGAGAACTACCTGCTCTCTAGGAGCTGAGGCTCAGACTACTAGTGAGAACTGTGAGGGACAGGTCACCCCAGCTGAGGTGTACCCGCCGGGACCCCTGCTGTGGGGCCATGGAACCCAGGGCTCTGAGGAGGGCACAGCAGCCACGGGGGATGGGGTGTCAGCCCTGTCAGGTTCAGAAAAGGAAGCAAGTGTTCCCCGAGCAAGGGAAGTAACAGAAAGCACAGTATCGCTGCACCCACAACCAGCCCGAGCAGTCCCAGTAAGGGAGGAGCCAGGCAGTCAGTGGCCACTAAAGAATGGGCGGGGGGCAGGGGAGCCTAAAGACCGAAGACAAACACGGGACAGGGCTTCCAGTCCCAGAGCCGGAGAGAAATGGCAAGAGAAAGCACAGGTCAATGGAAAGGTGGCAAATTAGACTGTGCTTGTGTCTTTTAAAAACTCTGAAATGGGGGTGCCTGGGTCCTCAGTGGGTTAAGGCCTCTGGCTTTGGCTTAGGTCGTGATCCCAGAGTCCTAGGATCGAGCCCCGCATCGGGCTCTCTGCTCGGCGGGGAGCCTGCTTCCCTTCCTCTCTCTGTCTGTCTTTCTGCCTACCTGTGATCTCTGTCAAAATAAATAAATAAAATCTTAAAAAAACAAACAAAAATTCTGAAATGACCTATTTTGTTAGTAATTTAATGTTTTAGTAGTGAAAAAGGGAAGAAATGTACCTTTCTTAAACTCCTACCCATCTGTGCCCTAAACCAGTAAGGAGCGGTATGCATGTGGATATATACTGAACACACACATGTCCACATCACTTACACACACACGTGCAAAAACACACTTATATACACATATATGAATACACGCCCCACATACACGCCCATACCTGCATATGTGTTATATGTATATATAGATACACTATACATATACATGAGTGTGAATACAAGCCAAATAAGTCAAAGGTAAAAAAATGTACCTCTTCAATGTCAAGATAACTACGTGAAAATATGGGGTAACAGCAAGCATCCAGTCCCGGGCAAGCCCGGAGGCTCTCCGGCCTGAAGCTCAGGGGAGCCTGGTGGGGACCTACCCGCCATTGAGGGTGGGTGTCAGGCCGAAGAGTGTGCAGAGCCCCACGGACATAAGCAGCGAGCTGAGCACTGTGACCACGGCAGCCAGGGCCAGCCCCCACTTGGACTTCACCATGTCGATCTTGCCTGGAAGGCAGAGAGGGCACCTCAGGGCAGCGTCTCCCCCAGACCCTGACCCACCCGGGGCCCTTCTGGACTTATCTCCTAGGAGCAGAGTGTGCCTGACATCTGAGGAAGCAGAGGCCCCTAGTTTAACCCAAGAAAAGAACAGCCACACATACTTCCCAGTCTCAGAGAAATGGTGTGTCTTGGGAGCCCTCACCCAGGAAGGGTCTTTTCCTGAGAAGCCAGAGAAGGCCCAGAACCACCCAAGCCCGAGACTCTGCCAGAGGAGGAAGCCCTGGCGTTTGTGACTGCTGGGCATGTGTGACCTCTCTGCCCAAGCCACCTTCAGAGCAGGGAAGCAGGTGGCCTGGAATGCCCACTTAGCTTGGAGAAAGCCCCCCGCCTCGGTGCTGTGCACCTACGTGTGGAGAAGTAGATGTAGGCAAACAAGATGATGTAGGTGGTCACGAGGGGGATGAGTTCGGCGATGCCAATCTCCTCCTTGAAGTGCACGTGGACCAGGCTCTCCGCCCGCAGGCTGCAGTTGGGGCTGGGGTGCAGCAGCATCAGGCGGGCCCGCAGGCTGCCCAGGAACCTGCTCGTGGGCGGGGGGTAAGGGGGCAGACTGTCCCTCTTGGGCCAGGGGCAAAGACCGTCTCTGGCAGGAAGGCCCATCGGGGCTGCCCTCCTCCCCATGCTGGAGGGAGCTTCTCTGTGGTGTCTGAGCTTCCTCACAGTCTCCAAGCAGCCTTGGAAGAATGACAAAGCTATCTCAGGAGCAACTCCAGCTCCTTCCTGAACACTCCTTTCCTGACCTCTCATAGCACTCTGAGTGCCCAAGGCCCAGACAGCCGATCGACTGGAGGCATCTCCAGTGCTCTCTCCCTGGGTAGGGAGCTGCCTGCGGCACTTTGCTGAGAAGGCATGAGGCCACATCGGGCTCAGGAGTCACCAGCTAGGGACTCCTACCAGAGACTCTGGAAAGATCAGTGGAAGCACCAGGACAATGAATTCGCCTTAGTCCCTTCTTCTTTTTCTTTATTTTTTAATTCAATTATCCAATGTATAGTTAGTGCCTTATTCTTAACCAGGCATCAGGTCATCCCTGCTCAAATGTGGAAACACAGCCTCCTTCAGTCTAAGGGAGATAAACATTTCAACAGGACGCTTGAAAACTGCAAGTTCCAGGGAGCATTCTGGACACCCTAAACCAGAACAGGGACTACTCAAAGCCTCATGCCATTCCACAGCCCAGCCAGGAGCCCCGAGTGCCGCCGGCCTTACTTGGCATGGTAGCGCCGGAAGACCAGGGTGATGGTGTACGAGACCATCCTCTTCCTGGTGTAGAGGCCCACCCCGCTGTACTTCCCGGGAACACCGAACAGCAAGTCTGCAGACAGAAAGCATCAGGTACTGACTTAGGAAGATAGCCACTGTAGGGCCGCCAAGGACCCCTCCCTACCCCCAACCCAAAAAACAAGGGGTAACCCCTGATCTGCCAGAGCGCCCATCACAGAGGACACGGTGACCAACCTAGGCAACCTGCCCTGGAGGTACCTTTGAGCGTGGCTGAAGTCTGTAGGGTTTTGGGCTCGTGCTGGTGGATGGTCCCAATGATGTCAGGATCAGCATGGAAGCGTTCCCGGTCATTCTGCCAGAAGTTCCCAGGGGACAGCAGCAGGCATCCATGCTCCGGAAGTAGGTTCCGGAGCTTCCTGAGGCCTGGCAGCAGGTCGGTCACCTGCAGGCACACCTCCTCCAGGCCCCTGGTCCCGGAACTGTGCAGAAGAGAGCACAAGGCACCTGCTGTGTCCGTGAGCACAAGGCAGGCGCACTGCACTGACGGGGAGCCCCTGTCCTCAGGTTCCCAGATGCCTAAGGATTAGGACAGCGGGGGGGGGCAGTTCTTCCAGGTGGTCAACAACCAAACCATGTGGTTGATGGAGCTTCACAGAACACATGAGGCCCCAAGCCTCTCTGAGAAGTGCGTTCTGGGAGTGGACACAACCTCTCACGCACTAAGACACCTCAGGCAATTCAATGGGAAGCTAGGGCAAAAATGAGGAGCTTCGTTTCAGTCACCAAAATGCGTGCCAAAGCCCTTAGCTAACTAAAATCCCAGAGGGGGAGGCAGCCTGTGAAGCCAGCACACCCCAGAGACCCGGGGACTGGGTGGCACCGCCCGTGGGGCCTCAGAAGCAATCCGTTGGTTTGGGGGTGCGGGGGGTGCCTCTTCTCAGCCTGACCACCACCACGTCCACACCTCGGGCGCCAGGCAGCAAGCCAGCTGAGGTGTGAGGCAAGCCCGGCACAGGGTTAGCGCTGATGACACCTACTCCATCTGAGACCTGAGGACAAAACTGCGCCCTCCGCAGAGGTCCAGGGGTGTGTGGCCACGGGGACCCCGCAGGATGCTGAGAAATGCAAAGCTGGTGCCCCTGCCATTCTGCTCGCCTGTTCAGTTTCCACCGAGCTGGCTGGCTGCGTGGTTAGAGCGAGGCCGGCACCCACCCCTCCTGCAGTGCGGAAGGGGTTCAGGGAGGCTGTGGTCTCTGAGAGGGATACCTGTCTCTCAGCACGTGATTCCGGATCTCTTCCACCAGCTGGAATGCGCGGGACAGAGGGGAGCGAAACACATCCACTGCCAGGAGGTTCTTGTGCCAGGGAGACACCGAGGACTTCACAAATATCTGCTGGATGTAAGCCACAGGGGCACCCACATACTGCGGAAGAAACGGGGGAAGGGCAGAAAGGTCAGCTCGGCACCGGCCCATGCTCGGCAAGGCTGTACTGAGCATCTACGATGGGCAAACCGTGTGAGGCCCGAAGGACAGGCCTTCAGAAATGAAGGTGTCCACAAGGGGCTCTTTACCGTCTATGGACCACTTCCCTACTCGCTTCCCAATAGACCAGGGGTCAGCAGACCACGGCCACAAGCGCGGTCAAGCCCAGCACCTGCTTTTCTGAATATGGTTTTCCTGGAACACAGCCGTGCCCACTCCACTCTGTGCTGTCCCCGGCTGCTGTCACGCAACCATGACCGCGGTGAGTGTTCAGCACAGAGACTGTGACTCACGAAGCCTAAAGCACTTACCGCCCTGCCCTCTATGGGACGGTCTGCCGCCCTCACAGAGGACCCTAAGCTCCCAACAGGGTGCGGCCTATCTTACTGACCCCACCACTTGCATGTCAGTGGATTTTAAAGATCCAAAGACCCAATTTTAAATTCCGGCTCTCCAACCGTACAGCCTCGGGAACATGTATTTTTCTGGATTCTAGTTTCCTCACTGTGAAAGGATGTGACTGACATTCACCCTGCAGCATCGTGAACACGCACAAACACACACCCCTCCCACCACATGGACCCACAGACACACACGTGAATACAAACAGCACATGCAGAGATTACGTATTCATGGAAATCTTACCAATAAACAGTTCTGGCACAGCTTTTCATTGCCATCACCCCCGCCCCCCAACAGTCCTGTGAGAAGCAAGGTGACTCCCCAGGCTCTCAGGACTCGTGCAGGGGTTACAAGGGCCCAAGCCCGCGTCTCCTCACTGAACGCCACACCCTTCTCTCACTAGAACCGGCCATCTGCCCTGGAAGAACTAACAGCAGGCCCCTGACTGAAGCATTCAGACACATAACAGGCATGTCTGAGTAACTCCCAGTGACAGAGAGGTCATGGAGCACCCCCAAAATGAGGTACTGGATTAGCCGGCCCAGAGAGAAATGGCGTGGAGCCGTGAGGTGGGGAAGGCTTGGCAGGAGCGGGATGGGGAAGGCCTCTGAGCGCACAGCCAGTCTGGACAGCATGCGGGAGTCCTGCCAGGTACGATCAGAAGTCCCAGCTAGAACAAGGGGAGGCTGGGAGGACGCCTGCCTGAGCGGTGCGGATTCTAACCCGCTGACAAAGAACAGCCCCTGGGTGTCTCTGAGAGGAAGAGACCAGGCGGAAGCCACGCTCTGGAAGACTCTGGAGTTATGGCATCATCCTGGTGGAGGCAGGGCAAGACGGCCTAGCAGCCGTGACGCATGGCGTGCCGCAATCAGGGACTCCCAAGGGCAAGGGAGGACATGAAGAAAGGCCACTCAGACACTCGATGACGCCCAGACAGTTCATCGCACAAGCAAGGTCAGGATGCTGAAGGCGAGCAGCAAGTTCAGGCGTCCTGAGCGTCAAGGAACAACCCAAGGCAACCACCTGTGCCTCTGTGAAGTTTACGTTCAGGACGCCCTGACAAAGGCCCTGCGGACAGAAGGCCTCACCTGCTTGTCTTTTGCACCGGACCTGGCCTGCTAAAAGCTGCCCAGAGGCACAGAGGACTCTGGAGGGAGCTGGCTGCCGCAGGCTCTGACCTGTACAGCAGCTCATCCGCTCAACTCCCCTGACAGGTCTGAGTGGGGGAGGAGCCATCTGAAATCAAACAGCTCTACAAGGAGACCCGCCCCAGGGCAATCATCCCCAAACCCTGTGAAGGACACGGCAGGTCACCCAGAGACAGTACGGCACTGCAGAGCCTCCAGCCCTGGTTTGTGCCCACTGGCCACAAGGCTGTGTCACACACACCACCTCCTCTGCCCAGTGTCCTTCTCGGGCCCTCCACCTCCACCCTTAGGCCCTCAACTTCCTCCCCAGCCCCCTTCATCCCAGCCAGGACCACTCGCACTACCATCTCTACAAGTGCTAACGAACATGACTCAGAACCAGAGCCCTCTCCTGGGCTCTAGGGACAGCTCTAGAAGTTCTGGGAGCACCTTGCTCCCTGAATTTTTTTAAAAAAGTTTCTGCTTTGAAGTGTACATGTTGTGACTACCATCATCACTTTTAGGGGAGAGGATCCATGGCTTTCATCAGATTTTCATAGGAATCCATGGCTTTCATCAGATTTTCATAGGAATAGTAATTCCTTTGCCTTGGATTTCTCTTTCTCTGTTGTCCTTCCACCAGTGCTGGGTAGACCCAGTTGGGTTGGCAAGCCCCGCCAGCAAGCCCCACTGGCAAGCCCCAGGGAATGGCTGAGTCCTACAGCACAGCCCTGCCCCCTGGCCTTGGCTGGGCCTCCCTCTGCTGAAGGGCTCCTGACTCACCCTCCCTGATTTCCCAGTGAACTTCCCAAGCAGCTATTCCACGTCTTTGCAACTTTTCCAAGGTCTTGGTCCGCTCATTGAATAGGACTGTAACAAACTTGCCACCCAACACAGGAACCCTCAAGCCCCCTCTTCTGGGCATCAAAATGCCCTTACCATGGTTTATTCAATAGGCACGGGCCTGACTCTTGTCACCCACTATCTCAGTCCGGGTTCCCGAGGAGCAGAGCCCAAGACGGGTGGTTTATTTGGGGTGTGCAGAAAGTACAGAGAGGGGAAAAGCACAAGCCACAGGAAGGGAAAGCAACCAACAAAGGGGGTTACCGGCCAAACGACCTCTGCGGTAACAGGTTTTTAGCTGAGTCACCCCACCTAAGGGACTAGAGAGCTCAGGTATTACACACCTGCCCCGAGGCTCCTGCCTGAGGGCTGCAGCTGGGGATGCTAACTCCCCAGCACCTTGAGCTTGCTGTACCTGAGATTCGCTGACACAGGAGATGCAGGGAGCGGCAGCTGGCAAGTAGGCGGGCAGGCACTGAAAACGCAGCGGGACATGGCCAGGGCCCCACCACTCCCCGTGCTGGGTGCTGTCAAGTAAGAGACAGGCAGACAGACGCAGCCACCCATACCCCGACAGCTGCCACGGAAGAGGAAGGGCGCAGGGATCCAGATGCCCACAGGCACAGAGCAGACTCCCCACTAGATGGAGCTTGCGGCAGGCAGTCTTCTACGGACACCCCAGCCACCCCCACCTTCCGGGGCTCATGCCTGCGTGCAACCCCCTGAGTGGGCAGCACCCAGTGACTGGCTTCTGACAAACAGATGACAACGAAAGTAACAAGATGTCATTTCTGAGATTAGGTTACAAAAGATCATAACCCTTGAGGGCGTAATGCTGCATGAAATAAACCAGTCACAAAAAACAAGCACTGTACAATTCTACATCTACGAGGTACCTAAAGTAAATTTATAGACACAGAAAGAACAGTGGCTGCCAGGGGCTGGGGGCAGGGAGATTATTAAGAGGTACAGAGTTTCCATTTTACAAGACGAAAAATTGCAGCGGTGGATGGTTGCACAACATGAAAGTATTTAATACCGACGAACTATATACCTAAAAAGGGTTTATATGGTAGATTTTATGTTGTATTTTAACACACACACGTACATACAAGAGTGTGTGGAACTGGAAAGGAAAAGACTGTAACTCTTCCTCTTCTAGAAGTCCCCCTCTTCTGGAAGGCCCACTTAGCAAAGACCTGAGGGGACCCTCAGCCAACACACAGTGAGGAAGGGAGCCCCCCCCCCCCCCCCGCTTGACAGCCTGCACTGCCAGCAGGTCACTGAGCGAGCCTGGAAGTGGATTCTCCCCCGTCGGGCTCGGAGAGGAGCGCAGCCTTGTCTGATACCTTGAGTGCAGCCTTGAGAGACCCTGACCTTGAGGACCCAGATAAGAAAACCAAGGCCCAGAGAGATTAAGGATGTGTCCAAGGACAGAGCGGACAGGCAGCTGAGCCAGGATTAAAGCCAGAGCCACCCAATTCTCCAGCCTGTTTTTTCTCAACAGCCAATGTGCCTAGATAGCTGGGAACCATGAGAGTTCCGTAGAGAACTAGAAACAGACAGGAAGGCCCAACACGAGCAGTACAGGAGGGGAGCTGAGGTCAGGGATCCCCAGGATCTCCAACCACCAGCATTCACAGCATGAGGCGCTGACCAAGGCTCCTTGGAAAGCCCGAGTCCAGGCTCAGCCACCACCACAGACACCACGGGGCTGGCCCCGGAAGCCCAGCCACCTCTGCAGCCAGCCAGGTAGGGCTTTGTGTGAAGTTCAGGTTTCCGGGTCTAGGGAAGCCAGGCTAGTGCAAGAGACCTCAGGCTTGTTTTGTTCTTGTTTTCTTTTTTAAACACAGTCCTTCCTCTACATTCAGACAGAGCAACCTAGAGCTCCAGGGAGTTTACCTTTATCCTGACATGCCCAGGGGCTCTGCAGAACGTGACAGAGGATACCTGTTACTCAGCAATTCTGAAAAACAGAACTCCTGATCCCTTCTTCCAGCCCTGGGCATGTGAGGGGGTGTGGTGGGCGGTGGGTGGGGGGCAGGCTCAGGGGACCCATCTGGGTTCAATTTCTAGTGCCAGCCCCCGCAGTGTGCTTTGGACAATGGTGTCTGTACTCTCTAAGCCCCTAGGCTCTTACTAGGGAACAGGGATAGAATCCCAGACCTCACACCTCACTGTGAGGACCCAAGAAAACACCACATATAACCATCCAGCAAAGTGTCTAGCCAAAAACATGTGAGTTATATGAAGTTATATTACCATGGCTTAAAACTATTAAAATTAGATTTGGCTTCTCCTCCAGATGAATCCTTCCACTCCTTTCACACACCCACCCTTCTCCTAAGCATGGTCACCTCGTCTCTAAGTTTCTCCACATTTTAATACAACTGATCTTCCTACTGACACTTTCCTCATGTCCTTGCCTCTGGGGGATTGGCTTCCCACTGCCCAATACACTCAAAGTTGAAACCCCACCACCTCAGATTCAACTTGGCTCCACCCACCTAATCACCTACCATGGTCCAAGAGAAATGCCTCACTTTACATTCCTGGTCGGCTAAGTAAGCCACCTGGTTTCTCTGTTTAACAAGAAGCTTTTCTTCAGCAACTATGTTAAAATACCAGACTATACTCGCTTAAATAGAACACAATTCCTACTGGGTGGAAACACAGAGCAGAGAGGAGAAGCAGGGCAAGAAAGCTGGGGAAGGCTTCCTGGAGAGAGTGGCACTGAGCTCAGGCTAAAGGGCTTGCAGGCCTGCTATGCCCCGAGGGCAATCCGAGCATATGAACTTTGGTCCACCTCCAGGACTTTGGCCAGATCTGATCAAGTACAGTGACAGCCACAAATGTGTCAAATGCAAGTGATGAGCCAGGTGCCATACTAAGCCTTTGCATGCCTTGTCTAATCGTCTCACAATGGATATAGATTCATCCCCATTTTATGAATGGGGAAACAAGGGCACAAAGTTGTGAAGTAACTTGCCCAAGGTCACACAACTGTGGGAAATGGAAAGCTTCTACCATTTCTGCTTTGTTCTTCTCTTCCTCTGGTAAAAACATCCCTCTTTCCAGAAAGTGTCCCTCCCACGCTGACAAGGCTGAGTTAGTGACTCCAAGATAGGGTGGGCCTGACTCAGAGTACCAGGACCAGGCAGAGTGGGTCAGAGACCTCTCTGCAGGACCCACAAAGGCAAGACCACAGAGCGTAGCTATGGCATTCCATTGTGGGGACACTAAAGCAAAAGGGGAGAAAAAGCATACGGAAAGACTGGCAATTCAATAAAAAGAAATCCAAATGACTTCATTCAAAATGGGCACTTGCAAACAGCAAAAGAAGACATGCAAATACAATAAGCACTTGACAATAATCATCTGGGAAAGGCAAATGGAAACCACAATGAGATTTCTCTACGTATCCATTAAATCTTTTTTTAAAAAAGATTTTATTTATTTATTTGAGAGAGAGAGAGAGAATGAGAGAGAGCGTGAGCCTGAGCGAGTGAGCATGAGAAGGGGGAGGGTCAGAGGGCAGAGACTTCCCGCTGAGCAGGGAGCCCGATATGGGACTTGATTCCAGGACTCCAGGATCATGACCTGAGCCCAAGGCAGACACTTAACCAACTGAGCCACCAAGCACCCTAGAAAACCTTTTTAAAAACTTGTAGCAAGAGCTTTACGGTATAAAGACTGAACATTGTTAATGTATGGAAATTTAAAAAGTAACTTAGGAGGCTGATGTATGTGAAAAGAGTGATGCTTCACCCCTGCAGTCTTCCCCAAACCCACAACCCCAGTCTAATCTAGAGGAAAACCGGAAACCTCCCCACCCCCCCAAGGGGCGGCTCTACAAAACGCCTGGCCAAAACTTGGAGCTGCCAAGCTCATCCAAGACCAGGAAGGTCTGTGAGGCGGCCAGGGAAGCGGCAAGCGCATGTAGGGTGGTGCCCTAAATGGGATCCTGGGAAAGACAAAGGACGTCAGGTTAAAAACTAAGAAAATGTGGTTTCCTTAGTTTCCCTTAGTGACAGTTTCTCCGAATTTCCTTGCTTTTGATAACCTTGACGGTTTTACAGAGTTGTGGTCAGGTATTGCATAAAAAGTCCCTCAACTGGGACTCATGTGATGTTCTTCCCATAATTAGGCTGGGATTATGTGTATCTGGGAAGAAGACCAGGGGTAGAGGGTCTCACCTGTCACACCTCAAAGGTATACACCATCAGCCTGATCTGCCACTGCCGACGCTGACCCTGACCGCCTTGCCGGGGAGGTATCCGTCTGGTTCTCCACTGTAAAGTGCTTCTTTTCTCCCCGTCTCCATATGGTGTTCTCTGGGAGGAAGTCGCTACACACAGTGCATGCTTAACAAAGGGAGTTATATCCCACTGCCTTGAGGGCAGAGTATTTACATCAATTATTTTGTATTTTTGCCCAAATTTGTCTATTTCCCCCCTTATTTGATCATATGAACTCAGATATTTATTTTATACTTTGGCCTATAATCCAATCCAATACTTTGCTTTATTGCAAAATATATTTTATTTTCCAGCACTGACCACCAGGAGCTCTTTCCGTCAGTTCCTGTGTCCCTTTGACATGTATCATATTTATTTTAAAGACATCTTTGTCTTGTCTAACTGGCCTGGGACCTCCCCGGAAGCCGTGAGTTCTATGTGTTCCCTAGATCACACCCTGCCGGGCACACCGCAGACATGCAGTAAACGTAAGGCGAAAGCCGGAAGCAACGGGGGAAGGAAGGATGTTCTCGTTCCCGGGTGGGCAGCAGGTGCTTGTGCTGTGCTGCCCGGAGCCTGAGAACCCTGATTTTCCTTTGGAAACGGTCCGCCCTCGTTCTCAGCCTCATGATGGAGACAAATGATGAAGCCAGTCAACAAAGTACCCGCCTTTGCCCCTCGATCTGGGATGGGGAGTGACACGTAACTTCCCTTAGGATCAGCCTGGCACCCTCTCATCCCACACCAACGTGGGGCTGATGCTGCTGGAGCTGCTGGCAGGCAGATCATGAGCGGAGCTGACAGAGCGGAGAGAGGGGCTCCTTCTGAGGCCCAAGCCATAGTGTCTTTGAGTTCTAGGACTCCCAAAATTCCCTTCTTGCTTACTCTGGTTTGGGCTGAGTTTTCTGGTCCTTGTAACTAAAGCAGTCCTTACCGCTCCTGCTTTGCTGGCCTGGATTTTGAGCATGGATTGTCCACGGAGGTAAGATGACTGATCACTGACCTGCACAGCCACCAGGTCACTGCACAGACGCCTTCAAGGCAGGGGCAGGGGGTGCTCCAGTGAAGACGAGAGAGCAGACAATCCTCTGACTGCTGAGCCCTGCAGTTATCTGACAGCTGCTTACTACCATCATCCCGGACCAAAGAAGGGCACTATGGAAGTTCAGAGAGCTCACAAACACATCACCCCCTCCCCCAACAGCTGTATCATTAAACGCCTCCCTGATACCGTCAGGCCCACCGAACTCCTGGAGTCATGAAATATCCACCAACACAGACCACCCTGTTGTGACGACGAGCCCTCGGTTCTCTGTGGTACAATTGCATCAAGAGGTTAATGAGGGTAAAAGGTCTGAACCAAGAAGGTCCCAGGCTGGGCCAATGGTCAAGCTGAGACACGAAGTCACAGAGCGAGTTCCTGCCAGCATCAGTCATGCTCCCTCCGACGTTAATGGACGGAGTCCTAGTAAGATGGATGCATGTACAGCTTCACACACACCCGGCTGACCAGCTGGGTCTCTGTTTAGCACCAGCAGGGCGAAGTTTCTAACAAGGTACCGGATGGCCACATTACCCGCAAAGGAAACAGAGGAACGTACCTTCACTCTCAGAGAAGGCGGCAGAGGAAGAGCTCTGCCCTCTGAGCTTTGCTTTTCCTCCTCAACAACACACTCAGCCCAGCACAAGTCCACGGGACCAAAGCACAATGTGTGAAGGATGGACAGTTTATCCACTACCTGGCAGGTAAAAACTTTAGGGATGGGCTCGTGGAGCTTGCCAGATTTCCAAGTAACGAGTCCAGTGTCAGAGTGAGTGAGTTCCTCCGCCTCAGACCCTCAACTGGAGCGACTCTTACTTCCTCGTGGACATCAGAGCTCAGTCAACTGAAGACAGTACAGTCCAGAAGCAGCAGACCCGGAGTCAGGAGTCCTGGGGTTCTGATGGCAGTGCTGACCCCATGTAAACTGAATAACAGAGGCCCTTCATCACTCCTGGGCCCCATTTCCTTAACTGTAAAAGGGATTCAAAAAACCCAAAACACAAAACTCCACTCTCTCTACCTAACTGCATTGTGAGGAGAAAATCGGACCTAACCGACCTAACTGATCTGAAGAAATGAGGTACACACGGCATACATTAGATGGTGTCAAGACTCTGATGACAACATTCTCTAGGGATGCTCCGTGGTTCTCATGACCGCTTGGGGCAAGGAGGAGATGGCCTGGCTGCTAGAGCCATCTCAGGCTGCTCAGCCCCGGGCCTGGTGTGTGAGCTGCCCAGCTAGGACCCTGAACCCACCCGGCCACAGCAATGACAACCACACACCCCACCCCGGTGTTGTAGGACAGTCTCACTTTTGTGTCGTTTGGGGTTTCCTTTCAAACAAGGCTATTCACTAACTGTGACTAGGTGTTTGTGGTGCCTGTGTAGAGCCGGTCAAGTACACATATTCACCAGTCAGAAGATGGCCACCCTCACACACTCCCAGGACCCCTGCCTCGGCCGATCTCCACCCAACCCTCAGGGCTCTCCCCGGCCGCACGCTGAGCACCTACCCACTCTGGCCGCTCACTGGGCTCCCCTGGTTTGTGGTCAAGGGCCACAGGCGGGGGCGAGTAGTCCTTCACGGGAGTGGTGAACTCCACCGGTCCCGTCCCTGGCAGGGGCAGTTTCAGCAGTGGGCAGCTGGGATGAACAAGAAGGAGAGAAGGGTTAGGACAGTCTGCGCTGGGACAAGTGACGCAGGAGCCACCGCAGATACAGTGCATGTGTGCAAAATACTAGAATCATAAAACTTCAGGGCTAGAAACACACTCACAGAAGCCACCTTCTGAGATCAGAATGTTTTCTAGCTCATTTTTAGTGACAGAAAGTTTACAAGGAAGTCTAATTCGTAAAACAGGTTGAACATTTTTAGAGACGTAAAAAAGATGCTAAAAAAAAAATTGTCAAATTAGATGTAAGCAAGACAACAAGAAACTGGGCGGGGTGGGGGGGGGAATCTATAAAAATCCCAAAGAGCCTGAGGCATACTGCTGGGCAATTGCTCCAATTTAAAGAGACCATGAGGGGTGCCTGGGTGGCTCAGTGGGTTAAAGCCTCTGCCTTCGGCTCAGGTCATGATCCCAGGGTCCTGGGATCGAGCCCCGCATCGGGCTCTCTGTTCAGCAGGGAGCCTGCTTCCCTTCCTCTCTCTCTGCCTACTTGTGATCTCTGTCTGTCAAATAAATAAATAAAATCTTTTTTTAAAAAAATTTTAAAAACTACTTTAAAAAAAAAATAAAGAGACCACGAACATTGTGTAGAACACACTGAGGGCGTGGTTTATAATCAGACCCCACCATTCACAAGGGAAAACCCTGGCCTTGTATCAAAAAGCTGGCAAACCAATGTGCATTTTCTTTCATATCTTTTTAAGAATACTCCTGTTTTTAGTTGAGAATTAACTTTTATAGAATACAATGCACTAATCTTAACTATGTAGTTCAATAAATTTTTAAATATACATACACCTGTATAATCACTACCTAGATCAAGCTACAGGACATTTCCAGAACCTCAGAAGGCACCTTACGCCCTTGCCCAGTGAACAGCATCCCCCAAACTACTATCGGGAGTGCCTGGGTGGCTCAGTTAACATCTCTTGGTCTCATCAGGTCTTGATCTCAGGGTCGTGAGTTCAAGCCCTGCACTGGGCTCTGCAGTGGGTGTGGAGCCTACTCAAAAAAATAAAATAAAATAAAATAAATAAATTAGAACTTTTACCACCATAAATTAGTTTTGCCTTTTTAATGGCTTACAAATGAAATCACCCATGCCACTGTGTACTCCTCTCGTGACTGGCTGCTTTCACTTAAAACTTTATCTGCTAGATTCACCCACACCAGTGCACGTGGCGGATCACCCCTTCCCACAGATATGTGCCATTCCCCTGAATTACACCTCAGTGCATTTTCCCATTCCATTATCAAGGAACCTTTGGCTGGTTTCCAGTTTCAGTTATTAATAAAGCTATTACGGTCATCTTTATATATGGCTTTTGGTGGCTGTAAGCACTCCTTTCTATTGGGTGTGTTCCTAGAAGACAACTTCTGGGTGTTAGAGTGCACTTGTAGATAATACTAATTATGCTTTGTAGATAATACTAATTTTCCAAAGTAGTTGCACAAACGTTATGTGCCCACCAGTGGTGTGACGGGAATTTCAACTGCTCCAGAGCCCTGCCACCTCTAGATGCTGTCAGGCCAACTAACTGCAACCATGGCCAGAAGGCCTGGGTCTCTGGTTTCAATGTGCAACAATACTGAAAAATCTTTTGCACGCTTTTTGGCCATTTGGACACGTTCTCTTTTCTTCAACTCTTTCGATTACCTTTTCCTCATTGATTTACAGCTCTTTATATATTCTAGCTATGAGTACGGAGTCCTCTTCACAGCTACACATTTCCCTCCTTGTACAACTTTCGCATCACCCCACCACACTTGGTGTATCTTGTTGTTTTCGTTCTCATCTCAGGGTATTTCCTAATTTTCCTTCTGATTACTTGACTCATTGGTTGTTTTAGTATGTACTGTTTAACTTCCACTTATCTGCAGATCTTCTAGTTTTCCTTCTAATATTTGTAGATTCATTCCACTGTGATTGGAAAAAACACTCTACATGATTTCAGTCTTCTTTCATTTATTAAGACTTGCTTAATGCGGCCTAACATATGGTCTATCAGGGAGAAAGTTCCATGAGCACTTGATAAGAAGGTCAATCCTGCCGCTGCTGGGTGCTCTCTACACGTCTGTTAGGTCTGGCTGGCAGACACTCTTGCTCAAGTCCCCTATTTCCTTATCATCTTGTCTGGTTTTTGCATCCAGTACTGCAAGTGCAGGATTCAAATATCAACTGTAACTGTAGATTTCTCAATTTTGCATTTCAATTCTGTCCATTTTTGATTCATATACTTTGGGGGCTCTTGTTGGGGGTGTGTGTGTGTGTGTTTGTAACTGTCGTGCACTCTTGCTTCTTAAGGCATTTATCAACATCCTTCTTTGTCTCATAACCTTTATAAATAGTATCCGATAATCATACAGCCACTCTAGGTCTCTTTCTGTTACTATTTGGCATGGAATATATTTTTCCATCCTCTTATTTTCAGCCTCTCTGTGTTCTTACATCTGATGTATCTGAAGTGTCCTGTAGACAGCATACAGATAGATTCTTTTTAAATCTAATCTGCCAATGTCTCTTTTAATAGAAGAGTTTAACCCACTCACATTTTATATGATTACTAATAAGGAAGGATTTATTTGTGCCACTTGTTTTTGCATGTCTTATATGACTTTTGTTCCTCAATTCCTTCAACTGTTGTTTTTTTGTGTTTGGTTGGTTGGTTGGTTGGTTTTTGGTATCTGGCTGATTTTTGGTAGTGTGCCACTTTACTCCCTTCTTTCCTTTTCTGCATTTTTCAAGTTATCATTTGGTTACTATGGGGAGTACAATTATTATTAACAATTTACAGCAACCTAGATTAAGTACTGCTGTTATAGAGGGGTTCTACAGATGTGAGCAAGCAGGAGAAGGGGTCAGTGACCTTGAAAATAAGACAACCGAAACCATCCAGCCTGAGGAGCTTAGTTTCAATAGTACCTAAACACTGTTTCTACAGCTCTCTGTCTCTCCCCTTTTATACTATTATCGCCACAGACTCCAATCTGTATATTGTAGGCCCATCACCATAGACTTAAAAATAATTGTTCAGGGGCACTGGGTGGCTCAGTGGGTTAAAGCCTCTGCCTTTCGCTCAGGTCGTGATCCCAGGGTCCTGGGATCAAGCCCCGCATCGGGCTCTCTGCTCAGCGGGGAGCCTGCTTCCCCCCCCTCTCTGCCTGCCTCTCTGCCTACTTGTGATCTCTGTCAAATAAATAAATAAAATCTTAAAAAAAAATAATTGTTCAATGCACTTGCCTTTTAAAGCCCTAAAGACAAAGAAAAATGTTACAAACCAAACCAAAAGTTACAATCTGGTTACCTTTACTAGTGCTATTTTTTTTTAAGATTTTTTTGAATTTATTTATTTGATACAGAGAGAGAGATCACAAGTAGGCAGAGAGGCAGGCAGAGAGAGAGGGGGGGAAGCAGGCTCCCTGCTTGAGCAGAGAGCCCAATGTAGGGCTCGATCCCAGGACCCTGACACCATGACCTGAGCCGAAGGCAGAGGCTAAACCCACTGAGCCACCCAGGTGCCCCTATTAGTGTTATTTTTAATTACAGTTTCAAATTACTGTCTAGTGTCCCTTCATTTCAGCCTGAAGGGCTTTCTTTACTTAGTGTTTCTTGTACAGCAGGCCCAGTGGTAGCTAATCCCCTCAGCTTTTGTTTATCTGGATACATCTCAATTTCTCCATTACCAAACAATCGTATGGTATAATATACAATTCTTGGCTGAGTTTTTTTCATTCAAAAGTTTAAATGTTATCCCACTGCCTTCTGGCCTTCATGGTCTCGGAGGAGAAATCAGCTGTCTGTCGCACCAACACTCCCCTGAACATGAACAGTTGTTCCTCTCTTGCTGCTTTCAAAAGCCAAGGTTCAACTGTTTGGAGGTAGGGGTCAAGGGCTGTCTCCAGACTTAGCTAAGGTTCTGCTCTGGAAAGTTCTGCACAGCACACGGGCTGAGCCCCGGACTCTACCTGTGGAGAGGAGTCTGGGGGCCTAGAGCTAAGACGGATGGAGCATTAGCTTCACTACAGGATGAAAACAGACAGTACTCTCCACGTCTACGTTCACTTTCCACATCACAGCTGCTTAAAACACACTGACTGGACTAGATGCAGCCTTTTTCTCAAACTGTAAATTACTAAAAACATCTGTGAATTCCAGGAGTCAAAACACTACAGCAGGAAGAGAAAGAAGGGAAGGACACTCCAGAGCCTCCAACTTTCTTAGGACAAAGTCTCTTGGGAAAAAGGTCCACAGACCTTGAAATTCTTCAAGAGGCTCCCAGTGATTCTCCTGTGCCCTGGAACCACACAATTGCTCTCTTGCTTCTGAGGCTCCATCCCTGCTGGAACACACTTGCCCATTCTTCTAGATAACTCATCTTTGAGCACTCAGTTGTGGTACCACTTGCCCCAGGAAGTCTTTCCCCTTTCCCCAATATCTGGGTTCCCCTCGGTAGCTCCTCCTGTGAGCTACCAAAGTGCCCCATACTCACCCCAACATGGTTCTTATCACTGACAGTGGACCAGTTTCTATCCCTGTACTAGCGGTCGTTTCTCTCACTGAGTACCTATGTGCCAGATATGGATTCCAGTGCCTCCCACCTATGTGCTCATGTAAGCCTCACCTCACACACAAGCTACATGTACTCAACTCAATGAGACACGCAGAAGCTATATCACCACTAGAAAGCAACAAAACCAGTATGTCAACACCGACAGTGTGGCACCAGAGTCTGTGTTCTTGAGGTCACACTCAAATACCTTGTACTGCATTTTTTTTGCTAAAAAAATTTAATCGACCATATATCCCTTTTAACGTAGGCAAAGAAAAACACCAAATTCTACAAAACTGCAAAATGCAAGGGAATAATCACCATCCATGGCTGCCAAATTCTAGCCAAAAGGAAAGCTTCGAAGGAAAGTGTCAGGCAATCTTCAAAAGTAAAAACACTCACTTTTCCAAGGTTAGTAAACAGACTAGAGACATTTAAAGAAACTGTCTGGGGATTTCTACCACCACCCCCATGTTACTTCTGCAAAACTCATCTCTGAGACCAGATTATATCTTGGCTTACCCTGATCTCACAGGGGCAAAGGAAATGAACCATGTCTCCAAAACCTCCCCTTCCTTTCCTGTCTCAGCTCCACCCATCCAGCTGCTCAGGCCAAGCACTTTGATCTTGACTCCTCTTTTTCTCATACTTCACATCTGGTCCTCAGACTATCCTGAAGGCTCCACCTTCAAAATATATCCAGACAAGGCCACATCCAGGACTTCCACTTGGACTAAGCAACCATCAGCTCTCACCTGGGGCAATGCACTAGCCTAGCTAGACTCTGCTTCTACCCCTGAAATCACTTATCTCTTAATCAGGTATGGACCTGAAGTCCCCAATCTCCCCGACCCGTAACTCTGTTACCACACCTGTGCGGCCTGTTACCCGTATGAGACCACCCAGCACATCTCCCACAAGCTACTGGTACCCTTCCCTTATCTCCCCTGTTCTTATTTCTGGGCATGCTGGCTCAATTCCCAATTTCCAGCTGCTAGCATTTGCATCTCTGTCCCTGACACTGTTCCAACTGCTGTTGGAGGTCTCTCTGCCTAAGTGGTGGGAACTGATGCTAGTGGGAGGCAGCTCTCAACCAGCTGATGTTGTTGTTATACAGACTGGGGGTGCACAAACTACAGCCAATGGCCCATTTTTGTGTGGCCCATGACCTAAGAATGGTTTTTACCCATTTAAGAGGTTCTTTTAAACAAACAAACAAACAAACAAACAAACAAGGGGCACCTGGGTGGCTCAGTCAGTCAAACATCTGCCCGGCTCAGGTCATGATCTCGGGGTCACTGAGCACCAAGTCATCCGGCTCCCTGCTCAGTGGGGAGTCGGCTTCTCCCTCTCCCTCTGCCCCTTCCCCCCTCATGCTCACTCTCTGTCTCAAATAAAATCTTAAAAAAATTAAAACAACAACAACAAAGTGACCGAGGTGGTGTGTGGCTTTATTCTCTGGCCCTTTAGGGAAAGAGTCCTCTGACCCCTGGCACAGACTGTCCAACCCCCCACACCCAGGTAGGAGCTCCGAGGCAGCCATCCTACCCCATTTCTGCACATTCCCCGGTGAGATGACACAGCTGCCTGTGGGGCTCACTCCCAGTTGCTGCTCCTTGCTTCCTAGCTCACTGCTCACTGGCACCCGAGCTCATGTCATCTTACACACAAGCTACATGTACTCAATCCTTGCATCAGAGGAACCCAAACCAAAATGCCCTCCAGCCCCCTAAATGCCAGCCAAATTCCTGCCTATCCTTCAAGGCCACACTGCCTCCCACTCCGTCCCCAAGCAGATCAGTTCCTCTCCTCTCTACTCTGCCGCAGCCTGCAACCACTGAGCCTGGAGATCCCCTACTCATCTACACGACTAATACAGGAAAACAGAGGGAAGGGACATGCCATTTTAATTCCTGCATCCCAAATACTAGCCACATGGAAGACATACGGGAAATGTTCAGGATGAGGTATCTTCCAGACGGCCCAAGCAAGGCTGACTTCATGAGTGCACATTTTGCTACACAGAACTCCATGCTCGTAAGGTCCGAGTGCTTGGGTTTAATGCTCTGCTATAGCAGTATGGAAATTCTTAATAAATTTAAACTTGCGTTCTGAAGTCCACCACAATAGAGTGTGTGCTGAGGGTATGGCGTGTAGGTTCACCTGTGGTCCCTCCTCCCTGGGACACGTTCTTGACCACCAGCCCCTCTGCCCCCACATCCCAGGACCTGGCCTTGCCCTCCCTTATCCATGTATCCTGTTTGTTGCCGCCCTCCAGCAGGGGCCTGAATGGAAGAACAAAGGGAGGGGGTCAGGGTCAGATGTGCACACACCCTGTTGTGTCCCAGGGCAGGGTGAGGCGACGGCCATCCCACAGCCCAGACTGGCAGCACCATAGCCCATCTGGTGGGCCTTTGGGTAGGGACATTTCACCCACTCCCATGCAAGAATATTTAGGACCCTGAATGGTCCTTTCCCCTGCTTCTTGACCCAAAGCAGCCCTGCAATGTCCTATTCCTCTAGTCCCACAATTAAGGGGATGCTACTGGCTTGTCTCATCCCCTCTCACTCCCAGTCATCTGGGATTGGGGTTCAGGAGATGCTGAAGACAGATGGAAACAGCAACCACAGAAATGACGCTCAGAGACATTGCCTGAGGCACCTGTCTGGAGACATCAAGGTGAGAGATGTTTCCTCTCTTCCCTTCTCAGGGGAGAACCACAGTGCAGGCCGAGGAGTGGGGCAGCGAAAGACTAGAAGGCAGTATTTCTGAGCTCTCCTGCTCTCTTGTGTCTGAGGAACTTAAGGGGGTTGGAAGTAGTCTTTGATCTCCCGCAGGCATTCCAGAGCCTTTCCGGAACTTGTTCATGAGGCCAAGAGTAACTCTTGCTGGGGGAGGCCTGGGCTTTGGCATGCTGGACAGGCCAGCGTCCAGCAGCAGCTGCAGCAGCTGGTCCCTTGGGCTCTCAGGTGTCGGCTTCAGGGCACAGCTTAGTGGGGCTTTGGGACTCATCCTCAGCTATCCAGCCTGGCTCTCCAGAACACAGTCACAGACAGGCCTTCACCTACTTAGATTTCTTTCCTGTCCACAAAGAGAATAAAATGTGTCTAGGGTGGCCACACAGGCAGAGAAAAAAGGAGCCTTTAACACAAGCTCCTGTGTGTACACCCTGCCAAGAGGCCATGGTGATCTGGGGAAACTCAAAACATGGGCAAAGCAGGAGAGAGGCTGCCAAGAAGAACCACCACAACTGAGACATGCAGCCTCAGCCCCAAGGTACTGTGTCCTTCCAGAGAAAAAGGAAGAGGAAAGGAGCCAAGCCTGCTCTGGCATTCCCGCACAGGCTGCACAATGACCATCCTTTATGGGGTTCAGAATGGCCTCGCCGTGATCTGACCTGCTCTCCAAGTTAAAATCACCCTCTCTAGCCATGAGCAGCAGGCTGCAGAATCAACAGAATCAAGGGACCCAATGACCCTCATGCTAACCTCTAACCTGCAGCCAGGAAGGCTGGTAGGTAGGCCGGCACCCAAGCGCTCTTTCTTCATCCCACGGTGCACCTACCACATCCCCGCCTGGAAGCAAGAGCACCCTCCGCCTTGCTGGGCTGCTGCTGTGCCACACCTCGGGTGGCCTAACCTCCAGGAAATGTGAAGACATCTCTTGCGACAGTGCCTATGTGCTGCAGGTTTCATCAGATTTTCCCAGAGGAAAGAGCATTCACTGCTCCCAGGGTGATCTGGTGCTGACGAACGGGGTCTACAGCTCACGTGACCTTTAAGATCTGAACAGGGGTCTCAAGAGCCGGAGTCCTTTGAGTTCAAGCTGTACCAGTGCCCCATTCCAGGGACAATAAAAGATAAGCCACTAAACAGAATGCAGGTATCTAATAAAACTACTAGAAGCTGTCTATGACCCACACTTCGCTTTCTGCAGGCAACCTGACACTGAACAGGAGGGGGGACCCTGCCCTGGACAAAGAAGCTTCGCAGGTTAGAAGAGGACATGGAAGCTTGTGCCCTAGGACCACAATATCTGGTCTCTTAGACAAAAAGGCCCAGAATCTGTGGATCTGTTGAAACAAATTTTGTCATTTTAGGAGGCTAACAGACTTCATTTAGCTTTGCAAAATGTTTCCTAAGCCAATCAGATTTTAAGAAAAGCTGTTAAAAGACTCCTTCGAGATGACATGACAAAGCTGCTGGTTTGGGAAAGTACATGGCACTGAGAATGGGACAGTATCTAAGGCTGGTTTTCCTCTTCAAAGAAAAACCTCGTGACTGCAAAGACATGAGGAACCTGTAGCGCCGTGAGAAGGTGGGACCAGAGGAGGTAGCAGGTTTTCAGAGGGGCTCTCCGGGGAACCACCCTTCCTGCCCAGCTGCTGAGCGAGCTGACTGATGGCCACAACCATGAACAGGAAAGGAGGGGAGGAAGACGCCACTCATTCTTCCCGCAGGGTTTGGCTCAGAGGTTTTCCCCCAGAGAAGCCTCCCTGACACCACCATCTCCCTTTGCACCAAGGCCAGGTCACATCTGCTGAGCATGACATCCAATGGCACTGCGGCTATCTGTCTTGGATCCAGATCGTGCTTCTGAGGAGAGAGATGATATGTGCGTCACTAGGCTGGCACAGTGCTTGGCATATGTTATGGCCATCTTTTTTTTTTTTTTAAAGATTTTATTTATTTCTTAGAGAGAGAGAGAGACAGTGAGAGAGAGCATGAGAGAGGAGAGGGTCAGAGGGAGAAGCAGACTTCCTGTGGAGCTTAGGAAGCCCGACACGGGACTTGATCCCGGTCCTCTGGGATCATGACCTGAGCCGAAGGCAGTTGCTCAACCAAATGAGCCACCCAGGGGCCCCTGTTATGGCCATCTTTACTGAAGTGCTATAAAACCCACTTGGAGCTCTCCCCTCAATTTCTGTTACACCGGGCTAATGTGTCAAAACCCCTCTCTGGTCTTGTCTAGGCAGGTTCTGCCTACAGATCCTGCTCCTGGCCCACGGCAGCTGAGACCATGTCTCTTGGGCTTCCTGTTCAGGGAGCAAACTCCTTGCAACAAAAGCTATCAGCACTAAGCAGTGTTCTTCAAAAAGTTCCTATCACCTTGTTGAAGTGGAGGAAGTACAGGGCTTTCCACAAGGACCTGCCAGCTGTAATACCACTTATCAGCTCTCCACACCAGTGTCATCATCTTGGAAAAAAACCAGGACATAACCACCCCCGCTAAGGATGTCAGGCACCAAATGGAACAGCACGTGTGAAAGGGAAAGTACCAAAGGACCTACAAGCCAGGAGTCAAGGAAGATCAGTCCTCCTTGCCTTCCCATCAGCCCAGTCCTACCCTAGCCTCGCCAACCCCTTTCCCAGGACTGACGTTCAGCCAGGAGCACCTGTGGGATATAAGGCAGGCTTGGCAGCATCTGGGCTGTGTTGGTTGTTAAATATCGTATCATCACATCTGCCTCTTCCCCAACCTTCCAGCCCATTCTAATTCACCCAGAGCCGAGAAGGGGTCCTCCAAACTTAAGACCGTAGCCATCTTCTAAGGTTTTCATACCAGAAAACCTCACGTCATAAAACCAAGAACTGTCTGTTCTGAAACACTTGTGTAAGAGCAAATTACTCATTCAGAGGTAAGGCCCGACTGCACCCAAGTAGCTGCTACATGTATCCTACATTCCTGGTCCAGGACGCTGCCTGGTCTCACCTGGTGACACCCAATCCCCAAAGATGAATGGCAAACAGGAAACATCCTTCCCTTTTCCTGTAGCTAGAGTTATCTCTGTGGACAGGGAATCACAACTACCATTCTTCAACTCAAACTGACCACATAGCATACAAGTTGAATTTAATGTACTTGTTCACCAAGTATTTCTTACCACCTTCCCACCTGTGGAGGCCAAGGATTTAGTGCACGGGAAGCTCAGTCCCACCACCCCCAAAAGAAGGCAATACCGGGGATAATAACCATGAGTGTCCCCACGAGCTGCTCCAGAAATCAGAATAAAAGAGAAAACACTTTTAGTGGAGACGTGGCAGAGCTGCAGACAGATTTTCAAGAAAGACAGTCCAGTGGTTCTCAGCATGTGGTCCCAAGCCTGGGAACTTGTCAGAGATACAAATTCCTAGACCCAGCCCAGACCTGATGAATGAGAAACTTTGGGGTGAGGCCCAGCAGTCTGTGTTGCGCATGCCTCCAGGTGATTCTGTTGCTAGCTCAGGTTTGAGAACCACGCAGGCCAAGCCTTCAAAAGATTTTGAAGGATAGAGATGACTTTTAAAAAGTACAATCTTGAGAGATTTTTAAAAAGATAATTAACTTAGAGGGAAAAAAACCATACACACAGGATCTGGCTTCTACTAATATATGTCCTACAGAATGTAGCTGTATCTTATCTTTTACAACACAATTTAACAAAAGTTAAGCATCGGTACAAAAACATTGAACCAGAAGAGAGGGGAGTCCGGGTAACAGAGTGCTTCGGGGGCAGGCACGAGAATCCCTAGGCCTAGTATCCCTGCTTATTAACGGTGTAGACCACGCAAGGCCCCAATCCCCCACCCTCCTTTGGTTAAATGGAAATATAATTGGACTGCTTCCCAAGGTTATTATGAGGATTGATGAGATTAATTATATGCCTGAAGCACCCAGCAGGAAATTCTCAATGAAAGATACTCATCTTCCTTAGTCCTAATTAGAGAAGAACTTGGGATCATTAACAACTGACAGCGAGCTCAGTCCTGAACCATCCTTCCAGCACAGCACTGAACGCATCCAACAAACGTCAGATGTACAAATAGTGTGGAAATCCTTCCAGGAGCAAGGATAACACACTGGGCTCTTTTCATGACTGTCAGTGTTTTAGAGGCAAAAAAGGCTCTCGGACACCCTTTTACACCAAACCCATCCTTTTCATGTCATCATCAGCTGTAGCCTTCGGCTTCTGTGAGGCTCTGTAACAGAAGGACAGTCGTGAACCGAAGGCGGCTACGGCAGGCACGACAGCAGTCAGGGAGCACAGCAGGCCCTGAGAATCAGCAAGAGGTCAGAAACAGGCTCCTTGTGAACACCAGAAAATGACTGGAGAGCAGAGAACCAAGTCTCTGTGTGAGCCTGCACAAGGGTGTCCAAGGACTGTTCAAATGGATTTTGTTTTAAAACATTCAAATGCTCCTGCTCTTGACCAGGTACCAAAATGAAAGTGTCACTGTGGAGAAGGAATATTAGAAGATCATGCCTTTCAATTATCTTCCAGTTTCTTAGAGGCATCTAAATATCATTTTGAAATAGACTACTAGTGACACGAACAAATCTGGTGAATGCCTAGGCTGGGGCCAGCCTGAACTGTTTTCAGTCTAATGGCTAAACACCTCAGGACTCGAACTCTCCACCCACCAGCTCCAATGAGCCTCCAGTTTCATTGTGTAAAATGAGTCCAAGGGCTGCAGAGCAACCAGGATTAGGAAACCTACTGTCCCAACACAGTGGCCTACCATATCCAGCGCAACTCAGAAACATACCAGCAGGCTACGATGCAGAGCCCTGTGAAGAGGATGATAGGGATGGGGTAGGATGCACAGAGCAGCCCATGGTTGTAGAAGGCCTGAGATATCTTCTCACGCAGCCTTTCAGTCAGGGTCATCCTCAGCTGAAGTCACCTTGCTGCCATCCCGGAAAGTGACCATGGATCAGCCTGGTGTGCGCTGGACAGCACTGACAATGGACACCATCGGCTGGTACCTGGCAAGAAGGGAGACAAGTCAGAGAGTCCTGGTTTGGCACACTGGGGCTGCTGGGGAAGGTAGCTATGATGCCTGGCTGGAGATGTGTTTGAGGATGCCTACATGCAAGGTCCGGAGACATCAGTCCCAACACACACACACACACACACACACACACACCCTCTGGTCAGCTCAAACTGTGGGCAGTTTCTCAGTCAGTCTAACCTAAGAGCCAAAAACTGCCCCTCTAGCTCTGATGATGAACTCTCAACCCTCTCCCATACAGGCATTTCTAAAAGACCACTCCCCTGAGAGGGCACTGTTCCCACAGGTGACACAGGAAAGAACACCGGGGTAGCAGACATCACCTTCAGCTGCTCTCTGACAAAGGGGCGTTCTGGACATCCTCCCCACCTTTCTCTGGGCACAGATCAGACTGAAAGAAATCCTTGGGATTTCCAGAAAAACTTTACATAGGCCTGACCCTCAGAAAACACATTCTTGCACAAAGAGTGTTTCACTGGTAAGGAATGTTCAGTAGAGTTAGCCTTTAACATAAAAAACACCAAAAAGCCCAGGCTTCTGACAGAAAACACATTTCATGGTGGCAGCAGCATTAGGGGAAGCTACTGCTCCCAGTCAGGCAGTTGTTCCTGGGACACAGTCGTGTTGCGGCCTGCCCAGCCCGACTCCTTTGTGCCACAGAGGAACCACCTCCCTTCACAGGATTGGGCCTGGACACGCTGTCAGTCAAGGTGCCCCTCCCTGACCCACACCAGGCCAGGTGGTTGGGCCTCTGTCCCTGGACTTTGACTTCTGAGCAAAAAGAAATAGGAACTAGATGTGCTGGTGCTTATTTAACCCCAACAGGTTCCTGCTCCCAAGATCATGGCTCCTCTGATGTGAGCACCTTCTGAAGACGATGCTCAGCAGCTTTTCTTTCCAGTCTGTGAGCCACTGTATATCCTTCCAATAAATCCTCTTTCTGCCTGTGTGAGCCAAAATTAACTTCTGTTGCTTCCAAGTAGAAAACCTTAAACCAGTAAAATCAGAATAGAAAACTCCAGTAAAGGCCCAGGGATCTAGAATTCCCTTCATTACAAGCTCTCCACTGTTACCCTAAAATATAAATCCGTATCTCCTGCTCCATGTTGCCGTTTTCTTCGGTCTGTGTTATAGGGAACATGCCCAGACTTGTGTCCTGGCTTGATCAGGCTCACTGATGGAAACCTAGGCCAAAGAGGTGACTCTCCAGAAGCGTCAAGACCAGAAAGGAGAGGCCAAAGGAGTCACAGCACAGCCAACTCACAAGAAGATGAATGGCTAACACTCTTTCCACCTTCCAGGAAACACAAGCTTTAAGTGCATATGCAATTTTCAGCCCAGCAACCTTCTAAGGATATAGAACGCTCTGTGGGTCAACTCAACAGGCTCGGGATAGAGGAGCCTGCAGGTGGCAGCTGCTGGCCCCAGCAGCACAGCTGTTTTGGGTAGCTCAGCCATTCACAAGGCTCGCCTGGAGCCCGGCATGAGAGTTGTCTAGCAGAGCACCCACTGGGGGCGACCCGCACTAGTGTTCACCACCCAGCAGACACAAGGACCCCGGGAAGCAGTGTTTCTGCTCCTGCGCCCTGGCCCTCCATCCTGCCCCTGGGGTGCAGGTGGGGACACACACACTGATGAGATGTTCACCTGTGGTGAGAGAGACACTATCACAGGGATCCCCAAAGACTGAAGGCCAGAAACCAACTGTCTCTTCCAACCTGTCCTCTGGCAAGTCTCACATCTCTTCCCTCAAGTGTCGCAAAACCAAGCCCTCCAAAAAATTCTGATTTTGTGATCCCAATCTCCTTCTCTGCCTCCTCTGTACACACATCAGTAACATAGGAGGGGGAGGGGCCCCACCTCTGCAGTCCTGCTTTCACCAGTGCAACTAGAGAAGAAAAAAACAATCTAATTCACTTCCAGTCTGCAGCCAACACAACTCTCTCTGCCATGATCTTAATTTCAGCTCCCACTGACCTTAATATTACCAGTTATACTAATTGTTAATTTTCAGTGCTCGCTTCGGAGGCACATACACTAATTGTTAATTTTCATAGCACCCAGAAAACAAGGCCAAAAAAATGCAAATTCTAGTTTATTACACAGCCAACCTACCTGAACCTACCAAGAGGAGACATTATTCATCTCTATTCCACTGTATACAATTTTAATGCAAAACGACTCCAAAGCAAAATTTGTATGCGATCCAAAAACCTGTTTTTCCTACATTGCCCCATACTTATAGGTTTCTTCAGATCAAAATCTACAGCTCTGCTTCCTGAATTTAAAGAGATACAACATGGGATGCCTGGGTGGCTCTGTCATTAAGCCTCTGCCTTTGGCTTGGGTCATGACCCCTTGAGTCCCACATGGGGCTCCTTACTCAGCAGGGAGCCTGTGTCTTCCTCTGCATGCTCTTCTCCCTGCCTGTGCTGGCTCTCTTGTTCGTTCTCTCTCTCTCTGACAAGTAAATAAAATCTTTTTTTAAAAAATAAAAATAAAAAAAAATAAAGAGACACAACAAGTGGAAAGGATGGAGGCCCGGGAGGCCAAAGCGTACATTACATGAAAACATAAACAATCCCACTGCCTGCCTTTGCCGGAGACCCCACTATAAGCAAAAACAAAGAAGTTCGTTATTAGACACCTAAATTATAGAGTTGTCCACATAAAGAAAAAAACTGCTAGAACCAGTCAGAACAGCCCTGAGGAATTCTATAGAGGACAAGCCTGGATCAAGTCAGACACTCTGGCTCAGAAAATGAAGGGCCCTAGGAATGGAATGCGTCCACCCCTGAGGACAGAGCAGGGAGGCAGGCTCATCCCACTCTGTCATCAGCTTGTCTGAGATCCCCACAGTTCTGAACAGGCCCCGAATGAGAAAATACATGTGAAACTTTCAGAAAAATCCACATATATACATTATCATAAATTTTAAGTGATTATCTTTTTGTGCCTATATTCACGAAACACTCAACACTTAAAATTCTCTTCAAACAAGTCACACTTAATAAGAATCAACCAAGAGGGGCGCCTGGGTAGCTGAGTGGGTTAAAGCCTCTGCCTTCAGCTCAGGTCATGATCCCAGGGTCCTGGGATCGAGCCCCACATTGGGCTCTCTGCTCAGCGGGGAACCTGCTTCCTCCTCTCTCTCTGCCTGCCTCTCTGCCTACTTGTGATCTCTGTCTGTCAAATAAATAAATAAAATCTTTAAAAAAAAAAAAAGATCAACCAAGAAAAATAAATGTGCCAAAGACCCAAGAGAGATGGAGGTAATAGGAAAAAAAGACATAAAAGAAAAAAAAAAACTATATAGACTACAGCTCTGTCCCACAGCTTTTCAGGACTGTTTGTTAGAAATATTCACCATCTCCCCCAAGCTTCAGCCACAATGGACCTATCATGCTTGTCTTTACCACAAAGGTTTACTGACTATACCATTTCTCTGGAATAAACGCCTAGAAGTGAAACTGCTAGGTAGTATGGCCCGTTGAGATTTTCTAAGAAACTGCCAAAATACTTTCCAGAGTGCTTGTACTATTTTATATTTCCACCAGCAGCATATGAGATTTCTTCTCACTTGCCATCATTTAGAATCATTTGGTATTTCCATTGTTTTTTATTTTGGCGATGCTAAGTACGTACTGATAACTAATTGGGTCTTAAAATACATTTCCCTAAGGACGACTGACACTGAACACATGCCTTTCAGCCATGTGTCTATGTCTTAGGATGTTACATACATGAGATCATGCCATTTGCAAACAGTGTTAGCTTAATTTCTTCTTTTCTTACCTGGACACCTTTTATTTGTTTTTCTTATAAAACTGTCTTGGCTGGGGCGGCTGGGTGGCTCAGTGGGTTAAGCCTCTGCCTTTGGCTCAGGTCATGATCCCAGGGTCCTGGGATGGAGCCCCACATCTGCCTCTCTGGTCAGCGGGGAGCCTGCTTCTCCCTCTCTCTCTGCCTGCCTCTCTGCCTACTTCTGCCTACTTGAGATTTCTCTGTTAAATAAAAAAAAAATCTGGGGCACCTGCGTGGTTCAGTGGGTTAAACCTCTGCCTTCGGCTCAGGTCATGATCTCAGGGTCCTGGGATCGAGCCCTGCATCGGGCTCTCTGCTCAGTGGGGAGCCTGCTTCCTCCTCTCTCTCTCTCTCTCTCTCTGCCTGCCTCTCTACCTACTTGAGATCTCTGTCAAATAAATAAATAAAATCTTTAAAAAAATCTTAAAAAAAAACTGTCTTGGCTAAATAAGGTTGCTAAAGTAATTAAATAATACATAAAAAAAAACAAATGCATTAACATTTTAAAAAATGACTTTAGAATCTCAGTATGGTAAGACGAAAAAGTTCTAGAAATCTATTTCACAACAGTGTGAAATACTAACACTACTAAACTGTACACTTAAAATGGTCAAGATGGTCAATTTTATGTTATGTGTTTTTATTACAATAATAAATTTTTTTTTTAAAAGATGGTCTTTTTTGTCTTGGCTAGAACTTCTACCACAACGCTGAATTGCAGTGGTGAGAATGAATCCTCATCTTAACCCTGAGCTTAGGAAGAGAACATTCAGTCTTTTACCATTAAATATAATACCACATCAAAGTTTTTCACAGACGCCTTCACCAGGCTGAGGAAGACCTCTTCTGTTCCTAGCTTGAGAGGGTTTTTTTTTTTTAGTTTTTTTTTTTTATTATTATTAACGTATAATAATACATTTGTTTCAGGGGTACAGGTCTGTGATTCATCAGTCTTATGCAATACACAGAGCTCACCACAACACATACCCTCCCCAATGTCCATCAGCCAGCTACCCCATCCCTCCCACCTCCTTTCCTCCAGCAACCCTCAGTTTGCTTCCTGAGATTAAGAGTGAGAGGTGGTCTTTTTGTGTCTTTTTTTTTTTTTTAAAGGATGGGGGCAGAAGGAGGGAGAGGATCTTATGTAGGTTCCGCACTCTGCAAAGCTGTGTGGGGCTTGATCTTACAACCCTGAGATCATGACCTGAGCTGAAATCAAGAAGTCAGATGCTTAACTGACTGAGCCACCCGGGTGCCCCAAGAGTTGTTTTTTTGTTTTTGTTTTTGTTTTTTTTTTTTGTTTGTTTGTTTAAAAGATTTTGGGGTTTTTTTTGACAGACAGAGATCACAAGTAGGCAGAGAGGCAGGCAGAGAGAGAGGAGGAAGTAGGCTCCCCGCGGAGCAGAGAGCCCGATATGGGTCTCGATCCCAGGACCCTGGGATCGTGACCTGAGCCGAAGGCAGAAGCTTAACCCACTGAGCCACCCAGGAACCCCTTGTTGTTATTTTTTAATCATTAAAGGGTATTACGGTTTTTTGGTTTTTTGACAGTCTTATGGTTTTTTACTTAATCTTACTAATAAGGTATATTACAAAGGCTGAGTTGTTGTATTCATGTTGAACCAACTTTGTATCACTGGGTACAATCCTTCTAAATGTTGGTCATCCTGGTTTGCTAAGGGATACTATGTCTATATTCATAAGGGATACTGCTCTGCAGTTTTCCTTCTTTATGTCTTCTTTGTCTAGCTTTGGTATCAGCATAATGCCAGCCTCACAAGATGACTTGGAAGTGCTTCCTCCTAATTTTTTGGAAGAGTTCAAGATAAATCTTTAAACATCTGATAGAATTCACTAGTGAAGCCATCAGATATTGGGCTTTTATTAATGGAAAAGCTTTTGTTGTTGTTTTATGTAGGCTCCATGCCCAGTGTGGAGCCCAACACCAGTACTGAACTCACGACCCTGAGATCAAGACCTCAGTTGAGATCAAGAGTTGGACACTTAACCAACTGAGCCACACAGGCACCTGTTTGTTTGTTTTTTAAAAGTGGGAAATTTTAAGATTAACTCAACCTCTTTCCCTGTTTCCTGCTACTCAGATCTTCTATTTCTTCCTAGGGCACCTGGGTGGCTCAGTCAGTTAAGTGTTCAACCCTTGATATGGGCTCAGGTCATGATCTTAGGGTTGTGAGACTGAGCCCTGGATCAGGGTCTATGCAGCCTGCTTGAATTCTCTCTCCCTCTCTGCCCTTCCCCCAACCCCTTTCTTTTTAGTCCTCTTAAAAGAAAAAAAAAAAAAAAGGTGTTCTACTTTTAAAAAGATTTTATCTATTTATTTTAAAAAGAGAGCACGAGGGAGGGAGGCGCCCCTCTATTCCTTCTTTAGTAAGTTTTCTTTGTATGTTTCAGGATCTGCCCATCTCATCTAGGCTAACTAATTTACTGGCATCATATTTATTGTTCATAGTATTTCCTTACAACCATTTTTACTTCTGGAAGGTTGGTAGTAATGTACCCACTTTCATGAATAATTCTAGTAATTTGAATCTTATTTTCTTGGTCATTCTGGCTAAAGGCTTGCCAATTTGGTTGATCTTTTATTTTTTTTTTTTTAATTTTTTTTTTTAAATTTATTTATTTGTTAGAGAGAGAGCGAGCGAGCACAGGCAGACAGAGTGGCAGGCAGAGGCAGAGGGAGAAGCAGGCTCCCCGCTGAGCAAGGAGCCCGATGTGGGACTCGATCCCAGGACCCTGGGATCATGACCTGAGCCGAAGGCAGCTGCTTAACCAACTGAGCCACCCAGGTGTCCCTTGGTTGATCTTTTAAAAGAATCAATTTTTTATTTTACTTACTTGGTTTTCCTATTCTCTGTTCATTTGCTTCTACTCTAATCTTTATTCTTTCTTCCTTCTGTTTGCCTTGGGCTTATTTGTGCTCTTCCTGTTCTGGTTTCTTAAAGTAGTTAATAGTTGAGCTTATTGACTTGGTATCTTCCTTCTTTCTTAATACAGGCATTTACAGCTGTAAGTTTCCCTCCAAACACTACTTCAGCTGCATCCTGTAAGTTTCCGTATGTTGTGATTTTTGTTCTCATTCATCTCAAAGTATTTTCTCATTTCACTTGTGCTTTCTTCTCTGATCCACTGGGTATTTAGGAATTCTTGAGATATCCTTATATTCTTTCAATATGAGTCTTAGTCTGATAAGTTTCACTGAGTCTTTGTAGCTTGTCTCTTTTCCTTTTTTTTTTTTTTTAAGATTTTAAAATTTATTTATTTGACAGAGAGATCACAAGTAGGCAGAGAGACAGGCGGGGGTGGGGGGGGAGGCCAGGCTCCCCGCTGGGCAGAGAGCCCGATGTGGGCTCTATCCCAGGACCCTGAGTTCATGACCTGAGCCGAAATTTGAGGTTTAACCCACTGAGCCACCCAGGCGCCCCACTTGTCTCTTTTCTTATTCTTTTCACAAACGCTTTGACAGAATCAAAGTTTCTAATTTCAATGAAGTCTAATTTACCCACTTTTTTCTTTTATGGATCATGCTTTACTTGTCATGTGTAAGAATTCTTCATCAAGCTGCACTTCTGAAAATTTGAAAATTTTCTCTGATTTTTTTCCCAATGTTTTTATAGTTTTACAACTAAATCTATGATCCATTTGAATTACTTTTTGTGTAAAATGTGATGCTTAGGCCTAGGTTGTTCTCCCCCTCCCTCCCTGGCCCCATGGATATCGAATTATTCCAGCACCAACTGCTGAAAAGACCACCCTTCTTTGGCAAATCCAATGAATTGCTTTGGCACATCTTAGTCTGTCTGAGTTTCTATAACATTTGAAAATACCATGCACAAGGTGGCTTAAACAACATACATTTATTTCTCACAGTTCTGGAGGCTGGGAAATCCAAGATCAAGATCATAGCAGATTACATTTCTGGGTACAGCCCACTTCCTGGTTCATAGAGGGCCATCTTCTGTGTCCTCATATGGCAGAAAGGAAGAGTCAAAGCTCTCTGGTGTCCCTTTTATGAGGGCACTGATCCCATTTGTGAGGGCTCCACCCCTACTACCTAATGACCGTCCAAAGTTCCCCACTTCCTAGTAGCATCACACTAGGGTTAGGATTTTAACATGTGAATTTGGGGGAGTCACAAACATTCAGTCAAAAAGTGAGTCTATTTCTGGGTTTCCTGTTCGGTTCCAGTGATCTATGTGTCTATCGCTCTACCAATACTACACAGTTTTGATTACTGTAGCTATAAAATAAGTCTTGAAATGGGTACTATGTTTCCTCCCATTCAAAACTATTTTACCCGGGGCACCTGGGTGGCTCAGTGGGTTAAAGCCTCTGCCAGGTCATGACTCAGGTCATGATCCCAGGGTCCTGGGATCGAGCGCAACCGGCTCTTGGCTTGGCAGGGAGCCTGCTTCCTCCTCTCTCTCTGCCTGCTTGCCTGCCTACTTGTGACCTCTGTCTGTCAAATAAATAAATAAAATTTTAAAAAAACCCCACAAAAACTATTTTACCTACAGTCTTTTTTTTTTTTTAAAGACTTTATTTATTTATTTGACAGAGAGACTCAGTGAGAGAGGAAACACAAGGGGGAAGTGGGAGAGGGAGAAGCAGGCTCCCTGCTGAGCAGGGAGCCTGATGTGGGGCTTGATCCCAGAACCCTGGGATCATGACCTGAGCGGAAGGCAGACGCTTCACCAACTGAGCCACCCATGTGCCCCAATTACCTAGTCTTTTTCATGGATTCCCCGGGAAGTTCTAAGTTGATTATTATGTCATCTGCAAATAGGGACACATTATTTCTTCCTTTCCATAACTTCTTCAGTTTTCTGTACCACTCCATCGCCTCTCCTTTGGCAATTTCCATAACATGAAAGCTAAGCCCTCTCTTATTGTCCCATAACTCCCTGCAGCTCTGTGTACTTTTCCTCAGTTTAATTCCTGCTGGGTTGGACTGGATCATTCTCATTGTTCCGTCTTCAAGTTAACTGGCTCTTCTATTATCCCCACTCTGTTACTGAGGTCATTACATGAATTTTTAAATTTAGTTTTAGTTATAAGTTTTCCAATTTAAAATTTAAATATGTAATTTTCCATTTGTTTCAAGAGTGTTCACCCTCAATTCTTTTTTTTTTTTTTTAAAGATTTTATTTGCTTATTTGACAGAGATCACAAGCAGGCAGAGAGAGAGAGAGGAGGAAGCAGGCTCCCCGCCGAGCAGAGAGCCCAATGCGGGGCTCAATCCCAGGACCCTGGGATCATGACCTGAGCCGAAGGCAGAGGCTTTAACCCACTGAGCCACCCAGGCACCCCCACCCTCAATTCTTAAAGGGGAGTTTTAATTATAATTTAATTCTACTTTCTGCCTGAATGTCTTTGATAAGCCCAACATCTGTATCATGTCATGGTTCCCATCTGTTGACTGTCCTTTCTCCTTAGGAGAGTAAGATTTTCCTGACTCTTCATATGTGGAGCAATTCTGGATTTCTAGATATTACGCTATTATTAATCTGGATCTTGTAAGGTTCAATAGAAAATGTTGGATTTTTGTTTGTCTTAACAGTAATTAACTTGAGTAGGCCCAATCCACAAGCTCCTACCCATCTTTTGTGGGCTGTGTTCTAATGTCAGTTTAGTTCCCATAGCTCTTGCAGTACTACTTTGATCTGTCCCAGGCATACCCTGCAGTGGCCAGCAGAGGACTTGGCAGTAGTCTGCTCTTCGGTTGGGTCTTACTAGGCTCTCAGCATACTGTTCAGAGTCAGATGCACCCATGCTATTTCACAGGAGAGCCCAGGAGTTCATACACAATACTATGGGTTCCCTTTGTTGAGTTCCTTCCTCTCTGCAATCTTCCTGACACTTTCCAGCTCCCAGTCTTCTGGGTAGAAAGGGAAAGCTTTAGCTTCTCTGCTGAGCACCTACCACAACTGTGATCGCCTCTAGTAAAGCAGTGAGAAGAGACAAAAACAAATTCAGTGAATCTCTCTCCGTGCTCCCGGGACCATAATCCCTCTAAATGAAAGATTCCTCTCCAGTCTGGCTGCCCATGTCACTGCTGCCTCTGCTGCTACAATATCTCACCAGGGCCAGGGCAGGAGAAAATGGTGGGGGGGGGGGGCAAACAAAAAAAACAGAGATTCTCTTCCTCTACCTCCATTCCCTGTCCCACAGGAATCCCCTTTCCTGCTCCCGAGACTAGAAAGAGGGGGGTTCTCTTAGACCTTCTTCTGTCTGCACCCAGTGCCCAGTTCCAGGTTTCGTGCTACCTTTGAGTCCAGGCTGGATGGTATTCTATGGAAACAAAAAATAAAAATAGTTTCCTTCCCCAATCCATCTGCTGTCATTTATCTTCCAGAGTACTCAGCTGATCCAGGGATTTTAGTCAGATTCAGTCAGAGAAAAAGGACAGAATGTGCTTACTACATCTTGACCAGAATCAGAACCCTTTCATTTCTTAATGTAAATATCTTCATAAATTCCTGGATTCTTTGCCATTAAAGAATCTTAACTGCTATATTACACCTATTGGCATCTTTCTGTCAATCTTATCATCCCATTGTGAGATGGGGTGCCTTACTGTGTTTATCAAGTTTTCCACACAGAGCATGTACTGTTTCTACAGTCTGAAATAATGAAATAAAGGTTATAGGCAAAAAATGCACAGCAGAAAATTGGAGGGAAATGTTAGTACTGGTTGTTGGTCTTCATATGGCATAAGGTATGTGGAGAGATATTTCAAGTCAACTTTCTGTACTTTTACATTTTTTATGATGAGTATTGCCTTTTTTTTTTTTTTAAAGATTTTGTTTATTTCACAGAGAGAGAGAGAGACAGAGAGAGAGGGAACACAAGCAGAGGGAGCATGAGAGGGAGAAGCAGGCTTCCTGCTGAGCGGGGAGCCCGATGTGGGGCTCGATCCCAGGACTCTGGAATCATGACCTGAGCCGAAGGCAGATGCTTAACAACTGAGCCACCCAGGCACCCTGAGTACTTACTTTATTTTAAATAAACTTTTTAAATTTAGCATAAAATATTGCAAAAAAGTATACAAATTATAAGCATACAGCTCCATGAAAGTAAACACAGCCATTAATCTAAAAAACACTCGCATCAAGAAATAGAGTATTACCCCAAAGTTCTCCATTAGCAGCCACAATAGTGATTGCTTTTCAATTATAAAAGTAGTACACACATTTATATTCAAATAGTTTTGGAATTTATTTCTGATTTTAGTTACTGTGATGCTTCTTTCTTTATATGTTGTCAACATTTATATTTAGTTTTTAAACTGTTACAAGGGGCGCCTGGGTGGCTTAGTCATTAAGTGTGTGGCTTCTGCTCAGGTCATGATAACAGGACCCTGGGATCGAGCCCCACATGGGGTTTCCTGCTCAGGGGAAGCCTGCTTCACCCTCTCCCACTCCCCCTGCTTGTATTCCCGCTCTCATTATCTCTCCTTTTCTGTCAAATAAATTAAGTATTTAAAATAAATAAACTGTTGGGGCGCCTGGGTGGCTCAGTGGGTTAAAGCCTCTGCCTTCGGTTCAGGTCATGATCCCAGCGTTCTGGGATCGAGCCCCGCATCGGGCTCTCTGCTCAGCAGGGAGCCTGCTTCCTCCCTTCTCTCTGCCTGCCTCTCTGCCTACTTGTGATCTGTCTGTCAAATAAATAAATAAAATCTTTTAAAAAATAAAAATAAAAATAAAATAAAATAAATAAACTGTTATAAAAATCTTCTGTACACGTTGATTCTAAAACGTGATAACTATTTAAAAAGCATTTGGAGGGGCACCTGGATGGCTCAGTTGGTTAAACATCTGACTTTTTTTTTTTTTTTAATTCAATTTAGTTAACATATATTATTAGCTTCGGGGGTAGAATTCAGTGATTCATCAGTTGCATACAACACCCAGTGCTCATTACATTAAATCCCCTCCTTCATGCCCTTCAACCAGATACCCCACCCCCCCCCACCTCCCCTCCAGCAACTCTCATTTTGCTTTCTAGAGTTAAGAGTCGTTATGGTTGGGGCGCCTGGGTGGCTCAGTGGATTAGGCCGCTGCCTTCGGCTCGGGTCATGATCTCAGGGTCCTGGGATCGAGCCCCGCGTCGGGCTCTCTGCTCAGCGGGGAGCCTGCTTCCCCCTCTCTCTCTCTGCCTGCCTCTCTGCCTACTTGTGATCTCTCTATCTGTCAAATAAATGGATAAAATCTAAAAAAAAAAAAAAAAAAAAAAAAAGAGTCGTTATGGTTTGCCTCCCTCTCTGTCATCTTATTTTATTTTTCCTTCCCTTGCCCTACATTCATCTGTTTTGTTTCTTAAATTAAGCATCAGACTCTTGATCTCAGCTCAGGTCTTGATCTCAGGGTCATTGAGGTCAAGTTCTGCAACAGGCTCCATGCTGGGCGTGGAGCCTACTTTGAAAAAAAAAAAAAAAAGATAAAAAGTGTTTGGAATATCTGATAATACAATTGTCATTCACTGGGAAAGCCTCAGGATCCCCAGCATGCTGACAGAAGATATTTCTCTCCCAGGGCCAATGAGTCAAGACTGGAGATGGTGATTGTTTCTTCAAATGCAAAGATAGCAACACAAGACACCCAGGAACAGGAAATCAAGGAAACAAGACATCACCAAAGGAACACAGTAATTTTCCAGTAACTGACCCCAAAGAAATAGAGATCTGCAATCTACCTAATAAAGATTTCAGCTTAGTGAGCCATAGGGAAACACAGAAAGACAATTCAATGAAATCAGTAAACAATACACAAACAAAATGAGAAGCTTAACAGAGAGAAAGAAATTATAAAAAAGATCCAAACAGAAATCCTGGAGGTGAAGAATGCAATGAGTGAAATGAAAAATGCAGTAGAGAGCACCAAAAACAGATGTGATCAAAGCAGAAGAATCTGTGAAGTCATAGGTCACTTGAAATTATCTAGAAGAGAACAGAAAAAAAAAATAACAGAAGAAAGCCCATGTGAATTATGAGATACCATCAAAAGAAACTATCTAAACATTGTTGGCATCCCAAAAGGGAAACAAAAAAGGGACAGAAAACTTATTTAAAGAAACAATGGTGGGGGTGGGGGGGAGACAACGCCCTGGTGGCTCAGTGGTTAAGCATCTCCCTTTGGCTCAGGTGGGATCAAGCCCCATATCTGGCTCCCTGCTGAGCGGGAAGCCTGCTTCTCCCTCTCCCACTCCTCCTGCTTGTGTTCCCTCTCTTCTTGTCTCTGTCAGAAAAATAAATAAAATATTTTTTAAAAATAAATAAAAATAAACAATGGCTGAGGCCTTCCTAAGTCTGGGGAGAGATTTAGACATCCACATTCATAAAGCTCATAGGTCCCCAAAAAGATCTTCTCCAAGACAAACTATAATAAAGCCATCTAAAATCAAAGAGAATTTTTCAAGCAGCAAGAGAACAAAAATTCTTCACATACAAGGAACCCCCAAAGGCTATCAGTGGATTTCTCAGCAGAAACACTATATAGGCCAAAAGAGAGTGGGATGATGTATTCAAAATGCTGTAAGAGACTGACTGAGGAAGATGACAGAGGAGCAGGAGGGCCCTAGGCTTGCCTGGTCTCACAAATACAATTAGGTAACTATCAAATTATCCTCAATACCCCAGAAACTGATCTGAAGACTGACAGAAAAAACTCCAAAACTAAAGGTAGAGAAGAGACCACATCAAAGAGGACAGGAAGTGCAGAGATGCAGTTTGGGAGAGAAGTGGATAGTGGTTACTGCAGTGGGGAGGGAACCATAGGTAAGAAGGACAAGAGACAGACTAGCACACGCAGGGGTGCATAGGGAAAACAAATCCCCATAGCAATTGCCTTGCAAAGCAAAACAGTCTGAATCTTGTGTGTTCTTGCAATGACTGGGGCCTAAAGCCTAGAGTTTTAAAGATCAGCATGTTTGCCTCTGGAAGGGCTGAGAGGACACTGGGCTACTCTTGAGAAGAGGCAGGGCAAATAGCCTGCTGACATATAGCCTAGAAACAGTGATCTGAAGAGTGCCTGGGGCACACAGTGGGGAGGTTAGTTGCTCATCTGGGAGCATGTCCTAGGGAGGCAGCATTCACAGAGACACCCCCTCTCCTGCCAGGAACATAGGAACTGGACAGTGCCATTTCCCTCCTCCACCTCTCAGCATAAACACAGAGCCACCACTAGGAACCAGTGTTGTGACCACATTCCCTACCTAATTGGCTTATACCAAGCTCCCTCCCACTACCCACTTCCCTGCACTTAAGTGGAACCACCCTCCCTAGTCATGCTTGCCTCAGTCCCAGCTCAGGTGGTGGGGGGCACCCTCCCCTAGATGATTGGCCCAAACCCCTGCCCACACCATGTCTCCCAACCCAGGAGTTCAGTGAGGCCTCAATTCCAGTGGCAGCAACAGATCTCATTTCACAAGCAGGCCAGAACACACCAAGTTAAAAAGTACAACATTCAGGCCAGGCACAAAACCCTGCCCACAACAGGCAAAGAAAGCCTCCGCAGACAACTAGCCTGAAGGATAGTGGCCAGGATACAACAGCAGAGCACACAGAGCATACAATGGAAACAGTCCCAGAAGTACCAGGCCTTCGAAAGAGGGACACTACGCTGTAGGGCACTACGTGACCTCTTCGTCATAAAGCCATTACACCCAAGAACAGGAGATGTAGCTGGCTTTCCTAACACAGAGAAACAGGCAAAGAGATTCACACAAAATGAGAAGACAGAGGAATTTGTCCTAGATGAAACAGGTTAAGACCATGGTCAGAGACTTGAGTGAAACAGATATAAGTAACATGCTTGATAAACAATTTAAAACAATGATCATGGGGCACCATGCTGGCTCGGTTGGTAGAACACACCACTCTTGATCTCAGGGTTATGAGTTTAAGCCCCACATCGGGAATAGAACTTACTTAAAAACAAAACAAAACAAACAAAAAAACCAAAAAACAAGTGCTTGCTTCGGCAGCACATATACTAAAAACAAAAACAAAAAAACCCTAAAGCAATGATCATAAGGATACTCCCTGGCCTTAAGAGTGGAGGACATCAGGGGTGCCTGGGTGTGGCTCAGTGGGTTAAGCCTCTGCCTTTGGCTCAGGTCATGATCTCAGGGTCCTGGGATGGAGGTCCGCATCGGGCTCTCTGCTCAGCAGGGAGCCTGCTTCCCCCTCTCTCTCTGCCTGTCTCTCTGCCTACTTGTGATCTGTGTCAAATGAATAAATAAAAATCTTTAAAAAAAAAAAAAGAGTGGAGGACATCAGTGAAACCATAAACACAGAGCTAAGGAACAACATAGCAGAGATAAAGGGCTCAATAAATGAAATGAGAAACACACCTGATGGAATGAACAGCAGGCTGAATGCAGAGAAACAAATTAATGACCTAGAATACAGAGTAATGGAAAGTAATCAAGCTTAACAGAAGAGAGAAAAAAAGAATTATGCAAAACAAGAACAGACTTAAGGAACTCAGTGACTCCATCAAACATAATAACATCCATCTTGTAAGAATCCCAAAAAAGAAGAGACAGAAAGGGAGACAGAGAATTTATATGAAGAAATAACAGCTGAAAACATCCCTAATCTGGGGAAGAAAACAGACATCCAGATCCAGGAGTCACAAAGAACCCCCAACAAAACCAACAAACACAGATCCACACCTACACATATTGTAATTAAAATGGCAAAATATAGGGCGCCTGGGTGGCTCAGTGGGTTAAAGCCACTGCCTTCGGCTCGGGTCATGATCCCAGGGTCCTGGGATGGAGCCTTGCATCAGGCTTTCTGCTCAGCGGGGAGCCTGCTTCCTCCTCTCTCTCTGCCTGTCTCTCTGCTTACTTGTGATCTCTGTCTGTCAGATAAATAAATAAAATCTTTAAAAATAATAATAATAAAAGTTAAAAAAATAAAATGGCAAAATATAGTGGTAAAGAAAAAATATTAAAAGCAGGAAGACAAAGAAAAACAGTTACATACAAAGGAAACCCCATAAGGCCAACAGTGGATTTTTCAGCAGGAACTTTCCAAGCCAGAAAGAAGTGGAATGATATATTCAAAGTGCTGAACAGAAAACACCTGAAGCCAAGAATACTCTGTCCAGGAAGCCTATCATTCAGAATAGAAGGAGAGATAAAGAGTTTCCCAGACAATGGGGTGCCTGGGTGGCTCAATTGTTAAGCATCTGCCTTCGGCTCAGGTCATGATTCCGGGATCAAGCCTTGCACTGGACTCCTTGCTCGGGGGGAGCCTGCTTCTCCGTCTCCCACTCCCCCTGCTTGTGTTCCCTCTCTCGCTGTGCCTATCAACTAAACAAATAAAATCTTAAAAAAAAAAAAAAAAAAAAAGAGTCTCCCAGACGAACAAAAACTACAGGAGTTCATGACCACTATATCACCCCAGCAAGAAATATTAAAGGGAATTCTTTGAGTAGAAAGGAAAGGCCAAAACCAATAGCATGAATGTAGGAAATACAAAAGCAATAAAAAGAAATATTTCTGTAAAAAAAAAAAATCAAACAACACAAAATAAAATAAAATAAAATAAAAACAAAATAAAATATGACACCATATACCTAAAACATGGGGAGGAGTAAAGAATGGGTTCAAACTTATATGCCCATCAACCTAACATAAACTGCTATATGGAAAAAATATAATTTACAAACTTAATGGTAACCACAAATCAAAACCACTAAGAAATATGCAAAGAATATAGAGAAAGAAATCCACATACAGTACTAAAGAAAACTAGCATACCCTGAAAGAAAGAATTGAGAAAATCTTCAGAAACCACCACAAAACAAGTAACAAAATAGTAACAAATACGTATCTATCAATAATTACTTCAAATGTAAATGGACTAAACACTTCAATAAAAAGACACAGAATAAGAGAATGAATAATAATAATAAAATCTACATACTGCCTACAAGAGACTTATTTTATAACTAAAGACATTTGCAGGCTGGGAAGTGAGGGGATGGAGAAACATTTATCATGCAAATGGATGTCAAAACAAAGTTGGAGTAGCAACACTCATATCGGAAAAAATAGACATTAATACAGAGACTGCAACAAGAGACAAAGAAGAATACTATAATGAAGAGAACAATCCAACAAGAAGATATAAAAATTGTAAGTATTTATAAACCCAACATGGGAACTTCCAAATACATAAAACAGTTAACAACAAACATTAAAAAACACTAATTGATAATAATACAGTAATGGGGGAGGCTGGATGGCTCAGTCGTTGAGCCTCTGCCTTTGGCTCAGGTCACGATCCCAGGGTCCTGGGATCAAACCCTGCATCAGGCTGTCTCCTCAGAGGGAAGCCTGCTTCTCTCTCTCCCACTACCCAGCTTGTATTCCGTCTCTTGCTGCCTCTCTGTTAAATAAATAAAATTTTAAAAATAGTAATAATAATACAGTAATACTGGGGGACTTTAACACCTCACTTACATCAATAGAGCATCTAAGCAGAAAATCAATAAGGAGAGATACTGGGTGGCTCAGTTGGTAAGTAACTGCCTTTGGCTCAGGTCATGATCCCAGGTCATGACAGAGTCCTGCATCAGGCTCCCTGCTCAGCAGGGAGTCTGCTCCTCCCTTTGCCTGTTGCTCCCCGACTTGTGCACGCGCGCGCTCTCTCTAATAAATACATAATCTTAAAAAAAAAAAGAAAGAAAGAAAAAGGAAAGAAAAATCAACAAGGACACAAGGGCTTTGGATGACACACCGGACCAGATGGATTTAACAGATATATTCAGGGCATTCCATCCTAAAAGAGTAAAATACACATTTTTTTCAAAGTGCACATGGAACATTCTCCAGAAGAGATCACGTATTAAGCCACAAAACAAGCCTCAACAAAAAGATCAAAATTATACCATGCATCTTTCCTGATCACAACACTATGAAACTAGAAGTCAATCATAACAAAATATCTGGAAAGACCACAAATACATGATGGTTAAATAACATGCTACTAAACAATAAATGAGTCAACTGAGAAATAAAAGAAGAAATGAAAAAGAATATGGAAACAAATGATAATGAAAACACAATGGTTCAAATCCTTTGGGATACAGTGAAAGCAGTTCTAAGAGGGCAGTTTATAGCAATACAGGCCTACTTGCTCAAATAGCAAGAAAAATCTCAACCTAACCTTACACCTAAAAGAGCTAGAAAAAGAACAAACAAAACCTAAAACCAGAAGAAGAAAGAATATAATAAAGATGAGAGCAGAAATAAATGATATAGAAACTAAAAGGAAAAAAAAAAAACAACTCAACAAAACCAGGAGCTGGTTCTTTGGGGGGGAAAAAAAAAACCAATAAAATTGATAACTCTCTAGCCAGACTTATCAAGACAAAAAGAGAAAGGACCCAAATAAATAAAATCACAAATGAGAGAGAAGAAATAAAAACAAACACCACATAAAAGAGATTGTGGAAAATTATATGCCAACAAATTGGGCAACCTAGAAAAAAATGGATAAATTATTAGAAACATATTAACTCACCAAAACTGAAACAGGAAGAAATAGAAAATCTGAACAGACCAATTACCTGCAAAGAAACTGAATTAGTAATAAAAAAAACTCCAAAGAAAGAAAAGTCTGGGACCAGATGGGTTCACAGGCGAATTCTACCAAGAAGAGTTAATACCCATTCTTCTCAAACTATTATTAAAAAAAAGAGGAAGGAAAACTTCCGAACTTATTCTATGAGGCCAGCATTACCCTGTTACCAAAACCAGATAAAGACACCACAAAAAAGAAGAACTACAAGCCAATATCCCTGAGGAACACAGATACAAAAATTCTCAACAAAATACTAGCAAACCAAATTCAACAATACATTTAAAAAAAATCAGGGGCGCCTGGGTGACTCAGTGGGTTAAGACTCTGCCTTTGGCTCAGGTCATGATCTCAGGGTCCTAGGATCAAGCCCCGAGTCAGGCTCTCTGTTCATCAGGGAGCCTGCTTCCCCGCCCCCTCCGCCCCCCGCCTGTTTCTCTGCCTACTTGTGATCTCTCTCTGTCAAATAAATAAATAAATTCTTAAAAAAAAAAATCATTCACCACGATTAAGTGGGATTTATTCCTGGGTTGCAAGGGTGGTTTGATATTCTCAAATCAGTCAACATAATACATCACATCAATAAGAGAAAGAAGATCCGTATGATCATTTCAGTAGATCCAGAAAAAGAATCTGACAAAGTACAACATCCACTCAAGATAAAAACCCTCAAAACAAAAACAAAAACAAAAAAACCCTCAAGAAAGTACGTTTAGAGGGAACATACCTCAACATAATAAAGGCCATATGTGAAAACCTCACAGCTAATGTCATCTTCAGTGGGAAATAACTGAGATCCTTTCCCCTAAGGTCTGGAAAAACACAAGGACATCCACTGTCACCACTTTTATTGAACATAGTACTGAAAGTCCTAGTTACAGCAAGCAGACAACAAAAAGAAATAATCCAAATCAGCAAAGTCAAACTTTCACTACTTGCAGATGACATGATACTTACATACAGAAAACCCAAAAACCTACACCCGAAAACTGCTAGAACTGATAAATGAATTCAGTAAAGTTGCAGGACACAAGTTCAATGTACAGAAATCTGTTACATTTTTTAAAAGATTATTTATTTATTTGAGAGAAAGAGAGTGCATGCATGAGCATCAAGGAGGAGCAGAGAGTGAGGAAGAAGCAGACTCCCCACTGAGCAGGGAGCCTCATGTGGGGCTCATTCCCATGACTCTGAGATCATGACCTGACCCAGATGTTTAACTGACTGAGCCACCCACACACCCTAATCTGTTGCATTTCTGTACATCGATAATAAAGCAGCAAAAAGAAAAATTAAGAAAAAAATCCTGTTTACAATTGCACCCAAATTAGACACATAATAATAAATATAATCAAAGAGGCAAACACCTGTAAGAAAGAAATCAAAGATGACACAAAGAAATGAAAAAACATTCCGTGTTCATGGATTGGAAGAATAAATATTGTTAAAATGTCTAAATTATCCAAAGCAATCTATACATTTAATGCAATCCCTATCAAAATACCAATAGTAGGGCGCCTGGGTGGCTCAGTTGGTTAAGCCACTGCCTTCGGCTCAGGTCGTGATCCGGGAGTCCCAGGATCGGGTCCCACATCTGGCTCCCAGCTCCATGGGGAGTCTGCTTCTCCCTCTCACCTTCTCCCCTCTCATGCTCTCTCTCTCTCTCAAATAAATAAATAAAATCTTTAAAAAAAATACCAATAGCATTTTTCACAGGGTTAGAACAAATAATCCTACAATTTGTGTGGAAATACAAAAGACCCCAAATAGCCAAAGTAATCTTGAAAAGCGAAGCTGAAGACATCACAATTCCAGACTTCAAGTCACATTACAAACCTGTGGTAATCAAAACAGTATGGTACTGGCACAAAAATAGACACATACATCAATGGAACAGAAAGAATACAGAAGCCAGAAAGAAACCCACAATTATATAGTCAATTAATCTTTGACAAAGCAGGAAAGACTATTCAGTCGGGAAAAGGACACCCTCTTCGACAAATGCTGTTGGGAAAACCAGACCACTTTCTTACACCATACAAAAAAATAAATTAAAAACTGTTTAAAGACCTAAATGTGAGGGGCGCCTGGGTGGCTCAGTGGGTTAAAGCCTCTGCCTTCAGCTCAGGTCATGGTCCCAGGGTCCTGGGATCGAGCCCCGCATCGGGCTCTCTGCTCAGCAGGGAGCCTGCTTCCTCCTCTCTCTCTGCCTGCCTCTCTGCCTACTTGTGATCGCTCTGTCAAATAAATAAATAAAAATATTTAAAAATAAATAAATAAATAAATTTGGGGGGGAAAAAAAGACCTAAATGTGAGACCTAAAACCATAAAAATCCTAGAAAAGGGCACAGGCAGTAAATTTCTCTGACATCAGCTCTAGCAACTTTTTTCTAGATTGGTCGGTCCCCTGAGGTAAGAGAAACAAAAGCAAAACTATACACTTTTGGGACAACATCAAAATAAAAAGCTTCTGCACAGGGAAGGAAACAATCAACAAAAACTAAATGGCAACCTACGGACTGGGAGAAGATATCTGTAAATGACATATCCTTTAAAAGGTTAGTATTCAAAATATATTAAAAACTTATAAAACTCAACACCCAAAAACCAAATAATCCAATTTACAAATAGGCAAGAGACATGAACAGACATTTCTCTGAAGAAGGCATCCAGATGGCCAACAGACATGAAATGATGCTTAACATCACTCATCATCAGGGAAATGCAGATCAAAACCAAAATAAGATATCACCTCATACCTGTAAGAATGGCTAAAACCAAAAGCACAAGAAAAAACAGGTGGTGATGAGGATGTGGAGGAGGAGGAACGCTCAGGTACTGTTGGTGGGAATGCAAACTGGTGTAGTCATTGTGGAAAAGAGTGGTTCCTCAGACCCCTGGAGATTCCTCAGAAAATGAAAAACAGAACTACCCAGTATCTAGCAATCACGCTAGGTATTTACACAAAAAATACAAAAACACTAATTCAAAGGGATACATGCATCCCTATTTTTATAGCAGCATTATTTGCTATAGCCAAGATATGGAGACAGCCCAAGTGTCTGTCGATAGATGAATGAATGGAGAAAGAAGCTGTGGTATATGCACGCAATGAAAAAGTATTCAGTCACAAAAAAGAGCAAAATCTTGCCATTTGCAGTAACACGGATGAAGCTACAGAGTATAATAATGAGGGGAATAAGTCAGTCAAAGAAAGACAAATACCATATAATTTCACTCATACGTGGAATTTAAGAAACAAAACAAAGGAGCAAAGGGTTAAAAAAGAGAGAGAGAGAGAGAGACTCTTAACTATAGAGAACAAACTAATGGTGACCAGAGGGGAAAGGGTGGGGGGAGGGGTGAAAAAGGTGATGTGGATTGAGGAGAACACTTGTTGTGATGAGCACCACGTGAAGCACCACGTGATTCAAATAAAAACTTAAAACAAAAAGCAAAAAACCCTACAAAGTGTTGCAAGAAAAAACTGCCAAGCCAGAATACTTTATCAAGCTGTGCTGTCCTTCAGAAATGAAGGAGCGATAAAGACTTTTTCAGACAAACAAAAGCCCAGAGTTCATCACCACTAGACCTGCTTTACAAGAAATGCTGAAAGGAGTACTCCAAGCTGACGTGAAAGGACAATAATTAGTAACATGAAAATATACACTGGGTAAAGGCAAGTATACAGTCATGCAGAACACTCTAATACTCTAATATGGTAGTGTGTTAATCACTTAACTCCAACATAACGGTTAAAAGACAAAATTACTAAAAGTAACTACAGCAACAATAATTTGTTAATAGCTACAAATAAGACATAAATATGGTTAACAGATATATGACAAGATACTCAACACCCCTAATCATCAGGGAAATGCAGATCAAAACTACCTCACACCTGTTAGGATGACTTTTGTTTAAAAAGACTCCTGGGTGGTTCAGTCGGTTAAACATCCTCAACTCTTGATTTCAGCTCAGGTCATGATCTCAAGGGTTGTGAGATCCAGCCATGCATCAGGCTCAGGCTGGATGTGGAGCCTGCTTAAGATTTTCTCTCTGTCTCCCCCAAATAAATAACTAAATAAGTAGACAACAGATGAGGCGCCCGGGGGGCTCAGTCAATGAAGTATCTGACTGATAATGTTCTGAGCTTGGGCCCCATACTGGGCTCCATGCTGGGCATGAAGACTACTTTTAAAAAAATAAATAAGTAAAAAGACAACAGAAAACATGTGTTGGGAAAGATGTGGAGAAAAGGGAATGCTTGTACACTGTTGGTAGTAAACTGGTACAATCATTACAGAAAACAATATGAAAATTCCTCAAAAAATTAAAAACCAAACTAAACCTATAATCTAGCAATCCTACTTCTGGGTATATAGCCAAAGCAAACAAAATCATTATCTTGAATAGCTATCTGCATCCCCATCAGCGCAGCATTATTCACAATAGCCAAGTTATGGAAACAACCTAATTGTCTGTGAACAGGTAAATGGATAAAGATGATGTAGTGTATATTTACAATGGAATACTACTGAGCCATAAGAAAAGAAGGAAAACCTGCCATTTATATTATACTTACATACAGATAGATGATAGACAGACACAGAATTCAACTATTTATATCCTTCTCAATCCCAAAGTCAAAATCAACCCCATTGGGAACACATTACAGTAATTCCCATCAGATTCAAAGACCAAACAAGCCTGTGCACTTCATCACCACCATTTACTACTGCTGTGGAGGTGCCCGTGATCACAATTAGGCGATGGGAAGAAAACACAGGCACGCAACTAGAAAAGGACACTGTGGGGTGAGACGGATTCTCCGAAATCCGTCCGAAATCCTCCGAAAAAGAGTAAAATGATTGTTATTTGCAGAGTATATCCTAATATACTTAGAGAATCAACTGAAAACCTTTACCTTTCGCTACTGGCAGGTAGTGAAAATTAACATACAGAAATCCATGCTTTCACATACATCACCAACAAGAAGGTAGAAGGTAAAATGCTTTGACAACACTAAAAACAGAAAAAGCTCTGGGAATAAACTTAACAAGAAATGCCAAGAAATCTCTCAAACTCAGAGGGACATGAAAGAAGACTCAAAGAGAAAGGCATAGTCTGAGTGGGGAAGACTCATCACCTAAATATCACTCATCCTACATTAACCTAAAAATGTAACACAGTGCCAAGAAAAACAAAAAGGATTTTTTTTTTTTGAAACAGATTTATCTTAAGGTTCATACAGAAAAACAAACATAGCCAGGAAAGTTCTGAAAGTTAAAGGCAATGAATGATAATTAACTTTACTAAATATCAAAACATGCTCTAGAGCCAGAGTAATTAAAACAATGTGTACCCAAACATAAACACATAGATTAATGTGTAGAACAGAAAGTCCACAAATAGACCCAAATTCATACAACATGTGGCAAAGTATATCACATACAGTAAAGGACATTTGAACAAGTGGGAGGAAAGATGGATTACTTATTACAAGGTGTTGCAACAAATGGGTGGCCATTTGGGAAAAAATTAGGTTGGAGCCACACTTCTCAAATTCCAAATGGATAAAAGATATAAAGGTAAGTAATGAAATTTAAAAAGTACTTTAAGAAACCACAGGGTAATTTTTCATACTCTTCTAATAGGGAAGCTCTTTCTAGGTATGACAAAGAACCCAGAAGCCTTAAAAGTCCAATGAATATGACCCAATAAAGAACTATTTTTTTTTCATGACAAAAACCATCCTAAATAAAAAGAGAAATAACAATCTGGAAAAATATAACCGCAATTTTTATCACCAACAAAGTGCTAAGTTCCTTCATAAATGAACGATTTTTACAAAATCAATGTTAAAAACACCAAAGCCCAAAGGAAAAATGGGCAAAGGAAATAAATGGAAATGGTCCTTCAATCTTAGAGCAACGGGAGAGCTACAAATTAAAACTACCCTGATATGAATGTTCACTCTATTACTCTTTTAACTTTTCTATAGGGTAAACTAAGTTTTGGAAGAAAAAATATACACAAACAATTTTTTCACCTATCAAGCAGGGAAACATCGAACCTTGCGCTCTCCCAGTGCTGGTGAGGTATGCGGAAACAGGCACTGCCACACACAGCTAAGGAGCACATGGGCACCAAGCCTCTATGGAGGCTGATCGGGTAAGAGCTAACAATTTTACAAAAGCACATACTCACTAACGCAGCAATGCTGCTCCTGGTTAAGTGACGAGGCAGATGTACTTGGCCATGCGTCAAAGGATGCATATAGAAGGTAACTCAGTGTTCCTAAACTAGCAAAATTTACAACACCTTGTATGTCCGTCAGGAGAGCTCTGGCTAAAGGAAAGCACATCCTGACTGTGGACTATTATCCGGTTGCGAAAGACAATGAGAAAGCTCTTATGTATTGATAACAAATTATCACAAAGAGACAAAAACACGAGGGACATACTGTGCTACTTTCATGTAAAAGAAAAGAGCTCTCTGTGCGTTTGTATCATGCAAAGAACACCCCTGAATAGATACTAGAGAACTGGTAACACTGGCTGCCTCTGGGGAGAGGATGCGGTGGCCAGGGGCAAGATGGAAGGGAAGCTTTCCCATGTATACTGTTGTTCCTTTTTGAATTTTCTGCCATGTGAATCTATTACTGCAGTGAAAAGCTGAAATTAACAATAATGAACGCTTCCCTGTGGAAGCAGCGGCCTCCGTCTCTGAGCTTCCATAACTGTATTTCCATCATGCCTGCGTTCATTCTCTTTCAGCCTCCTCTGATCGATTGTGGCTTCTTCGGGAAGAAGGTCACTGCTGAATCACTTTTGTGTTCCCTAGAGCACCCAGCACCTCATCTGGCACCGAGCGGAAAGTCACTGCAGGTCTGTTCACTGTGTTAAACTAGTCCACTGGTGCAAACAGTTCATCCTTGGGGAAAAGAAGATTTTCCTGAAAGTTGCTTTGTAAAGTAGACCAATGATTAGGACAGGAAATTCTGCTTCTGTAAGCATCAAAATTAGCCAAATAAGCCAGAAGAATGCTCAGCAGAGTAAGTTAAAAGTACTGAAAAGAGAAAGAAGTTTCAGTTCATGAATGAAAGCTGATTTCAGAGAACGTGAAGCGTGAAAATACATATATTCAAGAGAATGATTACTGCCACATTTAGAATAATCATTGGGGGCGCCTGGGTGGCTCAGTCAGTTAAGTCGAAGTCAGTAAAGTTGAAGGCATCTGCCTTCCACTCGGGTCATAACCTGGGAGTCCTAGGATTGAGCCCTCCCCACCCATCCCCCATCCCTCCTGCCCCCTGCCCCCGTCACAACCCAGTCAGGGTCCCTGCTCCGTGGGGAGCCTCCTTCTCCCTCTACCTGCAGCTCCCCCCCCTGCTCCATGCTCTCTCTCACACATGCGCTGTTTCTCTGTCAAATAAATAAATAAAACCTTAAAAAAAAAAATCATTGGTATGGCACAGCAACACCCAGATTGAAGGGAAAACAAAATTGTATTAACTGGTTGTGACGGTCATCACAAGTAACCAAGTACATGATGCTACCCCTCCACATATCTGGACATCAACAAATACATTAAAGATTTTCTTCCATAGTGCCAGCTACCTACATTCTTATTCCCTCTTGAACTGGTCAGGAATGGCTAACAAAGAGATTGAACTGACCCTTGCTAAGAATATGGGAAAAGAATTTGTTTTAAAGCTAGAAACAGGGGTGTCTGGGTGGCTCAGTCAGTTAAGTGTCCAACTGTTGATTTCAGCTCAGGTCATGTTCTCAGGATTGTGAGATCGAGCCCCATAGCAGGCTCCGTGCTCAGCGGGCAATCTGCTTGAGATTCTCTCTCTCCCTCCCTCTGTCTCACCCCCAGTTGCCTTCTCTCTCTCTAAAATAAATAAATAAATCTTAAAAAATAAAATAAAGGTAGAAACAACTCAAGAGCACAGTGGGCAGCCCTGTCATTTCACAAGACCTGTGGCCCAGGCAGAAGGTACCTCAGTCTCAGTCCTGGCAGGTACTGGGAACAGCCACCTGTTCCCAGCTACAAATGGGCAGCCACATCTACATCCACACAGGATGGAGGTCCCTTGCCTGGTTTCCTGACAAATGTGTGGCCTGTTGGAGAGCACCATCATTCTTAATAGCTTACCCCAAAGTGGGGGTGTGATGAGTCTCCTTTTTATTATGGTTTCAAGAGCTTTTCATACAAATGCCACATGGAAAATGGTTCCATTCCCAACACATATCTGCAAAAGCACTGTTTGTGAGGGAAAGAACTGCAAAGAAGAGACCAAAGATGAGGTTCTCCTGGAGCCCTTCTCCTTGACACAATCTTCTCAACAAATGGTGCTGGGAACACTGAATAGCCACTATACAAAACAGTTAAGTTGAACCCTTAGATCACATACATAAATTTGAAATGCATCAAAGGCCTAAACAAAGAGCTAAAACTACAAAACTCTTTTTTATTTTATTTTATTTTATTTATTTGAGAGAGAGAGAGAACAAGAGAGAATGCAGAGCAGGGAGAGGAGAGGGAGAAGCAAACTTCCCGCTGAGCAGTGAGCCCCATGCAGGGCTCAATCCCATGACCCCAAAATCGTGACCTGAGCCAAAAGCAGATGCTTAACGAACTGAGCCACCCAGGTGCCCCTAGAACTATAAAACTCTTAAAGAAAGTAGAGTAAAAGCATCATGATATTGGATTTAAAAAGGATTTCTTGCATATGACACCAAAAACACAGGCAAAAAAGAAAAAAAAAAAACAACAGACAAACCAGACCTCAAACAATTAATAATTTTTGTGCAACAAAGGAAACTTTCGAGTGAAAAGACAACCCACAGAATGTGAAAAAGTATTTGCAAATCACATCTAATAAGGAATTAATACCCAGAATAAAAAACTTTTATATCTTGGCAGCAGAAAAACAAATAACCCTATTCAAAAATGGGCAAAGGGCTTGAACAGACATTTCTCTAGAGAAGATACACAGATGGCCAAGAGGCACATAAAGAGATGCCCAACATCACTAATCATTAGGGAAATGCAAATTAAAGCCTTAATGAGATACCATTTCACACCTACTTGAATGGCTCTTATTAAAAAATTAAAAACAAACAAATGAAAATGGGAAATGAGTGTTGGTAAGGATGTGGAGCAACTGGGAACACTTGTGCATTACTGACAGAATATAAAATGGGGCAGCTGCTGTAGGAAATAGTTTGGCAGGTCCTCAAAAAGTGAAACATAGAATTACCAAATGATCCAGCAACTCCTCCCCGGGGTATACAGCCAAGGAATTGAAAGTAGGGATTTGAACAGATATCTGTACACTCATGTTTATAACAGCATTATTCACAACAGGCAAAAGGCAGAAATAATCCAAGTGTTCACGGATAGATGAAGAGCTAAATGAAATGTGGATACACATACAACAGAATATTATTTGGCTTGAAAAAGGAATGAAATTCTGATACATGCTACAACACTGTGTTGGGGTGCCTGGGTGGCTCAGTGTGGTAAAGCCACTGCCTTAGGCTTGGGTCATGGTCCCAGAGTCCTGGGATCAAGCCCCATATCCGGCTCTCTGCTCAGCAGGGAACCTGCTTCCCCTCCTCTCTGCCTGCCTCTCTGCCTATTTGTGATCTCTGCCCGGCAAATAAATTTCAAACAAACAAACAAACTTTAAGAAAACACAGGGCAAAGGTTGCCTGGCTGGCTCAGTAGGTATAGCATGTAAGTCTTGATTGCAGGGTCATGAGCTAGAGCCACGCACTGGGTGCAGAGATTACTTTAAAAAAAAAAAAAAAAAAGGCAAAAGCTTCCATAACATTGGATTTGGCAATGATTTCTTGGATAAGACACCAAGAACAGGGCTGCCTGGGTGGCTCAGTTGTTAAGCATCTGCCTTCAGCTCAGGTCACGATCCCAGGGTCCTGGGATGGAGAATCAGGCTCCCTGCTCAGTGGGGAGCCTGCTTCTCCCTCTCTTGCTCCCCCTGCTTGTGTTTCTCTGTCAAATAAATAAATAAAATCTTGAAGGGAAAAAAAAAAAAAAGACACCAAGAACACAGGCAACAAAAGAAAAAAATTGGACTTCATAAAAAATTTTAAATTGTGTGCATCAAAAGACACTATCAACAGAGTAAAAAGGCAGTACACAGAAAATATTTACAAATCAAGTATCTGATAAAGAGATTACTATCCACGGATGCTTGAGTGGCTCAGTGGGGTAAAGCCTCTGCCTTCGGCTCAGGTCCTGATCCTGGGGTCCTTGGATAGAGCCCCGCATTGGGCTCTCTGCTCAGCAGGGAGCCTGTTTTCTCCCTGCCTACTTGTGATCTCCCCCTCTGCCTACTTGTGATCTCTGTCTGCGAAATAAATAAATAAAATCTTAAAAAAAAAAAAAGAGAGAGAGATTACTATCCAGTATACATAGAGAACTCCTAAAACTCAACAACAACAACAAAAAACAATCTGATGTAAAACTGGGCAAAGAACTTGAATAAACAGTTTTCCAAAGATACACCAATGACTCACAAGCACATGAAAAGATGCTCAACATCACCACCCATTAGGGAAATACAAATCAAAACTATAATGAGATACTATCTCAAAACCACCTGGATGGTTACTATAAAAAAACAGAACAAACAGGAGCACCTGGGTGGCTCAGTTGTTAAGCGCCTGCCTTTGGCTCAGATCATGATCCCAGGATTCTGGGATCAAGCCCAGCATCAGGTTCCCTGCTCAGTGGGAAGCCTGCTTCTCTCTCTTCCACGTCCCCTGCTTGTGTTCCCTCTCTTGCTGTCTGTGGCTCTCTCTCTCAAATAAATAAGTAGTCTAAAAAAATAAAAATAAAATAAAAAGGAAGGAAATTCTAATACATGCTATAGCATGAATGAACCATGAGAACATCATGCTAAATGAAACACGCCAGTCACAAAAAGACAAATACTGTATGATTCCACCCACATGAGGTACTTAGATTAGAAAAAAATCATAGATAGGAAGTAGAATGGGTGGTTGCCAGGGGCAAGGGGAAGGAGGGAATGGGGAGTTAATGCTAAATGGGTATGGAGTTTCAGTGTTGCAAGATGAAGAGAGAAATGGAGAAGGATGGTTGTGATGGTTGCACGTTATGTGCGCATTTAATACCATTCAACTGCACAGTTAAAATGATTAACACGGTAAGTTTTATGTGTATTTACCACAACAGAAAAATTAAACTACAATAACAAAGAATGAGTACACAGGAGGGGGTAGGGGATAGGGCTAGGAGGAATTCAAATGTATTACAAAAAAAGGAAATAGGGTGGGAACACATTTGGTTACAATACAATCACAGTAATCTTTAGAATGGGGATGAAATGTGTTCTATATTTTGTGGCAAAATCTTAAAGAGCAAAATAACTAGCCATTAAACAGAACATTATAAGCCAAAAATAATTTAATACAGAAACCACACGCCAGACAAACAGGACTCTGAGCTCCCTAATAGCCAACGCAAAGAAGGAAACATTATTGACACAGTTCACCATATACTTTAAAAAAAATCAAACCAGTAGCTTAAAAGAGGCACAGTTACTCCAGGCACTGAACATGAAGAAATTTCTAAATGGCCTAGGTTTTCTAGGGGACTTCTCAGATAGATTTAATACAAGCTGGTGGGGCCACGCAAAGTCAGTTTACTGAAAAGCTGGAAGAGGGGCCAGAATTACGCTGCTTCCTAATGATCTGGCTTCACTCAAAGGCAAAACATTGCCTGGAACGTAAGCATTAAAGCACCTTCCAGGGGCACCTGGGTGGCTCTGTGAGTCAGGCGACTGCCTTCATCTCAGGTCATGATCCTAGAGTCTCAGGATGGCATCAGGCTCCCTGCTCAGCAGGGAGTCTGCTTCTCCCTCTGATCCTCCCCACTCTCGTGCTCGCTCTCGCTCTCTCTCTCTCAAATAAATAAATAAATAAAAATCTTAAAACAACAACAACAACAACAAAAGCCCACCTCCCAGCACAGTCTAATGAATGTTCTTTCTCCCAGTTGAGCTTCGGATGGCACTTGGGAGAAGAATTCAAGATTATCTTTCCTGACAGGAATATGAGATGCAACATTCTCTGTTGTTTGCTAACGGCAGGTCTTGGTGTTTCCAACAGTCACTGTTGCAGGGATGACAAATTAGAATGCATATCCAAACCCAACCAAGGCTCAGGCTGGCAGAAGGGACCTAATCACCCACGGAGATGAGGTGGCATCCATGTGAGGTGGTAGGGAAGAAGGGCTGGGCAGGCCAGCTCGGGGAAGACCTTGAGAGCAGGGGGATACTGAAGACTGTTGAAGAGGACCACGACCGGAGACTTTCTGAGCGATACTGCGATCTTCTGAAAGGTGCAACCCAGGACCAGAGCCAAACACAGCAAGCTGCTCAAAGGATCAAGTTAACTGGGAAACAGGGAAATAACTGAGATTTTTAAGTTAAAAAAAAAATGCTGTAGGATAGTGTTTTACAGAAAAAGATGTTCACACATAACATGGATACAGATGGATGAATCGGATACAAAACGGTATGATCCCATTATAAAGACAGAGAACAAGAGAATGAGCAAGAGTGACGCCTGCTAGTGGTCACCACCGTGATTACAAAACTTGTGCATGTGCACACCTGCATACTAATTGTTCTTCAACACGGACAATTTGTATTAAAAAAAAATTCTAACTCAAGAAATTTAGAAATATAGTACGCAGTAAAATGTATAAACAGCAGTATCACTGAGAATGAAATCTTAATTATGACATCATCTAAAAATAAGGGGAACTGTCTAAAAACAAGAGCCAGTTATGTACTTGGCAAAACTATAATATACGACTGACTGATGCTGATGGGATTCAGTGTGAAACACATCAGCACCGGCATTGTGCTTGTATGGAGCCGTGGCTCTCAAAGTATGGTTCCAAAGACTGGCAGCAGCTGGCTGAAAACTTGCTTGAAATTCAAATTCCAAGGCCTATCTCTGACCTACAGAGTCAGAGACTCTAGCGAAGTAGGATTAAAACAAAGTGATTCTAATTCACACAAAAGTCTGAGAACCACTGGTATGAATAATGCCTCACCTGTCTAGCGAGGGGAATGTATTTTCTTGCTCAAATCCCTTTCTGTTATTTTAACCTGAACTCCTGAACAAACACTAATCTATTCAATTGTGAAATAAACTGGAAGATAATTTAAAGATTTTTTTAAGTTAGGTAGAATTCTGGAATTGCTTATTTTGATACAATGTACCAACCACTGCAGCGGAGTGACCTGAAGAAACTCAAAACTCATTTGTAAGAAGTGGTAAGGAACCAACATTTGGAATTTTAATATATATAAATATCATCTAAGATTTGCAAATACTCTAAAGTTAACAGCACAAATGTGACTATTACAACTGCCACATTTATGTTAACTGATTATTTTAGTCTCTCTTATTTCTGACTGACATTAACAAGTTTAAAATAGAGGTTCAACAAAATTTTAATTTCTAAAGGGTTATATCAGTCACTATAGCTCCAAACTTAACACTGCTACTACATTTGAGACATAAAGCCTATTAAAATACCAGATCCAAAAATAAAATAAAATACCAGGTCCTCTTTCACAAAAATGTGACTGCAATTTTTAAAATAATTTATAACTGGTTATTAATATGAAATACCATTCTTGGGGCACCTAGGTGGCTCAGTCGGTTAAGCATCTGCCTTCCACTCAGGTCATGATATTAGGGTCCTGGGATTGAGCCCTACATCTGGCCCAGTGGGGAATCTGCTTCCTCCTTTGCCCCTCCCCTCCTCATACAGGTGATCTGTCTCTGAAATAAATTTTTAAAAATGTTTTTAAAAAATACGAAATACTACTCTCCCTGATTATGTGAAATTACAGTGAACTTCACTAAACTTCCTAATCAGGAACAAATGGTTAGCTCAACACCTTACATGTTTGATACAAATGTTAAACATCAAATAAGTCAGTGGTTTCCAAATTTTTTTTTACTTAAACCCCCAAAAAGAACTTGAGTATACGTCCCAATACATGTGTATTCATATATACGCATGTACTGCTGTAATATATAGTGTACCTTATAAAATAACCTAATAAAAATTAAGTAAAGCTAAAACAAACACGAAGATCAGTTTTGATTTTTTTTTCCGAGACCTCCATGCGCCCTTGCTGCATGCACACGCCCCATCTCTGGACTCCACAGTAAAACTTACGTATGGCCCAGCAACCCCACAAGCACGCTCGGGCAATGCCCCTGACCACTGAAGCGGAAGCTGTCAAATGCAGCCCCCAAACTGCTATCTCCTTCCTGCTGAGTTCCACATCTCTGACCTGAGTCTGTGATGCTAGCTAGCTCCTTCCTTTAACCCCATCACTGTACTCTGCTGCAACAAGAGCATAAAAGCATGGACTCTGTTGTCAAGCAAACCTGGGTTTGCACCTGGGCGCTGCCTCTAACTCAAGCAGTGACCCAGGACCCATCAGATAGCATCTGTAAAAACTCATCACTATGGGGCACCTGGGTGGCTCAGTGGGTTAAAGCCTCTGCCTTCGGCTCCGGTCATGATCTCAGGGTCCTGGGATCGAGCCCCGCATCGGGCTCTCTGCTCATCGGGGAGCCTGCTTCCTCCTCTCTCTCTGCCTGCCTCTCTGCCTACTTGTGATCTCTGTCAAATAAATAAATAAAATTAAAATAAAAAAAAACTCATCACTAAAGGCGAGGGGGTGGGGGGGTGATAACAGTATCTCACCTGGTTACTATAACGATTAAGTGAGATAAGCTATTATTAGAGCACCTAGCACAGTACGTAGACAGCACAGGTGTTCAATAAATACTTTTTACTCAATTACTGCTTGGGGGGAAGGCGAGTCACCTGGACTTTGTTTCATCAGCCAACTCAGGAAGGAAGCAAGTTACAGTGGAAGCAGCTCAGGCAGTAGAGTCTGGCAGATCTGGTTTGAAGACCTGATCCACGACTTACAAGCTGGGTGACCCTGGAAACCCAGCTTCACTCTAAGGAGCGGTCTTCTCACCTGTTCAAATGGAAGTGATGACATAAACCGTATACAAAGTACCTGTTGGAGCCAATATAACTAACCCTGGCCACAGCAAATGGCTATCAACGGTGAGAGTAACTGAACAGCACATAAACCTATATGTCATTCCTTGGGACATATTCATGTGTGTGGCTAGATAACTAAGAAAGTAAGCATTCCTAAGTCTGCCACCAAACGTTAATACGTGCATAAGTACTGAACCCCACAAGCATGGTTTGCACCCCAACTGGACAGTTTACTTGCTCATATATGACCTCAGGCAATTCAGCATCTTTCTGCCTCCATCGTTCAGTCATAAACTAGGAGTAGACTTTACATCCACCTGGTAACAGTCAACTGGTCTGGGTGATGGGGATGGGGGGGCAAACCAATGATTATAAAGCACATGGAGACCTCAGGAGAGGTGGTTTTTGCACAACAGCAAAAGAAAAGAGAGAGCTCTCAAACACCAGATTAGCTCACAATAAATGAGAATTTTTTTTTAAGATTTTATTTATTTATTTGACAGAGATCACAAGTAGGCAGAGAAAGAGAGAAGAGGAAGCAGGCTTCCCACTAAGCAGAGAGCCCAATGCGGGGCTCGAACCCAGGACCCTGGGATCGCGACGCAAGCCAACGGCAGAGGCTTTAACCCACTGAGCCACCCAGGCGCCCCAATGAGAATTCTTTCAATCTGAGACTCAAACAATGACTATGGGGGCACATCGGGCTCTCTGCTCAGCAGGGAGCCTGCTTCCTCCTCTCTCTCTGCCTGCCTCTCTGCCTACTTGTGATCTGTCTGTCAAATAAATAAAATCTTAAAAAAAAAAACAAAATAAAACAATGACTATGAATATATATATACACACACATATACATACATATGCATACATAAACATATATTTTGTTTTTTACATGATGTACCTACTGGGAATGCTGCAAATATGTAAAAACCTAAAACCCAAACTATATTAACATACACTTAAAAAGGTTCAGGTCGGGACGCCTGGGTGGCTCAGTTGGTTAAGCGGCTGCCTTCGGCTCAGGTCATGATCCCAGCGTCCTGGGATCGAGTCCCACATCGGGCTCCTTGCTCGGCAGGGAGCCTGCTTCTCCCTCTGCCTCTGCCTACCACTCTGTCTGCCTGTGCTCGCGCTCTCTCTCTCTCTCTAACAAATAAATAAATTAAAAAAAAAAAAAAAAAAAAAAAGGTTCAGGTCACAGAGGCCCAGGTGGCTGAGTCAGTTGAGCAGCTGACTCCTGTTATCAGCTGGGGTTTTGATCTCAAGGTCAAGAGTTCAAGACCTCCCCCCCCCCACCCCACCAGGGCTTCACTTGGAGCCATCTTAAAAAAAAAAATTCAGGTCAGATGGTAACTACCCTTGTGGTGAGCATAATGTACAGGCAGTTGAATCACTGTGTACATCTGGAAATAATGTAACATGGAGTGTAACAATGACACTCCAAAAAATTATTTTTTAACATAGCACCATAGGGGCACCTGGGTGGCTCAGTGGATTAAGCCACTGCCTTCCACTCAGGTCATAATCTGGGAGTCCTGGGATCCAGGCCTGCATTGCGCTCTCTGCTCAGCACTGGGCTCTCTGCTCAGCGGGGACCCTGCTTTCCCCTCTCTCTCTGCCTGCCTCTCTGCCTACTTGCGATCTCTCTCTATGTGTCAAATAAATAAATAAAATCTTAAAAAAAAAAAAAAATAGCACCGGGGTGCCTGGGTGGCTCAGTGGATTAAGCCACTGCCTTCGGGTCAGGTCATGATCTCAGGGTCCTGGGATGGAGTCCCGCATCGGGCTCTCTGCTCAGCGGGAGCCTTCTTCTCCTCCTCTCTCTCTCTCTCTCTCTGCCTGCCTCTCTGCCTACTTGTGATCTCTCTCTCTGTAAAATAAATAAATAAAATCTTAAAAAAAAAAATAGCATCGTAGAAAAGGAATAAAAAAGGAAAAGAAGTAGTTCATCGGTTAAGCATCATTCAGGAACACTACCCACACATTCTTGACCCTAGCAGGATATCCTGAGACAGCAGCACACCAATAAGACACCCTATAACCAAACTCCAAAAGAGATCTGGTCCAATAAAAGAAACACATACAAAACTAACATCATTAAGGAAACCTTTCCTAGGTTTTCTTCACAAGAATTGTTACAAAATCCCCAGAAAGAGTTTAACCCCGCAGCTCTGTTACCACAGAAGGGGGGGCCAGCAAGTAGCCACAAGGAAGGGGAACTCCTGCCAGAGCACCCGCGGGGACCCTCCGCTCCCTCCGGCCAACAGCATTTCCACCTGTGCAACTTTCTGCACTTCAAAAGGCCCAGGCTCCCTGCACTCGTGCCACCGTGACATTATAATCCCGTATGATATACCGAGGTAATAAACACAAGGCAACACAGTAAACACCGGCAACGTGAGTGAGCAAAGTTTGGGCTTGGGCAAAACTAGAAACCAAGCAAAACCCAGCGAAGCAGCTACGTGTTGCCTCAAAACCAGACAGCCCCAAAAAGAGGCAGAGTGGACAGCAAGCTCTCCCCCGCGCTCTGGAAAACCCCGACAGCTCCGAAGCAGGTTCTAGAAGCGGCGGCTTCCCGGGGACGGCGGGCCAGGGGCCGCCGTAGCGCGACCCCCTCAACCAGCAGTGGTCACCCGGGGCCAGAAGCTGGGTGGGGACACGAGGGCGCGGGCGGGGACCCGGTGCGGGTGGGGACGCGGCGGCCCGGCCCCCTCTCTGGGCTGCGGTCTCCCGGCCCACACGGCTGCTGGACAGCGCCCACGCCCGCGCGCCCGAGTCCCCGGCGGCCCCCACCCCCCCGACCTCCCGGGGCCGCGCGGCCGGAGGCCCGGGCCCCGGGACAGGCGCCGTGGGGACACGCGCAGCAGTACCTGTGGCAGCAGTAGCTCCCGGGCGGCGGCGGTAGCGGCGGCGGCGGCGGCGGCGGCGGCAGCGGCGGGGGCGGGGCGCGGCGTGCGCGCTCCCGGCCCGCGGTCCGGTGCGTGGTGCCCGCCTTCTCTCTCCCGGCCGCCGGGCGCCCGCGCAGCTCTCCGCCCCTTCACCTCTCACCTCCTACCTTTCCCCTCCCGCCCTCACCGCCCCCCGCACGTGCTCCAGCGGCGCGCACATGCGTAGTCGAGCCCCGCCCGCGGCTCCCGCTCGCCCCCTGGCGGACGCCTGCCGTGCCACCGGGAGGGAGGGAGAGGTGGCGGTACTGGGCCGGGCGGGGCGGGGCGGGGCGGGGCGGGGCGGGGCGGGGCTTGAAGATGGGGCAGGGCCCTGAGCCCGCACCAGGGCTTGACCGCTATGACAGCACCTTCCGAGAATTACCAAGAACGTGCCCAAGATGCCTAGGTCCCCGCTTAAAACAGCAAAATTAAAAACAGCAATACAGATGCACAACAAATACAGGTGGGTCGAATAAATTCAGTCCATAAAACGAGTTTCCCTACAGCCTTTTTAAAAGACAAGTCTTATGAATACTTACTGATGTTGAAACCTGTTCCTGAAAGAGGTTCAAAATGAACTGTTAGAGTACGATATCATTTTTATGGAAAGTCAACCACGGAGAAGGAAGGGTCTGGGTGCTGCTTCTGTGTAGTGGGTGGATATGTCTGGGTGGCAGATTTAGGGTGTTGGGTTTTTCCATTCGCCGATGGGCATTTAACCATTTTACACGGACCGTGTCTTTGTTAATCGCATAGCTGCGTCCACTGAGCGTTTACTCTGTGCCGGGGGCTGACCTGAGCGTTCATCTGAGCGTCCCGAAAACCCCGAGGGAGGTATCATATAAGGGAAACGGAGGGGGCTTCGTCCCCTGTGGGGACACGAGTCCTGGCCCGCCCAGCGCTGGCCAAGCCGGGATGCTGCGCACTGACTGCCAGAGGCCGCAAGCGGGGACCTTGATCGCACTCACCTCGCCCTCTCAGAACCCGGTCTAGAGCGTCAGGGATCAGACCCGCCTCCAACCCTGCAGCCCTGGGCACGCTCAGCTCAGCCGCACCCACCCCAGACAGACCCTGCTCCTGCCCTCAGAGGCAACAGCTCTGGGATGGCATAAGGTGTAGATGTAGTCACAATGCCAAGTGGGACTCAGAAGCAGCCCTTGTGCCGGCCCAGGCCGCTGGCCCCTTCCAAGCCTTCTTCAAAGAGTCATATCCCCTCCCTCACACCCATTCATTTCCACAGGGCTCAGGACCACCTCTCCAGGGCCCCCGCATGTCTTGCCTCCCTCCCTGCCCAACACACTATTGTCAGGGGAAAGTAGACAATAGTGGGGACAACTGGCCTTGGCCTAAAGTGATCTTTAAGATTTTGCCCTGTATTCAGGATTGGCTTCTGGTTTCAGATGGGACATTGGAGAGGGTACCTGGAGAGAGTACTCGAGTAAGGTCATTATAATCGACTATTTCCTTGTTCCCTACTCGGTGAGCGGTGGGATCACACACACAGCCCTGCCCAATGTCCAGTGACTGTGGTGCCTTCCGGCAGGGTGAATACACTTCCCTCTCCATTGGCAGCTTTGGCCACGTGTCTGGCTTTGGCCAACAGGGTGTGAGTGAACATGGCCTGGCAGAAGCTCTAAGAGCCACTGGTTGGAAGAATGAGCCTCTCATTCTCACCCTTAGCCAGGGGGACAGCAATGCCACATTGGGAATGCTCCTTCCAGCTGGGTACCAGAATGAGAGGTCATGGAGCAGAATGGAAGCAACGACCTATAGTTCCAAACATGTAACTTAAATGAAGTGTACGTCTGTCCATTTATGTCTCTGGGCTTTGAAGGCTGCTTGTTACTACAGAAGAGTTCTGAGGGGTGGAGTCAGGATAACCTTGGTTTTTTAAAATACACTTTACTTGTTTTAAGTGTCCAATGATTTCCAGGATACGCCCAAAAAGAAACTGAGTGGAGTCATTTCCCATGCTCACCAACAGTCCCATGGACTAGTGCGCTATCAGGCCTTTTGTGTCTGCCATCTTGTTTTTGAGGCTTATCCGCGCTGTGCCATGCGGCAGCACTTCATTCCTTTGAATTGCCAAATGGCATTCCACTGCAGGGTTCTCCCGCTGTGTTGTCTATCCATTCATCAGTTGACAGATATTTTGTTTCCACTTCTGGGCCATTATGAATAACACGGTGTGAACATCCACCTACAAGTGTTTCTGCTTTCATTTCTCTTGGGTATATACCTGGGAACTGAATGGCTGAGTCAGATGGTAAATCTATGTTAAGAAATTGCCAAACAGGGGCACCGGGGTGGCTCAGTCAGTTAACCATCTGCCTTCGGCTCTGGTCATGATCCCGGGGTCCTGGGGTCAGGCTTCCTGCTCAGCAGGGAGCCTACTTCTTCCCTTCCTCCCTGCTCATGCTCTCTCCTTACCTCTTCCTCTCAAATATATAAATAAAATCTTAAAAAAAAAAAAAACCACAAAACTTCCAAACTGTTTTCCAAAGTGGCTGCACCATCTTTACATCCCCACCAGCAATTATCTGAGGCCCCAATTTCTCCATCTCCTCGCTAACACTTGAAATTGTCTGTCCTCTCACTACAGCCATTTCAGTGATTCCACAGTGGCATCTCATGGTGGTTTTAATTTGTATTCCCCTGGTGGGTAATGATATAGAACATTTTCTTATGCGCCTATTGGCCATTCCTATGTCTGCTTGGGTGAGATATTTGTTCAAATTTTTTGCAGATTATTTAACGGGATTCTTTTTTTTTCTTTAAGATTTTATTTATTTGACAAATCACAAGTAGACAGAGAGGCAGGCAGAGAGAGAGGGGAAAGCAGGCTCCCTGCTGAGCAGAGAGCCCGATGCGGGGCTCGATCCCAGGACCCTGAGATCATGACCTGAGCGGAAGGCAGAGGCTTTAACCCACTGAGCAACCCAGGTGCCCCTAACTGGGTTGTCTTCTTAATGAGGTATGTTTTTTATATATTCTGGACACAAGTCTATTATGGTATATATGATTTACAAATATTTTTGTAAAAAAAAAATAGAATGGATAATTATTTTAGAAATAAAGTACTAAAACTGGCACAATGAAAAGTTATCATATGTAAAGAGCAATAACAAAGAAATACTTCTAAACTACCTCCAAAAAATTACTTTACCTTGACGAAGGTAAGTCCTAATTTGGGATAAAATAAACTAAGAATTTGTCTGGATACAAAAAGTAGTGAGTTCCGGGGCACCTGGGTGGCTCAGTGGGATCAAGCCCTGCATCAGGCTCTCTGCTCAGTAGGGAGTCTGCTTCCCCCTCTCTCTCCCTGCCTGCCTCTCTGCCTACTTGTGATTCTCTGTCTGTCAAATAAATAAATAAAATCTTAAAAAAAAAAAAAAAAGCAGTGAGTTCCTCAACATGGTTTATGAGGCATATATTGCTCTTTTTTGGGTAAGATTTATTTATTTGAAAGGGGGGAGGGGCAGAGAGAAGAGGGAGAGAATCCTCAAGTAGACTGTCTGCTGAGCACAGAACATGACACGGGGCTCAAACCTACGACCCTGAGATCATGACCTGAGCGGAAACCAAGAGTCAGATGCTCAATCAACTGAGCCACCCAAGTACCCTGAGGCATACATTGTTCTAATGCTCAAACACAGCCAAGCTAACAGAGCTAAGCAAAAAATTATAGCTCATCTTTCTTACAAATACAGTTTGCATAGAAGCTCAATAATATTAATTTAAAAATTTTAGCAAGCCTAACATAAGCAGTAGGTTATAGAAAATAGAACAAATACCAGTAAAACAAGGCTGCAAAAGGAATTTAGTGCTCACACAACAGAGAGATGCTCAACACATGCACAGGAAAAATAGTGCCAGTACCTCAATGAGGCTGAGAAAGTACAGAATTCACTAATGATTACCAGTTAAACTGTAAAGGGGGGGCGGGGGAGCAAGAGATTGAGGAGGAGCATTTCTTTTCTCTTTCCCTTTCCAAGGTTATTTCACTAACTTGATAATTTATGTATTTTAAAAGTAAGAATTACTATAAAATATGCTTCCTATTCCCTTAAAAACAGAAATTAAAACAACAAATACCAGGGCGCCTGGGTGGCTCAGTCGTTAGGCATTTGCCTTCGGCTCAGGTCATAATCTGAGGGTCTTGGGATCGAGCCCTGCATAGGGCTCCCTGCTCGGTGGGAAGCCTGCTTCTCCCTCTCCCACTCCCCCCTGCTTCTGTTCCCTCTCTCACTGTCTCTCTCTGTCAAATAAATAAAAATTTTTAAAAATCTTAAAAAAAAAAACTTCATGCCACTTTTTTTTTTTTTTTTAAGATTTTATTTATTTGTGGGGCACCTGGGTGGCTCAGTGGGTTAAAGCCTCTACCTTCAGCTCCGGTCATGATCCCAGGGTCCTGGGATCAAGCCCCACATCTGGCTCTCTGCTCAGCAGGGAGCCTGCTTCCTCCTCTCTCTCTGCCTGCCTCTCTGCCTACTTGTGATCTCTGTCTGTAAAATAAATAAATAAAATCTTAAAAAAAAAAAAGATTTTACTTATTTGAGAGAGAAAGAGAGAGAAAGGAGGGAGGGAGGGAGAGCACAGAGGGAGAGGGAGAAACAGACTCCCCGCTGAGTGGAGAGCCCAACACAGGGCTTGATCCCAGGATCCCGAGATCATGACCTGAGCCAAAGGCAATGCTTAACCAACTGAGCCACCCAGGTGCCCCATGTCCTTTCACACCACTCTTAACAGATTTCAAAATGCTGACTGAAGTTATTCATGGGAAATAAACTATTGGAGCTGCATCAAACTAAAAAGACTTTTCCATACTAAAGAAAACCATTAACAAAACAAACTGACTGGACAGAAGAAGAAATCTGCAAATGATATACATCTATATATGATATAAGGAGTTAATACCTAAAATACATTTAAAAAAACTCCTACAACTCAACACCCAAAAAAAGTCCAATTAAAAAATGGGCAAAGGACCTCAGAAAGACATTTTTCAAGAAGACATCCAGATGGCCAACAGACACATGAATAGATGCTCAACATCACTTATCATCAGGGAAATGTAAATCAAATCCACAATGAGGTATTGCTTCATACCTGTCAGATGGCTAGAATCAAAAACACAACAAGTGTTTTTGGGAAGGATGTGGGGAAAAAAGGAACTCTCAGGCACTATTGATGAGAAGGTAAATTGGTATAGCCATTGTGGAAAACAATACGTACGTTCCTCAAAAAATTAAAAACAGAAATACTATAGGACTCAGTAATTCTACTTTTGGGTATTTACCCAAAGAAAACAAAAAGAAACATAAAGAAAACAAGAACACTAATTTGAAAAGATAATGCACCCCTGTATTTATCACAGCACTATTTACTATAGTGAATACAAGATACGGAAGCAACTCAAGTTTCCCTTGATAGATGAATGGATAAAGATGTCACACACACACACACACACACACACACAAGCGTGCGCGCACACTAGGATATTACTCAACTATAAAAAAGGATGAGTTGTTGCCATTGGTGACAACATGGATGGACCTAGAGGGTACCATGCTAAGTGAAATAAGTCAAACACAGAAAGACAAATTCTGTATGATTTCACTTATATGTGGAAATTAAAAATGAAAAATAAAAAACAGAAACAGATTCATAAATCCAGAGAATTGGTGGTTGCCAGAGGGGAGGGGGGTAGGAGGATGGGCAAAATAGGTGAAGGAGATCAAGAGGTACAAACTTCCTGTTATAAAGTAAGTAAGTCACAGGGATGCAAAATACAGCATGAGAAATTTAGCCAGTAATAGTGTAATATTATATGGTGCCAGATGAGAATTACCATTACTTGTATGGTGGCGAGCATTGCATAATGTATGTAAATGTCGAATTACTATGTTGAACACCTGAAACTAATATAAATTAACTATACTTATATAAAAAAATTTTTCCCTATTTAAAGGAAAAATAAGCAAGGTTGGCATTATTTGCAGATGTTAATATCTGAAAAAAGGAAAACACGAAAAAATATCTAAAAATTCAGGAATCTCAATTAGAGATTAGTTTAGAAAAACTAAAATAAGTTATACCTTTTAAAAAGTCAACTACGGGGGCACCTGGGTGGCTCAGTGGGTTAAGCGTCTGCCTTCAGCTCAGGTCATGGTCTCAGGGTCCTGGGATCCAGCCCCGCATCGCCCCATGTCTGGCTCTCTGCTCAGCAGGGAGCCTGCCTCCCCCTCCCCCTCTGCCTGCCTCTCTGCCTCCTTGTGATTTCTCTGTCAAATAAATAAATAAAATCTTGGGGCGCCTCGGTGGCTCAGTGGGTTAAAGTCTCTGCCTTCGGCTCAGGTCATGGTCCCGGGGTCCTGGGATCGAGCCCTGCATCGGGCTCTCTGCTCAGCGGGGAGCCTGCTTCCCTCTCTCTCTGCCTGCCTCTCTGCCTACTTGTGATCTCTGTCTGTCAAATAAATAAATAAAATATCTTTTTAAATAAATAAATAAAATCTTAAAAAAAAAAGTCAACTACATCCCTATGTCAAAGACACCATAGAAAAATCCACAAAATTGGGGGCACTTGGGTGGCTCAGTTGGTTAGGCATCCAGCCCTTCTCAGGTCTTGATCTCAGAATCATGGGTTCAGGCCCCATGTTGGGCTCCATGCGGGTGTGGAGCCTACTTAAAACAAAACAAAAAACCTAAAAAACTCTATAAAACCAGATCATTTCTTTTCCAATAATAAAAAGCACTTAATAAGAGAGTATTAATTTCTTCACTAATTTTTTAAATAAAATGATACAACTGCAATTTTAAAAATGAGAACAAAATATCCTTGAAGGATACTTTACAGAGTTTGATACCATGCTGGTGAAATTCATCTGGATAAATAAGTGGGGCTGGTACCCTTTTAATAAAGGCTCTTGAGAGCAGACATATACTAACATTTCAATACCTGGTAAAAACAAATTTCAGAAAAGCTCAATTTTAAGAACTTTACGTATAAATAAACCTAAACTACGTAATGAAAAAGGATTACTACTTTTCAGTAAATACTGTTGGGCTATTTAGTTAGCATGGAGACAAATTATAATACTGTAGCAAATTCCTTTTTTTTTTTTTTTTTAAGATTTTGTTTATTTGACGGACAGAGATCACAAGTTAGCAGAGAGGCAGGCAGAGAGAGAGGGGAAGCAGGCTCCCTGTTGAGCAGAGAGTCCGATGGCAGGCTCGATCCCAGGATGCTGGGATCACAACCGGAGCTGAATGCAGAGGCTTTAACCCACTGAGCCACCCAGGCGCCCCAATACTGTAGCAAAGTCTAAATCAGTTAACTTGAAGGATATTTTTTAAAATTATTTTAAGCTAGAAACAACAACAACAACAACAACGAAGCACAGCACCTTCATCCCACTCGGGAAGGAAAATACCACTCCCAAATCCTGAAGAACTAAGGTACCATCAGAGACAAAACAGGAGTAATTCCAAGGTCTTGTTCAAAAAGTATTGCCTCCATAACTTCTTCCCCAATTCTCTGCTCCCTCAACAAAAGCAAAAAAGTGACGAGGAAATAATCGCTCTTTCCTGTGACGATCAGCCTGTCACCGTCCATTACTTGAGTTGTTTTGATAGCCCTCAACATCTTCTCCTCTGGGTCACATTACTTAGACGCCTGTTTCCTAGCTCCCATCAGAGCACAGCAGGTGCCTTTAGGACTGTCTTTATCTTAATGGTCCCTTAAATAAAACTGGTAGTCCACAAATATTTCTTGAACTAATGCATATTGGAACAGAAAACAAATCTTTCTGAATATAAAGTGTTTTTAAAAGTAGAAAAATACATACATGAACAAATGATAAAATCCTTTCCAAAATATTACAAGGAATGGATAAAACAAGGTTGACCCCAGATTCTAATTGATAAGTGATTAAGGGTGAGGAATACATTCTCCACACATGGGAAAATAGAGAGAGAAAATCAGCCTAGTTAAAGAAGTGTCCATTTTCACACAACTCTACACAACTATTGAACTAGTAAAAGATAAGTTAAACCCAGTGTTGGTGGAGGAAAACTTGTAGATCACTGTTAACTGGCTCCATCATTCTGAAGGACAATATGATACCACGTGAGTGCTGGTCCATGTTTTGTTTTGCCTTTTTAATTAGGTCGGCTCCACGCCCACCATGAGGCTTGAACTCACAACTGGAAGCCAAGAGTCACATGTTCTACCAACTGAACCATCCAGGTGCCCCAATCCATGCTTTAATTAAAAAACTCCACTTCAGGGAGAAGACTAAAATTTCATCATCCCTCACTTTCATAGGCCCCTTCCCCCTGCTCTTTTTTTTTATTTTTTAAAGTTCATTTTCTTTTTAGTAATCTCTACACCCAGTGTGGGGCTTGAACTCACAACCCTGAGATCAAGAGTCACATGCTCTTTCAACAGAGCCAGCCAAGTGCCCCTTCCTGTTTTATTCATAGCACTTAGCACAGTCTAACTCTACAAAGATTACTTCTCAATTTCTTGCAGGCAGGGACCTGCTTTGTCATGGTCATACCCTCAGTGCCTACAGCAGCCTGCCATATAGAAGGTGCTTAATATTTGTTGAACGACTGTATGAATGTTCTCAGGAAACAAGTATTTGCCCCACCTTCAAATAGGTATAGCATATAAAATTCCTAGGGCAACCTGCCTGGCTCAGTTGGTGGAGCATGTGACTCTCAATCTCAGGGTTTTGAGTTCGAGCCCCATGTTGGGGATAGAGACTGCTTAAAAACAAAATCTTTATAATTTTTTAAAAAAGATTTTATTTACTTATTTGACAGAGAGATCACAAGTAGGCAGAGGGAGAGAGAGAAAGGAGAGGAAGCAGGCTCCCTGCCAAGCAGAGAGCCCGATGTGGGACTCGATCCCAGGACCCCGAGATCACTACCTGAGCTGAAGGCAGAGGCTTAACCCACTGAGCCACCCAGGTGCCCAATATAATTTTTTTTTAAAGATTTTATTTATTTGAAGAGGGTAGAGATAAAGTACAAGCAGTGGGGAAGGGCAGAAGGAAAGGGAGCAGCAGACTTGCCACTGAGCAGGGAGCCCGATGTGGGGCTTGATCCCAAGACCCTGGCATCATGACCTGAGTTGAAGGCAGACGCTTAACCAATTGAGCACCCAGATACCCCCAAAATAACATCTCTAATGAGATTAAAAATAATAAAAGAGTATTTGTAACACAATTTATAATTACAAATCCCAGAACCTACCCTCAGAGAATAGCTGAGCAAATTAGAATAATGACACCATAAAATGCTCAATAACCATTAAACATTAAAATATAGTGAACTCAGGGACACCTGGGTGGCTCTGTCAGTTAAGCATCTACCTTTGGCTCAGGTCATGATCCTGGGGTCCTGGGACAGAGGCCCGAGTCGGGCTCCCTGCTAAGTGGGGAGTCTGCTTCTCCCTCTCCCTCCACCCCTCCCCTCGACTTGTGCTCCCTCTCTCTCTCTCAAATGAATAAATAAAATCTTATATAAAAAACTTAATTAATTTACAAATTAACTAAGTGAATTAAGTAAATTTGTGAATTTAAATTGTAAATTAAGTGAAAAAACAGAATAACAACATTCATATAAAAAATGATTCGGGGTGCCATGCCCATTCAGAACTGTAGGTCAGATGAAGCTGGTATTAATACTGAAGAGTATTCATAAAAGAATCATTAGATTCTTCAATAGCCATAATTTTCAAATATTCTATCAGGTCTGTGATATTTTGGGAAGAAAAGCAGCTACTATTACTGGTTATCAGTAGGATAACCAACACAATGGTATGACTTGAAGGGAGGAGTAATGAATTGTTCCCTTTTACAAAAAATAAGAAATGTGAGAAGTGAAATTTTAAAAACGGATATAAATTTCCTCAGTCCCTGAAGAGCAGTGTTCTTGTTTCATTTTATTTATTTTTATTTTTTTATTTTTATTTTTTAAAATCTTTTATTTTATTTTATTTATTTGACAGAGATCACAAGTAGGCAGAGAGGGAGGCAGAGAGAGAGGGGGAAGCAGGCTCCCCGCTGAGCGGAGAGCCCGATGCGGGGCTCGATCCCAGGACCCTGAGATCATGACCGGAGCCAAAGGCAGAGGCTTTAACCCACTGAGCCACCCAGGTGCCCCTCATTTTATTTATTTTTAAAATCAAATTCATTGCGGTATAATCTGCATACAATAAAAATGTACCCACTTTAAGGAAATGCCCCTGGGGTCTACCCTGAGCCGATCTTGACTGACAGGCGGTGTGTGGCATCTATGGGACACTGGGGCTAGAGCTCACCTTTTTGGTCTTCACAGGTGAGGGAGGCAGCAACTTGCCAAGGCCCCATCCCTCCTGGAAGCAAGACACTCCTTACCCCTCTCACCAAGCCAGGAAGCATCACGTGCCAGGGACCCCAGAACCAGGAGGGAGTGAAGCCGTGAACCGAGTGGGGAGCCTGCCCCTGGTTTCTGGGAGGCTCGGTCAGCAAGTGCGGACTTCAGTCAGGTTCTGGTGCCTATAGCTGCTCTCCAGCCTTGAATGCGCTGCCAAGCCTCTTTAAGCTGGTTTTCTTACCCGACTGAACGGCAAATACCTCTGCAGGACGCAGGTAAAAATGAAATGAGACAGCCCATCACGAGGAAGCCAAGATATGGGGCTCTCCTCATGCCAGCCACGACTACCCACGGCATCCCTTGGGTGCCTGCCACCCGGGATCATCTCCTAGCTGACACATTCATACCCACTCTGGGTCTGAAAGGCACAACGGCCAAAAACGGGCGGTTGAGGCAAAAGTGTATTTAAGGGAAGGCTCCCAGCACCACTTTCACCCGGGTTCGACAAGTGGCGTCTCTCTCCGCAGAGGCCAGGTTACCACTCCCTCTGCATCTTCTGCCCAGGGCCCAGGGGAACGAGGGCATCCATCACGGCCCCATTCCACTGCCCGGCACCGCGATGGGGCTGCCGGTCCAGGCTGAAATGCCACTTCAAAGGTGTACAGGTCCATTCTGACCCATCGCTCTATCTTTCACATCTGAAAATGGTCCAAGGTCGTTCCATGTGCTCCTCAGTCAGGTCACAGAACAGCAGGAGACATTCCTTTGGCAAAAAAGGACACACTTTTGTCCTGTATCTTGTACTGGTAAGTGAGGCTCCGGTCCCGCTGGGCTGTAGGCTGTGATGGTGTCCGCCAGAGGATCCTCAGCTACAGGGACAAGGAGAAGAATGAAAGAAAAGCAGAGCTCCCACGTCCCTGCCTCCTCCATCACCTGCGACTGAGGCCTCTAGGGGGTCCCAGTCACCTGCCACGCAGCCATGCGACCCACTTCGGAAACAAAGCTTATTACCAGCTGACTAAAACTAACCCTTCGGTCTAGGAGTGGTATCTGCTCGTTACAGAAAATGTGTAAGAGATGGAAAAAGAAAAACAGCCATCCAGGGAAAAACCGCTTAAGTGCTTTTATGTTCTCTTTCGGTCTTTTTTCTGTGTGTGGTTTTGTTGGCTACACTGATTCTGAAAATCAACTCGTGAGAGTCAGTACATTCAATCAGGCTCAGGAAGGCTAGAAGTTTATTCTGATGATGTCTCAATGCTAGGCATGTGAGAACGCTCCGGGGGCCTGGCCTCAGAGAACCCCCTCTGAACCCTTTCTTCACACGGTGCACACAGGCGCCACCAACACAGCATCCCTGGGCTTGCCCTTTTGTTTTCTTTTCTAACTCTGGGCCAAAACTCTCACCCATGCTTAATGGGTCAAGAGTGGTCAATGTCAAGGTAACCTGGAAGCCGTGGCAGGGGCTTTGGGGGATATTCCGAGAGAGAAGTTCTAGAAGGCAGAGAACCCCTTGGGTGGGGGTAGAACCTGACCTCCTTCCCAAGACAGGACTCTAAGCTTCTGCTCGAGTTCTCAAACATTCTGGTCAGAGGCAGCAGCGGGGGCGGCAGCAACCCCAGCCATGGGTATGGTCCTCCCAGGTCTGTAGTTTAAAAGGAGCAGCACTGCCGAGTATACCAAGCCTGCTGTGGCCCTGCAGAGGCCTTCCGCTGCTGGACAGCAGAATTCTGCTCCAGATGGCGGTTTCCTTTTTAGAAGTCCTACCTCGGGCACAAATGGGACCACTGTGGAAAACATGCACTGCTGCACGAGGCTAGCCCCATCTGGAGCAGACTCTATTTTGCATTCACACAACTCCTGAAGTTTCCCTTGTACCCGAAGGAACGCCCCAACCTAACAACCCCTAGGGCCTGACACCATCCCACGTAAGGTCTCGGCTCAGGCACAGAAGCAGCAACTTGTGCCCCATGAGCCCCTGCACACCTGTCCGTGCACATCCCTGCAGAAGCCCGTAGCCAGGCCCTCGGCCCGCAGGATCAGGTGGCTCTGGTGACTAAGGCCATTCAAGAGGATGTCACTCTCCTCATCCTCGGCGTCTCCACTGTCGTGTACCAGGGCCACGATGTTTCCCTGCAACAGAGAGTCAAGTTGAGAAGCTGCTCCTCCAGGCAGGGCCATCAGGGGGCACTGGGGTTTCAGGGCCTCCAATCCTCTGCACGCTACTGCTGTGGCTAGGAAGGATGCCTGCTTATGCTCCAAGACCCTAATTCCAGCCTCGCGAGCACATACAACCAGCTCAGTCCCTCTTAAACCAAGCTCAGCTTGGCCTGTGGTCCTCCATGTTAGCAGAAAGTACCACCTTTCCGCCAGGCTCCCGTTCTTCCAGTCTGCGGCTCCTGAATGCTCAGCACGTGCCAGACCACAGTGGGGATCAGAGGGCAGTGGTGTAGGCCTGGAGACAACACAGGACACAGGCCAGGAGAAAAGGCAGCATGGGGGACTGAGGGAGCCCAGGAAGAGGCATCCTATCTGGCCCAGGGGAGAGGGTCAGGAGATGGACGCACATGAGCAGAGGCAGAAGGGCAGGTAGGAGTTGGCCAACCAGAACCACAGGGGGAGGTTGACCCGCTGAAGGGGATACCCTGTAAGTCCTTTCAGAGGCACACTGTCCAGTCATTAAAAAGAAGAAAGCAGACCTGAGTGTTCTGTTCTTAGGCAACGGACACCAAGATACAGATGTGATATGAAATGGCATGGCAGGTGACCAGCGACGTGAAGAAAAACACAGACACACACTACATAAAACACGTTCACAATTGCACAGACTCTCGGGAAAGATATCCACATGCGGAAAGAGACTGCTACTTTGTACCACTCTTTGTGCTATTTACTTTTTTCTTTCTTAAACTATTCTCAAGTTTTACTTTTTCAACTGAAAGAGGTATTTTTACAAAACGAGGGTAGCAGCAGGCCACAGAACAAGCTAAGCTGCAGGCAGTATGCCTGCCTCCGTGTGGCTGATCACTCCCTCCACACCGTTTCTGTTCCCTCCTCCTCCCATTCTCTCTGTCGCCCAGCTCCCGGCCCCATGACTGCAGCCCCGTGGCCCCTGGAGTTCCCCCGAGCCTAGCTGCCAGGCAGGCCCTTGCACAGGAGGGTTCAACATGCCTTGCGGGGAACATGCAGCCCCAGCTGACTCCACTAGCTCACCCCAACCTCTGCCCAGCACCACAGCCTGACCACGGCACTGAGGGCCACAGGCTCCTGCCAGGGGCACCATCACATGCTAAAGAACAGTCGCCGGGGGCCAGATGCTGTGTGGGTGTGTTGCAAGCTTCGTATCACTAAACTCCTGCCATTGGGTTCCCGTGAGGCAGGCACCGAAGCCATTCCTATATCGTATAGATGGGTCTACTCCCATGGCTCTGTGTCGGCAAAATCCCCATTTTTGCCTCATCATTTGACACTAACAGTTATATCCTATACTTGCATCACATCTCACAATGTTTTTACAGCAGCTTATACCTCAACTGATCTTCAAATCCCATGCAGAGTGACAATGACTTCTCTCAGGACACGAGGCAATGTGTGCCAGAGCTAGGACTACTGTAGTACCACACACGACTGACTATCGTCAAGACAGTACCAGTCAACCTTTTCATTTGGAGGCCTTTATTTTTTAGCAGTGGCAAGTAGGGGAGTGGAGGATGGCAGACCAAAAGATTTCTGGGCCTACCAGCATAAAGCCAAACCCCAAGGCGAATCCACAAGAAAGAGCACTGCAAGCAAGGGAGGTGTGGACCCGCCTGGGCCCATGGAGGTCAGAGGCGGGAGCACAGAGAGCAGGCCGATCAATACCTTTTGTTCCCAGCACACGGCAACTCTGCAGTAGTGCATGAAGTCCAACACAGCCACTGCCCCCAGGCCCAGGCTCAGCAGCACACTGAGGTCGTCCACCAGCAGGACCGGGTACCTCCATGCGGCCTGTCCGTCCTCCAGGGGCTTCAGAGCCTCTCGGACAAACTCATACAGGGGCTGCAGGTTCCCCGCATCAGCCTCCCTGGAACATCAAGCACGGCGCATCAGAGAGTTCTCTCTCTACGAATGTTTACTGGGACCGAGCAGCCTCACAGGAACGGGCTGGGAGGAGGCCAAGAACTGGATCGCAGGCCTTGGCCGAAGGGGTTCCTGATTTGGTTGGAAAGAAAAGGTATGCATGCGTACACGAGCGAGCTGTGCTTCAAACATTCCTTGAGGCCTAGGAGGTACAAAGCACCGGGGGACACAAAATAAACAGCCTCCCTGACCCTCAAGAGACACCATGCCACCCCTCCACCTAACAGCTAAAGCATCGGAAGATTAACCTGGATTAGGCAGGCAGGAGAAGCCTTCCCGGGAGGCCATCATGGGGACAAAAAGCTAAACAGCAATTCAGGTGACCTAGCGGTGAGGGACCAAGGTCTAAGGGCTGTTTGTGTACCGAACAGATTCCTCCTGTTTCTGAATAAGCCTCCCCAGTGACTACCCTGGGCGGCCACCTCCCAGCAACAGAGGCTCAAAAAGCACCAGAGCACAAGGCCTAGGCACCAGCCCACACCCCAGGTCTGAGCTCCGCTAACAGCAAGGACAGCAACTTCCCACAGCCTGGGGGTGAAGTGTAACCAGGCCCGTCGCTCAGACGAAGACACCCAGGTTCGGAGATGGTAAAGGCTACGTGCAAGATCACACGCACAGGGTCGGGGCACGGGGCCTTCTGACTCTACACCGCCTTCCAGCCACTGCATAAGGCCCAGTCTTGTGGGAGGCGGGGAGAGCTCCCGCAGGGACTCTCTTGTGGAGCAAAGGAGAGCAGCCACGTTGGGGGGCTACACAGAGCTGTGTTTACGTCTGACACTCATAAAGGACAAGAAACAGGAAAACCAGTCTCAGAATAGCAAACCCAGGATCAACAGATTTTTTCTTAAAGGGCCAACAGTAAAATTTGAGGCTTGTGGGTCCTATGGTCTCTGTCTCAACAACTTAGCCCTGCCGCTGGAGTGCAAAACAGCCAGGACAATATGCAAACAAGGGAATGCAGCTATCCTAATAAAACTTTATCTACAGGGGTACCTGGTTGGCTCAGTGGGTTAAGCCTCTGCCTTTGGCTTAGGTCATGATCTCAGGGTCCTGGGATCGAGCCCCGCATCAGGCTCTCTGCTCAGCAGGGAGCCTGCTTCCCCTCCCCCCGCCCCCCGCCTGCCTCTCTGCCTACTTGTGATCTCTCTCTCTCAAATAAATAAATAAATATATATTTAAAAAAAAAAAAACTTTATCTACAAAAACAGGTAGCTGACCCACAGGCCGTACTTTGCTGAGCCCTGTACATCGAGCCAAAAACAGAACAAAGGTGTGTGCTAGGGCTCTGAGCCAGGGCTGGAAAAAACATACTGTTCTGCCAAACTCCCAGCAAATAATGCTTTCTATAGCTTTTGGGTCAGCCATACGCCCTCTGGCCCATGAGGCCCATGAGCCAAGGGCTGTCTGATGAAGCCACAACACCAGGGAAGCGTCTGCCTTCTGGAGCCAGCTCCATCGACTCACACGCCACATGCCAGGGACAAGGAATCACAGGGCAAGCCTGATCTGGGTCCCCCACCCAGTGGGTACTTCTGGGCAGGGCTGCGGGCTGACTGACCTGAGGAACTGCAGGGGGTGTGGCTCTGCCTGAGACCGGAAGAAGACATCCACCGAAGACTTAAGTCCCTCGAGGAACACAAGCTGCCCACATTCCCGGGCTGCAGTCAGGCTGACACCCTAAACAACACGGGAGAGTGAATCACGGTGCCTTGCAGGCGAACCCACCCCAGCAGCCAGACTCCAGCTCACAAGAGGGCACAGGACACATTCTAAGCCCCGTAACCGTGCACCTGCCCATCTTCGGTTGGGGCCCATGCCTTCTTTCCTCTGGGTGTTCCCATCCCACTAGCCCCACTGTGCTCAGGTCTGCCTTTATATTTAATGGTCACTTCGCAAAGAACTAACATTTTGCTTACACGTCCGTTTGCATGACGGCTCAATACTTGGCTTTAATTTGCAATAGTATCGTGAAGTGTATCATAAACTCTTCAAATGTACATATTTACCAAGTTAAGCACATTTAGAAACGATAATAATGACAGTAAAATGGTGGGAGAATGACCAAGGTCTGAAAAACGCTGGCTGCAGAAGAAAGGGCCAGACGTTGGCTCTGGACCTCACAAACCCTGTCAGGTGCGCCTCAGCGGCACAGGACCTCAGTGGGGCTCTGAAGTTCTCAGTGATATAGCTCCCTGACCGAGCCACAGAGGACGATCTCATCAGCAGCAGGCTCTCCTTCTCCCTCTTCTTCAGAGGCGGCACTCCCACGAGAGCTAGGGCGACACGAACTCCTGACGCACTAGTTCGCAGGTGGACAATGTTTCTCTGCGAAGGGCAAGATAGGCTTCGCAGGCCACGATCTGTGCTGTTACTCCTCAGCTCTGTAGAGTGAGGGCAGCCACACACAATTCATAAACAGATGGGTCAACCCCTTCTCTAGTTCAGGCCTTTTTTTTTTTTTTAAGTTTATTTATTTATTTTTAAAAATAATCTCTACACTCGATATGGGGCTCAAACTCATGATCTCAAGATCAAGAGTCGCATGCTCTTTGGACTGAGCCATCCAGGGGCCCCTAGACCAGAACTTCTCAATAGGGCTCTTCATGACCTAGCCGACTGAGAAGCTCTTGAGTCCCCCGATTATAAGGCAGATCCCAAAGCGCCACTCCAGACTTCCAGAACCAGAAGATCTGCGGGCAGCGCCCAACGATCTGCATTTCGACAAACTCCCAAAGATAGATACAATCTAGATAGGCAGCCCGCTGCTCTATCTGTGCAGAAACAGGTCACATGGAACTCTCTAGACTCCTCATGCCCCTAGGCCAAGTCTCAAGTGTTCATTCACATCCCTGTGTCCTCCACTGGGCAGCGCCATCAGCCCCACAGTGACCCCTGGCAGACAGAAAGACTCCTGCTCGTCATCTTTGCTCTCGCTCATTACCGTTCCGCTAACAGCAGTTCAGTAACACACCCAGAGTATGGAGGCTCACACTCCAGCCCTCCACGTGCCCAAGGCTGTGTGTGCCAGTCCTGCTGTGTCGACGACGACTCAAAGGTGCCAATCTGGACATGAGCGAACACTGATTTCTCATCCAGAAACACAGATGCTGGGTCACAGAGACATGCTTCACAGACATGGAACGTAACGTGTTCTTAACATGACTGCTCTCTCTGAGCTCATGCTCTGACCTCTAACAAAGGAACTTCTTCCTTCTCTGCAGAGGATGGGAAAGAGTCTACCCTCCTCTCATCCTCTCATTTGTTTCTCCCCATCATAGTGACGTGGGCCAAGAGGAAAACTGACATTTCAATACATCACTGCTAATGAGTGGCCTGCTTCTTTCCCTCACTGAGGCGGGCCTACTAAAAATGAAACAAGACCAAAAACAAAAACAAAAACACAAAACAGTAAGCCCCCCCGGTCACAGGTCAGGGATGATGGCCTAGGCTAGGCCAGAAAGTTCACTAGCCTCTTGGCCATCTTATTCTTGCCTGCCTGCACCGATTAAGATGAAGGACAGGCCAAGATGAGATAAGGAACAGGTGACCAAAGCACCTCTCCCCGCATCTGGGGAGATGTAAGCTCTAAACTTAGAGAGTAGGAGGCACTCGGTTTGGTGGTAGACTAAGCTGTGATCTCCAACTCAGCAAAACTAAGATTAAAGCCCACACTGAGAAAGAGAAAATCGTAACTGGTCCAGAGTCAGTAGAGCTGCATTGGATTAACAACAGATGTGGTTCTATAAACTAAATTAATAAAACAGGAAGAGATGCTGCCTTAGCCCTTCAGATAAGGGGTTCAGTACCCTGTGATTTCCTTAGTCACTCTCTTGCTAAGTTCTCTACAACCCAGAGAGGGGACACCAGCCTTGGCCCCACTCACACCGGCGTGACCCACATACTCAGGGACTGCACCTCAGAGGTCTACAATATTTACCAGCTTCCTTCCCACGATATTGTAGTGACTGAAGGACTGGACGAGTGCCACAAAGCAGACTTTACAATTAGCTAGAAAACAAAACAAACAGATTTTTAGTGAAGTCTTCACTTACAATCACTCTCATACAGTTCACACTTCTGGATACAAAAGCACTGGGGCAGGTCTAGACAGACTCAAGGCCTTGCAATATGACATACCCAATTTCATTCTAAGATGCACATTTTCTCATATATGATAATAATGTCTTATTTCATCGAACCTGAGATGTAATTCTGTTCCATGTACTACTAGGTATACCTTACTTTGTTCTATTGTAAACCAATGGTGGTTTTTTTTTTTAAGATTTTTATTTATTTGATAGAGAGAATGATCATAAGTAGGCAGAGAGGCAGGCAGAGAGAGAGGGGGAAGCAGGCTCCCCACTGAGCAGAGAGCACGATGTGGGGTTCGATCCTAGGACCCCAAGATCATGACCTGAGCTGAAGGCAGAGGCCTAACCCACTGAGCCACCCAGGTGCCTCATCCAACTGTGATTTTTAAAAAACATTATTTGAGACGCGTGGGTGGCTTAGTCGGTTAGGAGTCTGCCTTTGACTCAGGTCTTGATCCCAGGGTCCTGGGGTCGAGTCCTACATCAGGTTCCTTGCTCAGCAAGGAGCCCGCTTCTCCCTCTGCCTGCCACTCCCCCTGCTTATGCTTGTGCTCTCCAATCTCTCCTTGAAAAATAAATAAATAAAATATTTAAAAATAAATAAATAAATAAATAAAATTTTCTGTTTACTGTTGGCATACAGAAATACAACTGATTTTTTAAAAAACTGGTCTTATATCCAAGAAGTTATAAGAGGAACACAAAGAGGCCCTAGCTACCTTACAGAACACAATTAGTTCTAATAATTTATCTGTAGATTCTCTTGCTCTTTCAGTGCTGACGATAACATCATCTGGAAAAGAAAACAATTTTCAAAGCTGTAAATTATTACAGCTAAGAGTGCCAAACGTCTACCCTCTATCCTGGCCTGGCTCAGCAGGGGCTCAAGAAGCAATCAGTTGATAAATGAGTCTCTTTTTCATCGGCTGTTTTCTTCTTCTAATCTGCTTCTGTCTATAAATTGCAGTGGCCCTACAGTTTCCCTCCCTATGTTCTTTAGGAAGCAACTTGTCAATGGATCCAGGGCCCAAGGACCTCAAGTACACAAGGACCAAGGAGCAACTAAATCAGGAGGCCACAAGAGTCTCTGTGAGACTGCACACACTGTTGGTGGAGAAGAGAAGATACGACATGGATACAGAGAGCACGTACCACCCTTTGGGAGGATGGGCAGGGAGCAAGACGGTCAAGTAACCTATGACCTAATAAACAGCCATCTGGCTACCCAAACACCAAAGCCCTGGTTGGTTAATACTATTCCCATTGCGTTTTACCTTAGGTTTCTTTTTCTACAACATCAATGAATCCTGTACCTTTGAGGTAGAAGGAGAGAAAGTGGTGCACAAGGAAGCTGCCGTCTGTCTTGGCATCACAGAGTAGAGTCAGTTTCCCCTAAAAGTTAAGAGGAACACAAAAAGGTGAATTAGACTCCCTGGAAAGAGGTCAGTATCTTACACGCACAGAGACACACACATGGATCACCAAAAAGAAGGAAATAAGTCAAAACAAGGCAAAGAAACAATACTTGAAGTGATTGCTTAAAGTGATTGATTAAATCACTTGTTATAGGTAAGCATATCTCGGCTTCTACTTCTCCAAGGCAAACAGAATGAAGTGCCTCATCTTCCTCATTCACCATGGTACCTCAGGGACCAGTCCTGGGGAGAACAAGATCCTGAACAAAAGAAGCTTTTACTGTCAGAATCCAATAAAAATCACAGCCTGCCAAGATGGGAACGGGCGTTCAAAAAACTAATCTGATCCAACTTAATTCCTATTTCTAATTCTGATACCAATTCTGACCAATAGGGTGGGGGAGAGGGGAGAAGTAGCAGTTGGCAGACCTCCAGTAACAAGGTTCTCATCCCAGTGGCCCTGGATGAGAGCTCTGGTCATGGAAAGTCCTGGAAAAGACTATATCTAAAGAGGGACTCCACAGGGGCTGGCTGCCTTGCTCCAGCCACCTCTAGTTCCCTGTCAAAGGGGAGGCTGGGATCAAATGGTATCTGATAGGACACTTTCATGTTGTGAGTCTTCTTTCACTTATAAAACTTGAAAAATTGCACTATCAGACCTTAAGGGTTACCTCCAGTGCCGTCATTTCCTGGTGTCCACTCTGACCCCCCATTCCTCCACTCCCGCCCTGGGCTGAGCACTCTGGAGGTGCCCGAGGTAACTAGGAAGGTCGCCAGTGCCATCTGCAGGCTTGGGCAACTGACACCACAGGTTCATAAAAAGGTCCGACTGGTACACATGGTGTCTTGGCTGCCTGGTGGAGCTTTCCATTTTCTTGGGAGGACAGAGTTTGTAAAACAAATCAGGTTGGGTTCCCGGAAGAAGGCAGGCCCGGGCTAAAATGTGAAAAATTTCGGGATGCCCCGGAGTACGGAGAAAACAAAGTGGCGGAGCTGTCGTGCCCCAGGCCGACTTGACAGAAGCCTACGCTGGCTGAGAGCAACTCGGAAGAGCAGGACTCAAGACCATGAGGAGGAAAAGGAGCAGCGTTCACTGAGACCTGCACAATGCCGCTGGGACAGAGAGAGAAACTCAGTGCGAATGAGAAGCTAGTCTGCTGGGGAACGGGGAGAATCAAACTCCCGACTCTCAGACAACCTCCTCCTCTGGGCGCCGGGAGCCAGTGACCACGCACAGGGCCCCCGGGTACAGGTCTGGGAACGTAAGCCAATGCAGAGGCAACCAAGCTTCCAGGGCACTTTGAGGGACGCCCAGCCTCCGTAAGCGCCCGCGCCGAGCCCAGGTCCCCTGTCGGCCCTCCCCGGACTACAACTCCCAGGCGCCTCGGTGCCCGCGGACGTCGCATCTTTCCCAAGAATCCACGTGCGCTTCATCCGGGGATGCGGTCGTCCGCCACGCTCCGGGACCCGCCCCCTTCCCGCCGCGCGGCGTTTTACCTGCTCCGCCCTGTCAGGGGTGGTGTTGAGAAGGTTATTGAGTTCTGGGAACATCCCGAGCTCCGGACACAACTGTCCCAGACCGGGAGTCCGGGCTGCGGCGGGGACGATGGAGACCAAAGAGCTGCACACCACTCGGGCCCGCGCGGCGGAAGCGCGCACGCGCAACACCGCTTCCTGGCGCCGCCGCAGCCAATCAGGCAGGCGCCTGGACCTGGGCGCTGCCGGCGCACGCGCGATGGTGCGCTTCCGGCTGGGGTAGGGGCGGGGGCGCAGGTCCTCCGGTGACTTCTTGAGGATCCGCCCGCCAGGCGGTGGTCCCCGAGTACCTGCGCGACGTGTCTCTTCTGCCTTCCCTTGGCCTCGCTCTCTTCCCAGCCCCGGGCCTCGGGACAGTACAGTCCGCCCCTCCACCCGTACCTGTCGAGCTCCTGCTGTGTGTCCCCCAAGTCTCCAAGTTCAGGCTACTTAGGGAGCGGGATGGGTGGGGAGGCCCGCGCTTTCTCGCAAAGCAGAAAACAAACGTAATAATCACGGAATTGTGTATGGAAAAGTTCTTGGGGGAAAAAAAAAGCAGAAGCTGGGTAAGGGAGTAACGGTGGGGTAAGGATAGGTTAGGAATTAAAGAGGTTATCTAGGTAGGCTCACTATGAAAATGTGATCGGAGCACACCTTGCATGCTGCCACTCACGACTTTTGCACCAACTGTGCCTCCCTCCTGGAATGCTGTTCTCCCAGACACTCAGAAGATTTTAAAAATCCCCCACTTGTTCCAGGTCTTTGCTCAGATATCACTAATCTTCGAGGCCTTCTCTGACGATTCTGTTTAAATTGCAAACTGTCCTTTCCCCTTTCCCCTGCTTTCTTTTTTCCATAGCATTTATAGCTAACTTACTATGTATAGTTCTCTTGTACCACAGTGAGCCTCAGAGCACCAAGGACAATCCTATAGTTCGACAAAATCACATTTATTGACTCATTGCAAGGAGAGAAGTAGCATACCAGCATAGAGTCCTGGGACCTCGGGGAGCAAAGGAAAGGTAGTTGTTTCAGGATTTGGGAAAGGATGGAGTTCAGGTGAAATTTAAATGAAGTGGTGTTTGTCGATAGATTGGAAGCAGAGCATAGCTGTGTGTACGGGGTCAACATCTGGCCAGGACTGTAAAGAGGAGCAAGGTTTCCAGTGCTTACCACAAGGTTAAGATACATGTGGATGGGGAGGTTGGGGGGGTGGGTAAAATAGATAAAGGAGGTAACAGTACACTTACATTTTTTTTTTCATATTAAAACACTCATAATTGAAATATTTTTAGGTGCCTGGGTGGCTCGGTCTTTAAATGTCTGCCTTTGGCTCAGGTCATGATCCTGGGGTCCTGGGATCGAGCCCCACACCGGGCTCCCTGCTACACGGGAAGCCTGCTTCTCCCTCTCCCACTACTTGTCCTTCTCTCGCTGTATCTTTCTCTGTCAAATAAATAAAAATCTTTAAAAAATATTTTAATTTTATGTACAATGAGTTGGCATTAAGGTAGGTATTTTGGATGACCCATTCAAGGAAGTTCACTTAATCCCGCTTAATAAAGCCTGTACCCTTCGCATATTGACGGAAACACTGGCAGCAAATATTGAGGCCATTTTTCTGGATCAGACCTTGCTGGTTTGAGCAGATGTGGCCAGAACCCTGGCCATCTTTCCTCAGATGGCTCCAGTAGAGCTCCTGGTGAGCCATCTTGTTCTCTCGGATGCAACAAGGCAGAAGGGAGTGTACGCTTACCTTGACGAGCAGTGAGAAATGTATAGTGAATCATTATATTGGTGAATCATTATATTGTACACCTGAAACTACTATAACATTGTATGTTTATACTTCAATTAAAAAAAAGCTTTTGGGGACACGTAGGTGGCTTAGTTCGTTAAGCATCTACCTTTGGCTCAGGTCATGATCTCGGGGTCCTGGGATCGAGCCCCATATTGGGTTCCCTGCTCAGCTGGAAGTCTGCTTCTCCCTCTCCCTCTGCCTGCCTCTCTGCCTACTTGTGATCCCTCTCTCTCTGTCAAATACATAAATGAAATAATTAAAAATAAATAAATTTCATGTATGTAATTACTCACTTATTTGAAATTCCCCACCTGGGCTGGAAATCTCCGTGTCAAAATTACTTAGATCATCCAGCCAGGAATGGGGCATTATATGCTTACTAGTATGTGAAAGAAGAGCAGCCCCCAGCATCCAGGGGCTAGTTCTTGGTGTTGTCCTGTTTGGCATAAACAATTTCATAAAACAACATCAGGCTGATTATGATGGGTCACGACAAAACTAGTCCACTCCATAGTTACGTTGAACACAAAACAAGAGCAAGTCCAAGCTGCAAACAACCAGACATCCCCGCTCCCAGCTAATGACTACTGCTACTTTACCATCACAGCTTTAGCCTCACTCTTGTCTGCCCTCCCTGTAGATGAGATTAAGGTACCTGATCATAGAATTAACCCTGTTTTGACAGCATCCAAAATCTTCCTCTCAATCACCTAACAAGCCAAATCCTGTAATTATGTTCTAACACTTTTTAAAAAAATATTTTATTTATTTATTTGACAGAGAGAGAGAAAGAGAGAGAGATCACAAGTAGGCAGAGAGGCAGGCAAAGAGAGAGGGGGAAGCAGACACCCTGCTGAGCAGAGAGCCTGATGCGGGGCTCGATCCCAGGACCCTGAGATCACGACCTGAGCTGAAGGCAGAGGCTTAACCCACTGAGCCACCCAGGCGCCCCAATGTTCTAACACTTTTTTAATTAAAAATTTTTTAAAAATTTATTTATTTGATAGAGAGAGAGAAACTGAGAGAGTATGAGAGGGGAGAAGGTCAGAGGGAGTATTAGACTCCCCACAGAGCTGGGAGCCCTATGTGGGACTTGATCCCAGGACTCCGGGATCATGACCTGAGCTGAAGGCAGTCAATTAACCAAATGAGCCACCCAGGCGCCCTTTAATTAAAAAAAGTTTTTAAAGATTTTATTTATTTATTTGAGAGAGAGAGAACAGGAGCCAGGGGTTGGGGCAGAAGGAGAGAGGGAAAGAAGTAGACCCCCAATGAGCAGGGAGCCCAACATGGGGCTCCACCCCAGGACCCTGGGATCATGACCTGAGCCATTTAACTGACTTAGCCACCCAGGTGCCCCTGTCCTAACACTCTTAATGATACACCCCATGATTTCCCATGGTGTACATTCTCTTTCATAGCAATGAATAATAAACCCAACTTTTCAACAATCCATGAATTCCTGGTGGCTGTTGCCTGGAAGGAAATGACAGGATTTCACAGTTTCAACTTCAGAAACTTTAGCAGTTTCTCAGTAAGAAAACAGGAGTCATGGGTGTCTGGGGCTCAGTGGGTTAAACCCCTCTCTGCTCAACAGGGAGCCTGCTTCCCCCTGCCCCGCCTCTCTGCCTGCCTCTCAACCTACTTCTGATCTCTCTCTGTCAAATGATAAATAAAATCTTTTTTAAAAAATTAGTTAAAAAAAAAAAAAGAAAACAGGAGTCACTCAAAGAAATGGGTTACTATCAGACTGCAGCGGCAGCATATCCTTGAGGGAAATACTGTTTCTGGTGACTGCTGGCTTTATCTGTGTTGACAATGGACCCTGGACAGGTTTTTAGAGTCTGAGCTAATGGTTCCTTTCTTAATATCCTTATTTGAATCATCACATTAGAAGGCAGAAGAGGGGTTTTTGTCTGGCCTATTCAATCTCATTCCTCAGCACCTGCTACATGCTCATTTGTATTTTTCTGTAATGATGGGCTGTCTTTTCACTTTCTTAATGGTGTCCTTTGAAGCAAAAAAGTTTTTAGCTTCAGTGAAATCCAACTTAGCTTCTTCTCTCCTTGTTTGCTTGCGTTTTTGGTGTCATCTAAGAATCCATGGCAAAATCCAAGGGACATTTACCCTTGAGTTGTCTTCTAAGAATTTTATAGGTTTAGCTCTTAGAGTTAGGTCATTGATCTGTTTTGACTTAATTTTTGTACATGGTGTGAGGTAAGGATCCCTTCAGCTGGGACTCTGATAGGGACTGTGTTGAATGTATAGATCAATTTGAAGAGTATTGCCATCTTAATAATGTTAGGTTTTCCTGTTCATGAACATTGGATATTTTTACATCTACTTGGATCTTTCATTTCCTTCAGCAATATTTTGTAGCTTTTGGACTTTGGTTAAATTTACTCCCATGTCTTTTTTTTTCGTTGCTGTGCTCTCGTGAATGGAATTTTTTCTTCGTCATTCTTCACGTCGTTCGTTGCAAATGTGTAAAAATACAATCGATTCTATATATTCAGTTGGTATCCTGCAACCTTGCAGAATTTGTTTATTCTAGGGTTTTTTTTTAGTGGGTTCTTTAGGATTTTCTGTATATAAGGTCTTGTCACCTACAAATAGAGATAGTTTTACTTCTTCTTTTCCTATCTGGATGCCCCTTATTTCATCTTCTTGCCTAAATGCCCTAGCTAGAACCTCTAGTACGATGTGGAATAGTAAAGGTGAGGGCAGACACCCTTATTTTGTTCTTGCTCTTAGTGGGAAAGCATCCAATCTTTCACCTCTGAGTATGATGTGAACCTGGGTTTTTCATGGGTGTCCTGTATCAGGTTGAGGACGTTCCCTCATCTTCCCAGCATGTTTAGCCCTTTTCTTCTTTGTGTTGCTTCTTTCCCCAGTCCTGGGCAGTTCCTCACACACTGAATACTTGAGGGTAACCCCCTGCAGGTCTTGAGGATCTCTCTCTGTGCAACTCTCTCTCTTTGCTGGTCCTCTGTCCTGTCTATGAACCCAGGCAACCTCAGTCTCCCCAGGCTCTTAGCGCCATCTTTCTTTCTTTTTTTTTTTTTTTTAAGATTTATTTATTTATTTGACAGACAGAGATCACAAGCAGACAGAAAGGCAGGCAGAGAGAGAAGGAGGGAAAGCAGGTTCCCTGCTGAGCAGAGAGCCCGATGTGGGGCTTGATCCCAGGACTCTGAGATCATGACCTGAGCCAAAGGCAGAAGGTTTAACCCACTGAGCCACCCAGGCGACTCTTAGCTCTGTCTTTTTAACTCAAAGAGTATTTCACCTTAGTTCCTCCTCCCTATTTGGAAACAAGGCAGTCAGCTTGGACAACCCCAAGGGTCACCTTATTCTTTGCGCATTTCTCAAGGATGCTGTCCTTGGTCACCTGATGTCCAATGTCTTTCAAGTTGCTGTTGCATGTATTTGTATACATCATCTTTTCCTTTTTTTCTTAAACAAGAAAGAAAACCTCGTCCTTTCTACCCCACTTTGGATGGAAGTAGAAGTTTGTGAATTATCTAGATGAACCAGAATTTAGAAAACTTTTCTTTTTGTTTGAGGCTTTTTTTTTTTTTTTCAGTTTGACAGAGATCACAAGTAGGCAGAGAGAGGGGAAAGCAGGCTCCCTGCTGAGCAGAGAGCCTGACCAGGGCTCAATCCCAGGACCCTGAGATCATGACCTGGGCTCAAGGCAGAGGCTTAACCCACTGAGCCACCCAGGTGCCTCTTTAAAATTTTTAAAAAGATTTCATTTATTTGTTCATGAGAGACAGAGAGAGAGAGAGAGGCAGAGGGAGAAATAGGTTCCCCACTGAGCAGGGAGCCCGATGCGGGACTTGGTCCCAGGACCCCAGGATCATGACCTGAGCCAAAGGCAGACACTTAACCATCTGAGCCACTGACGCGCCCTCATGTTTAAATCTTTAATCCGTCTGTAACTGATTTTTGTGTTTGGTGTGAAGTAAGGGATACACATCAGTTTTGGAAGTAGTATGTTCTATTCAATCTTGCTGTAATTTGATTGGTATTGTACTGAATCATTAGATACAGTTTGAGAATAGGTATCTTTTCAATATAAAATGTTGACTCCTCTTGTATTTGTCCATTTTTCTATCAATAGCGATGGGTTAAATCCAGCATTTTCTTTTGACAAAGAGTACCTCTGTGAACATACTCAGTCCTGTCTTTTGGTACCTCGCGAGGGTATGTATCTGGAGAGAAATGGTTGGGTCAGAGGAAAGGTGAACTTACCATGAAGCTTATAAATCTCATATTTTATTTACAATGTTGTCTTTTCTTTCTTTCTTTCTTTCTTTCTTTCTTTCTTTCTTTCTCTTTCCTTCCTTCCTTCCTTCCTCCCTTCCATTTGCTCGTTCTTTTCAATAGGCTCCATGCCCAGCATGGAGCCCAACGCTGGGCTTGAATTCAGGAACCTGAGATACAGACCCGAGCTGAGATCAAGAGCTGGACGCCTGGGGCGCCTGGGTGGTTCGGTTGGTTAACCGTCTGGGTGGTTCGGTTGGTTAACCGTCTGCCTCCAGCTCAAGTCATGGTCCCAGGGTCCCGGGATCGAGCTCAGTGGGGAGTCTGCTTCTCCCTCTCTTTCTCCATGTGTGTTCTCTCACTCTCTCTCAGATGAATAAGAAAAATTAAAAAAAAAAAAAGAGCTGGATGCCTAACCCCTGAGCCACCCAGGCGCCCCTCTATTTCTTTCCTTAATGAGAATTCCTCTCTCCCATTGTATAAGGTTCGGGTCCCCAGAGAGCTGGATTTGCTCCCAGTCATGGTTTATGCACATGTTGAACAAACCAACGCAAATCTGGAAAATTCAAACCGAAGGATTTGATGCAGGAAATTGAGTCAAGGGTGTGGAAAGGACTGGAGAAACAAAAGGGAGAAAATAGATGCACCCTTCTACCCCACTTCTGTCTCTGACCACCCCTGGTAGAAAACATCACACAGCCCTGCTCCAGCTCCACTCCAAATATTGTTGCAACCACACCGTAGCTTCCCTTTGCCTTCCTGTGTCTAACCTGATGAATTGTTTCTGCCAAGTGCTGCCTGGCGCTTCCAGGACCTGTGACAAGAGAGTTTTTACAGCCCTGAGTTGAAGATGAACCCGCAGGACCCATAGACCGACCTCCCGCTAAAGCAAAACTCGAAGTGGGCTTGGGCAATCCCGCACGTCCACCAGAGGGCAGCAGACACTGTCTAAAGAGGCAGGGCGACCGAGTCCCTGGCGATCCCGAAACCGCTGCGTTCCGGAGCCTTTTCAGGGTGCCGGCAGGCTGACAGTCCTTAGCTCCTCTCCCTGGAAGCCTGGCGGTGGACTCTTCATGGGCTCTCCTGCTCCAGAATCGCCCTCCCTCAGTAATGTCCTCGCTGCCCTACCCCTCCCCCGGCCATAGCGCCCCTCCTGCTCTGAGTAAGAGGGGGAGTCCTCACACCCCCGCGGAGCTGGCCCATTCCTGCCCTGACGTCCTCTCCCGCGGCTCCCTCCGTCCAGCCAGCCCACCCTGCTTCTGGAGGCCTCAGAGGCAGGCCCGCGCAGGGCCTGTGCTTCTCTGTTCCCTGTATGTAGGGCTCATTCTCCACACGTCTCAGCTCCTCGTCCCTGAGCTTGGCCCGTGTGTTTACGGAGCTGCACTAGGCAGACCCCGTTTCCAGAAAGATCTGCAGGAAGAGCCATCAGGTGACGACCTCCGGCGCTCAGATGCACCAGGCTCCGCCTGGGCTGCACAGGGCCTCCCCCAGAGATACAGTAGGTGCTAAATGAATGGGATGAATGAATGAATGAATGGGGAAGAGAGGGAGAAGCAGGCTCCCCGCTGAGCAGAGAGCCTGAGGTGAGGGCTTGATCTCAGGACCCTGGCGCCTGTGCCTGTGGCCTAGACTTCTCACGGTTCCCCACTCGTCATTCCTCCAGCCTGCATGGCATTTTAAGATTTCCCCCTCTCAGGAACCTGGGTGGCTCAGTGGGTTAAAGCCTCTGCTTTCGGCTCAGGTCATGATCTCAGGGTCCTGGGATCGAGCCCCACATCGGGCTCTCTGCTCAGCAGGGAGCCTGCTTCCCCCTCTCTCTCTGCCTGCCTCTCTGCCTACTTGTGATCTCTGTCTGTCAAATAAATAAATAAAATCTTAAAAAAAAAAAAAAAAAGATTTCCCCCTCTCCTGGTCCTCACGGTCAGGCCTGGTTCAGCCCCCGCTGGCCTCCTGCCCCCTCCCTCTAAGGCAGCTGCACCCCATGCCCTCCGAAGCCACACTTGGAGGGCATCACTCCCACCTCCTGGCCAGCGTGGCTCTTGAAGTCCCTGCCTTCAGCCCTCAGCTCAGCTGTCACAGCACCTCACAGACGCTCCTCCAGCTTCGGACTCCCTCTGTGTGCTCAGCCTCTCACCCCAAGCAGTCTCACATGCCCTGGGGCCCCTCCAATTTCAAGAAGGCTCAGCAGAGGGCTCAAGGATGCAGGCAACGTGCACTCCCCCCCCCCCCCGCCCTGATCCTCAACCAGTGAGGACAGAAACCGATGGAAAAAGGTTCCAGTCCCCTGTCCAGCAGGTGCACACTTCTGGGGAGGGGGCACTCTGCATGCTTTTCCCTGCAGACTCCTGACCTTAGACCACACAGCCCTGCCCAGGCTCCCCCACTTCTGTGTCTCCCTGCTCCGGGTCCCCTTCCCAGTAAGCGACCTCATCTCAGCTCAGTTTTTAGGGAAGCCCGGCGAAGAACGCTCCTCCTTCATCTTCTGCAACCTTCTAGAAAGCATATCATCCAGCTATACAAATGAGCTACAGGTCCTCTTCCCTGCCTGTGCTCTCTCTCTCTCACTGTCTCTGTCTCTCAAATAAATAATAAAATCTTTTTAAAAAGTAAAAATAAATGAAAGACACACGTGTACACACAAAGGTTTAGAAATAAGAGTTGGCTGGTCAGCTTGAGCATGTTCCTGACAAAAGCTGATTGGGATTATTTTCTGGTGGGACCAGCATGTCACTAAAGTGGGCCTTTTGATATATTAACAATTAAAACAAAAACAAGAACAACCAAAAAAAAAACCTGAGTCAGACCATAGCACTCCTCTGCTGCAAATCCCTCTATGGGTCCCCTCACGTTCTGAGAAAAGCTGGGCCCCTGCAGTGACCTGAAGGCTCAGGTTACATTCCTTCTCCTTCTTTTTTTAATTAAAAAAAAAAAAAAAGATTTTTATTTATTTATTTGTCAGAGAGAGAGAGAGAGAGAGCAAGCACCACAGGGGGAGTGGCAGGCAGAGGGAGAAGCAGGCTCCCCACTGAGCAGGGAGCCTGATGCAGGACTCGATCCCAGAACCCTGGGGTCATGACCTGAGCCAAAGGCAGATACTCAACCGACTGAACCACCCAGGCGCCCCCCAGGTTGCATTTCTGACCTCGCCTCTCCTACCAGCCTCCCCATCACTCACTCCTCTCCACCCAATTAGCCTTCTTGCTGGTTCTTGAACACGCCAGACAGTTACCTCCAACTCTTGCTTGTTCCCTCTGCCTGGAACGTGCTTCGCTCAGGAGTGTGATCTGCCTTTGCTTGCCCCTCACCTCCTTCGGGCCCCCCTACACAGGCTGTCTTCTGGGGCAGGCGGGAGCTCTCACACACCAGTAGAGATCCCATTCTGTGTGATCTTACAACACGATGCTGACACTCCACAGGGGGGACAGGGGCGATGCCTGTGTTTCCGTCACTTGAACCCAGATGGAGTTCTGTAATGGCCTTGACCAAGGTGATGGCAGAAGTGACCCTGATTTCCAAAGCTGGGTCCAATAAGGCAATTCCGTTTCCTCCTGGCTCTCTCCCACTCACATGCTTCTGGAGCCCTGACTGTTGGAGGGAACAGGACGACAGACCACAGAGAGACAGAGATGCCCAGAGAGCCCGGGTCTGTGAGTGAAGGAGCCCTCAAGGTGATGGTCCCAGCCCACCCACCGCCTGACTGCAACCTCATAAGACACCCTAAGTCAGAGCCACCCAGCTGGGCTGCTCTCGAGTTCCTGACCCACAGAAGCCAGGAGAGGTGGTGTAGGATTCTTATGCATAAGCCACTTGGTTTGGGGGTGGGGTTATTTCTTACACAGCCATAGAAACTGGTGGGGCCTTCTCTAACGACCCAATTTAAAATTTCAAGTCACTCCCCTACCTCCTCACTTTGTTTCCCTTCTCTTGATTTTTCTCCCCAGCCCTTACCACGAACATGACATATGATATATTTTAATTAGTTAATGTCTCCCAAAGGCAGGGATTTTTGCCTGTCGGGTTCATGGCTGCACCACCAGGGGCTAGATTGGGGTTTTGCATATGGTAGGTGCTCAATATTTGTTAAGAGGAATGAATGACTGTAAAACTAGTAAAACTGCCAGCTGTGTACACAGGAAATAAAGCTGAAGTCTGGCTGGTAGTTATCTCTGGGGGAGGGGGCAAAAGGGAGGACATATCAGGGGCCTTCACTATATGCGTATTTTCTGCTTAAAAGAAAAAAAAACAGAAGCAAATGTGACGAGATGTTTACGCTTGATTAAAAAAAATGTGTTTGTGAGGCACCTGGGTGACTCAGTGGGTTAGGCCTCTGCCTTCGGCTCAGGTCATGATCTCCAGGTCCTGAGATCGAGCCCCGCATCGGGCTCTCTGCTCAGCAGGGAGCCTGCTTCCTCCTCTCTCTCTGCCTGCCTCTCTGCCTACTTGTGATCTCTGTCTGTCAAATAAATAAATAAAATCTTTAAAAAAAAATACGTTTGCCACAATAGTCTCTATCCTTTCTGTGACAATTTTTTTTATAAAAATAAGACTTGTACGTAAATGTTCATAACAGCTTCCTTTGTAAGAGAAAGAAGCTGGAAACAAACCAAGTGCCCATCAGCTGGTGAGTAGATAAACTGTGGGATATACTCAGCAATAAGAAGAACAAAATACCATCCACACCCGAAACCATCATGCTGAGAGAAGGAAGTCTTCTCCAAAAGAGGACGTACTGCCGGATTACATTTATAAGCAATTCTAGAGCGGGCAAAACTGACCAGTGGTGGGAAGACACTGGCCTCAGTGCCTTTCTGGAGGGCAAGGCCTTCTTCCAGGCCCAGCTCCCACCTTCCCTCACTGAGTGACCCTGGGCAAGTCACAGCCTCTCTCTGGGCCTCAGTTTCCTCCCTGTAAGTTTTAGCAGAGGCTGGGACAGGTGTCTGTTGCTTCCTCCTATGCTGACGTTCCAGGATTCTGGGATTCCCTTGCGAGCTGGGGCTGCCTCGGGGAAATCTCCTGTGCCAGCCTGTAGCCGGACATGTCCCTCGGGCTCTGGAGCTCCTGGATGGAGCTGGAGGCTAGGCACCCACCACAAGTGGCGCTGGGACCCCCTGTACTCCGCAGGGCACAGGGCTTGGAGGGCGACAGACCTGGCAGGGCCTCCTTGGCTTTTGTTCCTGTCTCCAGGGCTCTGCAAGCCAATGACGACGTAGTTCTGAGAATAAAAGCCCATTGTTGAGAGTTCTGAACCCTAATACCCTTCCATGTCACCAGTGGAAAGCCGGAGCCAGGGGCAGAAGGGCCGCTCTGATTTCCCTGCCAGCCGCCCCTCGAGTCCCACACTCTGATGCCAGCCCGGTCCCCACCACACAGCTCTGGCGCTCTGGCCAGCAACTGCGCAGCTGAATGTAATCATCCCTCGTGTCTCTAATGCTGGAGCTGTCAGACTGGCCGGCCCAGGGAGGGTGGCCCAGGGTTTCCTGGCCCAAGGGTCTACCTCCCTCCCCTGGGGGCCCAGACGGCTCCTTGACCTTGATTAGGTTGTCACAGGGTCTCTCTGGGCTCACCGGTCCCTTCAGGAAGCACAGTCAGAGGCCCTGTCGGGGGAGCAGAGGGGCAGACACGTCCAACCAGGCAAGAAGTGCCACAGCACTGGTATGGCCGCCAGCAGGTGTCTGCCACCTGCCGGACCCCAGGGAAGCTCGGCAAGATCGTGCTTACTCTGAAGGGAAAGGAGGAGGCAGGCAGGGCACTGGGATCAGGCTGGGAGAAGAGAAGGAGATGGTTTGGGAGGACGGCTGTCTGAGGATGTGAGGAGGGCAGCTGGAGTTCACAGCAATGGTCACAGGGACATAGTAAAATGTAACCCGTGCCGGAGGCCAGGGCATCTGTCATGGGGCACATATACCCCAGGAAGACAGGACTTCAGGAGGCCAGGGGATGACCTGGGCATTGGTTTTACTTAAATATTTAGTTGGGGGAGAAGAATTTAACATGTGAGCGCTGCAAAAGTCAATCCTTTAAAATTGAAATCAACAGAGTCATGTAATAAATGAAGTCCAAGGCAAATTTCATGTGAATTTTAAAGATGAAAGGAAGAGACTTAAAAAAAAAATACATGTTTGTGGAGACACTTCAGCCTCTGCTAGCAGACCCAGGACCCTGGGCAGGGTGGGACATGACTTAGGTTTACACTTGGACAGACCATCGTGCCAACCAAGTCCGTCGGACCAGACTCCCACCCGCAAGGTGCCGCTGGGACAGGGGCATGACTGCGGGCAGGTATTTCAATGTGTATTGGTAAGGGGAGAGTCAGGATGCTGTATGTGTGTCCTCCGAGTCCGGGACAAGGCAGGAGCCGTGTGAGTCCTGGGAACCTGGTCTGAAGGAAGGCCCCTCAAAGTACTGCAGGCCTGTGGGCAGGAAGGACTGGGAATGGAGTCCACAGCAGGCAGGAGACTGCAGCAGCCAGGAGAGGGGCTGAGATGGGAGGGGTGATGCTCTGGGAGCGAAGCCAGCGTGGAGCTGGGGGCAGTCGAGGCCTCATGCCCTGACATGTACATGTGCAGCTTCTGACCCCCAGCCTGCTCTGCCATATTCCTTTGCTGCAGACAATGGTTGGGTAGGCGGGGAGGCTACGTGTTGGGGGCAACCCGGGACAGGAGTGCAATGAGGTCCCTCCTGACCGGGGTGCCAGATTCAGTCTTGCCCGGTCCTGGAGGTGATCCTTAGTGAGGGCAGGGTGCTCCACCACAGGGTGGGGGGGGGGAGGATTGGGGGGGATTCTATTTCAACATTATTTTGGCTGTTTGGGGTCCTTTCTGGTTCCATACAAATTAGGGGCTTATTTGCTCCAGCTCTGTGAAAAATGCTGGTGGTATTTTGGTAAGGATCGCACTGAATTTGTAGATTGCTTTGGGTAGCATAAAAATTTTAGCAATATTTGTTCTTCCAATCCATGGGCATAGAGTGTTTTTCCATTTCTTTGTGTCTTCCTCAATTTCTTTCATGAGTGTGCTGTAGTTTTCAGAGTATAGATCCTTTCCCTCTTTGGTCAGGTTTATTCCTTGGTATCTTATGGTTCTTGGTGCAATTACAGAGGGTATCGACTCCTTGATTTTTCCTTCTTCTGCTTCATTGTTGGTGTATAGAAATGCAACTGACTTCTGTGCATAGATTTTATATCCTATGACTTTGCTGAGTTCCTGTGTCAGTTCTAGCAATTTTTTTGGTGGATCTTAATCCCCAAACCTGTGGCTTAGAGCTGAAAGATCCAGATAGCTATCCAAAGATTTCCCACTCTACCTGACACTTGTCATACATTTGACACCCCTGCTGGTCCGTTCAGTAACTCCTCCATCGTTCCTTCACCCCCCAAGGACTCACTTCTCCTGGGCTCCTCGGGAAACATGGGAAGCATGATGAGGAAGAAAACTGTTTCACCGAGAAACCAGAAAATAAACACTGCGCCCTTAGATTTTTTTTAAATGGAAATCTCAAAATAGCTTTCCCTAAAGAATTAATAAAAGCATAAAGATATTTGAATGACTATATAAGACAGTTAAGAGATTAAAAAAAATACTGGTCTGAAAAAAGCTTGCAGAAATACACTATTAAACATTATATGTCCCTCTCTCCGTATACTTTGTTAAAAAAAAAGTATAAGTCATATTGGGATGAGGGGCATTATTGTAATTGAGAATAATGTGACTTAGTGAAGGTTTTTTTTTCTTTCCTTTGAAAGTAGGCTCTGAGCCCAATGTGGGGCTCGAACTCATGATCTTGATTTCAAAAGTCACATGCTTTTCCCATTGAGCCAGACAGGCATCTCAGTTAAGGGGTTTTCTTAAGAAAAAATGCACAGTTAAAAAAAAAAAAAGCACAGTTGTGGCAAACTAATAAACATCAAAAGATGGGGCGGGGAGAAAATCAGTCTGGCCCTATGCTCCCATCCTTGATGATTAATTTCACTGAGCTTCCGGTAGCTCCTTTTGAAGAACAGAGTAATGCCTACGTGTATTTGAGTGTTGTCACAAGAATTAAATGAAGTAATGCTCTTTGAGCACCTTGCCTGGTACCTGACTTGAGGGTAGCTAATATTGAGTTTACTAATCACAACTCAGTAAAGCGTAAGGAATTGAGGGTTATGGCAACCTGCCGCCCACAGCCCTACTGATGGCTGGACAAAGCAGCCAGCACCCAGGAAGTGGAGCTCATGTGGGAGCTTTACCGTTTCCAGAGTGCTGTTCATGATCCCTGTTCACCACCACCCCCCACCCCCAGCCATCAGCAGCTGGCCTTCAGCGCCACTAACCCTACACCGTGGGACCCCCAGAGACAGAGAGGGATTGACCCCAGGGGAGAAAGCCAGGCTCTGGGGCTGTGGGCTGCGCGATGACCTACAAAGGGCTTGCTTGGGGTGCTGGTGGCACATTCAGCCTACATGGGTGGCAGAGACATGGGCAGTTAGCGCATCTGTATCTCTGGAGGACAGAACTGTGGGGCTCAAAACAAGCCGAACAAGTTAGAAACACGAAACTCTGTTCTGACAAAGGTCAAGTCCAGGACACGGGTCCTCCAAACCAACTGAACAGATACAGCCGTTACATCCCTCAGGACAGGAAAATGACATAAGGGAATGCATGGGTATCGGTTCCGGCTGACTGTCACTGAGGCCCTCAGACCCAGGCAAGAAGGATCCTCAGGGCCAAAGTCATGCCTGCTCAGGATCCATACTGTCCCCTTCCAGACCACACTTAGTACCTGGAGCCTCAGAATCTCTTGCCCAAATGGCCCCCCAGCCTGCTTCCCTGGACCTCTCCCTGAAGGATGGGGCTGCAGCAGTCAGTGGCTGTGGGCAAACCTGGACCACGAGGACTCAGGTGTCCTCATGCATGTTGCTGGCATATCTTGCTTTGAAGGTGGGGCAGACCTACTGAGAAGAGGACTAGGCTGCAGGACCAGGCAGCCGGGCTGCTCCCCCAGCCCTGCCACGTTCTGGGGCAGAACTCCAAGTTTAGGAATCCTAAATGCAAGCTTAGCCTTCCAGGACATCAGGAAGGTACGGAGATCAAAGTAGAGCTTATTGAAATCCTAGCTCGAATGGTGACTTGTAAACTTGCAGACATGGATCCACATTGGCACTCCAGCTCTGGCCCTCCGGGTGCTGGGGTGGGCCTGGAGCAAGCATGTCCTCTGGGTTCACACCTAGAGTACAGGGACCCCTTCTGGACACACCTGGATGTCCTGAGAAGGCCACGCAGGAAACCAGGGGCCGGGAGAGCAGTCACAGGCAGGATGGCAGAAGGGCTGAAGACGCTCAGCCGGGAGAAGAGAAGTTCAGGGACAGCATTCGGGCTGTCCTTGGGTCCTGAAAAGACTGTCAAAGCAGAAAAGAGACTTGCTGAGTCATTCTAAGTGCTCAGTGAGTGGAACGAGGCCCGGGGGGTGACTCGGGAGGCCAGAGGGCTCAACAGGAAATGACCCGTTTAGCCGGAAGGTCGGGAAGGTGTCAGAAGAAGAAAAATGGGTAGGAGGTCATGAGAGCCTTCTTGCTGGACCTGCAGGATTTTCTGGAGGTGATTTAAGCCACAGAGAGGTGACCAGGACTTGCCAATAACGAAGCTCTTCCCTGGCCTGAGTCTGGCCGATGAAAGGCACTTTGCAGGTCTCTCTTGGACAAGGCCTCCCCTGGTCCTGCCGTCAAGTGTCTGAAAACTCTTTCCGTTTTCCAGGCAGGGCGAATTTCGAAGTACAGAGCAGGAAGTCACAGTAACTTCCTCCAGGTCCAAAGGAGGACGTAGAACTGGGACTTGGACCACAGGCACCCATGTGGGCAGCCCAGCTTTGCCCCACGATGCGTCACAGGGGACCTGCCATCTTCTTCCTTTGGCTGTGCTCTCGTCTGTTTCTTGCGGGTTTGGCAGGGTCTCCGGGGGGCGGGGGGGCAACAATTCTCACATAGACACATCTTCACGGATGCCGCTTGGCAGGGCCTGGGTGGCCCTAGGAGCCGAAGGGAGGTCTTTTTTCCTGTGGGAACTCATTCCACTTGCCAGCGGAGTGAGGAACAGAGCTGTGTCCCTTGGCTCTCTGGTGGTTACTCCTGGCAACCTTGTTTGGCCTTGCCTTGGCCTTGGGCAGGGACCCAGTCTACCCCAGGGCTTCTATTTCTCCATTTGTAGAACAAGGGTGAACTTCGGCCCTGGCTGGCCGCAGAGCCAGCCAGACCAGGAAGCGTGCTGTCCTCCTTGAGAGGGTGAGGCAGCAGCCAGGGCAAAGACAAGTGAGAAGCAGGACCTGCCGCCTCCCGAGAGAAGCCCAATTAGGACAGTGAGCAGTTCCCACCAGAGTCTCTGGCCAACCCTCAAAGCCGGCCGCGTGGGCAGCCAGCCGCAGGCCGTGTGATTAATGATGGCCGCTCGGGCCGCCCCCTGGGCCTGGGCCTCAGGAACTTCAAATGAGCGCGTGTGGTGCCAAGGGGGAAGCTGGCCAGCTCCCCTCCCTCTGCAGGGAAGGGATGGGGGGGGGGCGCAAGAGCACCCCCGTAACAAGGCAATGCCAAAGAAAGGGCCATGCTTTTGAGGCCTATTGGGACTTCTGCACAGGCTCTCCCTGGGGCCCCTGAAGATGGGGCATCCATCAGGGATCCAGAGATGGGTTCGCTCCCCCAGGCCCCGGGTAATAAACCCTGAGACGGCTCAGCCCTATTCCAGGCCTGGGGCTCCGTGACTGTGAACAAGGAGCTAGTCTACAGTCCGTGTACTCACACACACGCAGGAAAGCCTGCTGCCGGCCTGCAGGGCCCTGGAGCCACTGTTGTGAACAAGAAAGACTCTCTGCTCTCAGAAAACAATTATTCCTTGTAAGTCGGACAGAAAACAAGTCCCCAATAATGGCAAACCAGAGAGGTGACAGTGGTGATGAGCACTGAGTCTGGAGTCGGAGGGCCTAGGTTCAAGTCCCAGTGCTAGGTCTGCCTTCGGACCTGGAGGAAGCCATTTAACCTCTGTTCCTCAGCTTTCTCCTCTGGAAAGTGGGGACAATAAAAGCCTCTATCGTATGGCGTGGTTACAAGGGTTAAAAGAGTTAAAGAGTTAACATTTGTAACGTACTTCAAACTAGGTATGGCAGACAGTAAATACCCAAAAATATTTGTTAAGTAAAAATTAAGAATAATGTCCAACAGTGATAAATATTACGAGGACCCTAAAGGGGTCCTCAGGCTAGTGACCCTCACGGTCTCAAGGTGGCTGCTGCAGGGCTAGGCATCACATTCAGGCACGACGTATTCACTAAAGAGATCATCGTTTCCTGGCGGTAGGAAATTTCCCCCAGAACTCCTCCAGCAAACTTCCCTCATTTACCAGAGCAGCATCACAGGCTCAAGCTTAAAGCCAACCAGTGGCAAGGTGGCACGGATCACCTTGTCTGGCTTGCCAGTCAGGAGCTACCCTGAAGCACGGGGTCTCTCAGAGGAAGCATAACGATGAAGGTTCTTAGGAATGGGATCCCACATGGTAGTGGGATGGGCAGTCAGCAAACTATGCAGTACAGTGTAGGGAAGGCCTCAAGAGCGTCCGGCTGAGCGGGGACCTGAACATGAGGAGGAGCCAAGCTTACAACCACTTCGGGGAGGGCCGTCTAGGGCAAGCGTCGTAGCAGAACAGCAAGTGCAAAGACTCTGAGGTGAAATGAGCTTGCAATTCAAGGAAATTCGAGGAAAGAAAGGCCAGAGTGGCTAAGAAATGGACTGAACAAAGGGACACAGTGTAAGGTGATAACAATAATGTCTTTGGAAATTGCAAATATTTGGAGATACTGTTAAAATATTGACTGCAGCATGTATGTTAGGAGAAGAACAGATGAGTTCATGTTCTAAGGTTTCCGCGTGGTCTGGGAGAAGGGTGAGAACAATACCAGTACCGGACTTTGAAGAGAAAGTAATGCGTGTTGCAATTGTGAGAGCTGTGCTACCTGACATGGTAGCTGCCAGCCATGTATGGGTGTTTAATTAGGTAAAACTAAAATACGATTTGAAATTTGGTTTCTCAGTTGTTGTTTTTTAAGACTCTTTTCTTTTTTAAGTTTTTTTTTTAAGATTTTATTTATTTATTTAACAGACAGAGAGCACAAGTAGGCAGAGAGGCAGGCAGAGAGAGAGAGGGAAACAGGCTCCCCGCTGAGCAGAGAGCCTGATGCGGGGCTCGATCCCAGGACCCTGGGATCATGACCTAAGCCGAAAGCAGAGGCTTAACCCACTGAGCCACCCAGGTGCCCCTCTTTTTTTTTTTTTTTTAAGATTTTATTTATTTATTTGACAGATAGAGCTCACAAGTAAGCAGAGAGGCAGGCAGAGGGTTGGGGGGAAGCAGGCTTCCCACAGAGCAGAGAGCCCGATGCGGGGCTCCATCCCAGGACCCTGAGATCATGACCTGAGCCGAAGGCAGAGGCTCAACCCACTGAGCCACCCAGGTGCCCCTTTAAGATTTTTTTTGTGTCTAAGTAAGCCCCTAACACGGGGCTTGAACTCACAACCCAGAGACCGAGAGTCAGGTGCTCCACCCACTGTGCCAGCCAGGTGCTCCCAGCTCCTCAGTTTTATTAAGCTGCATTTCAAACGTTCAATAGCCACTTGTAGCCAGTGGCTACTACAGGGCAGCATAAATGTAGAACACTTCCAGTGATCACAAGGTGGGAAATTGGTCAGGAGTGTTCTAGAGAAGCCACTAAATAAATAGAAAAAGAGTTAATAACTTTCATACTGAGAGTGGCAAAACATGGAATGATAAAAATAACCATTTCATTTTGCAAACTGGGCAAATGGTAATGAAGAAAAGTTTGAAGCTCCAATTCAACACACAGATTTTGAGAGGAGATTGTTTAAAAACATCTTGTCAGGGGTGCCTGTCTGGTTCAGTTGGTAGAGCATGTGACTCTTGATCTCAGGGTTGTGAGTTCAAGCCCCACGATGGGTGTAGAGTTTAAAGAAAAAAGAAAAATACATATTTTGTTAGGTATTAGAAAGAAGCATAGAGTGTTTTGATGCAAAAAAAATTACAAATTGGGAAAATCTAAAAGATGAAAAGAAGAAAAAAGAACAGAGAATAAAGATAAAGTTCATAGTAAAGTGGGAGGCTTAAATCCAAGTTTATCAGTAATTGCAAGTGGACTAAATCTTTCAGTTGAAAAAGAAAATATTTCCAGCCTGGTAAAACCACCCATATGCTGTTTACAAGATAAATAGCTAAAACAAAAGGATACAGGAAGGTTGAAAGTGAAAAAGAAAGAAAAGAAAAGGAAAAGAAAATAAAAGAAATATACATTCTGTAAGCACTAACCAAAGGAAAGCTGATGTAACTATGGTACCATCAGATAAAATGGCCAAAGTCATTACAACAGATAGAGATGGTCACCCCATGATGCTATATAGGTTCAATTCAGCAGGATATAATCGTTCTAAATCTGAATGCATCCCGTAACATGGTCTTGTATTTTGCAAAACAAAAATTGATATAGCTATAAGGAGAAACAGACAAACCCACTATCACATTGGAAAAATTTTAACCCATTTCTCACAATCAATAGAAAAAGCAGGCAAAAAATCATTAAGATATAGAAAATGTAAGTAACAGGGGCACCTGGGTGGCTCAGTTAAGCATCTGCCTTCGGCTCAGGTCATGATCTCGGGGTCCTGGGATCGAGCTCCACGGCCGGCTCCCTGCTCAGTGGGGAGTCTGCTTCTCCCTCTGCCTTCCACTTTTCCTGCTTGGGCTCTCTCTCTCTGTCAAATAAATAAATATAATCTTTTTTAAAAAGACAGATAATATGTATCGTTAAGCATGTGAAGAAATTGGAACCCACATAAACTGCTGGTGGAAATATAAAATGGTGCAGCCGCCTTGAAAAACAGTCGGACAGTTCATGAAAAGTTTAAACATGCAGTTACCATATGACTCAATGATTTTACTCTATTTAAGAGACATGAAAACATAGGTCCACACAAAAACCTTAGGCATGAATGTTTACAGTGGCATATTCATAATAGCCAAAAAAATGGAAAAAACCCAAATGTGCCTATCAATTGATACATGGATAAATAAGTAAATATTATGTGGTCATAAAAATATTGAAATACTGAGACACGCTACAACATGGGGGACGCTAGAGAACATATGGTAAGTGAAAGAAGTCGGTCAGCAAAGGATTGTGTATTTTGTGATTCCATTTACATGAACTATCCAGAATAGGCAAATCCACAGAGACAGGAAATAAATGAATGGCTGCTCGGGACAGGGTGAAATAAAAAAAGGGAAATAGGTGTGGAGTGTCTTTTTGGGGTAATGGATATGTTCTAAAATTGAGGTGAGTGTTCACAGCTCTGAGTTTATACTAAACACCACTGCATTTTACTCCCTAAATAGGTAAGTAGCATGGCTTATGAATTACATCTCGGTGAAGCTCTTATAAAGAAACTAAGGAAAGAAGAGAAAGTAGAATCATAGAAAATGTTCAATGAAATAAAAGGCAGAAAAGGAGAGGAAGACAAAAGTAAGAACAAAGAACAAAGGCCACTAACAGAAAACAATACTGAAGTAGTAAACATTAATCCATGTCTATCAATAATCCTGATAGACCTGATAGACCACTGAATGACAGTGGTCTAAATGCAGCAATTACAAGAGAATGCAGGGGCGCCCGGGTGGCTCATCGGTTAAGCGTCTGCCTTCAGCTCAGGTCATGACTTCGGGGTCTTGGGATGGAGTCCTGCGTCAGGCTCCCTGCTCAGTGGGGAGTCTGCTTCTGCCTCTCCCTGTGCCTGTTGCTCCCCCTGCTTGTGCTCCCTCTCTCAATCTGGCAGGTAAATTGATAAAATCTTTAAAAAATATAATAAAATAGAAGAGACTTTCAGAATGGATCAAAACATAAGACCTGGGGCACCTGGGTGTCTCAGTCCGTTAAATGTCTGACTCTTGGTTTCACCTTAGGTCCTGGTTTCAGGGTCGTGAGATCGAGCCCCGTGTTGGGCTCTGCGCTGTATGTGGAGTCTCTTTGAGATTCTTTCCCCCTCTGCTCCTTCCCCTGCTCTGTCTCTTAAATAAATACATAAATAAATAAGTAAATAAAATATTGCAAAAGAACCCCATAGGACCCAACTATATGTTGTGTATAAACAATCTACTTTATTTTTTTTAATTTTTTAAAAGATTTTATTTATTTATTTGACAGACAAAGATCACAAGTAGGCAGAGAGGCAGGCAGAGAGAGAGGGGGAAGCAGGCTCCCTGCTGAGCAGAGAGCCCAATGTGGGGCTTGATCCCAGGACCCTGGGATCATGACCTGAGCCAAAGGCAGAGGCTTTAACCCACTGAGCCACCCAGGTGCCCCAACAATCTATTTTAAATATAAAGAAACATATAGATTAAAAGTAAGTGGATGGAGAAAAATATACTATGCTAACAGTAACCAAAATAAAGCAAGTGTAGCTGCTTTAATTTCAGAATCAGCAGGTTTCAAAGTATGGAAAGTTTTTATGTACAAAGTAAGTCATTACATAATGACAAAGAGATCAATTCTAAAAGACATAAAATTATTTTTTTAAAAAAATTTTATTTATTTATGAGAGAGAGAGAGAGAGTGCATGAGAAGGGGGGAGGGGCAGAGGGAGAAGAAGAAGCAGGGACCCTGCCGAGTAGGGAGCCTAACACAGGGCTTGATCCCAGGATCCTGGGATCACGACCTGAGCCCAAGGTATACACTTAACCAACTGAGTCACCCAGGTTCTTCAACGTAAAAATTCCTATAATGTATGCACCTAACAACACAGCACCAAACTGTATAAGGCAGCAACTGAGAACAGCAGAATACACATTTTTTTTTCAGGTTCACATTAAACATTCACCAAGATAGACCGCATTCTGGGCCAGAAAACATACTTTAACAAATTTAAAAGAATAGAAAGTACACAATGTCTGCTCTCATGCTACAACGAAATTAAATTAGAAATGAATAATTGAAAGAAAACTGGAAAATCTCAAAATACATGGAGATTAAACAATACATTTCTAAATAACACATGTCAAAGAAGAAATCTCAATAGAAATTTTAAAATATTTTAAACTAGATGAAAATTAAAACATAAGTTACTAAAATTTAGGGGATTCAGTGAAAGTAGTGTTTAGAGGGAAATTTATATCATTGAATGCATTTATTAGAAGAGATGAATCAATCACCTAAAATCGATCATCTAAGCTTCCACCTTAGGAAACTAGACAAAGAAGAGCAAATTAAATCCAAAGTAAGCAGGGAGGTCTGGGTGGTTAAGCATTCGTTGGTTAAGCGTCTGCCTTCGGCTCAAGTCATGATCCCTGGGTCCTGGGATCGAGCCCCACATCAGGCTTCCTGCTCAACAAGGAGCCTGCTTCTTCCTCTGCCTGTTGCTCCCTCTGCTTGTGCTCTATCTCTCTCTCTCTTTCAAATAAATAAATAAATAAATAAATAAAATCTTTAAAAAAAAAGTTTAGGGATGCCTGGGTGGCTCAGTAGGTTAAGCCTCTGCCTTCAGCTCAGGTCATGATCTCAGGGTCCTGAGATCGAGCCCCACATCAGGCGCTCTGCTCAGCAGGGAGCCTGCTTCTCCCTCTCTCTCTGCCTGCCTCTCTGCCTACTTCTGCCTACTTGTGATTTCTCTCTGTCAAATAAAATAAATTTTAAAATCTTTAAAAAATAAAATAAAATAATAAAAAGTTTTTAAAAGTTCAAAGTAAGCAAAAAAAAAGGAGAATTAGAGCAGAAGTCAATGAAATTGAAAACAGGAAAACAACAGGAAAAAATATCAGTTAAACCAAAAGCTGGATCTTTTAGAATACCAATAAAATAAACAAGCTTTTAGCAAGGCTAACTAAGAAAAAAAGGACACAAATTACTGATATTAGAAATGAAAGAGAGGACATCACTACAGATCCCATGGAAATTAAAAGGATAATAAGGGAATAATCTAGATGACAGGGAACAATTCCTTGAAAGATACAATCTGCCAAAACTCACACAAGAAGAAATAGGTGACCTGAATCAGCCAACATCTACTAAAGAAATTGAGTCAATAATCAATAACCTTCCAAAACAGAAAACACCAGGCCCAGATGTGGTCACTGGTGAATATCGCCAAACACTTAAAAAAGAAATGATACAAATTCTCTACAATTTCTTTCAGAGTATAGAAACAATGAGAATACTGCCTAGCTCATTTTATGAGGCCAGCATTGTCCTGATACCAAACCCAGATACAGTCATTACAAGGAAAGAAAACTACAGACCAAGATCTCTTATGAACATAGATACAAAAGTCCTCAATAAAAATTAGCAAATTAAATCCAACAATGTATAAAGAAAATTATATATACCATGACCAACTGGGATTCATCCCACACATGCAAGTCTGTTTCAACATTTGAAAATCGATTAATGTAATCCATCACATCAACAGACTAAAAAAGAAAAATCATACAATCATATCAATGGATACAGAAAAAGCATTTGTCAAAATCTAATAACTATTCTTTTTATTTTTTTTAATTTTTATTTATTTATTTTTAAAGATTTTATTTATCTGACAGACAGAGATCACAAGTAGGCAGAGGCAGGCAGAGAGAGAGGAGGAAGCAGGCTCCCTGCTGAGCAGAGAGCCCGATGCAGGGCTTGATCCCAGGACCCTGGGATCATGACCCAAGCTGAAGGCAGAGGCTTAACCCACTGAGCCACCCAGGTGCCCCATAATAACTATTCTTTTTAAAATAATTTCTATTTTATTAAAGTTTTAGAAATATAATTGAACATTTTATAACTTAGTAAAAGAGAACTAAAATTCTCCATACCACCCTTTCATAATACCTAGTTTGTCTCTTTCTATTAACTTGTTTGTTTCAAGTTTTTATTTAAATTCCAGTTAGTTAACATTAGTGTACATTAGTATTACAATAGTGTAATATTAGTTTCAGGAGTAGAATTTAGTGATTTATCACTTATATATTACAACACCCAGTACTTACCACAACAAAATGTTCTCCTTAATACCCATAACCTGTTTAACCTATCACCCTACCCACCTCCCCTCTAGCAGCTCTCAGTTTGTTCTCCATAGTTAAGAGTCTCTGTTTAATGGTTTGCTTCTCTCTCTTTAAAAAATTTCCCCTATGTTCATCTGTTTCATTTCTTAAATTCCACATGAGTGAAATCATATGGTATTTGTCATTCTCTGACTGACTCATTCTCCAATAACTCTTCTTGATAAAAACTCTTAGTAAACTACAAAAAGAGAACTTCCACAACTTGATAATCTACACAAATTCTACAGCTAACATCTTTTTAATGTTGAGACACTTGAAGCTTTTCCACTAAGACCAGAAACAAGACAAGGCTATCCCCTCTCACCGCTCCTTTTCAACATCATACTGGAAGTCCTTGCTAAGGCAATAAGGCAAGAAAATGAAAGGTATACTGATTGGGGAACCTGGATGACTCGGTTGGGTAAGCAACTGACTCTTGGTTTTGGCTCAGGTCATGATCTCAGGGTCCTGGGATTGAGCCCCAAGTCAGGCTCTGTGCTCAGAGGGGAGTCTACTTGAAGATTCTCTCTTTTTCTCTCTCCTTCTTCCCCTCCCCCGACTCATATGTGCACCCCCTCTCTCAAATAAATAAAATATTTTTTTAAAAAAGATACACTGGAGCACCTGGGTGGCTCAGTGGGTTAAAGCCTCTGCCTTCAACTCGGGTCATGATCCCAGGGTCCTGGGATCGAGCCCCACATCGGGCTCTCTGCTCAGCAGGGAGCCTGCTTCCCCTTCTCTCTCTCTGTCTTCCTCTCTGCCTACCTGTGATTTCTGTCTGTCAAATAAATAGATAAATAAATAAATAAATAAATAAAATCTTAAAAAAAAAATACACTGATGGAAAGGAAGATATACAACTGTCTTTGTTCGTAGATAATGTAATCACGTCTGTAGAAAATCTGAATCAACAAAAAAGCTTTTGAGACTAATAAACTATAGCAAGGTTGCAGGATAAAAGGTTAATGTACAAAAGTCAATCACTTTCCTATATAGTAACAATGAACAAGTGGAATTTGAAATTAAAAACATAATACTATTTATATTAGCACCCCCCAAAATGAAATACTTAGGTATAAATCTAACAAAATACATGATATCTATATGAGAAAAATTATAAAACTTTGATGAATAAAATCAAAGAAAAACTGAGTAAGGAGCACCTCGGTTGCTCAGTCAATTAAGCATTCTGCCTTTGGCTCAGGTTGTGATCTCAGGGTCCCTGGCCTTGGGCTCCTGCTTAGTGGGGAGCCTGCCTCTTCCTCTCCCTCTGTCCTGTCTCTCTCTCAAATAAATAAAAAAATAAAATCTTAAAAAAAAAAAAAGAAAAGAAAAACTCAGTAAATGGAGAGATAGTCCATGCTCATGACAGAAAGGCTCAATAGGGGTGCCTGGGTGGCTCAGAGGGTTAAGCCTCTGCCTTTGGCTCAGGTCATGATCCCAGGGTCCTGGGATCGAGACCCACATCAGGTTCCCTGCTCAGCGGGGAGCCTGCTTCCCCCGCTCTCTCTGCCTGCCTCTCTGCCTACTTGTGAAATAAATAAATGAAATCTTAAAAAAAAAAAAAAAGAAAGGCTCAATATTGTCAAGATGTCAGTTTTTCCCAACTTGATTTATAGATTCAATGTAATCCCACCAAGTTATTTCACAGATATTAATAAACTGATTCCAAACTTCATATGGAGAGACAAAAGCCCCAGAATAACCAACACCATATTGCTGGAGAAGCACGAAGTTAAAGAACAGATGTTATTCAACTTCAAGAATTATTATAAAGCTACAGTAATCAAGGCAGTGAGATATTGGCCAAATAACAGGTAGATCAATGAAACAGAATAGAGATCCTCAAAATAGACCCACATAAATATAATATCTCTGACAAAGGAGCAAAGGCAATACAAGAGAACAAAGTCAACTTCTTTAACAAATGGTACTGAACCACTGGACACACGCATGCAACAAAAAAGAACCCAGATGCAGATCTTACATGCTTCATAAAAATTAACTCAAAATGGATCATAAACTGAAATGTAAAACAAAACTATAAAACTTCTAGAAGATGGGGCAACTGGCTGGCTGGCTCAGTTGGAAGAGTGTGTGACTCTTGGTCTCGGGATCATGAGTTTGAGCCTCATGTTGGGTGGAGAGATTACTTAAAAATAAAATCTTAAAAAAAATCTCCTAGAAGATAACATAAGTGAAAACCTAGATGACTTTGGGCATGGTGATGCCTTTTTAAATACAATACTAAAGACATGATCTCTGAAGGAAATAATCCATAAGCTGGGTTTCACTGACATGGAAAACTTCTGCTCCGCAACTGACAATATCAGAAGAATCAGAAGATAAGCCACAAACTGGGAGAAATTATCTGCAAAAAACATGAATGATAAAGGACTGTTACCAGAAATATATAAAGAGTTCTTAAAACTCAATAGTAATAGGGGTTGGGGGCTAGGGGGAGTTAAAAAAAAAACTCAAAAATAATTTTTAAAAACCTGATTAAAAAATGGGCCAAAACCTTAACAGACACCTTCATCAAAGATGTACAGATGGCAAATAAGCATATGAAACGATGGCCCATGTCATGTGCCATCAGGGAGAGGTGAACTGAAACAACGAGATACCAGCACACATCTATTAGAATGGCCAGAATCCAAAGCACAGGCAATGCCAAGAATCGACAAGGATGTGGAACACCAGGAACTCCCATACATTGCTGGTGGGAATGCAAAAATGGTCCAGCCACTTTGAAGACAGCTTGGCAGTTTCTTACAAAACTCAACATTCTCTTACCAGATGATCCAGCAATAGCACTTCTGGAGACTTACACAAAGGAGTTGAAAACTTATGTCCGCACAAAACCGTACACAAGCTTGTTTATAGCAACAGGAGAGAGGGGTGCTGGAGATTGGATCAGCCAATGGCCAGTGACTTAGTCCATCACGATTATGTCATAAAGTCTCCATAAAAAAGAGAACAGCTTTTTGGTACTTTTTTGGAGAGCGTCCATGCTTGGGGAAGAGGAACACTTCCACATGCCACCAAGCCAGGGGCCGCGAGCTCCACTGAGGACAGAAGCACCTTTGTGTGGGACTTTGCCCAGTGTATCTCTTCATCTGGCTAGTGATTCATATCCTTTATCATACCGTTTAATAAACTGGTAAACTTAAGTGTTTCCCTGAGTTCTGTGAGCACCTCTATCTAGCAAACCAGTCAAACCTAAGGAGAATGTCGTTGGAACCTCCAATCTGTAGCCAATAACCAAAGCACAGGTGACAGCCTGAGACTTGTGACTGATACCTGAAGTGGAGGTTGGGGGTTAGCCTCATAGGCCTGAACTCTTAACCTGTGGGATCTGATGCTATCGGCCAGTAGATTCTGTCAGAATTGAGTTGAATTCTGGGATGCCCTGCTGGTGGTTGAGAATGCTTGGTGTTTTGTGGGAGTCCGTGATCCTCACATTAGAATTGGGCCTGGGGGTGCCTGGGTGGCTCAGTGAGTTAAGCATCTGCCTTCGGCTCCCATCATTGTCTCAGAGTCCCGGGATCGAGTCCTGCATCGGGCTCTCTGCTCAACAGGGAGCCTGCTTCCCCCTCTCTCTGCCTGCCTCTCTGCCTATTGTGTTCTCTCTCTCTCTCTGTCAAATAAATAAATAAAATCTTTAAAAAAACAAAAGAATTGGGTCTGGGAACTCTAGAAGACTACCCAATACATTTTATAAGGCTGAAATTACCCTGATAGCAAACACCTAACAAAGATAGTACAGGAAAGGAAAGTTACAAGCCAATCTAACTCAGGAATCTATATGTGAAACTTCTAAAAATATGTTAGAAAAGACAGCCTGGCAACAAATTGAAAGGTTAATGCATCCAACCAAGTTTTAGTTACTCCAAAATTCCAAAATTGGTTCGACCTTTGAAAAGTCAATGTAATTTTATGTATTAAGAGGATAAAAGACAAAAATTACATGATTATCTCAATAGATGCCAAAAAGCTTTTGATAAAATTTAACATCCATTCAACGTAAAAACTCCCAGCAAAATATAAATGTAAGGAATCTTCTTTAATTTGGTAAATGATGTCTGCAAAAAGCCTATGGAAAACATTATCTTTTTAAATATTTAATTTATTTATTTGAGAGAGACAGAGACAGAGATAAAGAGAGCATGAGCAGGGAGAGGGGCAGAAGGAGAACAGACAGACTCCCCACTGAGTGGGAAGCCTAAGGACTGTCCATGTTTAGTGAGTTCCATGGTGTAAATACTCCAACCCCGGCTGACACTAAGTAACCAATGTAAGGTCACTGAATGCAGACAAGGAGGAGGGGTGCCTGGGTGGCTCATCGGGTTAAGCCTCTGCCTTTGGCTTGGGTCATGATCTCAGGGTCCTGGGATCAAGCTCCGCATTGGGCTCTCTGCTCAGTGGGGAGCCTGCTTCCCCCTCTCTCTGCCTGCCTCTCTGCCTACTTGTGATCTCTCTCTCTGTCAAATAAAAAAATAAAATCTTTAAAAAAGAAAAGAGGAGGAAAGAAAATGTGCAGTAGCAGTACAGATGGTATTTCTGACATGTAGAGTCAATTGACACTAATAACCTCAAGAGCAGAGATAATAGTAAGGTGAGTAGGGAGTGATGAATTTTGAGTATTTGGGTTTTTTTTAAATTACATTTGTGGTTTTTTAAAAGATTTTATTTATTTATTTGACAGACAGAGATCACAAGTAGGCAGAAAGGCAGGCAGAGAGAGAGAGAGGAGGAAGCAGGCTCCCTGCCGAGCGGAGAGCCCGATTTGGGGCTCGATCCAGGACCTGGGATCATGACCCGAGCCGAAGGCAGAGGCCCTAACCCACTGAACCACCCAGGCGCCCCTACATTTGTTTTTTTTAAAAATTTTATTTATTTGAGAGAGAAAGAGTGAGAGAGAGCATGAGAGGGGAGAAGGTCAGAAGGAGAATCAGACTCCCCCTGGAGCTGGGAGCCCGATGCGGGACTCCATCCCAGGACTCCGGGATCATGACCTGAGCCGAAGGCAGTTGCTCAACCAACTGAGCCACCCAGGCGCTCTGTTATTACAGTTTTTTTTTTTAAAGATTTTATTTCTTTATTTGACAGACAGATATCACAAGTAGGCAGAGAGCCAGGCAGAGAGCCAGGCAGAGAGGGAGAGAGGAGGAAGCAGGCTCCCCGCCAAGCAGAGAGCCCGATGCAGGGCTCGATCCCAGGACCCTGGGATCATGCCCTGAGCCGAAGGCAGAGGCTTTAACCCACTGAGCCACCCAGGTGCCCCTATTACAGTTGTTTTTAACATAATCTATTTAATTGAAGTTTATACAGGTTAATTTTTTAAAAAGATTTTATTTATTTCTTTGACAGAGACAGATCAGAAGTAGGCAGAGAGGAAGGCAGAGAGAAGAGGAAGCAGGCTCCCTGCTGAGCAGAGAGCCCCAGCGGGACTCCATCCCAGGACCCTGAGATCATGACCTGAGCCGAAGGCAGAGGCTTTAACCCACTGAGCCACCCAGGCGCCCCTATACAGGTTAATTTTTAATAGTCGCTGTATTTAACAATTGGCTCACAAAATACATGAAAAGTGAAGCGCTTTCTTCCAAACTAGTATCAGTCACCTCTGGCATACCACTGATTACAGACCTGGATGTGAAAGACAACACAGTTTTTATTTAAAAATATGGAATTATTCCATAATTCTAAAAAGCTTTTTTAAAAAAATTTTATTTATTTATTTGACAGAGAGATCACAAGTAGGCAGAGAGGCAGGCAGAGAGAGAGGGAGAGAGGGAAACAGGCTCCCTGCTGAGCAGAGAGCCCGACTTGGGGCTCGACCCCAGGACCCCAGGGTCATGACCCAAGCCGAAGGCAGAGGCTTAACCCACTGAGCCACCCAGGCACCCTTAAAAAGTTTTTCTTAAGATTTACTTTTAAGTAATCTCTACACTCGACAGGGGGCTCGAACTCACCACCCCTGAGATCAAGAGTCACATGTTTCACCTGCTGAGCCAGCCCGCACCCCAGGAAAGTGCTTTCATCATCTCAAGGAAGAGAACAATTTTTTTCTTTTTTTTTCTTTCTTTCTTGGGGTTAGGTTTGTTGAGATATGTGTAGAAAAGAGTTAATATAGCCGTGCCAGGAAAGGACTGCTTACAGGGTTGGTCCGTGGCGGGCATCTCGGAGTTCCAGATTTCAGAAGGGTTCTTAGTACGCCCTCCAGTAAGTGGCTCACTGTGCCTACAGGGTTTCTGCAAACAATGAGGTTTACGCTGAACACCTGCTTGCCTTCTGGGAGACTGGAATCTTGGTATGTGCTAAGCAGTGGGTGTCTACATAACCAGTTCTCGGTAACAACTCTGGCCACTGAATCTCTTTGAGCATCCCTGATAGATGACGTTTCAAATCTGTTGTCAAAATTCATTGCCGGAGGAATTTAGTATGTGCTCTGTTGACTCCACTGGGAAAGGATTCTTGGAAGCTTGCTGCTTGTTCTCTCTGGACCTCTCTTCCCATGCCTTTCCTCTTGGCTGATTTTGCTTTGTAAGCTATCACTGTCATAAATCTTAGCTGTGGGTAGGACTACCTGCCGAGTCTTAGAAATCCTGCTAGTGAATCCTTATGACTGGGTGTGATCTTGGGGACACCCGACACACGGTGTAAAATTAACCTTTTTAAGATTTTTTAAAAATTAAAAAAAATTTTTTTTTATTTGACAGAGATCACAAGTAGGCAGAGAGGCAGGCATAGACAGAGAGAGGGGGAAGCAGGCTCCCCGCTGAGCAGAGAGCCCGATGAGGGGCTCGATCCCAGGACCCTGGGATCATGACCTGAGCCGAAGGCAGAGGCTTATAACCCACTGAGCCACCCAGATGCCCCTCACCTTTTTAAAATATACAGTTTTATGGGATTTAACGCATGTGCAAGTTGTGTGGCCACCAGCACAAGCAAATTACAGAACATTTCCATCGGGGTGAGTTTCCTTATTCCTGGGCGGTCAGTTCTCTCCCTCTATCCTCAGATCTGTCCCTACAGTGTTGCCTTTCCCAGAATGTAAAATAAGCAGATCAAATAGTATGTAGCCTCTTTTTTTTTTTTTTTTTTTAAGTGAACTCTACCCTCAGGGTGGGCTCAAACTCACAATCCTGAGATCAAGAGTCACGTGCTCTACTGGTTGAGCCACCAGGTGCCCTAGGAGGTAGCCTTTTGATTCCAGCTTCAACTCAGCCTGTTGTTTTTCACATTGATCCATGCTGTGTGTATGAGTAGTTCATTCCTTTCCGTGGCTGAAGAGTATCCCACTGTATGTCAGTTAATCTGTTCACGGTGGGTGTACATTCTTGTTGTTTTCTAGTTTTGGTGATTGTCAATAAAGCTGCTATGTACATACATACAGAGGTCTTTCTACGGACATATATTTTATTTCTGTTGAGTATCTAGGAATGAAATTCATAGGTTGTAAGTATGCTTACCTTTATAAGAAACCGCCACCCTGTTTTCCAGAGTGCTTTTCCAGAATCAATGTTTGAGAGTTCTAGTGGTTCCAACAGCCTCTCCTGCACTTGGTATTGACAGTCTTTTAAATTTAGTTTAATTTAATTTCATATTTTTAAAAGATTTTATTTATTTATTTGAGAGAGAGAGTGTGTGTGCAGAGAGCACAAGTGGGGAGGGGGCGGCAGAGGGAGAGAAAGAAGCAGGCTCCCTGATAAGCAGAGAGCCAGACACAGGGGCTTGACAGGACACAGGCGCCTGGGTGGCTCAGTGGGCTAAAGCCTCTGCCTTTGGCTCAGGTCATGATCCCAGGGTCCTGGGATCAAGCACTGCATTGGGCTCTCCATTCAGCAGGGAGCCTGCTTCCCCTCCTCTCTCTCTGCCTGCCTCTCTGCCTACTTGTGATCTCTGTCAAATAAATAAAATCTTTAAAAAAAAGTAAAACAAAACTCCCTCTAAGTACTGCTTTACCTGTGCTCCCCAAATTTTGATCTGCTATGTTTTCATTTTCATTCAATTAAAAATATTTTATTTCACTTGTGATTTTGAATGGTGGGTCAAAATGTGGGGTTTAATTTTCAAATGCTTGGACCTGGGGGTTTCCAGATATCTTATTATTGATTATTAGTTTAATTCTATTTTAGTCAGGACATGCTTTGTATGATTTCAATATGTTTATATTTTAAGATTTATTTTATGGCCCAGAATATCATCTTAAAAGCTTTTATTTCTTTTTTAAATATATATATAATTTTAAGTAATCTCTACATCCAGCATGGGTCTTGAAATTATAACATGGAGATCAAGAGTTGTATGCTCTACCAGCTGAGCTAGCCAGGAACCCCTATAGCCCAGAATATCATCTATCTTGACTATGAACATTATCTATGCACTATCTATGCACACTTGAAATATTGTGTATTTGGGGCGCCTGGGTGGCTCAGTGGGTTGAAGCCTCTGCCTTCGGCTCCAGTCATGGTCTCAGGGTCCTGGGATCGAGCCCCGCATCGGGCTCTCTGCTCAGCAGGGAGCCTGCTTGTTCCTCTCTCTCTCCCTGCATCTCTGCCTATGTGTAATCTCTATCAAATAAATAAAATCTTCAAAAAAATATTGTGTATTGTGCTGTTGTGGGGAGGACTATAGAAAGGCCAATTAGATCAAGTTGATAGTGTTATTTATGTCTTTCGTACCTTCAGTGATTTTGGTTTCCACATATTGAGGGAGGAGTGCTGAAAACTCCAACTATAAGTGGAGTTTAGTTATTTCTTCTTTGGTTTCAATCAGGTTTTTTTTTTTTTTATACATTTTGAAGCTGTCATTAGGTTTATACACTTTTAAAATTGTCATGTCTTCTTGATAAACCATCTTTGTCATCATGTAATGTCCCTCTTTATCCCTGTAAAATTCCTTGTTCTGAAGCTTATTTTCTATGTTATTAATAATATACACGAAGGGACTCTTCATTTCTGGTTTTGTGGTGATCTTTTTGCTGTTTACTACTAGCATTTTTATGACTCCTTTTTTTTTTTTTTTGGTCGTATCCATGTTCCTGCTTAAATTCTCCATCTGTTTATGCATACTGTTCACCTTTTCCACCAGATCCTTTAACAGATTAGTCTCCCATAGTTCCATTACCTGGGTCATCTCTGGGTCTGGTTGTTTAGACCCCTTTATCATTTGACAGTGGCTTGTTTCTCTTTTCTTCTTTTTGTTTCTAGGTGGGGAATAAATGCCAGATATTGTGTGAAAGAATGGTAGAGATTTAAGTAAATAGTGTTGATGCCCAAAGATGGGCATGTCTCTTTTTCTGTGGGGTTGTCCGTAGAGGGACTGGGGCAGTCAACTCAGTAGTAGAGCTGAGTTCGAATTTTGCTTTTGCTCTACCTTCTTCAACAGCAAGCTGCTGCTACCTTTTGATTCATGTGAAGCTTGGGATGCTAGAATGTTTTTCTCAGCATTTCTATGTTCCACTTTCAGCAGGCCCTGTGTGCCTAAACCTCAGAGAAGGAGGGTCTCTTCATGCTTTTCCCATTTCGTCAGCAGCAAACTGCTGTGGCTTAATCACAGACCCATGATGGGGGCAGTTTTTCTCATTTTTCCCAGTTCAGCGGCACTCTTAGATCTTGCAACTCCTGAGTCTCAGGGTGGGGTTTCCTTCCCTTTTCCCTCGACAGGTATCAGAAATGAGGCTTATAGTGGGGAAAAGGGCTTCCTGCCCCACCTGCCCAGGCAGGTGGCTTTGCTTTTACCCTCTCTCAGAGGCAGTTCATTTTTCCTGGCTGTGGGAACAGCAAGATTTCCAGAAGCTTAAAGCTTTGCTTTGAGTGATAGAGGAGTCTGGGAAGTGGGTGTCGTTTTGTTCCTGTGCACCACGAACTGGGGTGCTCTCAGGTCTCGTGCTTCCCGCCCTCAGTTTTTCTTGTGAGCACCCAATTGAGGCTTGTGGAAAAGAGCGCGTGAATGGCCACAGACAACCCTTGTGTCTAGAGCTTTCTGAGATTCTGAACTGTCAGACTGGCTAAACTGTGCCTTTGTGAATTCATTAACATATGGCTGTCTCCTTTCCCATTTTTATGGCGCTGCCTCCCCCTCCAGGGCTCTCTGTGCTGTGTCTCTTGGAAGGGGCTTGTCGCTCTTTGGAATTCAATTTATCTGGCTTCCTTGTGACCTCAGCTCCCAGATGAGGCCAAGAAGTTGCGGTTGTGCAGGTTATCTGACGTTTTTCTTGCTATTAAGATGTAAGGGGTGTCTTCGTGTGACTTTGAGCACCCTAGGTAGCAACAACTCTTTGGGAAGGATTTTGTAACAGGACAGGAGGATTGATAAGTTTGACTACTTAAAAATTAAGTTTAATGTTACTTTAACATCAGGTGTACGAAATTGCAAGCCACAGAGGATAAAAACATATCTGTGACACATATGACCTATAAAACAGCTCATAAATGTGATAGAAGATAGTCAAATAGAAAAACGGGCTAAAGAGTTAAGCAGATGCTTCACAAAAGTAGAAATGTAGATGACTAATAAACATATGGGGAGGGACGTAATCACTGATCACTAGAGAATGCCAATTAAAATCACAATTATATGCCATTACATGCCTAAAGAATGGCTAGAATTGAAAATGTGAGAAAATCTCTCTCTCTCTCTCTCTCTCTCTTTTTTTTAAAGATTTTATTTATTTATTTGACAGAGAGTGATTACAAGTAGGCAGAGAGGCAGGGGGAAGCAGGCTCCCCATTGAGCAGAGAGCCCGATGTGGGGCTTGATCCCAGGACCCTGAGATCATGACCTGAGCCAAAGGCAGAAGCTTAACCCACTGAGCCACCCAGGCACCCTTTCTTTCTTTCTTTCTTCTTTTTCTTTCTTTCTTTTTTTCCCTCCTTCCTTCCTTCCTTCTTTTTTTTTTTAGATTTTAAGTAATTTCTATTCCTAACGTGGGGCTCTATTTCACAACCCCAAGATCAATGGTCACGTGTTCTACCGATTGAGCCGGCCCGGGTGCTCCAAAAATGGGTGAGATTATCAAGTGCTGATGAGGAGACGCAGCAAAAGCAACTCTCATCCGTTGTTGGTGGGAGCTGTTCATTGACTGAGCCACTTGGGACATTATCTTGGGAAGCTCGAGATAGGCTGAATTACATCCTAGCAATTCTGCTCCTTGATACAGACCTCTGCACTGCACACAGTGTAGGTGCAGGGGCCGACCTTTGTGACTGACGCATTTCTGCCTTTGGCTTTGATAAGCCCTTGGCCAAGGTGTTGCTGAGGCTGGCTGGCCATCAGATCCCTCAGGGTAACTTTGCCTATCTTCTTCACTCCCACGTACTTTGTGTCATCTCATGGTTACACACTCAGGAGGCATTATAACTTCCACGTTCAAATTGGTAGAGACCCTCACTTCCCCCAAAGCCTTTCACGTACCTGTGGGAGTCCCGGAGCTGAGGGGAGAGGCTCTGCTGTCATTCTCAGCAGTGGTGGTGTTCACACAACTCACTGCTTGCTTGACCAATAAAGTGGCCTTGATACCCCTTTCCCTTGGGTTTGGAGGGTGAGTTGGTACAGCCCCTTCCACTTCTCAGAATATGTTCACATACCTTGTATGAATATCATGACACTGGAAAGTAAGCTCCATCAGGCTGGGCTTTTGGTCCATTCTGTTCTTCGCTTTATCCCTGGTGCCTAGGTAGTCCTGTGAAGAGGTAAGGATTTTTACAGATAAAGAACCTGAGGTTCCAAGAGTTCTTTTGATTCCCTCAATGGAGAGGCCTTCTAGCTCTGAGTCCAGTGTTAGGGCTGCTTTTCAGAGCCCAGACTAACCTTTCATTCCTATAAATTATATGAGAAAGGACAAGAGACTGTGTCTGTGGTGTGATGTCACACAGAGGAAAGGACACTGAAATAGAAGTTTAAAGTCTGGGTTCTTTTTTTTTTTAATTTTATTTTTTTATTTGACAGAGAGAGAGATCACAAGTAGGCAGAGAGACAGGCAGAGATGGAGGGGGGGAAGCAGGTTCCCCACCAAGCAGAGAGCCCGATGCAGGGCTCGATCCCAGGACCCTGAGATCATGATCCGAGCCGAAGGCAGAGGCTTAACCCACCGAGCCACCCAGGCGCCCCTAAAGTCTGGGTTCTAATATTGTCACTGATGCTTTCCAGTCTTAAGACTCCAACTCCAGGCTCCAGTGAGCCTGTGAGAAGAGCATGGATATGAAATGTATTCTAAATAGAAAGGTGCGTTTATGGCTGCAACTCACCAAAAACACATATTGAAGTCCTAACTCCCACTATCTGTAAGGATGGTCTCATGTGGAAATAGGGTCCTTGCAGCTGTAATCAAGTTGAGAGGAGGGCCTACTGGATTAGGGTGGGCCTTCAACCCAGTGACTGGGGGTCCTTATAAGAAGGCCTGGTAAAGTCAAGGAGACACAGACACAGGCAAAGGGAAGATGGCTACGTGAAGACAGAGGCAGAAACTAGAGTGATGTAAGTATAAGCCAAAGAATGCTGGGGATTACTGGCAGCCCCCAGAAGCTGGGAAGAGATGAGGAATGATTTTTCCCTGGAGCAGTCAGAGGGAGCTTGGCCCTACTGACACCTCGAGTTTAGAACGGTGGCTTTCGGCACATTTCCGTTGTTTTAGCCATTGAGTCTGGGCTCATTTGTTACGGCAGCCCCAGGACACAAACACAGGTGTGGCGTATGTGTCAAGGAAATGCCTTGTGGAGACAGATGGCTCAGCACCGCATGGACACTTCTCCAAAGTGAAGTGATCCATCAGTGCCGGAAGGCCCCAGACAAATGAACTTTCTTCCACGATGCCTGCGTTTCCCACATTTTCCGTTTGTCCTTTCTTTAGAGAGGAGGACACAAAATGGGCTATGGAGTGGTGTGGAAAAAGCAGACAGAAGAGATCTGGGGACCGTCACCTGATAGTGCTGGGGTGCTGAAGAGGGACCTCTCAAGCATAGATAATCCCTGAGGGGCTGAGCTGAGGTCCCCAGAGAGGATGCTTGCTGGGCTCATGGAGCACAGTCACTGAGAGGCACAAACGCCCTGGCAGGAAAGAGGGCCAGCACAGAGAGACATCGATATATCTGATTCCAACACGGTGGCCTCTTCATAGGGCCAAAGACTCTTGGCAACATCTGGTAACTCCATTCATTAGGCCTGCATTGTCTCCTGCTCCCCTTCCGATATGGGTTTTCCTATCCCTCCTGCATGTGTGGTGAAGATGGGATAGAGCCAAGGGCAGTGATCTGCATCCCATAATACTCTTGTGGGAAAAACAAAACACGATACTAACAAACCCTTAGGTCTGGATGGGATTTAGAACTTACAAAGTACTTTCACATACAATCTCTCTTGATTGGGCCTCCTTGTGAAAGGAGCCAGAGGTGCCTAGCCATGAAAGACGGGTCTGTCCCCTGATTCAGAGAGTACAGGAAATCCTAAGTAAAACCATGCCAAACCCCCCAAAGTGGATAAGCATCAGGTTAGGAAACTGTAATACACACAGGCCATAACCCAACATCCTAATTTGCAGCCCTATCCAATAGCAAAGAGCAGACTGAGCTCACAGAAGCAGCTGAATGTCATCTGGGCAAAAGTCCCAAGATGAAAACAGAGGACTTCTGTTGTCAGGAAATGGGAGACTAGGTAAATTTAGACCAACCCTTTCACTAAGGACACCAAAAGATGTACAAATATCTGAAAAGCATCAAAGAGCTAACAAAATACTGCAGAATTACAAGGCTGACATCCCAGAGAGGACAGTAACTCAGACAGGTGAGCCCAGCATTCAGGGCCACTTCTTCCCTGGAGGCACTTACCCATTTGGAAGAGGGGGCTAGAACACTAAGTTGTGTTTCTGAACGTCTGGGGGCTTGGAGGGGCGGCAGCATTGGAGTACAGGGCCCACCAAAGGTGGAAAACTGGTAAACCACTGCCTGTTTGGGGCTGTGACCCCAGAGAATTGTGCCCTTAAAGGCAAGGATGAACCAAAAGCAAACCAACTCATGCATAGTCTGATAAGTCTATGGACTGGTTTCAGTGACCTGGGACTCTCCAACCTTGATCTGGAATAATAATAATGTGATTCCAGAATTCTAGTGCCCCTGGGCACTTGACAGAGCCAAACAAAAAACGCCTCTCTAAAGGAAGAAATCATCCTAGGCAAAATATTTCAATAAATATGAATATTTCAATAAATAAATAAATAACATATTTTATAAATACAATGTCCAGCACAAAATAAAAAATAATGAGGCACTTGGGAAGACCGATCAGGGAGAACTAGCCAAAATTAGGCAACAGAAACACATTCACAGGGATTCCATTTATTGGAATTATCACAGACTGAACACAAGCAAAGTTCTAGAAAACTCTTCCAGTAGTAATTCTGGCCATTTGGACTCCTAATTTTCTCTCTAATCCATCCTCATTTATTGCCTGCATTTACGATCTCCATTCTGTCTGCATTCACCACTGTATCCAGAGCTATCTTCTTAGAAAACAAATCTGACCTTGCCTTAGCCGTGTTTAATGGTATTCAAGGCCCTTTGCAATCTGTCCTAACTTGCCCTTTCCAACCTCATCACTCAGGACCCCTCCCTCTCACAATTTCTGGTCATATGGCAAGACTTTCTATGAATATCCTCCCTCTACCTTGAACATCCTCTCCTCCCACGTTATCCTGAAAAACGCCTCCTCATCCTTCAAAGTCCAATTTAAAGCTCTTTCCTTGAAGCCTTTCTGAATTCGAAACTCCAACTCCCAGTTTTGTAATATAATGTTGACACAATATATTATATTTATTTTTTTAAAGATTTATTTATTTATTTATTTGAGAGAGAGAGAGAGAGAGATTGTGAACAGAGGGTGGGAGGGGCAGAGGGAGAGGGAGAGGATCCCAAGCTGATCCCCTGCTGAACGTGGAACCCCATGCAGGGCTCCATCCAGGACCCTGAAATTCAGACCTGAGCTGAAACCAAGCGTGGGACGCTCAACCGACTGATCCACTGAGGTGCCCCTATAATTATTTGTTTATAATTCTGTTTCTCAAGTACATTGTTAATTTCCTGAGGTTAGGGTCTGTTTTATTTATCCAGAGTTCCTGGAATTTAGCATAATGCTTGGCTAAGTGCTCAACATCTATTTATGAAAGAAGGGAAAGGTATTCTTTCTCTCTCTCTTTCTTTTTTTTTAAGTAGGCTCTATACCCCTAGTAGGGCTTGAATTCACAACCCTGAGATCAAGAGCCACATATGCTACTGACTGGGCCAGCCAGGCACCCCTAGGAAAGGGTATTCTTTCTTTCTTTTTTTTTTTTTTTAAAGATTTTATGTATTTATTTGACAGAGAGAGAGATCACAAATAGGCAGAGAGGCAGGCAGAGAGAGAGGGGGAATAAGGCTCCCTGCTGAGCAGAGAGCCCGATGCGGGGCTCGATCCCAGGACCCTGATATCATGACCTGAGCTGAAGGCAGAGGCTTAACCCACTGAGCCACCCAGGTGCCCCTAGAAAAGGGTATTCTTAATATATAAGGCACTACAGACTCATGGACTGAATCATGTCACCCCAAAAGTCACATGTTGAAGCCCTAACCCCTAGTGTGACTATATCTGGAGACAAGGGCTTCCTAATCCAATAGGACTGGGGTCCTTCTCAGAAGAGGAAGAGATAACAGAGACCTCTCTCTCTCTTCGCATGTGCACAGAAAAAAGGCAAACAGCAAGAAGGTGGCTGTGTGCAAGCCAGGCAGAGATGCCCCATCAGAAACCAGCTCTGTTGGTACCTTGATCTTGGACGTCCACCCAGACTCCAAAACCATTAGAAAATAAATTTCTATTGTTGAAGCCACCTAGTCTGTGGTGTTTTTGTTATGGCAATCCAAGCCGATGCATAGAGCACCTCTGGGGTTTCAAACATGTATAAATCAGAAGCTATTTATTCTTATTTCTTATTCGTATTAAGAATTCTTATTAAGAAATTCAAAACAGAGGGGCACCTGGGTGGCTCAGTGGGTTAAGCCTCTGCCTTTGGCTCGGGTCACGATCTCAGGGTCCTGGGATCGAGCCCCGAATCGAGCTCTCTGCTCAGCAGGGAGCCTGCTTCCCCCTCTCTCTCTGCCTGCCTCTCTGCCTGCTTGTGATCTCTCTGTCAAATAAATAAATAAAACCTCTAAAAAAAAAACAAAAACTAAACACAGACTGACAAGGATGGGTAGGGAGTGGACACAATGACTTCCAGAAAATGGCTTTTTAAAAAGTTTTATTTCAAGAACTTTGTTGTTTACTCTTATTTCAAAAAAAGGTGGGTCAAAGTACAAAAAAAAAGTCAGTTGAAATAAAAGCGTAGGTTTAGAAATCACAGCGGCAGAAGCAATGTACAGACAGCACAGACAAAACAACCCAACGTATGCGGTTCTGTTCAGGTTCTTTGCTTATTTTGTGTTTTCTCCCTCCTGTACAAAATACATCAAGGCATGCCATGAGACCAGAGAAAGAAAGCGTTTAACAAATGGTTACAAGAAATAGACTCTGTACAAGAGGAGGTCACGTTTCTTCCCCCGCCCCCCGCCCCCCATGCCCTTTCTTCTTGCTCTCCTTCAGGTGAGGTCATTCTGAAGACAGTTCACCTCCAAGTCCGCCTGGTCACCTTTGCCACCCTCGAGCTTGGGTGACATGGAGTTCTGGATGTTAAATGACTCCTCCTCTTTCAGGCAGGACTTGAGAGCTTCCTGGATTTTGTGGGGAGCACTGGGATCATCCTGGAAGAGGGAAAAGGGTGAGGGAGGGGCGGGAAGGAGACGGCGGATAGAGGGGGTCAAAGAACCACCCCCAGGCTTTGGAGATAAGAAAGAAAGAGACTCTAAGACTCGAACGAACCAAACGGATGCCTTTGCAGCCGCTTTCTAGGAAGGTCACCCTGAAAACTGCACGTCCTCTGACGGGAGGCCAGAGGTGTTTGTGCCCCTTACCAGCAGGGGTTTATCTACCAAGAGATGCTAACTTAAAAGGTGTTTCCTCAACCCACACCCGGGTGAGTCCCACTGCCTCAACAGGCCTGTCGTCCTTCGTGTCGGATGGGACTCGCGCTGCTGGTTCACCATCCGTTCCTGACAGGCACCAAGCCCTCCTGCCTACCTGGGTGTGTGTGCTGCCTGCAGCTCTCAGACCAGCTCCGGACCCGGACCTGAATTTGCTTGTTGCAGGCTTTCAGGAAACCCACAGCGGTCCACAGTCCCCCAGTTCTGCATTCTGGGCATTCTGAGCCATGCCCTGCCTTCCCACGGCTCTCTTCCTTCAGGGCCATCCAGGCATTACAGGCACACCTCATTTTCTTGTGCTTCATAGACACTGCATTTTTTTTTAAAAATACAAATTGAAGGTCGGTGGTAACCCTGGGTTGAGCAAGTCTATCGGCATCGTTTTCCAACACCGTTTGCTCATTTCCTGTCTCTGTGTCACACTTGGGTGATTCTCACAATATCTCAAACTTTTTCATTATTATTTTTATGTGATCTGTGATCAGTCATTATGACCCGCTGGAAGCTCAGACGATGGTTAGTCTTTAGCAAGAACGTGGTTTTAAATGAAGGTATGTACACTGTTTTGTTGGCCACTTACTACACTACAGTATGGTGTAAACCTGACTTTTACATGCACCGCGAAACAACTTTCCTTTTATTCGCTTTATTTTGCTATTTATTTATTGTGGTGGTCTGGAATTGAACCCACCGTATCTCGGAGATGGGCCTGCACACCCATGTGATTGGCGGGCCTCGGCTCTTTCTTAGGCACCCCAGATAGCTACTGTAAGTGCTTGGAGGTCTGCTGATCAGAGGCACGGGTGGTGAGAAGGGTAGGGAATGTTGCTCTCTGACCAGCTAGCTCAGATCTTTCTGACTTTGACCACTTCTGAAATCGAAGGGAATCATCATGCTTTGGGAGCAGGGCCTTCTCCGTACAACTGTGGTGAGTTCTTGCCCATGCTGACTGCTACCGAGTTTGACCCATTATGTCACTGGGTTGGGGTAGTGACTGGTTGGAAAGAAAGCAAAGTCTCCAGGCTCACACAGGACACTACAGGTATTCAAAAGGACTGTGTGTATACAAAAATCACTGTCCCCTCTCCTTGTCCCCAGCCTCACTTGGCACTTTTCCAGAAGACTCTCTTGAACCGAGCAGTATAGTAGAGTTTCAAAGCCCTCAGGAATGATTTCCAGACCACAGGGGAACACATGTTCCCCATTCCCAATGCCATAAGGGCCAGAAGAAATGAACTTCATACGGTATTGAGGCAGATTTCAGGCCCTTGGTATTTTCTATCATTGCTGGGAGAGATTTAGAAAAAAAAACTTCAATGACACACATATAGATGTAGTGAGATGGAAAGATCTCCCTGATATGTTAAGTATGTATATGCATTCACACACACACATACACACACATACACAGGCTGTATGGAGAGGAAAGTGGGATGAGGAAGAACTGTACTTTTCATGCCACGTACTTCTGTGCTGTTTGGGGAGAGACAATGGGCTTGGAAGCTTGAGAGCTGAGCCTTTAAAGATCCCAGGCATAGCAGACTTTGCATCACAGCAAATCTGGAGTAGGACAGGATGGCCCGTACTTGCCAAGCCTCTTACAAAGATGGGACTCACTTTCATGTTGTTCAACACCACCTCCCTCTGACTGTCCCACCCACCACCATCACACAGTCTTTGGGGGCAAACAGGCTTCGTGTGAGGAAAAGTAGATTGAGGGATGCCTACAGACATAGGCATCAAAGCTGCGAGGCCATGAAGGTGGGGGCCCAAATTAAGCGTGGCTCCTGGGATCTAGACAGATGAGAAAACGGACTTCTGGGCCCACAGGTGGGATGAGTATATTCTAAAAATAAAGAACACAGGTATCCAAACAATGCTATTAGACAAGCTAAGTACTTCCAACAAACAGGGCAGGTGAGGGAGTGTCTGAACCAAGACAGAGCTATGCTAGCCCAAGCGTCTCTGCCAGAACTGGATCCTAGCAAGCCTAGGGTTGCTGATTCCTTAGCAGAAGGCCCATCTGCCTTTGAAGTGCCAGAAATCCTTGAGGGCAAGGGAGCTGGCCCTCTAGTTGGCCTAAGTCCTGGGAACTGCTCCATGTTCCCCTTCCTGGCATCCCACCCCAGCCAAATGGGTATCCCTCAGGCCAGGAGCGGTGTGGGTTCAGGCCTGGAGTCCCACTTGTCCAGACACAAACCTCCCTCAGAAGGGGGCACGAAAGAAATAGAGCCTCGGAAGGAAGAAAGATTGAAATGGGGAGGGAGTGCAGAGAAGCACTAAGGGACACCACGAGATGTGCTAGTAAGGAATAAACTGAAATCCTGGAAGGTCTGTCGAATCTTGGGAACACCGTGTCACATCCGTGACATTCCATGGACAGCACCGCTGTGAGATCCAACGGGGCAGTGCGTGGCATTTGCCTGTGGATTTCAGGTGACATTAGCCACGCTGCGCTTCCCACACACTGGCCATTGCTCCTGGAGAACTTGCAGGCCTCCATAGCACAGGCAGAGGAGAACAGGCTCTCCCTTCCCTCCTGATGATCCTTTGAGGGGCTGGCTGTTTGGCTGCACACAGGCTCACGCAGCCACTGGCTCGCCTGCTGCAGAGCCCAGGTGAGGAGTAGCACTGGGCGACTGCAGGTGGGGAAGGAAGCGCCCGACAGGGCTTCACTTCGAACTAAAGTGGCAACCACCTGAACCGTCAGTGCCCACAAGGTCTTGAATATGATCAAGTCTGACTTGTAGGCTGGGTGGAGAGAATTAAGAGCTGAAGGGAGGAGATCCAGGGGTACACACCCTGCTGGACAGGAGAGTCATCCCCTCTCACACTCAGAGCTTTGGCAGAGAGGACAGGATGTCCCCTGGGGCACAAGTTGAGGGCAAGATGCCAGGTTGACACAACCTGCAAGATCCAGGAGGGGCGGGAGACCACCAGAGCCTCATCTTGCCCCTCCACTGAGGGATGTCCTGAGCACTACCCAGACCGCCCCTTCTCAGGTCCTTCTCAGGCAGAGTCCCCCATGGTGGACCAGCCCCTGCTCTGCTCCAGTTTTAAGCCTTATGGTATTCTGAACTCAAGGTCAGTGGGAGCCTTACTGGACACACACCGTACTTTCTACAAAGTCGGGTCAGTCAAGGAGAACTGGAAACCTTGGTATTGGCTCATGCCACCGAGACCTTCAAGAGGAGCTATTTCCTTCCCCTCCCTTTTTGGGAAGAGGCAAGTTGTCTGTCCACACCTGGGATGCCAGAACAATGTACGCATCAGAAACTTTCCTAAGGACCCTTGCTCTCTGGATAAGGAATACCGAGTCTGCAGGAACCACCGTACAGGTCTGGCGGGCTGCCCCATGCGTACAGTGGAACCAGGAACCACCACACAGGTCTGGCAGGCGACCTCACACGTACAGTGGAACCAGGAACCACCATACAGGTCTGGTGGGCTGCTGCACGCGTACGGCGGAACCAGAAGGCCCCGCTAGGCCATCTTTTGCCAGCATTCCACAAATGGCGACCACACGTGTACCACCTCGTGTGGCCAAATGAGGTAGGGATGGAGTGTATGGAGACGAGGGAGGCTCTTCCTGCCCTCAAGGTGCCTATCTCGAGGGCTGGTTAAAGTGCTGATCAATCTGAACGTTTATAAGACATCTGGCGTCCTGGGTTATTACATGGTCTTGAACGTATTAGTATCTCGGTGCATACCCAGTAAAATCGTATCTACTTCTCTACCCTTCGTATCAAAGACTTTAACAAATTATCCTAAACGAACCTCTTCGATTTCTTCTTTAAAGTCGACCCCTTTCCTCCTCCTCCACCAGGCCAAGTTCTTCCCTGGGGTTTGGTGAACAAGGTCACCTTTACTGTTATTCTCTCTTCCCCTCCTGGGGCTACACCATCCCCATCTATCAGAGGAAAACAGTGGTCTAGTTCCGTGCCGTCCCCACAGCAGCACAAGCCGCTCTTCTGCGCGCTTCCCAGCTGCAGGCAGCTTGTGAGTCTGAGTTTCGCTCCCTTATCCATGTATCGATGCCTTCACCGTGTGGTACGGGGCCTGTGTCACGTGCCGAAGTCCCGGGCTCGGATGTGACGTGATCTGGAGCTTGGGTGGTTTCTGCTTTATTTATGAAATTTTCTCTCACAGTACCCAGTACTTTCTTTACCGGTTAGTGTGGTCCGGAAGACACACTAGAAGGCCAGGATCTTTAGAAACTGCTCGACTGGGACCTTAAGTCTCAACTGATACTTACGAGCCCATCCTCCCAAGAACAGCATTTACCCCTAGACTTACTATTACACCAGTGCTCTGTGCCCTCCTCAGCTTTAACCAGCGCACATATGCCTCCTTGGACAGTGTAAAGGACACTGGTCCAGCCATCCTGAAGAGCAAACGCCATTCACTTCAGTGACCACAAGGACATCCCCTCACGATGAAAACAGTCTTTCTTCTCCATACAGAGAGCAGAAAGACACAGGGAAGGAAAAATCAGACTTCTAAAGTCTAGATAAAGCTAAAAATCCCGAGTCATCCTGGAAAAAGATCTCTGGTACCACCTACAGCTGCCTGTCAAGGAAGCGGCGCACCATCCCTGTCCTGTCCCACGTCACCACCCAAACTGGTCTCCCCATGCTCACCTCCAGAGCTGGGAGGAGCCGTTCCCAGCTTGGAAGTAGCCCAAAGACAAGAGCAGTGGCCTGGGCAGGCCTATGGATAAGGGAGAGGGTGGGGAAGACGAGTCACAGGTGACAGACAAGTCATCACGGGGAGCCAAGGTGCGGGCATGTGGAGTGGGGAAAGGAGGTACAGGGACTGTGGCAAAGTTTCCTTACGTTTGGGTGAGAGCCTTCGGCAATGGTGGAGAGGGAGAAGTTATCGTTGTGGAGCTCAGACGGGGTCCGGAATTTGCTGGTTGGGACAGAAGAGAGCAGTAAAAACGTGAGTGCGACGATCATGGCAAAGCCTGCCCAAAGCGTCGCGGGTCAAACGCTTATTTCATCAGACACCATGGACCGTAATAAGGAGTGCCATTATTTGATGCACCACGGAGGAAAAAAACTTCTGCCCCTTAAACCGTGACCCAGGAACTTTCTTATCACCTAGAGTTTTTATTATATACTGGAAGTGGCTCACGGAGACTTCAGATAAAGCACTGACAACGATATGAACAGCTCTGGCCAGGACCGTGACTGCCAGGCGGTTATAACCACATCGTGACTGCCATCTGGCCAACAGTGATGATCAGATACCAGTGATTGTGCGACGCAGTCCAATTTCAGAGACGCTAATATGCGGGGGAAAATGCGCATCTCAGAGGCAGTACACCGCAGCAGTATCTGTAGCACACGGAGGACATGGAGCGTGAGCCCAAAAGCAAGCAAGCACGCGCTGGGAAGTGAGGGTGGCAGGCTCGGAGCTGAAGGTGCCAAGGGGGCCAGGCTCTGTGCAGAACACAAAGCCTGCTGACGGAGGAAGGCCTAGAACGTGGCCCTGTCTCTGGCCACCACTCTTGCTTCTCCACTGCCCTGCCAGCTGCTCCTCTCTCCTGGCCTCCTCAGCAGCCACCCTGGTAGGTGGTCGCAGCATGGCCCTTTCCTCCCTCTGCCACCCAGGGTCCTGGCTGATGAGGACATGCACGGATCTGGCCCGCCTCAGCGCACAGGCACAATGGAGAGGCCCCCGCAGCGCTGGGACGGGTCGCTGAAAGGCTCCCGGCGGCCGCCCGCATCTGCACAGTGCAGGAGTTTACCCAGCAAAGGAGCAACAGATGGCCTTTTGTCCTTTTCCCAGGATCCCAGGGAAAGTACTTCGGGAGCATTCTCTGGAGGGAGTCTTGGTCAGCGGGGGAGGGGAGTAAGAGGGCAACAGGTCGAAAGGGGGGGCAGTTCTGCATCAACTGTCTCTCGGGCCCCCAGGAAGCTGAACTGCAACCTCCTCCTTTTGTGACTCCTGTGACACTTCAGAACATTCCTTACTTTGCTCAGGAACAGAGTGACTCTCTCACAGAGCGTAAGGCCACAGCCAAGTGTGCAAGGCCTGGACTTAAAGGGAAACACGTGTGGATCTCACATGCACATAACAGTCACTCCTCTGCTAAGAGAGAAGCCGGAAGGAGACTCTATTCCCATCTGGCCCTGAAAATCCACCACAGAGGAAGCCTAGCCTAGGCCCCTCCACCCCCAAAACTCGACTTAGGAGAGGTCAAGAGGACTTCCCTAAATCCCTTGCACTTCTGTCTGGACCAGGCGCCGACAAGCTGGGCACGGCAACGTGCTGCCCAAGCCCTTCTCTCCAGTGTTCAGTCAGGAGGAGTCGGGCCTGAGAGACGGCAGGTCTGAGGGGGCTGGGGTTACTCCTCGCAGTTCGTGAGCGAGATCCTCACACTGGCCGCGGCCAGCAAAGAGCCAGGGAGCAGGTGCAATCTGTTGCGGGAGGACTGAGCGCAGTAACGTACATGGGGGACCATGGCCAGGAGGGCGCTGGTGCCTTTCCCTTAAGCGCACTCCGTCACGGGGCGGGGGGGCACTGGGGACGGTGCCGGACAGTGTGCCCCAGGGGCTCAGGCCCTGCCACAATGCCAGCACATTCCGTGCAGGAAGGGATCAACCTGGGGGAGCCTCTGGGATGGACAACACAACTAGGGAGGCACAGCAGGTGCCAGGAACCCCCGTGGCCAGATCCGCTGGTCAGATGGAGGGGACAGCCGCAGGGGTGGGGTGGGGCTGGCGGACTCAGACTCACTTGGTCCTTCGCAGCTTGGTGTTCTCCGTCTTGAGCAGGTAGAGCTTCTTGGCGAAGAACACGGTCATCATGAAGAGCAGGAGCAGGACGAGGGCGGCTGAGCCGACGGCCACACACATCACCTGGAAGTCGGTGATGATGGACTCGCAGCGCATCCCCTTGTGCCAGATGTAGTCCTGTGTGTTGCACCTGGGGCAGCGACAGAGTGAGACTGAGGGGACAGGCCGGCGGCCATGGCAAGGGCCTGGCCCCTTCACCCCACATTTACCTCAGCAGCCCGTTCCCGTGAGGGTCTAGAGCAACTGCGGTGGAGGTTCTGTGTGACCACCACACGCAGTGGGCAGGACAGCGCTGGGGTCCAGGACATAAATGACACAACCAGAGTGCCGAGGGACGGAGTGAACAGGTCACTCACGTGACTGTTAAGGGACTGCGTGGAAGGGGGGTGGGAACCCTGGTTTTCTACCTTGCAGCCTTAAGGAGGACAATCATAGGATTCTCTCAGCTCCCCTGCCCTTGGCTCTGGGTGAAAAACAAGACTAATGGGACCTCTGGCTACAAAAGTAGTCAACCCACTCTACCCGGGAAAACCTCTCCTGGTGTTCTGCAGTCCCGTCTAGTTCACGAGGCTCCCCAGACGCTGAAATAGAAGGAAGTGACAGACAAGGACGAACACAAAGATGGATGTGTAGTCTCCTCCTCTCTCTACAGCCCCCCAAATTCTGCCCCTAAAGCTTCCTGTCCTATTACCATGAGAACAGTCATGAAAGCACAGTGAGAATCAACCCTCTGGGTGGGTTTCAGTCCTTTTGTTGAGTGACTTTCTCTTGCCCTTGGGGACATTCCCAGGCTCCAACTCTTCCAACGACATTGCTGTTTCCATGGGAACCAGGCTGCTTCAAAGAGGAAAGATGTGGAAGGATACAGAGGCAGGCAAAGGAGGGAGGACATGAACCTCAGGGTGAATGACAGACAAGAGAAAGGGGTCCAGAAAAGGGGAAATTATGCCTTGCCTCGGAGAACTGACTACTCCACGCCCGAAATAGTGTGCAGACATGACTAACAGGAAAGTCTTTCTTTTCCAACAGACGCTCTGCAGTCCTGGGAGGCTATCTGTCTGAGGGTAGTGGGCAAAGAAGATCCCACTAACCCACGGTTCTAGAAAAGTTCTGCCATAGCTCTGCTCATTTCCCTGCAGTGGGTCAGGGTGACAGAGACAAAGGCGTGCTGCAGTCTGCAACGGAGGGCTCGGCAGTCTCCTGTGAGTGGAATGCAAAACAGTTTCTGAGCCACAGCCGAGCCTGGGCATGCACAGCCTGAGGAGGGATCTCTGGGAGGGAGGACAGAGTGTGCCCCTGGGAGGGAAGGTGAGCAAGGGGAACCGGTGGGGGGACTTGTGGAAAAGCCCTCTGAGGCAGGACCCACTGGAGGATCCCCGGTCAGCACAGCCAGGCAGCTTACTGAGGACAAGCTTGCTTTCTCACTCAGGAGTCCCGAGAGCTCCAAGAGCTTCTGGGAACTTTGCTAGCTCTCCAGAGGCATCAAGGGCTCTCCATTTCATGCGGCGATGGCAAGACTACTTTGAAGGTGAAAAGCCAAGCCTCCAGCAGGATGGAAGACAATTATTTCACACAGAGATTTCAGAGCTCCCAGTGTAAATCCCACTAAGCATCACTATCGTCCCATTAACCAAGGCTTGAGGAGCAAAATCACAGGGTTTCCACATACTTCTGGTAGCCCTTACTGTTGCCATAATGTCTTGATGACAGTTCCTCCTTTTAGCAATGACTGGACAACTCCAATCGGAACTGTGTGGACACATTCTATATGACTGACCTTAATCATTTCATGATCGCTTATAGGAAAGAAGGAACTGGAAGTCAAGCTTTAATGCCAAAGGCACAACATTCACACTTTCTATATATTATTTTTCTATCGGAACATCAAGACCTGCAGAATTTGAATTCTTCACATACCTCCAAAAAGACCAAGAAAAAGAAACATCAGGAATGACACTTAGAGAAACATCTAGATTCCAGAAATGTTCCTCCTAGGACCAACAGAAACAAGTCCCAGAGCAATCTGGGGGTCCTACCCCACTTCCAGGATCTGTAAAGGATGGAGACAAGCAAACTACCCAGATCACTGCTGACTTGGGATTCTTCCAGAATAAGCCAGTGAGCTCTCCAGCAGGTTAATGACCTTGCCACGAGGGCAGGTGTATGATGTATTCCTGATGAGGCATGGGATGCTGGCTGCAGACAACATCCTTAGAGACACTAAACTCTCTGGGTCTTTAAAACATTCTGCGCTGGAGGACAAAGATTAAGTAGAAGGGAAAGAGCCACTACCCAAAGTCAAGGAACCCCACATCTGCTATGCCAGGAAAGATACTCTGCTTCACTTGATCTACTTGAGTGGCTGCTCTTAGGGTCTGCTCCTCACTGTGACTCTATACGTCCGCCCCCTACAGGTGCCCTGTGGGTAGACAGAGTCCACCTCCTACCACACATGTGTCTCAGAGGGCATGCTCAGAGGCCTTCTTTCCTCCAGAGCAGGCTTATAAGCCTACTCTTTGTGCTACTGTAGCCAAAACTCTCCAGTGGGACCCCTTGAGCCAGTAAAGGCTGCTTTCCAAAACCCTCAGAGAAGTCCCTTCATTTTGCCTTTATAGTTTAGTGCTTTGGTATAGGGCGCACACTTGGAGGAAATACAAAATCTTACTTCTGGGGAATCTCTCCTAGTGATGTCACAGGAGGTACATTTAAGAAGTAACTCCCTGTGGGAGACATTGTGTGAACATCTCTTGACCTGGGAATCCCAGGAGCCTCTTGGCTTGGCAACTCACTACCTCTTGGAAGTTGTGCCCATCATGTCCTCCTCTTTGCTGAGTAGGCCTCACATATGCTTTTCAGTTCTTTTATAAGTCCCTGTGCACCTGCCTGCCACACCCTTACCTGCAGAAGGCCCCTATGTTCTCCACCAGGTAGCACTGGCCGCCATTGTGACAGTAACTTGGGAAGAGGTCGCACACTGACCGGCAGGAGCCGTTATGCCGCACAAAGCCGCTGCGGCACTCAGTGCCATTCTCGCTTGGGGCCAGGTCCCTGCCTGGCTCTCCTGGGCGGGGCCTGAGGGCGATGCTGCTGCCAGGCACCATCCCCAGAGTATGCTGTGGGGGGACGGCATGCCACTGACTGGTTGGCTGGCCAGTCCCGGGCCCCAGACCAGGCTTCTCAGTGGGCACCAGAAGGTCACTTCCATCTTCCAGGTCTCCCCCTCCTGCTGCATCCTTGTCATTCTCCTCTTCCTCCTCCTCTTCCTCCAAGTCATCATAGAAAGATGTAGTGGGGTAGAAGTCAGATTCATCAAAGGGGGTGAAGTCATCGTATAAGTCAAGCAGGCTCCAGGAAGGGGTCTCTCCCCCACTATCGGGGTGGTGCTCTGAGGTTCCTGGCGACCCCGGGAAGCTCTCCAGGTCGGCGCCACGGCCCTCACCATCCAATCCTTCGAAGTAGTCGATGTCAATTATATCTGACGCCGGCTGGGGCTCCAGTGTGCCCTGAACGGGGAACGTGGGCTCTGGCCCATGTGGGTCATGTGTGCTGCCTCCCAGGTTCAGCCAAACCTCTAAGGGGCTCTCCTTGGGGAGTTCGGGGCCTGGACTCAGCTTGTCGTCAGGAGTGGGGGAGGGTGGTCCGCTGGCCTCTGTAGCCTCGGGGGTAACTGGGGGTATTGATGACTGTCCCAGGGCCTCCTCAGGAGCCGGGGGCGTGGCTGGAAGTGCCTGGGTGTCGCCGCTGCCCGCCTCTGCGGTCACTCCACCCAGGCCCGGGCTGTCGGCCTCTAGCCAGGCGGTGCCGGTCACTGCCGCGGACGCCTCCAGCGCCTCCTCTGGCCCGGCCCCAGGCCCCACCACAGCCGGCTGGCCGCCAGGTGCAGTCCATGAGGTCTCATCCTCCCCAGCAGCTGGTGGGCCGGCCTTCTCCCGCGTGCTGTTGGCACGCGGCTCCCACTCCAGGACGCTCTTCACCTGCTCTTCGGCCTCGACGGCGCTGCCCGCCTCACGCGCTGTGGGCGGGAGGGAGGGGGCACGACGTCAGGGCCCCGCCCCCCGCCGCGGCTCTCTCTCCCGGCCTCCCCGCCCACCCGAAGACTCCAGGACCAGGTTTCCCAAAGCCACGCCCCACCTTTAGGCCACGCCCCCAAGGCGGGGAACACCCGGCCCGACGTTTCCCGCTCAGGCCCCGCCCCTCAGGCGTCATGCCCCGCCCCCGACAAGGCCCGCAGTGTAAACCGGGCGGCCCCCACCTTCGGCCCCAGGCAGAGGTTCGACCCTCAGGACTCCACCCCACCGCCAGACCCCGCCCCGAAGTCGCACCCTCAAGGCCCCGCCCCACTCCAGGCCCCGCCCTGAGGTCGCATCCTCATGGCCCCATCACCTCCAGGTCCCGCCTCGAAGTCGCACCCTCACGCCCCGCCCACTCAGGCCCCTCCCCCAGCCGGCACCTCTGCCCACACACCCGGGTCGGGGCCGCCCCCCACCTCTCGGCCTCCCCCAAGTACCCCACCTCCTCGCGCGCCCCTTCCCCCGCCCCCGTCGCGAGCAAGGCGCTGCCCCGCCCCCTTGCCACAGCTCGCGAACTCCGCCTGTACCCGAGGCCAGCGGGACCCTGGCCCAGGGTGACTTGCGAGAGCCACTGGGGTCCCGGTCGCAGTCGGTACCTACCCGGCGCGGCCCCGGCGGCGAGGACCAGCGTGGCCCCCAGAAGCAGCAGCAGCAGCGGCGGCGGCCCCCGGCCCGGGCCCCCGCCCCCGGCTCGGCCCATGGCGCGGCGCGCTGACCGCTGTCCACGGTCTGACCGGCTGGCTGCGCCCTCGGCTCGCCGGCCGCCGCGCCTCCCGCCCGCGCTGCGGCCGTCTCAGCCCACGGTGGGCAGCGCGAGAAGCCGCATGCCGCCGCCGCCGTCCGCCGCTGTCCCCGGCGCGCCGCGCCTCCCCGCCTCCCGCGCCGCCGCTGCCGCGCTCAGCGCCGCCCCCACCCCGCCCGCCGCGCCCGCCCCGCCGCACGTAGCTCTGACGCCTGCCCTGCTCGGTCCGCCTGCCGTGGACAGACAGACCCCCGGCTCGGGACGCCGAGACAAACGGACGTGGAGTAGCGCGGGTGGGTGCGGAGCACAGCGCCGCGCGTGGCGTTAGCCGACAGGTGCACGGGCGGGAGAGCTGCGGAGCGGGCCCGCCCTCCCCGTGGAGGGCAGGCACGGACGCCCCCCCCACCTGCGAGGAACCCACCCGCCACGCGGCGAGCACGGAGGCGGGGGCCCAGACACCCGCAAGTTCGGGGCGGGGCTCGGGAGGGCCGCAGGGGGCGGAAGCCCGAGCTCGCGCTGTGGAAATGAGCCGAGTCTGGGGCGCACGGAGCCTCTCGGATTTCTGCGCCAATGCCGTGTTCGGGGCGGGGAAGGGTCTCGGGGACGTCTGCGGGTGCCCACGGGGGCGGGGCAGGCGCCGGCAGCGCCAGGCAAGGGGGCGAAGCCGACCGCCCAGGCTCTAATCGCATCAGACCTAATCCGTCCACAGCCAAAGCTCAGATCTCGTACAGCCAGGCCCTCCACAACGCATCCCAGGGGCAGGGGGCAAGACCCTTCTGAGACTACGGCTACTCCCGCCTTTCTTCTCTTCTCCTCGGGGCAGCCTGGGCAGCGCCTTTTAATCTTGGCCCCTTCCTCCCAGGATCCATTAACACCACCACCACCACCACCCCCAACACTCATGTGTCCCAGACCAGCAAACTCAAGGTCCTGGGCTGACCCAAGGAGCCAAGATCGCAGCCTAGGGACGCGTGGGCTCCAGGAGCGGTGTTAGACTAGTGTGCGGGCTGACCGAAGCTCAGTGTTCAGCCAGGGACCCCTCATCCCCAGAGACATGCTTGGTGGGGAGTTGTGGCCTAGTCCTGGTAGCTTATCCCGCAAAGCAACCACCCACCTCCTGGTGTGTTATTGACCCAAATGACATTCGGGGTCACCACCTTAGATGTGACACCCGTGGTATTTGAGAGACACTCCCATTTCTGTCCCTAGGGAGCCACATAGGTAACCAAGTTGGAGAATCTATCTCCTCACGTCCTAGTACGTGTCTCTGGATGGCGTTCCCTTGGTTCAAAGTGTGTTCCTTTCATAGACAGTCCTGTGACAGCAGCCTCTAAGGCAGGCTGGTGTTCCCTGCCCTCCAAGTCTGCCTGGAAAACGGGCTCAGAAAGCTCGGTTCCATTACCTCTCCCCTCTGCGAAGCCTTCCCAGCCTCCCGGTGATATCGTCTGTCTACAGCAATTCCCCACTAGACTGTGGAGCACACTGAGTGCACAGGACCAGGCGCTGGGAGGTTCTGGAAGGGCGGGAGAAGCAAACATGCACCAGGGACAACCAGATACTCCCACCACAGAACGTGGGTCTGGAGCTTCCTGCTAAGGGGCTGACTTCGCGAGGTTCTTTCCATGGCTTCATGCTGCCTCTGGGGACAGTAAATACCGGTTTGGAATACAGCCTTCTCCGAGCAGAGGGTCAGGCTGGGCTTTGCACTTACTGGCTGGCCACAGAGGCACTAACGCACCCTCCAACCCCATCTCTGCTTCCCTTGTCTGTGGCTTACCTCCGTATTTTCTTTTTTGGCCTATGTACAAGTCTGTGTTCCTCTACTTGGGTCTGACTCTTGGGTGGTGGTTGTGAGAGTGGAGACGTGCCTACCTCCTCCTTCCCCAGGTGGGTCTGTCGGGGAATGAGGCCTCACCAATGGGGCCTTGACAGCTGGGGCATGAGGACCACTCCTGTGTTTTTCACAGGAGGTTCTGAATGGGACCCTTCTCCCATTTCTCTGTTAAAACTCCAGCTACTCCAGTTTCTCATTTTAATATATTTTATTGAATATTTAAATATATTCTTTTAAGTTCAATTAAAAAAACAATTTTTAGGTAGGCTCCATGCCCAATGTGGGGTCTGCACTCACCACCCTGAGATCAAATCACATGCTCCACCCTCTCAGCCGGCCAGGCTGGCTTCAATTTAATTTTTGAATTATAAAACGCATAGTGTATAAAATAAAATATGAAACGTCGCCTTCAATGACCTCCTTCCCTAACTTGGGGACAAATTCTTTTAACCACTTTCTTCATTTGGGATCCTAAACCAATGGTTGCCATTCACGTTCATTCTGATTCCCCCTAGACCTCAGAACGGAGCACGGCACACCAGGTTTGGAGACGCCTTGAGATGAATGGAGAAGCTTATCAGGCAATGGAGTGTGACAGGAAAAGCAGGATTCGGCATCAGCTCTTCGTGACCTTGGGAGTCAGTAACCCGTCTCCTTTATGAGACAGTGGTAGCCACAGTGTCCAGGGACTGCACTACTTTTTCTGGGCACAGGGGTTAGGGTGGGCCAAATAAGAGATCTAAGACATAGGAACTACAGAGTCAAAGAAAGGGATATTAACCCCTGTCTAGAGCCCACACCCATGTCCCCACATCCAAGTCTTGTGCATTTGGGCATCAGGGATGCTTTTGTGAGGCGATGGCTTCCACATGCCTCTGAGGTTCCTGTTGGGTTTGGCAACCTGCCTCCAGCACCAAGGCAGGCACAAGGCCCATTGCCATGGCTACAGCCTGCCTCCTTGGGCACAGAAAGCCTCTAGCTTAACTAGGGGCTGCTGTCCAGGGCAGGAGCTGCTCCAGTTGCCATGGTTGGGGCATACTTCAGTCTGAACAGGAAGCTGAGTGGTTCCAGGCTTTAAGTCCTTAGTAGTAACTACTAACATTTCTGTGAGTCTTTAGTCTTCCTAGTACTCTGATTTGTCAAATATCGTAACCATTTTGCACATTTGCAAACTGACACTGAGATCATGCTAATGATGTGGTAAGGCCAGGACTTGAGCCAAGATCTTGATTTCAAACCTTTTCATCCTTGCTTCTTAATTTCAAGAGGAATCGGGATGCAGAGGTCAGGCCTCACTTGGCAGAATCGAAGGCTAGCCTCTCTCCCCAACCCCTGCACCTACACCTGGGCATTTAAGAGTCAATGCCATGATTTCATACGGGGTACAAGATGGCAATAATCCCAACTCATGTCCCAGGTCAGTCAGAAAGGGCCACCTAGTGTGGCCTCTCCCCTGTCAGGAGAGATCGGGACTACAAGGCAGTCAGCTCTGACCATTTTTGGTGATGGGCTGCTGCTAGTGGACCTTCTTGCAGCATTACCGGGAGGAAGGGGAGAGCCAAGAGTCAGGGGCCCGGGTTATGTGCGCTGACAAGCCCCTGCTCGCTGTAAGAACTCTGGATTCTCAGTTGCACGAGTACTCTCCTAGAAAGGCCTGTCCCAACCTGGAGGTGGTCATCTTGTCCAGGCAATGGGTCTGCTGCAAGATTAAAGAAGCCCCTGAATTTCATTCCCCCAAAGCCAAGTCAGTTGGGAGAGAGCTACACAGCATAAGTCAACACAGCCTCAGACATGCAGCAGCTAGGCTGGTCTGCAGGAAGTCCTTCTGTCTCAGCCAGCGACCTCTCTAGGTGATTCTCAGGAAGCCCATAGGTACTACACAGTAAGCAGACTGGAACAAGGAATGCCAATCCATTTGGATGACTATGGGAAATCCTAAGTGTCAGGGCCAAACCAGCCGTGGAAATCAGCCTGTGCAAAGAAGCTATTACCTTCCAGTGGCACTGCTGCTTCCTAACTCCCTCTGGGACCATCTGGCTGTGAGGGCACCTGAGGTGGTAGGTTGCCACAGGAGAGAGTGGGAGGAATTTTCTTTCCAGTCTAAGTTGTCCAAAGGTGTTGGTCACTGTACTGTGTGAAGGCACGGCTATTCCGCAGAAGTCTGCAAAGGGAGTACCCTAAGGGTCCGCAGTGGCCATTAGCAGTCACCTGACGGTTCTGTAGACTTGGAAGGGCCTGGAAGGACAGGAAGGTCTGGGGACAGAAAGGAATGAAGTTGGCCCCAGTTCTCTAAGGCAGGCCAGGAGCAGGAAGAGGGGATCAGACAAGTCTCTCTCCCCTTAGGGTTCAACGGATTGGAAAGGGTTGGGGGGCTTGGAGAGAACTGGCTCTAATTGCTTTGAGAACCTCTGGTTAAGTTGATTCACAGGACTCTCCTTTTGGTCACTACTGTTTAGCTCGATTTTCAATTCAGGGTCAAAGGTGCTTCCTAAGAAGAGAGGAGGCGGGCCTAAAAACAAGCAACCAGGAAATGAAGTCCAGGGGAGCTGTTTACAAGGAGATCCAACACTGAGGGTCCTGGGCTTCCATCCCATCTCTCAAGGTGACTTCCTTAGATGGAGATCACCCATTCACAGGGGAGCAAGGAGCTTTCACCTTGTTCCCAATTAAGTCCTCCTTCAAGGGACCAACTGGAGTGCAGCTATGCTCCAGGAGCAGCAGAAGAGAAAGCAGGGGCTTTACACTAATGGCCACAGGCAGAGAGGTTTGCAGAAGGAAATCTCAGGGGGGCACTGTGTATCCAGACAAAGGGTGCTCGGATTACTCAGACGAGGTCTTCCTGGAACGAGGGGGAACCCTCAGGTTACTGCACCCAGCAGGACAGAAATCATGTAAGCACACCTAACTCACAGACCATTTACGTTATCCCCCAGAAAGCTCTTGATTACACCATTTTTCTTCATGACCACTTAGCACTATCTAAAATAATCCTATTTCTTATTAATTTATGGTCTTGTATCCCCCACCCCCCACCCCCCAAGAATCTAAGTGGCCTGGAGTGCAGGAGCCTTGCCTACCTTATTCATAACTATGACTTCACTCCAATGCCTGGCAAGTAAGAGGCCCTCAAATGTTTCCCAGATGAATGGAACTCATAGAATCAACTGTCAGGAACCACAGAGATCTTGTTCTACCTCACAACCTTCCTAACTAGTGGTTCCCCAAGGGTGGTCCCTTGCCCAGGTACATCAGGACCCCCTAGAAATCTGTTAAAAACACAGTATTTCAGGGGTGCCTGGGTGGCTCAGTTGGTTAAGCATCCAACTCTTGATTTTGGCTCAGGTTATGATCGCAGGGTGGTGAGATCGAGCCCCGCATGGGGTTCTGTGCTGAGTATGGAGTCTACTGGAGATTCTCTCCTTCTTCCTCTGCCCCCACTCTCTAAAGAACAGAACAAAACATGGTGTTTCAGAACTCCAGACCTGCTCCATCAGTTTTGAGGGTGGGGCTGAGCAGCCTGTCTCTGAATAATGCTTTGGGTGATCCTGATCTGTACTGGGGTTGGAACACTACTGTCCTTAACTACATTTGGGGGAACCACTCCACAGTAAGGATCCCAGGAATCTGTGAGACTGGTGGATTACACATGTCCTGTTACACTTTCTAAAGAGCTCACACTCGAGTTTATAAACCAGTCTTCGGCTAGTCTGGGTCAGGGCTTACCCTCCTTTGTCACCCTTGGGGAGTACAGAACTCTGGGAGACCCCACTGGTCCTAGCACCCTGTGCTAAAGGTGAGTCCGAACAGCTCCGGCAGCAAAGCACGACCCAGCCTGCACAGCTCCGTGAGGAGCCGGGTGCTCACCGCTCGCCGCAGAAGCCCCCGCTTTTGCTTCACTGGGTTCATAAGCAGCTCGAAGGCAATGGCCTTTTCCTGTTTTCTGCACAGGGTTTGCACCTGTGGATGCTCAAAGTCCTCAAAAGTACATCACGGTGCACAGTACTGCCCTCAAGGTCTGCCTCCAGCTGGGGGCTCTCTAAACGGCATCCTGACAAACATGCTCTAGATTGCTAAACAAAACTATTAATTCCCTTGGAGGTGCCAGGCTTTTGGCCACACCCCCTTCTTCACTCTGACCACAGAAGCAGTGGGCAAGGCACATTTAACTGTATGCTCCTTAAGCATCGTCAAGGTGGTCGGTCAGGAAGCCCCGCATCCCTGAACTCACTGCGGATCAGGACCAGGTGGGGCTGAATCTTTAGACTCTTCACAGGACACATGAAGAGACTGGTGTGTGAATGCAGAGAATGGGACTAGAATCCAGAAATGTTCTATTTATTCACTAAAAAAAGAGGGAGATGAGGTCTTCTTGATCAATTTCCTCCAATCTCCCAAAACTCCCTCCCTTCATTTTTCCAAAATAACACACTGAGAAACACGTTTGTACAAAAACCACGTATTATTCCCCCCCCCCTCACAAAATTGGGTAGCTGTATTACAGGAACAAAACCAGATCAAAGACATGAAAAGAAAAAGTCACCACTTATAGTGAAACATAACAGTGTTAAGAATTCAGGTATTTTGTAGAATTGTTACCGGCATAGTAAAAGTATTTCCACCTGGATCTTGTAAATTTGAAAGCGATCACATTAAAGACCTGAGGTTAACAAAGGACCACAGTATGAACCAGAATTCCATTTTCCTTCTAAGACCCCAGTGGAAAAAGTAAGTATTTGGAATGAGTTTCCTTTGGGAAAGACTGGCGGGAATTAGGGAACACCCTGGCCATTGTCAAAAGGCACTGGGATCTTTCTGGAGGCAAATGCATTGGAACTTAACTCCAGCAGGAAGAAGCTCATTTCCACTCCAAGAGTCCAGAACACACACACAAAAAGGAACAAGGTCTCCTTGGTTCCAGTACTTGGATGGTGACCAGGGCCACCTGGTTAGAGGCAACACCTGAGGGTTTGAAAGGCAAATCTTAATTGTGGTTTTATTTATTTTTTTGCTTTCTGATACTAAGGAAGAAAGTTCTGATGTGTTTTATAAACACCTCCCTACACCCTCTCATATGTAAAGCTTTACAGAATATATAGAAAAAGATAACCAAAAGGTGTTCCACTTTGCATTCTAAACAATGAAACTGCCACTTGAGAATGTGACATGAAGAGGCCAGGCGCTTTGGAAATCAAGATCCACCAAACATACCCTGCCCCCATCCATGGAAGGATAGAGGGGAGGGAAGAAGGACAAGAAGAGAAAACCAAGAACTCTCAAGTAATTCATCAGCAGGGGTCAAAATGGGCTTGAGTTAAGGCATTTTTGTGGCTCCGCCTCTGGAATGGCATTCTGATCGTTCAGTCCGAGAACCCCAACCCTCAAAGCATGATGCTCTGATGGCCAACTGCGTGCTTTGGGACCCCCAGCCTCTCCCTGACAACCCTGCGACAGATGGAATGCGAGATCTCACCAAGGGAAGCGAGAAGGGACAAGAGCCCTTGATCCTACCCCACTTCTCCAATCCAGCCCCAAACCTGAAGTACCGCTTCACTGAGCCCCACTCACCCCGGACTGCAAGAGGTAGTTTGGGGACTTGAACCCCCAGCCATCCTAACCAAGTTCCATGAGCTAAAATGTTTAGCACTATCTACTTACATTTTTTTTCTTTTCCTTTTTGAAGGTTTTTTTTTGTTTTTTTGTTCGGTTTTGCTTTTTTTAAAGAGGGGAAGAAAAGAATGAGTACAAAGCAGTGACTAGTGGACTAGACTCAGTGGATAGTCATCGCCCTAGACTCCTCAAACGCTCCTGGCTCATCTAGGGAATGAAGGAACGCCTCCCCAGATCCCACCCCTAATCCAACAAATCATCTGCATAGAAATCAGAACCGGTGGGCCCAGGGAAGGAGTGTGGGTCTGCTCTACTGCTGGGCGCTCCCCTACCAGGTACTAAAGGGGCCCACGCAGGGGGGAGGTCCCTACGGTCCAGGAATAAAATCAGTGGGGTCCCGCCCCGTCCCCATCTCTTTGAATTTTGGTGCATCTATGTGAGGCAAAGTCTCAGGAAACTTCACCATCAGCACCAATCTTAGCTCAGATTAGCAGAAATAAGGTCACTTATAATGCCTTTAGGTTCGTCCCCTCTGGCTATTCCCTCTGCCCATCACCACTTTTTTTGGTTCCTATGAACTTAGGATGCTCTCATTTAAAGCAATGACAAAAGGAAAAAAAATAATAAAACATAATGATTATAAAGCATTAGCCATGTAAGCATCAAAACCAAACACTGCAGGAGAGCACTGAAACAACAGACATAAACTTCTCATGTTGACAGGACCTGCAGAGAAAGGGTCAGTACACCCCACAGCAGGATAGGGGGACGCAGGCTACCGTGAGGATGACCAGGACACACTGGCCCCACAGGCTTCCCCTCGCATGCTGGCGGAGGACCTGACACAGGAGGTGTCCGAGCATGGAGAGGGCCGGCAAGGGGGATGGGGAAATATGGGATGCGTGCTTGGGGCTGCGAGAAGAAAAATCCTAAAAGAAACCCAAGGAAGCCGAGGAACACAAGTCTCGTCATCCCCCCTGCAGCTGCTGGCGCCGGGCGTGGACGCTGCCTGCCTCTTCCAGGCTAGGGGGCGGCAGAGGCTGGCGGGCCTGGAGCAGGAGGCGGAGGGACTCCGTCCGCTGGCGGTGGTGGCGGTGGTGGCGGCGGCTGCGGCGGCGGTGGGGCATCTGCAAACACAGCCAAGAGGGACTCGTCATTGCTGGAAACACAAGGGCTGGGGAAAGGGCCCTCTCCAAGAAAAATGACATAGGAAGTGATTTTCCTTATGCAGGCAATCAACGTGGCCTTTGAGGTGCTGGTGCCACCGTAGGCCGGGCAGGTCAGGTCCCCCCGAACACCCAAGTCTCGGCTAGCGTGCTGAGGTGTCTGCATCTGTCCCAACCTCCTCCGCAGCCCAGCCCTTCCAAGAATCACTCCAGACCTTTGCAGAACTTAATTACAGTTTGATTTTATTGCATTTTAATGGTTCTCTCTGCTAATTTTAACTTTTTCAGTTAAATGATAAAGCTCCTTCCTGGACAAGTTCTGTGTCTTCTTCTCTTTCTCACTCAGTGCCTGGCCTAGGTGGGCACAAAACAGATTATCAATAACTTCTTGCTGATTAAGTGTCTCCACCAGGGCCAGAGAGCTTCACTTGAGGCAGCTGCTGACAAGCTGGACAGTCCTGGGAGGCCCCACAGCTCCTGAACTGCAGTCCTTGGGTTTTTGGCCAAAACTAGGTCAGGTCCTGAAGGGAACAATTAGTATGAGTGTCTGGGGCTCTTTCCTATTTCGACTTTAGCTGCTTAGCGTACAAAGGAACCCTAGAGATTATTTAATCCAGGGTTTTTTAAACCTCTTGATTTGGTCAGAAATGAAAACATATGAAACAAATAATTCAAGTACAGCCTTGCTTACCAGTCAGTTCACCCAAGCTTCCCCCACCGCGCCCCCACCCCAGGAGATTTCCGCCAAACTGCTAAAGCTCTTCAAAGCATTTTGAAGGCCACTGATCTTTCTAGTGGAGGAAACTAAGACCTGAAGAGGGGAACCACCTTACCCAATGAGGCCTGCCTGGGACCCTAGAACCAAGTCAGCAGCTCAGAATCCCAGAAACACTCATCTGTGGCAGGAAGTTGGGGGAGCACCTGAAACCCTCCACATTCTCAAGATGATCCCTTGAGGGCCCTTCAGGATGAAACCCTGGCCAGTGTAAAGACCAAGGATATCATATCTGTAACTAAATGGCAAACTGGTCAGCTGTCTTGGGAGACTGGCCCTGTAAGGCAGTGAGGTGCAGTGTTTTCTTGCCAAGGAAAAGAAGTATCTGCTATACTGCAATCGGCAACCAAGGACCCAAGGGAGAGGGTTTTCTACTGTCACGATCTTTACACGCGGCAACACTGCTATCTTTCTTCCATGCACCTACTCGGTCCTAGCCCCTAGGGGTCCAGAAACATGCCTCTGTGTAGCCTGCCTCCTGGCCCTGGGCAGTCTTCCTGAGCACTACAGTACACTCAAAGCACTTCAGAGTCTCGGGTAACCTGCAAATCTTATAGACTACTCTCTACTTACTCATTTCTTGTTTTCCCAACTAAGGCTCCTGGAGACCAAGAATTCTTGAGTCCTAGCTCTCTGTACTGTGAATAGGAGCTAATTCCTTGGCACATACATGAACTGGTAAATGAATCAGGATCACAGATGTGGCTGGGGCACCTGGCCACCACTGGCTGTATTTTGGGATCATTCTGAGATCGACAGGAGTAAAGGACAGGGCAGAGCTTCTGAAGCAACCCTCTGGAGGCCAGGATTGGGGGAGACCAGGGTCTACTGGAAAAAAGCCCTGGCTTCATACATATGCCAGACACTGCCCAGCAGGACCTGTGCCTTCTCCACAGAGCCTGCTAGGACCTCCTAGTCCTTCTCAACATAGCCCCTCAATACTCCTTCTTGAGTCTAAGCCGCTACTAGCAATATCCCAGAGGAGCTACAAAAGACTTGTGATTTCTGCCTTAAACTGGTTATTTTTCTTTACATCCTCTACATTTGAACCCCATATCCATAAAAGGCTCCTGTAGGAAACCCACCAGCAATTCAATACGTCTAACAAGAGTCAAGCTAGAGAAGCTTAAAGATGAGTGGGTGAGGAATGTCTTTCCGGCCTCTCCACAGACCTCAGGGTCAAGAGTACAGGCCACAAAGGCTGCACTCATCACCTGTGTACCGGCTCATCAGGGGTGCTGAAGAGCACGGGCCACACACCGATCTTCTGGAACCCACTGTCACAGGCTGCACTGTCCATGGACCTGCCAAACTATAGATAATCTAGAGAATAAAGCCTTCGTCCCTTGCCTCCAGCCCACCCAGAGAGACCCTACTATGGTGATGAAGTAGTAGTAGTATCACGCTACTTACACATGCCATTAGGTGCCGTGAGGGGTACCCGGGGTCCTAAGATGTTTCCTGGCATTGGAGGCATACCAGGAGGGGCTGGGCCACTCCCAGGGGGATGGATGTTGGCTGCAACGGTGGGAATCATACGGCCCGGCATGGGCTGCCCAGGGATCATGGAACCTGGACCTGGTATCTGACCTGTGGAAAGAGATTTAAAGTATGAAGGTAAGTGTACTGGGGAGAAAGGGATCAATTCAATGCACAGGACTGCTAAATACAAAAACCTAACCCTCCAAAGGCTATGAAATACCAACAGAGCAATAATCTATAATAATCTCTATGTCTAGATTTCCGTTTTTTCGGGAAGAGGAAGGATAATGGGGCAATCTATGGAGCAAATGGCCACTCTAAATCCTGGTACAGGCAGGTAGCCGTGAGAAGCAATTACAGGAAAAGCACCCTACAAGAAAACATTCATTTTGGTTAGTGGGTGGACAGTGGCTTGTCCTACATCTTCCTGAGGACACAAAACACCAAGCATAGGCCACAGGGGATGGAGAGGACTTTTACTGCAAGTCAGCATGCAGTCCAAGGAGAGAAGCTCAGTCAAGACTGAGCTTCCTACAGGGGCTTCGCGGGAGGGTATGTGTGGAAGGGTATTGGTCACAACTGTGAAATCAACATTATAAAAGGATTGTGATTGGAAATTCCAAGTCCTGTTCACGAAAACGTCTCTCCTTCTAGCCCCCACCATGAAGCACTGTGGTCGGGGGGTGGGGGGGGTAGGGGGTGCACAGCGAGAAAAACAGACAACCCCTTCACCTCTTCCTATTGGTTTGAAATTGACGAGAGGAGACACCAGACATAGGAAAGTAAAACACCTCCTGTCTGCAGTTTCATACTGAGCCTTCAGGATGTTGAACGAACTTTTTCTGCAGAGCCGGACAGTAAATATTTGGACCTTGCAGACCATATGGTCTCTGTCACAGCTATTCACTTTTATCACTGTAGCATGAAGGCAGTCACAGATGACATACACGTGTCACAGATAACAAATTTGTGAGACTGTGTCCCAATAAATCTTTATTTATGGACTCTGGAATGTGAATTTTGCATAATTCTCAGGAGATATAAACACTCTCCTTTTGAGTTCCCCCAACTATTTAAACTGTAAAAACCATTCTTGACCTGTAGTCCGTACAAAAACAGGAGGTGGGCCAGAGCTGGCCCACAGGTTGTAGTTGGCCAACCCTGCTTTAAACTCAGTGGTCTGGCTGCTGGGCTTGGTTTTAAAGAGCTACAAACAAAGGAGAATAGTTCAATGGGCACAGACCAAGGTGGAAGTGCATGCTTCTCTCCCTCTTGGCACATGATACTCTCTATGGAATAAGGAAAGAGAATCTATGGTGCTTTGTTTTGTTTTGAAATCTAGGGACTTCAGCATGTCTGTAAGGTCAGTTGTATGAAACTAAATACAGGTTTCTAGGCACTTCCGAGACAGGTGGAAGTAAGAATGCTTGAGGTCCGGGCTTGTATATTTGGGAGATGGGACTGATAGCTCCCGATCAGTTACAACATAGACAGCGGTACTGGAGATAACCTGAGGGGAGTTCTTGGTTACTGTCTAGAAAAAGGCCTGTCTTAAGAAAGACACACACAGTTTCAAACCTCACACCATCTATTTCTAGTGTCTGTTCCCTGACCCAGGGACAGGAGGAGGCCCTCACTAGTGGGGTGTCAGTGAAGAGCACTCCAGAAGTTCAAGAGTCAGGGGAAGAGGTGGTCTACTATCTTTGGGGGAATAATCTTCAGAAAGCAAAATATATCCTTACGTCTCAGAATAAAAAGGACAGCAAGTTGGGGGCTCTCAGGCCCAGCTTTCCATGCTCTATAATGCAATCATGCAAGAGCCCACCAGAGGAGTCCCCCAGGTCCATCCACTGGAGGACAGCTTCATCAAACTGCTTCAGAGAGGACAAGGGCAAGTGCTGGACTCACTGCAGGGCTAACATGGCCACCCATTCCTACACCAACTGACCATCAAAGTCAAAGCTGTTGGGTGCATGGGCCACGGTGCTAGGCCACATGCAGGCAGAGATGGAGAGCCTATCAATCTAGGGAAGGACATGGAAATTAAAGGAATTACTATCAAATATGTTGCATGGCATATGTTCCACAGACGTGCGGTGTGGAAGGCACATCCGGGGGAAACCACGAAAGGAGCGGGCCAAAAACCTGAAACCGTCCAGCCAACTGAGACACACCTGTGAATGACTCGGGTTTTGGATGATGTGCAAAGGAGTGAAGGAGGGGGTTAGAGACAGGACAACAGCAGACTATCCTAAGCACAAGGCCCAGCTGGAGTTATGCCATCAAGAAACAATACAAGTGTCACCCCCGCTGTTCCTGAGAGCTACCACTCACTGGCAGCACCTTCACACTTGCCACTCCCTGAGGTACGTGCATCACCTTATTAGCCGCTGCTGGCACTTCCTGAGGAACAACTGGCTCAAAAAGGTAAAAAAAAAAAAAAAAAAAAAAAAAAAAAGTGCTCAAGTAAGAGCCACATGACCCACGGTCTGTCTGACAGGACTCACAGCAAAGGGGCTGTGGGGATGAGCCCTACACGCAGAATGCGGCCAGGACTTGGTGACAGGTTTTGAAGGGAGTGTAAGGCTGATGGCCTGTGTGACAGAGAGCTTTAAGAATGGAGGAGCTCCAGCAGAGGAGCTGGAGCCTAGACGAGAGGAAGAGAGCTTTTCAAGCGAAGCAGGAACTGCGTGAGGGCAGGCTGAGCAAACAATGGTAGGAGCTGAGGGGTGAGAGGCAGCACCCACAGGTGGCCTGGGAATGGGTGAGAGAGCAAAGCAGAGGGCAAGCGTGCAGCGGGAAGGAGAGAGAATTCAACGGGCGAAGCGCTGCGGGGACGAAGTGGGGAGGACGGGCAAGGACTCCTGCTCTGGCAACGGGAGACATGGGACAGGCCACCCGCAGTGCGAGGAGCACGCTGAGGCGGGCTGCAGGGGAGGCATGCAAATCCCAAAGGCTCATGTGGGCAGCGGCCCACGGAGCCAGTCCCCTGCCACTGCTCAAGAGGCTCCCGAGTCCGTAAGTCTCTAAGAGTGATTCTCTAAAGGTATTCTGGTGGTGTAATAGGGAAGAAAGCAGATACTTTTGTTGCTGGAGACACGAGGCCCACTTTTAAGCCTGCAGCTCTCATTTCCCAACCGGAGATGAAAGAACTTTTCATGGACTCATGGCCAATGGAAACCATGCGCTAGACAAGCCAGTACTGGTGGGTACCAAGCCACCTCCTTCTTCCAAGTTCAGTCTGGACAAGAAGCCTTGAGCAAGTGAGGAAAAATATTTTGCCAGCCCTTCTCAGATCTCTCTCCAGAAAACTGAAGACAGTAAGGCACGCCTTTACCAAAAAAGGCCAGAATGACTACTGGTAGATGGAAGAAGGAAGAAGGAAGGGCACAGCAGGTGAGTGCTCACAGAAGGGCTCCGGCAGCAGCTGGGCAGTCCCACTGCTGCTCGCTTCAGCAGTCAGACAGAGGTCTACGCTTGGATGTGAAGAGCAATTGGGGGCTGCCCCAACTCCTGGCTCACCAGTGGGGATCCCTGTCAGCAGCCACTCAGTACCATCTTCAACAGGGCAAGTATGGGGGAACTCATCAGACTGGAAAACTAAACAGCGTGATCTTACTTTCATGTCACCCCAACCGAGATCAAGTGTTCTTGGGCAAGTCACTGAGGGTGCCCAGAGCCTGGGTTTCTCGAGATTATACAGAGTGAAACTAGGTGTCTGCCCCAATCTCACCCTATGGCTTTCTGTCTGATGGGGGAAACTGTTTATTTGTTTCAGTGCCTTATTATGTCACTGGCTCCTCCAACATGCTGTGAAAGCAAATATTTTCATTGTACAGAGAGAAAACAGAAGCTCAGAAAAGTTAAGGGCCTTCTCTGACAGTTACAGAATTTGTAAGAAGTATCAGATCCAAGTCTTCTAACTCTAAATCCGGTTCTCTTTCCACCACACTATGCTATGCCCAAATGAAACAGTTCATGCGAAAGGATTTAATATAATAGCCAGCATTAAAAAAACAAACAAACAAAAAAAAAAACGGGGCACCGGGGTGGTGCAGTCTATTAAGCGTCCAACTGTCAGTTTCGGCTTAGGTGGTGTCTCAGGGTCATGAGATCAAGCCCTGCGCCCGGCTCCACACTTGCATGGAGTCTGCTTAACATGTTCTCTCCCTCCTCCTCTGTTCCTCCTGCTGCTTGTGCTGTCAAATAAATAAATAAACCTTCCAAAAAAAAAAAAACAAAAAAAAACAACAAACCCCTAAGGTGTATACTTTAGTTCTAGCCACCATGTTTTCTTCTTTCCTATATCAGTTGTAAGACTGCCCTGCTTCCTGCAGTAATTTTTAAAAAAATATTTGCTAGAGAGAGAGAGAGAGAGAGAGAGAGAGAGAGAGAATGTGCACGAGTAGGGAGGGAGGGGCAGTGGGAGAGAATCTTCAAGCAGATCGCCCACAATGAGTGTGGTGCCCCATGCGATGCTTGATCCCATGACCTGAGACAAAGCTAGGAGCTAGACAGAACCAACTGAGCCACCCAGGCGCCCCTGCAGTGAGCAATTTTTTAATTTACCAAACATATGGTACCCTGCAGTGGGCTGGATGGTGACCCCTGCCCAATAGATATGTGGTACATATTCTAATACTCGGAACCCAGTAAACGCAACCATATTGGGAAAAAGGGTCTTTGTGGATGTGATTAAGGATCTTGAGGAGATCATCCTGGATTATCTTGGTGGGATCTAAATCCAATGACAAGTGTCCTTCTAAGAGATACATGGCTGTTGCCAGCCACCAGAAGCTGGAAGAGACAAGGAACAGACTGTCCCCTAGAACCCCAGAAGATAGCAGGTCTGGCTACACAATGAACTTCTAGCACGCAGACTGAGGGAGCCCGTCTGGTGTTTTAAGTCACAGAATTTGTAAAAGGAGAAGACATAAAGGTGGAGTAACTCGCCAATGTCCTCAAGTGTAAACGAGCCTGGAAGGGACGTGGGTCCTGTGGCTCCAGAGATGGTGCTTGCGACCACAGTGCCCCCTGCAGGTGAGGGTCTGGAGGAGGGGTCCACAGACTGTGCGATGCAAACCAGGCTGCCACTAAACTGACAGGTCACTTCTTTGACCCACACCCGGCTCCAGAGAGGAAACAAGTCTCCAACCAGCAGCTCAGTGTGGGAGTTCCAGCAGGGAAATGAGCTTTTCACGAAATAATCTGGCAAAGAGGAGAATCAGTTGCAGATCGACCCAGACCTGTGAGGTGACGCCTATGCAACAGGCACTGGGCTGAGGCTGATGGCTCTTGCTGGCAGGGCTCAGTGGTGCCATTTCCAAAGCTACCTGCTCAGCGGCAGTGGCCTGTTTACCCGTTTCCCTATATTTTTATGGCAACAAGCTGTGACAGGGCAGCCTTAGGGTTTTCCCAGGCCATAAGACCAATAGTTGCAAGGAACTTTTCCTCACTATAAATCCTGAAGTCTTCTGAAAACCAGTTTCCCCACCTTCCTATAGTAACAGGGCAATAAAGCCACTGGAGCACAGGTGTGAGGGAGAGGACAGTGGCTCCTTTGGAGAGGTGGCAGCAAAAAGGAAGAGCTAGAGAAAGAAACAGATTACTTCTGCTTATCGGACTTTGCACAAACACTTCTCAGGACAGCAAGGAGCACTAAGAGTGGGTGATGTCCCTGTGCCATCCGGAGATTAGTGCTGTCACATGCTGTACAACTCACAGTGCTGGGTATCAGCACAGTGGATTTAGGGAACAGATAGTGGGGAGACCAGGATATCATCCTAAGTCAGGGCCTGCCATTTGCCAGGCAATGACAGTTATTTTATTGAATCCTCTAGGTTGTTAGCTAGATTGCGAGACAGAAAGAACCCAGTTTCAAGATAAGGAACAAAGTCTCAGAGGGACTGTGTAATTTGGCTTGTGAGTTCCCTAGAAGCAGAGACAGAGCTGAGGTTCAAACCCAGATCTGCCTGCCCTCGAGGCTCATTCTCTCTTCCTTAACACCTATTCCACCGTGTCTTGAAGGAGCAGTTCTCTCCTTGGAAAAGCTGATTTCTAAGGATCAAATCTGAAATGGAGCAGAACTTAAAAGAGGACTGAAGAGAAGACAGAATCAATTTCTTGTAATGCAAACTGTCTTTTTAAATTTACATATTCCTGTGTTTTTTTCTGGTGTCCGACAAAAGTCTCCCCACTTTTACAAGGATGACAATGTCTGAAGGCATTGCCATGACCTCTTACTATATATGAAGAAAGCCACGGGAGCAGGCCTTACCGCACAAAATGAAGGGTGTGTTTGTATGTTTTGCCATTTAAAAAAAAAAAAATCAGGTATTTCCCTCCCTGGCAGAAAGGGAGCTGAAAGGGAGAAAGATGAGACACGGCTTCAAAACAGTAGCATGAAAGCAAAAACTGGTGGGAGTTTGACCTACATACAAGCTTAAAAAAAAAAAAAAACCACAAAACACAAAACACAGCAGGCATCTGAAGCCTGAAAAATGGAAAGGTTTGCTAAAATTAGGTTTAGCCTAGTGGAAAAATCCCTCACACTCTCTCAGGTTTATTAGATCTTTTACTAAAGCATGATGCCCATCATGCCTGGTGCAGTATTATTTAAGGATTTCTATTCTTTGGGATGGAAGAGGCAGGTGGGGAAAGAACATGAAACTAGGAAAGGGAACTTGTGAATTTCCAATCTTGGGCACATTTCATCACTCCCTTTTCTAACCGTCCACAGCACATCCCCTGGCTGAGTGCCCTGGAGAACGGAAATAACAGAATCAGGGCCAAGTGAGGGGAAGCCCAGGCTCCTCCGGGAGTGCTCCTCCTGCAGTGGCTTCCGGGGGCGCCCAAGACAGACGCTCTTTGTTGAAGACTGGGCCCTCACTGTTCTCTTTGTGAGGGTAACCTGCTAAGCCGGAAAGTGGCTCAGCAGCCTTGTTATCACATGATGCGAGCAGGACCAAAGGCACCGAAGATAGTAAAAACTTGGCTTTTCCCTTTTCAGTGTGGGGAGTCCAGGGAGTGGGCTGGGCAGAGATGACTGGATGGAATCCTTTCCTGAGCATGGTTTCTCACGGGTAGAAATGTGGAAGTGGGTCTAACTTGGGGGCTTAAAAGCCAAGTGACTGGGGCGCCTGGGTGGCTCAGCAGGTTAAGCCTCTGCCTTCGGCTCAGGTCATGATCTCAGGGTCCTGGGATCGAGCCCCGCATCGGGCTCTCTGCTCAGCAGGGAGCCTGCTTCCCCCTCTCTCGCTGCCTGCCTCTCTGCCTACTTGTGATCTCTGTCAAATAAATAAATAAAATCTTAAAAAAAAAAAAAAGCCAAGTGACTAATGCCTTGGTTGAAATTTCCTTCACCAACCAACATGTCACTAATTTTAGTTTTGTCATTAAAACATCATCTCTACCATGTCTGAGTTCTCATCCATTCAGATCCATTCCTACTTTGGCTTTTTTAGGCACTTCCAGAAATCGTTCTACTATTAACCACACGGAAACCATAAGGGTACCTAAACCTTTTCCTTCCTCCTTTCCTTCCGCTTTTCACGCAGAGGCTTCCCCAAGGCAGGCGGCTCATTCCAGATCCACAAAAACTCCAAAGTGCCTCAGTGACTCTAAATGTCCAGCGGAGGGCAGAGGTTACGCTCACATTTCCTTCTGACTCAGCTCACTGATGGGTTGTGTTCCTGTAAGAACAGGCTGAGGCCCTTGGGAGTGTTGACATTAAAGACCTCCAGCCATAAGACGGGTCCTCTTGGCTCAAGGCAAGCCACACAGTCAAGAGCACCTCAGGAAGCCGCAGCTGCGACCCAGGCCCCTCTCCTTGGTTCCCCACATGTTGTCACGGGTACCACAGGCCAGGGCGTGCTCAAAGGATGCTATGCGTGTGCTCCAGAAGCGGCTGCTACCAAGGCCGTTCACCTGTGCCATCCTCAATGGCAGTCGTACAGGCAGAATGCAGAAGGCTTGACTCTAGAAATCACTTCATAAAATCACAGTTTTCCAGTTGAAATGTAAAGATGAAATGCAGTGGCACGTACTTTATCAAGATGAGCAAAACCTAAGGGCGGTCCAAAGATGCTTGTGGCTACCTCCAGGTCTCCATTTGCTCCCTATACACCAGAAACATACTAGAGATACATCCTTTGCCTTTTTGTTTGGTAGGGAACGGACCAATCTGGGACAGTCAGAGACAGGAACGGAACGAAACGAAAGCTACACAAAGCCGGACTTCCCAGGTTCGCAGCAGGACCAAAAAATAAGCACCGAGGAGGAGTGAGAATAGCATAAAGACAGTATTCTCTACACAAAATTCTAAGTATGTGAATGAATTAAGGAGTGGTAGAGGAGGACAGGTGTTGGTTTATACCAGGCACTCTGGGGCCCAGGTTCATGTGTTTGACAGCCCGGCAGATTTGTGACATTGAGCCACTATTGTAATGGGCTCTACTGCTAACTGATGGACAGTTTTGCGGAGGGAAGATTATGGAGGATTTATCTACATAATTATATAAACCCTAAGGAAGAGAGCTGGACAAATTAAGCACCCAGCGATAAACCAGTCTTGACCTTCTCGCCACTTCCCCAACCTTGCTGGCTTTTCAGAGGCTGCTTTCCCTTTCCTTCACACACCATAAATTCTGGCCAAACACCAAAAGCTAGCCAACTGATCTGGATAATTATCCTCAGCTCCCAACATAAAGGCCGTGGCCTGTAAACCTTTCTAGGACTTAGGAAACAACAGTTGGAAGGACCAAACTCAAAATTCTTAACTGATACCTGTAGTAAACAAGGGACTGAGGACGAACTTCACCCAGAACACCACCCACTTCCTCACTGGCCCAGCTTTAAAAGGCCCCTTTAGCTGATAACAAAATATGGCGCCCTAGGCTCATCTGTTAATAACCAGCTTTTTCGGAAGTGGTGATACTAAACCAACTTTTAACTAGTGGGTTCAATTTACTGTTGTTCTTAATTTTACTAAACATACTTGATTTAACTTTACATTTGAACTCCAAAGCACCCTCACAAAAGGGGCAATTAAGAAAAATGATTACCTTGAGCTGCTAGAACTCTCACACACAGCCAGCATGTAAATCCATGTGACCATTCTGGAACAATCTCGGCAGCATCTACTAATGTGAACATATGCACAGCCTATGACCCATTCTAGGAACTTTGGGGCACACACAACAGAAGCGTATACTTATTCTGCTATTGGTGGGAATGCAAGCTGGTGCAGCCACTCTGGAAAACAGCAAGGAGGTTCCTCAAGAAGTTGAAAACAGGCTACCCTACGACCCAGCAATTGCACTACTAGGGATTTACCCCAAAGATGCAAATGTAGTGATCTGAAGGGGTACCTACACCCCAATGTTTATAGCTGCAATGCTCACAACAGTCCATGGGAAGAGTCCAGACGTCCATCAACAGATGAATGGATAAAGAAGATGTGGTATATATATATACAATGCAATACTACTCAGCCATCCAAAAAAAAGAAATCTTGCCATTTGTAATGACGTAGATGGAACTAGAAGGTATTATGCTAAGTGCAATAAGTCAATCAGAGAAAGACAATTATATGATCTCACATACGGAATTTAAGAAACAAAACAGAGGATCATAGGGGAAGAGAGGAAAAAACAAAACAAGACAAAATCAGAGAGGGAGACAAACTGTAAGAGACTCTTAACTCTAGGGAACAAACACAGTTGCTGAAGGGGAGGTGGGTGGGGGGATGGGATAACTCGTTGAAGGACATTAAGGAGGGCACATAATGTAATCAGCATGGATGTTAAAAAAAGACTGATCCATCACGGAATGCTACCTCTGAAACTAGTAATACATTATACGTTAGTTAATTGAATTTAAATTTAAAAATACATTAAAAAATGTCTACCTATGTCTATCAAAGACATGTGCACACCCATGTTCACAGTAGCAGTTACTATCTTAATAACCAAACCCTGGAAACTAATCAGTGTCCATCAACAGGAGAACAGACCAATACACTGGGGTAGAGCCCCACAATGGACCACATACAGCAAACAGGAGAAATAAGCTTGTGACCGCTGACACCAACGTGGGTGGGTACCAAGTGTTGAGTGAAAGAAACTGGACAGAAAAAAAAGTCATGGTATAAGTCCCTCCAGATAACATTCAAAACCATCCCAACTATTCACTGCTGTTAGGAACCTGGATAGCTGTTGCCCCCAGGAGAAAAAAGGAAGTAGAAAGGAAGACAGCGGAGGATTCTGGGTAGTGGCTGCACAGGTATCTTCTCTTTGTTAAAACTCAATGAATACTCATGATTTGTGTCTTTTTTCATACATACATTATATTTCAATAAAAAACTAAGAAAAAAGATGATCTCATCACCGATTTTAGTCTCATCATACATGCAACAATCCTTTTTTTAAAGATTTGTTTATTTATTTATTTGACAGAGAGAGAGAGATCACAAGTAGGCAGAGAGGCAGGCAGAGAGAGCGGGGGTGGGGGGAAGCAGGCTCCCTGCTGAGAAGAGAACCCGATGCAGGGCTCGATCCCAGGACCCTGACACTGACCTGAGCCGAAGACAGAGGCTTAACCCTCTGAGCCACCCAGGAGCCCCAACAATCCTTTTGTTTAAAAAATCACTGAAGAAGAGCTTATTTCTGTGAGAAAGTAATAAGAGAAAAACGCCCTATTTCTATTCTAAAGGCTATTTAAAAAAAAAAAAAGATTTTATTTATTTATTTGATAGAGAAAGAGAGATCACAAGTAGGCAGGGACACAGGCAAAGAGAGAGAGTGGGGGAAGCAGGCTCCCCACTGAGCAGAGAGCCCAATGTGGGGCTTGATCCCAAGACCCTGAGATCATGACCTGCACCGAAGGCAGAGGCTTAACCCAATGAGCCACGCAGGTGCCCCTCTAAAGGCTATTTCTATGAACTCTCATTTCTTTGACACGGCCTCCCTAAGAGAATAGCTGTATTTGAATCTGCTGTACGTCCCCTCTTAGTCTGGGGTCATGGCACAGTGTGAAGTTATCACTTTGGAATCGGATGCAGTCCAGTACAAATCCTGGTCCATCAGGCAGCAAGGCCACGTGGTCCCTGCCACACACTGGTTCTTCAGCGGTAAAGTAAGGACAATGACAAGTGAGTAGAACAAGGTGGGTGACTGGCCTAGCCTGCAAAAACCTATTTAGGGGAAAAGGCAAGCATCTCTCTTCCCATCTTTTACAAGCTAAATGCAGATGCTGGAGCTCCTGTGAACAATTACTACAGATTCTGATGCTTAACACCAACCAGAACCAAGCACCAAGTAGCCATAGGGAACTTCCCCATTAAATCCCCAGTAGTTTTAGGAATAAATTTTAAAAATAAGCACTGTTTTGAAAAATCACTTTGTGATCTTCACTCAGTTAAGCATCTGTATCTTTTGGAAGTTTAATTTTGAAGCAAATTCAATCTCATACAGAGAATTTAAGATCTGTTCAAGCAGACAGAAAGACTACGGAAGAAAGAATCCTACGTTGTGAGGAGGGGAGACTCCTAAGATTATATCTACAAACATTATTTAGATCAAGTGGCAAGTCTGATGGCAGTCGTAAATTCCACAGCTGTAATTTAACAGTCGTGTATGTGTGAAATAAATGCTTCCCAATCAAAATCGACCTAGCCCGTTTTGGGTAAAGCCCAGAAAAATTAATACATAAAATATGTTTTGGGTGGTGAACTGAAAGATCCATGTTGATAATACAAGTTGTCAATATCACAATTTTTTCAGTCATGGCTTTCTCAGGCTCACATCCCTGGTTATTTCCATGAGATTTAGAGAATCTGTCATTTGAGGCAGTCAGGCTAGCTGTTATCATCACGTTGGGACCTTCCCTGGCTCGCAAGGGTCTCCCAATATTACCTTAGTTCATTTGCACGAGCCGTGGCCAGAGAATTTGCATCCCATCCCAGGCCCAGGAAACACAAACTTGGGCTCTGCTAGACATCTGGCACATGACAAGAGAGTAATTATGAAACTCTTAGAGGATGAGTGTTATTAGAGCAATGTAATCCAGAGCACACACCCATATACATCGCTCTCTACAAAGGAAAGGAACATGGCGAGAAGAAAAGTGAAAATTAAAGGTACGTTTTAGGTTTTCATGATGTTGGTGGGTAATCTTTGTTTGGGGGAGGTAGTTAAGTTTGAAAGGACTGTGAGCTCAACTTTCAAGGTGGTAAAAATGTCGTGGGTAGCTGCCAGCTTGAAAGGGCTCCCATGAGCTACAGACAGGACCATCTGAGCATCAAACACAATAATGTCCATAACAGACTGAAACACATAAAATATACAATACATAAATCCACAATACTAAAGACACACACACAGGAGAGCATACACACTCCCTTCCTGGTCACCTCTGGTGAAGACAGTGGTTAGGAACCCATTATTCAGGTAACCAATAAAGAGAAAGGATGAAGCCTTTATCCAGACTTTCTTGTAAGGAACTCATTTTCAGGATAAATACATGATTGACCAAGGTCTCTTTGATTTTTGTTTTTTAAATTTAAGAATCGCTGCTGAGAAATGAACTAATAGAAATAAACGTAGGAGGGACAATCCACTGATACGTCTCACCATTTTGCAAGGCCTGATGAAAGAGCTCATCTAGAAGCAATCTCAAAAGCAGAAAACCTCTGGGAAAGTCTGCTGGGGAATTCTGTAGCAGACAGATCAGCCTAACAACACTAGAACCACTGACCAACCTTAATGTCACCAAGAGAGACGAAAAATGTCAGCTTCCAAAAAGTGAACCTGCGCCTGGTAACGTATCCAGAGCAAGCCTCTGGTTTGCGGGAGATGTGTAGGAGAGTGAGGTGGGGAGAAGAACATGCAAAATGACACCATGCACCTCCCGGGCACACTCAGGCAGTCACAGGTGGATGAATGGCATTAAAAAAAAAAAAAAAAAAAGGGGAGGTGAACTGTTAACACATTAAGACAGATTTAAGAGACCTATCAGCAAATGCAATGTGTGGACCTTATCTGAACACCAACTCAAACAAATGAAGCATCCGAGGACATTTAGCTAATGGTACTAGGAATTATGGGCGTGATAATAGTAGTTATATTAAAGAATAAGATTTCCATTGGCTAGAGATGTATCCTGAAGTATACCTCTTGACCCGGGGTGAGAAGGAATAAATAAAATATTGGCAATTCTGAAGCCGTGCAAGAGGTATATAAGGGGAGACTCTTAACACTGTTCACTCTCCTTTTGCCTATGGTAGATATTCTAATAAAAAGTGAAAAATGGTGGGAAAGTGATGGGTGTGGAAGCTGGGTCATAAGAGTTCATTGCGCTTTTATTTTTGTGTGTCTATCTTTAAAAATGCCTGTAAGTTAAAAAAAAAAAAAGAAGAAGAAGAAGAAAAAAAGCACAGACAACCCAAGAATGAATTTTTAAGGAACTCTGGGATATACCAGCCAACTGGAGGCTGACTGACCCGAGGAAGGGCATCACACCGGGAACAGAACACAGCCAGTGCTGTGTGGTGATGTCTACACAAGCAGGTCTCACTTGCCTACAATTACCTAGATGACAACGGGCATCCTAGTCACGGTCCTAGCCTCGAATTGTCACGGGTGTGGTTAGCTCCTCTGCCACTGAGCCGCAGGGATGACTGTGACCTCACCTGCGTGCACGGCCTGCCTCTCACCTGGCTGGGGTGGGTGAGGTGGCGGCATCTGGTGGTGCATCAGAGGGTAGGGAGGGGGCTGCTGATGAGGCATCATGCCAGGGTGCCCCGCTGCTCCAAGCGGCGCCAGGCCAGGCCCTCCTGAGTGCTGGTGTGCCTGCTGAGGGTTCTGCCCGTGCTGCTGCTGTTCCATTTGCTGTCGGGCTCGCAGTTCGGCATATTTCAGCTGCTCCATGTGGAAGTTCTGGCGTTCAGTAAGCAACTGCTGCCTCTGTTGTTCTAACTGTTAAGAAAAGGAAAGGAAAGAGAGATGACACCAAGAGAGCTTTGCGGGAATGGATGACACACAGGACATCGACCCAGTGCCCGAATTCTGTGTACCACCTCACAGGCACATAGCCACCTCGCCCCCTGCAACATCCACGGCATTACTTCTCGAATAGCTTAATTCCATTTGGACACTGTTACCAAGGTCAAGGTCTTTTCTATGTTATGCACAAGGTCTGCCTTTCCTGTAACCTTTACCCACTGGGGTTCCTGTTCTCTGGGCCCACTCAGTACACATGGAATCCTGTCTGGCAGGCTTTCAGAGATGTAAAAATAGGTTTCATGACTGCCCAAGTAAAACAAACCTCCCCTCTCCTTTCAATAGTCCCTCAACTACTAGAATTTCAAGTTCACACAACTTTCCCAGGTGTTCACTTCTGGATGTGATCCTTTGGTTACTATTTTAGAGCTGACACAGAGTTAAACCCTCGGGATGAGTGGACGTGGCCCTAGCTGCAAATACACACATTTTTCTATGTGGAGTTTGGCAGTGCCACCGCAAATCTTAGCTTTCAACTACCCAAAATTATACTGGGTGACACATTCACAGAATATTTTAGGTGACTAAATAAAGATGTGCATGAATCTTGGTTTGAAGAATATAAGTATTTCAATATTCGAGATAATCTTTCTGGGACCCAAATTAAAATAAAGAGAAATAAGCTATTCCATGTGCCAGGAAATCCAAAAACCATATGCCTGAGAATAGTTCAGAGGAGGAAGCCCACCTTAAATGCTATCAAAATTAATTTAATGCAGGCCTGGAAAAGAAAATCAACTTCACCATGAAGGAAAATAAAAACCCAGATTTTGGAAGTAAGAAGTGTAAAGATCATAAGGAGGGTTATCAGATCTTTTTCTTGTCAATAATGTTTGAGCCCACCACTTCCAGCGGCAAGATCCGAGGCACTGGGAGATATTTTTAGAGCTTTTCCGTCCAAGACAGCAGACAGAAGCCACAAATGGCTCCTGTGCACTTGAAATGTGGCTAATCTGAAGTGGAATGTGTTCTAAGTACAGAACACACACCAAACTCTGAGCACTTGGCATGAAAAAAATTTTTCATACTGATTACGTGTTCAAATAATATTTTGTATGTACTGAATTAAATAAATAAGCATTACAATTACACCTTTTTAAATGTGGTTACTTAGACAATTTTAAGTTACATATGTGGCTCACACTGTATTTCTGTTGGATAGCACTATTCCAAGGCATTAATAGATTAAAAAATATAACATTTTAGCTTTCAGAAGCAGCCAGTTCTACAGATAAATACTATACACTATCACCAGCAAAAACTGGTTGGAATACGCCTAAGAGTTAGCCTAGGAATATGGGCTCTCAGCAGAGGGCTGTCTGAGGAAAAGACCCTGTGGAACCAAGAGGGAAGCATTACTGGTCATCAGGAGTGGCCGCTAGGGAGTGGCCATGGATGGGGTGCAGGAGGCTGTGAGAGTGACGAGAACAGGTGTGACCCGGTGAGGAGGAGGGGGAGTGGAGGGAATAGATGGTAAAGCTCAGGTCCCACGCTGGTTAGCTGGCCTGCAGGGAGTCTCCTAGGGAGAAGGAGATCTTCTGAAACAAATGACTTTGGGAGTGGCTGAGGGTCATGGCAGGGTGCTGCCATGCTCCTAACAGACTGGTCTGGGCTCTTCATTTTCTGAGGAGGGTCCCTCCTCCTTGTTTGTATAATGAGCAGGGAATTGCAAGATGTAAAAGGCAAGGGAGTCCTCGGTAAGTCCAGCTCTGTAAGACATTTAATCAGTGATGGAGAGGCAGACTGAGAAAAAAGGGATCTAAAAATTCTGACTACAGGTCCCAGGATTTGCTTCCTTCTAACGATTCTTTCTAGGAAACTCAGGACTTTGCTGAAGTTAAGACATAAGAGGTTGCCAGAAAAGGACCTCTTATCTATGTCCTGGACAAGCCACTATTGGTCTGGATGGTTTGGCTGAAATCATGCAGTTATGTAAGAACTATAATTTAGGTCAAGATCTGTTCTGTCAAGAAGCTGGAAGACATCTTGTGTCTCTGAAGGGAAACTTAGTCTCTGCATTACCTGTCTCAGTGGTTTGGTTTTGTTTTTAAACCAAACCAGTCCTTCTTCGGGAGCTGACTTTACCCTCAAGTTATTAACCTTGGAAAGAAAAATTTGCCCAGTTTTCCATGTCCACAAATGTACTAACCTTAATTACCCTATTTTTTCCTGAGCTTCACGTATCATTTCAAAACATGGAAGGTAATTAAAAGAAAGTAATTAGAAGAATTAAAACAGATGAGTGATTAAACACATATATCCGCATACACACATTCCTGAAAAAGAACCCAGTTTAAACTAAAGCTCCAGTGTGGGCTAAAAAGGTCCTGTGGGGTGGGTGCAATGCCCGGACAGCAGGCCACAGCGTGGCTCCGAGAGGACCACCTCTGTTCTGCAGCACACGAAGCAGAGCTTCCAGATACATCTTGGCCTCATCACGCAACAGACATTCTTCTCTTGTTGTAGATACCTTATTGCTACTGAGTTCAATCAGAGACATCGTCAACTGGCAGTTTTGAGGAAGGCTCGATGATTCTGAGCAAATTTTAAACGCATAAAACCAGAAACCAGTGATTCTACAGCTGAGAATCTGTCCTAGAAAACCCTATGTATGTGTGTCTAAGGACAGTCATTAAAGTACTGTTTTGTTTTTTTTTTTTAAGATTTTATTTCTTTATTTGAGAGAGAATGAAAGTGAGAGAGATCACAGAGAAGGAGAAGCAGACTCACTGCTGAGTGGAGAGCCTGATGTGGGGCTTGATCCCAGGACCTTGGGATCATGACCCGAGCTGAAGGCAGTCGCTTAGCCGACTGAGCCACCCAGGCGCCCCAAGTACTGTTTTTGATGTACAGTTGTCTGAGATACACTGAGGAAAAAAAGCAAGTTGCAGCAATACTTACTAACACAATCCTAATTCAATTAAGAAAAAAACCACACCTTTTTATTCACATATACACACGTTATATATTTGGTGTCCTAGAAGACACCAAACTATTAGGTGATTATTCCTAGAAATGAAATTGAGGGTAAGAGAGACTTTTTAATTTATTCATTTCTTTCTTTATTGAAAATTGTTTCATTAAACGTAATATTTTTATCAAAAAACAAACCACTAGGGAGCCTGGGTGGCTCAACCGGTTAAGCATCTGCCCTTGGCGAAGGTCGTGACCCCAGGGTCCTGGAATGGAGCCCTGCATCAGGCTCCCTGCTCAGCAGGGCGTCTGCTTCTCCCTCTGCCCCCTCCCCACTGCTCACGCTCACGTACTCTCTCAAATAAAATCTTAAAAATACAAAAAACCCCACACTGAAAAAACAAAACAAAAAACCCAACACTAAAAGGGTGCAAGTCATATGTTATAGATAGTTTGATTTTCTCCTCTCTGTTTTCCATTTCCTAGAACTGTGGACAAAGTCCCAACAGCTAAAGCAAACTGTGTATGTACTTTCATGGACACAGAATGTTAATGAACCTGTCCACTTCCTCTGATGGCTCAGATCTGGCTCAAGGGCAGCGGATTTCACACAAAGCTGCCTGTAGCTGGGCTCTGAAGACACATCCCCCCACCGCATTCAAACTCTGCCTTCCTCTCCCCCTTCACTGCTACACTGTGTACGCATCAGAAGCCGAATCCAAGCAGAACCAGAGCACAACAGAGCACTTTTCTGCACCAAGACACCAAACACAGACACAGCTGCAAAGTGCAGCCGTGGCTCCCACAGAGCTCTCCTCCCAGCTTCACGGGCTCAGATCAGGGAGGAGGGTGGGAAAGAGTACAAGGTGGGGGCTCCACAAGTCCACCGACACTGCCACGGGCTGAAATACCGGCTGAGACTTGAGCCTCTGACGACTTGGCCTCAGAACTAAGTAAATAATCACACACCTTCCTTTGAAATGTTAGGGGTCAGTGACCAGACATCATTTATAAAAAACCAAGTCCCAAACAGACCCATTCATTCCTTCTTACACCTGTGGAAAGCAGAAGACCACAACTAAGTCCCATGGTTTCCCTGTGTGCTTCGGGAGGTGAAAGCCACGGGGCAGTAGCACATTGTGGTGACTGGTCACTCTGTCTTATTGCCTTCTGCCTGCCGCCTGAGGCCACGCATTTGCGATCCAGAACTATATCCACAACTGAGCACAGCTCTCCTCAACTCAGCTAAAACCACCCCTCACGTAATGGCATGGACTGAAACAGGTTCCGTGACAGGACAAGCTGCATCAAAATGCATTACCCCGAAGACACAGAACACCAAGTGCAACGTGCTTCTCCTGGGGCAGTATGAACTTCACTTTCTGGCTTTTTGTTCTTTCTTCCTTAGTCTGTCCTAAAGTACAATGAACTTTCCTGAACCTACATCCCGTGTGTGATGAGATCCTGTTACCAGGAACTTGACCATTTCGTCCTGGTCCAGGCCACCATCATCTCGTGTGGGCTACTTTAACAGCCTTGCCACCAGTCTCCCCTCTCTGGGCCTTGCTGCTTTGTCATTTCCTCTCTGCAACACAGCTGGCACACGGATCCCTGCGAAACTGCAAGGATGCCAGCCTCTGCATTTACTATATGGAATCCATAAAATGGGCTCTGTAGTTTTCCCACGCTTTAATCAGAGTAAAATGAAAAGCCTCTGGGTGGCTTACAGGACTTCCATGATTAGGTCACCAAATCTCTGACTTTATTCTCTCACCTCCTCCTCATTTATGCTCCAGCCCAACCATCACTCCTAAGTTCCCAAACATGCTCCTGCCTCAGAGCCTTTGCACTGCTTCTAGGTCTTAGAAGGATGCACCTGTGAGTTTCCCAATAAGGCCTACCCAGAGGACACCACTGCAAAGTGCGATCTCTCCCTTCCCCCTCCTTGACTCCCTCCCCAGCCTGTAACATACAGTTGTGTATGCATACACACACAGCACAGAACATCTCCTAACACCCTTCGTGAATTATTTCAAGCTCTACCAAGGCAAAGAGTTTTTATTCACCACTGTATCCCCACTACCATATACATGCCTAGAACAAAAGAGGTGCTTAATAAGTATCCAAGGAACGAAAAAATGACCTTAATCTTACATCACCTAATGCAGCAAAAGCCAACAGCTCTAGGCAGGCTGACTCTTCAGTCTCCTCTGAAAGTTCTGGATTTAGGCCTTTTAAATAGCTCAGATCAGTCCCTCCTCCACTAGGAAGCTCTCCTTGATAATCTCAGCCAACCATGGCTGAGCCCCCTCATGATCCCCCCTCCACTGGATTTCCACTGCCCCATTGCCCCGCAGTACGCAGTGTCTCTACATCTCGAGGTCTCACTCACCCTCTAACCTCCTTGAGGACTGAGTCTGGGATTCCCACAATGTCTCTCTTTACTGAATGTATTCAATTTCGACACCTAGCCAAATGGCCTGCAGAAGTGCAGACAGCATTTCGCCCACCAGATCAGCTCACAGATCCATTCTCATGGGCATCAAATTATTTTTTTAGTCCAAATGGGAATGCTTTAGACAGGGCGCACGGCCCCCAGTTCTCTCCAGGTGGCTCCATTCCCCAACATAACCCACATCTGAAACCTGCTCTCTCGAATGCTGTATGCTATCCACCTGGCATGGAAGGCTGCTCAGGCAGGCAGGCCCTCTGAGTTACGAACCCAGCACAAGCTCAGCATCCTCACCCGAGCTGGAGTCAATACTTCTTATCACGTTATTTCTTCGATGGGCTCTATACATTTCATAACTGCCTTCCGCCAATACCAGCACTTCACAAGACAGTGTAATAATGGCTTCTGAGTCTAATTACAGCTGTATGCGTAGTATCTACAAAAGATTAACATTTATGTCCTTTGTTCTTAATTATTACATACTTTAAGACTCAAGAGAACTGATTTTAAGTCATTAGAGAAAAAAAAGAAAGTTCCTGATTCTTTATTTTTTTTTTAAAGTAGGCTCTACACCTAGTGTGGAGCCCAACATGGGGCTTGAACTCACGACCCTGACATCAAGACCTGAGCTGAGATCAGAAATCGGATGCTTAACCAACTGAGCCACCCAGGTGCTCCCATATCTGATTCTTAAAAGTCTAAGAATAGATTTTGACATCTATTGCTATATAAATAAAACCAAATGCGTAATTCAAAAAAAGTATGTCCTGGAGCTGGTAGGTAAAGAAGTACACCTGAAAGTGAACGGAGGCAGGGGCGCCTGGGTGGCTCAGTCATTAAGCGTCTGCCTTCAGTTCAGGTCATGATCTCAGGGTCCTGGGATCGAGCCCTATGTTGGGCTCCCTGCTCAGGAGTTTGCTTCTCCTTCTGCCTCTGCCCCTCCCCCCACCAGCTCATGCTCTGGTTCTCTCAAGCAAAGAAATAAAATCTTTAAAACATAAAAAATAAAGTGAACTGAGGTAATGTGGTGGGCAGAGGAGCACCAGGTAGTTAGTACAAGGCTCTGCTCCTGGCTGACTTGGACTTTCTAGTCTCAATTTTAAGTTGTAATAGAGGGATGATAAAACCTTGCATATCTCAGGGGCACCTGGGTGGCTCAGTCATTAAGTGTCTGCCTTCGGCTCAGGTCATGATCCCAGGGTCCTGGGATCAAGCCCCGCATTGGGCTTCCTGCTCAGTGGGCAGCCTACTTCTCCCTCTCCAGCTCCCTGTGCTTGTGTTCCCTCTGTCGCTGTCTCTGTCATAAATAAATAAAATCTTCAAAACAAAAACAAAAAAAACCCCCTTGCATATCTTAGATTCTCTTGGTTATAAGGAGATGAGAATGATTTATTTCTTTATAAAGTGTCAGATAAAAACACTAAGCTGAACAAACAGGTTTAGCACTTGGCTCTGTCCCTTCTGGACTGTGATCGCAGGTACATAATGTATCCTGTCCAAGCTCCAGTCTCTCCATCCGTAAGAGAAGTGAACAAAGATAGGGCCTTATGTGCCCACCCAGCATCACTGCTGGATTTTTGTCCAAGGAGATTCAAAGCAATCAGTATTTTCTTGCTAATGGCTTCCTCATAGATTTTGAGGGATTAAATGAGAAAATCCATATAAAGTGGTTTAGCACAGTGACTGGTCCGATGAATGTTTATAAAGCCAACAAAGGCTTACAAATAATGAATTTTAATATATAATCATTGGTTACTAGTGTGCCTAAAGAAAGGGAGGTGTGTAAATATTTACTTAACACCTACTACGTGTCAGAGGCACTGTGCCAGGCACATGCCACACTTCTGTCATTTAAGTCCCACAACAGTCCTGTGCTGAAATCACTGGTTAGGAAAGTAGCCATGGCTTTGCCTGCCCACATGGAAGGACAGGAGAGCAGGGCCCAGTGGAGAAAAAGAGGTTATGCCATCACTGTATACAAATGAATGGGAGACATTTTGAATGTTGCAGGACTCTGGTTCTGAGAGTGAGCCTCTGAGCCGGCCTCCACACTCCCACTTCCTGGTATTTAGCCCTTCTGCCTCCCTGAACCATGTCTAACCCCAAGCCCGGTCCCAGAACCACAGCTGGCCTGGGTGACCGAAAACACAGCAAAATGAAGGAATGGAGACTGGGAAGTTTAGGTGACAAGCAACAGGGTGACTTCCATTCTGGGTGCTCATTCACATTCTTTCTCTTTTTAATCACCCACCCTGGGGGAGCCCTTTCATGAACGGCACCCTGGAAAGGCTGGTGTGGCAGAAGCTAAAGCCCCTGCCAACCCCAGGGGTAAGCTGGGAGCCCTAACCCTGCTGATCCCAGGAAGCCTGCACCCTCGTACAGTCCCACGCTGGAGCCACCCAGCCAGGGTGCCTGGCTCCCAGCTCCCAGAAGCCACGTGAGACCGGGTTTGCTGTTTCGGTCACTAAGGTTTAGGGTGATCTTTCCCACAGCAGTGAATAACACAGCTGTGTTACTGACAGTCAGTGGCTAGGCCTCGGGACTATCCCCCACGGAGGATTTTTCTGCCCAGATGCTGACTGAGAGAAGGCAGGCTGACCACCAAAGGCTCTGAGCAGACCAACCTGATGTGGTGCAGGCGTTCCCAACATTTTTGGTTGTGCTGTTTTATTCAGAGACTAGTCCCTAAAATGTTTCATGTGCTCTGATTAGAATTTAACATAACAACAAAAAAAGATTCAAGTAAGAAAACCACAGTGCAGTTCTGTAATTAGAGGTAGTAACTGTTACAAATCCATAGCATGAGGGAAATTCTGAAGGGCCAAGAGAAGTATAGCCATTACACTCGGCCCCTGTGGTGTCTGGGACTCAGGGCGAGAACTGGGGAGGGGCGGAGGACAGTGCTGATCTTCACTGAGGGTTTCAAAGAGTGGGGGTATCCCCAGGTTCAACCTCTGAAGAGAAAGTGCCTTAGAGCTGAGAAAAGAGCCCCTTGAGAATCCAGACATGTCCTGGGAGTGCCCAGTCAGAGTCCTGCTCATCTCCAGGCTCAGCCATCAGTGCTGCTTTAGGAACGACAGCAGGGCATCTGGCTGCCAGCGGATATGACCCGATCACCACGGGAATCCACTGCATTATTACCCTGTTACACTGAGCCCACTAAAAACATCCACACATGACAAAAGGGCAGCTTATGAGGATAAGATACACACAAAGCCATTCCTCAACTCTCCGGCTCAGCTGGCAGAGGAATTCTCCCTCTCCCCGTCTTCCACGTATGCCTCCTTACTGCTCTCAGAGGAGCACTGAACACACCGTGCCATCATTTGTTTACCTGTCTTCCCCACTCAACTAAAGGGTGAATTTCCCGTTTCCACTTCTCTAACTTCTGACACTGGTGCTGGCATACACTCATTCAACAGCCACCGAAACGAGCCCATAATGTGCCAGTTCTGTTTACAAAGACACTCGATCGATTCTGTGCTCAAAGGGCCTATACCCTGGGATGGGAGATGGACACGTGAGCCAGCAACTACAACACACAGTGTAGGTGCTCTGTCAGGCTGCCACGGCCGCAGATGGGGTGGGCAGGTCACCCAGAGGGGCAGGGCTAAGGGATGCAGGGCTGGGGAAGGGGGCCTTGCAGACAGAGGAGCAGAATCACACAGGTGATTGCACAGAGACTGCACAGAGAGCAAGACCAGAGGGCAGCCTGCATGGGGAGTGGTGTGGCTAGTACCCAGAGGGCAGCTCCCAGGGAAGGAGAGGGCCAGCGGTGGGAGACGCTTACAGGTCAGGGAACTGGGGGTGGGCTGGGGAAGGGTGTGGGTAGAGAGTTACTGAAGGAGCCTCGCCGTCCTCCAGGGCCAGGATGCCAGCTGAAGTGGCAGAGCTGGTCTCAGGACAAAATGAAAATGGGCTGTTTGTGACAGTTACTGGGCTACTGAGAAATCTGCCAGAGGATGTGACTGGATGTCACCAATAAATAGTTTAAGAAATACAAAAAGGTTCTTAAAATTAGAAGGTCTCTGGGATAATTTAATTTTAAGGTTCTACCACTCAGATACCAGTATCTCACATATAGATAAAACTCAAAATAATAAGAGAGCACAAGTCCTAACTAAATCCTCAAATTTAGTCCACTGCTTAGAAAGTTACCAATTCCTGGGGTACCTGAGTGGCTTAGCTGGTTAAGTGTCTGCCTTTGGCTTGGGTAATGATCTCAGGGTCCTGGGATCTAGCTCCACATCCGGCTCCCTGCTCAGCAGGAAATCTGTTTCTCCCTATCCTTTTGTCCCCACCCCCTGCTTGTGTGCTCTCTCAAACAAATAAAATCTTAAAAGAGAAAAAAAAAAAAAAACAAAAAAAGAAAGTAAATTATCAATCTCTCTTCTAGTCAACTCATTAAAAAATAATTCTCCAAAAATTACCTTGAATGACCAAATGTTCCCCTGCCTCTAGTTTCTTACTTTTTTTGCTTCCTTCCTCAGTTTTGGCCTTTTTCATAATTCTCTTGATCCTGTTTGGGCCACATCCTTCTCTCACAAGTGTCTGCCTCCAACCATGCTGCTTAGGAGCTCAGCAAGGGCCTAGTCACCCCCTGCCCTCCACTGTGCAGGGAAGGGGAGGAAGACTGAGAGTCCAAGGTGGACCCAAGGAGGGTTTGGTTAAGAGGGGTCATAGAAACAAGGCTCCTAACTCAAGGGGAGATTAACTCCTACTTTCTGATATTTGTGGTTTTTTGGTTTTGTTTTGTTTTTTAAAGATTTATTTATTTATTTGACAGACAGAGATCACAAGTAGGCAGAGAGGTAGGCAGAGAGACAGAGGGGGACGCAGGCTCCCTGCTGAGCAGAAAACCCGATGTGGGGCTTGATCCCAGGACCCTAAGATCATGACCTGAGGCTGAAGGCAGAGGCTTTAACCCACTGAGCTACCCAGGTGCCCTTACTTTCTGATACTTGTATTGAAGAAGACAGGAAATCAAGAAAATCCTTGAATCAGACAATGGATCTATATGAATTCTACTTTACTAGTAACAAGTAAGACAGAAAGGAAGTTTTAGATCTAACTTCTGTAGAGAGAAGAATTTTATACCATCATGCATGCATCTGGAAAGCTGAGAGGTGTAAACCTGAAATCTAAATCATTAGTTTTAGAATGAGAACAGAGTTCCTTCTGTTCATCAATGACTGAGAACCCCTTTGAAAGGGCAAAGCTAACAAGGAGAAAGGACCAACAGAGTAGGCTACCACTCATCTAACTTGTGGTTTACGGAAGGTGTCAGCACTTCCTGGCCAGAAAGCCACAGAACTGTCCCTTTACTTACAGCCTCCTTCTCTCTGTCCATGATAGTTTCCAGCTCCTCAAAATGTCGAAGTTTGATCTCCAACTTCTTCATCTGTGTCTCAACCAGCAGGGCCACCAGAGACTTGATCTTTCTCTCCTCCACGGCAGCCAGGTGCTAAGTGTAAAAGATAATTCCAATTACTTAGGTAAACATTTGTTTAAAATAGAGCAACAAAACGCTGAAGTTGCTATTCAGAGTACGGATTATAGAATGAAGAACGGTGTCCTAGATCCCTCCTTTGTATGTCTCTACCAAACATTTACTTCAATTTAAAATAGCTTGCTGAATTTCTGGTCCTTATGGGTATAAATAACTCTTTTAAAAGGTTAAAAAAAACCAACACCCTCCCATGGTAGACTACTCCTCTCAAAAAGAGCCCACTAGGAAGGGGCAGTTTAACCAGGACCCTGATGGCCAAAGAGAAGGACACAAGTAGCCTGGGGTACACCTCCCCATCTGCCACCCACTTACCTTGCACAGTCACCCCTCTACTCCATGCCTCCCCTCACTACCCTTCCCTCCTTAGCAACTGTCCAGGGCAGCTAAGCAGTGGCTTCCCCCCACACCCAACACTCAGATGTAAAGCCTCTGCTTTCTCTCCAGTGAGTGGCACTCGGTGTGGAAAGGAGAGGGTGAACAATATTCCCCACCAAGTCTGAGGACAGGATCTGGACCCAGAGAAACAAATACAGTACAGGACTAGTAGTTACTCTGGAAGAATGGGCTACTCTGGACGACGAGACCTATTCACACTTCTTGCCTACTCAGCAGGACACAGAAGAAGGCACCATATTATACAAAGAAGATGAGGGGCCCATATTTCACCATGACTATCTGTATTTGGCCCGGGGTCAATCCCACGCTGGACACCATCCGAGAGCAGCACCAACAAACTCCCAACACTGTTCTGCATTCCCTTTCATTATATCCGCTGAGTCTATGTGCTCATCTTTCTTCTACGCAAGTGAGAAGTAGCATGGAGCATCTGTCTTATCGATCCCTGTTTCATAGAGAATCTAGAAGCAGCTAACATGCAGGAGGCATTTAACATAGGCTTTGGGGAGCTAACTTAATAGACAACACTTAAATGAGAGTCTTATTTACCCTTTTACAGTTAGAAAGAGAAATGCAGTTTTCTATCATAGAGATCCATCTACAGGAAGATGCAGAAGTCTAAGCAAAAGGTGACAACAAAGAGGTTTTATGAACGAATCTACAGCTGTTCATGAAGTGTTTGCCTCCCTAACCACACTCTGAGCTTCAGATCAATAACAAGATTAAGTAAAGATTACGTGATCCTAAGCCTGCTATCATTGTATAGTGTTCCGCCATGTAGCACAACAAAATATCAGAAATTTATAAATAGGCGTCACACAAGAAGCAGGTCTCCCTTCACGTGTTATCGCCTTAACACCAGTAACCCCTCCTTCGGAGAAGACTCAGGTTATCAGTTCCCAGATCTATTTCTAAGAGAATAGAACCTGTAGAACTCTGATGGCTATGGCAGAAAATGGCTCTTATTTTTTTGAGAATTATCCAGGAAGTTGGGGATATCACCATGTACTATTACATCAACATGCCAAACTATTTCCTCTCAAAACTGAGGATCAAGAGTTTTCAAATAGAAAGGACCACCAAGTAACAAGAAAATAAAAGTTGAAAAAAATACACAGCAAGGAACCACTCTGGAAATTTAAGACCATGAAACAGAGTGAAATCCTACAAGTTTCCAGAAAGGCAAACAAATAAAACAGTAGGTTACAAACAAAAATTCAGACTCCATCAGGCTTTTCTCAAAAACAAAACTAGGTTTTTTGAAAATAATGGTAAAATACCCTCCAAATTCCGAGGGAAAAATGCATTTCAATTTAGAATTTCAAGTACAGGAACTTAAATGAATGAAGTGTGGGCACAGGATAGATGTATCTGAAATCAAGGACTCAAAAAGTTTATTTCTGGGGCTCCTGGATGGCTTAGCTGGTTAAGCACCTCCCTTTGGCTCAGGTCATGATCAGGGTCCTTGGAGGGAGCCCTGAGCCGGAGTCCCTGCTCAGCAGAGAATGTGCTTCTCCCTCTGCCCTTGCCCCTCCTCCCTGGTAGTGCTCTCTTTCTCTCTCAAATAAATAAAATCTTAAAAAAAAGTTTAATTCCTACGCCTGCTTTTGAAGGATATGGTCCAGTTAGTTTAGTGTAAAACCAGAAAAAGGCAAAGACATGAGTGAGATCCAGAAGTCACAGACTTAACCTAAGAAAGAAGCCCAAGTCCACAGTGGGTCATCAACAGGCCAAAAGCGAATAGAAATGAATGAAACAAGACTGGCGAATTGCTGATAACCAAAGCTGGTGGTGGATACACAGAGTCATTATACTATTCTATTTCTATATATATTCTAATAGTTCTATAGTAAAGTTTAAGAGGGGGTGGTGGGTGGGTTAACGGCTGGTGCCATGACAACTGGATATTCAAAGGCAAAACAATGAATTTGGACCCTATCTCAGATCATGTACAAAAAATTAACTCAGTAGGTCAAAGACCTAAAGGTTAAGAGCTAACATTAAAAAATTCTGAGAAAAGGAATACCTCGGTGGCTCAGCTGGTTAAGCATCTGACTCCTGATTTCGCCTTAGGTCATGATCTCAGGGTTGTGAGATCGAGCCCTGTACTGGGCTCTATGCTAAGGACGGAATCTGCTTAAGGTGCATTCTCTCCCTCAGCACCCCCCACAGGACACACACACACACACACACACACACACACACACACAACTGAGAAGAAAAAACAGGAGTAAAAACAGGAGTAAATCTAAATGATCTTGGGGGTGAAGTAAAAGATTTCTTAGATGTGACACCACAAGCCTAAGTGCCAAAGGGAAGACTGAGGGTTTGGACTTCATCAAAATTAAAAACATCTCTGCTTCAAAAGACCCCATCAGGAAGGTGAAAAGACAGTTCACAGACTGTGAGAAAATACTTGCAAATCCTACATGTGATGAGAGATTTGTGTCCAGTTTATAACAAAGAACTCTTGTAACTTGTGCCTGCGGATGAAGGGATACTGGCGGAGACGTGGGGGACTTCAAATACAAGCCTGTCACCCACCATCTCAGACACTTGGGGAATTCTGAAGATGCAGAGGCTGGGACGCTAAGGAGTCAGGTTCAAGGAAAGACAGAAACTCCAGCAAACTCCCCTTCTGAAGTGATAAAGACTCCTTCACAACCCCACCGTAAGTTCTGCAAAGTCATAGCTAAGGATCAGGGGTGGTCCTGGAGGAAGAGGACCAAACTGCCATCTAGCTTCACCTCAACCCCTGCCCGTTCTCAGGTCTGTGAACAGCATGGAGGAAGACTGAATCGTATAGACAGACGACATCACCACCTGGGTGGGGCATCTAAACTTTATGTATATATAAAATACTTTTTTCTTTTTATTCAGAGAATCTAAATTTTTATACATATCTGGCATTCAATCAAAACAGCAGATTCACAGATGGCACAGACATTGGACTTAGCAGGAAAGAACATTAAAATATGTTAAGATCACTCACTATGTGTAAGAAAATGTAGGAAAATATGGATAAGAAGAGAATTTCACTATATTTAGAATTTATACAAGAACCAATATACACCTGATTGAAATTATTATTAAAATACATGGTAACTTCCACATTGAGATACCGCCTTACACCAGTTAGAATGGCTAAAATCAACAGGACAGGAAACAGCAAGTGTTGGAGAGGTTGTGGAGAAAGGGGAACCCTCTTACACCGTTAGTGGGAATGCAAGTTGGTACAGCCACTTTGGAAAACAGTGTGGAGATTCCTCAAAAAACTAAAAATAGAGCTACCCTATGGTCCTGCAATTGCACTACTGGGTATTTACCCCAAAGGTACAGATGTAGTGAAAAGAAGGGCCATATGTGCCCCAATGTTCATAGCAGCAATGTCCATAATCACCAAACTGTGGAAAGAACCAAGATGCTCTTCAACAGACGAATGGATAAAGAAGATATGGTCCATATATACTATGGAGTATTATGCCTCCATCAGAAAGGATGAATACCCAACTTTTGTATCAACATAGACAGGACTGGAGGAGATTATGCTGAGTGAAAAAAGTCAAGCAGAGAAAGTCAATTATCATATGGTTTCACTTACTTGTGGAGCATAAGGAATAACACGGAGGACAATATGAGAAGGAAAGAAAAAGTGAACTGGGGTAAACTGGAAGGGGAGACAAAGCATGAGAGACTGTGAACTCTGAGAAACAAACAGGGTTTTGGAGGGGAAGGAGGTGCGGGGGGTGGGTGAGCCTGGTGGAGGGTATTCAGGAGGGCACGTACTGCATGGAGCACGGGGTGTGGTGCATAAGCAATGACTCTTGGAACACTGAAAAAAATAAAACTAAGATGTTAAAAAAATACATGATAACTGAAATAGTAACTCAAAGATTAGGTTTAAAAGCAGAAGATCTGTCTAATGAACTGAAAGGTCAACAGAAAATATTCAAACTGTATGAGAAAAAGAATGAAAACAAAACAAAACAAAACCCTAAAACCAAGTGTAAGAGACATGAGAAACAGGCAAAAAGCCTACCATTTCTGTAGATGGGCTCACAGGAGAGGACAGAAAATGTGGCAGAAGCAACACAGAGGACACTTGAAGAACATAAGTTTGAGCTGGGAAAGCCCACTTATGGAGAAAAGAAAGTCTTTTCTCTTCCTTACAACTTTCTTAACATTTTCTTTTCTCTAGTCTACTTTAAAAATACAGTATATGATATATATAATGTAAAACACGTGTGTTAACTGCTTGTTACTGGTAAGTCGTCTGGTCAACAGTAGGCTATCAGCTCAGTTTTTTGGGAAGCAAAGTCACACACTGGTTTTCAACTGTGAGGAGGGTTGGTGCCTCTAACCTTCACACTGTTCAAGTGTCAAATGTATTCAACAAGGTAATGGGTGACAATTTCCCAAAACAGATGAAACAGATAAATATACAGATTCAAGCTTAGCAAACCCCAAGGACAGAAAATGCAACAACAAAAATCATATTAAGGTATACTACAGAGTACCCAAACCAAAAAGATAATCTGAAAAGTATTAAAAAAAAGGGGCTGGGGGCGCAGCATCTTCAATCACCTCCAAAGGCACAACAATGGGGATAACAGTTGGTTTACTAATAGCTACGGCAGATAATGGAATGGGCCCTTTTTTTTTTTTTACATATTGACAGAAAATAACCGCCAACCTTGAATTCTGTACCCATTGAAAATACACTTCAAAAAGGAAGGTGAAATCAAGACCTTTTAAGAGAAACAACAGAGAAATCATTACCAGTAGGCGTACACAGAATGAAGTTCTCAAGAGTTCTTGGAACTGGAGGAAAGTAACCTATTTCATCAAAGAAAACACTGCAGTGTAGAAATGAAGTGAGAAATAATGCACGGGGAAAAGCACTAAAGCTCTCCCGTTACTGAAGAAGTGTAAGGACACTTTGGATTAAACTGCAACAACTCAAGGATGCATCCTAAAATCACCAGAAACAACACTGAAAGCCTAACAAAAGTCTATGGAATTAACAAGATCATAGAGGAGAAAACAGAATAAAAAAATACCAGACTAATTAAAAATAAGATGTTACCATTGGAGATGAGTGGTCCACAGGATTGCTCTGTGATATCAAGTTCTGCGACTTCTGCGAACTATAGTTATTTTATTTTTTAAAAAGATTTTATTTATTTGAGAGAGAGAGAGAGAGCGTGCGCGCACACAAGCGCACATGCATGGGGGAGGAACAGAGGGAGAGGGAGAATCAGACTCCCCACTAAGCAGGGAGCCCTATGTTGGGCTTGATCCCAGGACCCTGGGATCATAACCTGAGCAGAAGTCAGATGCTTAACCAACTGAGCCAGGTGCCCCAAACCATAATTATTTTCAAACAAAAGTGGGAAGGAAAAAAAAAGCCTGTTCAAGGCTATACAACTATCTCGTGGCAGAAAAGGGATTAAAAATCTGGTTAAAGACTCTTCAATGTGACACACACAGTCTGAGGGAGGAGAGGTACTGAACAGTGGCTGTCTAGGCAAACGTTATTTGCTACTTTATGCATTAAGTGTGGTTTCATTATGCTGAGAATTTAAACTGGAGCAGTGTTAATCCTTGCTCAGATATACTTTTAATAGTTTCCTGTGTACTCGCCTTGTCTCCTTTTACACTAAGAGTTTTCTGCCACTCTAATTCCCATGAATTACTTCTCTCCTGATACGCCACATCACACGGAGGTTAATAAAAGGCAAGAAAGAGCAGGCCAGGGTGCTTACTGCCTGTACATGAATACCTTGGACATAATGGAGGTTCAGTTCCAGACCATCCAATAAAGCAGGTATCAAAACAAAGCAAGTCAGATCAATTTTTTGGTTTCCCCAGTGCATAGAAAAGTTATGTTTACACTACCGTGTAAAATCTATTAAGTACGCAAGAGCATTATGCCTCAAAAAAATGTATATACCTAGGGGAGCCTGGGTGGCTCAGTGGGTTAAAGCCTCTGCCTTCGGCTCAGGTCATGATCCCAGAGTCCTGGGATCGAGCCCTGAATCAGGCTCTCTGCTCAGCGGAGAGCCTGCTTCCTCCTCTCTCTCTCTGCCTGCCTCTCTGCCTACTTGTGATCTCTGCTTGTCAAATGAATAAATAAAATCTTAAAAAAAAAATGTATATGCCTCAATTAAAAAATACTTTGTGGCTAAAAAAATACTAACCACCATCTGAGCTTTCAGCAAATGTTAATCACTGATCACAAATCACTGTAAGAAATTCAATAATGAATAAGTTTGAAAAACTGCAGAAATCACCAAAATGGGATACACAGATGCAAAGTAAGCAAATACTACTGGAAAAATGGCACTGACAGACTTGGTTAACACAGGATTGCCACCAACTTTCAATCTGTAAAAGATGGCAGAATGTGTGACACAAAATAAAACGAGGTGTGTCTGCGTGACCATGGCCTAGAAGTTAGCCTGCCCGTCCATGACTGTTTCCTCAGCTGTGACATAGGGTGGAAGTGAGGACACATACAATGTACAGATAACAGTAACCAGACTCGTACTTGTGAGCTAACACTGCTGACCCCCGGGAGCCCATTCTGTGGGAAGACCCTCATCTACTGGCACTGGACCAATTCCAGTCTGTCCTTTAAAACTTGGCATCAGGCATCACTTCCTCTGGGCAGCTTCCCTGCACCATGGCTCCCACGGCCTCCATGACAATACTCACTGTGCTTTATTTTATCTGTTCACCTGACTTGGACTACCAAGGTCAAGGCCTGGGAAAGCCCCATGTTTCGCATGTTTGGCAATTTAAGAAAGGAAGGCAACTAGGACATGAAGCGGAGAGTAAAGAAAACAGGGAGAAGAGGCAGTCTTTATCAAAAGCCTAGAATTCAATTTTGGAAGTTTATAGTTTTCCAGGAATGAAAAAATAAAAAAAATTTAAAAAAAGAATATATTCAAATTTGTAAAAAAGAGAAATGAAATTCTCTTGCATCTAAATGATACTAATGATTGGCCATATAGAAAATCAAAAGAGAACTACTTAAATTTAACCTTACCCTAGAAAGAACTCTAATTCTAGCCACCAGACTCAATCAGCCATTAAGAATGCCAGGTGATGTGCAGAGAAAGATGCTTAGCCCATAAAAGTGATTCATGCACCCTTTCTGGAAACAGCCTTCCATTGGGGCAAATCAAAGCCATGAGCTGCTACTGAGGACACTCTCTACATGAGCCAAAGATCACCGAGGTTCACTTTTATTTTTTGATTGTGATTCTAAAAGGTACTTGGCCAATGTTGCAGGATGTTCTGTACAAGACGGTAAACAATAATGAGGGGAAACTGGGTATTGTACATGAATGGACTTCTGAAGGATCTCTGGTATTAATTTTCCTTTTCTTCCCTTGTATAAGTTTTAATGGAGGGTTAGCAATAAAACAATTTTCTGAGGGGGAAAAAAAAAAAAAGCTTAGAATTCAGCTGTGCTCAAGGTTAGAAAAACCACCAGAAATCTCTACAACTGAACGTGGGCGCTTTGAGATGCAAAACCCGTGGCCTTCAAACTGAAGAAACAAATCTGAATGAAAGACTTAGGGAAAGAAAACACAAAAATTTCAATCTCTAACTTATGGCAACTTGTTTACTACTAAAGACTCATAGAATTATTGTCTGTCCTCTAGTTAAAGAAAAAATTTTAGTAGGTGTCAAAATTACCCCATATCAGTGTTAAGTAAGACTGTTTGCTGGTGAGCTTGATGACATTTGGATTTTGAGTGGAAACATGAAGAAAGAATTAATGTTCCACATCAAATTTGGCTTTTTCATATTTCGGGTCTTAGTAATGTTTATTTATATGTCAGTTCTGATTTTCTTTATACAATTATTAAAACCAAATCACTGCACCTTTCCCCCATTCCATCATGCAATCCTCACTTGTAACAAGAGAAATGCAACAGTAGGTTTCTCGGAAAGAAAGGGCCGGTCCTTTGTATTGCCTCACCTTCTGAACTTTGTGACTGCATCCTAATGGATGTGGTAACAGGCCATTTCCCGATCTCCCGCATTTCTAGATCCAGGGGAAGAGCCTCCCCTTATTATTATTATTTTTTGAAAGATTTTATTTATTTATTTGACAGATAGAGATCACAAGTAGGCAGAGAGGCAGGCAGAGAGAGAGGCAGTGGGGTGGGGGGGTGGGAAGCAGGCTCCCCGCTAAGCAGAGAGCCCGATGTGGGGCTCGATCCCAGGACCCTGAGATCATGACCTGAGCCGAAGGCAGAGGCTTTAACCCACTGAGCCACCCAGGCACCCCAAGAGTCTCCTTTTTTATTTAACTTCTGTGACTATCCTTATTTTTACTGGTACAAGCTTTTGCACCTGGGAGAAGGCAAGAACATAGTATCCTTCACGAACAGCACACGTCCTGCTACCAAGACTCCAAGATATTATGCTACTTTACAGATTTGGTGACATACGTGTACTGAGTCAATCCAGTAGAAGTCACAAAAGCTTATTAGGAAATTATAGGAAATTACAAAGCCTTCACAGGGCCTTGAAGTGATTAGACAAATGTTATGAAGCACTGGACAAAAGTTGTTAATGGATCTAAATACGACTTGTCTGCCTTAAAAAAAAAAAATCTGAGAAGGCAAAAGTAAGAGTTAACTCTTGAAATGCATTACTGGAGTAGGGGCGAAAACTAGGGCTTATTAAGCACTTATGACATTCTAAGACATCATGCTGTATTTTCATGCTACTTCTTTACTTCTAATAATAACCTGCTGGAAAAGGAATTTTTATATATAGAAAGAAACTGAAGATTGGAAATGTCAATGATCTTGCCAAGGGTCACAGTCAACTGGGAATTGAACTACATTCTGAAGAGCGCCTAGAAACAAAACCGGCCAATAAGAAAGGTGACCCAGGAAGATGAGGAGGAGTTAACTGTATTAGATGTCTCCTTCTTTCTTCTGTCCTTTATTTTTTGGTTTTTCAAAATTAGAAACTTAAATCACAGACATACTAAGAAAACAAAAAACAAAACCAAAAAAGGGTACTTTTTTTTTGAGCTGGCTGTTGGGTTTTTCATTGTAAAATGTTTGAAAACATTGTCATTAGAATGGAGAATTTTATCAGATTATGTCTCTGCACTGGTTGAACCAGGCAGACTCCCAGTCTGCAGATCTGGATTTTGGTCTTGGTTCTACAACTAGCCACCTAACTTTGGGCTTCTCGTTAACTTCTATGGGTTTGTTTCCACATCTGTGAGATGGAAGAGTTCAAGAAACTCAAAAATCACCCATGACATTACAGAAGAGACATCTTTGTTGTCAGGGATTAAATATCAAAGCAGTAATCCTTCTATAACAGAACTTGTGTAAAAATCAAATACACAAAAGTAGAAGAACATTATGTAGTGCATGTGTAAGAGTTTCATTCCTTAAGATCTATGTTTCAGCATTTTATACATGTTCTTTATTTTTTTAAAAGATTTTATTTATTTGACAGACAGAGATCACAAGTAGGCAGAGAGGCAGGCAGAGAGAAAGAGGAGGGAAGCAGGCTCCCCGCTGAGCAGAGAGCCCGGGACTCGATCCCAGGACCCTGAGATCATGACCTGAGCCGAAGGCAGAGGCTTTAACCCACTGAGCCACCCAGGCGCCCCTATGCATGTTCTTTAGTTTAGTTTTTTTTTTTTTCCCTTCACAACTAACTGTATATCCTAATGGCTCAACCAAAACATGAGTCTCAAGATTAGCGGGCTGACTGCGAGTTCCCAAGAGGCAGGCACTGTCCATCTCTCTTTGATACCAAATAAACCCACCACTGTGGTAGAGTCTAGCACGTAATGGACACTCAGATACCGGTTTAATGAATAATCAAAATACAGCACTTCTCAGCTTACAGAATGCTTTTTAAATATTTTAAAATATTCTTGCAATAATAATCTTGTCAAGGCAGATCAGAAAGGACTTCTGGGGGCGCCTGGGTGGCTCAGTGGGTTAAAGCCTCTGCCTTCGGCTCGGGTCATGATCTCAGGGTCCTGGGATCGAGTCCCGCATCGGACTCTCTGCTCAGCAGAGAGCCTGCTCCCCTCTCCCTCTCTCTGCCTGCTTCTCTGCCTACTTGTGATCTCTGTCTGTTAAATAAGTAAATAAAATCTTTAGAAAAAAAAAAAAAAAAAAAGAAAGGACTTCTGATTCAAACAAAAATGATACAGGCTCAGAAAATTTATTTTAGTTGCCTCAGGTTAAGAGACGAGTAAATGGCAGAGCCAGAATTAAAAATTTAAATTCGAAACCCTTTTATAGTTATCTACAAATGTCTATTTAGAACTGGTATTTTAGTGGATACTTTCCCACAGAATTCTCAGAAGGGATTTGTTGTAGATTAAAGATGGCCACAAAGTCACTGGCCTTCTTTCCATGGAGAAGCAGGTCTATAATCTCTCTTCTGGAATCAAGGCAGGCTGCTCTCTAATTGTCCTGCCCAAGAGAAAACAGTGGTGCCATTTTCTATCTCCCCGCTTGGGAACTTTATGTCCTGTCCCTTAGAATGTTCCTTCTGGGAGTCCTCAGCTGCCACATAAGTATGATCAACCTGCTCCAGAGACCACAGGGAGAGACTGTGAGGATGTATGAAGAGGCAACAGGGTCCAGCCACCCTTGCCAAAGATTAGGACTGTCTCAGACCCTCCAGATGAACCTACCCATGAGGGTGAGGACCACTACAATTCAACTAATAACCCTGTGGATACCATGAGATATAGTAACACGGCTGTTTGGTTTCTTTTTTCTAACTACTAAGTCTTGCTCTAGGAAGAGAAAGCCGGTATTTGGAAATGGGGTGCTGTTTTATCAAAAACCTTCAGTGTGGCTTTGGATCATGCAGTGGGCACAGGCTGAAAGGACCTTAAGAAAACCACTGGCGAGAGCTTTAAGACGGAGAGGGAAAGGTTACTGGAGGTTGGAGAGAAGTCAGTCTTGATTATGTAACAGCACCAAGTCGGGAAACATCATCACTTCTAGTGACGTGGACAGTAGAAAGGATCATTAATGAACTTGTGGATGTGGCTGGAGTGATTTCCAGGCAAAATGTAAACTTTCTTTAGGTATCTTACTACAAGCGGCCAGAAAAGAAAGGAACCAAAGAAGGACCTACTCAGTTTCCAGACCATCATTATTGGAACCAGAAATCTAAAAGACAACTGAGAGCAAACAGAACAGGATTTGAAAAAAGAATGGTTTCTCATCTCTACTTGCTACCAGCAAGGATTTGAAATTAGAGAATGGCTTCAGAACAAAGATAAAATCCAGAGTACAACCAGCTGATCATGACCCCAGAGTAAACAGCTCAAGGTATGGCTGTAAGAGCTTCCGAACCAAGTGCATGGTAGGATTTCGAAGAATCGTAAGGGTATGCCTGCTTCTTAGACGCTCTCTACTAGATGGGAGGACCTCCAAGTATCTTTAAAAAAAAAAAAAAAAAAAGATTTTACTTATTTATTTGGCAGACAGAGATCACAAATAGGCAAAGAGGCAGGCAGAGAGAGAGATGAGGAAGCAGGCTCCCCGCTGAGCAGAGAGCTGGATGTGGGGCTCTATCCCAGGACACTGGGATCATGCCCCAAACTGAAGGCAGAGGCTTTAACTCACTGAGCCACCCAGGCGCCCCACCTCCAAGTATCTTTAAGAACATGTCTCCTATATTCTATATGACCATTAACTATACAATGTTTTTAAAAGAATTTTATTTATTTGTCAGAGAGAGAGAGAGAGAGCAAGCGCACAGGCAGGCAGAGTGGCAGGCAGAGGCAGAGGGAGAAGCAGGCTCCCTGCCGAGCAAGGAGCCCAATGTGGGACTCGATCCCAGGACACTGAGATCATGACCCGAGCCGAAGGCAGCCGCTTAACTGACCCAGGTGTCCCTATATTACCATTAACTAATGTTTTCATTAAAATTTGGAGTTTTCAATCAACCATGATTTCTGCCCTCCCCCTCCCCAATCTATGCTTTCCTTCTGGGACTCTTACTGTAGGTCACGAAAGCCCTTTGGCAGCAAAACTGGGCTGCTTTTTTAATGGAAAAGGGAAATGACTCAGAAGGCAGAATCCAAAGCCCAGAGGGCCAAGTCAAAAGCTGCAAAGAATAAGTCACAAGGGGCAGGACAGGACCCTGGTAAAGAAAGACCCTGGAAATGTGCACCTGACTAGATCTGAAAGTTGCTATGAACCACAAGTACGCTCTTGGTGCCTCCCTTTTTCACCCTTCCTGAACGTGAGCAGTTTTTCTCCACGAGTCTTACCACTGTTATGTCAGTCCTCAAATTCTTCCAACTGGGAAGACCAACACGCAAGGTGCTGTACATTTTGTGGTACAAACATTTGGGAAAACGTTCACCATTTTCACAAAATGGTGAAAGACCATTCCTAAGGAGCTTCATCTGTACCAGGACTTATTTAGAGAAGATCTCAGACTCCCAGCCTTAGCCTGTTATCATAAACATTAGAAATTGGAAAGTTTACTTTTCAACCAGGACCGCCCATCTCTTCACATACTGGCTTTACGGAAATTAAGCATGATGAAGTCTGGGAGTGTGCCACAGGCGCAGGCTATGCGGACAACCAACCACAAAAAGATTAATGATAACAAAGAGGTAGCCTGGTTGTAAGAGAGATGAACTTTACATAGCAAAGCACAGATTTCAGCTAGCAGAGCAGGAGCAGACTCTGTTTAGTTATGTACGGATGAAAGTGAATAGGGCTAACTGGAGGCAAAATGAGCAAATAGGCCAATTTTCCCTTCTGTCTTCTCTTCACAGTATCAAGTAAGAAGATATGGTTTCAGTAATCAACGCATTTGGTGTCAACCGATTTCAGTTAATACTTAATGTGGTAAAGCCTTAGGACTATAATGTACAAGGAAAAATTACCCACCTCAAGATGAAATTTCAAGCAAAAGGGAGCAGGAGGTGTATCACTGAGGGGCAAGAGAATCTCCTGTTACTCCAGAACTAACACCCGGTAACCATGAAGACCAATCTACTTTGGGCATTTCAAGGCACATGGGCATGGGATGGTGACAAAATCAGTCTGAAGGAAACGTCTCTGTTTTTGTTTTGTTTTTTAAGATTTTATTTATTTATTTGACAGAGATCACAAATAGGCAGAGAGGCAGGCAGAGAGAGAGGAAGGGAAGCAGATTCCCTGCTGAGCAGAGAGCCCGATGTGGGGCTCGATCCCAGGACCCTGGGATCATGACCTGAGCTGAAGGCAGAGGCTTTAACCCACTGAGCCACCCAGGCGCCCCGGAAACGTCTGTGGTCTTAAGAAAATGTGATCTCTGCTATCTGGGAAGAACTGAATCCTCTTGCTGCTGAAAAAAAGAGAACATATTCTAGTTTGGGGGGTTTCTGGTTTATTCCAGCAACAGTTCTGGGCTCTTCCTTTCAGCTAAACCTAAGCACCCAGATGGAAGGGAGGTAGAGCACCCAGCCAATGGCGTTCCTTCTCACACCCACACACCACTCCTCAGGTGGGTCAATTCACAGCTTGTCAGTAGGTGCAACGAAGAAATGGATATGCTGCTGAAGAGTCCCGCATATGGCAAGGATGGGGAAAAGCCAGAAAGCAGGCCCACCCTCCCCGCGTGTTGTGGAGCTAGAGGCAGAACCTATAATTACCACTCCATGTCAGTGTGACAAACAATTAAAATGTATCAAGGAAAACTCTTAATAACAAAGCTGTTTATAGATACAGAAGAACAAAAAGAGAATAAGAGAAAACTTGGATTGGCTAGATAAGCTGTACTAATTACAGTCATTTCAGTGAATTCCTTACCCGTAATTCGCATGTAGCGCAAAGATGATTATGTGTGCTGTGAAATGCATGGGACCCAGCTGTAAGTGGCACTCACCAGTTCATGCATGCCAAGTCATGCATCACATGCGTGCATCACTCACGGATCTGTGGAAAACGCAGCTGTCATGAGAATAAAGAGCTAAGTTCCCAGTTATCAGAAATAAGAGTGAGTGAGCGAAAATTCAGTGACCTGGAAAGAAAATGTTCTCTGGACTCTCCTAAACCTTGTGCAGAACATTGAAGGACCAGGACAACTGATCCATAAAAGCAGTTTCTCTACAGCAAATCAATCCAAAGAAATCCTGGCAAGGTAGTGAGGAACGCACAATACACACACTTTTGTGCCCAAAGCTGCACGTCTTAACAGCTACAAGGCCACCGTGTTTTCATCCGCTACGAAAATATGAGGCCTCTGTAAAATGTTTTATGGAGTCTACCATTTATTAGTAACTTCTCTGGCAACCGACAGTGAAGAGACACGGCGGCAGAGGAAGAAGACACAACAGGAGGGCAAGGGAGAGAAACATCTCTGTGAGAGGGAAGTGGGTTCCAAAGAGCCCAGCTGGAGATGTCACAGTGGGTTCTGTCCAGGAGAACTTGCAAGAGAGTTCAGGTCAGGCAGCCAAGAAATGATGCTTGAGAACAGAGAAGGGTCCTGAGCACGAAAAACTCATGAATTCCACACTAAAGACTTAAATTTTAGCCTGAGAGAATTAGGGAGCTTATTTAAGAAAGTAGCATGTTCCTATTTGTGTTTTCAAAGATTTTTCTGCACATTGTACGATTCCGTTTATATAAAGTCAACAAAGCAGAAAGTAATCCATGGCATTAGGAGACAGGCTAATAACCACTCTTGGGATGGGGGAGCAGTAACTAGAAGGGAATATGAGGAAGCTTCTGGAAGGCTAGGAATGTTATGCTGCTTGATGTGGGTGTTGTCTGTGAGCCCACAGGTGGGCTCAGTCTGTGAAAAATTCACTAGCTGTAGATGTATATTCAACAGACTTATTCAAATCTAAGCTTTACTTCAACAGAAAATTTTAAAAACAAAAAAGATTCCTCTGGTTGCAAACAGAGAATGGGCTGAAAGACAGAGGCAGGCAACAGATGATGCGAGCAACCTAAGGGAGCAGTGAAGGGACTGGGCATTACCAGGGACCCAAACGCACCAGGAAGGAGTTGGGGGCTTAGCAGCCGTGGAAAGTGAAAGAATGAGAGGAGACAGAGAGGACCCCAGGCTGTGGGTCTAAAGATTGGGGTGATGGTGTATTGTCTCCTGATAAAAGTCACAAAGGACAGAAGCCCTCCTGGCCTCTAGCTCATTTGTGAGACAGGCCCAAGGCAGTCCTTAAGGTCCCTGGTGACAGCTGGAACAACGAGGACTCAGCTCAGAGAAAAGGAGGTGCCAAAGAGTCCAACCTGGTAGAAGAAAGGGAGGCTACAAAAGCTGCTTCTGATGAAGAAGCAAAACCAAATGGACGAGAAATCACCGTCAAATTGGTATGCATGTAAGTACTCACTTCACCCAGAGTAAACCTCAGCAGTCCCCAGAGGTACGGGAAGGTAGAGAAGAGAGAATACCTAATGCTGCAACCAAATCACCACGAAAATCAGGAGGCACCTTGGGAAGAGACTGGGAGGTCTGAACACGTAGGCCCTCCAGCTACCGTAACAGGAACCCGCAGCTGGGGGGGCCGCCTGGATGGACTGGCAACACCCCTCCTTCTCTCGGGCGGCACCTATGCCTGACGGTAGGCACTCAACATGGAGGTCTCGTGGTCTGAACTGGGTCATCTGCGGGTCTGTTATAAATCACACATCACGGATTAAATGCTTGGAGGAATAGTCTGCAGCAGCTGAACAGTCTGTGGGTAGTAAAGACCATGAAAGACTCTCTTTACCAATGGATTAAGAACAGCTCAAGATAAAACGATTAGGTATGTTCCAGTCAATACCGCTCAAAACGTGGGAACCTACAATGGCAGGCGACTACTTCAGAGGGTAAGATGGAGAGGAGGTGAAAAGGTTTTATGAAAACTTCACTTACTCATGCCTGGAAGGCTTTAAAATGCTAAATTAACACAAAGTGGGGAAAATAACATTCTCCTTTCTTCTTAAATATGCCGTGGAGCCAATACTAGGTTATAAATAGAGAAAACCACCCCCAGAAAAGCTGGCAAATTCAAGAAGAAAAAGAGTTATTTTAGGTCCTCCCTCTCTCCTTTCAGTCTGTTAAGAGCAGGGTGAAGTATTTATACAAGGAAACAGATTTTTGTCTTAAAAATCACAAACATTTCAATCGAGCAGAAATTGGAACAACAGTCCGAGACCAGTTCTGTAGGCCAGCGCGAAGGACTGTAAGTTCTGCTCCCCATCCCTGCAGTGTCCACAAGCTGAGAGCTGAGCGTGCATGGAGCAGCATAAGGAATGCCTGGAAGGCAGCCCCCTCCACCTTTCAAGACCAGATCTGTGACTCGCACCCCCTTCCCCGCCCCCTCCTCCTGCCTGTAAATTCTTAACCTAGAAATGCCGGTCAAGCAGTCATCTCCTGTTGGGTGCAAGGCTCTTTGTACTAACGTTCCCAATAACTAAAAACAAGGCGACCATTCATGGCTGAAGGGAGCCTGGCAAGGGCTGTGAGTGGCAAACCTTGGCTTTGGTTGCAGCTGAGGCGAGAGCAGCTGCTGCGGCCGTGGCCACATTTCCTTCGGAAATTTCATGTTCTACTTTCTTCTTCCCGAGATCACTTTCTCTTTCTTTACAAGTATCAGTGAGTTCCTTGTTCTCTTCAGTTTCCTTTTCTTCTGAAAGAAATCAGAAAGCTTTATTACCAGTGTGCCCAGACTCAATAAGCCACCATACTTCTCACCTCTAGCACATGACAAACTAGGACTGAGGTTACAAAGAGAGCTCAGGGTCGCCGCCTTCTTTTTAAGATTTTTGCAGAATCATTCCAAGCATGTAAGTGCGCCTCTATCCGAGACGGATTTTCTAAATAGTACATTTGCCTCCCCTTCATTTCTCTAAGCTCTCTATGTAGTTCCCGGAGATATAAAGGGAACTAAGCCCAAGACCAACAAGATCAGTCACTGCGCTGCTCTGGGAGACCCTGGAGTCTGCAGGAAATCAGAAGTGGAGAACAAAGCACTTCTGCAAGCCTTCTGAGATGGGCACGACGGATCCACCAGCCACTGACTCGGAGACCAAAATGGCAGGTCTGCATGGTGCTTCAGCTACACCGAACAACTTGTCTGTCTACATGCTAGTGACACAAGGCAGTCACTAGCATTAGCACTGGTGCCTTAGGAGCAAAATAAAACTCAAACTCTAATGCATGTTTATTGTTACATTAAGAAACAAACACAAGGGGCGCCTGGGTGGCTCAGTGGGTTAAAGCCTCTGCCTTCAGCTCAGGTTATGATCCCAGGGTTCTGGGATCCAGCCACACATCAGGCTCTCTGCTCGGCAGGGAGCCTGCTTCCTCCACTCTCTCTGCCTGCTTCTCTGCCTACCTGTGATCCTCTGTCAAATAAATAAATAAAATCTTTTAAAAAAAAAAAGAAACAAACACAAAATGAGTAAGGAAATATTACTTTGTAATTAAACTGCCCACACTTCTCCAGTGCTTTTAAATTTCACATAATGAAGATTAAAAAGGGGGTACCTGGGTGGCTCAGTCAGTTAAGCATTCAACTCTTGATTTTGGCTCAGGTCATGATCTTGGGGTCATGAGATCAAGTCCCCCATCAGGCTCCACACACAGTGGGGAGTCTGCTTGAGATTCTCTCCTTCTTCCTCTACCTCTCCTTTAGCTCTCTCTCTCTCTCAAATAAATAAAATCTTTAAAAAAAAAATAAAATAAATTAAATACAGTCTAAAGAGTTTCCTTGAATTACCTGACTTGGTATCCTCACTAACTTCACTGTCCTGCTCCTTCTCACTGTTTTTTTCATTTTCTCCATCTTGTGCTTTGTCACCTTCATCTGTTTCATTTTCTCCTTTGTTTTCTGCCTACAAGGGGTACAAAAGAAGAGGACAGAAGAGTGAGCAAAAACAGTCCTTCTAAAGTGACATTACCTTAGAGTAACAAAAGCCTCTACTATTTTTGGCAGGAAATGAACTAGGTTCAGAAGGGTCTTAGAGAGAAGAGCTGGAAAAGAAATTAATAAATTTGAAGAAATACCTTTCGCTTCCTCAATACCTGAGTGCTCACATGTCAATACAGCTCTAAACCATAGTCCCTGCCCTCTCTGTGCCCTCTGCTATAAAGCCAGGGTCACAATGTCCAAAGGATGTCATGGAAATTCATGTATATTGCTTCCTGGTTAAACAGAGAAAGGCTTCATAAATAAACAAATGAATTATCAAATACCTGTCCAAAAGGACCAAGAGCATTTAAACTGATTAACACAGACGCAAGATGGAATGCTGCCAAAATAAAAAAGCTGACAAAGCCCTTTAATACAGTCGTTTGCTAATGGTTTTTGGGAAGAGCCACAACAGATCATCAGTGACTATACTCTGGGGACTGAAAACTTCAATTCCTCCAGTCAGAATGTGGTTTCGTTTATGGTTTTTGAAATCCCTGTGACCTTGGACAAATCATGTAAACATTGTCTATAAAATGAAGAGATTATCATTGACGTGATGAGACTGTTTAGGAACCAGATGAATTCATAAATGCATTAATGTAACGTACAAAAGCATAATATTTAGAACAGTATAAGAACTATAATTTTACTATTATCCGATCCTTATCTATATACAATTTTAAAACAACACATGCAATCGAGACCTTAAATCCCAGCTTGTATATGTTCCGTCAAATAGTGAATGAATATTCATCGTGTACTCCTAATCTTGTCTTTTTTTCCACTGAAGTATAGTTGGCATACAAGGTTTTATTAGTTTCAGGTGTACAACATTAATAATTTGACAATTCAATATATTACACAATGTTATGATAAATCTAGTTACTGTCACCATACATTAATTCAGTATTGGCCATATTCACTATGCTGTACTTTTCAATCCCTTGACTTATTTTATAACGGGAAATTTGCACCTTAATCCTCCTTCACCTACTTTGCCCATCTTTCTAACGCCCTTCTCCTCTGGCAATCACCAGTTTGTTCTCTGTATTTATGGGGCTGTTTCTGTTTTGTTTTTTAGATTCCACATTAAGTGAAATATTAAAAGGAGCTGTCTTTCTCTGTCTGACTTATTTCACTTAGTATAATACCCTCTAGGTCCATTCATGTTGTTGTGAATGGCAAGATTGGATTCTTTTTTATGACTGAGTAATACTATTCCTGCCATGTGAGAGATACACACCACTTCTCCTTTATCCATTCATTTATCAGTGGACATTCGTGTTGCCCCCATGTCTCGGCTATTATAAATAACACCGCAGTGAACACAGGGGGTGCACCTATCTTTTTGAATTAGTGTTTTCATCTTCTTGGGATAAATACCCAGTAGCGGAATTGCTGGATCATGTGGTAGCTCTACCTTTAACTTTCTGAGGAAGTTCCACAGTTTTCCAGAGTGCCTGAACCAAACTGCATTCCCATCAACAGTGCACGAGGGTTCGTTCTCCCCACACTGTTGCCAACACTTGCTGTCTTTTTGTTATTAGCTTTTCTGATTGGTGTGAGGAGTCTCTTGCTCTAGTTTTGATTTGCATTTCCCTGATGATGAGTGATACCAAGCATCTTTTTATATGTCTGCTGGCCATCTGGATGTCTTCTTTGGAAAAAATGTCTGTTCAGGTTCTTTTGCCCATTTTTAAATCATGTGCCCCTGATCTCGAGGACACTGTGAGGTCCTGTTCTGCCACACTCACCGGGCATTTAGAGCCTCTTTGAGTTGGAGAGCGGGTCACGAACACGGGGCACTCTGCTGACGCCTTCTGCACCCTGGCGTCAGCATCCCTCCCCCACGGCCAGTGGGATCTTTGAGTCCCTCACCTCTACTTCAGTTTCAATCTTTACAGAGCTACCTGCTCTTTAAAATCTACCTCAAATACCACCTTCTCACTAAGACTTTACTAATTATTTTCCTGCTGGCAGTTAAGTCTCCTACAAAAATCCCTTAATATTATATAATTCTCTTCTGGCACAAGTACAGGACCAAACCCTGTAATTCAATATTCATAAAAACCACAATTTTGTATTCATTTTCCCAACTGTGCCTGAAAGGGATATAAAAGGAAAGGTTGGGGAGTGGGTAAGTCTTCCCTGAATGTGTAAGTGAAAAATGTCATCTGCTATGTTTTGTGAGACTTATACCTTAAACCAGCAAAGTCCAATAGCTGATAGAATCATTTGTAGTTCCCTGAAAGGGATCAAAGATCAAAATAAACCCAACCATATGCTATGAAAGGCATGCTCTCTCTGTGTCTTTTCTGTGGTAGGAGAATTCTGTGTAGGAGAATTCAAACGGATAGACTTCACCTTTTCAGGCTGCTGACCATCAGTATCTGTTTCCATTTTTTCCTCTTCAGCCCCTTCTACAAGCAGAAGAATAAGAACAAGTAACACAATATGGCACAAAGGTAAAAGCTATCATACAGCTGTGATGTTTGAAATACGGATATGCACAATAATATGAACAAGTCTCACAACCGTAAGGTTGACATGAGAAGTCTAGCATAAAACACAGACTTTATGACTATATTAATTTCAAAGTTCGAAAACAGATGAAAGTAATCAATGTGTTAGAAATGAGGACAGTGATTAACCAGGGAAGGGGTGGGCAGACAAGCAGTGCGTTTTGGCGGGGGGAAGGGAGAACGGGCTGAGGTGCTGGTAATGATCTGCTTCTTGATCTTGGGGTTGCTTACGTGAATGTGTTTAATTTGTGAAAATGCATGGAGCTGTGTACTGAGGGTTTTTATTGTTCCGCATGCATAAAAATAAGAGCCTCAAAAAAATTTTAAGTACAAAAAAGCAAAAAAGAGCCCCAAATAACTTATTACTATTTAACCAATGCTTAATGAGTATGTATTTTGAGTATTTTAGGTACTGGAGAAATAATGCTGAGCTAGATATTCACTGAACCTCCAGGACCTCACATTCTGGCTGGAGAAGACACAAAGCAAGAAGTCCATCACGGACATGTATGTAGGAGACGCTGTGAGAAGCAGAGAGGGCATGGCTGTTTCAGGTGGGGAAGAATAAACGGTTACAGCCATGCAGACATGGCTGGGGTTGGGGGTGGGTAGTACAAGGTAGAGAAAGACATTTCAAAGGAAGAGACAGAAAGATTCAAGGGCATGGGGAAAATGGGAGTCCTTGGTGATGACTAGGAAGGGGGAGAGGAGAGAGGAGAGATGAGAAGGAGGGACATAATGCTGATAAGGGCCTCAGAAGGAAGACCCCTGAATGTGGTACTAAGGGAGTCTTAACTATATGCTGTAGCTAGGAAGTTAATGAAGATTTTAAAAACAAACAAAATACAATCAGATAAATATTTTTGGTTTTAGAATTTTATACAGAAACAAATATTTCACACATAATGAGGGTTTGCTGTGGTTTTAAATAAAAACATTCAAATATCCTACAGCTTTCATTTGAATATTATCCTCTTGTAAATGACAAGACTAACAGCATTTATCCTCAATGAGAATACTTAAAACATATCTAAACAAACATATTTAAAACTAATCATGTTAAAGTTACTGAATAGGAAAATCCCTCTTGCTCTAATTCTTGCAGATGGAAGAAAACCTTGCTTCCAGAATTCAGGGACATGATAGTCTGGGATATCACAAATCTCGCATAAGGTAGATTACCCCCTTCAAAAAAATGCCAGAAGACTACAGTGCCAGGAGTGGGGCCAGAGAGTGGAAGGAGTGGAGCCAGGGTCACACCCAGACATATTTGCTTAGAGGAGCTCAGCATCAGGAAGCTGATTCCTGGACCACCCAGATCCAGGGCAGGGAGTAGCAGCCCAGGATTCTACATAGCCGGCCAGAGGAGGTGGCCAAATGGGATCTTAAGCCAGGGGCAACCCCCGGCTACTAAGAGAAACATAATCCTCTGCAGTTTTTCCAATCCCAGTTGTAGTCGTCCAAGTAATGAGCTCACAAAGAGAAGAGCAAAACACCAAAATAGGAAGCCATGAACACTGAACAGAAACATTAATTGACAGTTTCAGCACTCAAGGATTACTACCAAGATGAGATCTGCCAGATCCCGAATCTAGCACAGCCGTCAATGCAACAGATCATTAAGAGAGAATAATAAAGATCTCCAACCAACAAGAGGATATTAGAGATGTGCAGAGATTTTTTTAAAAACCCAAAAGATCAAAAAATTTTCTAGAAATAAAGCAAAGGGGAACAGATTAAACCAGGTAAAAAGAAAAGTACAAAGCTATAAAACACCTCTAAAGAAATGATCCATACGGAGACCATGAAAATGGGAAATACAAAAGCCTAAGAAAAGGTAAGCCAGGCAAAAGCCAATCCAAGGAATGGTGCTGTTTTCACAGTACTGTTACTTAATACAGGCATCAAGAATAGAGCACTATTAGAAATGGAGGGTGACAATATGATGAAGAAAAGGCTTAATTCACCAGAAAAAATTTAACTTTTCGTACTTTTAGGAACCTAATAAAAGTGTCAAACTACATAATGCAAAAGCTGACAGAATGGCAGGACAGAAGTGAAAATTTGCCTCACAGTGGGGATTTGAATATACTTTACTCAATTAAGATCAACAGTGGATGTAAATGCAGCAAGCTGGTTCTATGCTCACCAGAGAATACACACATATTTAATTTCAACCTCACATGTTACATTTAAAAATACTGGTCACAAATTAAGTAAAAAGCAAATTTTAACAGATTTCAAAAAGTCAGTGACAGTCCAAGGTTTCCAACCATAATGCAATGAAATTAAGTTTAAAATATACAGATAAATTTCTCTGTGCTTAGAAATGTAATTTTGGGAGTCAGTAAAAATAGCATGAAGAAGGAAATATAAAGGCTTCTTAAACTTGTACCAGAAAAACAAAAAAAGCTTGATGTTTACACGCTCTATATTCTTGAGAAGCAGGAAAAGAACAACAGAATATAGAAGGTACAGAGAAAAACATAACAAGGATCAAAGTCAAAGCAATAAAAAACAAAAATACGATAGAGTTAAAACATAAAACAGAGAGACTCGATATACCCCAAACTTGGTTCTTTGAAATAATAATGTCGATAAATTGATGTGATCCTACTTGTGATCTCTGTCTGTCAAATAAATAAATAAAATCTTAAAAAAAAAACAAAACCAAAAACTTACGCCAAATACAAAAACTAAATGGACAAATTACTAGAAAATGTATTTTACCAAACAGATTCAAGAAGAAAAGAAGTCCTGAGTAGTCCCATAACAACAAAAAATAAAATAAAATAAAAATAAGAATAAATTTTTAAACTTAAACCAAACCACTACAGGTCCAGGTGTTTTTATTGGGGATATTCTACAAAACTTCTAAGGAATAGAGGAACACAATCTTACCTAAACTTTTCTAGAGAAAAGAAAGAGAATACCCCCTAATTCATTCTATGAGGCCAGTATAACTTTGATTTACAAATTAGATACAGACAACAGATAAGGTACAGTAGAGCCACTGGCTAAATCTCACTCATAATCCCAAATGAGAATCTCCTAAGCAAAAAACCTGAAAATAGAACACAGCAGTGTAGAAAAAAGGCACATTATGACAAAACAATATGACAGTATCAGAAAGATAATTTAACATTTATGAGTCTATAAAATTTATAGATTTAATCACACCCATGAAGTATCTGATACTTCATGGGAAGTATCAGAAGGGGAAGGGAAACAACCCACTGAGACACCCAGGCGCACCCTCCATGCTGCCAGATTAGCTGTAGCCCAAAGTAGTCAACTAAGAAAATGAAGCAAGCAGTTTTGATTGTAGAGAACAGAACTGTATACCTGAAAGAATTTGCCAAAAAGTGACTAGAAATCATCTCAGGGCAAGGTGGTTAGCTATAGAATTAACATACAGAAGCAACCACTTTCCACATGTTAAAAACCAATTCTAAAGACACATGAAAACAGCAAAACCTGAATGATATTTTCAACATGACACAAAAAGTGCTAATCATAAAGGACTAATTAACTTCACTCTTTTATTTTTTAAAATAGATTTTGTTTAAGAAAGAGAGAATGTGAGTGGTGGGAGGAGCAGGGAGAGGGAAAGAATTTCAAGCCGACTCCACGCTCAGAACAGAGCCTGATGACAGGGTGCTCCCGATCCCACAACCCTGAGATCATGACCTGAGCCCAAATCAAGAGTTGGTCTCTTAACTGACTGAGCCACCCAGGAGCCCCAACTTCACTCTATTAATAAAATCAAGGAGTTCTTTTCATTAAAAGTTGCCAAAAAGAAAGAACAAATAATCAAACAGGAGAAAACACTGGCAGCACAGCAACTAGAGCAGTGTATCAGATTTACAAAAAGCAAATCATAAAAACTACTAATTAAAAAGTGAGCAAAAGACAAAGTAGTTATGTTATAGAATGATGTGTGTATGACCAGAAAACAGAAGATACTCAAATGAGTTACAGAGGAGTGTAATTTAAAACGACAACGGAAGGAGGCCTGGGGTGGCCCAGTCGATTAAGTATCTATTCTTGGCTCAGGTCATGATCCCAGGAGTCCTGGGATCCAGCCCTATATTGGGCTCCCTGCTCTGTGGAGAGCCTGCTCCTCCTTGCCCTCTACCACTCTCCCTGGTTATGCTCTCTCTCACATAAATAAATAAAATCATTAAAAAATAAAATAAAACTGGGAACCTGGGTGGCTCAGTGGGTTAAAGCCTCTGCTTTCGGCTCAGGTCATGATCCCAGGGTCCTGGGATCGAGTCCCGCATCGGGCTCTCTGCTCAGCGGGGAGCCTGCTTCTCCCTCTCTCTCTGCCTGCCTCTCTGCCTACTTGTGATCTCTGTCTGTCAAATAAATAAATAAATAAATAAATCTTTAAAAAAAAAAAAATAAAATAAAATAAAACTATAATGGTATGTTACTTTACACCCGCTATATCTGGAGAGCCTAACACTAGGAAGTGTATGATTGAGTGTTATGGTCCAAGTGTCAACTGATACATATACTCACTCACTCTGGGGGAAAAAATTAGAATTTCCTAAAACCCTACAACTCACAGGATCAGTCCACAACAAAGTAAGAAGTTACACAAGAATGATCAAGGTTCAACATTCAAAATATTCAATGCTCTAAATTTCCTCCACCAAAAAATTCAGCTTATGAAAAAGTAGCAACCAATTTAAACAGAGGGCCGCTGAATGATGCCAACTCCTTGTCCCAGTGTGACAACCGGTCCACCAAGCACCCTTGGAGAAGCGTTTCGTCTCAGTTAAACCCTGCACAGAGGTGCCCTGTGAGGTATGAACAAGACTGGACATGCACGTTTGAGATGCAACAAACAGGAACAACCCAAAATGCCCATCCAGTAATGGAAGGACAGATGATTAAAGTGGGTTACATCACACCACAGCCTATCTCACAGCAGTGGACATAAATGAACTGTGCCGACCTGTACATTGTAACTACACAGATATGCACCGAAAACCCAAGAGTAAGGAAAACAGTCTCAGAAATACAAATAAACCATGTTTTATAAAGTTTAAAAACAAACAAAATTACATCTAACATATTCAGTACATCTTTCTTTGTGATAAGAGTCACTTAGAAAGCAGTCGAATGGGATTTCAAAATTTAGGATTCTCAAAAAAGGAAAAAGAAGAAAAAAAATTTTTAAAAATCTAGGATTCTCAGTGCTGGCGGTTGGGAAGTGAAAAGACAAGGGAGAGACAAAGATGAACACTCCTGGTAATGCTCTAATACTTTTTTTTTTTTTTTAAAGATTATTTATTTATTTATTTATTTGACAGATAGAGATCACAGGTAGGCAGAGAGGCAGGCAGAGAGAGAGAGGAGGGAAGCAGGCTCCCTGCTGAGCAGAGAGCCCAATGTGGGGCTCGATCCCAGGACCCTGAGATCAGGACCTGAGCCAAAGGCAGAGGCTTTAACCCCCTGAGCCACCCAGGTGCTCCATTAATGCTCTAATTCTTAGTTCAGATGAAATACACAGCATGCATTACGACACATTAAGACATAAAAACGAAATCTGTACAAAAACCAAACACAGATGGAGTTTAAAAAAAAAACAAACAAACCTAACTTCACAAGTTACTGTTAACTGAATGGGCGTTAGGCCACCTTTGCTGAGTCAGCTTAATTACAGAGTGAGTATTATGTGGGAGGAGTGCAGTATTTTTTTTTAAAAGATAATCAGCTTTTAAATGACAACCCGCAACCTATAGTTCCACATTCTAAAGAGATCACACACTCACTCTATTACAAGGCAAATCACATTTGATATTTACTCTTTTTATTAGCTATGAGCCCAAGATGAACAGTCACATAATATTAACACCTATCCACACAATGATGGTACAGTTCAAGGGAAGAAACCTACGGCCAGTGCTCAGACCTTTAATGAGATGTCTATTAAGAGTTAATTAGGAGTTGTGTGTTCCTCAAGATGCCATGTGGAGGAGTATGGAAAGTGGTTTCTATCCTACAAAACATTTTTTCAAGCTGCTTTTAGACATCTTGGAAAAAGGAACACAAAAACAACAGCTTCTCTTTGGTCTGAATTCTGGTTGGAAGTGTAAACGCTTAAGAGGTTGCAGCCCTTCCCATATGCCATGTCGTCTTGTTGACGTCTATAAACTAGACGGCTGAGAATCCTTCCCTACAAATGTGTGGTCTGACCCATGTCTGCAGAGATAAATGAAGATGATACTAGAATGAATTTTTAAAAAGTTCCAAACTTAAGCAAGAAGGCACGTAATATAAACCAGTGGGCCAATGCCAAACACACAAAGGAGGAGAAAGTAACAAAATACTTTGACACGTAACTAACTGAGCTAGAAGAGGACTGCCCGGTCAGCCAGGGGAAAATACCAGCATCACGGTTCACAGTCAGACCTTATGCCAGAGAACAGGGCTCTGCGAAGGGCAGAGAATAGCTCTCCCCTCCTCATCTCTGCAGGGCGCATGAGGCTTAGCTGCTGCCAGCTCTCCCCAGCAGCACACCACCGGCCGTGAGAGCAGCCTGGGACTGAAAGAGTGTGGCTGTGTTTCAATATAACTTTACAGACACTGAGACGTCAACATCCTATAATTCGTATGTCACAAAAGAGTACTCTTCTCTTATTTTTTACAACCATTTAAAAATGTAAAAACGACTCTCAGATATTACGGACTAACTAAACGTAGGTGACAATCCGAATGTGGTCTAAGAACCAAAATTTCCTCACCCCTACTCTAGAAGAAGTGGGTGAGTTCTGGATCCAGACTGTCTAGGTTCAAATTCTGCCCCTGAAGTGACTGGCCGAAGTGATCGTGGGCAAGCTACTTAGCTGACAGACGCTTGGGTCTGCTTATCTTCAAGAGGAGAACAATGATAGCACCTCCTTCCTAAGAGCAGTGCTAATGATTAAACAAATTATTTCATGCAAACTGGCTCATAGTAAGTGTTCAACGATATTAATGTTATTAGCATTAACTATGTTATTAGTTATTAGGACTGCACCCTAGTCCTACCTCTCTACTAACATGAGCTCTTGCCGTGGCCCGTGGCACTGCCTCAGTGACACCAACAGAGGGCTCTCATTCTGCCCTAACTTCCAAAGGTCCTTCCCAATCTAACAGGCCCTCTGTGACCTTCCCTCCCCATGTGACTTTTGATTTTCCTTTAAACGGTCAGTCATGAATCACTGACCCTTGTCCCATTCTCTTAAAATGTTACTAATGGGTTAGAGATAGCGGACCGATCTGATTGACTGGGGGTCAGCAAGCTACAGCCCCGCTGCCCATTTCTGTAAATAGTTTCATTAGAATTCAGCCACACTTGTTTGGTTAAATATGGTCTACAGCTGCTTTTGCACTACAAAGGCAGGTCTGAGTAATTATGACACAGACTGTCTGGTTTGCAGAAGCCTGAAATATTTATCATGGCTCTTTACAGAAAATGTTTGCTGAACCTTCTGATAGTAAAGTTCATACTGTGACAATCCTGCTTATGAATACAGATACTGTGGAGGTCTTTAACTCTTAAGGTCTTAACATTAATGCTGGGAATTGAGGGACACTGGCAAACAGGGGGTGTGACCAGAACCCAGGAGAATGGCTACCAAGGTGGTGAGATTCTAGAGTGGTCCCACAGATCCCTAACTCATGGTTTTCACGTCCTTGTACAGTCCCCGTCCCCTGAGTGTTAGCAGCACCTGTGACGTGTTTCTTTCTTTCTTTTTAAATTAATTAATTTATTTGACAGACAGAGATCACAAGCAGGCAGAGAGAGAGGGGGGAGGCAGGCTCCCCGCCGCGCAGAGAGCCCCGATGTGGGGCCCGATCCCAGGACTGAGATCACGACCCAAGCCAAAGGCAGAGGCCTTAACCCACTGAGCCACCCATGCACCCCTGTAACGTGTATCTAACCGACAGAGTAAGGGGAAGGCGATGGAATGTTCAGTTATATGAGGCCCCGTCTTTACTACACTCACTCTAGAAACTCTCCTTGCGGGCCTGATGCAGCAAGCTGCCATGGTGGGGAAGCATGGTTGGTGAGGAACAGTGGGTGGTGGCCTCTGGTAGTTGAGGGTAGCTTCCAGCTAACAGCCAGCAAGGAGCTGGAGCCTTCAGTTCTACAACTAGAAATAAATAAATTCTGACAACAGGAATGAACACGGAAGTGGATTCTTCAGTAGCTGCGAACACAACCCAGCCACCACCTTGAGTGCAGCCCCACAATATCCCCATCAGAGGGTCCGGGTCCTGTTAGGCCACGCACAAACTTCTGAATCATAGGAGCAATGAGACAATAAATATATCTGTTTTCAAGCCACCATCTTTGTGATAACGGACTATGCGGCAATAGGAGACTATCTATACACCTCCTGGACGTTTGAACAAAACTCAACCAAGGCTGAGAGGCCAATTAGCTGGCAGCCACAAGATAACAGTATCTTCAGAGACCAGATTCAGGAAATGGCAATGCCAGTCTGATTCCACTCTATTTCTTGCTCTGTCTCCCACCACAGTTGCAACACTGATCCCCCAACTGACTCCAGGCCTCCGCCTCCACGTTTGCCCGGTGCCCCCAAACCTACTTTAGCGGCATGTCTCTTTCACGCTTGGAGCGCTGAGCTTCTATCTCCTCCCACCCATCAGGCCAGAACACTGTCCTCCATGGGCACCACACCTTTCTCCTAGCTTTGGCAACCAAGTGCTTTTTTTTTTAGTCCAGTGATAATACTGCCAGCAAAAGGAGAATGAGGAGATCTAGGAACCATCCCCTAAGAGCTGAAAGAACCAGGAAAGGCAACTTGGAGGAGAGAATGAAATGCTTGCAAAAATTAAAAAATGGAGTTACAAATAAGGAATGATGCTTCCAGAAAAGGACTATGATTACTTGGTGGGAACTCTTCCATTTCCTGCCCGTCATCTGTAAACTGTCTGCAGGTACTTCCTAAAACTGACTGAATCCTGTTATTTCTTTTTCCTGGCGACTTCTTTATTTCCACAAAGTAAAAGCCCTTCAAAATCACCCCCTCCACACACGTCTGTTCGGCTGCACTTGGTCATAGTACTTCTTGGTATTATTTCCAGAATATGCCACACATGCTCATCCTTTTTTCCTCTTTCCCTATTGTTTAAAAGTTACTGCCTCTGTGAAGTCTTCCCTAAATGACCCAAGCATAACTGTTTCCTTCACTTGGGCCTCTACCTATACCTGTCTTTTGTCTTTCACTTCCCTCCCTCCCTTCCTTCTTTTCTGCCTCCCTTTCCTACCTACCTACTTATAATGTCTCCCCACCCTAACTGAATATTCTTCAAGGACAAATGATAAAATCAGCAATTCACAGAGTGTGGTCCAGGTACCACCCCCCTAACCCCCAACAAACCATGGCAGAAAGGTCCCCAAGGTCAAAACTATTTTTATAACAACACAAAGACGTTATTTACCTTTCCACTCTCCTCTACTAAGAGTGGAGCATGGCTTTCCAGAAGCTGTATGACGCACGATGAAGTCAGCTACAGGAATGTGCACCTGTGTATTGTTTTGGTTTCAAAGTTTCTATTTTAATTTCAGATACAGTTAATATCAATGGATATAGTTCAAATAAATTAAAGCATTTTGGGTTCCTCATTATTTTTAAAGGGCATAAAGAAGGCTTGAGACCAAAAAAGTTTGAGAACTGCTAGTCCAATAATTTGTGTCTTCTCAGGGAACAGAGTAAGGCCGATGGTAGGAACTCACTCAACACTTCCGGGAAACAGACCATGTCATGTAGTAGATGAGTGCTCCGTAGAGCTACCTGTATACAGTTCCAGCCTGCACCATCCGCTGTGACTCTGCTCCCATCTAGCTGTGCATCTGATCTCTCCCTATCCTTATCTGAACTCTGGGTTGCAGCTAAGTCAGTTTATGTCCCACCCTCTGTTACCATTTCTGTGCCTTTATTCACATTGTTCTGCAGAACCGAATCCTTCCTCCAGCCTGGCTCACTGACATCCTAAACCTCCTTCCCATTGTTCAGCTCAAATCCTTTCTTTGTGAAGTCTTCCTCAGTCTAAACTTACATGTCCCTTTGTGCTAACTCTTACAGTCCTCCTTGAACAATTAATACTATGTATATCTATGCTTTACTATTCCCTAATCCTTGAACACTGAATTATTTTTCTACACACGCGCAGCCCATCACAAAAAATAGTCCCAATTAATAGAGAGTATTGCTTTTTTTTTTTTTTTTTTAAATATTTGTTTGTTTGAGAGAGTGTGTGTAGTGAGGTGTGGAGCAAGGAGTGAGGAGTGGGAAAGGGAGAAGGAAAAAAGCAGACTCCCTGCTGACCACGGGGCTCCATCTCAGACCCTGGGATTATGACCTGAGCTGAAATCAAGAGTTGGATGCTTTACCAGGACTGAGCCACCCAGATGCCCCGAAGAGAGGGTATTACTTTTGTCCTACATAGTAGCCTATAGCAAGAGATCTCCATCAAGTAAACAAAAGGCCTAATTTGATAAAAGTTCCCAAAGGCATTATATAATTACATTATATAATGGAAGCCAATTTCTTCCTAAAAATACATATCCTACCATTTAATAAATATGGGTCTTTAGGCAAGTCACTTAAATCCCAGCCAGCATTAGCTAGTCCTTAGAGGTTAAACGTCCAATTGTAAGCTGCTAGGAAAAGTGACTCTATCCTTCTCTGCCTCTTGATATCTAGAAGAGCCCTTCAAACAGAATATTGACAAAGAGGATAGAGAAGCCACTCTACATGATGGAAGTCCCATAATCAAATACTGTTCCACTGTTTGCTTAGCTTCACCAGCCTAGCATATTTTCACACATGGTGTTCTAAAAGTGCCTGATTTTTAAAATGTTATGGAAATCCTCGTGATGAGAAGAATGAGGCTATTTATAAGCGATGACTAGTATCCTGAGGCAAGAACTAGAACAGTCACTTCTGGGTTTTCTGTTCCTAGAAAGTGACCCTTTCGACATTATTGTCAGGATGCTCTCGATCTTCTGATGGACTAGAGACTAGTTTTTAACTTTCCTAAAAACTAGAAGTGATTAATTGGGCTCTTCTACACAGAGGGGGGCCAATGGCTCAAGATACACTCTTTGCAGCCCCATATTCCACAGGGTGTTATGGAGCTCAGTGGACAATCCACTCACTGACATAAAAGAATCTTCTCTGAACGTTCTACTTGTGATTCAATAGCCCTAGAGCATACATAGTCAACTGTAAGCAATAAGCATTGGTTAACTCAATCTTTCAAATTTCTCTAAACCAAAATTAAGATACAGACAGTAAATCTACTCAGAGGCCAAAAATTAAATAAATAAAACCAATACTTGACATCAGGAAATACAAACGGGGGTTAAAATAAATAAGTCTTCGACAGACCCTTGAATATGCACATACATTCCAATTCCCTGGGGGAGGAAGGGCTGCGAGCCTCAAAAGGGACTAAGATGCATTATATTGTGATAATCATATAGGAGAACGTCCTTATTCCTATAAGATGACGCATGCTGAATTATCTAGGGTGCAGACTTATGCTGTCTACAACTTTGAAATAGTTCACCAAAAACAAAATAAAAATCATTTAGACTGCTAGATAGATACAGCAAAGTTGAACCTAACTGGTAGGCCCATGAAATCTCACTGTGCTATCCTTTCAGTATTTTCAGTATGTTTGACTACAAGTAAACAGGTTATCAGAGGGCTATTTTGTCAAGTCTCCAGGTCAGGTAAAGAGAAATTTACTAAAGTATTTAATAGGGCCGCCTGGGTGGTTAAGCATCTGCCTTTGGCTCAGGTTCTGGGATTGAGCCCCGCATCCGGCTGCCTGCTTCTCCCTCTCCCACTCCCCCTCCTTATGTTCCCTCTCTGGCTGTCTCACTCTCCGTCAAATAAATAAATAAGTCTTTTAAAAAAAAGTATTTATGTGATATGGTAAAAAAATTATATTTGATATTCAAATGTATTACATAAGTTCTTTGAGAAATAAATCAATTTAACAACTCCTAGACGGGTGATGTTCTCATCCTAGTAGAATGAGTTTTAAAAATATAGGCACTCCTGACACTCTTCTGGTCGAAGCCCCCCATTGGCTCCATCTCACCTAGAGTAAAAATTAAAACCTTACAACAGCCCATAAGCCCCTCATCACCTCCCATAACCGCCCCTACTGTGCGGTCCAGCTACTTGTCCATGATCTCCCCTTGCTACTCCTCAACTATGCCAGGCAGCTCCTGTCTAGGGACCTGTACAGTGGTTGCTCCCAGTGCCCACAGCACTCTGACCTTAGATGTCTGATGACTCCTTCACACTTTTGTGCAAATGTCACTTTCTTGGTAACATATTCCCTGACCTTCGAAAATTGCAATTCCATACACTCACACTTATCTTCCTAATCCTACTTAAATTTTCACCATACCACTTACCAGCCAACATACTCTTTCTACATATTTATATTTAATTTACACAATTGAAGTTTTACGTATCACGTATTTCATCTTCTACCTTGAAAATATACAATCCTTGCAGGCAGGGATTTTGATGTTTTGGTCACCAGTACCCTAGCACCTAAAACACAATGAAATTACATGATAACAACACATTTACAGTCTTATTTATCCCTAGGAGTTAAAAGGGGAAAAAAAAGTCCAGGATTGACCTCCCATTCAAGAATGCTTATGCAATGCAGTGCAGGCTTGTACACTGACTCACTCTGACTAAATTCTGGCGTGGGTTTCTAAGCACTTGATCTCGTAGAGATGAATCAACCAGCTGCTCTTCCTGGTACATTTGCCTCTCCTTATGTAGCTCCTATAGATTTTCAAGAGGACCTGGGTCTCCTCCTACTATATTTCCCATAGGATATAAGGCAGGACAGTACAATGGAGCTAAGGTCTTAAATGATCCTTGTTCAGTGAATGAAACATACCAACATGTTGGTATTAGACATACCAACACATGTTACTTCCGGCAGCAGGCCACAATAAAAAGAGGCTGAGCTTTAGGACTGGATATTTAGGTTCAAAATTTAAACCAGATTCTCACAAGCCTACGTCATCTGATGAAACTTAGTTTCCTTGGTTTTATAATAAAAATGCCACTTCCTCCAAAGGATTATAAAAAAAAAAACAACAACCTCAAAGCACCAGTCAGAAAATCCCTATATAACGTGTCACAAAGAAACGCTGATTTCCAACAACTTCTGAAAAATGTTTAAAAATTCTTTTCATTTCATTTCTTAACTTCCCTCACCTTCCCCTATAACTGGGCAAATAAAATCTGATAATATTTTTAGTTAAATGCAAAAGGTCTCAAATATCAGTATTTTTTCTATTCCCAGAATGGTCTCTGGCCAAACAGAAACAAAAAACCACGTAGATTTAGAGAAGTCAGTAGATACTGGTGAATGAGTAGAGTTAAAGAGGATGAAATGACAAGCCCCTTCTTAGAAGTGAGCACTCATTTCCTCAAGAATGCCTAGAAGTCACCTAAAATGAAAATAAGAGGTGTTCCAGATTTTACCAAACACTCCCCACATTCCAAACCCACAATGAAAAGTTAGAAAGGTCAATGTGAGAAATCCAAGAGGAGTCCTGTATTTCACAAGGAAACTTACTTATTTTTTCCTGTATTGTCATTTTACCACTGTTAATAAATATAAGTTAATATGGACAGCATAGTAAATTAAGTATAATAATAGAAAGTATGTGAACTCCCCATTCAAGTACAGTATCTTGATAAGGAAAATCCTGCATCATTCTATTTCAAATCAGTGGCACTGTGTTGTTATATCAAGTGTCAGTTTAAATGTAAAATCAATACCTCCTTTCTGTGAACTCCCTATTTGGAATGTGGCTCAGAAGCAAAGGAGGTACACTGTTGCCTTCACAACACAATTTTGCTGAGCCAATTCCACCCCAAGAACCATTTGCTGTCTCCTAATTTATTCTGTCAGTCACAGCCCAATATAAATCCATTAACTATCATAGGCCAGCATTAAGTTACAATTCTATCTACAACTCATTCCCAAATATTCATATTATACTGGTATTTTCCTTTGCACTTATTAAATGGTAAAAGGGCCCAAATTCTGTTGTTGCAACTAGTGAGTTGCACTGTACTTCAGAGAGGTTTTCTGATAGGCTATTTCCAGCTACTATGAATGAAGTTTACTTTCCGTGCCATTCAAAGAATCATCCCCTGCCGCCTCCAGTGCTTCCTGCAGCAGTCGGATCCAAGCTTTGCACCCTGCGGACACCATACATTCACTACTCAGTCAGAAAAAGGACCCCAGAAAGACTGCGGTCGCTAGATTTTGGGTTTGTTAAATTAGAAATGGCTACGTTTGCAACCTGTTTCTTAACCCCTAATGCTCTATAGGATCACCTACCAAAATTTTAAAAACAGATTCACATATAGAAACTTGTCCCTGATTTTGCAAAATACAGAAACTTCTTTGAATCACACTAAGAAGGTGGTGCCAACCCTTTTCAATTCCATGACCACAGGGAACCAAAAGATGCTGCAAATGAACCAAAACCACAAAGAGTCAAGGAAAGTAAGACATTTCCCAGGCATTCAATAGGCCCAAGCTTCCCCTAACTGAGCTGGGCACTGCCTGGTGGTGCAGAATCAGTAAAAAGCAAGAGGGATGTGGCTCGGCTTGCTAATTTGGGTATCTATCGAAGACAGAAAAATAAGTGAGTTTTCAAACTAAGAAATGCTATGGATACTCTGTTAAGAACAAGTAAAAAAAAAAAAGTCAATAATTTGCTCTGAGGGCTAAGAGTGAGAGGTTTGATTAATCCGAAAATCTGTTTCCAGATATCTGCAAAATGAGACTTCTAGATTGACACTTTTACAAAGGCAGAAGGAACAACAGGGATAGGACCTATGCAACCTCACGGAGATTTTACGCTTGAAGAGACCTCAGTGCTACCTACTCAGACCACTCCGAACAGAGCCCGAGGAGGTCAGATGGGGTCATCTGTGGAGTCCTGCCTGGCAGTTTCACTTTCTATTTCACATACCCTTTATTCTGTAAGAACATATCAAAGAGAAATAAAAAATGACTGCAGTTGAAGCATAATTAATAAACTGTACACAACTGAGACAGAGACGGAATGAGGCGAGGTGACAGCAAGAAGCATCTAGCTTGAGTTACTCATCAGAAACTGTTTCATAATGAAGAGAAAAAAATTAATGAACAATGTAAGAAATGTTGGGAATACACTACTAGTATCGTGTATGAAATAGTTTCCCGTGGTGTGAAAATTAGCCTCTTTTAGCATATAGGAACACTTGCCATTTGAGAAGCCAGGTATTGCTTATGAAGCTACTTTCCTAAAATTTTACTCCTCTTTGTAATAAATTAAATAAAAGTAATCAGAATTCCTTAGCAGCAAAATGTCATCTGTCCAATATCACAAACTAGCATAACTATGAAATACACTGGAGAGAGTATCTAACCATCACTTTCATGTCACACCTGAGAGAACTCAGAGCTAATGAAGGTTAAACAGCATTTGAAAGTGCTAGAGCTGTACAGGGCAGAACCAAAGGTACAACCCAATTCTGCAAAATCCTAAAATCCAACAAACAATATGTTGTCTGTAAGACACCTATCTGAGATCCAAAGACACAAAGAGATTGAAGAGTAAATTAAGAGAAAGAAGATATTCCATGCAAACACAGTAACAAAAAGAGAGCTGGAGTGGTATGTTAATATCAAATAGAATAGGCTTACAGGCAAAAAAAAAGATAAAAGAGAAAAAGGAAAGATGTTATATAATGATAAAAGGGCCAATTCATGAGCAAGATCAACAATTATAAATACGTATGCAACTAACAAAATATATGAAGCAAAACCAGACAGAACTGAAGGAAGAAATATAGATAGTTCAATAACAAAGTTGGAAATTTCAAGACATCACTTTCAATGAAGGAAAGACAACTAGAAAAATGATAAAACAGACACCTTGAACAACACTATAAACCAGCCAGACCAAACATACACAGAAGATGCCATTCAACAACAGTAGAATGCAAAAGGAATACTCACTAGGTCAATACATTATGCAACAAAAAAAGTCTCGATAAATTTTAAAAGATTGAAACCACACAAATTGTCTTTTCTGAATACAATGGAATGAAATTAGAAATTGGTAATGGAAGAAAATCTAAAAAAATTCACTAATTGGTGTATAAACAACACACTCTTAAAACAACCCCTGGGTTAAAGAAGAAACCAAGAGGGAAATTACAAAATACTTTGAGAAGAATGAAAACAAAAATATGTCTAAACTTACAGAATGCAGTAAAAGGAGCATTGAGAGGGAAATTTATACAGCTATAGAAGTCAATATTAATCCCATCAATATCCCATCCTCCAAAGCAAGGAAATATTAAAAAGTGGAGCAAACTTAGGGGCACTTGGGTGGCTCAACTGGTTGAGCATCTAACTCTTGATTTCAGATCAGGTCATGATCTCAGGGTCATGAAATCACGCCCCATGGTGGGCTCCACGCTCAGCATGGAGTCTGCCTGAGATTCTTTCCTTCTCCTTGCCCTACCCCCGGCCCCTCCCTCCCTCCCTCCCTCTCTCAAATAAATAAATCTTTAAAAAAAAAAAAAAAAGCAGATTTAACCAACAAGTAGAATGAAAGAATAAAGATTAATTACAGTGGCGATAATGTAGAGAACAGAAAAACAACAGAAAGAATCACTGAAATCAAAAGCTGGTAAAATTGATGTCTTTAAGACTGCTGAAGGGGGAAAAAAAGGACCAAATTACTAAAATCAGGAATGAAAATGGGGACATTACTACCAACCTAATAGAAATAAAAAGGAATATAAAAAGACATTATAAACTTTTTAAAAATTATTTATTTATTTATTTATTTGACAGAGAGATAGAGGGCACAAGTAGGCAGAAGAGCAGGCACAGGGAGACAGAGAAGCAGGCTCTCCACTGAGCAGGGAGCACAATGCGGGTTGGATCCATGACCTGAGCCAAGGCAGACGCTTAACCAACCGAGGCACCAGGCAACCCCCATTATAAACTTTTTTAAAAAAATAGCTTTACTCAGATATAATTCACATACCACACAATCAACTCATTAAAAGAGTACAACTGAATGAGTTTTAGTATATTCCAAGATATGTGCAATCATTACCACAGTAAATTTTAAAACCTTTCTATTACCTCAAATAGAAACCCCATACCGGTTAGCTATCATCCCCCTTTGCCTATTCTCCTAGCCCTAAGCAAACATTAATCTACTTTCTGTACCTATAAATCTGCCTATTCATGAGATTCCATATAGTTGGAATTAAATAATGTATTGCTTCTTCTCACCTTTTTTTCCCCCACCTACCATGTTTTCAACGATGATCCATGAGGTCACATATGTCAGTACTTCATTCCATTTTATGGTTGAATAATACTCCATTGCAAAACCACATCCTGTTTATCCATTCATCAGCTGGTAGACATTTGAGTTGTTTCCACTTTTGGTTGTTATGATTTTGGTGTGTGTATGTGTGTGTGTGGGGGGCGGGCAACAAATAAGACAATGTATATGAAATAGACAAATTTCTACAAAGAGGCACACTACCAAAATAGAAAACCTAAATAGACTAAATAGAAAACCTAAAAACCTAAATAGAAAACCAAAATAGACTAAATAAACCTAAATAGAAAACAAGTAAACAGAAAACATTAAAGAAAAAAAATCAGGACTTAATAGCTTCCTACATGAATTCTAGCAAACATTTAAAGAAGAATGAGCATCAATAATTCTCAAAACTCTTCAAAAAAATGAAGAACAATTCTTAACTCATTCTTAGAGGTAAGTACTACCCTGATATCAAACCAGATAGAGTTACCACAAAAAATGAAAAATACTAAACAAATGTCCCTTACGAATACAGATGCAAAAATCCTCAACAAAATACTAGAAGCGAACTAAATCCGCTAAGAGTATTACGTGGAACATTCCCATGATCAATCAAGTGGGATTTATCCCAGACCTGCAAAAGTGGTTCAACAGGCAAGAATCAATTAATACAACATATTTAAAGAAAAAAGTAAAAACAACACATGGTCATCTTAATTGATACAGAAAAAGCAGCTGGTGAACTCCAACATGTTTTCCGGATAAAAATATTCAACAAATTGCGCATAGAGGGTATTTCCCTAAATTCGATAAAAGGAATCTAGGAAAATCCAACAGCTAACATCATACTTAATAATGAAATGCTTTCCCCTTAAGATTAGGAAAATAATTTCATTTACAAAAGCATTCAGAAGAATAAAATACAAAGGAATAAATTTAATTAAAGGAACTGTAAAACAGGTGCCAAGAGCACAACAGGCAAGACTAAAAACTTCCAAACAGCGGTTAAATTAAAGAAGATCTAAGTAAATAGAAAACATCCTATGTTCAAGGAATGGAAGACTTTGTATTGCTAAGATGGCAATACTCCCCAAATTGAATGCAAATGAAAACCACTTCACAAACATTCCAGTTGTGTATCCTTTAAAAGTGGGGGTAGGGGGGACAAGTGTTGGTGAGGACGTGGAGAAGTCAGAACATTCATATGTAGCTGGTGAAAACATAAAATGGTACAACCACTACAGAAAACAGCTGGCTAGTTTCTCGAAAAGCTAAACATAAAATTACCATTTGATCCAGTAATCCCACTCCTAGGTACTGAGAATTAAAAAAAAAACCTATATTCACAAAACATCCTGTACCTCAATGTTCATAGCAGCATTATCCAAATAGTGAAAAAATGGAAACAATACAAATATATGTGAACTGATGAATGGATAAGTAAAATGTGGTGTATCCACTGAAAGAATATTACTCAGCACAGAAAGGAATGAAGTAGTAATCTTATATTACAAATGGATGAACTTTGAAAACCTTATGCTAAGTGAAAGAAGTCAACACAAAAGCCCGCATACTGTATGATCCTATTTATAGGAAATGTATATAATAGGCAAACCCATAGAGACAGAAAGCAGATTAGTGGTTACCAGGGCCAAGGAGAGAAGAAATGGGAAACACCTGCTTAACTGGTATGGAATTATCTTTTGGGGTGACCAAAGTGTTCTGGAGTTAGATACTGGTGATGGATGCACAACACTGTGAATGTACTAGAAGCTACTAGACTGTACACCTGTAAGTGATTACCTCAACTGAAAACAAAAAACCAACAAATTTAAACCTAGACAGCAACATAAAAATTAAAATAATCACAAAGTCCTTTCAGAATTCTTATGTTCACATGCTCAAAACCTAGATCTAAAAACAGGCATCACAGGGCACCTGGCTGGCTCAGTTGGTGGAACGTGTGACTCTTGATCTCAGGGTCTTGATTTTGAGCCCCAGTTGGGTGTAGAGATTACTTAAATAAAAAAATAAATCTTAAAACCAGGCATCACTGGGGCACCTGGGTGGCTCAGTGGGTTAGGCCTCTGCCTTTAGCTCAGGTCATGATCTCAAGGTCCTGGGATCGAGCCCCACATAAGGCTCTCTGCTCAGCGGGGAGCCTGCTTCCCCTTCTCTCTCTGCCTGCCTCTTTGCCTACTTGTGATCTCCGTCTGTCAAATAAATAAATAAAACCTTAAAAAAAAAAAAAAAACCAACCTGGCATCAGATACTTCACAGATGTGATGTTAACAGCTCTCAGACAACCTTTAAATTCTATCACCATAAAAGGAAGGGATAAGAGAAAAAAATCATATACTAATCTTAAGGGACAAGTTGATACTAATCATTGTTCTCAACCTAATAGAAATAAAAAGGTATGTAAACAGACATTATAAAAATATAAGCAAACAAACCCAATTGTTTAAGCAAGCTGATAGGAAAATACGACATCTATTAGTCCTGTCCTTGGGGACAGCCATAACTCACCAAGCTTCTCTGGCTCGTCAGGTCCCGTGCCTGCAATGCAGCTGCTCTCCAGGCCATAGGTGGGATCCACTTTCCCAGAGGCCCGTGCTGCTTCTTGTACTTTCTTGACATGAGCTTCAACTAATTCTAGTGGTACCTCCTCTCGGACCCTAGAAAACTCCTCTGTTCAAGAAAACAAATGGAACAACGTGACTTGGTTTTGCACAAATATTTGCTTTAATGTAAACCACTAGGAAATCCAACACATTGGGGTCTTGCATGCAGTGACCTCTCTGGGGACTCAGTCTTATCTATCCTAGCGAAACAAGAACACCAGATGAGATGGTCATGTAGACTAATGGAATTCTATGATTCTGTGTTTTAACTTACATGTCACAGTCTCTTGCTGTATTAATAGAGATTTCCAAATTTTCATCAGTAACAATCAGAATTTCTGCCAAACTTAATCTAACGCTGCAGGCTAGATTGATAGTAAGACAAACAGCAAGTATTAAATAACCAAAAATCCAAGAAAGGGTCTTATAAGCATGAGAAAGTTCTAATTATAATAAAATCGAACAATGTTAAAAGGTTCTTTGGCTGGTTATGTCAAAGTCCAAATAAATTAAAAAATATACCACAAAAACTCTGTTTTGCCCTCTGATTCTTTTTTTTTCTTTTTAAAATTTTATTCATTCATTGGACAGACAGAGACCACAAGTAGGCAGAGAGGCAGGCAGAGAGAGAGGAAGGGAAGCAGGCTCCCCACTGAGAAGAGAGCCCGACATGGGGCTTGATCCCAGAACCCTGGGACCATGACCCGAGCTGAAGGCAGAGGCCCTAACCCACTAAGCCACCCAGGTGGCCCCTGCCCCTCTGATTCTTAATAAACGCTCTTAATTTTAGAACTATTAATATATTAGGGGCACCTGAGTGGCTTAGCAGGTTGGGCATCTGCCTTTGGCTCACGTCACGATCTCAGAGTCCTGGGATCGAGCCCTGGGTCAGGATCCCAGCTCAACAGGGAGTCTGCTTCTCCTTCTCCCTCTCCCCCCAACCACTGGTCTTATCCATGCGCTCTCTCTCAAATAAATCTTAAAAAAAAAAAAAAATTGCAATACTTTTAAATATAACATCAAGGGGTAATGTCTGATTTTCTGCTGTATAACTGAAATGAACATGGCAGCTGATAACACTTAAATCTAGGACAACATGTATACGAAGTAAAGTACTAAACCATGATCTGAAACGACTATGTTGGTGATGTGGTTCAGGGAAATCCGTACCCAAAGCTGCTTTTGCTGCGGCAGATGCCACACGAGGGTCCACCACAGATGCCAAAAAAGCAACAGTGCTCATGACTGGGTTTCCTGACTGACTGAAAGGGACAGGCTGGTAAGCCAGGGGCCCCAGGGAAGCATCCGAATTCTCAAGGTAAGGGTCCTCAATAGGAAGCCTCAGAAAGTGGAGGATGCATTCATCCTGAGTACGACTTCCAACGTGCTCTGACACTTTGTTCCAATCATCCTTGTACATCTCCAGGGCCTGCAAAAGAAAAACGCAAAGAGCTTTAGTGTCAGGTAAGCAGACACTAATATGTGACAGTATCAGAGGCCTGTGACTGTTCTTTAGATGGGTTTTTAAAAAAACAATGAAAATAATTACACGGTACATAAGAGAACAGGTAGATCTGATGGCTCTCCTAATTATATTAAATCTCAAACAGGAAAAAAATAAAATGCATACATACATAAAAGGAAGAGTAACCACCTTTCATTAATACACACTATTGTTTATAAAGAAAATCCGAAGAAATCTATTAAAAAATACCAAAACTAAAAGGTTTGACAAAGTCACAAGACAGATGTGGAATAGAAAAACTCAATTTTATTTCAATGAAAAGTTTTAAATTGGAGAAGAAGTATTTAAAGTATCACAAAAATGAAACACCTAGGAACAAATATAATAAAGAATGTGTAAGATCAACATGCTGGAAAACATGAAACACACTGAGGGAAATTAAAGACCTAAATAAAGAGCTATACCATGTTCCTCCATTAGCAGTCTCAAAATTAAGATGTCAACTCTCTCTAAACTGAGTAATAGGTTCAACAAAATCCCACACAAACTCAAAGCCTTTTTTGTTAGAAATTAAGAAACTGGAACTAAAATTTATAAAGTGTATACATTTCCAATTTAAAAATTTGCAATTTGTCAGAGAAAAATGTTGAACCCCCCCAAAAGTAAAAGCAATCTCCAAGGGGGAGAGGGACAGAATGTTATGAAGAAAAACAAAGAATTAATTGGATAAAAAGATTGTATTTGGTAGTTGATCAAAATTGATATTCCTAGATGGTTCTCAACCGGGGGCAATTCTGCCTCCTTGCGGACATTCAGTGATGCCTGCAGACATTTCTGGGGATGTGCTACTGGCATCGAGTGGGTAGAGGCCACGGATGCTGGTAAACACTATATAGTTCACATAAGAGCCCCCACCACACACACACAAAAAAAAACTATCCAACCCAAATGTGAATTGCAGGAGGCTGAAAAATCTGCTCTAGGGCCTGATTCGCTGATCTACACTGCGAGATGAGCTTGGGAGATGGTACTTTCCGCGTTTATGTAAGTAAATTCTTTTTTTTTTTTTTAAAGATTTTATTTATTTATTTGACAGACAGATCACAAGTAGGCATAGAGGCAGGCAGAGAGAGAAGGGAGGAAGCAGGCTCCCTGCTGAGCAGAGAGCCCGATGCGGGGCTCGATCCCAGGACGATGGGATCATGACCTGAGCCGAAGGCAGCGGCTTTAACCCACTGAGCCACCCAGGCGCCCCTATGTAAGTAAATTCTTAACCCAGGGCTCCAACCGCTGCCCCAGGCTTGCCTTCTTGCTGGAGTGGTAGAGAACTCCTCAAAACCCACACTAGCGAATGGTCTTATTCTTTAGATCCCTTGAAAGACAAGGGTTTCCCCTGGATAGCCAGTGACCTCAGGTCTTTCTAGAAGGAATCACTTGGGAAAGAAAGAAAAGAAAGACCTAGATTTTTTTTTTTTTTAAAGATTTTATTTATTTGACAGAGAGATCACAAGTAGGCAGAGAGAGAGGAAGGGAAGCAGGCTCCCCGCCGAGCAGAGAGCCCGATGCGGGGCTCGATCCCAGCACCCTGGGATCATGACCTGAGCCGAAGGCAGAGGCTTAACCCACTGAGCCACCCAGGTGCCCCAAGACCTAGATTTTAACAAAAAAGAAAAATTAATCTCTCTCCCTAGGGTCTGTGGGGCCACAAACATATAATTGGGGTTATCTTGTGTTTCTGATCATGGGCAGATTTTCTTAGGATTCTCTACCATAGCCTTTTCAAACAAACTTATTTTAAAAAAATGTTTTCCTTTATTTTCCTCAGCTAAAGTCAAATAAGAAAGTCCAGGAAGTTTTTTCCAGCATAGAGCTAAGAAACCCTTTGACATGCAAAATTCAAGAGTCAGTGTCCAGAAAAGCATAAGGCTAAGAAAGAGAAGACCCAAGCCTGGGCATTGACGGCAGCATTATGCAACAGGAAATCGAAGACATGTTTTCAAATTGATGGAAGGACTATGTTAGCCTTTTGTGGCTTCCTAAACTGGTAACTCATTTTCAGGTGACACACATGGAATTCCTCACACGTTTTACAAATGAAATCTACTCAGACAAGTCCCCATTATCATTATCTTATGCAGTATATTTTTCCCCCCAAACTAATATACAGTCTTATTATTAGCCTTCATGTCTACCAATTCAAGGTCTTTTTTTCTTTTTTTAAAAAGATTTTATTTTTATTTATCTGACAGAGATTACAAGTAGGCAGAGAGGCAGGCAGAGAAAGAGGAGGAAACAGGCTCCCTGCTGAGCAGAGAGCCCGATGAGGGGCTCCATCCCAGGACCCTGGGATCATGACCTGAGCTGAAAGCAGAGGCTTTAACCCACTGAGCCACCCAGGCATCCCAAGGTCTTTTTCAAACTGCAATTATTCATCCATTGTGTAGATTCCACACTGGTTAGCTACAAAACTGAAACTATGCCTCCAAAATCTGTAATAAGACAATGAACTGAACATAACCACAGACAATAACCCCCAGTATTCCAGGCAAGAATTGTGCTTTGATGAGAAACTGTATCAAATAAGGTGTTTTTAGGGGCGCCTGGGTGGCTCAGTGGGTTAAAGCCTCTGCCTTCGGCTCAGGTCATGATCCCAGGGTCCTGGGATCGAGCCCCACATCGGGCTCTCTGCTCAGCAGGGAGCCTGCTTCCTCCTTGCTCTCTGCCTGCCTCTCTGCCTACTTGTGATCTCTGCCTGTCGAATAAATAAATAAAATCTTAAAAAAAAAATAAGGTGTTTTTAAAATAAAAGCAGGTGGCCTAAGAATAATCTGAAGCAGTTGGGATGCTGCCTGTGTGATATATTTGTCTAATAAAATGGTGTGACGGTGGGGGTGGACCAGAGACCTTAATGCATCTTCCAGATTTATGTATTTACTAGGAAGAGATTAACTGGCTTTGGTTATAAATCCATTATAAATCCACTTCATATTCTTAAGCTATTAATTACCCACAAATAAACTACAGAACTAGAAGGTGTTGGTGGTAAACAATACTGCTCGGGAGCCTCTATATAAGCGCAGACAACACCTGTTGATTCAACTGCATGTTTAAAAGAAACACCAACCACTGGACAGGTTCCACCTGCAGGAGAAAAAAATGCACTATTGTGTAAGGATACTGTGGTTTTCTTAGATATGTTCAGGGTAAACAGCAACCCAGCCACTGTGTCCTCACTCTGTATTTGCTATTCACTATTCTTTTTAACTATTCACTATTCTTAAATGTGATAATGAATGAGTAGATGAGAATACATTAAAATGGTGGTAAAAACTCAAAAAGAAGAAATCCTTTTGAATTTTAATCCAGAGAGAGAGAGATTTGAGAAAATAAGGAAAAGTAGAAGAGGGGTGTAAAAAAAGAAAAGGAAGTTGTGGGGGTTTTTTAAAAAGATTTATTTATTTATTTGTCAGAGAGAGAGAGAGAGATTGTGTGCACGCACACAATCAGAGGTAACAGCAGGCAGAGGGAGAAGCAGGCTCCCTAGATGTGGGACCCGATCCCAGGACCCTGAGATCATGACCTGACCCAACTGAGCCACCCACGTGTCCTGAAAAGGAAGTTGTTAGTGCAACACTAGAACTTCTTAAAAATTACAACTGTTGGAACAATTCAAAAAACCAAATTAAAGCGATAGAGAACCATGAGCCATCAGCAGGTCCAGTGTATCTCAGTGTGGGCTAAAGACCTATAGCGCACCACTCTTGCAGAGGGGCTCAGAGAGCAAAGAATTTTCCTACTAACAATAAGACACGGCTGCCTTTTCGTTACAACAACATCTGCCCGGTCGGTGCTAAAGCAGCAGTGAGTGAGCCGCCCACCCTTAGCATGAATCAAGGCAGTGGCGCTGGACTGTCTTCAGAGTCAATCTAGTCTTCACTGCCACATCCTCACAAAAGTAATCCAAATTCACCTTTTTTTAAAAAAATTTTTTTAAGATTTTTTATTTATTTTAGAGAGAGAGAGAGATCACAAGTAGGCAGAGAGGCAGGCGGGGGGGGGGGGAGCAGGCTCCCCGCTGAGCAGAGAGCCCGATGTAGGGCTTGATCCCAGGACCCTGAGATCATGACCTGAGCCGAAGGCAGACGCTTTAACCCACTGAGCCACTCAAGTGCCCCCCAAATTCACTTTAAATTTATTAATTTTATGAATCCAAACATCAAAGTCCGCTTGTTTCACTGTTTGGTACTATGAAATGTGGGGTACATGAGGGAACTAAAAATCAACCATCGAAGCATAACGGTGGGCTGAAGGAAAAGGACTGAGCCACCCAGGTACCCCTATTTCTTCCTATTTTGAGTGAAGATATGAAGCTGGGGAACAAACCAGCCTTCCTGTGACCGGAAGAGAACACACTGAGACAGAACATGGACATCTTAAAGAAGGTGGAACAAAACAACAGAAAAGCTAGGAACCTGATGATATACTTGAAGAGTGAAAAGAATGCTGGGGGGGGGGGCACCTGGGTGGCTCAGTCAGTTAAGCATCTGCCTTTGGCTCAGGTCATGATCTCAGGATCCTGGGATAGAGCCCAAGCTGGGCTCTCTGCTCAGCCCAAAGTCGGCTTCTCCCTCTCCTCTGCCCCTCCCCACCACTTGTGCATACAATGCATACTCTCTCTCTCTCAAATAAGTAAATAAAACCATTAAAAAGAGAAAAAAAAGTTGGAACTGCCAATCTGAAGACAGCCAGTTGAACAAAAAAACCCAACGTCCTTATGGTTTAAGGACATAAGGCTGCTAGATTAGATTTTCTGTTCTTTGTGGGGAAAGTGAGATTTTCTGTTCTTTGTAGGCAAAAGCATTCCTTTTTAAAAAAAATTTTTTTTTAAAGATTTTATTTATTTATTTGTCAGAGAGAAAAGAGAGTGAGCACTGGCAGATGGAGGCAGAGGGAGAAGCAGGCTCCCTGCCGAGCAAGGAGCCTGATGTGGGACTCGATCCCAGGACGCTGGGATCACGACCTGAGCCGAAGGCAGCTGCCCAACCAACTGAGCCACCCAGGCGTCCCGGCAAAAGCATTCCTAAGAGATTGAACGTAAACTTCCTGAGGCCTAATTTAGCTCTCACACGCACATTCTACCCACAAATACTAAGTAGTGTCACAGTCTTCACTTCATCCAATGATTGTTCTAGGACAAGATAAATGGTCCTTCCTCAGAAATGGCTGATAAATATGGAACCCAATAGTCTGTATTTCTTACCTTCCATGCAAAAATAATTGCTAAGATCTACCTATATATGAATTTGTAAGAATTTCCAAGACATGAAGAAATCCAAAAAGCATTCAACAAGCAGATATCTTGAATTATCATTGGTTTAGTGTTCTGCTTTCAAGAACAAAATAGTATTTTCAGGGACAGATGTCTTTATCTACTTCTCTGGAATCATTCTGGGAAATACAGAGGTTGTGGACTCAAATGCATGTAAGCACTGGAGAACAAATGGACAATGACCAAGGTGGGCTAAGTTTAAAGAAAACTGGGATCTGAAGAAACATCCACTTCCAAGGAACACCTGCTACTCGAGGTGAGCCAACTACTACTCCATGGGAATGAGGTGCCAGAATTACCACATCTTCCAATTTTGGAAGAAAAATTAGAAATCTAGACTACTTTTGCAAAGCTCTCGTTATTTGTTTCATGTTGGCAAAGATTTAAAATAAACAAAATAACCCAACCTGGGCCCAAAAAACAAGTATCCAGGCTTGATCTTCCCTACTGATAGCCAGTACATCACCTCAGGGTGTGAGGTGTGATATTTAACGATGGCCCAAGAAAATTCTATTAAAACTCAATACATGGTTCAAAAAACTTCAGGATAAATTCCAAAGCTATATTTCAAATGTGAGTCACACAGACTAAGCACCCATCTCCTGTGTAGTAATGGGGCTCTGCTATTAACATGCTTACCTCCAGGAGCAGAAGGGTCTCCTGTTCAGTCCATTCTCTTCCAGCACTGGCACCTTTACTCTAAAGAAACAAAACCAGAAATTAGGTACTCGTTTCCTAAAGGCTGATATGGAGCTCAGGAGGAGTCCCTTCTATGTAGAGGGAGCTGTTTTATGCAAACAACCAAATAAACACTTAATAAATAAAATAATAAATAAAACATTTAAAGGACCCTAAACTTCCACCAGAAAGGCAGACCTATTTCAATGATTTCTTGCTGTCTATCAAGAATTCATAGAACACTCAGACATATTACTTCTATTATTTTGATATTTAAAGATACCTTTTGAAGCTACAAAGGCTATAATATTTTAATGCATACCATGAATTGGCTATGAAATTATCCATAATACAAATATTTGGTATAACTTGAAGGAAGCACTTTTTCCAAGATTCAAAGACAAATTATACTACATATAAATTACTCTGAGGGATTCTTGATTCCAACTGCAACAAGTTCAGATTCTCAATTTTATCACCTCTTGATTAAAATAATTACCAAGTGATTCCTTAAACTTCAAATCACTCTTTGTATAAGAATCCCTTTAACTGCCAATTCACATGAACATGGGGGGAGAAGAAAGACAATTTTGTGTTATGTAAAAATTAAGATTTATCAATTGATTCATACTTCTTGAGTTGGTAGGCCCTGCTCCATTCATAAACTGGCAGAGGACAGGATGTGTGGTATACCTGACATTATTCTTCACCTATAAATGTTACCAATTCAAAATATACATTCTAACATATCCCTTCTCTGAAAACTCTACTTTGGGAGATTAGAATTTAATAAATCAAGAGAAAATGTCTACGGTCTGTGATTTCCTTGATTGTGATAATATAGATTCTCAAGTTATTTGACTTAACCTTTCTGTATAACTGTACTAAACACTACAGGTAAAAATTAAATTAGGACTTGCTAGATTTCCATGGTATTCGATACATATCATTCTGAAATTTTTGCAAAAAAAATGTACTAAAAATAACTAGTCCTTTAACTACAGACTGAAGAGAAATGGAAGCATTGTAGAATTCAAGTCTTACGCATGACGCTGTGAGGGAAAAAAAATGCATATAGCTGTAATTCATAACACACTGTTGAGAGTCCTTAAGGATTCTAATAACCAATGTTCATCTTTTAGTGAACCAACCTCAGAAGTGACCATCAATCAGATTTGGAGCTCCAAGAGGACGAAAATTCATTAACACTTCACCTAAATCCTAAAGAAGGCAAACCTGACTATAGGAAAGATCCATACAACCTACATGTGACAGCATTTACTGGGGACGTGCAGAGCAAGCATTTCTCCACCTCCCAGCCACACGGTATAGTTTTTCCTCTTGATAAAAACTGGTTCTGGGAAGAGTGCATTATCGCAACAAGGCCCATGAGATGACTGTGGGGGTTTCTGCACAATTGTAGAAATTTTTTCTTTTGTACTTACTGGGGTAGAATGTATGTACAATAAAATACCCACATCTTTTCACATATATACCCATGTAACAATGTAACTACCACTCAAATCAACATCCAAGGGGTCTCTCCTTTAAACCTCAAGTTGAGAGCAACTCACAGACGTACACACTATTCCCAATTCTATAATCACAGGTTAGTTTTTCTTGGATATGAACTTTGTAAAACCATTCAGTATGAGTTTGTGGGTCTGGCTTAATATTATGTCAATGACATTCAACCACACTCTTTACATGGAGGAGATCAATTCTTTTCATTTCTGTGTAAATATTACATTGTTTTAATAAACCACAATTTATCCACTATATGCTTGATTAATCACTGTTTACAGTTTTTGGCTATCCTGGATAAGGCTGCTAAGAACATCATGCACATTTTTTTATATATCCATTCTTTAAAAAACTGATTTATCTTATTTATATAGCTAGGAGCTCAGTGACTGGGTGTGTTTATATATATTTAGCTATAATACTGTTTCCTCCACTTTTATTTCCTGATAGAATTTGTATGGGTTGGTATTATTTCTTCCTTAAATGTTTGGTACAGGGATGTCTGGGTGGCTCAGTCAGCTGGGCATCTTCCTTTGGCTCAGGTCATGATCCCAAGGTCCTGGGATTGAGTCCTGTGTCGGGTTCCCTGTTCAGCAGGGAGTCTGCTCCTCCCTCTGCCTGCTACTCCCCCTGCTTGTGCTCTGACAAATAAATAAATTTTTACCAAAAATGTTTGGTACAAAAGCATCAATAGAATCATCTGGGCCTAGAATTTTGTATTTAGGAAGGTGTTTCACTACATATAGATGTAACAGACACAAGGCTATCCAAGTGCATTAGTTTCCTGTGGCCACTGTAATCAAATTATTACAAACCTGATGTCCTAGAATAATGAAAATTCATTCTCTCACAGCTCAGGAGGCTGGAAGTCCAAAATACAATACAATACAAAATACAATACAACTGAGACAAAAGTCTTGATGTTAGCAGGGCCATACTCTCTTTGGATGCTCTCAGAGAGAATTCATTTTATGCCTCTTCTGCTTTCTGGTGGCTGCTTTGAACTCTTTGGTTTGTAGCCACCTCATTTTAACTGGTGCCCTTCCCTACTCTTTTTTTTTTTAAGATTTTATTTATTTATTCATGAGACAAAGACAAACAGGGAAGCAGAGGCAGATGGAGAAGCAAGCTCCCCATGTAGCAGTGAGCCAGATGCAGAACTCATTCCCAGGACCCTGGGATCAAGACCCGAGCCAAACACAGACACCTAACCAATGGAGCCACTCAGGTGCCCTGTCCTTTCCTCTTCTGTCTGCAAATCTCTCAGCATTCATCAAAGAACACATGGGGGTGCCTGGGTGGCTCAGTCAGTTAAGACTCTTGACTCTTGATTTCAGCTCAGGTTATGATGATCTTAGGGGGGGTGGGAATGAGCCCCACATCAGCCTCCTCGCTGGGCAAGAAACTTAAGATTCCCTCCCTCCAATAAATAAATAAAATCTAAAAAAAAAAAAAGATCCCTCCCCCCTTTTCTGATCTGTAATTTGTGTCTTCTCTTTTCTTCTTGATCACTCGGGTTAGAGGCTTGTCAAACTTATTCATCCTTTCAAATAACCATTTCCTTATTTCATTCATTTTCTACGGTTTTTCTGGTTTTGGTTTCTAGATTAATTTTGTTATCGTTAGCCAACCACATTTATATCACATGTATGAAATCATAAATCACATTTTATAGTATCACTCCTTTAAAACTGAGACCCATTCTATGGCTCAAAACTGAATATACTTTGGAGAATGTTCCCTAAGAACTATAAAAGAATGGTGTTTTCAGGCCTCCTGAGTGGCTCAGTTGGTTAATCATCTGCCTTCAGCTCAGGTCATGATCTCAGGGTCCTGGGCTCAAGCACCACATTGGGCTCTGCTTAGCAGCAAGTCTGCTTTTCATTCTCCTTTTGCCCCTTCTTCCCCAACCCCAGCTCGTGCTCTCTCTCTCTCAAATAAATAAAATCTTAAAAAAAAAAAAAAAAAAAGGAATTTGTTTTTACTGTTATTTTGCATAGAGCTTTCTACATACCAAATAGGTCATAATGGTTCACAGTCTTGGTCTAAATCTTCTCTTACTGACTTTCAAACTACTTGTTCTATCAATTACTGAGAACGGATTAATGAAATTTCCAACTATAATTTTATGTCTGACTATTGCTCCTTTATATTCTATTAGTTTTTGCTTTACGTATTTTGAATTTCTTAAATTAACTTTACACATACTTAGGACAATTACGTCCTTTTGATTAATGCTTTTATCATTATGATATGTCCATGGTTTAATCCTGGTAAAATAACTTACCCTAATGTCTACATTTCCTAATATTAACATAATGACTCTCTTGTTCTTCTGATTAGTATTTGGAAGGTATGTCTTTTCTTATCCTTTAATTTTATATTTCAAGTGGATTTTTTGTAGGCAATATATGCTTGTACTTTTTTTTTAATGCAATGTGACAGTTTCTGCTGCTTAATGGGAATATTACAACCACTTACACATAAGGTTACGGCTACCCCTGTGGACATATGTACACCTACCATCTTGCCACATTCTACTCAGCACATCTATCACCTGCCTTTCTCATTCTTTCCCTTTTATGGAATAACTTTTTTTGCAGTCTTGCTGTTTTTATCTCCGTCATTAACTTATTAGTTATGGGTCTTTACATACTCTATGATTCACAATACTCACGTCTAACTTGCCACGGTGTACCTTCAAATACGTTACACATACTGTCTAGTAAAGAAACTATAAGGCACTATAGTTCCATTTTCCCTTCCTATGCCTTGAGCCCTGTTTGCTAGTTAACATTCACATGTTGTAAACCTAAAGATATGCTCGTATCATTCTTAGTCTGAAAAGTCTATTACCATTTTCTTAAACTACAAATGAGGAGAAAACCTCTTTTCACTGACACACGTGTTGACCTCTTCTGGCACTCATTCTTCTTCCACATAGATCCAGGTCTTTTCCAAAATGCTTTGCCAAAGTACTAGTTTAATGTGAATCAGCATTTTGATCACATTTCTAAAAGATATCAGGATTTCAACTTCATATAACGGTCATTTTTCTGCCATTTTTGTCATTTCTGCATATTATGAATTCCCCAAAATAATCACTGCTTCAACAGTCCATATTCCTTTATATTTAACCACACATTCCTTCTTTTCCTGGGACTGCTTCCTTCCTAGTCACACACATCCATAAGGGACCAGAGGCCCTCATCCTGAAAAACTCCCCGTGGTTTTCCTACACTGTGTGCTAGCGATGCCCTCACACACTTCTTGATGTTGTCGCTGCCCTTTCCCCCCTGAAAGGTACTTTATTTACTGCAAACACAACTGCAGAATTTTTAAATGAATGTTATTTAAAACATCTCAGCTTCAGCATTTTAAAATGTTATTATGTTGTCCCCCTCTGGCTTCTGTCATTTCTGTTGACAAGTCAGACATCAGTTTTATGACTGTTCCTTTGAATTTAATGTGTCCTTCTCCAACCCCACTGACCCCCGACAAAGTGGCTGTTTTTAAGACGTTAATTTTTAAGATAAGTTTAAGTGTGATGGGCCTGAATGTGGTTTCCTCTGTATCCAAACTGAATCTGTTCGGACTCATGAACTGATAACTTTTTTTTTTTAAGATTTTGTTTGTTTATTTATTTATTTATTTATTTATTTGACAAAGAGAGAGAGAGAGAGACAGAGAGAGCATAAGTAGGCAGAGAGAGGCAGGCAGAGAGAGATAGGGAGAAGCAGGTTCCCTGCTGAGCAGAGAGCCCGATGTGGGGCTCGATCCCAGGACCCTGAGATCAATGACCTGAGCCAAAACCCACTGAGTCACCCAGGTGCCCCATGATATCTTTTTTTAATCAAAAATGTTTAGCCATTAAATCTTCAAATATCACTTTTGCTTCATTCTTTCTCTTCCTACAGGTCTCTAATGATAAATAGGAATTCTTTTTATAGTAGCTCATGTGTCCCTTGCGCTCTGTTCCCTTTGTCCCCCTCCCTCACCCTCATCCAATTTCTTTTTCTCTTGGTGCTTTAGTTTCAATATATCTACTTCCTGTCTGAGCTCACTAATACTGTCTTCTGTTGCGTTCAGCCTGTTGCTAAAACCATCAATGAGTTAATTTCAGGTGTATTTTTCAATTATATAATATTCATTTGATTCTTCCTATAGATTACAAATATGTTGAAATTCTCCACTTTTTCTTGTTTTAACATATTAATCAGTTACTTTAAAATACCTATACTCTAACCATACAGAAGAAATGGTAAGATAAGTGATTGTTGTTTTATAAAATGTCAGCAGGTTAAGTGGAATGCACACCTTCTTACGAAAAATGACACTTCTTAGAAGGACAAACAAGAGAACATGCTGGACTGCAGACCAGCTGTGCCTAGAAAAAAGTCCTTACCTTTGCTAAGGTTTTCTTGGAGTAAATATCAGTACGAAGACCAAAGTTCTGCAAATCAATTGGTTTTTCCTTGTTCTTCTCAGGAAAATTTAACATCTGCTGAGCAGCAGGGACCTGCGAGTCAGAAAAATGATAAATGGCTGTATTAACCTCCACAAAGTCAAGGGGACAGAAGTTTTTAAAGCACTGTTTAACAATGGCACGTAAGGAGATTAAAAAAAAAAAAAATACCCACACCTTCACCCTATACTTCCAACATTTCAACATAACTGTATAAGCAGCAATTTATCTCTATTAAATCCCAGAGAAAACAGGTAACAAGTTTTCTTTAATATGCTCTCCCATTTCATGTGAATTATAATTTATACCTTCAACTCATGTTATTCTAACTTAAGGCTATATAAAATATGGTTGACATACTAATCTTCTCAAGAATATGTGTATGGATGTCCACTTTCCAAATGTTAGGAAGGGGAAAAAGTTTCACACAATCAGTGTATAGTGTAATGATGCCGCCTAATACTAGTTTATTAGTATAATAATTACTAATAGTCAATTATAATAATATTAGTGTAATAATTAAGTTACCTGAGGTGATCGAAGATGTAGAGGCACAAGCCCAGAGGGGGTATCAGCTAACACATTAAAATGAGGAGTAGGAGGAGGTCCCATAGCCATGGGTCGACTTTCTGGATCCACTTGGTAATTAACAAGCCCCCACTGCTCTAAAAAGGCATGAACCCTGGAAGAGTAAAGTTCTGTAAGTTAAATCTAGAGAATGTACCCCATCTCCTTTGTAACCATCATCACATTTCATTAAAAAATAAGAACAACAGAACAAGTAAATATTCTCTGTAGGCTATGAACCATCACAAAGTTAACTGCCAAGTCTGGTTTGTTATATGAGGGACAATTTCTAAACACTCAATGTTGACAGCATAGCACCCCAAAACCTAGTACAAAGCCCAATTATTTCAATCACAGAAATAAGAGAAGAAATGTTCACATAAGTCCACAGTGAAAGAACTCATACACAGACCAAACTCAAGCAAGGAGATTCACATTTGATGTGTTTCTTTAGACAGATCTAGTGGACAGAGCTTATTCACTCTCCCGCTCAACTCACTCTCAATCCCTGGTCATTCTAGGATTTCATTATAAAATAAAAGATGTCAATTGTAAAATCTTAAAACGAGGAGAAAAACGCCAAGGTATTAAATACATTCAAACCCTAAATAAAAGACATTGGATTAAGGTGTTTTATTAACAAAGAAAACATCAAGTGTAAGCACTCAAACATTAAACAGCAGGGCATCAGTAACCTTCTGAAGTGAAGCGTCTGAGAAAAAGTCAGGCGTTTTACCTCATCACAGCACACACGTCTCCAGTCAAGTTCCTCCGACAAGCAGTGCTGGTTAAATATTCTTGGGGGTTTAGGCGATATGTGTCAATCATAAAATTTCGATATGCCAAGTATCTAAAAAGCAGTGGCAAAATTCATAAGGTGGACACAAATCTTTTCAGAAATAATAACTCACAGAGCCAAAAATCATCACATTCCTCACAACCGAATCCAACAAAAAGTTAATATTCCAACCAACAACAGTATTGAGTACTTACAGTCATGAACATAACCAAGGATAAGAACCCTTAATACGCAAAACAACTATTTACTAATATTTAACAACAATAAGTAAAATGGAGTAAAATCTGATGAAGTTAATATGAAGTAACACAGGGGCACTTGGCTGGCTCAGTTGGTAGAGCAAGCGACTCCTTGATCTCAGGGACATGAGTTGGAGACCCACACTTGGCACAGAGTTTACACTAAAAGTAATAATAATAATAATAGTAGTAATAATGTGAACTAACATAAATACAAAAGTGGTCACAGGGGTATATGGATAAATCATCAGTTCCCTGCAGAATTTGCAAATGACACCTGGTTACTTAGGCTGTCTCCCTAACTACTGTGTATCCATTCATAATTCATTTAAACCTCACAACTTCTCCATAAGGTAGGGTGTACTATCATTTCATTTATCAATGAGCAAACTTAAGCAAAGATTAAAGAACGTGTCCTAGACCACAAGGCTGGTTAAGTGTGGAGCCAGAATTCAACACGGGGGGTGGGGTGGAATTGGCATTCTGGAATCTATGCTCTTAATACACGATGTGTCTTATTTCTAGATTCTTCCTACAGCCACATGTGACTCTGGCTCCAACAATGGCTATATATCCAGCCAGACAAGGACTAAAACCCATGAGGCCAAAACCAAAGCTAAGACAAAAACAGATTAAAAAAAGAAAAGAAAAATTGAAATTCTGAGTCACAGTAAATTTCACAACATACCCAAACATTTCTACAACAAAATATTTAAAACAAGAGTGTTGAGATGCTAGAGACCCAGCAAAAGTTCTTGCCACAAAAGCAAAACAAAAATCTGGCAGGTTAAGGGTAGCTACATCAGAGTAGAAAAGGTCTGCTCAAAAAAGGTCTTGTATAAGCACAGGTGGATAAACAAAGACCCAAAGGTAAATTTTAAATTTAAGCAGACTAAACTGCTAAACTGTGCTTGTAAACAGAAGACTGTCAAGAACCTTAAGTATCTACACAAATGCTGGCAATCAGCATGTTGGCTAGAAGAATATACCATGTCTAACTGGATGGAAGAACTAAAAGGGTTTCTTATGCCAACCCTCTGATTATGGTTTTAAATGAAACCTTACAGCTTTGTCATGGAAAGGCAGGAATTATCTCTGACATCTAAACTTAAACTCTCAAACTATCATGGACAATCTATTACAAGAAAATACTTATTATTCAATTATCTGTACTCTAACATGTGTTTTATGTGGAAAATTATCCTTCCCTAACAATTGAAACATGAGACATCTATTTGTGAAATCACATAAGCATAACAAACAATGAATTAATGCTATAAAGACAATATACAGAAAAGTATTTTACAATATGATAGGTGTGGATTTATTTTTAGGGGGAAGGGTTTTCAGAAACATGTATTTAAGGGTCACAAGGCAAAGGGAAAAATACTTCCTAACAAGATTCTTCCATCCATGTTTTTGTATTTCCAATGTAAAAGCACAACAATGCTTATGTAATTAAGATCAATTTATAGGCAGCTGTGACATCATATTTGGCATTCTTTGAATTACTAGTCATTCATCAGGAAAATAAGATAAAGATGTCACTTTATCCTAGTTTAGTCTCTCTCTCTCTATATATATATATATAAAATCTATTACACATAGGTACATACAAGGTGCAAACTGTTTGGGAGAAACCTGAACCCATTTTGTGAATGCCTGTTACAGAATTCAATTTTAGCTATAAGAGCTGACATGCATGTAGTTCAAGGTTGTAGGTTCAAGATGCAAATGAAAGAAAAAAAATCTAAAACAATTTCCTTTACAACAAGGAATTCTGTGTGGCTGAGATATGAACACTGTTCTGGATGGAATAACAGATTTGCAGACTTCTACACATTAGCAAAAATGAACTCAGAAGTATCCTTTTAAAAACCCCTGCCCAACACATTCAAATGAACAATTTTTCTAGACACTGACCCTATTCTAAAGTAAGTAACAGTATCAAGATTACATCTTCACATTTCACTCACATTTCTGGAGTCTTGGATTTGTTTTTCCCGTTGAAAAACTCAGGAAGAGCACGCCGTTCAATCACATGAATACTGGGGAATAAAAAATAAAAAGTCCTCTTAGAAAAATGAAATCTTGAAATTTGAACTAAGTTTGTTTAATTTTCAAAGTAAAACTGGTAATTCCAAAAACTGAACATTATTTTCAGAACTTAATTGTCTTGGGGCACCTGGGTGGCTCAGTCATTAAGCGTCTGCCTTCAGCTCAGGTCATGATCGCAGGGTCCCGGGATCGAGCCCCACATCGGGCTCCCTGCTTCTCCCTCTCCCACTCCCCCTGCTTGTGTTTCCTCTCTCACTGTGTCTCCGTCAAATAAATAAATAAAACCTTAAAAAAAAAAAAAGAACTTAATTGTCTTGTACAAGTTCTATGTATTAACAACAGAAAGCCTTCCCCTTCTCACCCTCAAAACTTAATTGTAATTTTTCCATTCCCATACCCAAACTCAAAAACTTCTATCAACACACTGAAAGCTCTGTATTGTATTATGTTCTTGACATAACACATCATAAGGAGATGATGAGCAACAAAATACAAAGAGTTCACTGGAAATGGCCAAACATCACAGCAGCTGGCATGGCAACAAATTAATGAAGCAAATGACCAGCCAAAAGATGATGGAATTTACCCATAAGCAGTTTCTTGGGCTCTTAACATCAATGAGCCCTTTTGCCCAGCCCTCAAAAAGTTTGTGCTGAACTGAAATTTTTTTTAAAGATTTTGGTAATCTACTGCCTTTAAAAAGATTATAGAACTAAGTTTGAATAGTGAGATAAAGGCACTGGTAATTTTATAAAGTGTTACAGGTGATAAGCACTACAGAGACTAGGTAAAAATCAGGTCTAATGCACGATACAAATGACCCAACTGTATATACAGTACAAAGGTTTTGACACTAATACTAATCAATGTTTTTACTGATGACCCTTCATAGTTTCTCAGTGGCTGTCCAGATATGCAGTATGTACTGGTTTTGCAGGGAAAAACAAATCAATAATTATGACTGTAACTATAGCATTGTCTGGCTGGCTTAGTCAGTAGAGCCTATGACTTTTTTTTTTTTTTTTTTAAAGATTTTATTTATTTATTTGAAAGAGAGAGAGACAGTGAGAGAGGAAACAGGAGTAAGGGAAGCAAGAGAGGAAGAAGCAGGTTTCCCGCTGAGCAGGCAGCCCAATGCAAGGCTCAATCTCAAGACCCTGGGCTCATGACCTGAGCCAAAAGCAGATGCTTAACCACTGAGCCACCCAGGTGCCCTGAGCACGTGACTCTTGATCTCAGAGTCCTGAGTTCGATCACCCTTTTGGACACAGAGTTTACTTTGGGGGAAAAAAAAAAAAAAAAAGCATTTATTCTTGCATCATTTGGGAACATTTAAATTGTTTGAACAGGATCTGTACTGCCAAATACTATAAATACAATGAATTAACCTGAAAACTTCTAAGAAGATAATTTCTAAGATGAATTAATACTATATAGTTATGTGTAACGACTTTCCAAGTTTTACTATAAAAACAGTTATAAGCAATTATATAGTTCAAACATACCTCTTGCTGTTTTATTGTTAAAGGTTAGGAAGCCCACAAAAAAACACAATTTCTATATTCACCAAGAACAAAACACACATGAATGTTTAACCCTAAGCACTTTCTTTTCTGAATTGCTGGGAGCTGATTCCTGAGGTTCTGAGAATGAGTCAGGAAGTGGGGTGCTCAGAATCAGAAAACCGAAGTTCTTCTAACTGTCCACTGCAATGGTGAAACGCTTCCACTGACACAGTACTTGTCTTTATAATAGGGATGTGACTTACACCTCCACGATCCAAAAGAGTTAGCTTTGTGACATGCAAAGGTTATGATGCAAATGAGTGTTTCTGTAACCTATAAAAACACTCCAAGTTATATACTATTATGACTGCCTTTTTTTTCATTTTAGAGGAAAAGAACACTAGTTTCTCAACTGTGTCCTTTTAAACAATTCTGAATCCAAACATGTAATTACAATTATCGACAGTAAAACCGAGACACTTCCAAATTTAAAAATCACATCGCCAATGTAATGAAGATTGACCTTCAAAGAAGAGCTATATACTTATTCTGTCCTAGGTTCCATTTATTCAAAACATTTAGGAATGCTATTCAGAGTTGATCTTAAAGGCATGCAGATAAGTATCAATATTAGAGTCATATTTTGTGGTTTTTGGAAAAAAGTTAGGTATAGTTCCAAGTGAATCATCCACCCTATTCCTTTAAATTGGCTTATAAAGAGATATATATATACACACACACACACATATATATACGTCTAATGCATGTATATGTCTAAATATATGTATGTCTAAATGCATATATAAAGACATATATATACAAAGACACACATAGATAAGATCACACTTGTACTTGAAGAATAATAATGTTTACCCCTAAATCAAATAATACATTGTATGTTAATAAAAAAAAAAAAACTGGGGCGCCTGGGTGGCTCAGTCGGTTAAGCGGCTGTCTTCGGCTCAGGTCGTGATCCCAGGTTCCTGGGATCAAGCCCCACACTGGGCTCCCTGCTTAGCACGGAGCCTGCTTCCCCTCTCCCCGTCTGCCGCTCTGCCTACTTGTGCTCTCTCTCTGTCAAATAAATAAAATCTTTTTAAAAAAAGAAAATTAAAAAAAAAAAAAAAAAGAATGATAATGTGTAACAATCGAGAGCAAGCAGTAGATCCAAATAAGACCACAAGATTCCAAGCAAGGGCAACATCACTGGAGTTAAGTGTACAACTTTCCAATGAAAGTACCTTAAAGAAGCTAACTATTTGGTGAGGCAGGTTCTGGTACATATATTTAAAAATAAAAAGCCTGGGCGCCTGGATGGCACAGTCGTTAACCATCTGCCTTCGGCTCAGGTCAAGATCCCTGGGTCCTGGGATTGAGCCCCAAATTTGGCTCCCCGCTTGGTGGGAAGTCTGCTTTTCCCTCTCCTTTCTCTGCTTGTGTTCCCTCTCTCACTGTGTTTGTCAAATAAATAAATAAAATCTTTTTTTAAAAAATAATAAAATAAATCTTGAAACACTGAAAAAATTAAATTTAAAAATAATAAAATAAAATAAAAATAAAAAGCCAAATAAAAATCAGCCTGATATGAAATAGTCACACTTTGAAAATAATCAACAAATAAGATATATAGGATTACAACAGTACTCCAGTGATGCCAAATGGTTGTGGTAAATGACAGGGAAGATGCTAAGGAAGGTGTTTTCTTGAACTTCTTTTTTGTAAGGATGTTTTACTCATCTATTTGAGAGAGAGAGAAAGAGAGACAGAGAAGGAGCAGGGGGAGGGGCAGAAGCAGATTCCCTGCTATGCAGGGAGCCCAATGTAGAACTTGATCCCAGGACTCCTGGGATCATGACCTGAGCCAAAGGCAGACGCTTAACCGACTGAATCACCCAGGCGCCCCATTCTTAAACTTTTTATAAATGAAAAGCATCCTAATGTTAAAAATATTTCCTACTGGGGTGCTTGGCTGGCTCAGTCAGTAAAGCTATTTGACTCTTGATCTCAGGGTTGTGAGTTCAAGCCCCACAATGGATGCAGAACTCACTTAAAAAAAAAATTCCTATTAAAATGAAGCCATTGGGGAACCTGGGTGGCTCAGTGGGTTAAAGCCTCTGCCTTCAGCTCAGGTCATGGTCCCGGGGTCCTGGGATGGAGCCCTGGATCGGGCTCTCTGCTCAGCGGGGAGCCTGCTTCCTCCTCTCTCTCTGCCTGCTTCTCTACTTGTGATCTCTGTCTGTCAAATAAATAATAAAATCTTAAAAAAAAAAAAAATGAAGCCATTACTAGGTAGTGAGAGGAGGTCTTTTTATTTTATTTTTTTTTAAGATTTTATTTATTTATTTGAGAGAGAGAGAGAGGTCACAAGTAGACAGAGAGGCAGAAGCAGGCTCCCCACTGAGCAGAGAGCCCGATGCGGGCCTCGATCCCAGGACCCTGAGCCACGACCCGAGCCGAAGGCAGAGGCTCAACCCACTGAGCCACCCAGGCGCCCTGAGAGGAGGTCTTTTTAAAATGTACTTCTTTAATGTGTGTTTTTTTCAGGGGCTCGAACTTACAACCTGAGATCAAGAGTCGCATGCTCCACCAACTGAGCCAGCCAGGTGCCCCTAATATTTTAAAATCATATAATGAATGTCTATCTTTTAAAATGATTAAATAATAAATTATTTGCCCATCTGAATTGTAATTGATTCTAAATGAGTTGTCTAACCTGAAAATTTTACAATCCCTAAGTACAACACAACTTCGTTTCCATCCCTAAACTACTCTAAAGAAAAGACTTCAAAGTGAAAATAAAATCACTTTCCATCTCCCTTCAGCCATATTTTTTTTAAGATTTCATTTATTTATTTGACAGAGAGAAAGAGAGGGAGAGGACAGAGGAAGAGGGAGAGGGAGAAGCTGACTCCTTTCAAGCAGAGCCCGATGTGGGACTTGATCCCAGGACCGAGATCTGGACCTGAGCAGGAGGCAGACACGACTGACTGAGCCACCCAGGAGCCCTCACCCTTCCCCCTTTTAAGATTTCCCTTCATCCAATTTGACACTGATTATTGATACAGGGATTTGGGCAGGGAAGTTCTCCCACACCTAAGTACCATACTCACCCGTGTACACGGCCCACTCACCAGTTATAATCAAACCACGACGCGTAGCTAGGAATAATAATGTGATTGGTCTGCTCGGTTACATTATCTTCTCCAGGGTCAAGTGAGCGACTCTGATCACCTTTGCTAGGATCTTCATCTTCCTACAGAAGAGAACCCAGAGTTTAGAGAAACAGAACCACAGGACATAAATATTAGCTTTCCAACTACTCATATTAGGGCACAAAATGAAGCTAACTGATCCAATTTCAAGTCTTAGAAAAACAAATTTCAATGAAAGGCAGCCTTTCCCAGTTCTCAAAGTACCTTCATAAGATGTCCAAATGACACAGCAGACGCCTCCCTTTTACAGATGAGGTAATCAACTCGGAGAAGGCCCAAACCTTTTCCCACAGAAGCCTGCTTCTTACTTGTCCAGTTTTATCTAATCCTAGGGTCACAAACCTAAATTACTAGTTCTCAAGTTATTTATAAGAAGGTGACTCAAGGACACTAATGAAGCGCAATGGCACACCTTCCCCTATCCCAAAGACTGATCAGTAAGTATCTGCTAGTGGCTATGTGCACCTTATCTCATTCACTCCTCACAATAACAGCAGGTATTATCACCTCTTTTATGGATGAGAAAATGATGCACAGAACCAGTAAGTTGTTAAAAGGGTAAAACTCCAGAAAACCTAGTCTGAGGGCCTACACTCTCAACCATTTTCACTACTGAAAGTCAGCTCTCATTTTTATCACATGTACGGAGGTTTTACGAATGATTCCACCAAAAAATCTGGCCTGGCTAATACAATAATTTAAAAATCATTCCTTTGGCTCAAAACCCAAGAACACTTCTTATGTAAAGAGCAGTAACAATTACTTTTAAATACTATCATGTAATACACAGTTTATATTCAAATGGTTCCAAGAAATCCCAGAAATGCCCTTTATACATTTTTCTCCCCAAATCAGAACCTGTTCAAGGAATCCACATTATATGATACTCATATAATGTGGATTCCTTGAACAGGTTCTGATACTCTCTTTAGTTTCCTTTAATCTCTGCCGCCAATTGCGGGGGTGGGGGTACCTTACGACATTCAAATGTTTCAAAACTCCAGAACAAATGACTTATGCAATATCTAACAATCTCTATTTATATTACTTATCCTTCATAATTAACTTCTGATGAAACATTTTTATCAAGAATGCCACAGGAAGGGGCACCTGGGTGGCTCAGTTGTTAAGCGTCTGCCTTCAGCTCAGGTCATGATCCCAGGGTCCTGGGATCAAGCCCTGCATCATGCTCCCTGCTCAGTGGGAGGCCTGCTTCTCCCCCTCCAACTCACCCTGCTTGTGTTTCCTCTCTCACTCTGTCAAATAAATAAATAAAATCTTTAAAAATAAAAACAAGAGAATACTACAGGCAGTAAGTTTTTTGACATTCAGATGTTTTCAATCTTCTACAGTTATACCATTATATCCATCGCTCTTTTATCTGTGGTGCTTTACTGTTTTTATTCTTATGATATAATTAATAAATAATCGAAAATGTTCTGTGTTGAGTATTTGTAGTGAGGATCTAGTACTACTGCCTAGAAACTTAAGACAGTAATTTTCTTAAGATTAATGAATATAGAAAAAAACATAATGTATGAAAGCTCCAAGGAAACTCTGGTTGTTACTTAAATGATTTTGAAACAATTTTGATGACAAAAGTAAGAAATGTTATATCCCAAATCAGGGGAGCTGTAAAAAATATGCTCATGGTTAATGAGTTTTTAAGGAGTAGATATCACCAAACAGAATATAAAAAATTTCCTTTACTCAAGGAAAACCAGGAAAAGACTGCCACTGGAATTAACAAAAGCCAGTAGTCTATGATTTAATTATCTGAGTGAGGGAACGCACGGGATGACATTATGGGACCAGCTATTAACTGGTAACTATTTTCTTTTTTACTATTTTTTTAGTAACTCTTTTCTTTTCTTTTAAGATTTTATTTATTTGAGAGAGAGAGCGAGCATGAGAGGGGAAAAGGTCAGAGGGAGACACAGACTTCCCACAGAGCTGGGAGCCGGATGCGGGACTCAGGGATCATGGCCTGAGCCGAAGGCAATTGCTTAACTAACTGAAGGCAGCTGCTTTACCAACTGAGGCACCCAGGCGCCCCTCTTTTTTCTTAAGATTTTATTTATTTATTTGACAGAGAGACTCCCCTAGAGTAACTATCTTCTAACCAGCTTTGGTTTTAGTTATACAACAGACCTGGCCTTGGTTTCAAGATACTCCTTGCCCCTGGCATAAAAAAAACCCCTACAGGTCAACTGTCTGGCTTATTTTGGTCTCTTCCACTGCCACACAACAGTATTTACACTAACCGATGACATCTTTTTACAAATACAACATCTGTTAATGGTTGCTAAGTAGCTCTTTAAAGAAGTCTAATTTTATTTGTTTATTTTAAAGATTTTATTTATTTATTTGACAGAGAGAGAGAAATCACAAGCAGGCAGAGAGGCAGGCTGAGAGGGGGGAAGCAGGCTCCCCTTGGAGTGGAGAGCCCGACTGGACACTTGATCCCAGGACCCTGAGACCACGACCCAAGCCAAAGGCAGAGGCCCAACCCACTGAGCTACCCAGGCGCCCCAAGAAATCTAACTTTAAAGAAAAAAATCATAGGGATTCCTGGTTGGCTCTGTCGGTAGAGTGTGTAACTCTTGATCTTGGGGCTGTGAGTTCAAGTCCACACCGGGTACAGAGTTTACTTAAAAATAAAATCTTAAAAAAAAAAAAAAAAAAATCTTCCAGGCACTAGGGTGGCTCAGTCAGTTAAGAGTCTGACCCTTGGTTTCAGCTCAGGTCATGACCTCACGAGTCCTGAAATCAAACCCCACATTGGATCTGCGCTCAGTGGGGAGTCTGCTAAGATTCTCTCCCTCTGCCCCTCCCCCTACTTGTGCAACACTCTCTCTAAAGTAAACAAATCTTTAAAAACTAAAATAAAATCTTAAAAGAATCATAAGAATAATTTCATTAAAGAGCCTTATGGAGATGAGTTTCTCGAAAGTTTTCAGGCAAATCCTATCATAAACAGGTTCATTCCTTGAATGTATAAAAAAACACGGTAAGTGTCAATTTGGGGGATTTCTCTGATTCAATGAAAAAAGAACTACCCATTTTCAGCAAAGTAAGAGAGTTATTTCAAGGGGATTGTTATTTGAGGGATTAGGGATCAGTTACACTTAATTAATAACACAGTCAAATATGATAATTTGAATGAACAGGCCATTTACTGAAAACCCTGCCTGAAATCCAACACCTTTCAACAACATCATTATTGCTAGTTTCCACCACAGGACTGATGGAACAGGAAGCTGCTGACTGTGAGGGCTCAAAAAAGGTTATGAGTATCCTCAAGGGCTGGGGGCTGGAGATGTACCCAAAGAAACGGAAGTGAGAAAGTCAAGGCAATCGACGTGGTCCCTGCTTAACCTGCCCTGTCAGAGGACACTTGGAACACTGTAGGCTGCTCTGATTACTACCTTGTAACCAGTGGGTGACAGAACCAGAAATGATAGCACAAGAGGAACACTTCATGAGAAGACAGAAATTTCCTCTCAATAAAATTTTCAGAGTCAAGAAAGACAAATTTCAGGAGTGTGTTAAAAAAAGATCAGAAGGGCCCTCAAAATTGTACATTTCTAAGGACACTTCTAAACAGTGTTCCTACTGCTCCATGCAGAGGACCCTCAGATAGCTACTTCTCCACCAGGCCTAACTAAATCGTTACCTTTCCTCCTGCTGTGACTGTTTCTTCATCCTGTTCATCTGTAAAATCAAAATACATGATTTATTTAAAACTCAGGTCCGCTCTTTGGATTCCTTGAAAACCAAGGTAATTTTAAAAACTTTAATTGTTTCATACAGAGAATAGGAACGAAAGCATTACTAAAGCAAACCCACCTCTAGTAATTCAGTAAACTGAAATTGTACACGGAAGCACCAAAGTGAGTAGAATTCCAAAGCATTAATAATTAAAAATTTCCAACAACAGGGAATTTATAATTAATAACTGCTTGGGCTACTATCTTAGTCATGATCTTGCTAATAAAAGGTAAAGGACTTGATTAGGGCTCTTGCTTCCTGCGATTTGATGAAACAAAGTAATGATATTTTGCATCTCAGAGGAAACGAGTGAAGGAAATGAGGAGTAAAGAAACGCTGTGAAAATCAATCACTACAGACAAAGTCCTGGTAAGAGTGTTAATATATTCCGAGGACAGAGGACTCTGGGACAGCATTCATGTGCTGGCCCTGCAAAAGCACAGAAGTAAACCCAAGTATAATTTAAACAAGGCAGCTGATTTCCATAGCAAAAAGTAAAAATACCAGTATGGGTAATTGTCTAGATATATGAAGGAAGGCTGCATTTGCATTATAATGGCAAAGTTAATCAACTGAGACAGAGACCACATGGCCGACAATGTCTAAAATATTTACTACCTGGCCCTTTCCAGGGTAAGTCCACCAGCCTCTATTTTAGAGAATATACAAAGATCAGTAGCACATGAACGGATAGTACTCAAACTTTCAACTGTATTTCACAGAGTGCCTCTACTACATGCCAGCCACGGTCCAAATGGTAAGGACACAAGGAAGAACAAGAAAAGGTCCCGACTTCTTGGAGTTTACATTCCAGTTACGAGTGGCAAGAGACAGAAGAGAATATACACAAACAGGTATCAAATGGTACCAGAGGAAAACAAATCAATGTACTTTAGAGAGGGGCCGGATGGGTGGACCCCTCCAAATACAGAGAGAAAGGAACAACAAAGCAAGCCTTTCCCGGATAGGAAGCAGCCTGGTCAAAGGGCAGCAGATGGGGTTGGACCTGCCACCTTCACAGATCTCAAAGGCCACTATGAGCATCAATAAAGGCTAGGAGAAATGAGCACAGCACAAGGGCAGAGTGCAGTGACACAAGCAGAGGAACGAAACTGAGACACCCCGGGACCTAACTCTGTGCTCTGTCGCTTAATAGCTGTACACTTGGAAACATTACTGAACCCCTCCAGGCTTCATCTCCTCATCAGTGACACGGGGCTGACACGGTTTTACAGTGAAATGCAAACGTATGGAGAATGACACCTGGCAGGTACTCATGCAAAACAGAGATGGCACTGTTGCTTGATGTGTCAGTTAGACAAACACCTGCTAGCATGAATGTGGTAAATAAATCATGGTCACCCAGCTCTGCACCCTGACTACTTTTATTCTAGGAAGTGAACAAACAGATCTAAATAACGTTGTCAAGCATGAACTTTTTGTCCTTTGGATATTGCTAAACCACATGATAAACAATTTCTCACTAAACGGTGGGAACACAACCTAATGATCTCTCTCTGGCCAAAAGATACACCATTTAAATTTAGTCTGACAGATTTCTGTCCCTGCGGTAGTCTTGGTATCCAGTGGAAATAGACTTCTGATAATACTAAAGTAGGAGGGACAGATATCCTGCTTTCTGATTCCTAAACAGTAAAAATAAATGTTCTCTTCCTCCTTTCAGATGTAGGCAATCACAGTCTCACCTCAGCCCCTAGATCCTGACCTTTCGGAGATCTCAAGACAGAAAGGAAGGAAGTACTGGGTATACATAGCTAGAAGACATATAAGGCAGAATATGGACAAGTTAAAGCAATAAACAACTCTGTGAAGAGGCATTCCCAGTTGCTGGATCAGTCACCCCTGGCATGGTTCAGGTTATACCTAATGCAGAAAGCCAGATGCTTCAGTGATACATGGAAAAGCCCGTTGGTCCCTGCATGAGAGGCCAGGACAAGTTTCAAATTCCAGACTCTAGCTCTCCAGCTGTGATGAGCAGCATCTTCGGCCATAACACCCTTACTGTTTAGACTTCAAACCATTCACAAACGCAAAGGGAAGATCCCTTATATCTGGCACAAAGTCTTAATCCAACTGACACCTCTATCTATTGCTTAAAACTGGCTTCAGTTTGACTCCTCTGATAAAGTCTATTAAAAAAATTCTCTAATACTTACCTCCACTTCTAAAAAGACAACTACCCACTCCCTTAAAACTAAAGTTTGTATTTCTTAAATATATATCCTGAAAAGGAATCAAACTGTTACTCTGTTTAACAAACTGTTCCAGTGAAGATAATCAAGTCTTAACAATCATTTACCCTACTATACATTACTGAAAATATAAAAGACTGCATATACCTAGTTTTTTTGCCTGGGCTTTGGTTCAGTGGTAAGTACCAGCTGTGAAACAGGCAATATAAAAACTTATAGAAAATGGAAATTACTAATAGTTATTAATATCCTATTAATAATGTTAAAGACAATTAAGAGGAATAATGTTTTGACAGCATTTCTTTTTCATTTATTCTGTCAACCTAACACCACCTTAAATAAACTGTCGTCAAGACAATTCTCTATTTCTACTTTTGACATAATCAAAAATGGAGTCATCCACTAATGTTAAATGACAGGCTGTACCGAGAAAAAGGAGGGTGTAGTGAAATGAAAAACAAAACAAAACAAACCCTCCCCTAACTACCTACTCACAGCTGTCATCAAGAATCTCTGAAAAAGGGGCACCTGGATGCCTCAGTCAGTTAAGCGCTGACTCTTGATTTTGGCTCAAGTCATGATCTGGGACCCATGGGTCCTGGGATCTAGCCCTGAGTAGGGCTCCGTACTCAGCTGGAGTCTGCTTGAGGATTCTCTCCCCCTCTGGCCCTCCCCTAGCTCACGAGCTCACACACACTTGTGCTTTCTAAAATAAATAAATAAATCTTTAAAGGAAAAAAGAGACTTCTGGGGGTGGGGGAGGGAACAATCTCTGCAATTTGCCTGAAATACAGAATTCACTTGGTGAGGAGACAGAGAAGCTGAAGTCTCATTTGCCACGTTACCCCTCCCAGGTGTAAAATTCCCTAAAGTCAAAAATTTGATACATACTGAAAACACTAGATTCTCCTTTGATTTTTTAAAAACGATTTTACTTGAGAGAGAGCGAGCAAGGGAGAGAACAAGAGCGAGGAGCAGAGGAAGAGGGAGAAGACTCCCCGCTGAGCAGAGAGCCGAAGCGGAGCTCAATCCCAGGACCCTGGGATGATGACCTGAGCCAAAGGTAGACGCTTAACTGACTGAGCCACCCAGGCACCCCTCCTTTGATCTTTTCAAGTGAAGAAAGAAACTGAGATCCATATATAACACTCAAGAACAAAGACGTTTACAACTACTTCTATTTTCTTAAACTGGAACAAGTGACTACCCTCCTCTTGTCTACCCAACAGCACATCCACGGATTATGCCTCACTTGTGAAAATGTACTCTGTGACTTGTAAACAGTTTGAGCAGATGATGTGATTCTCATCTTACACTATTTAGAAAGCTAGAAGAAATACTTTAGAAAATAAAGCATTTAACAGACCGCACACTTTTGTTCTGAGGAGGCAAAATCAAATCAGTAAGAATGGAAAAAATGGATCACAGGAAATTAAATTTCCTGATATGGCAGCCAACGAAACGACAATGATGCTGAGGGAGCCATGGTCAATATCTATGCTGGACAAAAAGGTAGCAACTGGAAGCGACATCTCTCAGGAAAGAAAGAGTTATCAAAGAAAGTGAATCTTCAAGAGAAAAAAAAACACAAAAGTGTATAGACTGCTTTGGTTTTTACCTAGATCTGCGACAGTTCCTCCTTTAACAGGTGTGTTTTCACTGTCTTTCTTTGGGTTCACTGGAAAGAAAAAAAAAGTCATGTTTTAGGGGGAAAGTTCCACTTTTTTAAAAGAAGAAAACAGAATAAAAGAGGACTGAAAACTACAGGAATCTCACAGCAAATCCGCCATCATCCAGTGTTCACCTTCATGAAAAACCCAAGCCCAACAGAGAAGGATTAACTTTAACAGACAGCATTCTGTAATTAATTTCCTAGGCACCAATATTTTTTCATGACAGAAAGTACACAACACAAAAATATATAGGTCAAAACCTGAAAAGAACCTTTCAATCCTTTCCCCAAAAGTATTTTTTATTACATTTTCTGTGCATTTGTTGATCCCAATTTTTGTGCCATTCACTTAAATAAATTGAGGGAGAACTAATAATACCTTTTATATATCTATGTAGACTTCAAAACATATTTGAGGGTTTTAAATCTTATAGAAATGTTACCCATACTGCGCCCCTCCTTAGCACTCTATTTTTCTCAATCAATAGTGGGCCTGTATGACCTTTCCATGCTACGTATTTTTAGTTAATTTATATCTTTTATTTTTTTTAAAGACTTTATTTATTTATTTGAGAGAGAATGAGAAGGGGGAGGGTCAGAGGGAGAAGCAGACTCCCTGCTGAGCAGGGAACCTGATGCAGGAATCAATCAGGGACTCCAGGATCATGATCTGAGCTGAAGGCAGTTGCTCAGCCAACTGAGTGACCCAGGTGTCCAATCTCTTTCATTTTCAATAAATCCACGGTGTCCAAAGGTGGGTCATAAGGTAACTAGCGCTATATTAATGGAAACTTATTTTATTTGCATTTTTTTACTGCAGTGTAACCCACATTCACTTACTTAAAATGAGAGGTCTGAAATTAAAATTTGCTACTCAATGTACACATTTTAAAACTGAACAAATACAACCTTAAGTGCTTTTATCAATTTATACTACCACTGATAGCATTTGAAATTACGTACTTTCTCAAAACATCAGTACTTTGGAAATCATTTGCTTTCTAAGTTTTGAAAATCTAATGGATGAAAAATATTCCTTTAATAATTTATATATCATTGCTTAAGTAAGGTTGAGCAACTTTTCACACATTTATTGGCCCCGAAATTTGATAAAATTACCAGTACAAAATAGTCTGCCCCTTACTCTATAGGGCGTAAGAATCTTTTTTTTTTTTTTTTTTAAAGATTTTATTTATTTGACAGACACAGATCACAAGTAGGCAGAGAGGCAGACAGAGAGAGCGGGAGGCCGGCTCCCTGCCAAGCAGAGAGCCTGACGTGGGGCTTGATCCCAGGACCCTGGGATTATGACCTGAGCCGAAGGCAGAAGCTCTAATCCACCAAGCCACACAGGCACCCGAGGGTGTAAGAATCTTTATACAAATTTACAGTTCTAATACTCTGTTAAACGGCTAGGGAATATTTCCCCCAACGCTAACACTTGCTTAAAGTACGTTAATATTTGGAAGTTTACTTTTACATTTAATTTGACAATTTCATCAACCTGAAGCTTTAATTTTTATTTATGATACAAAGAATAGAACTAAATTTTTTCCAGAAGTATTTGTAGAACAGTTTGGTCTTTTCCCACAAATCGGTACTGTCACATTCATAATAAATTAATAAACAAACATGGATCTACAGTTGAACCAAACATTCTACTCCACTGATGAATTCAGCCATTCCTGTGTCCAAATTATATTAAATCCATTATTATAGCTTTTACTTTCAGTTATCTGTTAGAGGACTACAACCACCTTCGTAGCTCTTTTACTTAAAATAAATATCTGGGGGGGGGCACCTGGGTGGCTCAGTCAAAAGAGCATGCAACTCCTGATCTCAGGGTTGTGAGTTCGAGTCCCACACTGGGTATAGAGATTATTTACATAAACTTTAAATAATAAATAAGTAAAAATATCTGGAGGCACTCGGCTGGCTCAGTCAGTAGAGCATATGATTCTTGATCGTGGGGTTTTAAGTTCAAGCCCCACACTGGGTACAGAGATTACTTAATAAAATTTTTTTTTTAAAGATTTTATTTATTTATTTGAGAGACAGAGATCACAAGTAGGCAAAGAGGCAGGCAGAGAGAGAGAGAGGAGAAAGCAGGCTCTCCACAGAGCAGAGAGCCCGATGCGGGGCTCGATCCCAGGACCCCGGGATCATGACCCGAGCCAAAGGCAGAGGCTTTAACCCACTGAGCCACCCAGGCGCCCCAAGATTACTTAATAAAATCTTAAAAAAAGAGAGAGAGAAAGAGAGAGAGAGAGAGAGAGAGAGAGAGAGAGAGGTGACTGTGTGGCTCAGTCAGCTAAGCATCTGACTCTTGTGATCAAGACACCCATCGGGCTCTGCACTTAGCACAGAGTCTGCTGGAGAGTCTCTCTCCCTTATCCTTCTGCCCCCCCCAACACTTGCAATTTCACCCTCTAAAACCAACAAATAAATCTTTAAAAAGAAAAAAAAAACCCCGAAAGATGTATATTATAATCCCTACAGCAACCACTAAGAAAAAAGAGGTAAAAATCAAATAGAGAATATGAAAATCTACATAACAGAACACAGAAGAGTAGTTACCAGGATATAGGAGGAAGGAGATAATCTACACTAACCCCCAGTAAGTATGGGGTTACTTTTCAGGGGGATGGAAATGTTCTAGAATTAAGAGGTGGTGATTGTACAACATAATGAATACACTGAAAAAAAACCACTGGAGTGACTAAAATATACTTTAACTGGTGAATTTTATGCTATGTGAAGAATATCTCAATTAGAACTAGGCTATATAAAAAAGGAAGTCATAGAAGTTCTAAAATAAAAGAAAAGCAAGGGTGCCTGGGTGGGTCAGTCAGTTAGGCGTCTGCCTTCAGCTCAGACCATAATCCCAGGGTCCTGAGATGGAGCCCTGTGTCGGGCTACCTGCTCAGCAGAGAGTCTGCTTCTCCCCTCCCTCTGCCCTTCCCTACCCCGACTCAGGCACTTTCTCTCTCAAATAAATAAATAAAATCTTAAAAAAAAAAAAAAAAAAAAGGAAGAAGAAGAAAAGCAAACACAGAACCCAGAATAGAACAGTAAAAGTAGTGGATTAAAACAAAAGAAGGGAAGAGATACAAGAGGGACAAACAGAAAAAAAATCATAATGGCAGACTTAAGCCCAACCACATCAATAGTTCTGTTACACCTCAGTGGACCACATACTCCAATTAAAAACAAAAAAAAATGTGTATTAGGGTGGGAGGGCAAAGCTTAACAATATGCTGTTTAAAATCGACAAGCTTTACGTAATCAAAGTGAAAGTAACAGGAGGCAAGAGAGATGGAAGTCGGAAATCTAACGTGTAGGAACAAAGCTTGTGTAATTTACAAAACTACTCTACTAGAGTCCAGTGCACTGGAGACTAATAAAAAAAAAACTAGAAATAAAGAAAAGGGTGTGGTGTGATGAGGATTTATTATCATCAGAGAAACCTGGCCTTCAAGACAAGCACTACTATGGCCCGTAGACACACATGACATAAGAGTCAATTCATCAGGACATGATGATCCTAAGTGCATATGCCCTTAAAGAGCAGAACTTCAAAGCACATGAAGAAAATACATAAAAGAAAAAATATTCACAGGAATCAGGGTAAAAAATAAATCCACAAATATAGTTAAAAGGGTCTAACATTCTCCTCCCAATAACTGATTTAAATAGGTTAAAAAGTACACATTTCATTTGTCATTGATTCTTCTCATTTGTATATTGATTCTATTGGGATTTAAAAACCATTTATTTCAAGGGTGCTTGGGTGGCTCAGTTGTTAAGCATCTGCCTTCAGCTCAGGTCAGGATCCCGGGGTCCTGGGATCGAGCCCCGCATCAGGCTCCCGGCTCAGCAGGAAGCCTGCTTCTCCCTCTCCCACTCCCCCGGCTTCTGTTCCCCCTCTCACTGTGTTTCTCTGTCAAATAAATAAATAAAGATCTTAAAAAAAAAATAAAGAAAACATTTATTTCAAAGCATTGCTCAATTTAGAGAATGTTTCTTTCTTTCCCTCCTTCTCTCCCTCCCTCTCCCTCTCTCTGAGTAGGCTCTATGCCCACTGTGGGGCTTGAATCACAACCCTGAGATCAAGCATCACCTTCTCAACTATCTGTCCCAGCAAGGAGCCCCATTAGAGAACTTTTTGGTCACAGTTTTTTCTCAATAAGCAGCAAAAGTACACCAAAAGACTGTGAAAGAGGTTAATTTCATAAACATTTTCAACTTTGAAAACTGGGAACTAGTAGCACAGAGCAAGAAATGATTCATCCCATGGCACTGCTATGAGTGATTAAATCACATCTAATACTCTCATAGTCCAGGCAGGAGAATACAAACCATTTTTTGGAAGCACCACTTCCTCTATGTTGGGTACTGGTGTTGGGTCTTCCATGTCCTTGGTAAGATCTTCTTGCTCATCTTCCTCTTTCTGACTTCTGCGCTTCCCATAAATACTAGCTTGGCTAAAGCACATAATGCATAAAAATATAAATAAGGTGACTACAGCTACTCACAGCAGACATTTCAGAGGCTTTACCCTCATTGTTAGAATCTATGTTCAGAATTGTTACAAAGAGAAATCAAATAAATTAGGTACATTCCCAAATTACATCTAGCCAGCCAGAAGGAAAATAAAAGTTATTGGGAGTAAGAAATTGGCCCAGAAATCCTACTATACAAATTGCAGACAGTATCCTAAAGGGGGCTTAAATTATGTAATAAAAGAACATCTGTTAAGGAAATATGGCACATATTTTATCTCACATCAACAATAACTTACATAAGAAATTTTCTCAAAGATATGTACAACCGTATTTTCCTGGCTCTTTTATATCATCCAAATATTAAGAACTGCAAAGTAAAATCACTTAGGATGGAACCAATTTTGTTTGTGTGTGAGTAAAAATTGCCATTGCTATTTCCTTCATTTATTTTAAAAACTAACACATTCCAGAAAGCAGATTAGGGTTCAAACAAGAATGGAAGGACTCCTTACCTTGAGGAATTATGGAAATTATCATCTATCTCACACAATATGATGTGCCAGAAACAAATAGGGTACCAAGAAAATAAGACTTAAGATCGAAGGTGACAGTTAAGCTAAACCTTGGAAACTGTAACAATTCACCAAAAAGTAGACAATGTTTCAGGATAATAAGTACAGGCATAAAGGCTTAAAAGAGGTAACCTGCTCTGGGAAGGAACAGTCAGGAAGCAAATAAGTGAGGAGTAGAGAAAGAGCTGACAAAAATATATAGCGGGCCAGCCCGAGTCCTCACGCTGCTGAGTGATTAAGCAGAGTTCTCTTCTATGACAGACCAGATACTGGCATAGGTCAGAACCAGGTACACAGGTAAAAATATTTTTAAAATTTTGAATAAAAGCTGCATAACAATTTTTCAAAAGCCTGTGAACCTAAAGGTGTTAGGGAGACAAAATACCTAAAAAAGGAAGAAAAATGCAGGGAAGGTCAATAAAACATGAGTTAGGAAAACAAAGGTCAATGTCTTTTCATTAAAGGAAACTTAACAGGAAATTCGAATGACTGCTCATTAGAAGACAGATGTATTCAATTCAAGGATACGCATATATCTATTTCAGGAAATTCAATTTCGTGTGTTTTATACTCAGAGTAGGGGGTAAGTGCCATCACTGTGAGCCTCCTGGACATCACATCTTGGTTTGGGGGCCACTAGTGTCCGGGCACTGGATCTCAGCCCCTACATGGGAAGAAGGGTGCACTGATTTCAGGCCCAGGAACACTTGGAAAAGTTGTATGGCTTTCTTCACAGAGATATCAGGAAGCTCTCAATTTTCTGCACATCAACTATAAGACTCAGATTAGAGATTTAAGAAATAAGGTTACTATCTGGGCGCCTGGGTGGCTCAGTGGGTTAAAGCCTCTGCCTTCAGCTCAGGTCATGATCCCAGGGTCCTGGGATCGAGCCCCACATCAGGCTCTCTGCTCAGTAGGGAGCCTGCTTCCCCTCCTCTCTCTCTGTCTGCCTCTCTGCCTACTTGTGATCTCTGTCTGTCAAATAAATAAATAAAATCTTTAAAAAAAAGAAAAGAAAAAGGTTACTCTCACTAATCGCTAAAGAAAAATCTATTTTTGTGGTTTTTTCTACCATAATACATTGACTTGACAAAATAACAACATCTTTTAGGACTATGACTGGCTCATTAATATAAACTATAAAACCTCAGAGTTTTTTAACTTCCCTAACAGCTTTTGTACACAGTACACAATGCTTCAGATAACCCTACCCTTCAAGAAATAACATGATTCTAGGGTGCCTGGGTGGCTCAGTGGGTTAAGCCTCTGCCTTTGGCTTGGGTTGTGATCTCGGGGTCTGGGATCGAGCCCCGCGTCAGGCTCTCTGCTCAGCGGGAGGCCTGCTCCCCCAGCCTACTTGTGATCTCTGTCAAATAAATAAAATATTTAAAAAAAAAAAAAAAAAGAGGGGCTCCTGGGTGTCTCAGTGGGTTAAGTCTCTGCCTTCGGCGCAGGTCATGATCTTAGGGTCCTGGGATCGAGCCCCGCACTGGGCTCTCTGCTCAGCAGGGAGCCTGCTTCCCCATCTCTCTCAAAAAGCAAAAAAAGAAATAACATGATTCTGATGAATTACAGACCTGTACCCCTGAGACAAATAATACATTATATGTTAATTTTAAAAATTTAAAAAAAAAAAAGAAAGAACATGATTCGAGGCATGTTCTGGGTATAAAAAACACTAATCTGGCTATAGGAAAAATTCAATAAAAGGAAGCTAAAGGAGAGAAGATGACAAGTAAATCTTTACAGTCCAGTCAACAGCCAGAAATTTAACAAATTTCCAGTTGCAGGAAAAGAAGAAATTTTGCATCTGTCATTTTCTAAGACTAAACTTAACCTCTCTGAAATTACATTATAAAAAAATTCTGGGCAAGACAAGCTAAGCAACAGGAATTAAGTATCTATTTAATATATAATAATAAATGTTAAGTATTCCTGACATTTATTAAGTATCTACTTTAGGTCAGACACTGTAAGGCAGGTCTCGAGTCTCACTTGATCCCCACAACAACCTATTCACCAGAAATCAGAATCCCTACTCAAGCAAGAGTCACTAACGCACAAGTGTGAGGCCCTGAACAAGGCACTCTGCTAAACATGCAACAGGACAGGTTCATTTCCTCTACGAGTCATTCTGATCCCAAATGGGACTGGTGGTAAAATCAGAGAAAGAGACACTAACTATGGTGAATTTAATTTCTTAAATTCCTTACCAGCCACACTGCTCAACACATAATTAGACAGAGAAAGACTGGATTCAGGGTGCCTGAATATCAGAGGGCCAACTCAGAAAGGAGATGAAGAAAAGGGATGGAAAAATAGCGGAAGAGAAAAGAAGGATGAAGGGCCAAATAATCCATCCACCCTCAGACCTTGCTGAAGATGATGGAACATAGCTGAAAGGATATAGTCATGGGAGGCCGAGAGTCCAGCTTAGAATCTTGACTCCAAGGAAAAATCTCTATGTGACCTTGCAAGAGTTACCTCCCTATTCTGAACCTCAATCTCTATTTCTTAAAATAAAGATGCTTATGATACTTCAAAGATCCCTTTCAGTTTTAAGATTCTGTACATGGTTTCCACTCTCACTAAGCTGGAACCAAAATTCCATTCCAGAAGGCAAAGATTCATCCCACGGCTAGGCCAGAGAGAAAAAATAGGTTCTCTCAGAATTTGACCACGAAATTGGAGTGGATATATTTTAAATACAGATTAGGTATCACAGTATGTTTATGTGGAACACAGAGTTAAATGTGTGTGTGTGAGAGAGAGAGAGAGACAGAGACAGAGACAGAGATGGAGAGGGAGTATCATTCAGCCGTAAAAAAAGAAGAAAATTCTGCTACTTCGGACAACATAGATAGGCCTTGAGGCCATTTTGCTAGGTGGAATAACAGAGAAAAATGTATGATCTCTTTTATGTGGAATCCAAAAAAGAAAACAAAATGAAAAACGCAAATTCACAGACAGAGGGAACACACTGGTGGCTGCCAAACGTAGGCACTGGGGGGAGAACGGAAAAGTTGGTGTAAGGTGTAAACTTCCAGTTATAAAATAAATAAACCCTAGAGGTGTAATACAACATGGTGCCTACAGGTAACACAGGATCGTGCATTTGAAATTTGCTAGGAGAGCAGATCTTAGAAGTTCTCATCACAAGAAAAAAATCATAACTATGTGTGGTGCTGGATGTAACCAGATTTATTGTGATTATTTCACTATTCATATCTACTTAAAAAAAGACTGTATGCACGGTGCCTTAGGATAAATACAACAGAAGATGGGCCATCAGATCACATCTGACAAGACAAGCTACCAGAGCAAAGACATCTACCAAGTCAACGTAAGACAATTTCCTTTCAGCGAAACTTCTGGTATAAATGTAAAAATCTGGAATGCCCTCTGCAGTTTGTTTTAATGCCTCTGAATCATGCTGCAGTTCTTACCCTTTCTTTCCACTCTTCTTCCGGGATTCTGCGGGTGTAGGAGGTGGAGGGGAAGGCGAATGTTTCCTCTTTCGAGCATTAGCTGATGCTTTCCTATCTCTCCTCTCTGGACTTCTGACTGGCTAGGAAGAAGTAAATGGAAATAAATATCAGCCAGCTTTCTGACTCCTCAGTTTCTACAAACCCTTGTCCAAAGATGAACTTCACAAAGATAATACCAGAGCATCCTAGACCACCAGCAGTCAAGATTCTCTGACCTTCCATGTGATGTACCACCAATGGAAATATCAGAACCATCCCACCGGTATTCAAACTGTGCAAAAAAACAGACAACTAAAAACTGTTCCTGTTCACCTTCTGCTTCCAGAAGGGAAAAGCATTTTCAACAACTACTGGAAAATACAAAACATATTCTACTTAATTACTGAAATACAAATAATGACTGAACGAGCTTGGGAAAGTGCATCAGAAACGAGTCCTGACACATTAGTAAAAGGGATGGGAGAAAACTTTATGACACAAAAGATGTTAAACAGGATTGCAATTTATGATTTAAAAGTCAATCTTAATAGAAGCACAAATAATCCCTATTTGCAGATGGCATGATCTTATATAAAGATAATCTTAAGGAATCTGCCAAAAAACTAGCAGAGCTAATGAGTTCAGCAGTTGCAGGATACACACTGAAATACGAAAGTGAACCTGTAGATGATAATTATGGGTTTAATAAAATAGACAATAAAGAAATAACGCCTAAGATGATCCAAAGTATTGTACCAGAGGTGCCAAAATAAAAAAAATCAGAGATTAAAACATTAATTAAACATTCATCATCTCTGGTGCCCTCATATTCCTTACAACTGTTTCTTTTCAGAAGCTCGGTAGCATAAAATTGGAAATATGAGTCATCTTACAAGCCTATACACGAAGTTTTAAAATCTAAACTGTTCATACTGTACAGTAAGTCTGAAGTTAAACTTTTAAAAAGGGGTATTGAATGCATTTTTATAGAATCATCCTAAAAATAAGTGAATAATACAAAAGCCATCTAAATCTGAACAGAGATGGCTATGGAAAGGCTTCTTTAATAATGTGATAGAGAAGTTAAAATATGCCTAATGACAAAAAAGATTGGTTGGCACTGCATTAAGGGAAAGCAAATATGTAAGCATATTGCAGGGGGGTACGCTGAACAAAAAATAAACTTCAAGTCCAATCCACAGCAAATAAGGACCAATTAAAAATGAAAGGATATGAAAAAGACCCAGTTTTAAAATAATTTTCTTAAAAATAAAAAATACACATTGTGTACCCAAGAGTTTTAGTTTAAAAAGTCTCAGGGCTGAAAACAGATAAGAAAGAATGGTACAGGGGTGCCTGGGTGGCTCAGTGGGTTAAAGCCTCTGCCTTTGGCTCAGGTCATGATTTCAGGGTCCTGGGATCGAGCCCCACATCGGGCTCGCTGCTCAGCAGGGGGCCTGCTTCCCCCCTCTCTCTCTGACTACTTGTGATCTCTTGTCTGTCAAATAAATAAATAAAATCTTAAAAAAAAAAAAAAAGGTACATTCTAAGTGAATAGTTAAAAGTATTTCTGTCTCAGAAATTTTTCAAAGAACTACAATACAAAGCAAAAAGCAAAAAGCTGATGTGTCCCCAGTGAAAGGGAATGAGAATCTTTCCTAATCAGTCACCAGCCAACACAACACATCTAAGCCTTCTTCTCAGACTCCTTTCCCTCTGGGTGACACACCTACCTTTGCCAGCTGTGGCTTCTCAAGAACCATGTTAAAACTTCTGGAGGTTGGGCTTCTTAAAGGATTAAAGAGTAATAAATGCCACATCATCCCACCTTTAAAAAGGGCCAAACTCTCCCGTTGAGGCCTATATAATGTACTAACTACTGTGTGTACAGTAACAAAGCTATTAAAAAATATTAAGACAAAATTATTTTCCCTTGAAAAGCCAACAACTAAATTAAATGACCCCATAATAAATATTTGGCTCACAAAATTAAAATCAGACCTGGAAAACAAAATCACCTATACCAATGCCACATTGCATATGCCATTTTAAATCCTGATGACCCTCTGAGATCATCAGTCCCCTTCTTTGGGAATGCCAGCCCCTAAGATGGCTATGTGGCCATTTGGTAACTTTTCCATATACCTCACGAGTGATACACCTTGGACTGTATGTCAGAGCTTATTAGTGAAGATCTGACAACAGTGAGGCCCAGAAAGAAGAAACATCAAGTGGAGAAAAATGATGCCAAACCAAATACCTCTTCATTCTTTGTTGAAATTCGCTGACGAAAGCTCACAGGCTTCCTGTTCTCATCCACCTCATAATCCTCCTCATTCATCCATTCATTGAAAACATCAGTGTCCAAAATCCATTTCGCATGAACCTAAAACCACATTCAATCATGTGTATCTATATAAATAGCAAACCATTACAGTTTTAAAAGTGTTCAAAATTAAAGGAGCAGATTTATTATTCTCAAATTAAAGCCTCAATTGCCTCAAGTTTAAAAACATGACACTGTAAGGGTGCCTGAATAGCTTAGTCGCTTAAACTTCAGACTCTTGGTTTCGGCTCAGGTCATGATCTTGGGGTCCTGGAATCAAGTCCTGTGTCAGGCTCCGGAGCTCAGTGCAGAGTCTACTTGTCATGCCCTGATCCCACCCCCCTCACTTGTTCTTGAGCACACAATTACTCTCTCACTCTCTAATAAACAAATAAATAAAATCTAAAAATATATATATTAAAAACCCAACCATGAGACTATTAAAGTCCTATAAATGTCAACTTAACCATTTCTAATTTATATTCCATGTTACTGCATATAGTAAGAAAGCATCATTGGTTTTTGCAAAGACTGAGGTTTTAATAACTAAGACCCTTAAATTTGATAATCATATCATTCATTTTTATTTCAGCTTTATCTAGGTAGAACTGTAAAATAAAATTCTAAGATATTCAAAGTCTACATCATGATGATTTGATATTGAGAAAGGATCCTCCCATCTAGTTAACTGGCACATCCATCACCATACCTACTTAACTTGTTTAAGTGTGAGAACATTTAAGTTCTGTTCTCTTAGCAAATTCCAATTATACAATGCAGTGTCATCAACTCTATTCACCATGTTTCACATTAGATTTTCAAACAATTCTCCCAACTGCAAGTTGGTGCCTTTTTACCAACTTCTTACTTCTCCTAGCCCTCCTCACTGGCAACCGTTTCTCTACCGATTTCTAGGGCTTTTTTTTTTTCTCTTAAAGATTCCATATAAAAGCAGTATCATGTAGGATTTATCCTTCTCCATTTGGCTTATTTGACTAATCATGTCATCTTTATCCTGATGAAAACCACTGAAAAAACATTCAACAGCAATAGGCCACTCAAAGCAATAGGCCTAGTCCATTGCTCTAGGCATGAAGAATGTCTCCCTTTATGCATTCAACAAAATTCGAAGGAATGATGAACAAGGACATTTACATAGACCTATCATCAGACCTATCACTTTACCCTGTCAAGTACACAGGTGCTCTGCGGAAACCTTTCAGGGATAGCAACAGTTGGGGAGTGAAAAAGTGAGAGTCAGATTCAGGATTCTTCTAAGCCCTTTACATGGCAACTTCTCTTGCTTTTTTGTTAATGTTTCTGAGTAGGAATTTTAAAAAATGATGGGTTCTCTGAATGTTGTATAGATATAGATGTAGATACAGATATTGAAACCACAGACCTAGCCTACATATTCCTATTATCCAAAAGAATTTTGCAAAGGCCGTACACTGGAATTTAGGACTAGACAATCCTTTCCTGTGTAGACAGATAGGAAACAATTTCAGCACCAATATAATTAAGGATTAAGTTACTGGCCACTGAAAAAATAGAACTCCATAAACCCATACTGGTTAACAGAGGAATAAAAAAACTAAATGAGATGAAAGGAAGGACTCTTGCTTATACAACTCTGAAAGCCAACTCGTAATTGTGGAGACAAGACTGGAATGGAAAATTATCACTGTGCAATCATCAAAGAAAAGATTGGTTCAGGCAAGAATTTCATGTGGATGCTAAATCTGGGCAACGGATAGACGATTTTGATGAGAAGCAGGATATCTGTATGGCCTAAAAGAATCTCTTACAGATTGCTTATAAATTGCAAGTGGGAAAAAAGGAACTATATAGTAGAGCCAAGAGAACACACCATAACTGGGTACCAGCATCACCAACAAGCAGCAGATGGACACAACATGCTTCCCACTATGACGCCCTGAGGACGACACATCACTTATGTAATATTCTGACTAGAATGCATAATCTGATTTAACCATGAAAAAAGATCACAATTCCAAATGAAAAACATCCCTTTCAAATTCAAAAATGTCAAAAGAAGCAAGGAAGCACTGGGTAACATTTCAGATTAAGGGAAACTAAAAGAGACAGGACATTTGAACACAACAGCTGCTATTTAACAGTATTCTATAATAGAAAAAATGCTACGAAAACCATTATTGGGTCTTGTGGCAAAACTGGAATACAGAAAGTAGTTTAGCATATTGGGTCAATGTTAAATTTCACTGAAGTTGGTAACTGCAAAGTGCTTATGAACGAGACTCCCTTATTCTTAGGAAACAGAAACTTATGTTTTAGACTAAAGACCATAGTATATACATCTTTATCTCAAAAGGTTAAGAATAAAAATTGTAAATATATAAACACATGGAGTAAAAGTGATAAATCAAAATGGGAGTAAAATGTAAACAACAGGCAAATCTGGATAAAGGGTATACAGGTGTGCCACCTACTATTCTTATTCTTGCAAGTTAAGTTTGAAATTATTTCCAAATAAAATGGTTTCAAAAAAGTCTAATTTTTGTTAATTCCATTTTCCTCATATGAAATTTGAAGCTTGAAGTTAAGTCTTTCTGAAGGTCACAGAATTCAAAATAGGGTGAATCAGGTCTCACATCTAATATTTTGATTCAATTTAAGTGCTCAGTATACTACATAAAGCAGTCAATAAAAACTATATATAATTACCACTGCTCATGGAAAGGATGAGAGCTCCCTGCAGAAATACTGAATCCAGGACTACAAAAAAAATTACAAAAAGACTTTGGAACATCTCTTTGTCCCAGAAATAGAAGTATGCAAAAATGAATCAAGTAATACCAAAAGGTCACAGGAGACAGCTTAAAGGAGTTCCCACTGGCCAAAAGGTGGACAATTCATCAGAAAGAAGAATGGCGATCGAGTCACTCCTCCACAGTGCAACACACAGATACTATAGGCACCATGTAGAGGGAGAAAGGAAAGCTCATTCCCACTGCAAAATGTCAATTATAGATGGAATGTATAGAGTGAGGAAACCACTAGTAGTAACTAATTTAGCCAGGAAGGAATTATTAATGGGTGAGCAAACTTTGGGACACAAATTTAATGAAGAAAAGGATATTCATATAATCTCAAAATATTTCTTTGTAAGGTATTTTTAATTTCAATGAGAAAAATGGTAATGCTACAATGGGAAAACCAGGCAGACAGTACCTTAACAAACAATCAGCCATAATGGGAAAAACTGAAATACATGCCTCCTGATATGAGGCACTGAGAAGTAATTACTCAAAATTACTTAAGCAGTTTTGCAGCCAAAAGTGCATAGTTTAAATATAGTAATTAGGAAATATTCACGCAAACTCAAATTCAAAGACGTTCTAAAGGGGCCCCTCGGTGGTTCAGTAGGTTAAGCATCTGCCTTCAGTTCAGGTCATGATCTCAGGATCCTGGGATCAAGTCCCTCTTTGGGTTCCCTACTCCTCGGAGAACCTTTTTCTCTCTCCCCCTCTGTCTGCCACTCCCTGCTTGTGCTCGCTCTCTGACAGATAAATAAAATCTTTTAAATAAACATTCCTTTACAAAAAAAGGGCATTCTAAAACAAACATCAAAATCTAACTTATACATTTCAAAAATGCCAGAATCACAGAAGAAAAAGAAAGGCTGAAAGTTCCACACTAAGGTAGACTAAACAGATCTGACAACTAAATGCAGTGTGTGCTCCTGAAACGGATCCTGATCAGGGAAGAGACTTAATATCAAACTTACATCACTGGGACAATTGGTACAAATGGAATACGGGCTCTGTATCAGGTATTAATATTGTTTCAAGAATAAAATCCTGAAATTATTAACAACAGGGGAACCTGGAAGAAGAGTATAGTCGCACTTTGTTTTATATTGTTCTGGCAACTTTCAGAATTATTTCCACATTAAAAGTCGAAAAATAAGAGTTGACACGTGGACTCTTGCCACTGTAATAGAAATGACTACTGAAGGCTGTTTCATCATAAGAGGCACGCAGGCACAGCTTCCAGCATTCCTAAATGACACCACCAACATTCGACTGCACTCCTCCTGCTCCTCTCCCAACCACCCTAAACCACAATGTAACTGGACTCTGGGGTCTCCTCAAACTCCATTGCAAACATTTCTGCTAAGACCTAGATAATGAATTCTTTGTGGTCATGGACAGCTTAAAAGGATGACAAGAAAAGAAGATCCTTATTCTGTATTTCTTGAAGCACTGTTGTGGAAAAAAGCTGAGAAAAACTACTATGTTATATAAGAATAAATTTTTTTAAAAAAGGATTTCTCACCTTCCACGGCTTTTCTGGAATTGGTGGATCTTCAATTTCCGCATCAACATCATTACTATGGACCCAAGTATCATAGCTACAAAGGAAATGAAAGGAAAAAAGGAAAAACAGGTTAGAAGCCAAATTCATTCACTAAAAAGACCTTTTATAAAAAGGTAAAACTGTATTTTAAAAATACTTTTAGGATCAAGAAATAGCAGTATCTCACATACTTTTGTCTCTGCCACTCTGACACGAAAACTCTTCTGTAGAGGTCTATAGTGATCCCAACACTGTTAAGTCCAAAGTTCAAGCCTCAGTGTGCAGAATTTTAATGAGGAGATGGCTCTCTCCTCAGAGCATTTCCCTCACTTGACCTCCAAGACAGCACTATCATCTGCTGTTTCCTCTAGCCACCAGCCTTTCCCCAGCCTGCATGGCCAGTTTCTCTTCTTCTCCCAAACCTCCTCAACACTAGAAGGCCCCAGGTTTGGTTTGCAAACAATCCTATTGTCTACTCATTCTCTTGATCTCATGCAGCTTCAAATATATACTCATCTGTCCTCTTCTCTGAATGCTGGACTCAGGCATCCAAATGCCAAATCCATATTTCCCCTTACATGTTTAAAAAGGCTTTCAAAACTAACATACTCAAAATTCAACAAGGAATGCCATCTTTATCCCAAAAATACACCCTAGCCAATCATATCCATCTCAGTAAATGCCAACTCCATCTTTCCAAAAATGGAGGATTTGTTCTGGCCAAAATCCCTGGAGACATCCCTGACTTCACTCTCAATCACATCCTACAATCCAACCATTAACAACTTCTACAGCTCATTCCATCTTCAAAATATGCCCAGAATCTACTTCTCACCCTTCTACTTATGCCCAAAGTCCTAGTCCATTTTTCACAAAGCAACCAAAGTGGTCCTTTTGTTTGCTTTGTTTTGTTTTTAAAGATTTTATTTATTTGACAGAGAGAGAAACACAACGAGAGAGAGAGAGAGAGAGAGAGAGAGAGAAGGCACAAGCAGGGGGAGCAGCAGGCAGAGGGAGAAGCAGGCTTCCTACCTGAGCTGGGAGCCCAGTCCTGGGCTCGATCTCAGGACCCTGGGATCATGACATGAGCTGAAGGCAGATGCTTAATGACTGAGCCACCCAGACGCCCCTAAAGTGATCCTTTTGAAAATCAAGTCTGCCCATATTATGATTACTCAAAACTTCCAACAACTCCCACCTCACTCAAAGAGCCAGAATCCAGAATAGTGGATTGCCAAGGCCTCACGAGCTAGTCCTATGACTGCCACTCCGACCCCATCTCCTAATCTCTCCTAATCCTCTCCCCTCACTTACGTTTCAGTTGAGCTACATGGGCTTCACGGCATTCTTTAAAAATGCCACACAGTGGCCACTTCAAGCCCCTTACAGAGATTCTTTGCTACCCAGATATTATATGGCCCACCCTTCATATATTCACACCTCTTTGCTCAAGGGTTCTCTCTTTGCACCCCCCGCCCCTGCTCCTCCACAATTTTGAGGTAAGCATGACATTACCACCAAACTGAAACTCTGTCAATGCTACTATACTGGCCAATAAATTATTGTAGAAGCAAGGAATATCTAAGTTAAAAACAAGTATGGTAACAAGCACTGGCTCCCTGCAGCCACTACTCAGAAGTCAATTCAAAAGCATTTGGAACAAGCATAGCTCTATACGTCTATTAATAGCACTCTGGTAAGTTTTCTAGGAACAATTAAAACATGAGCTGGAGAAAAAAAGATCCTTTGCTAAGTTATAAATTATACCAGGTAAAGGTAACAATGATGAGCAAGCAACTGAAAACTTTACATTCTCTAAAATTCTTGAGTACAAAATGTCACAGAGGTAGAAGTGAGGGCCTAACTCCCCCTTGCCCCGGGATTCACACTCTGCACTTCAGTTATTCGCGGTCAAATGTGGTTGAAAGCAGATGGTCCTCCTTCTGACCGCAGAAGCCTAATGCAACATCACAGTGCCTACACCACTCACCTCACTTCTTCATCACACAGGCATTTTATCATCTCACGTTATCACAAGA